>NC_140583.1:827242913-828738746 GCF_964204655.1 Triturus cristatus
GTGTTACAACTGCTCCTTTCCCTGCACAGGGAAAGATGTTCCATCAGTAGATGTTCCCTCAATTTGCAGCCATCTCCCATTTGTACCTCTACATAGGCCCTAACTACAAGTTGTATTTTAAGTTTCAGTCGATGCGGATTGCTAAGGAATCTGAATTACGAGTTGTGTGTCAGCAACTCTACGCCACAATTTTCTCTTGGCAGACTTCCAAAGGAAATACGCGATGAACCCCAATTGAGGAAAATGCTTTAAAAATAATCATTGGTGCAATAAACATCAGCTGGTTTAAGTGGGAAAAAAGTACAGTCACTCACTAAAAGGAGCCGGCAGCTAGGAGTGGGGCTAAGGACGGTACTTGGTGCTGGGGCATGATGGTATAGAGACATTTCTTCCTCCTGTAAAGTATTCTTTTTTTTTAATTTGCAAGAACAAAAAGATACATTTACTAGTCTGTTTCAAGTTTCTGGAATATTTAGGCAGTCCATTGAATTTAAAGAGACTCGTGAACCATTATTTCTATGTAAATGGTCTTCAGCACAAATTTACTAGGTTTAGAGTTCTGCATTATGGGAAGCCATGTGTGATGCTATATCAGCACTGGGTTCGCCGAAAACCTTTATGTCCCAGTGCTGCATGGTCTTGGCTGGGATATTGCCCACCACCATATGATCTAGGCTCAACCCTGCTCGACTCTGACCCAGCATTTTGTGACCTAGTGCTCACAACCTAGTCAATTAAGTGTAGCACTAAACCAATCTGGTGTATGCACAGTTGATTGCCTTTAAATTTACAAGTCAAAGTGGACCAGCATTTCTAATTCTCATGATTCTTCATGACCTTCAGTACAAATTGTACTGGTCAGAATCTGGGCATATAGAATATAAATGTTTGTTCCTGGTCTAGGACCGTATGATGTAGAGTCAGTTCCATGCAATTTTAGCCCCACACACTGGGATCTTCGTTCAGTTCTATGTTAACTTGACTTATGTTACGTGGACTAGAGCAGATAATGGTCTGAGTCTGACCCAACACTATTCACTTTGTCTTAGTAACTTGTGCCAATGCTGTGGATTTTATCTATGCCCAGCAATTCCTGATCTTGACCCAGTGCTAAGTGCCTAATTGTGCCATTGGACTCAAGATGCACTGATGAGATCCAAAAAGGTATAAACTGATCTAGGTTGCTGGCATTGCTACCTAAAAGAGGATCTAGCCTGGCAGTCAGGGTGGACTGTTCCTATGGAAGCAGGTTCAAGTCTGAAGTGTGTATGGCTGGTCACTATTTGGAGTGGCAAAGCAGGCCAAAAACAATGGACTAGAATGTGGTTCTGAGTAATTACCTACATCATTCCACTCGTCACTTTGTGTGTTTTTAAAGTGAAATGCACTAAGAGCAATGGGCCTGCCAAGATATGGGAACCCTGCTGAATGCGCCATAGGACTCAAAATGCACTGCGTTGATGAGGCCCAAAAAGACAGACACTTGTCTTGGGTTGGTTGTGGGGCATCTAATGGGGACCTGGCCTGGCAGTTAAGACTCGACTGTTACAGTTGGATTAGGACCAAGTCCGATTTGCATATGGCTGGTTTCTGTTGGGACTTGCATACTGGGCTGGGAAAAAGGACTGGAATGAATCTCAAGGATTTAACAGTGGCTGCGATTATTTTTAGGGAGGACAGAACTGAGATCTCAATGGCATAAATGCCAAAACTCATCATTTCGACCAGAGACACATAGGGGCTTATTTACAAGCCCCTTGCGGCACTGGTATGCCACTTTTTCCCATATTAAAAGTGACGCACCAGCAGCTCAAGGGGCTTGTAAATAAGCCCCACAATTCATTTAACTTAAAATTATGGCTTTTCTCATAATTTCGTCCACTCTGATGAAAGGTAATAGAAAAATAAAACTATCGATTAATTCCGACAGCAAACTCACTATTAGCTGTTCCCAAATGGTGGTTTTAATGTGAGGGACCAAGCAACTCATCTGTCTTACCTACCATGGGAGTAGAATGGGGGAGGGTCAACGCGTTTTTCAATTTTCTCTTTCTAGCCATGCAGCACAAATCAATATCCTACAGGCCCGGGTACCCTCACCCATTCAGCTGCAATTTTAAAGTGATCCTTTTTTGAAGGGCTCATCCTCATTTTCTGGGGCATGCAATGAACATATTTACGCTGTCCATTGTACTTGTATGGAGAGGCCACACTGGAGCACCATGTCCATGCCACAGGGTTACAGCTGCAGCTATTCCCCATTCCTGTGTGATAGAAGGCTTGCACAGTTGTTATAGTCTCTATGGTTGGTTGTTATAGACTATACAATAAGGTCAGCACTGTGCCATAATGGGCCATTATTGTTGGTTATTGCCCCAACACTGCATGATCAAGTTTCACTCCTCTGTATTGATTTGGGCCTGGATTGTGCCAATACTTTACAATGAGTCAAGTGTGTACTGGTCAGCGAAATGTATTTAGAGTCACATCAAAAATATACCACCATTGCTCAGAAGTGCCTGCCTGGGGGGGCGTGGCTTGCAGCCGCGGAAGATGGGCACTCGCCGCTAGAGCTCCGCTAGCAGTCAGCATCTAAACCAACCATCCGACACCATCTGAGGGCAATCCGTGGTGATAGACGCGGCTCTGCCAAGCTGGAGCAAGGCGGCAGGCTGAGCGGCACTGTGGCGGCCGCAGTTAAGCAATTTTGCCCGTAGAACTAGGGTCGGCGCAACTCTCCCTGTAACGGCCAAAATGGCGCCCTGACACTGCGGTGAATACAGCCTGGGGTCAACGGCCGCAGACGAAGGCTCAGACACGCATCTGACTTCAAATCGCAGAGCACGCATAGGCGGCGTGGTCAGCGGGGGGAGCCGGCGCTCCCGGATCTGCAAGCAGAAGGCAGCTGAGCTGAGCCACGGACTGGGGGAAGCACCCTCCATCTTGCAGCCGGTGAGTGCGGGCCAGACGCGGTGAAGCCGCAGGCAAGTCTCGACGTGTTGGGAGCGGTGGGGACAGCGACGCCTGCCACGAAATAAGCACCCACCGAGTGGAACACCCTGTCCAGTAGCAGGGTTGAGGGCCTATCATGTGGTTGCACTGTCCGGCCTGGGAGATCGGAGTGTGGGCCACCCCCCCAGAGTGGAGATAAACGTTAGGCTGGACAATTGTGGAGGCCCGGAATTGAATAAGTGAGCGGGCTGTGGGCGGAGAAGCGGCGGCCCGAGTCCCTCCTATCGGAGCAGCTGGCCGCATTGAACGTCGCTAAAGGGGGCCTATAGTAGTGCAAAGCCGGGCCTTGGGGGAACTGCCTTTGCCTGGACACCCTGTGCGCGCTGCCTCTTGAGCTCTGATTGGGCCTGAGGTGGTAGTGGGGTGCCCAGTTCCCCCCCTCCCGAGTGCTACGTGCTCGCAATAGACCTCAGGGCCAGGGCCAGTCAAACTAGATTGACAGATACATGGTGGCTATGGGAAAGGGCGACGGGGCTCCAGGTGGGAGCCAACAGGAAGATCCCGAAGCCTCCGGCCCGACCCATCCTTGAGGGATAAAATGGCAGCGATTCGAGAACTCCGGGGTACCCTGGAACCCAAGCTAAGACTCAGTGATGCAGGAGGTCAACCTCCTAAGGGCGGACTTCAGAAAGATGTCAGATAAGGTAGCAGTGGCGAAATCGGGCATCAGGAGCCTACAATCCAAAACAAAAAAACTTGAGGAACAGTTTGCTGCCCTCACCAAAAATCAAACCGATATCTACGCCAGGCTCGAGGACCAGGAGGGGCGGACCAGGCGAAACAACATCCGCGTGGTGGGGGTTCCGGAAGGAATGGAAGGCCCCGCCGTGGACTGGTTCATAGAGGGCCTGGTACTGAACCACCTGAAAGCCAAACGCCTGTCCAACTTCTCAGTCGAGTGCTCCCACCGTGCACTTGGGGGTAAGCCTAAGCCTGGGGACCCCCGCGCACCCTCATTGCCCATATTCTCAACTTTCGTGACTGGGATGCCATTCTACAGGCGGCGCAAACAACAGGAGACCTCCATCTTGAAAACGCCAAGATTCGGTTCTTTCCGGATTTCACCCTTCATGTCCAGCGCCAACATCGGTCCTTTGAGGGGGTGAAGAGAGCCCTCAAGGAACAAGGGGTGAAATACATGATGCTCTTCCTCGCTCGCCTTAAGATCCTGGACGGTGGCAGGACGTACTTCTTTGAATCACCCGAGGAGTCCAGCGACTGGTTGGAGGGTTGGCGAACAGTGGGCAGGAAGGCATGCTATCACAGACCGGACCAGCGACCTACTGGGCAGGACACTGAGAGTGCCGAGAGATCCTTACCTGGCAGTCAGGGCCCTGAGAGGAGAGTAATTAAGTGACCTGTCGAACTGTGACCAATAGGACTGAACGGTATTCCCTCTTTTGCTTCCCCCTTTTTCCCTTTCCTGGTACCTCTGAGTTCACTGTAGTTTAGCTATAGGGGGGGGATGTTTTGATAGGCGGCGCCTCAAACAGCATGCACTGCGAACTTCCCTGTTAACGCTATGTGTTGTTATGGGCCTATAGGGGTGTACTACATTAACCGGGGGCGGACTTGGGTGGGGGCGCGCCCATGGGGCAGCGCATCGAATTGCCCTAAAATAACATCAAAGTGGGTGGGACATTCACTAGTTCTGTAAAATTCTTCTGGCTGACTGCATGCTCATGTTTCCTCTTACATGTTGTGTGGGGATATAATGGGGCGACAGGTACTCTGCATGTTTACACGGTGGGAGGTTGGGGACCCATCGAGCAGGGAGGCAGGGTGGGAGTGTTGGCTGGGGGGTGGGAGGGTTTGTTTCAGGGGTTGTTAAGTTCTGCTCTAGGTCACGTAGTGCGAAGTGCACTTTGCGTAGCTTCGTGAAGTGCTACTTTGCGAACTACGCCCAGGGTTACTCTAGACCAGTATAGTCCTATAGCGTGTGGTATCCTGCATGATGACACAGTGGGTCCAAGCACCTATCCAAGTTTGAAAAGCCTCTCTGACTGTAATGAGTGCTCAAGCTAAGTTTACAATATTGACCTGAAACGTAAATGGGCTGGGTAACTAGATCAAGCGGACACTAGTATTAGAGCACCTCAAACGACACTCCTCTGATGTAGTTTCCATTCAGGAGACACACCTGCGTGGGAATAGGTGCAAGACCCTAGATCGTTTTGGCTATAAAATGGTTGCCCACTCGGGGTTCACATCAGGATCACGGGGGGTGGGCATTCTGATCCGAAACGCCCTGCCTGCAGTTTTGTTGGGCACATGATCCGACGATGCGAGCTGCCTTGCCGCGGCAGCGGTGAAATGGGAGGGCCGCACTGTAGTCTTCTGCTCCTGCTATGTCCCACCAGTCTTACACTCATCAGCTTTTCCACGACTGGGCCCATTCCTGGCAGATCTGCCTCAGGGGCTCCTCCTGTTGGGGGGTGACACTAACGCGGTTATGAATGCTGACATGGACCGATCTGGGGATGGGCCTGGAGGGCTTTGTCACGGCATTGGGCCTTAGTGACCTATGGAGCACATATCACCCTTCACATAGACAATACACGTTCTACTCAACATGACATGGGACCTCCTCAAGACTTGACTATTTTTTCACCCACACCGACCAGATGGGCGTCTTTGCTGACCCCCGCATCATGGCCCGTGGAATCTCCGATCAAGCGCCGGTTGGCGTCACACTTCTGGGCCCTGTGATTAAGAAAGCCTCCTTTCCCAGGATAGATCCGTGGCGCTTCAGGGATAAGTCTATTGGGGACAACTCCGGGAGGGCTCTTGGCTCTACTTTGAGGAAAACCGGGGCTCTGTAGCCTCTCATCTTACATTGTGGGAAGCATATAAAACGGTGCTGAGAGGGCAGGCCCAGGCACTAATTGGGGCCCAAAAGAAAGAGGAGTCCATACAGATTAGTCAACTTGAATACGAAATAGAACAAATGGAACAGGACACCAGTATAGCCTCTTCGGCTGATCTCCACCACAGACTGACACTCAAACAGAGGGAACTTCGTGCATTAGCTGAGGAGGAGGCACGGGCATACGTGCTGGCCACACAACGCCGGTTGTATGATGTGGGGGATAAATCCCTCAAGCTGCTTGCTTGGCTCAAGCGGCGTGACAGCGTGCGCTCATGGGTGGCTGAGGTGATAGATGGGTCGGGGTCCCCAGTATCCAACAGTACGGAAATAGCGGAGGCGTTCGCGTCCCATTTCGAAAGGGTATATTCCCCGGTATGCACCAGGACGGAAGGCGACTGCGCTGAATTCCTCCAGGACTTTGCACTGCCCAAATTGTCCTGGGTACAGAGCGACCGCATAGATGTGGACCTCACTGGGGACGAAATTGAGAAGGCCCTTAACTCGCTCCAGTCCGGAAAAGCGCCGGGACCCAATGGGCTTCCGGTTGAGATTTATAAGAGACAGGCGAACGTCATAATCAACCCCCTTCTCCAGATGAATTCAGAGGCACGAAAGGTGGGTAGGCTTCCCCCCGATCAGCGCGAAGCCATGATTGTGGTCATTCATAAAGCCGGGAAGCCGGTGGATCAATGTTCCTCGTACCGCCCTATCTCACTTATCAATGTAGAGGCCAAGAGCCTGGCCAAGGCCCTGGCAGATAGGCTGGTTTCTGTTCTTCCTGACTTGGTGCATGTTGACCAGTCTGGATTCATGCCTCGTAGGAGCACCCACCACAACCTGCGTCGCCTCTATGGAGTACTATACATGACGGAGGATGTCGGGGATGCACAGATGGCATTAATGTCGTTAGATGCATCAATGGCATTCAATCGCATTGAATGGCCCTTTTTATTTATGGTACTCCAGAAGTTTGGTTTTGGCCCGACTTTCTGTGGCTGGGTGCGTCTCCTCTACGAACAACCGGTGGCTCGGGTTAGGGTGAACGGTACTATGTCTAGGGTGTTTCCCCTTAGGAGGGGTACCAGGCAGGACTGCCCCCTGTCTCCACTCCTTTTTGCCCTGGTCCTGGAGCCACTGGCCCATTGGATCAGGAGAGACGGATCCTTTTGGGGCCTGGCATTGACGGACGACTGAAAGGAGCGTATTTCCTTATACGTCGACGATATTGTGCTGTATATGGCATGGCCATACCACTCGATTGCGAAGGCGTTACACCTCTTCGAGTTATTCAGCAGCTATTCCTTCTACACGATTAATTGGGGGAAGTCTGTGATTTTCCCCTTGTCGGGCCCCCCCACGGGTCCCCACTAGATGCCCAGCCACCGTAGCCACGGACGGGTTCAAGTACTTGGGGGTCTACATCATGCGGGATGTTGAGGAGTTTTTTGCCAGGAACCTTGAACCCCAGTTGGCTCGCTTCGGGTCAGACGTGAGTCACTGGCGATCACTACCGCTTTCCCTCATGGGCCGTGCGGCATTATTTAAGATGCTTGCCCTGCCAAGGCTCCTCTACATTCTACAAAATACACCATATCCTGTCCCTTAGGGGGTGTTTGCGCGCACCTCACAGGCAGTGTGGACGCTGCTTTGGAATGGTGGGACTCCTAGAATAGCGCTCCACAAACTCACTAGAGGGGTGTATGACGGGGGCCTGGCACTCCCTGTTGTTAGATTATATTACTGGGCGTCACAACTGCAGGTAGTCAATGACTGGGTATACACAGATAACGCCAAATCGGCCTATAGAGTAGACAGACTAGTAATGCCAGAGGGAAACAGCGATCATCTGCTGTATGCTCAGAGGTTGCGGAGAGAGTGGCCTGTACACCCTAGAGTGGCGGTCCAGTGCTGGAGGGAGGCGAACAAGTTCCTGGGGTGGACGGACAAACTGACCGGTAGAACCCCCCTGTGGATTGGAGATCAGCTGAGAGAGGTGTCGCGATTGACTGGCTTTAGGGGATGGAGGCTGATTGGCATAGATTACTAGGGGGACGTTTGGAAGGGATCTGCCCCCAGCTCCTTTGCCTACCTTAAGAAGGAGTAAGGCCTCCATGACTCGCAACAATACCACTACATTCGGTCATACATTAGTAGAGATTCCTCTATCCTGGAATATTCCCCTCTGGAAGACAGGTTATTACTAGACCCCATATTAGAGAAGCCCACATCCACCATTTACCAAAAGCTCATAAACAATATGCCAGACCCCTTGGTGAAGCTTCGGGCGGTATGGGCCCGTGACATTGGTACCCTTGAAGACGATGATTGGCAAGATGCCCTACAGAGCCCGCGTGAAATAGCAATCCGTCCCAGGTTTAGGTTGGTCCAATTGAAAATTTTACACCGATATATTACCCTCGCACACATCTATACGAGTGACACATCTATACGAGTGGGGCAGGAGTCCATCGGCCCTTTGCGTGAGGGGTTGCCAGGGGGAAGGCATTTTCTACCACATAGTATGTCTGCGGTTGTGGGTGACGTGGTTACGTTGAAGCCACAATGGCTGTTGTTAATGATCAAGGGAGACACCGATTGGACGAGGCATGTGGAACTCTGGCTGGCATTAGCTGCGGGTGTAGCAAAAAGAAACATCACCAGGGGATGGGGCTCTCAGATACCCCCGCAATGGGAACAGTGGAGGAGGGACCTAGATTGGCGCCAAAGAGCTGAGGAAATTATATATAAGAGCAGGGGCTGCATAAAGAAATGGAAAAAGATTTGGGGGCCATAGTTGAAATACAGGGGATCGGGGGGGGGAGTCCGGGGACTAATCATGTACTTGTATATCCCACTTGTGTACAGATGTGCTAATTTTTGTTCACCACAACGCTATTTTCTAATCTGCTTCTTGAACACTGTCTATTGTTTTATGGTACTAAGAGCTATGTTAAATAAAAAGTTTTTTTTTAAAAAAAGAAGTGCCTGCTTGGCTATGTACACAAATGAGGTCTGTACATGTAGAGGCTCGATGTTTTTATGGTTAACTCCTAGTGAGAGGGTTATTATAGTGAAGGTGTACGTTTAATTTCCCAGGAGATTCTATGGACAAAATAAAAGAATATAGATTGTCTATCACTGTCTATGAAGCATACACAGTGTAATAATCTGATATTCTTGCACCAGCTGTAAATATGTGTTTATCCTCATTACAAAAGAAGCTTTTCACGATTAGAAATTTTCTGATATCAAAGCCCACCTCTGGGCACTGGATTTATACACATCTGTCAGGGAAGAATTTTATGCCTTGGGAGGTGAAGAGTAGTTACCCCTCGACTGGAGCTGCACTCTATGGCTGTGAGGTGTGAAGATGTGCTTGTAAGGGACCCGCCCTTCTTGACACGGTCGCTGGGAGGGAGACACTTCGGCATGGAAGGTGGTCTCCAGAATGATAATTTTCTTTTGGAGATGCTGTATAGGAGGAATGTGGTGAGGCTCTATATCAGCAGGGGAGCAGTCCCATTGAGTTGAGTGGAGGCAGACCTGAAGAGCATTTGCACTACTGAACTGATGGTTAGTCTGCCCATGACATCCGGTGGAAGGGGGCTGAGCTATGTCTCTTATGCCCTATCTTGATCAAGCCTTGGCACGGTATTTAAACAAAGTCATTCATTCTTCACTACATGCCAAGCCAATAACCGATGTAAAACAGCAAAAGTAATGAAACCATATCAGTTGCAAACAGAGTTGACAGAGTGGTGCATAGACAACTCCACTCTCACAGCCTTGTCCTCAGGAGCACATGCAACTGTCAACAAGACAATATGCCAAGCTTTCCCTATCAGTATGGCTACTCTCCTAGGCCAGGGGAGAATTTCAGGTAGAAGAAAATAAGAAGTAATGGTTTACAGGACCTGTGAACACCAGCCCATTCAAAGCAATGCCAGAGTGGGGAACATGGAGTAAGAGGTAATTACCACACACAGTAAATACCACACACTGGGGCAACTGTAATTACTGAATGTTGTTATTACCAACCAAATTCTGCACAACTTAGAATCAGGGCCATTACAATACCGATTTACCAAAAACATTCCCAAATTCGAAATTAAGACGAAAGCTGGACTAGGCTGATTTTTGTTTGTAGTCTGGTCCTGATTAAATGACACATGTGGCTAGAATATGATGTTTATTAGAATTTGGCACCTCCCTTAGCCACAATGTTTCCATATACGGTAGTGTTGAAATAGTATCGATAAATAGTATAGATAGTATCTACTTGAAGCCTAGTCAAGTGTTCTACATTGTAAGCTTTGCTTTCCCTTTTAAAAACATTTTGGAGCCCTTGCACTCAACTTTCAAATTCGGTTGGGGTAGTTCACAAAGATTTAGCTATGAGTAGGCGTGACTTACTTTTGTAGCCTTCTAGCTTACTCTTGACTCATATAATATAGGAATAGGCCACAATAGCTACAAAAGTAAATCGCAGTAAAATCTCTGTGAATTGAGTCGCTTTTGCTTTGCTTTTTACTCCTGGTATTCCGGTGATAACTTCTGATAACATTTCTGGAGCTCATTATTTGCCTGTATTGAGGTGTTATTGGCTGTATCAATATAACCCTAGAAAAAAAGAAAACAGGACTATTCTGTTTCTTTCAGAAGTATGGCATTTAAGTGAGAAATATGTTTGATACTGAACACATTCATTTGCTAAATCCTGTAGTATATGTGCATTCTCCCATTATGGGGACTCTTCACAAAGGCATGAATGAGTACAGAACATAGTACTACTTCACGTCATCATAAATGCAGTCAACTAAGATATTGTGACAGTTCTCCATCTACTTCGGTCATAGCGCTTGTGGGCGGGGTTTTGTACTATGAGTACTGAGAGTTCTGCACACTTATGTACATGTATTTGGTGTAAAGCATGAAGTGTCTGGAGAGTGGATGGAAGATGGGAATAGCTACTATGAAGTGGGACACGGAAACTGAAAATCAAGGTCGAGCACAGGAGGGACATGCAATATAAAACCAACTTACATAAGGGTAGGCAGTGGCGATTCCCGCGACGGCCGTCCCACGGTCGCAGGTGGGTGCGGGTGAAGAGAGGCCTCCGCCCCTAAAATTCAGACCGCCCCCCTTGCTACGCCACTGACAGTAGGTCAGTTGTCATTTCCCAAAGTTACACCCACATCTACTCCAATAGCACTACAGCCCAAACAGGCTCAACTCTACTCCAGCCAAGCCTTGGAGTGAGTAACATCCTCACATGGTAACGCAGAGGTGCTGCAAGAGAATTGCATAAAAAGCAATGGAGGCAGGGAACTCACTACAAGTACAAACCACAACACCTAAAAGCAAACACAAAATTGTCAAATAGCTTTAGACATTGCATAATCCCATACTCATAATTGTATACAAATACATCAAAAAATAAAAAAATAAAAAATGTAAAAAATCATTGTTACTTTGGATATTACATATACCCATGTACATCACACTGCACAAATATCATAACAGACCTGATTAACTGTTTTAATGCACACAGTTTTATGAGTAAATATACTGTTTGTAGGTATTAACTATGAATCTGATATTATTGTCTTTTATTTGTATTCTTTTATGGTGATTTTATTTACTGAATAAAGATTTATAATATATATGTATTAACATATTAAAAATTACAATTAATATAAAAAGTCATGTAACTTCAGGCATGGCAGACATGTGTATTAAGCACATTAAAACATCCAAATACAGCAGATGCATATACTTAGAAAACTGTACACATACAAATTGTTAATGATTTATAAAAAAAAAAAAAGCTAGTCTCTCATCTAACACTACTTTATATGCTCTTCTGATGCATAATAACGCATTCCATGTCTCTCTCTCTCTCTCTCTCTCTCTCTCTCTCTCTCGCTCTCTCACACACAACTGTAGTTCCATATTGTCTCAAAGAATAAGGAGTAAATAGAAGAGCCCAGACTGCATCCAAATTGAATATTTGTGTCTGGTGTGTGTCATTTTCCTCTGATGAAAGTTGAGTTTTTATTCTTTTTGATTTGTAGTTTTACATTATGTAGGTGGTGATCTCTGACTATGCTATGCAGATCTGTTTGCTATGTTTTTTGCCTAACATATGCTGTGAAGTTACCAGCCGTAGCTTTAAAGGTGCATTTTGAGTTATATGTGTGCCCAACCCCTCACGTGATGGGCTGGGGACACCAACTTGTACTAGTTGGTGTTTAAATTTCCACCTGGAGTTACTGAATTGCAACTAAGTTGATATCTCATGTGCATAGATCTCCACATGTATATTTCTCTTTTGGAATTGGGACCTGTGTATATGAAAGTTTCATGTGGTTAACTCACCAAACCTGTAATAACTTTCCAAATGTATCACCAATCTTCTCTGATGATTTTGTTGTGTAGTTATATGGCTTAGGTTATTAAAATTACTGTTAACCTCTCTTTGCAGTCACTGGAAGATAATGTATGGGATCTTTTATGTGAAGCGGACAAGGTAGCAGATGGTAATATTGAACAAAGCCAGGTGTATGAAGCAATGGCAGAAACTCTGGGGGAAGCCTGGACCGCTCTTGTCCACATGCTCGAAAAGCGAAAGGAACTTCTTAGTTTTGCTTCAGAATTTTTTGACAATGCACTGGAGGTATGTAATATATTTATTTACTCCACAGTTTTTTTTCTATATGCTAATATAGTCAAACTAAGAGTAACATCATTATTTTGAAGTTGTACAATGGCAATATTGGCAACAAAGCACTTACATGTGCTTTTGAATTCATGACTATGATATTGGTTTATGTGTTTGTGTAAAGGGAACTCCATCACAACAGCGATGGACTTCCCTCCCCCCCAACACAGTGTTCCATCTGACTGAATTAGATGCGGGCAGACCATGGGTCTGGCTACAGTGGTGTCTACTCTGTCACTGCTATAGGCACATTTCTCAGACGGCCTGATGGAGTTAGGGTCGTCAGAGAATTGGCTAAATGTCTGTTTGCCCAATTAGGATGGGCGGTCATACATCCATTTTTTTACTGTCTGTCACCGGCAGGAGAACCCTCGTGGTAATGGAGAGTAAAAAACAAAAAAAGGTTCCCCTCGCCATGGAAGATTCCTTGGCAAGAGAGGCATTATCTTTTGTATTTCCCCCCAAAAAATCATGTTTTGGGATTTTCTTTTTGAAAATAAAATAAAAACAATTTGGTTCAATGCTTCCTTATGTTGATGGAGCCCTGCACCAAACTGTGAAAAGCACTGTCAGGAACTGCCATGACGGCGGTCCCTGATAAAGCTTTAGAAATTACCGCAGCTTCAGCAGGTTGCAAATTCAGCAGGCGGCATCTCCGCCGGAGCGACAAAGTAATTTACTCTGTCTCCCTGGCTGAGAAACAGGCCATCCGACGAGATATATATCATGTCTTTAATTTGCTCAGAGACAAGACTTAAAGAACTTCACATGTAAGCAATGGCCTACATGAAGGATGTGAGTTAGCCCCAATTCTTTTTTAGTTTAAATGTGGCATATCATCCCACAATTGTAAATAATTTAATTTCCTTTTCCCCAACAATTGGAGTGATCTACATTCCTTGTTCAATGTATGCTGATGATATTGTTATTTTAGATTATGCTCTGAGAGGCCTTCAGAAAAAAGCTTGATGCACTAACAGTATATTGTGCATCAAACAATTTTAGGATTAACTTATATAGGATGAAAATGCTAGTCTTTGGTAAAAGAGTGTCAATGATCAGCTGGTATATAGATACATTGAAAGTTGATGCAATCAAAACAATCAAATATTTAGGGTTACATTTTAATGTAATGTTATGTTATGTTAGGGGTATTGTGTATTTGTAGAGCACATGGCTACCCGAAGGCGACCCAGCGCTAGCAGAGAGACAGGGCAAGGCAGGTCACAACAGTTTAGTAGGTGGGGTTTTGGAAAAACCAAGTTTCCAAAAGTTTACGGAAGGAAAGGAGGTTGGGTTCTGAATGTAAATGAAGGGGGAGAGTGTTCCAAAGCTTGACAGAAGTGTAGTAGAAAGACCGGCCACCACTTCTGGTCCTATTGATTTTGGGGACTGAGGCTACATAGAGCCCAGTTGAGGGGAGGCACCTGCCAGTGCAAGGTTTTCAAGGCAGGTCTTGCAGAGAGGCTGTTGGGGATCTTAAAAAGCATGCGAGCAGCACAGTTCTGAACGAATTGCAGTTTATTTGTGGTTGCCCATGGAGTTCTTAGATACAAAGCATTTCCATAGTTGAGGCGAGAGAGGATTAAGGCCTGGACCATGAGTCTCCTTGCTGAGAAGGGGAGGAGCGCAAGAACTTTGTGGAGCATCTGCAGGATGCCAGAACAGGAAGCGGCCAGTTTCGTTGCCTGATGATCAAATGTGAGTGACCGGTCTAGCCACATGCCGAGACTTTTGATCTGTTTTTTTGGCGTGGGTGGGGAGCCAAGGCAACTTGGCCATGCTGGGCCGATATCAAAGATGGGTGAATTGCCCAGCAGCATGAGCCCCGTTTTATCTCCATTCAATTTGAGGAAGGAGAATTCCATCCATTTGGCGACTCTCTCCAGGCAGGGGCCTAGACGGGGCGAGGTAGTTCCTGGATGATTTAAGGCCACCTCTAATTGGGTGTCATCGGCATAGGTGACAATTTCTATCCCAAGAGGGAGTAATATCTGTGCCAGAGGGCTCATTTAGACATTGAACAGCGTCGGGCTCAGGGACGTGCCCTGAGGGATGCCGCAGCCAAGTGGGATCCGGTTTGAAGAGTTATCTCCTTCAAAGACTTGGAAGATCCTGTCCTCGAGGAAGGACTTCAGCCAGGTGATAACACTCCCTGATAGTAACACATTCCTCAGTCTGTGGATCAGGATGTCATAATTAACAGTGTTGAAAGCAGCACTGAGGTCCAGAAGGATGATAGCTGTTGATCCACCTTTGTCGATGATCTTTTGGGCGTTTTTTAATACTGCCGGTTTCGGTCCCATGTTGGGGGCGAAACCCAGTTTGCGAGGGGTGAAGTATGTTGTGAGATTCGAGGAAGGTGGAGATAACTGAATTAACATGCTTTTCTAGTATTTTACTGATTGCGGAAAGGAGGGAAATAGGGCGGTAATTTCCAAGGATATCGGGGTTGAGACTGGGTTTCTTTAATAGTGCCTTCACCATGGCACATGTTTCCATAGTGGGGGTACTAGTCCGGTCAAGATGGAGGAGTTAATCAACTTCAGTAACACCGGGAGGACTAATTTCCCAGCCTTGCTTAGGATTTGAGGGAGTGCAGGGTCATTAGGGGAGCCGAATTTTACCCAGGCACATTATGTTCACTAGAGTGTCCATACCCAACAAGGGAATTTCCTTGAGAAAGTGCTTACCGGGCACAGAGTACTCCTTAAACAGCGGATTGACAGTAGAAGCGGGAGGGGGAAAGGAATTATAAATATCCTTTATTTTATTAGATAAGAACTCTGCAAGTTCATCACACCGTGCGTGTGAGCCGTCAGGGAGAGCATCTCTGACTGGTAGTTTTAAAAGATGCTTAGCAATCTTATACACATTTTGCGTGGGGAGTTTGAGACAGAATTAATTATTTCCTCATAGTATAATGCTAATTTAAAGTGGAAAGAGCATTATTACAGGCATGGTCACTGGCGAGTTTTAATGGTATGTACAGGGGATTGCCTTATACTCCACTTTTGAAAGAATTTTTGCTCAAAATCCCTCCAATAACACCTTGAGGTTCTGAAATATTCTGTATACAGAATGGGAATATTTTAGTTTTGGTAGAAAGTGTGTGTATAAAAAGAGTTTTTAATCTTCCAAAAGGGTCTGCGATCCAGAGCATCCTTTGTGAATTGAAATTGATTTCCTGGTCACAAATGGCTAGAATAAATTTTTAAAAATTGTTATCCAGACTTACTCGGGCAGACAGCCTGACTAGAATATTCTAGATCTGTTAGACCGAAGCACAATGTAGTGAGCTAAAATGGGCTTAGGCATTTAGAAAATATCCACAATTACCAAAGAGTATATAATGTCTACAGGGGCTTATGATAGCTGGGATCCATTCCCTCCTAAACAAACATCTCCAAAAAGGTGCACGTATTCTTGTGTAATCAACAGGATATGTTGTACTTAGCTCAAAAATCTTTGATCACTATAACATGTTCACCTCTGGGAAATTGTGATATTTTCCATATTGGTTTTATTTGTCAGACCCTTTTCTTCACGAAAGTTTATAAAATAGGATGTAATTCCTTATTGGTAGTCCAAAGTTTGGCTGTAAAAATCAGGGGGAAACAAAGGCTATTGTGTATGCACCTTAAAAAGAAAATCTTGATTGTGCTTTGCCGAAATAAATTGTGTTTTATATGGTTTTATGGACAATTGTCTAACTATACATACTATTGATTCCGTTTCACATTAAAGAAATATACGCCACCAAGGAAGCTTTTTGATGCTTGTTAATAGTAACTTCAAATATCTAAAATGGGAAGAGAATCTTATAAAACCAATAGCGTAGAGCTCCAACTGTGACAAGGACTACCTATTAGAAAAGCTAGGTTGTACATTTATTCATAAATTGTAATTATTGTAATTATTTATGTCATTAAGGGTTTAGACTCTGCTGCCTTCAGATTTTTTATGTGTGTAGTAACTGAGATAGGAAAAGACAGGTGTAATTAATTGAATGGGATGACTTGAAACATTGTTTACTCCACTATTTCTATATGCTATGGGCCACACCATGGTATTGAATTTCAAAGTACCTTCGACTGTGATTAAAATGTGTGACAGCTGATAATAACCTCTCTGGGAGGCAGTGACTTTGTTTTGGTAGCGTTATCTTTGCGCTGGTTTGACTTGAGGAAATCCTGGTCCCAAGATTATTGTTATTAGGTGTGTTTGGAACCATGTTTTAAGGAAACGTGTGTTGCTGTCTTTCGGTTTTTACTGGCAAAAGGAGGATAGCAGTGCAGTAGGGAAATGGCTGTGAATTCTTACCCATTTCCCTGGTTAGCTCCATTGCCAGGGGGATAGGGGATGTTGAACCAGGGTTTGTAAGCAATGCTTAGCAGATTTAGTAAACTTGTGTCTAGTTGCATTAGTTGTAGTTCTTTTAGGATGTTATGTTCAAGGTGAACTGTGTTAAAAAAAAATATATTATATGTGGGCTTTATCATATTTTAGCCAAGACTCCATCAACATGTGGTAGTGTACTAATGTTGAGCAAGGAGGTGGGATTGCATTTGACATGCAGTGTTGATGCTCTTTTTAATTTTTCAGAGGTTGAAGTCAGCTTTGCTGGGTGAATATTCGATTATAAAGTATTGTCAGTTACAGAGTGCTTCAGCTTCAGGAAGTTCCTGAACAATTAATTAGCTGCAAGCTTTGAATGTTGAGAGACCAAGAAATAGATCTGACATGAAGATTAAGCTACATGTGATCCAAACCTTGGTGGATAAAGGTAATGTTAGTGGCCAAAATTGTTCTGTGTGTTTTAAGGGGATTTTGGCAAGGACAGACCTTACAGGAACCAAAGAGTAGCTTGGGGGGATAGGGTGGGGGAACGGCAGTAGCATTTTAATGAAATGGAATCTTTTATAGATCAAAGAAGATAATTGTGCTATTATTACTAGAAACGGATAGATAAGGATAAAAAAATCAGATTTTGGCAATGTTTGTTTTAGAAAGAGGTCCCCAGCAATGATTCCTATAGATATAGTATGAATTGTGGTAATAGTGAATAGTTTGTGTTATTATTCACCAATAATTTCCTTGTTTACAAGATGGAATATATATTACATTAACCTGATAAAAACTTTGAGTAAATTTATCAACACTCAGTTTGTTAAAATAAATACAAGTATACGACAAATCATGTTAATTTCATATGAATTTATGAGAAGATTATTCACTTGGGGCAAAACAACACTTGCTTTAAAATCAGCATGTGATATTATTAAACTGGACTTTCGTCAAATTATTAAACAGGTATATAAATTGCTATTCAATTGCACCAGGACCATTTTTCCAGGCATTATTTTTAATTAGCACTTATATAACGCACAATCTATCAGTAGTTTATCGAAGTCGGAAAGACATTTTTTTCAGATTCTAATGTTAACTATATGACTGGAATGTTTATAGCTACCAGATCCTGGGAAATACTAACTAACGTGCCAGGAACAATCCAAGAGAGTCACTACTAGAGGATATAACAAAAGGAGACACCAAAAGACCAGTATGCGTTACGACATACAGTCCGATCTCAAACAAAGTACAAAAAATCGTGAGAAAAAACTGACACATCCTCAATAGCGCTGGAAACCAGTGGCAGCCACCTTAATTTGCCTTTAGAAGGAACAGGAGTCTGTGCGACGAACTAGTACACGCAAAGAGACCATCAACCGGAGAAGAGGAACAGCAAACCCTGTGGAGCCAACCACGACCCGTCGGCCACTTCTCCTGTGGGAACTGTACATCCTGCGCACTTACTTCTAATGCCAAGGAGGTAGACATAGGAAAGGGGATCCCTTGGCAACTGCGAGAATTCAGTAATTGCAACACGGAGAACGTCGTATACCTCTTGAACTGCCCATGCGACCTCAAATACGTTGGCATGACCACCAGGAAAATCAAAGTGCGTATCAATGAACATCGGAGCACGATTCGGTGTAAAAAGACCAACACCAAACTGACTCGTCATTTCACTGAAAAAAACCATAAAGACACAGACTCAGCGCTAATACCCAACATTTGACATCCTTACCCTTATCACCCTTATTATGATCTTCCTTTGGAATACCTGTTTGCACAAGTCCATCAGAGCAAGTCCAACCGAAAACTGCCCGCTAGTACACGCACAACATTGCCCATCTGGGCAGCTCTAGACTCTGGGTAGAATACCCCCCCTTTGTTCTGGGCAATCAGCCGCTCACCTGTTCACACACCGGGAGCTTCGCAGTCACGCACCAGTCACACACAGAGCAGACGTGTACTACTGCCCCTTCTGCAAAGTCTCGCCCCTCTGGGCAGCAAAAAAATCTAGGTAGAATTTCACCTTACATCACAGTAATTGGCCGCCCACCCGTTTCCACATCGGGTGCCTAGGCAGTCACGCACCAGTAGCACACAAGAGCATGCGTGTACTTTTGCCAATTTAAAACTAGGCACTGTCGCGTAGGGCACGGACCACCGCGCACTTTTCCTCAGTGATTTCCGTCACGCGCTTCACTTCTCGAATCTGAGCATGTGCGTAACTCCACCATTTTGAAACCAGGCACTCGCACTTCAGGACACAGGAAGTAGCCTAGGATCCTCGCAGGAAACTTTCCTTGAGGCAGTAAGGGTGTGAATGAGATTGCGTTGAATGAAAGTACTTTGGGGCAATTAGCACAATTGAGGATGAATGTTCTGTGTGTTTGTACTTGAAAAACCATAATTCTCACGCCAGCTGTGATCTATATGTTTTTTCCACAGGTTCTGACAAACAGGGGTTTCCCCTCCCCTCCTCCCATGGGGCTAGTAGCTTTGGTTTTTAGGGTAAGAACAGTGAGACACGTGCTCTCACCTTTGCATCCCCATCAAGTACACAAATTGAGTGGCACATGTCACATGAGTAGTTACTCACACAGAAACTGGATCAGTGCATGTATTGAGTTCAGTTATTCGCCACTACTACGGTCGGTTGTTATATATTTTTTCTCTCCCTACATTTTATTTTACTGGCTTGAATCTAGGAGCCATCCAATTGTGGAGTGTGACAGTGATCACGCCCACACAGTGGTACACTCTTGCCACTTTCGGTAAGAACGTAGCCCCTATTTACATATTTAGGTCCTGATGAATGCCCTGGACCCTCCTGGGCCAAGACGGCAGAAACATCGACCTCTAAACACAACGGTTAAGGGACACTAATTCCCCCACATACCGTCACCTGCTTTTAAACATCATATAGTTACCTTTCACATTAAAAAACACAATGAGGATAACTATAATGATTTTTAATCTCACTCATACACGGGCCCCCACTTAGTTTAGAAGTGCATCCCTGTCGTCCGGTGTATGCCCGCTCTCTATCAAACCAAGGTTTTAGAGGGCGAGGACTGGTCAATGATGAAGCATGACACCAGGTGGTGTGTGAGACCAGTCCGTTTTTGTGAGATGTCCCCACTCACAATATAACTCAAACCTTATAGTGGTTATCACTTTAGGAGCAGCTCTTTTGTGGTTAAACATTCATAGTTGGAGGCTGCTAGCTCCTAAAACCCTGTGCCTCTTGTTCCCTCCTCCACACAGTGTGGAGCTCATGGGTTTTTGATTTCGTAAAGCTGATGGCTGTGGGAACATAAATAGGGGTAAAAACATTCCTAACAATAGGAAAAAGTACTGATTACCCAAAGATCAGACTAATAGGAACTGACGGATACAGTTAATCCCCAGTAATTTCCCCACAGATAAAAAGGAACGGAGCACAATTTGATCCAGTCCGCCCATCAACTTACCCTATCTCACCCCACTCTCCTGTAACCATGGATACGGAACTTTCATTTGGGGATGAGATCTTAGCTGAAATCCTCAGTGCACCATCTTTGCTTGCTGAAACTGTGGTAGCTCAAACAGTTAAAAACTCTGACGAATGGGAAGCACTATCAACAAAGAAGAAAGATCAGATACGCACGGCCCTACATGGGGCATTTATGACAGAGTACCTCAGAAAAAACACCGCCCGAGAGGACTCATAGTCACCAACGAATCAAGGTTGTTTCTTAACAACAAAGAGTTCCGTACTAATTGGTCATGCATTGCCTGGAAGTGTACCAAGGATTGGCTCATTTTAATCATCAACACCGCCAGGCAGCTGGCTGATGCCCTCCTTGTTGAAATTCAACAAAGTGAATGCAGATTAAAAACAACGGTACAGTTATCAGTCTTCAAGAAGAAACTTGAAGAAATTAACAATGACCACTCCAAGTACAAAGACTACCTCACACAATCGAAGTTAACAAAACTGTGAAAAGATGTGCAGAAGTTTAGTAGAGAAACAGTATATCCATACATAACGGACGAACACTATGACAAACCTGCACAACAGCAAACAGGCAGAAAACAAAGATTCAGACCTACTCCATTGAATTGGACTTTCAGCTCAGGGGAAGAAAGGAGTGACACTAGCAGTGATGAAAGCTCAGGACAACAGCAGAATAGACAGCAGGGCTACCGCCAAACAATGGCACCACAACCACCACCCCCCTTTGGTTTTTGGCAACAGCCTTACTTTCCACCAGGATTTGGCTTCCCACAAGGTCCCCAGCCTTTTTTATACTGGGGCGGGGGCAGAGGCAGAGGCCGACAAAAAAGAAGGAACACAAGGGTGCAGTGGGAGGACCAACCACCCACCACGGTGGTGTCCAGGAGCAAAGGGAGGGCGAACATGCCCTCAACAAGCAGGGAATAACCAACATTGTTAACCTCAGCAAGCATGTTCTGACTACTGATGAGGAAACAGTCCTATCAAAAGGACTGGGTTTCGTCCCTACACCAAAGAATGACGCCTTTGTACTCCACACAGAACTTGCACAGTTCTTCAGAAAACTTAAGCTACGCGATTACTTTGGTGATAATGAAGACAAGACTGAAGAAGAAAAAACTACAACAGGACATAGAAAGAAGTCAACATTCCAACCACCAGCCCAGAACGTCTCATGTCAAGTACTAGCTTTTGAAGAAGCAATACTCAACGAAATCAAGGGGATCAACTTCCAGAGTACCAAGGGTTTCCAAAACCTTACAAAAAATGAGCACACAGCACTGCAAAGTCTGAAGAACAACCACGATCTTGTGATAAAACCCGCGGACAAAGGGGGAGCAATTGTGATTATGGACCAGGAGATGTACCAAGAAGAGTGTAAAAGACTCCTCTCAGACACAGTTAGTTACACCATACACAGAATTGATCCAACCACATCCCTCATGACGAGAATAAAAAATATGGTAGAGGAGGCCTTCACCAATGATTGGATTACTAGACAGGAGGCGGGTTTCCTTATTAATGAGGAACCTAGGATGCCTAGATTCTACACGCTCCCTATGATTCACAAGAACCGGACCCCCCACCCGGAAGACCCATCGTATCCGGGATTGGATCAGTTCTGGAACCTCTTTCGTAGTTTTGCGATTGGTTCCTCAGACCGATTGTGAAAAAATCACATTCCTACCTTAGGGACACCAAGGATGTCCTTTGCCTTCTCCGAGATCTGGAAATAGATCCTACAGAGAACCTTCTCATAACAATGGACATAGAGGCCTTATACACAAGCATACCACGGAGACGAACCTTGGAAGTGGTGGAACAAATTATCCTAAACATGGAGTGGAATTTCATCACTCCCCAACATTTTGTGATGGAATGTGCTGAATTAGCACTAACTGAGAATTTTTTCGAATTCAAAAACACCATCTACCACCAGATTACCGGTACTTCGATGGGCAGCACTTATGCCCCAAGCATGGCATGTCTCTATGTCCAACAATTTGAGGAAGACCACATTTACAATCCTAATAATCCATTCCTGAAACACCTTAAGGTGTGGAAACACTTTATTGATGATGTGCTGATTGTATGGCACGGAACCAAGGAAGAGGCAATAGAATTTGTCCAATGGGTCAATTCCAAGGACACCCATCTCAGATTCACACACACGATTGATGTGAACCACACGATTTTTCTGGATCTAGACATTACCATAACCCATAACAACAAAGGTTCATAACAAAACCACAGATAAAAACAGTTTACTTCTCTATGAGAGCTACCATCCTAGGGCCCTGAGACAAAACCTCCCGTTAGGTCAGTTCCTCCGAATCCGACAGAACTGCTCGAAAACAACAATCTTTGAGGAGCAGGCTGAACAACTGGAAAATAAACTTCTAGAACGCCGCTACCCGAGAAAAATGGTGAGACGAGCAAGGAAACGTGCCAGGAACGATCCAAGAGAGTCACTATTAGAGGATATAACAAACGGAGACACCAAAAGACCAGTATGCGTTACGAGATACAGTCCGATCTCAAGCAAAGTACAAAAAATCGTGAGAACAAACTGGCACATCCTCAATAGCGCTGGAAACCAGTGGCAGCCACCTTTATTTGCCTTTAGAAGGAACAGGAGTCTGCGCGACGAACTAGCACACGCAACAAGACCATCGACCGGAGAAGAAGAACAACAAACCCTGTGGAGCCAACCACGGCCCGTCGGCCACTTCTCCTGTGGGAACTGTACATCCTGCGCACTTACTTCTAATACCAAGGAGGTAGACATAGGAACGGGGATCCCTTGGCAACTGCGAGAATTCAGTAATTGCAACACGGAGAACGTCGTGTACCTCTTGAACTGCCCATGCGACCTCAAATACGTTGGCATGACCACCAGGAAAATCAAAGTGCGTATCAATGAACATCGGAGCACGATTCGGTGTAAAAAGACCAACACCAAACTGACTCGTCATTTCACTGAAAAAAACCATAAAGACACAGACCTGAAATGGACCATTCTGGAAATAAAGCCCTACATGTAAGAGAACAACGCTGGGTGTTCCGTTTACGAACCTGGGACAAAGGGCTCAACGATGAAATACCGTGGCTCCAAATGGGGCGTTGAAACCTCTAACAACCACCAGTAGATTAATTCACACTAACACATTGACGGAGTGTACCTGGTATACCATCACACGACACTGTGAAACCATCGGTACATGCAGTGCCCTGTCTTAAATTAGTTTACTTAAAATGGGCTGAGTCTACCTGGAATTATCACACTTAGCTGGCTTTTAAACTAAGCCGAAGTCGTGAGGCTAATAGGCCACATGCCCTCCAAAGTCATCCTCTCCCAGCTGGAACCGTCTCTCACCCAGGCTTAACGTATGAATAGAAATGATAGCGCAGACCCTCAGCGTTAATACCCAACATTTGACTTCCTTACCCTTATCACCCTTATTATGATCTTCCTTTGGAATACCTGTTTGCACAAGTCCAGCAGAGCAAGTCCAACCGAAAACTGCCCGCTAGTACACGCACAACATGGCCCATCTGGGCAGCTCTAGACTCTGGGTAGAATACTCCCCCTTTGTTCTGGGCAATCAGCCGCTCACCCGTTCACACACCGGGTGCTTCGCAGTCACGCACCAGTCACACACAAAGCAGACGTGTACTTCTGCCCCTTCTGCAAAATCTCGCCCCTCTGGGCAGCAAAAAAATCTAGGTAGAATTTCACCTTACATCACAGTAATTGGCTGCCCACCCGTTTCCACATCGGGTGCCTAGGCAGTCACGCACCAATAGCACACAAGAGCATGCGTGTTCTTTTGCCAATTTAAAACTAGGCACTGTCGCGTAGGGCACAGACCACCGCGCACTTTTCCTCAGTGATTTCCGTCACGCGCTTCACTTCTCTAATCTGAGCATGTACGTAACTCCACCATTTTGAAACCAGGCACTCGCGCTTCAGGACACAGGAAGTAGTGCTCCGGGTTTATTCACATTGAGCATGTGCACAGTGCGGCCATGGATGAATCAGGCTTCCCCTCCAGGGACACAGGAAGCCACGCACCTGATTTCACTTAGCACCACTTAAAACCAACATTGCTTAAGTGAACAGACTATAAAAGCACAACGGCTCTCCACCCAGTCCTACACCGGGGAGGAAGGGGAGCAGTCGCCTAGGATCCACGCAGGAAACTTTCCTTGAGGCAGTAAGGGTGTGAATGAGATCGGGTTGAATGAAAGTACTTTGGGGCAATTAGCACAATTGAGGATGAATGTTCTGTGTGTTTGTACTTGAAAAACCATAATTCTCACGCCAGCTGTGATCTATATGTTTTTTCCACAGGTTCTGACAAACAGGGGTTTCCCCTCCCTCCTCCCATGGGGCCAGTAGCTTTGGTTTTTAGGGTAAGAACAGTGAGACATGTGCTCTCACCTTTGCATCCCCATCATGTACACAAATTGAGTGGCACATGTCACATGAGTAGTCACTCACACAGAAACTGGATCAGTGCATGTATTGAGTTCAGTTATTCGCCACTACTACGGTCGGTTGTTATATATTTTTTCTCTCCCTACATTTTCTTTTACAGGCTTGAATCTAGGAGCCATCCAATTGTGGAGTGTGACAGTGATCACGCCCACACAGTGGTACACTCTTGCCACTTTTGGTAAGAACGGAGCCCCCATTTACATATTTAGGTCCCGATGAATGCCCTGGACCCTCCTGGGCCAAGACGGCAGAAACATGTCGACCTCTAAACACAACGGTTAGGGGACACTAATTCCCCCACATACCGTCACCTGCTTTTAAACATCATATAGTTACCTTTCACATTAAAAAACACAATGAGAATAACTATAATGATTTTTAATCTCACTCACTCGTACACGGGCCCCCACTTAGTTTAGAAGTGCATCCCTGTCGTCAGGTGTATGCCCGCCCTCTCTCAAACCAAGGTTTTAGAGGGCGAGGACTGGTCAATGATGAAGCATGACACCAGGTGGTGTGTGAGACCTGTCCGTTACTTTTTGTGAGATGTCCCCACTCACAATATAACTCAAACCTTATAGTGGTTATCACTTTAGGAGCAGCTCTTTTGTGGTTAAACATTCATAGTTGGAGGCTGCTAGCTCCTAAAACCCCGTGCCTCTTGTTCCCTCCTCCACAGTGTGGAGCTCATGGGTTTTTAAATACTAACTAATAACCCAAAGTCCTCATATAATTGGCATAACTGTCCATATTAAAGTAATGCAAGTCTTGGTGTTCTACACATATATATCTGACAGGTGATAGAGTTAAATAGCTCTCATCACCTGCCAACCCTCTCAAAAAATGCAGCAATATTGCTGATTCTTTATTTTCTATTACAGTTCATAAAATGGGATTGGAAGAACAGGAATTATTTTTCACCTGTTCAAATGGGGATAAGTAGCCAAATTTCCAAATAAGGAACCCTCAATAAACACTTGATTTGATTTATTATTTGTATTGCACACCCATACACTTTAGAGCGCCAATACTCACAAATGTTACATAGTGGTCAAAAATTAAGTGTGTGGGTTTGACTGATGGCCCTCTTGATCTTGGAAGAATAAACATTAAAGCAAATATAGATTGAAAGCCTAATAAATGTGTGATTAAAAGAAAATAGATAGTTTGAAAGAAGGTTTTATACTATGAAGTGTTTAACATGTTTGTTACTGATATATTCTTTAAGCATCACCTCTTCCCAGGTGGATTGGGCATGCAGGTAATTTTGAAGGGCATTGGAGAACTTCTTTGACGATATTAGGAAATGAGGATTGCTAAAGCAAATGCCAATAAACACCTCGGTTTAAAGTCCATTGACGAATATTAGGAAGATAAGCTGCAGTCACTCAACTTGCATTTAAGAGCGGCCTGGTTAATGCGATAGATTGGATGAGGAAAAGCAATGTAAAATACAACTCGATAAAACTGAGGTATTAACTATTTGGGCTGTCATCTGAGGACTAGTCTAAGGATTGGTGGCCAGAAAACCTAGGCCCCACTCATGAGCGTACAACAGTAGCTAAACACTTAGGGGTGGAATTTGACAATAAACTGTTGTTTTGCCCCACTGATACTGTCAGTCGCAGACACTTGTTTCTCACTGATATGGACACTGAAGAAAATGTTGGACTATGTGCCGACTGAAACCAGAAAAAACATTGTGCATGCAATTACTTCAAGAATTGGTTATACCAATGTCTTGTATTTAGGTTTGTCCAACTACTTATTACATCTACGGTGGATAATAAAATGCTAGTAAAAATACATCCATTTCAAATCCTTGGTGTTGGTCCATCGTGTGTTTTACAAAACCTCTCCTAAATACTTCAGCAACAGACTTTGCCTTTATCAACCAGCAAGAGCTCTGAGATCTTCAGATGCCTTGCTGCTTAAGGTTACACGTTCAGGCTTATGATCCGTGGGGGCTGTTTCTTTACTCATCTAGCATCCTAAGCCTGGAATAACCATCCACTCCCCTGCACCAACTTACAGAGGAAAGCCTTTTTAAACAATTACTTAAGACATGGATCATCAACCACTCACTTGATGGAATTTATGTGACCTTAGGCAAATTGTGGCGCTGGAACACCTAGTCCGCAGGCTGTGTGCTTTATAAATGTAGTTTGATTTTTATTTAATGTCTTCCCATCCCTGGGAGATTGGCTGTCAGGCAGCCATCAGCCCTGGTTGCACAGTACTCCTATAAGGAGTCTTAGGAACAGTCTCTGCCTTGGTCATAGACAACTAGAACAACGTTTTATACACAATGGTAGATAGGTGATGTGGATCCACTGCCTCAAACTCTTGAACTTGTTTGGGTTTGTTCTTTCAAGTGTTGTTTGCAGGCTATTCTGCTGGCTCAGCCTTTGTGTAAAGTAATGCTTCTCACAGCATGGTTGCTTTCATCCTAGAATACCCACCTGTCACGGGTCACTATCTGGAGGTTTTTTTTAAGCAACAAGAAGACCAAGAATATGGTGAAAGCTATTCTTTTATTGTTGTTGGATTCAAAGTTCTGTGCACTAGGGTCCTCCCCGGTTGGGGCCGCTTTGTGAACTTCCTCCTTACTTTCAGGGGAACGAGGAAAGTATGGCCACCCTGTCTTCTCCACCCGTCCGTGGTTCAGGTACCGGGAGTAGTCCAAAACCCAAAAGAGCAAAGGGAAAAAAAAAGAAAAAAATAGAATGCGGTCACTGGGGAAGCGACTTCCTTCCTCATACAAGGGAGTGGAGAGTGAGGGAAGGATCACCACCACGAATGCCGGCACTGTGTGGTCCCTATTGTGACCGCCCTCTCATTTTTCCACCTCCCCCTACCCGTGTCCTGGAAACCCCTTGAACCTCGCCCGTACCTTGTCAAGCCACCCCCCTCCTGGAGGGTGGCGGGGCGGAAGACGGTCTCGTTGGCCTCCTGGCTGGACGTCTTCTTCTCGGGCCGCTCTTTCTCTCTCGGTTCCTCTCCGTCCATCGGGATTCTCCAACCTCCACACCTCCAACTCTCGTCTCAGCTGGGCTTCCTCTTCCGCATACGTGCGGGGGCTCTCCTCTCTTGTTCCGGCTGCTTCCTCACCTGATTGGATAGACGGCGAAAACGTCACAGGCCACGCCTCCGGGGAGTCCGCTGAAGGAGATTTCTTAAAGGGCTCCACTCCTGCATGTATGTAAGGCAACAGCACACTGTTAACCGCGTCAGGAGGCCAGTCAGTTCCCCCGTTGTCAGCGGACTCCTGACACATGCCCCCCCTGGAGATTCCCCGATTGGGGGAACGAGGATAATGCGACAGGTAGTCAGTATTGCCCTGTTCCCTGCCTTTCTGATGTAGCAACTGGAAGCGATAAGGCTGCAGGGACAAAAACCACCTAAGGACCCGTTCATTGGAGCCCTTATTCCGCTGTAGCCAGGTGAGTGGAGCGTGATCCGTGTATAATAAAAAAAGAGCATCCCTCTAGATAGTACCTCAGTTTGTCTATACTCCACTTGATGGCCAAGCACTCCTTTTCTATTATGGGATATGCCCTCTCTCTGGGGAAGAGCTTTCTTCTGACGTATAGAACAGGCCTTTCCAACCCTTCGTCGTCCAACTGAGAGAGAACAGCTCCTATTCCCATCCCTGAGGCGTCTGTCTGTAATATGAAGGTTTTCCGGAAGTTTGGTGTCAGTAAAAAAGGGAAAGTGGTTAAGATGTCTTTCGGGGCTGAAAAGCTGCTAGTTCGTCTTTGGTTGGGGATCGGAGGGGACTGGGGCCAGAGTTTTTCTTCAGCAGGTCTGTAAGGGGGGCGGCAGTGTCCAAAAACTGGGGGATAAAGCGCCGGTAGTAGCTGACCAAACCCAAAAAAGCCCTTAGTTCCCTTTTTGTGGTGGGATAAGGAGTGTCTCGAATAGCCCTCACCTTCTCGCTTTGAGGTTCGATCAAGCCCTTCCCCAGCAAGTAGACCAGGTATTTTACTTTTTGAAAGCGAATCTTGATTTACAAGCGTTAATGTGTAGATTAGCATTTCTTAGCTCGGAGAGAACGGCTGATAGATGGCACAGATGCTCTTCCCAGGTTTTGCTAAACACAACAATATCGTCTACATATGCCAATGAATATTCCTGGTGGTTTTTTAGAAGTGTGTCCATAAGCCGTTGGAAGCTAGCTGGAGCACCATGTAGGCCAAATGATAGGACCGTGGAACAGCCTGTTTTCTCTTGATCCTCCGGGTGAAGGGGGATCTGCCAGTATCCCTTGGTGAGGTTTATGGTGGTAATATAACGCGCCTCACCCAGGCGCTCAATCAATTCGTCCACCCGCGGAAGGGGTTACCCGTCCTGCTTGGATATTCGGTTCACCGCCCTGAAGTCAATGCAGAAGTGGGTACTCCCATCCGGCTTCGGGACTAGGACGATTGGCGAGCACCAGTTACTTTTAGAGGGCAACCCCACCCCAGGGTTAACATGTCAGCTACCTCTTTCTTTAGGGCCGCCCTGTGTGCTTCAGGGACTCAAAACGGTCTTTGTTTGATTACTACCCCCTCAGTGGTGGGTATCGTATGGGTTGCTAAAGAGGTTCTGCCGGGCTGATCTGAGAATATGTCGGAATACGTTTGTAAGAGGTCCCTTATTTCTGTTGTTTTCTGGGGCTCTAGGTCTGGGCTTAGAAGGGTGTCCCCTACTGTGGTCTTGGTTGGCGAGGCAAGAGACACTGTACAGGGTTTAGCGGGGACGGGGCCTAACCATCTTTTTAACAGATTCACATGATACATTTGTGTTTTCCCAGGGGAGAGACACAACACATGCGAGGTGTTTCCGACCCTACGTACTACCTCATATGGCCCCTGCCACTCCTTTCTGAGTTTGTGTGTGGAGGAAGGGAGGAAAAGTAAGACCCAGTCCCCTGGCTTTAGCTCCCTCCACTTCTTGCCTTTATCATACTGATTTTTCTGTTGAGTCTGTGCCTTTTCTAGATTCTCCTGGGCTAGGGACCTCAGCTTGTGCAACCTCAACTTTACCTGATTTGCATAGTCCAGTAAGGCTTGGGCTTCGGTTATCCCTTGTTCTTCCCAACTTTCCTTCGTAATTTCGAGGAGCGTACGTGGCTTTCTCCCGAACATTAGTTCGAAGGGAGAGACCCCTAAGCTGCTCTGAACAGTGCTTCGTATTACGAATAGGGCCAAGGGAACCAACTGATTCCAGTTCTTCCCGTCCCCACTTTTTTTAAGGTGAGTTTTAGGTTTCCATTGTATCGTTCTACAAGGTCCTCAGTTTGGGGGTGATACACAGATGTTCGTATGTGCTTGATACCCAACTGCTTACAGACCTCCTTCATAAGACGGGAGACAAAGGGGGTACCCTGATCTGTCACAAGCTCCCGTGGAAACCCCATCCTAGAAAACACCTCTATCACCCTCTGTGCTATCGTGGTGGTGGTGGCTGTTCGTAGTGGAAGAGCTTCAGGGTACCGTGTAGCGTAATCAACTAACACGAGAACATATTGGTGCCCTTTGCTAGACTTCGGGAGGGGTCCTATGAGGTCCATGCCTACTCTTTCAAAAGTACGACCTATAATAGGAAGATGCTGCAATGGGACCTTCGGGGGAACATAGGGATTCCTTCTCTGACATATGGCACACTCCTGGCAGTACTTCTTAGTTTGGAGGTATATGCCGGGCCAATAAAAACAACCAAGGTTTGCCTGAGTAGTTTTCTCTGCCCCCACATGACCTGCAAGGAGATGGGAATATGCAAAAAAAAGGATTTGCTCCCTAACACTGGTGGGGACTAGCAACTAGGGTTACGCCCCTTCTTTTGCAAGACGATAAAGGAGCCCGTTTTGTTCTACAAAACAAGGGTAAGTGGGTCTGGGGTTGTCTTTTGTTTCGTGCGCCGCCTGCCAGGCGTTTCTGAGTGAGGCATCGTTTAGCTGGGCCATCCTGAATTTGTTATTGATAGCCTCAGGAAGGCTAGGGAGAACACCTACGATGACCATAATGCTTCTGCCTGACTTAGTGCGAATGGTCAATTGAGCTGTCGGATACTCCCTTATGTCCCCATGCACACAGCGGATGTTGACGATTCTCTTGGGTATAAAAGCTGAGATGGGGACTATCTCTTCTCTGGCCAACGAGTGCTTGCACCCTGAATCTAAAAGGGCTGTTACTTCTTTCTGATTCACCAGAAGAGTCACATAATAGATGTGCTCCGTCTCACCTTTGGGTCCCATAGGGCAGGGCCTCGAAGTACTGCTCCAGATAGATCTTACTCATTACTTCCTCCATGTTAGACTCCTGGGGTTTTAGCCAACGATCGGCAGCATCCTTGATCTTATAGAACAGCGTTTTGGGGGTGTCACCAGCGAGGCCCCGCTCTTGTCTGAACTTAGGACGGTGGGATTCATCGTCTACTCCTAGACGATCCAGTACATATTGCTTTACGGTGCCATAGGCTGACGTACCATCTTTGTTGATGACCTGGTACGCCGCTTGGGCTTCGGCTGTAAGTAGAGGGGCCAAATAGAAAGGCCAGCGATCTGCAGGCCATCCACTGGCCCGGGCAGCCCTCTCTAAATTCAGGAAAAAGGAAATAGGGTTCTCCCCGGGTACGTACTTCTGTAACGGGGTGACAGTACCCGGGGGAGCGGGGCTTCTTCCTTGTCCGATACCCGCGAGCAGCTGGCTCTGGCCTTCCGCCAGTTTGACCATCTGGTCGGCCTGTTGCTGTATGGCGGCTGTAAAGGTGGCTCTGTCCATCTTGGCTTGGCTGGAGCTTCTCTCAATAACCCACTCCAGCTTGGCCTGACCTTCTTTCAACTGGTATACCAAGTTCTCCATCTTGTGTCGATGGGGCTATGCCCGCATTCTCCACCACTTCGTTGCGTTCCACTATCTGGAGGGTTGTTTTAAGCAACAAGAAGACCAAGAATATGGTGAAAGCTGTTCTTTTATCGTTGTTGGATTCAAAGTTCTGCGCACTAGGGTCCTCCCCGGTTGGAGCCGCTTTGTAAAGTTCCTCCTTACTCTCAGGGGAACGAGGAAAGTATGGCCGTCCTGTCTTCTCCACCCGTCCGTGGTTCAGGTACCGGGAGTAGTCCAAAACCCAAAAGAGCAAAGGAAAAAAAAAAAAGAATGTGGTCAGTGGGGAAGCAACTTCCATCCTCATACAAGGGAGCGGGGAGTGAGGGAAGAATCACCGCCACGAACACCGACACCGTGTGGTCCCTATTGTGGCCTCTCTCGTTTTTCCACCTCCCCCTACCCGTGCCCTGGAAACCCCTTGAACCTCTCCCATACCTTGTCAAGCCACCCCCCTCCTGGAGGGTGGCGGGGCGGAAGACGGTCTTGTTGGCCTCCTGGCTGGACATCTTCTTCCCGGGCCGCTCTTTCTCTCTCGGTTCCTCTCCGTCCGTCGGGATTCTCCAACCTCCACGCCTCCAACTCTTCTCTCAGCTGGGCTTCCTCTTCCGCATACATGCGGGGGCTCTCCTCTCTTGTTCCGGCTGCTTCCTCACCCAATTGGATGGATGACGAAAACGTCACAGGCCACGCCTCCGGGGAGCCCGCTAAAGAAGATTCCATAAAGGGCTCCACTCCTGCCTGTATGTAAGGCAACAGCACGCCGTTAACCGCGTCAGGAGGCCAGTCAGTTCCCCCGGTTTCAGCGGACTCCTGACACCACCATAGAGGCACCAAGAGGTTTGGGAATTCTACACCTGTCTGTCAGCCCACCTGAAAGAATAATCAGAGGAAGAAAAAATGAAAGGCCTCATCAAAAGGGTTCCTCGCCTTTCACAACAGAGTCTGGTGTCCTACCCTTCACCCCTGCCATTCATCAAATGGCAGTGTTCAGGAAGACTAATTAGCAGTGTATGGCATCATAATATATCTAAAGGAGCCTTGCCTCCACTTGCCTCACTTCGGTGCCCAGGTCTCTTCTCAGCAGCTGCAAGAATGCTAACTTAAGAAACCCAAAGGAACAAAGTTAGGGGACGCTTCTAGGCAGTGATATTTTCCTGTGTGAGGGAGACTGGAAAGAATTACCATATTTTGGGAACCAAAATTACTAACAATTTGATAACGTCTTGTGCAGAGTGTTAAACCAGCTAGCTAGTGACGGCAAGGGAGGTCTGGCTTACACCATTAGATTCGTTAAGCCATGTAGAATTAGCAAATATCTAGCTTTTCCACTTTCCATATACTCCTGAGTTTTTCATCAAATGAAGAGTGTACCCTAAACAGTGATTCAGCCACAATTGTGTAATCTGGCTAACATGTATAATTAATTGTTCACAGTACATTTGCTGGGCAAACCCACACACATTCGATATTGTCAGACTACATACATTAAGGGCAAGATTTCCTTGGTTAGTATGAGTGAATCATTTCCTAGACCTCCTTTGTAAGGGATCCTTCAGAGCCTGTGTGTAAGAGACTGCTAGATTCCCAGGCTCCATGTGTGAAGCATTTGAGAGAGAAGTGTAAGGGTTTTGCTGCAGCCCCTTGTGTAGTGGTCCTCTTTCCTCCTGGGTTTGATGTCAGTGCCCAGGTCAAAGAATATATTTTTTAACTGTTTTACTTTTTAAAATATTTTTTTATTTGTCTTTTGGAGAGTGATGTGCGCAGACACTACATGCAAAAAGAGTGTGTACTGATTCTAGGGCGTGGTGCCAGTGGGCAGTCACTCATGGTCACACCAGTCATGAACCACAGAAGGAAAGAGTTCCAGGCTCCATCATTCCCCAGAAACCTGGACAACTGTCGTGTCTGGCTGCAACACCGCTCACAGGTTTAAGCAGAACTAGCAGCAACCTGCACACCATTGCATACATGCAGGACCCATCAGTGAATCCTGCATGTGCTTCCATGATCCCAGTAAAGTGCTATAATGTCAAGATCTGCATCAGCAAACATCACAGGCGCTGTCTTTGCACCAGCTGTCAAACAGTGCCACAACTCCGTGGGTTCCATAAGCATTACCCAGAAAGCTGCAAACATGTACACAAGTCCAAGCAGCACCAATGGTAATGGACTCTGATACCAACACCCAGAACACTGGGTCCCCCAATGTTGGCTGTGCTCCATCTGCCGAGCAGCACCCTGGGTTCTTGGCGAATGGACTATGGCGGCACTAAGGGCCACATGCATCAACGAGAAAACTGGTCGCAAACGGGCAGATTAGCAGAATCTGCCCCTTTGCGACCGGTATTTTTGCATTTGGGATGCATCATCCCAAATGTAACAATCGCAATTTAAGGAATCTCTAAATAGCGATTCCTTAAATTGCAATTGCATTTAAGGAATCCCAAATTGAGATTCCTTAAATGCAATGCATTAAAGTTAAAAAATTAGCGATTTCGCTAATAGGGGGAGCAAATTACCATGAAGTTGAACTTCATGGTAATTTGCAAAAACTTTGAAAAATGCACTTTTGTGCATTTTTCAAAGTTTCATGTTGCGCACACACATGCCCTAATAGCATGTGTATGTGCAACACATGTGCACAGATCAATTTCAGGGATGCAATAGGGTGTCATTTTGACACCCTTGCACCCTTGAAATTGCATGAGCAATTTGCGAGTACATACTGGTACTCGCAATTTGCTCATGCAATCTCCAATTCATTCCTATGGGCCTGGAGGCCCATAGGAATGAATGGGACGGCATTCCTTAATTGCGACTCGCAATTTGCGAGTCGTAATTAAGGAATTTGTAGGAATCGCTATTTTTATAGCGATTCCTACATGCATAGGCTTTTGCAATTCCTTAATTGCGATTCCTTAAAAATCGCAATTAAGGAATCGCAAAAGTCTTTGTTGATGCATGTGCCAGTAAGTAGGAAATTACACCCTAGCACTGGTCCTCAGCCTCTCACCAGTTTCCAAACAGCATTTCAGGATCCTGGAGCGTGTCAACAGCACACAGGGCACTTACTGCTCCCCAGCCCCCAAACTATGCATGATCTGTTAAGCAGCCCCCATGGTGCTTTGACTGTGTCAACAGTATAAGGGAGATTGGTCTCTAATGCCTAATTCTGCAGAAGATGTCAGACAGCATCCGGTCAGCACTCCACCTCTGGCCACTGTACATGAAGGCAACCAAGTGTCCCAGAACAGCATATCCCTTCTTCTTGAGGTGCTGTGATCATGGATAACATTTTCAGTTTTAGGAAATCGAATGAAACTGCAGCTAAAGATGTATCTGTTGACGGCTATTTAGTGGTCCCTGTAACGAATGAGTTCTTCAGCATGTCCTGGTTTTTTAGCTACTCATTCTTGGTTTTGAGCGAATACTTTCATTAAAAACAAATCTACACGTTCCAAAAGCAAAGTGATGGTGGTTTACAAGCCAGGCCTGTTTGAATGTGTCATACTTGCAATAGGGATTTTCAGTATCTAAGCGGGCTTTATGTGACGTTAGCTTGCAAATCTGCTTACTGTGCCATACCCTCAATGCCATGTGAGGTTCCCTTGCTTAGATGCATGTGAGGAAAGCATCCATACCAGGTCTGTGTGAGAGGAGTCTCCACATTCAGATCTGGCCAGAAATAATTTTCAAGCTCAGGCCCATGCAATGTGCAGATTTACTGACCCAGAATGTCAAGCCGCAGTGATATTAGCAAACAAAATAGGCTGTATATGGGTGTCAGACAGGACTGGTGATGTGACAAATTCGTGTCCCCACAGATATTTGTGATCATCAAGAGAGGGGCTCTTTTACACCCCACCAACATCTCCATACAATAGATGCACAAAGGACCACTGTGCGCATATGTGAGAATAATAAGCAAAGCCAAGTGGTGTAGGAGAATTATGGATACAATTCTGGAAGCTGGCTCAAGGGACCTATGTGCATGTAGCTGCCACGTGGCCACATTTAATATGTTTTAATTAAGGACAAGGGAACCCTATTAGGTAAACAAGGACCTAGGGTAACAGTTTCTAATCAATCCGAGGTTAGACTGGTTGGGGGATGGAACGGTGCCGTAGTTTGGATAAGCTGACTCTGTGCCGGAAGGCAGGGGGTCCAGAGGAGGTCGAATGACGTCCAGTTAGAGTTGAATAGCTCGATGTGAAAGCTGATTGTTCTGTTTTTTGGAAAACTGTCACTTTGTCACTTTTTTGGTTATTTATGTGCTAATTGGATAGAGGACGGTATCCCACTGTATATTATGTTCGTGTTTTGATACAATTTTTTATTTTTTTTGATTAAACCATACTATCCGGCTGGATAGTAATCATATAGAATTGATTCTGTTCTATATTTATCCCTTGCCTTTATTTTCTCTCCAACAAGGACCATTGTCTTGCTTAGAAACACATTTAATATGTGGCACCCTTGCCAGTCCTGGCTTTTAAGCCAACAGCATTTAACATGATCAGAATTTTCAGCCGATACTAACATTGAAAATAGCAAAACTACAATTCAGCAGAAAATGACATTGCACATAAAGTTAATATAAAACACTATCCACCTAAACTCCCAAAACATCTGGAACTCAGGAAAAAACCTAAATATACCCAAAAATATAAAAAAAAATCAACAACTTCCATAACACATCTTTAGAACAGAAATATATTAAACATAAAGCTTATGATTTTAGTGGTATATTTTTAACAACATTATTGTCAAACTGAAAAAACAATATAGTTATCTTCGGTATTATGTCCCGTAAAAGTTTTGCTGTCACAGTATTTTCAAAATGCTATTGTGATATGATCTTAAGGTCTCAATAGGCACCATACTCATTGCGCTAGAGTTTGATCCTAGTAACTTGTAGTAGAGGCAAACTACACACAGAACCCTGAGGGTCTTTTTTAGGTCTCGCCTAGCGCAGCGCACATGCGCTGCTCTAGGAGAGGGCCTCTTGGAATCACTTCAGACTTCCAAGAGACTTCTCCATGTGGGTCTGCCTCCTCCCACACATCCCATTGGCCTTTGCGTGTAGCTTTCAATAATGAAAGCACGCAAATGGCCAAAGACGGGTGCATGTCCCTCCTTCCCTCACAACTTTCACTCCCATGGCCTAGGGGTCTCGGGAGCGAGCAGCAGCGCGCATTGTGCCAGCTGCATTCCTCCCTGATTGTTATCTTGGCTTCCTCCCCGTGCCCATTTGCAGGGCAGACAATTAGCTATCTTTTGATCTTCCACCATAGAGTCGGCAACCCGATCCTCTCTGCCCCTTCCTTGTTTGGCTTCTCACGTTCCCTTTGCCCTTTTGTTATTCGCGCTCTTCATTTGCCCAGTCCTCTCGCAGGGAACTTACTGTAGCTTGTGCTGCCGCCATTCGCACCTCGGCCATTTCACAGCTCAGGTGTTATATCTGCCACAACTCTTCGGAGGCTGCACCTTTTGTTCAGTCTTGCCCATTTCACCTCTGGTTTTCAACACTCGGTGCCGCTTGCACCTCGTTTCACCAGCTGTGGGGTGAGTTCACTATGTGTGACCTGAGAATTGTGAAACATTTCGCGCCGTTTTAAGTTTTTGAAACCACATCCTGTGCAAGGGATGTGCACGCCACAAGTACTACTTTTAATGTAAAATTATGTTTAGGAAAAAGTATTGTTGAGTGAACTTATGTAGGGCTGTGGTAGACAAAAATAACACAATTAACTTTATTTCCATAGCGCTGTCTACCATTTTTGTTTGGTATCTAGCCCACTGAAGGATGAAAGACTGAATTTGGAGCCTGTTATTATTATTATTTTGAGATTTGTATAGAGCTAGCACCCAGTATGGAAACTACAGTAAAACATGACATAGTTCTTCAATGTTTGTGGAGTTTAAGACCAGGAAGCATTTTTAACAATCCACGAGGGAGTTTAGGGATCCTTAATATTCAAAGCCTGGTGAGATGACAAGCCATCATTCAAGATGTTTGGCAAGAGTGCTCAGCAGATTAATGCATTTGCTGCAGAATCAGGCCGTCATACTAAAATAGCTTCGCAATATACAATGCCAAGTCATTTTACCTTCCACTGGAAAAACAAAGAAACGGGCGATAACGTGAAATAGTGTATGAACTTTCAAAGATCAACTAGGCCTGTGGATTCAAATTCTTTGAGATTGACTTAGGCTTTCACGCTCTAAAAGTCGATAACATGCGTACCGTCGGGTTGCAATAGTAGCACACATTAAGTTCCAGTACCTGGAAGCCCGCCAGACTGTCATAGGAACCGCTACATAGACAAGCTGGCATAGTAACTGGGAGGGGTTTAGTTCATTTAAAAGAAAAAACGACAATATTTCTCTTACCTAAAAGAAAGGTGCACGCGGTAGTGGCCAATACAATTGTCCGCATACAGTAGAGAGCATGGCAGATCTGTGCCCTTTACCTGACTTTTGGTTTAATTAAAACGAACGTGTCAGAAAGCCGACACCTCCCAGCTAACAAAGAGTCTTTTCTGTCTTTTTTGCTGTAAATTTGGTTTTGCTCGGTTGTTGCGCCTTTCTCTCATCAGGAGATAACATCCAGCAATCCCGGTGCAGAGGTCATGGCGCACCCCTCACTTCCGGGTGAGCTCACATCTGTGCAATGTGTCTTGTGGCATTCTTTGCAACACAGCTCCAGAGGCCTTTCATCTGCCCCCTCACACAGGGCTCCTGTAATGTCAACTTGAGCTCAGACCAGTCATTTGATTTAATGTTTACCCACGGGTTGTGTGAACAGACAGGAGTTATAACAGGTGACCTATTGCAGGCCTTTGGGGCCCAAACTGTGATAGCGCTTCATCTGTCTAAAAAATGAAAATCTATGGCACCGGCACCAAAATAAGTGCCATCCATTAGCGAATAAAATAGCTAAAAAGGCAGCTTATGTTTACAAACTGCAGCGGGTGTGAACTTAACCCACTTAATAAGTGTTTTGCAAGGTATGGAAATTGACATGGAATTGTGCTTTCTGCAGGCAATGCTTTTTTTAATATCGGGGAAATCAACAGTAAAAGCTCATTAGACCAAACAGAAGGCCCACGAACTGCCAAAAAACGGACCCTACTCTGACTTGTCAGACCAGCCCTTCGGGCGCTGCCCATTGCCCTTGTAGGCCAGTCTGACCCTGTGCATTACTAAGGTTTAGATTCGGGTTTTTTCTTCAGAACGTGACCCCCTTAAGATAAAATACTGGCTTCATCTTTAAAAGACATATTTTCTGTGCCTGCATTCGTGAAACGCCATGCTGAATAGACCCCTCAAAGTCAATGCCGTTTCCACATTTTGCTTAGCCTATGCATTGCTGGCTGTGGAGCCAGGGGTGCACAGCTGGGAGCCTGCCTTTCTGGCCAAAAGGGTTGTTCCTGGCAAATCACGTTATCACCATCTGGCTACTTTCCCTCATTTGAATATTTTGAGAGGACTTAAAAGGGATAAGCTGCAGCTCTTTTTTTTAATATCTTGAAATGTTACACTTAATAATCACAGAAAACGAAATTTAACAATCCCTTTGGTTGCTGGGCTGGTGAGGGTCCCACAGCCGGATCAGTGAGACCCCAAGGCTGCAGGTTACATCCTCACTATTCAGTCGACACAGAGTGAAGACTTGTTGCATCTCTAAACGTCAGTTCATCCACTCCACAGCGACATTTAGTTGATGGAGACATTCTAATATATAGTACCGAACAAGTGCAGGGGCGCAGCTATGCGAAGTGCAGCAGGTGCAGTGGCACCAGGAGTCCGAGGGGCTGACTGCATCCAACTACGGCTAATTGTTTTTTTTTCCTATAACTTTTTTTTCTATAACTTCCGCACTATGGGATAGGGGCTGGCTTTTTTCTTACTTGCATGAGGGCCCATAGCACCCTTGCTAGGCCGTGGAATCCCTGGAGACCCTAGCCTAACATGTTATAGTTTCAAGGAGGAGCGTAGATCATTCTCTTGGTGACTGACTTCTCAAGTAGTTAAATGAAGAGGTGTTGGACTCACTGCTGCCTTGTAGGTATGGTTCATCCTGGGCTCTTTTGTGATTACAAACAACTCGAGGCATGTGCACTGACCGCACCTGCAGTATACAGAGGGCACCCAGGCCTAGGGCTAGGTCAGATCTCAAAGTAATTGCTTATGTTCCATCGGGGGTTTTCAGCTCATGTCTCTTGGGAGCATCAGGTCTATTACTCTAAAGACTAAATTGTGCGTCATAAGGCAGCACATCTTGTGATACTAGTACCCGAGTCATTACATAGTCATTTTTACACGTTATCACTGTCTGGGCAAAGGATTCACCTCATTATTACCAGCCAGAAATGTAAGTGGGAGTTTCCATTAAATAAATATGATGGAAAAAAGGTTTCGATATAAATAGATTTAGAAAGGCATCCTCCTGGTGGGAGTGGAGGGGCAAGGGGTGCTGCTTTTCTGTATTGTGCAAAAGTACAACGCAGGCTTCCCCAGAATGTACACAGCAGACCAGCTGGCAGGGGCATGTGGCATTTTCAAAACAAGTTGAAAGTTCATATTTAAAAATAACCTCAAGGGGACCTAGTGCCACCTGGGCCTGGATCGTATTTTGCAATATATGAAGTAGAATACACTCTAGTTATCCTGGTCTTTTTAGCACATTATTTTTCGAAACTTTTTCACACTTGTATAAATAAATGCTAGAATGCACGGTCCCCTCAATTAAAATACAAAAAAAACTAGCATTGGCATAGCCAATAGGTCTTGCTTTTGGGACCTTATAAGTATTTAGTTATGCAGCACAATATCCTTGGTGCAACAACATCAACTGTTGCATGGCTAAACACTTAAAAGATCCCAAAGGCGAGACCTATTGGCTATGCCAATGCTTGTTAAAGAGTACTGTTTGCCAAAACAGTCCCTTCAGTTCAAAGCGACAGTTGTGTTTAAAACATCCCTAATAATAGACTGTGGAACAGGAATTGAACAATATCATTATTGTTCTGTGACTTTTTTTTATTTCTATACTAGATTACAACAGTCTGAGCCTATGCCTGCTCTCAACAACGCATATAGTAATTACATAGCTACGCCGACTCCACTGTTCTGTTGCATAACTTTCATCCATTCGGCAACATTCATATATGGGGTACATTTCTCACTCAGAAGATCCCAATCTGTACCATTGGGGTCTATAGTAAGCCCGGCGTGCACTGGAAACAAACTGAATAAAAAGCCCCTGGTCAGCAGATAGTGGGGGCATGCAGAGTACTAAAGTGTTATTTATGTCTACCGACGCCACTCCACATCGTAATTACTGGCTATTTGCCATGCCTCCGCTCCCGAACTGAGCAGGAGCTCTATCGGTGCGTTTCAGGGTGGTCTCGCGATTATTCACTTCTACTTTAGTGACATACACGGTTAATGTCATAATGTCTGCTTCCGCTCTGGCCAGGTTGTGCGCATCTCGTAGGCAGCTTTCTACGTCCGGTGACCTGCTGGCTTTCCACTCCAGTGCCATGCGCCTCTTTTTTTTTTTAAACAAAGTTTATTGGCATTTGAGTTATATGCATTTACAGCATTATAAGAACAGGATTTGCACATACATGTCCTGTATATCTTTAGAGCAACAACAATAACAATCCCTCCTCCCTCCCCTTTCTCCCTGGGTCCGTGCATACCTCCCATTGTCACGTTCGGCTCATGTCTAGTCGCTTCACACCTCATACACATTGCTCAATTCGTACTGTCGTGTACTGGCCTGTCCGTGTCTCGGGCTCACCCACTATCTTGTGTGTTGTCAGTAGTGGCAGGACAGTCTACATCTAAGGCTCGCCCCGCTTCCAGCATAATATCCCAATCCATTGCTATAGGCATCCTCCTTAGCCCTCTCGCTTCCTCTCGTCTCAGCGCTACGCTCTCTGCACTACCCCATCTCACCATCTCAGTATGCCATGCATAGATTGTAGGCGGCATTTTAGATTTCCACCTTTTGGTGATTGCCCGCACTGCCAGTAAAACTGCTAGGTTCGCAAACCTGTTCTGTACTTTACACTTTAAAGACCCCGCTCTGAGTCCTAAAATGCAATGCTCAATTGTGGCCGGCACTTCCCTATGGGTAATCTCCGCCGTATGGCGTCTAATCGAGTCCCAGTGCCCTCCCAGTCTGTGGCCGGACCATATCATATGTATAAGGTCTGCTCCCTCTAGGTGACATCTAGGGCAACTATGCTCTGTAGCTGGGTACATCTTATCTAGTGTATGCGGTGTCAGATATGCCCTATGTAAGATCATGGTTTGGATGTACTTAAATCTTGCATTCCTCGATACCTTCTTCGGGTGTTCCACCACTCTCTTCCACTCTCTATCCTCTAAGGCTCTGCCTATGTCGCCTTCCCATGCTGTGCGCAGTTGTAGCAGATCTATTTGTGTATGGGACCGCAGTCCCACATACAGCCATTTAACAAGGTGTCGGCCTCTCCCCATATAGTACAGCATTTTAACCAGATCATTCGTGACTGGTTCCTGTCTTTGCGGGGCCCAGTGTGTTCTGACATATTGTAATATTGCTGCGTGCAAGAGATATAGATGACCCGGAGCCCCGGTTTCTCGTACAAAATTATCGTGGTCCATTAACATCCCGTCTCTAAAAAGATCCGCCATCGTGCTGATCGCCTCGTCCAACCAAGGCATCAGCCTGCGTCTCGTCAAGCAGCCATCTTGTAACGGTATCCCAAGCAGGGGTATGTTCCCCGCATATGCCGGGGTCATTCCTGTGTACTGCAGGGCTGCCCTCCAGCATCGCACCGCCGTATGTAAAAGGGGGGGAGCCCCCTCGGTATCCTGCTGTGCGGCAGTAAAAGGGTATGCAGAGCTCCTCTCTCAATATCTTTCTCGGACATCCCTATTTTCTGTAAGTTGCGCCCCGCTGTCCAGTAGGACAGCCACTGCAATTGACAGGCATAAAAATAAGCTCTGAGATCGGGTACTCCCAAACCCCCCCCACCCCGAGGTGCTGCATTGCAGCTTCTTAAGGCTAATTCTCCGCCTGCCTGTCCCCCATATAAGATCTATTAGCAGCGTGTTCATCAATTTGAAAGAGGCGCCCGATAGTATAATTGGTATGTTTGTAAAATAATAGAGCAGCCTCGGGAGGACCACCATTTTTACTATTGCCGCCCGGCCTGCTACCGACAATGGCAGAGCAGTCCAAAAGGCAATGCTAGATCGCAAAGCCCTAAGCGCCCTATTCAGGTTGCCCTCTATCATATCTGTCTGAGACCGGTAAACATGTATTCCTAAATACTTGAACGTTTGAGGTGCCAATTTAAACTGTAATGTGCCAAACCGGAAGTCCCGCTCCGGCATCTGCTCCTTGAAATAAAATACCGTTGACTTCGTTGGATTGATAGCGAGCCCCGACAGCTGCTCAAAACGTAGGAACATCACTGCCATAGCGTCCACCGGGGTACGGAGGTCGCGTAAGTATAACACAATGTCATCTGCATACGCCGATATCAAGTGCGTGGTACCTCCCACTCTGATCCCCGCATCCCCTAAGTCAGCTCTAATTTTTAATGCCATGGGCTCTAGCGCCAGTATAAAAAGGAGCGGCGACAACGGGCACCCCTGTCTCGTTCCCCTATGTATCTTGTATTTTGCCGAGATATGCCCTCCCGTCCGCGCTCTCGCCGTAGGGGTGCTGTGAAGGAGGCGAACCCATCGGATATACTCTTCCGGCAGTTCGAATCGTCCCAGGGCCTTGAACATGTAGTCCCACTTAATCGAGTCGAACGCTTGCCTCATGTCAAGGGAGATACAGCCCGCATATTCATGATGCTTCGGGGCCTCCGCAATCAGATGATGCCTTCTCCTCGTGTTCAATGATGTGCTTCGCGCTGGTAAGAAACCGGTCTGATCCATATGGATCAGTTTATGCAAATTCTGCAGAAGTCTATTGGCCAGCACTTTACTGAGAATCTTGTACTCCGTCGTTAACAACGATAGTGGGCGGTAACTAGCCATATCAGTGGGGTCTCTGCCTGGTTTCAGGATCGACACCACTAACGCCTGCGCCGTAGTAAGGGGCAGACTCCCCTTTTCCCATGCTTCTTTATGTAAAATTTCCAATTGCGGTATAAGTATTTCCGCATAGGTATCATAAAATTCAGCTGGCAGACTGTCCATCCCCGGGGTTTTATTCCTGGGGAGGCCCTTAATGGCGGCTTTGATCTCCGATTTCGTGATGGGACCTATCAGCTCCTTCTACGCCTCCTTTGAGATTCTGGGGCACGGTGTCGCACTCAAAAACTCTTCTACGTCTTCTTTCAATGTTTCCCCCGACTCCCCGTAAAGCCTCTCGTAGTAGTGCCGGAACGCCTCATTTATCTCCCCTTGGGTGGACACCACCTCCCCTGCGACATCTGTGACCGCACTAATAACCACACTAGGAGGGTCGTCCCTTAACAATTTTCCCTGCCTTGTCCGCCTCTGTATGACACAGTTGCGTGTACTTCAGATAGTCTATAGCCCGGAGAGATTCCAGGAGTTCAGCCTGCCGAATTCTAGCCTCCTGCAGAGCAGCCCGCTTATCAGCGTTTTGCACAGCTTCCTGCTCTAACTGATTGAGTCTGTCCTCCACCTCTGTAAGTGATTTATTAACCTCCTGCCGCGCCCCCACCGTCACCCCTATTGCCTTACCGCGAATCACCGTTTTAAAAGCATCCCACTCAATTAATCTATTAGACGCCGTGTTCCTATTTTCAGTAAAATAATGTCGGATGGTGTCTAATATAGCGTCACGAAATACTGAGTCTTCCAGCATTTGGGGCCACATCCTCCACGTTGGCACTGAGGCGGGAATCGTCCCCCATTCAATCACCACTTCCAGCGGATTATGATCCGAGAATGATTTTGCCAAGTAAGTAGTATCCGTCACCTGCATCGCTATATTACTTGAGCAGTACAGCCGATCGATTCTTGTGTGCAGCATGTGTACTGGTGAGTAAAAAGAGTATTCCGGATGAGTCGGATGTCTCATTCTCCAAACATCACACAACCTCCATCCCTCCGCCCATCCACACAACACACTCGCCTGCTTGCAGACACCAGTCCCATTCAATGGTGGATGCGACCTATCCAGCGCCACATCCATCACAGCGTTGCAGTCGCCGCCTATTATCCATGGGTGGCTTTCCCATCCGGCCAATGCCATCGATAACGCCCCTAGGAACCGCTCCTGCTCTGAGTTCGGTGCATATATAGAACCCAGTACCACTGGTCTGCCATCCAGGGTGCCCGCACCAAAATGTACCTCCCCTGCTGATCCACTCTTTGCTCCATCGGTGTAAAGGGCACACCATGCCGGACCCATATTGTGGCTCCTCGCGCATACCCCGAACATGTGGTGGAGAAAACCTGCCCCTTCCATTTTCTACGCAGTTTCCCCACCTCTGTCTCTACCATATGAGACTCCTGCAAGTATACTATCTGTGCCTTGCGCCTTAGCAGCTGTGCATGTATTCGATGTCGTTTCTGCACTGAGCCCAGTCCCCGGACATTCCATGTTATTATGGTGTATTTATTCCGCATGTGTATCGCTTATCCCCATTCAACCACCTCATGGTAGCTCCAGCTTGTTTACTGCCTCATCGTCGTAGGAAATCACATATCCCAGGACCCACTCCCCCCCCCGATAACACCCACTACTCGGTCCAATTTTAGAACTAATCTGGACCACCCAACCAAACCAAAAACACAAAAAACCACATAACATTCACACAAGGCGTTCGCATGTAGGGGTACGCAGCCAAACCTACCCATCCAACTGTTACGCCGGCCCTGGGTTGTCACCGTAATCCCACTTCCCCCGGGCCACATATTCCACAAATATACTGCTGTTGTAGCTATTCTATGAACACGTAGCAAGCAGCCATATACGTTACTGTTCTGTTTGAGTCCAGGTTCCTGCACAGTCCCATCCTCTAAGGGATCAGGCCGTCCGCCGTCTGCGGAGTCACCGAAGGAAACAGAGCCACGCTCACATCCAAGTCCGATCTCTGAGTGTCCACCTCCGAGGTAGTCAGGTCATCGATCCTCGCCATGTCTCTGAGGGAGGAGACCGCAAGAGTCGCCTTCTCCTTGCCCTTCTGCATCTGTTGGGTCGTTGGGCGGAGCTGTCCATCCCGTCTGCCCATTCTGCGCGAGGTACGCAGTCCCATCGATCGACCATCTCGTGCTGTAGTATGCGAGGTCTGTGAGGCTGTTCTCGATCTCCTTTCCGGCTCCGTCACCTCCAGCCACTCCTCCGCATCGCCTGGGCTCTCAAAGAAATAAGTCTTCCGCTCATAGATGATCCGGAGTCGCGCCGGGAAGAGAAGAGCATACTGTACATTCAATTCTCGCAGTTTCCTCTTAACTGCCTGGAAGGAGGAACGTTGCTTCTGTACTATCTTTGTATAGTCTGGGTACAATGATACCGTAGGGTTCTCAAATCTAATCCGGGGCACGTCTCTCGATTTTTGCAACAGCACATCTCGGTCTCTGTAGTTGAGCAATTTAAGTATTAAGGGTCGTGGCGGGGCCCCCGGTTTCGGACGGCCCGCAGGAATCCTGTGCGCTCTCTCAATACAGAAATGGTCAGAGAGTCCTTCCGCGGTGACGTGTTCCTTCAGCCATGCCTCCATGTATCGGGCCGCATCGGTCCCCTCGCTTCTCTCCGGCATACCAATGACGCGGATATTATTCCTTCGTGCCCTCCCTTCCGCATCCTCCACGCGCTCCATCAAGGTGGCAACCTGTGTCTGCAGCTGCTTGATATCGGCGGTGTTGTGGATCTGCTGAGGACCGAGGGCACCCAGCTTGTCGGCGTGGTTTTTCACTTTATCGGTCTGCCCGGAGCAACGATAGGCCAGTCGTGAGGGCGCCAATTTGCGTTTCTATAGCTTTCCTCGAGTCTCTGACTTCCTGCAAAATCAAATCCAGTTTGTCCACCGTGCCCTCCACGTTAGTGGGTGGTATGCAGCTGTCCTGCGAGGAGGCTCCCATGGATGCTGCTGTGCCTGGGACACGACTAGTGCCCGCCTCGCTTTCCTGCAGTCTGCCCTTCACTCCCCCCATCACGAAAGTACCAGGGGCCGCGTCCTGCGTCACCTCAGGGAGTCTGCGCCCGCTGGTGCCGTTGGGCTATTCTTAAGTGCTTCCCGCCAAGTCGGTCAGCTCCTCCACCTTGTTGCTGCCCCCAGCCGACACCACCGTTGGTCCCCAGAATAATTTGTGGTCCCAGCTCTATCCTCCGGGCCTGTGGTCTTGACTGCTGCGTTCCTTTCCGGGCCCCTCTGCGTCATCCACGTACCCCAGCGTATTTGCGCCACTTCTATGCCTTTCCAGGGAGAATGGGGTTCTCAGCCCTTCAGGTGTTCTGTGCGGCCTCTTCTCTGTAGTCACACACAGGGGTCAACACTCCCTACAACTCTACAGCTCCGTTTTCAGTCAGTCCACTCTCTGTGCTGTGTTCTTCGCCTACCCCTGGCGCCAGTGCTGTCCCACACGGTCTCTATCTGGCCGCACCCAGACGCCTAGCTCCGCAGTCTCCGAGTGTCCTCCACACAGCCCGGCAGGGTCTCCTCACCTACCGACCCGAGCCAGTGTCCCGCCGCCACTGTCCTCCGTCACGCCCCTGGTTCTGCTCTCCCCTTGGCTGCTTCGGTCACCACAGGCCCATGTAGGCCGCGCCGCATCCCCGGCGCTCGCGTTATCTAGTTCCTGTCGCGCACTTCTCCAGGCCTCCGGCGCTCTCCCTCTATGCCGCGCTACCTCTCTCAGCTTTTCCGGCGTCCAGCACTCGACTCCAGCGGGGTCCCAGCGGCTCTCTCCTCGCTCACCCCTCGTCCGCTGCTCTCAGGGCCGCCTGCATCGCATCACAGCTCCTCCGTCGCCCTATCTCAGCCCGCCGTCCCTCTTCTCCGCTCCGCCGACCTTCCACCGGTCGAGTGCGCCACTGCACTTCAGGGGCCCCACGAGAGCCCCCTGACGGCTCCGAGTCTCGACACTGTTGCTACACCGCGGCGCCCTGCCTCCGGTCGCCGGGAGCACCGCAAAAACCGGCAGGTTTCAGGATAATTATTGCCCGGGTCCGGAGCTTCCCTAAGAGGCGACCGCCATGCTCGGCAGTTGGCCACACCCCCTCGTGCCATGCGCCTCTTAAACAATATGGGAGCTAAATCTGTAAACCTACGCAGGAATGTGCCCCTTTTAGTCTTGTATCAGGCCCAGCAAGCACCTTTCCGGTTTGTTGGGCAGAGCCATATCCGCCAGCAGTATCACTGTCTCCCATGCCTGGTGTAACCCTGGACATGCTCAGACCATATGATAGAAGCCAGCTTCAGGTTGTCAGCATCTCCGCTATTCTGAGGACGCTCCTAAGACATGTGCTGTATGTGGCTCAGGTGATGTAGGTCTGGTGTGAGTAGTTGAAGTGTGTGTAGTAAAATCTCGGGTTCTGAGATACCGTCTTGAACCTGCCCCATGGTTTTATTCCACTTCTCATTGGAGATTTCTTGTCCTAGGTCCGTTTCCCTTTGGCTGTTGGGTGAGTAGAGTCGTTCTGTTTGTTAAGTAGATCATGGTGTCCTGTGACGGCTTTCCTACCAGTGCCGTGTGATAGTAGCCTCTGTAGGGGGGCCCATGTCACCACCACCAATTGACCCTGTCTCCACCAGGTGCGTACTGCGTGGTATATTGCATTGTACACTATAAAGTGTCTAGAAGCTATACCATATGTGTTGCACATATCTTGGAATGTACACAGTCTGCCCTCTGTGTATAAGTCGCCAACTCGCGCCACTCTGGCGTCCACCCAGAATTTCACTTCATGCGTCAGCATGACGCCTTTTAGCTCGGGTATTGCTCACAATGCTCACTGTGTGTCGTATAGGGGAGGCAATCCACGTGTGTGGCTATATTTATGCCAACATTTTTCCCTCAGCATCAGGTCAGTCTCTTTAGGTAGTCTTCTGGAGGGGTTCATTATCCATATCAGAATAGATTCGCAGTTAAGAACATGCGCTTATAAGTTCTCTCCCTGCACAGGAGCCATCTACCAGCCAGCGCATCGGCCATTGTTATTATGTTGCGGTGTAGTATGTTTTGAAACAAGCAATAGTATTCAAAAGGTCTATGTCCGTGTCCAGTTCGGAATTTAGGAGCGTGCCATTATATTGTTCATTGCTCCAATGCTAGAGGTCCCTGATGACACACCAGCACCCCAAGCAGGCCCCCTTCAACATTCCCTTTGTCTGACCTATCAGTGTCTAACACATAGCCATCAAAGGGTGGATGCAGGGTTACGGCTGACGGCATATGTCGTCTGCCAGCCTGGGTATCAGGTTTGGACCATGTTATTGTGCCCCACCAGAGGCACTGGATCCACTGGTTCCCGTTTCAGAGTCTAATCCATGATCTCACCCCAGGACTTCGAAGGGCTTTTTGCTGTGTTCTATTACATCTGCTACCGCTTGTGCTCTTGCTATGCTTGCCTGTTCATCTGTAGAGCGACTTTGGGATTTCAGGCCTAGTCTCTTGTTTGCATACTTTCGCTACCATCTCTTTCCATGTGGCGCTCCATCCGTCGGGATTTTAGCTCCCGTTGATTGCAACCCTTACCAACTTTACTCTGGAGATTGAACAAGTTGTGTCATGTCCCCCTACACCATCCTAGCTTAGCTATGGGGCGCATCGAGGTTATTGACGATTATGTGTCATCCAACTGTTCTGTTAATGTCTTGCGGTCGGCTCTGAGCAGCTTGACCTCTATGGTGACCACATCTATTTTGATTTCGAGCACAGTTTTGGTGTCTTGTATTGCTTGCAGTATCTTTGTCAATTGTCCTGTATGTTTCTCCAAGGTTGATTCCAGCTGGCTCAGGGGGCAGCTCCTGTTCGACTATTTTGTCAGCATCTATAGTATCTCCTTGAAGGAAGTAGGGAGCAGTTTGGCCACTTTAAGTTTCGGGCCCAGGGCAGGCTCTAATACACAGCTGGTTGGATGCCACGTGGAGGGGCACTTTTTGCCATGCAATCATTCCAATATAATCTACCCCCGGGTTGATATCACAATCCCTGTCCTGTGTTATCCCCAGCACCGCTTCTCTAATGCAGCTCCTCCACACACCCAATAGTCCTGCCATTGTGCTATGTCTGGTGGGCAGACGGGGGCGAGCCAGCCCATGTCATTTACATGGTGTGGTCCTGGTATGTACAGGAGTCCTGCTGACTGAGGGGGGCCCTGGAGTTTCAAATTTATGACCAGGTGGTGGAATTCCACAATATGAGTAGCAAGACCATTGAGGGTAGCAGGTCTGTTTGGCACTCAGGGATCAAGTGCTATCGTAAGCCCAAGTCCAGGAATTGTATTAGTAGCCACCCCCAATGAACGGGTGGGTCAAGGGCTCCAATGTCATCTACCCGGGTCTGGCATGTCCAGCATAGCCCCAACCCCCACGTTCAATAGTTCAGCCTGGTGCTCCTCCCGAGGCCATGCCCAGCCCAAGGTCTCCTCTACAGGTGAGGCACTGCCCCCTCTAAGAACGCTTGTGATGCAGATTTCCTCACCTTTCGGGGTCCAGGGTTTGTGGGAGATAAAGTGCTCATTTGCTGCACCTGGTGCAGGGCAGGACTGGTGCCCACAACCCCACGCCCGGCCTTCATGTGGAGTACCATTCCTTCACAGCCGTGCCTCTCCTGACCAGATCCAGGAACCTCGTTGACACCGCCAGTCCAGAGACACCCCGTGGGCTACTCTGGCAAGATTTTCCATTGGGTGCTGGGTGCCTGTTATCAGGATGCCTCAGGATTTGCATGCTTAAAATAGTGTATCCACTGTGGCCTTCATCTTGCCAACGCATTGTTCTGTCACTTAATGTATATGGCCAAACTCCCAGGAAAAGCATCTGTAAAAATCCATTTTAAGTTGGCCTGAGCCAACCTCTGCAGCTAATTTCAGCTCTCATTGTGGAGCAAAGAATATGCTACATTGGCCAGACTTCTCTATACTTATGCACTAGACGATATTACGCAAGTATCAATCTGCTCTATATCTGAATATATAATATGCATAACATGTTCACTGTAAAATGTAAGGAATCTAGCACAGTTGCTGTATCCATTCTGATATGAAAGTTAGTATAATCGTTAGCAAAAGTATCCCAGGCTCTTTGCAGTTCTGTTTTTAAATAATTTGAGTGAATTCAAAATCATGGAGTAGATAGATTTAATTGTACAGCAATCCTAAAATGTCGGAATGACATGGTAAGTCTTACCTGGTGGAGGATTTGCCCATTTTAAGAAATTTAATAACCTTCACTTAAATAATGAAAAATGACTGAATTAATGGCCTGAATCAACATCAAGAATTTCTGTTAATACTGAGTGGTTGGGATTTGTGTGTGTGGGTGTGCAGGCTACGTTGGCTATTAATTAAGTAGTTTAGTATTCCTTCTCATTGCTAAATTCAGGACCTAAGTGTCTACTTGATCAATTAATGTTTACAATGATTCTGTGAGGATGATGTTTTAGCTTAATAGTTAACAAGTTTAAGGGTTGCAGATATGGTGACTAACATATAATTTTCCCACCAAAGAAATGTGTTCATTAATGTAAATATTCTTTCTGAATATATATGCAACTGTGTACCATTTACAATAAAAAGAATCCAGTGCATCTATTGTAGCAGGGGTGGGCATAGTTTGTCAAACAACATCTTTAAATCCATTGTAAATATGTTTTCTGCATAGCCTTAGTGAATTGAGTTAAATAGTTAGCCAATCCTACTGAAAGATATAGTCAAAAGATTTACAATGGAAATACAAAGCCTTTGGTTGGAAATCTTTATCCCTACTGTACAACACTTAAAATGTGAGGCTGTCTCACACCCCCTGCCCCTTTACATTTCCCAACATTCACCACAAGACTTTCTCAGCCAGTAATATATTGATGTTTTGATCTCTGTTGCTTCTATTCATGAGCAACCCAGTCTATGGGCCTTATTCGGAGTACGGCGATCCTGTGACTGCCGTATTCTTAGTGCAACCACCAACACAACTGCAAGTCCTCCCACTGTATTACGATGGTGGCGGTGGGGCCACCACAAGACAATCGCCTCCGCCGGGATCCAGGATTTCACAGCGGTGGCGGTGTGTAACAGGGCAGTAAGTACTGGCAGTGCTGATGCCGGAACCGCAGAGCATATTACGACCTGCTTTTCCACTTCCCATTTCATGGCTGGGAGTCCGCCATGAAAAGGGTGGCTGAAATGCAGGTAAGCCGGCCCTAAGAAGGCCTCCAGGTGCATTTGCCCATCGAGGTGTGTGCGGCGGGAGGCACATGTTGTGCCCTCCTATAGTTGTACCTTCATTCATGCACGGTTTGGCATGCATGACATGATGCATGCCACACCATGCAGGAACATGCAGTAGGCGCTGTCACGGTGGCGTTATTAGCCTAACAGACTGCTGCTATGACACCACCATCGCACTGCCCACCTGCCCTGGATTCAACTGTGAATCTGGGGGTTGGGTGCACAATGGGCTTGGTGGTCTTCCTGGGACCGCTGCAGTGGCAGCCCCAGACGAAGACCGCAAACTCATAATAAGGCCCTATAACTATATGTATTTTTCTGCTTTTTAAAAAAGAATTATCACATGCACTATGCACCGTCTAGCCAAGATAATCTCAATCCTTTATACAAGCAGGAAAATAATAAAAATGGACTCCATCCTCAACAGCTATATCAGAGCAAATCATATTTTAGAGTTAGCCGTGGCCTATTTAGTTGTAGCAGCCCAGAGGGATTTGGTGTGCCAGGTGCTTCCATAGAGGTTTGTCATATAACATAGCCCTCTTTCCTAGATTCGGATTCACCGCAACCCCTAAATGACTGCACTATATGGTTTTGAATATTTCCAAATTCTCTTTTTCCAACAATCTGCTCTTAATGATCTTGGTGATGCTTCTGGTGATAGATGAGGGCTCAGCAACGTTGAGCTACACATCTAGCAAAATCCTTGTTATATGGGCAATGAATGGCAATTGGTTAGTATTATTGTAGTTCAACAATTGCAATAAACTCTGCTGAGACACTTAAGCAGAAGAGTTTGACCAGATCATTGTCCAGAGTAACGTTTGGCCTCTGCAATCTTTGACACACATGACCCCCAATTCGTACACCTATAGCTCCATGGGCATAGACTTTGAAAGTCTGCAGATTCTCTTGAGTAAGCGTTTTTGTGATCGGACAATGTTCTGTATTTAAAATGTTTCATGTTCATGAGAAATGTTTTAAACCGTGCAATCTATTAAAGTTTTCAAAATATATTTTTTAATAAGTTCCCTCTTTGTTCACAAATACACGTTAATGGGAAGAGGATATGGTTTTAAGAGATTATGTATTGCTTTATTAAGCAGTATTTTATGCCTTTGCAGACCCAAACATGCATCGTTAGATATATTGACGTCTATTGAAAAGGTGGAGAATTGTTCCAACACAAAATATGATATTTTAGACACTCTAACCTAATGGGTCTAATTACAATAGCTGCTTGTCTTTACTTCTTATTTAGTTTGCTGTTACAATTGACCAAGCAGATGATTTCCTTCACACTGCTCAAGACTTTGAAAATGCAGACTCTTTGAAGGAACTCCTTCAGCAGAATCATCTCCACATGAAAGGTAAGCCTTAAACTGTCTCTTTGCATTAGGACTAATCCGCTCATTTTGATAGGATTTACTTAATTGGTACAACACCAGTAAACTCCACTTAATAAAATGTACTTTCATTTTCATTTTGAAGTGTACACGTTTATAATATTGATTATAATTAAATTATGTGAGCAAAATCTGTCATTGAAAATGCAGATGAATACGTTTAAACTCTCGGATTTCACCCCTGTCTTTGGATTAGTTTAACTATTTCAAGACACCCTTAAATGGACTGTAAAAAATGTCAGCTTTGAAGTTTGTTTGATTCAGTTGGTATATGTCTTGATCAGCATCAACCACATTATATCGATCTATCTGGCCAAAATCGTTTGACAAAATTTGAACTTAAAAACAAGACCTATTTCCTCCTATTTCTGTCCATTATGTAAATTTCCTGACAACGTCTTTTTCTTCATGGCGGATAGCTATTTAATTTTTTATGTTAATGGCGAGGACCTTCTAAAGTGATGTTCAGCGTGTGAGGGTAATGATAAACAAATGAGTAAAAGGGGCTGTTTCTTAGTGATATTTTTCCTTTTACATTATGTGGTGGTTTCCAGTTAATGAGATAGTCCTTTCATATTTTCCTGCCTTTGGTAAAGTGGTACTTATGTGCAGCCAGGACAAGGTTATTATTGTGCAGAAATGTTTTCCCTCAGTATTTACTTCCTGAGTATGTTTCCGAGCGGAGTGCATTTATCATAGTATAACGTCCAGGTTTGCCAGATTTAGAAACCTCCAGAAGGTAGAACGAGGAAGTAGCTTCTACCTTTAGTTGGAGTTTGCATCCGCTATATTAGTTCTCTGCTTTTTGTAAACACTGACTCTTTTGCACTAATTGTTTTCTAATATCTTCTTTGACTGTCTTGTGAACCAAACACATCATCTTTGACTCTCGTCCCTTGATTGCCTGTATCCCTCTCTCTCACACTGCTTTTGCGTCAAGTCATAATTTTTATATGTATAGTCCTAAATCTGACTTTAAATTTTTTTTATTAGTTATTTGAAACATTAACAGCAGTGATTGCAGTTACAGTGTGTAAGTCTTCATCACTGAGACCAAATGTTCGTATAATGTGCTCTAAAATTGATTGTTTCAGGGCATGGATTCTCATGTCTGTATAGTTGCCAGAGCGTTGGTCGCGCAACATACTGAATAAATCAATACATTACCACGTGAACCGGTTCTCATCCCAGTTAGACAGAGAAAAAGGAACACTTATAATAAACAATGAACCTTTGTGAACTGACCTCACCTGGTGGTTGTTTCTCCTGGACCCTTCTGCAGCACTGCCCGCCACGCTACACCTCGCCGGACCTGCTGCGCGGGTCACGCTTCGTTGAGGAAACCTGCAAGTGGGGGTCCCGGACTTTGTGCTGTCATCTGGAGGTCTGTTGGGGCTTGCTGAGGGACAGTAGCAGGGCTGCGAGCGGAGCTGCCGGGACTCCGTTTCCCAGGAGTCCCTGCCTGGCCAACTTGCTACACCTGGCCCGCTCTCCCTGCTTGCCACGCCCCCCGCGCACTCAGTGGGATTTAAGCTCCTCTTTTCCTCTGTCCGGCGGGAACCTTTGTGAACTGACCTCACCTGGTGGTTGTTTCTCCTGGACCCTTCTGCAGCTCTGCATGCCACGCTACACCTCGCCGGACCCGCTGCGCGGGTCCCGCTTCGTTGAGGAAACCTGCAAGTGGGGATCCCGGACTTTGGGCTGTCATCTGGAGGTCTGTTGGGGCTTGCTGAGGGACAGTAGCAGGGCTGCGAGCGGAGCTGCAGGGACTCCGTTTCCCAGGAGTCCCTGCCTGGCCAACCTGCTACACCTGGCTCGCTCTCCCTGCTTGCCACGCCCCCGCGTGTGTTTAGCAGTACCAGTCACCCGCTGCGCGGGAGCGCGCGGGAGCGTCCCGGGAGAAGCCCGGGACAAGGGCGGGACCGTCTGTGGCCATCCGGGGCTGGCCAAGGCTGGGCTGGGCCTCCCCCCTCACATCATTGTTTGCTTTTGTAGGTACAGAGGGGCATATTATTATTGATAACATCTGGCCTCTAGTGTAGCTCGTGTTAATGTCTACCCGTTCAGGAAGGAGCCTGAGAGGGGGGGGGGGGCGGGGGAACCAGTCGTATCATAGGCACTATGGACCAGTTCATAACACGGGTAGCTACTGTCATAGAGAAGGAAATTGAAATGACAGAGCGGCGTCTTTCCCATGAACACCCTCCGCCCAAAAGGTCCTCACTGGGCTCCTTGGCGCTTGTTCCCTCGCCTGTATGTAACTCCGGCCCCCTGTTAACTATCTCCCCCCCCACTAGAGCATTCACGGGTTGCATCTCTGAGGGCTAGTGTAGATAGGCTGGAGAGCCTGGCTGCCATATACATATCTACTCCTACTGATGGTACCAGTTCCGACTTACGGCCCTGCGAGTTTATTGTCCCTACACCCTGCCCCATTACTCTTATTACTCGAAACAGTATCTCCGAGCCACCTGACTTGCCTCCGTCGGCCTCTAAGAGTTCAGCTCATACCAAAAGGAAAAGGATTGCTAGCCCGAGGAAAGGCAGCTTTCCAAAACTCTATAAGAGATCGAGGAAGCAGGGTATCAGGGCAGGTGGAACTAAAGCGGGTGCGGGCGAGTGGCTGGGCACGAAAAACCCCGGGAGGGGTAAGGGGGGAGAGCATTCTGGCAATATAGTGGAGAAAATATGTGCAGATTTAACATCAGACTGCCTTGTAGCTCCATCTAATGATCCTCTTAAAATTGTACAAATAGAGGAACTAATGATATCATTGCTGTCCCCGGTTGTAGAGAGAGTTAAAGGGTTGGGAGAAAGGCTGGATAGGTTTGAGCAGGCAACTCTGGACAATTTTTTTTCTCTAAAATCCCTCATTAAATTGCATTCCAGAATCAGGGAGGATGGACAGGGAGGGGAAACTGGCGCTCGGGTGATTCCCGCATCCCCACAGGCCACTCCTACTGCTTCTAATACGGCACGTACTGCAAATGTGATGACAGTGGCAAATGCCCCTGCTGTCCATGCTGCGGTTCCTTTAGGTAGTGCTAGTCCAGCAGGGCTGGCTGCTCCAGTTGTCTTAGCACAACTGAATGTACCCAAGCCTCGTACTGCCCCGGTCAAGAAGCCTACTCGGGCTGAGTTACCCGGTAGGAAGGGTCCTGTAAAACCGAAGGGAACTGCGAATGGCAATGGCGCTGAACAAGCCCATCCGAGTAGAAATAGTATTAATCTCCCAAAAGCTTCCCAGCTAGAAGCACCACCCCCCAAAGCGGCCCTAAAAATTCCACCTGTGAATTTGCCCCCAGAGTGCCACCCTTATGTCGTCATACTCACAAATGTACCCTGTCTGAAGGATGATCACTATGAATCCCATCAGGCACTAAAAAACAAAACCCTGCACTGGTTAAAGATTACCAGACCTCTACCTAGGGATCTAGATGGGCTGATCCTAGGAGTGAGAAGGTAGGGTGGGTAGGTTATGGACATAAGCACCTAGATGGAGACTGTGTGGTGGTAAATTTCAAAGACAGTAGGGTCGCCCAAACGATCTGCAACCAGAAGCATGGTACTGGGGGAGCTGGCATCGGTGTGGTAGATTTAACCTATTTCTACCCAAGGCCTGTAGCAAACTATAATGGTACTCATTTAAGTGGGGGCTGGAGTAACAATTTTTCTTACCTTGAGAACCCTTTCTCCCCCCCATTCTACCAACCAGTAGCCTGGCCTGGATATCATGGGAGGTTGCCTGGATATTGAACCGATACCTGTCCTGGGGTGGCCACCGGGTTCCTAAGTCTAGGTTACGCCCCTGAGTCATACGAGTTGGGTAAAAGTAATACCATCCCTCCTTCACCACCAGATGAAGCCACCCACCTAGCGCAGGTTATTGACCTGCCTGTAGGGGGCCAATGTGGGGGCAGTGGACTAGGGCTAATAGATCAGACGGAGGGGACACCTAGCCCCGAGCCCCGCAGGGAGCCGGCTGCGGCGGATCCAGACCTTTGGATTTTGAGCTGGAACGTTGCGGGCATCTCGAGGAAGCTGGGCCTACCTGACTGGAATGCCTTTGTGGAGGGTTACTCTATTTGCATTTTCCAAGAAACATGGTGTAGGGAGCCCTGCCACAAGGTAGGTTATTCATCTTATTTTGTTCCCGCTGTAGCCCCCTCTTCAGGGAAGGGACGCCCCTCGGGAGGTCTTCTCATATGGGTTGCTGTCTCACTTGATTGTCAGGTGGTTCAGCATCGCATCAACTCACCCGATCTTCTTAACATCTCAATAAAGGGTGCACGGGGTGGCCTGATTTTGGACATCTTTAATATCTATGCTAGAGGCACGAAGGGAGGTTTACAATCTCCCATAATAGCTCTATTAGAAGGCTCGCTTAGGCAGCGTCCCAACAAATCTCGCGTCCTGGTGGCGGGAGACCTGAATTGTACGTTTGAACCCTTGGGCCTGGACTATATATTGGGTATTGATGAGGAGGACTCCAGGAGAGGGATTCCTGCCCTAGCCTTGCCCCCCATTAGGAGGTGGACCCAAGTGGCGGTACAGATGAATTCCCTAAACTTGGAACTTGACCTTAGGGCTGTCAATGGGAGGACAAAGTCTGATTCAGCAGGAGCCCATACCTATAACAGGCCGAACCACACGTCAAGAATAGATTATATTCTTCTTGACGCTAGTTCATGGAGTATCCTGAGGTATATGGAGGTTGTACCGACAACTGAGAGTGATCACAATCTCCTCTCACTTGCCCTCTCTCCCCAGTGGCTTAATGATCAGGGGGGAACTCTATCCCGCATAGCACCAAACACCCACGAAGTTTACCCATCTAACTGCGGCAGACGATTGAAGTGGGCTAAGCTCACTATGGCAGAAGAGAAAGTGGCAGCTATAGGGGTGCTCCTAGCTGCAGCACAGTGTAAGCTGGACTCGCTGACCCATTTGCCTGAGGAAGTCACTATGACTTTTTGCAACTTAACCAGGGCCCTGAGCAATCTCTTCATTGTCCCAAGCATGGCTCCCTGCGCTGGTAATAGGAAGAAGCCGCCTAAAGTGCAGGGATGGTTTACCAAAACATGCAGGGAAAAGAAAAAAGTATTGGTAGGTGCTGTTAAAGCTAAATCTCAAGCTGCAATTAGGCTCGCAAGGAAAGACTACTCCCAGACTATAAAAGTAGCAAAAAGAGAGTGGGAGGAAAAGTTCTGGGCGGACCTTTTGGAGGCAAGTTTGAGCAGGGATGCTAGGGGATTTTGGAGTCTGGTAAGATCTAGGGACAGGCCTGTCGGCACTTTGCTGACGTGCAACATCCCAGCCCAGAACTGGTTCAACCATTTCCTGTCCCTCCATACTCCTCCTGAGGGGATTTTTATCGACTCCTTTCCTCTGGCCGACTACACAAGGGTCAGTGAGGGTGATGCTTTTACCGCCAGAGAAGCGGAGGTCGTAATCAAGTCCCTGGTACCCCTAAAAGCTGCTGGGCCTGATGGGATACCCGGTGATTTGCTACGTGCCAAGCCTAAGGAATGGGGGAAGCTGGTTTCCACCCTACTTAACGCTATTTTGGGGGGGGCCCTGTACCTGAATCATGGAAGGGGGCGGAGGTTGTCCCTATATTTAAGAAGGGATGTCGAGACAACCCCGCCAACTATCGGCCCAGAAACCTTATTGACTCATCCCAAAAGGTGGTAGGGAAGTTGATTCTGGGGAGGGTGCTCCAATGGCTGGATGACAACAACATTCTGTCAGATCTCCAGGCTGGATTCCGCTCTGGAACTGGGACCACTGAGCAGGCCTTCAGATTGGCCCTCCTGTATTGGAAGGTGGTCGTGCTGGGCAAGGGCAGTCTTTACTTGGCCTTTATTGACCTTAAGACTGCCTTTGACCTGGTACCTAGGGAGGAACTGTGGAGGGTCTTGCAGGGCCTGGGGTTGCCCCCTTATATCCTATCGCTCCTGATGAAATTACACGCAGGCAACTATGCGCAGGTACGATGGGGTATGAATGGGGAGAAAACTGACAGGATTCCAGTGAGGAGGGGTGTCCGCCAGGGATGTGTGCTAGCTCCCACCCTATTCTCCCTTTATGTGAAGGGGTGGTTGAGTATCTACTAAAGGAACCCGCAGACGCACCTTCCCTGGCGGGCAAACGTATTCCAACACTGCTCTTTGCAGATGATACCCTCCTCATTTCAAAGACCCCCCAGGGCCTTCAAAAACTTTTAAACCGCTTCCAGGAGTTTTGTTCCCTTAGGGGGTTGGTGATCAATGTCGACAAGACCAAATTCTTGATCATGAATCCTCCTAAGAAACTAGGGCGTCCCCCGGCCTTGAACTTTGTTCCTTTAGAAAGGGTATCAGAGTTTGACTACCTGGGAATCCGCCTTAGCGATTCACTGAACTGGACCCCGCACATCCATAAGATGTTCCTCACCCACAAAAGGGTGGGTGGTGTTTTGCTTAGGAAACAACATTCTTCCACAACTAAACCTATCGCCCCAGTTGTGGAGATTTATAAAGCCAGAGGGGCTAGCGCTGCCTTATACGGGGCGGAGTTGTGGGGTACATGTAACCTGGAAGTACTAGAAAAATCTGAGAGCAAATTTCTGAAAGACCTGATGGCTCTCCCTTTGAGCACGCCCACAGTTCCTGTGCTGTTGGATCTAGGCTGCAGATCGATTGCAGACCAAGGACATCTTCGTCCCTTGCTCCTGTGGGCCCGGTTGTGGAGGGTGCCCGAATTATTCTCTTATTCTGAGGCACTGTCCGAGGTTATGGCAATGGGGGGCTGGCATAAGATCATGGTTAAGGGACGTTAAATGCCTCTTAGGGGAGCTGGGTCTTGGTGAAGCTTGGGTCACTCGATCTGCCCCACCTAAAGCCACGATAAAGAAATTGTATTGGGAATGGGTCTCCTATAAGCTCACTGTCGATCCACGTCATTGCAATTCCACCGCAGCCTTTTTGAGGATTAAAGACGTGGTGGCCTATGAACCATATCTCGACATGATTCGCATTCCCTTTGACCGGGCCTTGTACTTCAAGTTTAGAGTGGGGACTTTACCTGTAGGCGACCTAACAGCCCGGTGGAAATCATCCCTCCAGTCCTCCCCCTTCTGTGCCCTTTGTCCCACGCGGGTCGAGACGGTGGCACATATTCTTTTTGAATGCCCAGATTATTGTACACCTAGGAGGCGCTGGCTCAAACCACTGTGTAGACTTTTAGGTACTCGCCAGCACATTGTGGCCCTACGCATCTTATTGTCCAACACATCCACCTTGGTGGTTTGTGGGGTGTCAAAATTTCTAAAGTGGTCTTGGTTGATTCGTGTAAAAAGGCTGTCAGTCTCAATTTAATTCTCTTCTTAACTGTATTTTATTGGATCATGTCACTGTTTTTATTTCTCTTTTGTATATATTGTAATAACTGTGACTATTTTTACTTGTTGTAAAGCTTTTATGATATTCATATATCGAAATAAAGCCTATCAATCAATCAATAAACAATGAGAACTATGGAAAACCCCTCACTCACCTTAAAAAAAACTTTGCGTTTTGCCAACCTAAAATGGTCGGACTGATAATTTTGGAGTCTAGTGTATCATTTGTTTAGCGTATAGGGCATGTGTTAACTGTGTACCTATGGGCTTTGACATCGTTATTATGGAAGCTACAGTACGACCAATGCCAACTAAGTATATCAAATGATTCAGCTACAATCTAATGTGGGGATTGTACTGCATTCAGGGAGTCTTTCCCAGCATCCTTAAAAGATTCTATGAGTTCATCCCACAGCAACAAGCTCGGCCGTTTTCGTAGGCCACGCTTCTCCTCTTTAAAAAAAGACTGTACCAAACAGCATTTTACATACACTCAAAAATACAACAAAATACAACATTTCAAATGCTTAAAAATTAATTATGTAAAGTTGTCTCCCATAAGATTCCTGCAGAAGCTGCTTTGGAAAATGAAAACATGGCAGAATTTCCGCCCTGCCATTGTTGCATGGTAAATGACATTTAATATTTGGTTGTGTTACAGATAGAGTCAATTGTGGTCCTGGACAGAAATGCTGCTAGATGGAAAGACATCAGAATGGTCTCCTTTAACTTTGAGCCCTTTGAATGTCTTATTAGCACTTTGCTAGTCCAAAGAAGGGTCTTGATGATATAACTGGAAGCATCTCCATACCACCCTGCCTCCCTGACTCTTGAAATGATGCAATGGGACACAGAACTCGATAATCAGTATACCTGCCAATTTGTGACATATGCCCTTTTACTGTCTACCTCTATAGGACCTCCATATTATACTATGTAAATTCTGAGTAAGTGAGTCTTAAGAGCATTCTGGATGGAAAATAGGTTAGGGTTGAGCCTGATTTTAGCAGGTAAATATTTCCTGAATCTTGTAGCTTGATATACGAAGATTTAGTTCAGTGTTTTGGACTATTTCACTTTTGGAATTTCAAGGAAGGCTACATGAAATCTTAACTACATTCGACAGCCATGGCTATGATCGGCACCCGTGCTTTACTTTTAACATTAAAAGTGAAGCGGGGGTGCCGCGATTATAGCAAAAGTAAAGAAATAGAAAAAAACATCTATTTCTTTACTTTTGCTATAATCGCGGCACCCGCGCTTCACTTTTAACATTTCACCCTTCTCCCCTTCCACCTTGCACCCTTCTTCCCCTCCGCCTTACACCCTCCTCCCCCTCCGCCTTGCACCCTTCTCCCCCTCTGCCTTGCACCCATCTCCCCTTCCACATTTCACCCTTCTCTGCCTTGCACCCGTCTCCCCCTCTGCCTTGCACCATTCTCCCCTTCCGCCTTGCACACTTCTACCCCTCCACCTTGCACCCTTCTCCCCTCCGCCTTGCACCCTTCTCCCCCTCCGCCTTGCACCCTTCTCGCCCTCCGCCCTGCACCCTTCTCCACCTTCAACCCATATCCCCCTTTGCCTTGCACCCTTCTCTGCCTTGCACCCTTCTCCCCCTTGCACCCTTCTCGCCCTCTGCCTTGCACCCTTCTCCCCCTACCCTTGCACCCTTCTCCCTCTTTGCCTTGTACCCTTCGCCGCCTTGCACCCTTTTCTACCTTGCACCATTCTCCCCTCTGCCTTGCACCCTTCTCCCCCCTGCCTTGCACCCTTCTCCCCCCTGCCTTGCACCCTTCTCCCCTCTGCCTTGCACCCTTCTACTCTCTGCCTTGCACCCTTCTCCCCCTCCCCCTTGCACCCTTCTCCCCCTCCGACTTGCACCCTTCTCTACCTTGCACCCTTCTCCCCTCTGCCTTGCACCATTCTCCCCTCTGCCTTGCACCTTTCTCGACCTCTGCCTTGCACCCTTCTCGCCCTCTGCCTTGCACCCTTCTCCCCCTCCCCTTGCACCCTTCTCCCCCTCCGCCTTGCACCCTTCTCCCCCTCCGCCTTGCACCCTTCTCCCCCTCCGCCTTGCACCCTTCTCCACCTTCAACTCATATCCCCCTTTGCCTTGCACCCTTCTCTGCCTTGCACCCTTCTCCCCTCTGCCTTGCACCCTTCTCCTCTCTGCCTTGCACCCTTCTACTCTCTGCCTTGCACACTTCTCCCCCTCCCCCTTGCACCCTTCTCTACCTTGCACCCTTCTCCCCTCTGCCTTGCACCCTTCTCCCCTCTGCCTTGCACCCTTCTCCCCTCTGCCTTGCACCCTTCTCCCCTCTGCTTTGCACCCTTCTCCCCTCCGCCTTGCACCCTTCTCCCCTCCACCTTGCATCCAAGCATTGGCATAGCCAATAGGTCTCGCCTTTGGGACCTTATAAGTGTTTAGCCATGCAACAGTTGATGTTGTTGCACCAAATATATTGTGTTGCATAACTAAATACTTATAAGGTCCCAAAAGCGAGACCTATTGGCTATGCCTATGCTTGTTAAAACAAGTCCTGCAAACTGGGTGTCATCGCTGAGGTCAGCTGATGACCTGGAATGTAATTCACTAGTGTTTTTCAGAACTTATCATGCTTCAAATGTTCCACCTTTATGTTTGCTAGCCTGGCTAAAATATTGCACACTCTCATAAGTCCCTTAGTAAAAGATGGTTGATCTTTTTATTTTCCAATCAATAGGACTAGAACATTTCACCGCTCCCAGGCAATGCTAGATCATCTCTTATTTTTGTGATGGCTACGTAGCCAGGTGGTTTCAATTCCATTATCACTACCCCAGGATCAGTGGTAAAATGTTTTCCCAACATTTCCTTGATCTCTTTACAAAAGGGGGTAAGTCTGTGACATCTATACAAAATATGTAATGAATCACCTCTCTCACTGCCTCCTCACTAACACTTGGAATTAGTATTGGGAAATGTAGTGAAATCTAGTTGAGCTATAGTAGCTATCATTCATATGACCTCATATCTGTGAGTTTGCACCACCCTCACAAAGCTTGAATGGTGTAGGTGGACCAGTTTAGCTACCATGTGTTTAAAAGTAATGGCTAATATTTTTGTGAAGATCTTTACATCAATATTGATAAGAGCTATTTGTCCTAACAAAACCAAACAGGGGGATTCCACCTAGATCTGAGAACATAGAGGTTGTTACCCTTGTTTCAGCAATATGATTGCATGACGTTACCATTTTAGGGAACAAGCAAGATGCAAAACTCTTGTCAACGCAGCCATGAGGCCCTTGGGCCCTATGAGAAGTAAGTGTGCATAAGGCTTGTAACATTTCTTCATCAGTTACAGATGCCTCCTAAATGCTGACCTATATTCGAGATAGCTTAGGGAGATTCACCTGTGTAATTTATGCTCTCTTCAATTGTGGTATATGAATCCCTGGAGGTCAGAGATTATAAAATCTTGTGATATTGTCAAACTTTCCCCAAATTAGTTACCTTGGCTTTTGCCTCAGCTGATGAACCAAATGTGCCCCACCTTATTACTAAATTTGTAAGAATGTCTTTTGGTGTGTAAAAGTTTCAATTCAACCCTACCAAAGAATCATTAACAATAGAACAGCTTGATTCCTTCTTAAGTACTTTGGGGTCAAAGATGAGGGTAATTGTTGGTGGAGACTTTAATTGCAACTATGAACCTGTGGCGGGTTTTGACAACCTTTTTGAGGGTGAAGATATGGCAAGTAATATTCCAGCCATAGAAAGTAACCAGGAAGTGCGGTGTACTGTAGCAGTTGCACAAATTATGAAGCTCACTACAGGTAATGCATTAAGAGCGTGCAATGGTCGTCTGCCCTCCGATAGGCCAAATGCATATACATTCTGTAGAGGCAGCTCTCAGAGTCATATAGATTACATATTGGTGTCGATAGAATTCTGGTCACATGTCCTCGACCTAAAAATAGATCCAAGAACCGAGAGTGACCATCGTCCCCTACAACTGTCGCTAGCGCCTCAATATTTCCTTTCTACTTCTTGGGGTAGTAGAAATAATAGCACTACTGTGGATGACATTGTATTAAGTAACAACCGACGTGCCCTAAAGTGGCCCAGTATTTTGGGAAACAGCCAATCCATGGCATGCATTTATAACATCTTTGAGGACACTATTACATCTTTTCTTCACTTATTAGATGATGAAACTTCAACGCTTGATCTACATAACACCCTTGTAGGCACTTTAACTCCGGTTATAAGTAACATACCCAAGGAGAGTACTACTGGAAGAAAGGAAAGGGACGAAGTGGCTAATCCCTGGTACAACAAAATTTGCCAGGTAGCAAAAGTAGAACTTATCCAGGCAATAAAAAATAACAACTAGGGAAAAAAGGATAAAATATAAGAGAACTCTTGCGATTGCGAAAAAAACCCTGGGATGATGATATTTGGGCAGATTTGATTAGTACAGCCAAGTCTAAAGATCAGTCCGGTTTTTGGAGAACAATAGCGAATGGGAATCAGTCACAAAGTGTTAAGAAGGACTTGTTTTTGGACGCCAATACCTGAACTGACCACTTCTCCCGTCTCTGTACAGACTCCGAATGTGTGCAATCTGGCACTATTGAAGACTTGGTTTTTGTTCCAAAGATTTCTAACTTAAATTTTAGCATGAAGGAAACAATAGTGGCAATTGAAGCAGTTAAACCGGGGAAAGCTCCCGGACCTGACAAAATTCCGGGAGACTTACTGAAACATGATATTAGTGTTTGGGGACCATACATAAATCATTTGTGCAACGCAAAAGCCTCAGGCAGACCGATACCCGAAACAAGGAAAGGGGCAGAAATTATCACAATTTTTAAAAAGGGTAATCGATATGACCCTGCAAACTATCGCCCTATCAGTTTAATTGATATTTTACAAAAAAAAATTGCTAGGCATATTTTAAATAGATTAAATGAGTGGATTGAAGAGAACAAGGTTCTCTCAAAATTTCAGGCAGGATTCAGAATCAAAACTAGTACGATCGACCAAGTATTTAGATTTACATGTTTATGCTGGAAGTACATACACTTAAGAGGGGATCACTTGTACATTGCCATCGTAGACCTAAAGGCAGCATTCTGCCTTGTACCCCGAAATCTACTTTGGGACTGGTTGAGATTGCAAGGGGTGCCAGGTGAACTACTCATACAAATAATCAGGCTCCACGATGATAATTTTGCTAAAGTAAGATGGGGCCCGAGGGGTGAACTTACCAAGGCAATCCCGGTGAGAAGGGGTGTGCGCCAGGGGTGCGTACTGGAGCCCACCCTGTTCTCTCTGTACGTAAATGACATCCCTAATTATCTGAATGGCTGCCAGAATGACGCACCTAAGTTGGGGGGTGACTCAGTGCCAGCGCTCCTATTTGCTGACGATACCATCCTAATTTCACAAACCCCAAAAGGATTGCAATGTTTAATGGACTCCTTCCATAAATTCTGTACTATGAAAGGTCTCGAAATTAACTCCAGCAAAACTAAATACATGTCAATAAACCCTCATAGATCGTTTAAAAAGAATTTAGTGCTTAATAATCAAAAATTAGAATATGTGCAAAGTTTTAATTATTTAGGCATCACATTGGACACAAAATTATCCTGGAAGCCGCAATTGGAAAAAAACAAGTTAATTCTGCTTCAAAACTCACTTCCTATTTTAAAAGATACATGGGGACAGCACATCAAAGGCAGTATCCCCTGCCTTAGAAGTATTCAAATATAAAGCACAATCTGCCTCCCTTTATGGAGCTGAAATATGGGGACCTTATTGCATAAAGAATTTTGAATTGGGAGAAAACAAGTTTTTAAGGAAACTATTAAGCCTCCCTATTAGAACTCCCCTAATTCCGATTCTTATTGATTTAAACATTAAACGCACTGACCACCATGCTTTATTAAGACCACTTTTATTTTGGGTGAGGATATGGTCAACCCCAGAGTTGCTACATTATAAGGAAGGCCTAGAAGAGATTATGAGAAACAATAAGAGTAGGGACATCCCATGGCTTAAACATGTTGCTCTGTGGATGTCGAAGTTGGGCTTATCTCACTACTGGGAAGTATCAGCCCAGCTGACGCTAGCTTGTAAGAAACTATTAAAGTCCACCTTTTGGGCCTACATCAACAATAGTGTGCTACATAGCCCCTTTATTGGGTCATTAACATCTAATTTTCTTTTGTTTAAAGATGTAGCACAGTTTGAACCCTTTCTGGATGAGGTATGGCCACAATTAGCGAAATCTCTGTTCATGAAGTTTAGATATGGGGTGCTTCAAACAAATGCCAATAAATCAAGATGGAGCAACATTCATGATAGTAAAAGTAGCGAACTATGCATATTATGTTCAAACAATAATAAAGAAAATGATTTACATATATTATTCTTCTGTCCTAAATATGATAGACCTAGGAAAAGGTGGATAAAGCCAGTTTGCAAAAACCTGAATACTAGATGTTGTAGTGAGGCTGAACGTATATTGAAGACAGACACCTCAGAATTGATTGTTTTTAGTGTAAGCAGATATTTATTCAATGTGAGCCTTATAAGAGCTAAAGCTGGGCTGAAGTTATAACAGGTTAGGATTGTGTATATTTTTGTAAATGTTTTTAGTGATTATTGCACTTGCACTTTACGATCTATGGGTGTTTATGGGAAATTGTGATTCTGAAATGATCGAACTGACAAAGAAAATTTGTAATTAGAATCCTTCACCCAAATAGAAATTGATGCATATATAGAAGAAAAAGTTATGGTTTTTAAATCAATGTTGCCTTTGCTAATTTTGCCTAGCTTTTATTGTTTTATTGTAATATACACGTTTTCATGGCGATAGATGAAATAGGTAAACCAACTGCTATTTTTTTTTTAAAAAACAATTTTTATTATTTTCTTTTAACACAGTACAGTACAGCAATTGTCGATCATTTAGTCGTTGTCCAGCATATAACAAAATCTGAAGCGGTTCAGCCCCCCACTTCCCAGCAATCCCCCCACACATGCGCCCATCCCCAACAGTCACACCCCAAATGTGTACAATAGAGGCCTGCACCTCAGTCCGCATCAAGGGTTTCATCATCAAGCGTTGGTGGTGGCTCGCATATATCTCCCCGATATGTGTTCCATGCCCCCCATATTTTAGACCATTTTTGGGGACACCCCCTCCCTATGTACACTGAGCGCTCGGCTATCATAGCCCTATCCATGTCACGCCCCCATACAGACAGCAGCGGCACCTCTCCCACCCCCCACTTCTGCGCTATGTTACGCTTAGCTAGCACGATTCCCACTGTGGCCCAACACTGAGCCTGCCTGCCAAGGTCGTTAGGCTCCCATACATTCAGCAGGCAGCGCCTGGGTTCTGGTGCAAGCGACACTCCCCCCGCCTGGGACAGCGTACGCATCACTCGCCTCCAGTATTCTTGGATTTTAGGACACTCCCAGATGGTGTGGTAGAAGGTGCCTTCCTCCCCGCAGCCGCGCAGGCAGAATGGGTGGGGTGCTCTTCCTATTTTGTGGAGTGTGTACCTGGTGTAGTAGGACCTGTGCAGAATCCGGAGCTGTACCAACCGAAGCCTGGAAGGTATCCCTGCCTCCCGGGGGGACGCCAACGCCTCCCTCCAGTCTGGGTCATCAAAGTCCCCGACATCACTGGACCACCTCTCCGGCAGGGTGCCCATAGGGTCCGGGAGATTATTTATCAGCTTCCGGTACGTGAATGATGTTGCCCGCTGGGGCATATAATCTGTGAGCAGCCTATCCTCCAGTGGCGACGCTTCCGGAACTGAGGCTCCAGGCCCCAAAGCGGCGAGCAGCGCGTGTTTAATTTGCGTGTATCGGAACCATTCCGTAGGCGCCAGCTCGTATTGTTGCTGTAGGCGCGCAAAGGTGATCACTGCACCCTTGTGCCACATGTCGCCCACTGTGGAGATTCCAATGTCATACCATTTATCGAAGCCCCTGCTATGCCTAAGTCTCCCGAGCCGTTTCGCATCCCACAAGGGCGTGAGCTGGGTCAAAACTCCTCTCCATCCCAACCGGGCCTGGGCCGCGTGCCACACGGCCACTGTTTGTCGCAGGGGGCCAATGAGTTCTGGGCCGAGCCTCCCATCATACAGGGACGACAACATACCTCTCGTGCCCAATATGGCTCTATCCGCTTTAAACGCCGGATCCGAGTGCGGGGCATGGAGCCAGTAATTGATGACCTTGAGTTGCGTCGCCCAGTAGTAAAGTTGGATGTCGGGCAGCGCTATCCCCCCGTCGTACCAGCCGCGGGTAAGTTTGGACTGTGCAATACGCGCCGGTCGGTTGTGCCACAGAAGACTAGACACCTGTGCAGAAATTGAGCGGAAGTACGCCGGGGGCACTGGACATGGCGTGTTTTCGAGCACGTATATGAAGCGAGGCAGGGACATCATCTTAAAGAGCGCCGCTCTCCCCAGTAGGGTCAGTGGCAGCGCCCCCCAGTGACGGACGTCCCGACGAAGACGGTCCAACGGGGGCTGAAGATTCTTCTGGTAGAATACTACCGGGTCCGCAGTGATGTGGATACCCAAATACTTGAACGACCCTTCCGCCACCCTGAGGGGGCAATCCGCCGGTAATTGCGGTGGAGGGCCACACAGCACGTACATGACGGATTTGGACCAATTTATCGTGTACCCGGACGCCTTGCCAAAGACCCTGCATATATTGAGCAGCGTGAGGATGGAGCGCCGTGGGGAGGCCAAATACAATAGGACGTCATCTGCGTAGAGAGAAACCCTGTCCTCCCAGCTATTTGACCACCGGAGTCCCCTTATCGAGGGTTCCCAGCGTATCCACGCCGCCAGAGGCTCCAACACAAGGGCAAACAATAAGGGCGACAGGGGGCAACCTTGGCGCGTGCCCCGCGACAGGGGGAAGTCGCCGGACATATGCCCGTTGGCCGCAACATGAGCCAACGGCTTAGTGTACAGGAGACGAATCCAAGCGCAGAATTTGGGCCCAAATCCCAGATGGCGAAGGACCGCGAACACGAAGGGCCATTCGACCATGTCGAACGCCATTTGCGCGTCCAACGACAGAAGCACCGCCGGCTCACCCACCCGACCCGTCCGGGCCAACACACCATGCAGACGCCGCAGGTTATGGGACGTACTTCTGCCGGGCATAAAGCCAGACTGGTCCGGATGTATAATGTCGGCGAGGTGCGGCGTCAGCCTAGCCGCCAGCAGCTTGGCCAGAATCTTGGCCTCTGCGTTAAGGAGCGAGATGGGGCGGTAGGAGGTGCACTCCTCCGCCGGCTTGCCAGGCTTTGGGATGACCACAATAGTTGCCGTGCGCTGATCCGGCGGGAGTTCGCCACGTCGCAGACTATCGGAAAACATAGTGAGCAGGTGAGGAGCTAGCGTCCCTATCAACCTCTTGTACAGCTCAACCGGGATGCCGTTGGGACCCAACGCCTTACCCGACTGAAGCGCTCCCACCGCAGCCTGTATTTCGTCCACCGTCAGATCGGCCTCTAGGGCCATCATCGCGGCAGGGGCTAACCTGGGCATATCCAGATCTCGAACATACGACATCGCCTCCTCCTCTGACATGGAAGAAGCGGAGGAGTAGACCGCAGCGAAGTGGCCCGCCAGGGTGTTCACTATATCACGCGGGTCAGTTGCCATCCGACCCTCCCCCGAAACGAGCTGCGCAATCCACCTGGAACCACCCTCCCTTCTATCTAACCATGCCAACAGCTTCCCTGTCTTGTCCCCGACATCGTAGATTCTGTGTCGCGTGGCCTCTAACCGTCGCCTGGTGCAGTCCGCCAGGTGCTCCTTATATTTCACCTGCGCCACCTGTAACCCCCGGGAGGTCGCAGGCGATGGGTGTGCGGCCTGGCGCGCCTCTGCCGCGGCAAGATCCGCCTCTAGCGACTGTAGCTCAAGATGCCGCGCGCGCCGGTGCGCCGCAATGGAGGCGACCGCGTGTCCTCTCAGGACCGCTTTGTACGCCTCCCAGAGGATAGCCGGAGAGTCTACAGACGAGGTGTTTTCTTGGAAATAGAGATTAGTAGCCTTCCCGAGTGTTTTGCAGATGTCGGGAACTTGGAGATAACACGGGTGCAAGGGGGGGACACGGCGCCTAGTCAGGTGGTAGCGTGTGTATTGTAGAAGTATCGGTGAGTGATCCGATATGCCCCTGGGCCTGATTTCCACACTGTCTACATACTGGAGACTGCCCCCAACTGCTATTTTTTAAAATGCTCCTACTATGTTCAATTGTAACTTATATACTCATATCAATTGTATTTAAACTAAAGTGTTTATAACTGTATCTTTTATGTTGGAAATTGACCGAAATAAAGATTTTGAAATGAAATGAAATGAATCAAAATATCAGTGTGCCCTCCTAAAAGAGATGAGCAGACTGTTACAGGTGGTCTATTAAAACTATCATACTTTTCCCCGGATGTTTCTCTTCTTGCCTCTCTCCATCATCTAAGCTATAGCCCCATATCCTTCAAACCTTTGTTTCCCATTGACAAATCTGTCTGAATTCCACTATCAGGAGCTTCTTTGGACAGCAATCAATGCTCACAAGTCTTGTTGCCTCAGATCGTTCCATGAAGTGATAAGATTTTCTTCACCTTTCTTAAACATGAGGCCAGATGAAAAACCCCTTTTGTACCAGAAGCCTTCACTTCTCAGTTTAACTGAATTACGTCCTTCTTGATAGAGTGCAGCTGAGACGTCCTGAAATGTGCCGGAAGGGAAGTATACCCCACAGGAAGACACACGATACCTAACGAAAATTAACAGCCCTGATGAAGTTGCGGGATTGATTCCCTTAGGCGAAGAAACATGTGCTGGCAAAGGAAAGCTAAGGACTCAAGAAAAAATAAAGAACACATGAATAAAAGAATCTGTGTAATTTTGAAACATTACTGTTAATTACTATATGTTGATACTAGCGTGTGCTGGAGGGTAAAAAGTATTTATCTGTTGACCGAGGTCACGTATTGGGGAGGGGATTGATCCCCTAACTCGTAGCACCGCAGCAGACTATAGGGTATTCAAATACCATTACACAAGTCTATTGAGCGCGATTTCCCTTCGACAAATCACCCAGGAGAGCTATAACAGTGTATGCGTTGAACAGTGTAGGGCTGACGGATGAACCTTGAGAGATGCCTCAGATGATTTTCTTGGGTTCTGAGGTGAAGGGTAGAAGGGTAGAGGGGTAGAGGGTGGACCCTCTGTGTTCTTCCATTGAGGAAGGAAGCAATACAATCGAGGGTGCCCTCTCTGGTTCCGATCTGATAAAGCCTCTTGACATAGTGGCAAAGGCTGCTAAGAGATCAAGGAGGATCAGGGAGGTGGTTTCTCCCTGGTCTAGGAGGGTCCTGAGGTCATTAGTGGCTGCGATCAGGGTGGTTTCTATGCTGTGGTTTGTATGAAATCTGGATTGGGATGAATACAGCAAATCATTATTTTCCAGGTTTTCCGTGAGTTGGCGGTTGATGACCTTTGGAGGGAAAGGGAAGCAGGGAGATGGGCCGGTAGTTCTTGAGGTCGTTGGGGTCAGTCAATGGTTTCTTGAGGAGGGGTTTGACTTCAGAGTGTTTCCATTCCTCTGGGAAGATGGCTGGGGTGATGGATGCATTGAAGATGGCTGTTAAGCTTGTTGCTGATGTTCCTGATTCTGAGGTTGAACATATGGTGGGGGTCTGTGGGTGCTCCTGAGTGAACGGAGTGCAAGTTGGCTGTGGTCCTCTGAGCAGTAAGATGTCCCAGGTGGTGATCCGGTGGTCAGGGGCTGCATCCAAGGGAGAGAAAAGACTGAGGATGTCGGAGGCCACAGGTTGTGGTTTGAAGTGTTTGTAGATGATAGAGATCTTGTTGTGGAAAATGTATGCCAGGGTGTCGCAGAGGTCTTTAGAGGAGGTGATGACATTTCCAGTTACTGAGGGGTTAGAGAACTCCCTGACGATGCTGAAGAGTTCTTTACTGTGGTTGGTGCTGGCTTTGATGTTGTTGGCTATGGCATTTCCTTTTCATCTCTTTCAGGATTAAGTGGTAGTGGTTGAGTGTTGTCTTGAAGGTGGTGCGGTCTGTGGGTTCCTTGCTGGTGCACCATTTCCTTTCTAGTTGCTTGCAGTTACGTTTCATGGTTCTCAGTTCCGAGATTTACCAACTGGCAAATTTGGTGGATCTAATGAGTTTGGTAGGATTGGTGGGGGCAACTCTGTTGGCGCAGTCGGTAATCCATGTGGTGAAGTTCCTAACCGCTTGTTCCAGGTTGGTTGTGATTTGCGGGTGGGAAGCATTGAGAGCATGGGTCCATACTTTGTCCCACCTGTGGTGCGGGTTGCTGGGTGGCTTGGTGGCAGTGCTAGGGGCTGCTGTGATGGTGAAGTAGATGATTAAGTGGTCTGTCCAGGTGAGCTCAGTGACATGGCTGTACTTGACTCTGTTGCTAGCTGAGAAAATCGGGGTGGATGTGTGTCCTTCGTTGTGTGTGGGGTTGGTGTCTAGTTGGGTGAGGCCAAAGTTGTTCATGTTTAGAGGAGGTTGGCTGTGTTGGCATTGTTGGGGCCATCAAGGTGAAAATTGAGGGCTCAGAGGAAACTGTAGAATTTGGAGATAGCGCCACAGAAGCCAGGGCGTGGTCCTGGGGATCTGTAGGTGAGGGTACCTCTGATGGTGGTTGTGCCATCTGTCTTGAGTTGTAAGATGAGGTGTTCCATGATCGAAGTGGTGTTGTCTGTGGTGGTGGTGGTGCAGTGGATGTTTTCTTTGTGAATGATGGTGATTCCACCTCCGTATTTGTTGACGCGGTCCTGGTGTGCTATCTTGTAGCCGTTGGTCATGGCTGTGGCGATGTTGGTTGCAGATGCCGGGTTGAACAAGCTCTTGGCAAGGAAGACAACTTCGGGGGTGAGGGAGGGGATGGTGTCCCAGATCTCAGTGCCATGTTTGCAGAGAGATCGGGCATTGAGCAGGAGGTAGTGGAGTTGCTCAGTTGTAGTTGCTTGAGAAGGCATGGACGGATGCAGATGAGCTTGCCTTTGGCATGCCGTGGTGCTCCCCCCGCGCACGTCCCCTGTGCGACCGCGCTGTGACCTCTATTAATTAGTCTTTGGGATGGTGGTGGGGTGTTGGGAGGAGGATAGGAGGAGGCAGAGTGCAGGACTGGCGGGAAGTTAGTGACGAGGCGTCACCCTGCAAAAGTGTACAAAAAAGGAAAATCACAAGTTGAAACAACAGGTACAAAATATGGCAGAAAAGGCCGGCGGAAAACACAATTACAACTGATTACAGGCACAGGTTCACAACAACAAGGCACAGAAAATTAACGAAAACGGAGGGCTGGAGACAGAAACTCACAAATGCAACAATGTGATAATGCTGACGCAGAGAACAACAGTAGATTGAAAATGATGGAAAAACAGGAATAAGCACTAGGCTTAGAGCGGCAGGGAGAGCTAATACACCGACCTTTGCCAAGACTGGCCCCTTAATGTTTGACCCTCCAAATGATGGACACTCACAATGCAATTCCCCTACAGATTATTTTAGGTCATATTGTGAGAGAAAATGGCCTGGAGCCAGTCCAGGGCAGCATCCAGTTCTGACCCCCAATTACAAAGGTAATTCTTTTTGAGAGTGGGTTTACTTACAACCATTTGTGTTTAAACACAACTCTGCATGCATGGTCTAATCATTGGAAATGAGCTCTTGATCCTCTGTGGATCAGAAAGCTTCTTGTAGACAAAAGGATTCCTGTCCTTGAAGATATACTCCCACTTGGTCACAGTATTGTTAATAAGAACAGGATATAGCAGATATGCTACAGCCAGAGATTAGACAATGTACAATTATTCGATTTAAGTGTTAACAGGGAATTGAGCTAACTTACGGACCTCGCATAGGAGTTGATACAGATAGCAGCTCCACCCTTGGCAATCACTTCGCTACACTCGCCAGAACCCTTCGGACAGGAGCATATGAGGCTGTGTTGGCATATATTGGGTGGCAAATGGCATATAAAGCTGTACCTTGTACACATGAAGCTGCCGGAGTGAATGAGGCAACACTGTACAAATGTGGCAATAATAGTATCTGTGTGACTACAGCTCTACATGTTAGGCTATAATAAATGTACTTATTTGGTTTTCAATGGACAAATGAGCCTGCACCCGGAAATATGTCTGTGCAAGCGCATATGAAGGATAAGCATTGGCTTCTGATGCTACAATATGGCATTGATGGCTGTATGGAGGCATGCGAGACTTTGCATGGGCAGATGAAGCAGTTGTCTAATGATAACCCTGATGACAATATCTGATAACATGAAGCATGTACTTAGCATATCATGACTGCACCCCTTGAAGGTCATGGCAGAACAATAGATAATAATTGATTGGTATACAAAATGGGTTATTAGTTGGGGAGACTGTCTCAAGTAATAAGCCTAAAGTGTTGGCTGGCCCAACAAACAAGTTCAATAAATAAACCTGTGCTCAACCCCTGGCGATTGTGGCACAGGCTTAACTTAAGGAAGAGTGTGTAAAGTATTTAGCACTACCAGAAGAAATAAAAAGTTGAAACAATCCATAATGAAAAATCCACTGCCAATTTCTGGAAAAAAAGAAAGAAAACATTTTAAGAAAAATTATACTAAAACAACTCAAATCCAACAAGGGGAACCAGAGACATGATTATTTAAAGTTTTATGGCAAAAGGAGCCGGGAATAAGTAAAGCTCCAACTGGAAGTCACTGTTCATAGTTGACTGGGACTTAGGTGCAATTTCAGGCTGTGATAGAGCAGAGATTGGTTACACGGAGCGGGTTGGCCAGGTCAAAGTTTTTACCTTCTCACTTAGTCTCTGAAATGGAATTCAAAGTCCTCGAGCGAAGCAAGGTTCAAGGCTGTATCTGTCAAAGTCAGATAGCTGTGGGATGAGTTTCCGCTGAAGCCATTGGTGATGAACGCTTAGAATGGAAAAAGACACATTTTTTAGCTGCTGAAGTCCTTTAGTTGGGTGAATACTTTTGGCAGTCAGGAGACTGCCCAACTAGCAGACGGAGGTCTGACCACCACATTACGATGCAGCCGCTGGGCTGGCAGTCACAAAGTGCTCATTTTCATTTCCGCTTGTGCTGCAGCCCAGGCCAGGAATAGGCAGCAGCATAAGCCGCCGTGAAAAGGAGCACTTCCTGTATGTCCGTGGACCACATGGTGCATGGCTCACCGTGCATGGAGGTGCATGGGTGCACTACATGTGCCCCCAGGACCACTTTACAATGGCCCACGACAGACGGGGCCCTCTTTGGAGCTCCCAAAATCCATTTCCGACAGCCTTTTCATGGCTTTCTTCCCACCATGAAAAAGCTGCCGGAAAGGGATATCGTAATCTAGATGGCGGTGCATTCCTCGGAAACACCACCATTCAGGATTACTAATCTGACTGCCGCTCTGTTGGGATCACTGATCCTGGTAAAGGTGGCGGTCTTCCCCCTAAATGCTGTGGGTCCGACCACTGGTATTGTCCAGCGGTCGGACAAAGGGGCTGTCAGCAGGTGGACCGCCACTGACGACTTGTCGGTGGTGGTCCATCTGCCATCATAATCAGCCCCCAAGTCTCTTGTGGGTTTTTTTGAGCTCAGAGTCCCCCCAGCGGGCAAGCCTGAATCTGTACCAGATGAAGTTCTCGCTAAATTGGACACCTCTACTGCAAAGTCACTCTGAAGCACTGCAGATCTTGAAAGTCCAAAAATCCTAACTTTTCTGACTTTCTGTAGCAGACCCTCCTGTTTGCCTCTAGGGCTCCCAGGGCCGGTAATTCGGGGGCCAAGACTCACTATAGCAGAGACCACCAACAGGTTGAGCACAGGTCCAGTTGTTAATGGTCAGCTGGTCGCTCCAGGAAAAAGACCTCTTGCAGCTTGTATTTTGCTTGTAGTCACACAGGATGGCAGCCAACTGACTCTTGAAGCCTACTTCTCAGTCTTGGGTACAAGCGGGGGAGGTCCAGCCCTTCAAGTATTTACACAGGTCACAGACACAAACCCAGTCCTTTTCGGTTCTTTTGCAGATCCAGATGTATTCTGGTGACCTGGGGGGTGAATTGCCACTTTTGTAGGACTCATTATCTAAGGGCTGGGGTGACTACTGGACCACTCCCTAACCAGTGAGAACGCAGTTCCTAAGGGAAATCCTGTCCAGCATATCATGTTTCCCTTATTGCAAACTATCTCACAGTGCATTATTCTAAGTAAAATCCAACATGGTTGCACCCTTCTGCCCTTGAAGGTTTCTGGTGTCCCAGTCAGGGGTGCTTTTAGGAGAATGAGCAGTCTGTCCTCCTCAACTCCAAAACTGATTCTAGGAGCATCTCCCACTACCAACAGACTGGTGCCAAGCTGGCTACAGTTGGCCCAGTGAACAAATATGGATCTTCCCCAGGTCTATTGGCTTTGTCAAGGTGTCAACACATTAGTAAAAGCAGCCACACGTTATAAGTCACCATTGTAACACAATTTAAATCAAAGAGGATGGTAACAACCTTCATTAATATTCATTGTAAATGAAAAACTTTGCATTGTCAATCATTAGGATTTAAAATAAATCATTAAATGGAATAACTTGTGTCCCAGAGTCTTATTTATATATTTGCTATGCTGCTTTAGGATAAACCAACAACGTCCTCACACTCCACAGATTATTAACAAGTGCTCCAGCTCCAAGAGATTTTAAAATGAGAAAGACCTGTCCCAGGGTCATCCATGTCATCCACTGGGAGACTTAGGGTGACTGATAAGAAACAATCCTGGGAGGGAGAGGTCTGCTGTATTTTCTGCAGCCCCCAGACAAATTTCAGGATCGTTTGTGGTGCCCCTGCCCCTCCCGAGACACCACAGAAAGCCAAATATGCAAATGTTTTCTGTTGCAGAACTTTCTGAGGTGATCCTTTGCCCAGAGGTTTTAGTACTAAAGTAGCAACCCCACGCCACATTTCCTTCTGATCCATCTCACCCAAGGCACCCCTATGCATTTTTTTCCATTAGGGGCTATGGGCAGAGCCCCATTGCCCTTGCATCCCCTTCTGGGTCCCCCACACCTTTGCTTCTAGCAGGGGAGCCAGCAATGTTCTTCTCTGCTCTCACCTCAGGTGGGAGCAAACTGCTGGTCTTGCCTTCCACCCAGGGGCAGAAGCAAGCCTATCTTTTCCTGCCCACGCTAGCCATGGGCAGAAGGCAGTTTGCTGACATACTTCATTTCCCCAGACACAGGCACGAGGCAGGTAACATACCTGCTACTTGACGTGACCCATGGGTTAGAGTACCCAGATTATCTTGCATTGCATCGTGCCCCCTTGGATGGAGTCCTGAGGGCTGGAATTCCTCTTGAATAGGAGGCCCCACACACACCCTCTCCACTTGATAATCAAATAAAAAGAGGTTGTGCCAACCCTTGGGGGCTTGGCTCTCCTCAGACTAGTTATTTGAATTTACAGGTCTGTTTCTCTCTCTGTCACTGGACCGAGGTTCTCAAGTGGTTTTCTACAGCCCCGTAGGGACAGTTTTCATAATGATGGGCTTGGTTTGTTCCTGGGGTTAGCCCCAGTAGCATTTTATTCAAGCCTCCCGGCCTCCGAAGTGATTTTTCTTTTGGAAGTCTCATTTTGCTTCCACCTTCCTAGGCCTCTGGATTCCTGGTGCTCTCTTCTTCTTGGCGTGTGTCTTCCAAAGCAAGCAAGCTGAACATCCTCTCTGCCACACTTCCCAGGTCCATCAGTCTTTTGACTACTTGAAGGGTACATGTGCGGCAGTAGAGATAAGGGCCAATCCATAGACATCCCAGGGGGACAATCCACGGTCTCCTGACAGGTTCCTTCCCCCCTCAACTCTTCCTCATGGAAGTATAAAGGGGCCAGTGTACCGGCCTGGAGAGACCCATCCTTAATCCTGAGGGCAAAGGTCAGTTAAAGTCCTTCAATCCATCTTTGCGGTGGCATCAGGTGGCTTCTTCTTTCAGCAGAGGATTCTTTTGCTGTTGCCGATCCCACTTCCAGTGTCTTCTCAAATGTTTCTCCCTTTTACAGGGGTTTTTAAGTGGGGCTCAAAGGTTTTAGAAGATATGTTACTCCTAGGGTGCCACATCATCACTCTACCCCTGTCCCAACCCTCCTATACAGCATTCTGGTACTTTTACATATGGTGACTTCAAGTATTCCATGAAACGACCTCCTTTGGGAGCTTCAACTCTGCCCTGAGCTGACACAGCAGCTTGATCCATTCCCAGCAAAACTTTAAAGGGGAGCCCCCTGTGTCTGTTTAGAGAGTTCTGGCCTTACCTCTTTGTTTCTATGATCTTGGGCTTTCCCAGCCCAGGAGAAGTGTGAGGAGTTAATTTGTGGGGTTGGGAGTAGCTCGACTAATTCTGTGTAGTTTATTCAGAATTACCTAGAAATTCTGAGATATTACAGAGAATCACGCAAAAAGAGTAATTCTGCATTTAGTGCTATATCCTTAGTACAAGAATGCCATCCTTGCATCCAAAATAAACACGAGGATGCATTTTTGGGGTAAGAAAATACCACTAAATGCAACAGCACATAAACAGCAGCACAAGCAGATGCTCACGCTTGCTAAATGAATGAGCTCTCATTGTAGTATTTATTCCCCTAAATTACTCTTAATTAGGTGAGCTGGCATTATCAGTAATTACTTATGAAAATTACTCCAATTAGTCCTGCATAATTATAATTACTCCCATGCCTATATATTAGCAGCTGCAGACTTCCTCGCCACCCTTTCCTTTGTCAGGAAATGGGTTAAACACTATTAATGGCTGTATTCTGTGGAAAGGTCTTTCACCGTGATGGTGGCCAGCAGTGACCGCCAAACTCATAGGGACATGGCGGTGGCGATTCGGGTGGCTGGACCGCCACAGCCCTACCGCACCCACCATGGAACCACCCTTCTCTGGTGAAGTTGCGGCAGTCAGGAGTCCACAATATGTTTGGCGGGACTGTCGCGGTCTCGTCAAGCATATTGCGAGTTGTAGGCCCCCCTGTGCCTCCTCTGCATGTTGATGCACACAGGCAGGTACAACATGTGCCCGCCTGGGGGTATGCACACCAGTACCTGTAAAGCATGGACTTTACAGTCCATGCCGTGCAGGAACTGTTTTTGGCGTTCCCATTGCGGTGCCCATTTTAAGTGCACCGCTGTGGGAATGTAGATTTCGCCTATAATGTGTAAGTCAGTTAAGGGCTGCAGACCTACAGACCTTCAGAAGAACTACAGACCTACACTATGAAAGCCCACTTTATAAGATATTCCCCAGGCCAGCCCCATTCATTGAAGGTTCCCTTTTGCAACAAGCTACCTGTGAGCAGCTACTGGGATGTGCAAGATGGAAGTCTCACACACACAACCTACACACATGTGCTCACATGTTCGTGTGTAACCAGCTCTGAGCCTTTTACCCCAGCAGCAGTCTTATCTTAAAAGGCAGACACTGGTGGTTAGGTCTCTTAGTCCATTTCCTCAGAATCTACTGTGAGTGAGACTCTGATAGTGAGATGCACACACAGTAAAAGTCAGAACCCAGGTAGTCAGAAAGCAATACATTCAGGGGGATTAAATGAGTGGAAGCCATTTTCTACAATATCCCTAATCACCCTCTGCAGAATAGCACCTTTTTCTATAATTTCATCACTCTTTTTGTAACACACAAAAAACCTAGGATATTCGACTAGTTAAGATCGATGAATGAAAGTTACTATAATGTTTTATTACATATCAACTATTCAATACATTCTCTGTTCAATATATAATATCAGATAATAACATTGGATTGAGTCATTTATGTTAAAATAGCTGAATAAAAATGTTGAGTGCTTTCACAAATTCATTTGCAGCTTGGATTCAATGCTCATCATTTTTTGCCCCATGCTGGACCCTCCACATTTACTGCTTACATGGTCTATACCTGGACAGAGACAGGAATCTTTAGTTTCCCAATTTCCCATGTCCTCTATCTCCAACGAAGATTTTCCATTCACTCCTTCCATTTTCAATACTCATTCACTGGATTTGCAAAATTTGCATTCAGACACCTCCATCTGAATATGTTGATGTAAAAGTTTCTCACGGTCTGCTTCTAGGTCTTATAGACGATGTATCTTCTAGGAATGTAAAAAAGTTTTTTTTTTCCTAAGGACTACTCCGTATTTCTTCCAAGGTCTTTGAAGGTCTTAAAGTTCTATGTTACCTGGGCTTTTGCATGACAACTGGTACTTTGACAGTGCTATAAAATCAGAAAACTCAATAAACAACACTAAAGCCCAAAATCAGGAACTACAATAAAAACTTCATACATCCTCAGCTTTTTCTGTGTTTCTCTGTGGTAAATTATTATAGTTATTTGACTGATAAAAGATTGAGGTTAATACCATAATTTGGACTTTACTCCTACTTCTTTTAGTTCTTTCTAATCTTTTGACAAAGGAGAGGCTGTATCCTTACGGCTAGAGCAGTCGACCTTGGACCTGGGGAACCGGGTTCGAGTCTCGGCAATGACGCTCAACATCCTGTGATTCTGGGCAAATCACTTAATCTCCCCGTGCCTAACAAAAATGAATGTGTTCATCTGTAACTAAACTGGTGCTCATGTAAAGCGCTCTTATACCCGATGTCTCGGGTCTAGTTCGCGCTATATAAAACACAAAAAAAAGTGACAATTTCATACATCTGTTGGCGTACCACAAAACCTATCGGTATAGCCATGTTGCTGAAACCATTTCATAAATGAATGACTTCTTATAAATATGTGTTTTCAACCTGGAAGGTGATTGCCTGGTAAATCACTGAGTGCAGCAATTTTTGACATCAGAATTAAACATGTGCTTTCACAGATGGATTGGAAAAGACAGTGGCAATTTCAATTATGGGATCTCTCTACTTGTCTTTCCTCTAAGCTCTTTTTCTTTTGCAATTTTTTTTATTTATTTAATGTGGAACATGATGTTTGCTGAGATTTTATAATCTAATTTAAAGTTTTACGTACAGTCCTCGTAGTTTTGTGACACGTGAAGAAGTGCACTTGACAATCAAGGTACCAAAAACTCCATTTGTGACTGAAGCCGGTCATGGTAATCCAGATGGTGCAGACAGTGATTACCCTACAAATGGGGCAGTGAAATGCAGAGATGTGCAGAAGGGCCATCTGATATTTTTGCCAGATGTTATACTCCACAGACCTCTATCTAAAACTGGCTCTTTATACTTCAAGACAAAAAATTATTGACCTTCATTTTGAAGATGTTATTTTTTTTATCAGCTGCTCAATGGTCACAGCATGCTTATACAAAAATGTAGACAGCCCGATGCAAGGGTTCAGATGTGGAGGCCACTACCACTGGCCTTCAACGTTAAATGAGTGTCTGAATGTATGTTTTTACTGAAAGAGTTGGGGGTGCTGCCAGAATTATTACATCAACTACTTTTTTACCCATTACATATTTAAGCCCAAAAAGTAGATTGGTTTTTTTCTTCAGATTTTGTTTATGTACTTGTTTATTGAGGAAAGTTGACGTGTATTGCTATAGGCATCTGGCTTTTGCTGAACTGAATGCAAGAATCGCAGGGGCTGCAACATTTTACAACACCTTTATGCACCGCTTGGAGCTATCCCTCAACCATCAGGCAATGGCCTGCCCAACACGTGCTAATTATTCAAAGCCTTTTGACAATCTGAGGTGTTGCAAATCAGTGCTACCTTTTACTGAGAATAGCAAACATGACATTAGTGACAACTTTTTTATATGATTTGCAAAGAGTTGCAATGCAGCAACTGCAAATCAAAAAAGACTTTGCAAACGCTGATAATCCTTAATTCTGTGTGGAAGGTCAAAGTGTAATTGAAGGCTAGGAGGCGAATAATATGTTTTCTTGTTCCCTGAGATGAAAAGTGGGGTAAACTCTGCTCCAAGGTAATAAAATCTACAAGCTTCCAAAGAGCAGCTGGAAAAGAGGAAGGACTTCAGGATGTTCTAAACTGGCGTCAGTGCTGAATAGTCTTGCTATATGTAGATCTATATTGTTTTCCCCAGAGAGAGCATATTACGACGGTTCCATGTGCCGTTAAAATTATATTCACAACATAGGCACTGGAAGTTGTAGTGCGCGGAGTGTCGCTGCACCCCCAGAAACAACCATGCTGGAGTTCAGAAGGTAAATGAGCAATAAAGATGCCTTTACATATAGTCATTATCTTGTCATGCTTGCTGTGTTCAGAGACAGAGGTGAAATGACAGGTTGTTTCTTGAGATAAATTGCTGCTTATTCCTTTAAAATGGAGACCGGTGTTTCTTTTCATTCATTTGTAAAGTGAACAATGTGACAGTCTTGCTGAGTGGGAAAGGAAAGGCTGTAGGGTGTTATTGTTTCTAACACAACAAAATGTAAATATCTGTAAATGGACTGGGCAAATATTTCAAAATATGCCAGCCATTAAGAAAGCACAAATGAAGCAGTTTTTTTGTAATTCTGAAGTGTGAGGCAAACATTTTAATAGGATCATCATTGCCAAAGACAACTTCATACAAATAGGTGAAATACTACCTTGTGACTGGTCTGATCATTTTCAAATCCCCTTCCTAATCCTAGACATGAGACCGGCTCGACAGGGTCAACCCCTAAAAGCGAAACAACTGACTCGCAACATGAGAAACCTCCACATTAACATGATAACTTCTATCACCACAAATAGACTTCAACCCCCCCCCCCAAATTTGACCAACCTTGACGATCTTTCTGAACTTTATATTAATACTTTCTCTAAGATTCTTGACTCTATTGCTCCAACACAACTCAAAAGGATCCCAGTCAAACATTCAAAGACATGGTTTAATGGTGCCCTAAACGAGGAACGGCTCAATCTAAGACTCTCTGAGAGAATCTGGAGAAACTCTCCTTCCACCACTAAGTTATCTCAATTGAGGAAAGTGGGAAGAGTCCACAATAAACACATTCGCTTGGCTAAAATCAAACACTTCAGAACTCAGCTGGATGGAGCCTAGAATAGACTGAAAAAACTCTTCGAAATCATTAAGGAACAATCTAACCAATCTTCTAACCAGAGCTCTACTCCGCTACCCCTGCTCCCTAGTGGCAATGATTTCACAGCTCACTTCGCTGACAAAACAAGGAAAATAGAGTTGGAGCTATTACCTGCCACTCCAACCTTGTTATCCATGATATCGCCTGCAGGATTAGGGGAGGTGGCAGAATCCACGCCAATATACTCACCTTTGGCCTGCTTTCTCAAAAACAACACCTCTTGGAGCAGTGTTCTCCTACCGGACCTCTCTGAGATTCTCTGCAACATGGCATCCGTCAAACCCTCCAACCACTTTGGTGATCCTCTACCCTCCAAGCTCTATAAAGATTTAATCCCAACCTTTCTCCCTCTTTGGTCTAGGATCATTCATGAATCCCTCTTACAGGGAAAGATTCCAGACTGCCTAAAAGTTGGGCAAGTTACTGCCATTCCTAAAAAGCCCAACGGGGACCTATCCGATCCTAACAATGTTCGACCTATCACCTGCAGTATGGCTTTAGCCAAAGTGCTTGAAAAATGTGTACATTCGCAGCTCTGCAACCACATTGAGAAATATCAACTCCTGGATCCTCATCAATCAGGATTCAGAGCAGGGCACAGCTCTGAAACAGCTCTAACTCACATTGTTGATGACGCTGTGAGAACCCTTGACCAAAATGTCCCTTGTCTCCTGATCCTACTAGACTTGTCCTCAGCCTTCGATACCTTAAAACATGAAACCTGATCGATCTCCTACAACATAGGATGGGACTTTCAGGCCCGGTCCTAAACTGGTTTGCCTCCTTCCTTCACAACCGCACGCAAAGGGTCAAAGTTAATCAGTCCCTTGCTGCCAATACCCCTGTCCTGATTGGAGTGCCCCAAGGTTCTACGCTATCACCCACTCTCTTTAACCTGTTTATGGAGCCTCTGGCAGTCTTTCTGAACAGAGCGAAAATTCAATACCACATGTATGCGGATGATACGCAATTGTACCCGAAGATCTCCTCGCAAGAGGACATAAAAACTTTAAATGCTGCACTTGCCCAAACTCAACAATGGTTAGCTGAGAACCATCTCCTACTAAATATAAGTTCAAAATGGAATTTCTTTTGTTCACCCCCACCTAATCACTCCGCTCCTACCCTTGACTGGATTAAACACCTAACTGCTCTGAACTGTACACCTCATGTTGTAGACTCTGCCAAATCTTTAGGTATCACCTTGATTAAAAACCTAAATATGCAAGCACACATCAGTGCTACTACTAGGGGTGCCAGTTTCCAACTCGACACACTGAAGAAAATTAAACCATTCCTACCCCCCCCCCCCGAAGATCTCAGGCCGGCGGTTCAATCTCTGATTATCCCTAGACTGGAATATGGGCTGGTGACACTAGCAGGACTTCCCAAAGCTAGCTTGGCCCCACTCAGAGCTACCTTGAATGCATCAGCCAGACTTTTAAAGGGCTCGAGGAAATTTGATCACATTTCCCCCGACTTGCTGCAGCTAAATTGGTTATCCATTTTAGGGAGAATCCGACTCAAGGTAGCTTGTCTGACGCATAAAGCCATTCACCACATACTACCTTGCAAATAAAATTGAGCTATCGGGCTCCAGCCGGAACCTCAGAAGTACATCCACTCTTCTTTTGAAACCTCCAAGATTCAAAAAGAAATAATCATACAACCGTGCGTTCACTGGTCTTGCTCCGAGAATCTGGAACTCCCTGCCATCCGAGATCAGATACAATCCATCCATGACCTCCACCAAAAAACTAGTCAAAAGGATACCAATGAACGAATGTTAACACATTGATCATGCTCGTGTGCTATGTCAAGAACAAAAACCTTGAATTATTTTCACTGCTATTCCATTATATGTGTTTGCCCTCTTTTTGGTTCAAGTACTAGATAGCTCCTTTAACTGCATTGAAATGATTTTGATTCGATTAGTTCCTTATTTCTGCTTAAACTCTTTGTGGCACATCGCACATCTTGGGTCGTTCTATTGTATGATGTTTTACTAGGAGCGCGCTATGGCACCCCCGAAACACTATACTCTTTCATTTTGAATGTTTTCCCACAGATTGTAACTTCATTCACCTGGTTTATGTTTTGTATACTTGCTGGTGCTAACTCTGTACAGCACTCTGATACCCTTTTGTTTGCGCTCTATAAAACTTTTCAAATAAAATAAATAAATCAAAATAAATCAGGACACTTTACTCAGTAATGTACAAATTACATTTATTCATTGATTTCCACACGTTGTTTGTGCGCAATATAAAACTGCGTGTCTGTGCACATTTAGTGGCCATTTCAATGAAAGAGGTGCTGTTTTGAAACTGGCACTGCACTACCACACCATACTTTAGTAATATATTTGGTACAGTGCGCTCCAAAATGCACCACCTCTACCTCACCACTTTGCTGCTGACTGGGAGAGGTTCACTTGCTGCACTTGTTTTTGTTTTGTTGCTTGGGTTTTTCACAGTCCATATGACATGGGGGAACTAACATTGATTGCAACGCCCCCGCTCTGATACTTGTTCCAGATCCACTGTTTGACAAGTCAATAGAGATGACTGTTTTTCAGGTGTAAACTAAGCCAAACTGTTAAAACCGGTTTCTTTTATTCTGTAGATTTTGAGTCGTCTATTACATGTTCAAAAGCTTGGAGCCTGTATCAAAAGCAGTACAAAACAAAACACACTTTGTCCATATTCTTACTGTGGTGCCTGTAGGGTTGCAAAAACATCCACATGAAGGAAATTGTTTTTACTTACCTGTTCTCGCCATAGCGCTTTGGCGGTCTCGTCAGGGGTATGGAAGCACTATAAAAAGGCTACCATGCAATTCAAGGCAAATGGCTGGAGTATAGGAGAAGGGGCGTCTCCGTGCCTGTTAGAATACGTTTTCTTTTCAAGATCCAAAGCTGTTAAACTTGTTGCTTGCAGATCTGATTATTTTTACTATCCCTATATCTTTAATAAATGTTAAAACGTTCATTTTATTATATTACAGGTTCTAAATCCTTCCTTTGGTTTCAGAATGTGTGTGCAGATTTTGCTAATATGGTATTATATTGATGTCTGCCATGTGATTGTGCATTCACAGTACAAGTGAAAGGCACTTAGTTGTTTTCCTTTCTTGTTTAAGCTAGACTTTCATGTGGTAGAATGTTGCTATACGTCGAGGCGGCATACTGGTTGCTCCCACTGTAGGATGTCAAGTCGAAAGCAGCTCTGAAAACCTTCGAAACATAGTCTGGTCTCACCCCAACAGCTGTTTGAGTTTCAGCTGCTACTCTTTTGTAAGGCTGGCCATTTGTTCAAGCAATGGACACTTCTAAAAATACATTCTTCCTTTATGTTACTTTAAAGAAACTCCTGCACCTGGTAAACGTATACGCACAAAGATTTGTTGGGGGAAAAAACGACTTGGATTTCTTTTTTAGAGTTGCATTAATAACCTCGGCACGAGGAAACTAATATGCACATTTGTTAAACTATAATGTGCTTATCCAAGTAAGGTAAATATTTCATGTGTTCATTGATAAACCGAATCCATCAACAGGCGCCCAGTGCCAGTCATTCAATATCAGCAATGCGTGAGCATTTTTACATCACTCTTTTTAGTCACTGCAGACATTATATAATTCGGCTGCCTTTCCTGTGCTTTCCACAAAATTGGCCAATTTCAGTATTTCTCAAAAACCTGAAAAGGAGGCCTTTGACTTCGAAAGCTATAGCCTCAAATTAAACAGCCAAGCTAGCTTCATGGCAATAGCACACTGACAACGGAAATCAAACTCTGCCCTATGGGAATATCTAATTTGTGACACCTCTCTACACAAGCTTCTGAATTTATTTTTCATAAGTAATACTTTATTTGTTTCAATTAATTAAAATGTAATGACACATAAAATGCCAGCAAAAGAACATTTTTCACCCTTAGAGATTTCGGGCAAAGTCTTGTGGATCATGAAATATCTAACGAACGCGGTAACACACAATCAATAACATGCAATTCATATGTGCAGTGTATCTTGTCAGCCCAGCTACAGAACCCCACTCGGGGCTAGGGAATGCCCATCTTATCACACACAAATCCAACTGCTTGTAGATATCTACTCAAACTAAAAATTATATAAGGGGAAGTGTCATCTTTCAGGACTCTTAGGTTTTCTTGATGTCTCCTGAACCCCATTATGTTGCATAGCGGGCAGATCCATTTCTTCCTGATCTTGTCATAGGCCGTGCAAAAGAGCAAAATATGTGTGATATTTTCGATGCTACCTCGGGTGCATAAAGTGCAAATAGACTCTTCATCGGTTTTATAGTGTGGCTCCCACTGTACGGTGAAGGCTTTGACTTGGAGAGTTCCATTACGGAACTTTAGGTACACTATTTTAGCTGGATACGGTTGAACAGTATCTAGGAACTCCTCAAAGCTGGGGCTCGGTATTACGGCAAGAAATTGCAAAGTCAACCTACCTAAGCTTGGATCGGAGTGAGCAGAGGTCAAAACATGGTCCCAATATACTTGCTTCAGGTGTTTCTTAGAGATTGGTGTTAATGGTTGTGGCTGACTCCAAAAAGAGGCTAGGCCGAGTTTGATAAGCCAAATCTCAACATATCGAAATCAAGGGAAGGGTAAAGTTGTGTCTAATTTCCGCAATTTTCTTAGGCCTTCCCCGTGATGTAGTCCATTATCTGATCCAGTAGAGTACTGGTCCCAGAACTGCAATGTGCTCTATCTGTGTGATGTTTAGATCATGGTACCTAGGTATTAATGGTGTCCACAAAGGCAAGCCTAATAAATAGGCTTGCAATATGGATTGAGTGGGGTCCAGAACACTGATCTAGGTAATTTGATCAATCTATTGTCCTTAAAAAAAAATTTAACAACTCTCTTTGAGTTTCAATCGCGGTAACTACACGTTGCATCTTAAAACATCAAGTAAGGGAAGTAGGGCCAAAGTAATTTTGGGGCCAGTAAAGAATATTACGAACCAACCTATGTACTACTAGGTCAGTTGGTAAAATTATGAATCATAATGGGTGAGAATCCCACCTGCCTCAATAATATTAATGAGGTTGGTTGCAAACTATGACTCACCTTAATGAGAGGCCATCAAAGGGATGGTGGCCTGCTGGAGTCAGAAAACTACCAGCTCCTTGATTGCGTTTAAATAAAACAACATTTTTTTATGCAAACCATTTCCCTTAAAGGAAATGGAGCTGATTTAAAAATAATTTTTGTTTGTTTTGTTTGAGATTTGGCAGTGGTCTTGTGCAATAAGTACATCTAAAAAAACGAATTTTTACGGTCCCAAATGCCAAATCGGAGTGTTTGCGACTGTGGAAATGCTTAGTAAATCTGACCTCTAGTTTCTGTTTTTTTACCAGTTGCGAACGAAGGTGTTACAGAGAAACCATGCCTTTTAGTTAACTTAGGACCTGTTAATAGTGCTGCGAGGAGTAGTAAATAAATGTGTACTCACAAAAGAACAAGAAATATATTTCCATTCATTAAATACAACAAAATGCTGGATATACTCTCTAAAAACGGGTAAAATAAACTTAAAGTAATTGAGCAAGATCAAAAAATGTTGTGTCATATGTTCAATACATGAAGCACAGTATAGGTTTTATGTTTGAAAGAAATTGGAAGTCTGGTAATTCAGGCTTGATTCTTATGCCCCAATTCACACAAAAAATCAGAAATGACATTACTTCGGACTTTTTGGTAATTCCTAAAGTACTCTCCTGGGAACTTGTAACTGTCAATCAAATTTCTGGATTTTCTGTTTCAGGCCAAATTGCTGCCAGGCCAGGTCCTCCCGGGACCGTAAATAAGCATCCTGGGACTGGTTTTGGGGTATCAGCTCTCATCAGCCAGGATAGCCTGAAACTGGTGATATGGCAAGCACAGGACCCATGTCTGAGCACACTCTTCCCAATTAGTGTAGTAAATGCAAAAAGAACAGATGATGGACGGAATGCTGAACAAATAAAACATTGACCTACAGTCACAGATCTGGGTTAAATCCATCGTTTTGTGCTCGCCATGCCATTCCAGTTTGTACCCAGCCATATGCAAATCAGTCTTGACCCTGCGCCCCGCATGTTTCTAGCTAAGCCCGACTGGTGGGTTCTGCCATGGTGGGGTGCATACCTTAGCCAGCTAGGCACCCCACTTCTAACAACATGTATTGGTGCGCTGCTTTGCACTTTTGTACCCACATTTGCACTGACCTTTGGAAATGTCGCTTGAGCATCAGGGAGGTCACTGCGGATGTCGTTTTTGGAGCTGACGGTTTGTTGGTGCAAAAGTCATAGCAAGACTAACCAGCATGCAATGCGGCCCTATTTCTGACAGGACAATGGTGATTCATCAATTCTGTGAGAGATTTGTGTGTGTGCATTCGGACTTTTTTCTGTGAATTGTCAGTATTATAAAACAACTAAAAACTGCCACACAGAAAGTCGAGCTATAATCAGTTACTAATGTCATGAGCTTCAGGGTTCATTTTTGATTAAAAGTGGAAATGTCCCATTGTTTTCTTGCAGTTCTGCTCGAAAGATCCTTAGCCCTGCTGAACAAAAGCCGAGAACTAACTGAGTTTATCGAAGAGTTTAAATCTGTCTGGCCGGTCCTAACCCCCGAGATTACCCAGGGAGCCCGTAGCAGCTGCGTGAAGATCGACAGCCTCCTGGAGTTGCTGCAGGACAGACGGCGACAACTGGACAAGCACCTGAAGCAACAACGGCACGAGCTCGAGCAGGCGCTTCAGATCTGCCACTGGCACCAGGAAGAAGAGCGGGTAAGCATGTGGAGAGGATGTGACGTCAAATGAGAGACTTGTTTTTGTGAACAGGGGTATGACGCGCCAGACGCACTCTATTTCCCTTCTTTTTGCGTGCACATAATTAATGCGCACCCCTCGCTGTCCAAGTTTTGTCTCTTATGGAATTTCGAACAAGATGAGTGAGTGAAACGTTTTTCAGAATACAAAACATTGACCACCAGAGGGCGCGATTGTATACCTAACGTAAATATCGGGCAAGTGGCAAAAGGAGTCAGTCCTGCTCACTTCAGGGATACATTTCTAACGGAGATAGAAATTTTAACATAATTTATCACGGACTGCTACATTTTTATTTTAGTCGCTAATTGCTTCTTTCCTGTTTAAGTGAAACGCCTTTTAAACGTGATCAGGGCGTTGCAAACTCTCCAAATACAGCAAGACCAAATTTGCTTGAGTTCCTAGACATCCCAGTTTATAACCTTAATAGCAGAAAGAAAACGGGCAGTAAATTTGTAAATGAAGTGTTATACCGAATCTGAACATTTGTTTTTAGGCAGGAAACAAATACATAATAACCCAAACTGAGCATCCATTACGGAATCATCATTTAAATGAGCAAAGACAAATTGTAGATGAATTTATTAGATTGAATTCCACGCATGATCGTATGTTCTGCATATGTTGCTGTTGACAAATAATGTGCTATACATTTGTTTTGAAGTACAGCTCTCCAAAATATAGATATGCTTGTCTTCAATGTAAAGCTTTCTTCTCGAAGACAGCTGAGTAGATTTTCAACATGTGTTTTTTTTTTGTTGCGCCCTCTCCTAAATGGCACAGTGGCCTTAACCGGCTGATTCTCAGGCTCTTTTGGGAATTTCATCCAGGCCCTGTAGAACTCGGCTGCTACACCTACATCTATATTTTTTTTAAATGGACATTCCTCTCTCCGCATCTCTCACATTACTCCAATAAGCCTACCATCTTCAGACATGTCTGAAAGAACAGATAGACGCAGCACCCCTTCCACCTGTGTCAAACAGAGGCTTTCTAAAATCACAGCAGTAGATTACACCAGTGCTTAATTTTGTAAATAAATAAATAAGTAGCAGGGCTCTCGTGAGGGAGGTCTCTGCAGCTTGCACCCCACATTGCTTCTGGTAGCGCTGTCTATGACAGTACCAACACAACTACTCACACTCACACTCCTACCAGTGTGACAATTCGAACTATTTCAAGCTACCAAAGCTATTAGAACGGCTTGAGCGGAAGGTAATAGCCAATTTTAATTTATATTAAATTACCAGTTACGTGCTGTGGTCATCTCTGAATTATAAAGACAGCGCCACCTTTTGATAGACTGTCACAAGTGCTGGTGTTGATAATTATGTGCCGATGCTGAGCAACGGAAACCACTGGCTCAAATTAAGCACGGGATGGCACATATGTTGAGAATGCTCTGGCACAGTCCTATTTTGCCTCACCTGGTCAGTCAGAATCCCGGCGCAGTGGCGTAGCTTAGTCACCGAGTTTCCGTGGGTGTGAATCTCAAATTTCCAAACTAAAAAAGCGGTGGGCTGCTGGATGTAGGAGTGAGATGGTCAAGGTTCGGGATGGACTGTTTCTATGAGGAAGAGGGTCAGGAAGGACTTGCATTATATGTGCCTATGTCTGGAGTGGCACAGTAGGTGAAAAATTATAGTTTGAAATGCCACCCTGAACGATTGCCACATGTTAGACTATTTGCAAGCATTCATCCCATCAACATTTAGGTGTTTGATTGCCAGTAGTATGCCTGGAAACCTGAGTCTAGCTCAGCTTTCCAAGCTTATATTACTGCCAATGTTTGTGAATTCCAAAAAGTGGTACAGTTGCTCCCAGTCAAGGAGTGCTTCTACGGATGCAGATTTACTACTTTGTTGGAAAATCAGTAACTGTAACTATTTATGTTTCTGATTAAAAAAATAACAAGTTAAATGCTCCTAGTGAAATGAGAACAATGTGGAAAAACTGACATAGACACAGCAGACCCGACTCAGGGTCCCCAGACTCAACTACCAAGCCAAGAATGCGTTTGGAAGGTGTTATAGACCAAACACACATCTCCCCCAAAGCTACGCCTCGCCCGTCCCACCAGACCTGGAAGTTGTCCTTGGTGTTGGAAAACGAAGCAGTATCTGTTAGGCCTGCACAAATAACATGACTTCATTTGTCCTTCACTGGGAACCAAACACCCTTTTGTAGCGCCTGACTCTCAGAGGGTAGCGTTGCAGAGCAGTCTGAGGCTTGCTCAAGGGAGGTGGTATAGGCTAGTTATCGCCATCACAGGTGCGCAGCAATAACACTCAATAATTGATTGTCCAGTCTGTACTTTGCTTTAAAAAAAAGTAAGAGTACATTTATTAAACACACACGACTCAATACTATGCACCAATTTACAAATATACAAAAGCTGTTGGAATTACTTTGTGACATTGCATAACATCTTCAACCCCTCCCGCAGGGGGGTGGGGTCTAGTGCCACCACTCCCATGTATGCACATCATCTTGCCCCCAAATGCAGGTAGTTGTACATAACCGGGAGCGAGGGCCCTGCGCACACTCGCACCATCCCAGTGGCGACCCACCCCATTACCTCAACAAGCATTTAAAATAAGCATCCCTGCCCTGGTGACACATAATCCTGACCGAGCCTTTCCCACAGACCATACAGGATAACCTCTACATCTTAGGGGCTAACAGTCTGGATTGTTCTTCACCTAAGCGCAGCAGCAAGAATACATGTTTTAGCATCACTTTAGAATGACAGTACTCATCACATTTGTTTGTTATTAGAATGTGTTGCAATTACAGCCCCTAAAGGCATCACAGATTAACTCACAGGATTAAGCATAGACAGCCCTGACACCTCAGCACGAATGTCGAGCAACATAACCCCATTTGACTTATGACATCACCTAATACAGGTACTCCACATTACACATGTATTTCACATTACACACGTGACTTTCAGTCCCTCTGAAAGAAATAACATGGGTAAATGCATTACAGGTGTACTTACACCTCTTCACCTTCAGGGGATGCCCTCCTCCGGACATCCTCAACTCAGCATTTCACTCATTGAGGCAGTCCCTAAAGCACCCCCAGCTGAAGAACAAAAGTTCCAGCTATGGGGATGCAGATGACTCCTTGCTGAGCCATTTAGGGGTTATTCTTCTTAGTCCACATGAGTCTTAGGGAGGGACTTCTCTACATGCTAGGGGAAGTCTGCTCTTCTCCAGCAGCTCCCCCTGCACCTTTGCACACGTGTGGTGGTCACACCGTCCTCCTGGGGCCATAACAAGTAGAGGAAACGCTGTTTGCCCTTGCAGGCCGGTCATGGCCTGCAAGGCATTATGGGGACTCTTGCATATTCTAGTAGCGGCTCCCCCGCTGCTCCGGGGAGAGCCGAGCTGTTGTTCTTGCTGGTGCTTAGCACCTCATTCCTTCCTTGGTGAGGGGCCCGGTCCCACCCAGACCCCCAGATGAGTGTATGCGGCTCGGGGAGCCCACCCCCTGCCTCTCTGCTGATTGGTCGGGGGCCCTCCTTTTGCTTTCAGGGTCCCGGTCCCACCCGGGACCCCCACATGCCACTGCATTGGAGGGCTGCCCGGGGACCCCACCCCCGGCTGCCCCGCCGGCTCCCCGCCCGGCCAGCACACTCGTGTGTTGCCGTGGGAGCCGGCATATCTCTTCTGGTCTGTCCGCTCCTGCCGGCAGACACGGAGCTTCCGCCGGGTCCGTTCGGACCTCCCCGGCCTCCTCCTCTTCGGGGCCCGGGGATGGGGTCCCAGGCCCCTAGGCCACCTTCAGGGGTGGGTGCGACAGCACACCCTGGCTTGGAATTGCTCTCTTCGGTACCCGGAGATGGGGTCCTGGGTCACCCCCTCGGCATGGGGCTTACCGGGGCCTGGAGTTGGGATCCCGGGCCCGCCCCCTTCTGAGGTCTTCACTGGGAGCGCGACTGTAGCTTCTCCTGCGAGGTGGGTTTGCACGATGGCACACCCACCTCCATCCACAGTCCGTGGAGGCCAGGGTGGGCTCCTGGCAACCCGCCAGGGGTCATCTTCACGGGGAGCGCGATGGCGCTCCCCGGCTTTATCTTCTCCCTCGAGGGGAAGCACGACGGCGCTCCCCCTCGTCCCTTGGCTTCAGGGGGCCAGGGTGGGCTCCTGGCACCCTCGCTTTGGGGATCAGTTCACGGGGAGCGACGGCACTCCCCGGCTTTCTCTTCTTGTTGGGGGCAGCCCCCGGGACCTAACCTACCCTGGGGGACATCATGGACTGGCGGCGGAGCGCCATGCACTTCGTCGTCGGTCCTTCCAGAGGTCAAATGTCGCCTACCTTCTGGGGGGTATTTCTCAGCCCCCAGGGGTCCGATCTTGGTTATCTTGGCCTCTTCTTGCTCCTGGTGGCACTCCCCAGCCACTGTGAGTACTCTCTTTCACCCTCTGGGTCTCACAGATGGTGGATTCAGCAGGAAGCTGTCTTCACTGGCTCCCTGCGCCAGCCTTTCGCCTGGCTCTCCTCCTGGGCCTCTCTTCTCCCTGCGCAGAGGTCCCTGCTTCTGCGCACTGGTCCTGGTCTCTTCTCCTGGCGCTGTTCAGGATCCTGGGACAGTCAACTGCCCATTGCGCCAGGCTCCAGCACCAGTCTTCCTCAGCAGACCATACCCCGGAGAGAGCTTCTCTTCCTGTGCAAACACTTTTAAAGAATTGGGGAGGGGGCTGGCTGGACGTCTCTGTTTGCCCTATCACACAGGGACACATCACTTCTCTGCCCCTGCTCCCTCCTTCCTGCCCAGGCCTCTGAGTTGGTTCAAGATGGCGTCGTCCAGGGTCTCCTGCCACACGGTCTCTGAAAAAGATCCTTCCCCCCCAGTGCTGCCTTCTCCCTTGTGCAGACTGGTGCCTGGCACACAATGACAGCTGCTAATGGATGAGACTGTAGCTCCACCCATCTTCTCTTCCTGGGAGAGGAGGCCTTAGCTCTTGGAAGAAAGGTTATCAATCCATCCAGCTGAGGTCAGCCCTCAGCCTGGGTCTGGTCATGGCTGGCTCAGAGAAATATGACAGATCTGGATGACCCAAAAGCAGTACAAATATGACTTTGGACTCTGCAGAATACTTCTTCTCACAACCGTTACAGTGGACTTTAGTGCGTGTCTGGAATTTGTAGGCCTTAGTAAAGTGACACTAGCCCATGGGCACCACTTCCCAATGGGGGAATAATGAAGTGAAAAATACAGTAAAACACACTGACTTTCCCTGGCATGTTTCTTCCCTGTGTATAAAGCCTATTTCATGTCACCACCCAATTCTGCAAAAGTCCTGTCACACCAGTCTATCTGCACCTGCTCCTTGGCTGCGCACACCAGGAATCTCCCATGCGCAGCCCCTACCCGTGTGCACACGCATGTACACATGTGTCTGCATGTAACCAGCCCGGTGCCCCTTACTCCAGCTGCTGCTCAGCGGCCTAGTCAAGCTAGGGGGACACCAGTAAAATCCACATGAAGTCTCTTTCATCATGAGTTCACTGGGGTTGAGTCTCAACTTATGAGGGTCTCCCCCAGTAAAAGTTCAACAAATAGGTGCCCGAAAAGCAAAAAAACGGGCGGCCCAGAGTATCAGGACCACCTTCTAACACTTGGGAACTCATGACAGCAGTCAAGTATGAAACAACGACCTGGAGTCCCTGCCCAGGATCACTTCTATGTATTTTCACTGCTCACACTCTTCTTCATTGCTGCTACAGGCAGCCTTAATGGAAGAGTTGTCAAACTGGGGCATGTAGGCAGGGCTCCATATTTCCATTCCTCGTATTTCACAAATTATTTTATCATTCCCATGGAGAAAACCTGAGTACATCAGATTATATCACTATATAGACAGACATTTATTAAAAGTGATTGTTTTTAAGCATGAACTTAGAACCATTAATGGCTCTCTCTCTCCCCCCCCCCCACCCACCGAGAATGCCTAGCGATCTCAGAGGCAAGTCAGTTGTCACATTAACCCTGCACGTGGTCTAGAGTCTAATTATAGATAGAGGCATATTAAAGTCTGTTGAACAAACATAAGAGGTGCATGTACAATACACATCCTGAACGTAAGTATTTAAGAGTGCTCTCACATGTGATAATAAAGAAAAAGGAGGGTCTCTGAAATAAAATGCTTGCTTAGGGTCACACAATTTGGGCAAGTAGGGAAGCCGATATTGACTCCACATTATCTGGTTCAACAAATTTGAAACTCAGCCACCAGATGTATATCTCTGACTCCATCTCCTGTTTTATATTAAATGTCACTGTTTTGTCTTTTATTCTTCGTGTACAATGAGAAAAATAACTGACACAGACATAGCAGACCTGTCTCAGGGCCTCCAGACCCAACTACCAAACCATGAATGCATTCATTTGGGGGTTGTCATACCCCCCGAAAGCTATGCCCCTGCATTTCCTTCAACAATATCGTTGATAGCAACTTTTGTGACTCGAGCAAGTGCCTAATCTTAGTGGCCACTATGTCTCTGCCTCCACTGGTCACATCACAACATAGTTAAGATGACATCAGAAAAGAGAGCCAGTACGGTAGCAAATTCTCCAATCTACTTATGACAAACAGCACTTTGAAGTCATAAACTGTGTTTTGGTTATGGCTAATGTATATACACAAGTATGTAAAGAGTACCATAAATAATGTTATAGGTTACTATTGCAAGCATCCTGCAAATGAATCTGGGATATTGTATAATCATTACTTAGCCCACTTCATTCAGAAATCCAACATCTCTCCATGTTCCTCTCTGATGTCTAACATATACGGAAATATCTCTGTAAGATTTATCACATAGAGTAACTCTGTGGCTTTAACTGCAAGTAGATATTCCTCCAACAATGCATTGTCGCCGCAACGATTGCACCAGTGTTTCAAGTGCAAGCGTATAGATCTGGAGCAACAGTGGGTACCCTTTCCTCATGCCCTTTTGCATGTCCCATTTGGCTGACATCATGCCATTGATCCTGATGTGCTCAGTTGACCGTGAGTATAGAAGTACAACAAAATGTATGCATTTCTGACCTAAACCTTATTGGAGTAAAGTTTCAAGCATACGCTGCCATTCCACCATGTCAAATGCTTTATCTGCATCTATACTTTATATTCCATGTAGGACATTTGTATGTTGCATTTCCTCCAGCGGAAGGATTGACCACCTAATCTTAATTGTTGTGTTGCGCTTCGGTTTGAAACTCGACTGATCCATATGTATCCATGTAAGAATATAAACTTAGCCAGTTATTCCACCAGTATTTTACCCAGTATTGTATTGACCACATTTAACATGAACAATGGGCGAGAGGACTGGCAATCTGACAAGTCCTTCTCAAGTTTGGAGAGTACTACTACCACAGCTTCTCTTCTGGGTGGGGGCACCAACCAAAGTCTAGTGGCTTATGGTAAACAGCAAGCAAACTAGAGTCAGAGTAAGTTTGTAAAATTCAGTGGGGATGCAGTGTTTCCCTCGGGGTACCTGAATTTTCATGCAGTATTGCCCATTGAACCTCATGTATTATAAATAGGGCTCCCGGTTTTATGGTATTTATTTTTTTGCCATTTCCGTCTGTATTTATCCATATTTATTTTTTGGGCATTTTTTCTGTATTTATCCGCATTTATTTTTGCCACAAGCAAAAGACGACCCTACAGCTGGTATTTTTCCACATTTATTTCAGTTAAAAAAAACACATGTGCAACTGCTTGTACACGGACACAAGAGCTGAGGGAACAACAAACTAAATGGCAACTAACGCAAAGCACACCGATCACAATGCAAAAGGGCCACCACAAGCCCCCCCCACCCACATGAGGAATTATATGCAATTCACACACCCATGCATCAAAATAGGCTTACAAACAACCACACACGAGTAAGGGCGCAAAATCCAGCTGTTTAAAACAAAATAGAAACCAACGGTCTTTAATTTGATAGCGCATGGAGGCAAAGGAAAGCACAAATGCAGTGTGCCTGAATCAGCACACTGAAGCCTAACCTGCTGATATGCCAGTTCTCTGTTCAGAGCCCAGCACTGTTGCCGTAATGCCATTCTAGCAGATGGCTCAGCAAGTTTAGTGGTGGTTTCTGACATATCGTAAGCTCAAATGTCAGCAGTCACCTTAGTCTTTCATCTATCAAAGGATGGTAAAATTAAAGCCATAACGCTGGTTTGTGTTGCATTTGTTTTTTCAGAGGGGCTGCTAATTTTTACAATGAGTACAGTGTCCAACATGTCTCTTTATCGCGTTTTAATATTTCATTAACCCGACTGCGTGCAGGCTTTCAGCAAGGTCTCAAAAGCTGTGGTGCTGTCATCACGTCACTTCAGGAAAGTGTATCTTTTTAAGTTCAGAGTCGTACAAAGCTTTCAACATGCAAACACAACTATTTAAAAGCACAGCTCGCAGAATACAATGGACACTCCCTGAGCTGCAGTTATCCTAATCCTTCGGCTCAATGAAGGTTAATTGCCGAATCAAAACCCCCTGGTGCTGCCTGTTCATACGTGGTGGGGGGGTCGGATCCAGAGCCCGAGGCTGCAGCAGGACAGACAGTGTCAAAAGCAGCAATCAAGGGGTCGCCATTAATCTGCCCCCTGACTTCACAGAAATACATTTATCTTGTGAAATGGTGACGGCCTGGCGCAGAGCTCACTGGAGCGGCGGAGCCCTGGAGATGCCCAATTCAAAAGAAGAGCTGGGGCAGCAACAAAAGGAACAGAGGTGTGGCAACTCTGGGCTAAGCACGGCAGCGCGGCAAACTTTACTAGTATTTTGCCGTTTCTAAATATAAATACAGACAAAGGAAACATAGTTTCCCGTCTGTATTTATATGTAAAAATCCGTATAAACGGAAAACCGGGAGCCCTAATTATAAATGGTCCACCTTTCTCATCTTTGACTGACTTGTGGAAAGGTCTTCCTCACTTAACAGGCCCCCTACTGTGGTACTGTAAAATTCGGAACCGTGTAGGTGGCATGGTCCCACCATGCCAATTTTTGTATCAGCGAACCACAAATGAGTAACGCGGTATGTATGAGTGTTTTCGGCATGTTTCACTAATGAATTCACCGTGCATACGATACCACATATTGAACCCTTTGGGTTCCATTTTAGAACAGTAGCCATTTTGTGGTTGCCCTCACATAGGCTGCGCACAAAGGCCCTGCCTAGGCCTAAAAGGACACGTACACCTTCTGTGACTTCTCTCTGACCTGTGCAAACTGACTCCGCTGCCCGAGGTCAATCCTGTCCGGCCGGTTCCTTTTCTCGCGGCCTAATGTGATTAGCATCAGGGCTCGACCCATCATAAAGTCCTTCTTCGCACACGATCTCTGACTAAGCTATTTCACACCTGACTCTGTTTCCTACTTTATGGCTTGTTTTACGAGCAGGAGGTGCCCGTTTTATTGGGGTCCGCTGTTATCTGATTAGAGTTCTGAGCCTTGCTGGGTGCAATGACTGTATGCTTAATGAACTGAAATGTGGGATTGTCATTATGGCTCTGCTGTTCCTTTGAAACTAAAATATGTGAATCACCACTTGTAAAACAGGGGCGGTGTTGCCCCCAAAGCGTAATTTTGTGTATATAAGTAAAGACTGGTTTTTGGTTCAGGAGCAGTCTGCTGAGAACATACATCGTGGTGTACTTCTCGGATACCTGGGATTGGTCTGCAGCCAATAAATACAATCTTTGATTTCATCTAGAAGACTCTGTGTTTCTGTGGGTCTGAAACAGGAAGAATCCGAAGTCTTAGGGTGTGTTCCCCTGCACCGCTGGGTTTTAAAAACCCAGTACTTCAGTTGGCGCCCAACGTCGGGCGATGTCAGTGGTACCGGTCCAAGCCAGAGGTTCGTGAGGAGCTTCGTGTGGAAATTCCGGAGGAAGGCCGCCACTTCATCGACCCCTGCATGTCGACGTGGTCCGAAAGTCTTTTCTGCGAGGTACTCCGCGTCCCGCGGCTACGAAGGACTGCTGCCCTGATTAATCGCCCTGTTTTGGACCCTTGACGATTTGGTAGAGCGAAACAATTGAGAGAGTCTTCTGGTGAAGTCATCGATACCTCAGTTAAGTATAAGTGGAGCGTCTCCCAGTTTGTTTGGTATCCTTCGGGATTTTGGTATCCTTCGGGATCGCTTTGATTTGGGTCTTGCAAGTGCCAAAGCCAGAGGACTCGTGTATTCACGAGACTATCGTATTCGATAATCCTTTGAAGTTTGAAACTAGACTAGTGAGCGAAGATGCCTGGTTCTAGTATATTTGGAAATTTGTTTTGTTTTGGTTGTAAAAGGGATTCCCGATTGGAGGATTCGTGTCCGGTTCCTCCAATTGGAACTCCTACTTATGAGCTTTATGTGAAACATGGCGTGGGCCCCATTACGTATAATGAAGTATGGGTCCGATACAACAGGAAGGATGGTGTTTTAAAATGGCCCCAAAATGGTAGTTTCGACACAGAAATCCTAGATAACCTAGAAGTTAAATTATTCAAGAAGAAAGCCCGGCCGGCGATGTTTGATTCTTTCCGCCTATGGCGAAAGGAAGCCAAACAAAAGGAAATTAAATTAGCAAAGAGGAATAAAAGAGAGAGAGGTATGTCGATAATGCAAGCAGCTGTGCAGTTTAAAGATAATGAAGAGGACCAAATGAATGAGCGGTTGCACAGGCAACGCAAACTAGTCATTGATAAATGTTACCCAGCTTTGCCACCCCTTCAACAAGATGAGTCAAAAGAGAAAGAGAAAGATCCCCTAATGTCACACTTGCTAAGCTCGCCACCCCCGTATGCGCAAAATGCTACAGCGCATCCGCAACCCTTAAATGTCCAGCCTCTAGCTAATGCACCGCAAGCTTTCCCGCAGCCGCTAGCTCCTCCTCAGCCGGCTCCTGTCCCGGTATCACAGCCTTCCCAAGGGATACCGATTTTGCTACCTACCACCCCTGCACTCCCTGCGACTTTACCTAACACATCAGCTGCCTCTCTTGGTGCCCTACCTGTTACTACTCCTGCATCTGTATCTACACCCGTTTTTCTTCCCTCTGTTTTTCCCCCGGTTCTTGCCTCAACTTCTATTTCTGCACGACAACGAATAGCTAGTGCAGTCACTAGTCTTATATCACCCCTCTTTGGGTCGTCTAGTACGACCCCTGGTCCACAACGTAAGCAGTTACGTAGTCAAATACCTGGTTCTAGAGAGAAAGAAGAACTGGACCGCATGGCACGTAGATGGATTGTTTATCCTTCTAGATATGATGTAGAGTCTGTTGTGAATGTTTTTCGTCAGTGGGAAGCACCACAACAGAGGTACGTTTTTGAGAAAATGTGTGAAATCCTATGTGAAGAATTGGAAGATAATGATCTAGACTCCAACCCACAAGAGTTGTGTCAAGTGAATTTGGAAAAGGTACGATTGTGGGTTCTGATGTTGAGAAAGCAGTAGCGACACTGCTGTCTTTCAGGAATGGGGATTGTCAGCAGTCGTTGTTTGAACAGGAATTCCCTGAAGGGAAACAGGTAAAAGCGCGACAATACCCGATGCGTGAGGTTCCTCCAGTCTGGAGACCTGGGGATGCACAGGCTAATCCACCTGTTCTGCGACATTTTCAACGTGTTTGGGTACATGTTCCCTGGAAACGATCTGAAGTTTTAGCTCTTAAGCAGACTTTGCCTGACCCCCGTAAGAACCCTGCAGGATATTATAAGGAGTTATCACAGACTGCAGAATCGTGTGTCATGAACCTAGCTGACGTAGATATGTTGTTCGGGAATGTTGTTCCACAGCCTTTGTGGGGATTGATTCGTAATGCAGATCATGCTGCACAACTAGGTGACACATGGGCTAATATCATTATTGCAGACAATAGACAGGTTGGTGGTGCCAAGCCTGAGCCCGCGGTAGCAGAACTCCCTGGTAGAATAATTAATTATATGAAAACTCTAATGCCTGCAATACGTGTAAATTGGGATAAATTATCCGCATGCAAACAAAAGAAAGATGAAACAGTGTCCGATTTCTTCACCAGGTTTGAAGAAACATTTATCGACCACAGTGGTCAGGACATGAGTACAGAAGGTGGCCAACGGTTATTTGTTGATAAATTTGTGCATAATTTGCTTCCAGAGTTGTGTAAAAAATTAAAAGATTCGGAGAGTTCTTGGGCCGTTTCCTCTTCAGCGCAAATATTGGCTACTGCACAGTATTACGAAAATAGGGATAAAGATGAGAAGGATAGAACAGACAAGAAAACGAAAGAGTTGAAAACGAAGGTTCTTTTACAGCAGGCTTATCCGCCAGGTGAAGGTCAGAATAATTATAGACAAACCCAGGGTATCTATCAGCAACCCCAACAGTTTCAGAATAATCAGCAAATGTATGGGTATTATCAACCGCGTGTCCCTATCGGTCCCAATCAGTGTTCGTATTGCAAGGAGGAAGGTCATTTTAAAAATAATTGTCTCAGATTGTTGCAGCGCACGAATAATGCTTATGGCGCAAGAGGTAGAGGTGGCCAGCAAGCCCCAAGAGGTAGAGGGCGTGGAAATGCTCCCCAGAACGCGCGTCCTCTTCCGCCTCAAAATACGATGAATAGTTTTGATCAGCAAGCCAATGCAACTGGCAAGACAGCTCAGTACTATAATAATGACTATTATGCAGAGGATGATAATACGGAAGGTAATGATTACTAGGACAGCCATAGACAGAGAGAGGGAGTTGTTTCAGTGCCAGTGGATCAGAGCGGACCGTATGTTAAGGTGACTACAGCGGGTGTAACAGAGCCCTTTCTGCTGGACACTGGTGCTGCAAAGAGTTCTATTATGCGCTCAAAACTCCCTGGCGCGCCTTTGTCTGGCGAAATGAATGTTTCAGTAGGTTTTTCTGGCGCCCCGGTTAGGAACCCGATCTCAAGTCCTATGGCCCTTTCTGTTGGACCTTGTGAGCTGAAAGCACCCCTCATCCTAACGACAGGATGTGGTGAAAACCTGTTAGGATTGGATCTGCTAAAGAGATTACATGCGACATTATATTGTTCCCCCTCGGGAGTACAACTTACGCTGGGTAAGGAAGTGATTTCTCCCATGTATTTGTCAAAGAATAAACTACCAGCTGAATTGTCGTCTCTTCCTGATGCCCTTTGGGCCACTGGCCCTAATGATGTGGGCCTCTTGGAAATACCGCCGTATGTTGTCACTTTGAAAGCCAATGTTAAATTGCCACGCATTCCCCAGTACAAGATCTCTAAGGAAGGTGAAAAAGCGTTGTTAGCAATTATCTATGATTTAATTGAAAAGGATGTAATTGAAGAGACAAGAGGCAACGTTTGTAATAGTCCGGTTTTGCCTGTTTTAAAACGTACTGACCCTTCTCAGCCACCTGTTTACTGGTTTGTGATCGATCTTAGAGAGGTCAATAAGGTAGTTGTGCCACAGTTTCCAGTCGTCCCTGATATAACTGCCTTGTTGACTATGATCCCAGCTTCCGCTGCTTGGTTCTCAGTGATTGATTTAAAGAATGCTTTCTTTAGTATCCCGATTGCAGAGGAGAGCAGGGATATTTTTGGCTTTTGTTTAGGAGGTCGAAGCTTCCGTTTTAAATGCGCTCCACAGGGCTACTGTGAAAGTCCATCAATATACAGTCAGGCTTTAAAAACGCAGCTTGATGCCCTTGTTTTACCTAGTGGTGCTACCCTTATCCAGTATGTTGACGATTTACTAATCGCCGCGGATACTGAGGAGATTTGTAAAGGAGCTACATCATCATTGTTGCGTCATTTGTCTGCCTTTCATCACAAAGTGTCTCTCTCTAAGCTGCAATATTGTCGACAAGAAGTGACCTATTTAGGTCATCTCTTCTCGAAGGAGGGAAGGAAGTTGACCCCAGAAAGAATCCAAGCCATTGCACAATTAAGTGTGCCAAGGAAAAAGAGAGAAGTGCGTGCTTTCTTGGGCATTACTTCATACTGTAGGCACTGGATCCCGAGTTTTTCTTTGCTGGCAAAACCATTGCTAGCATTAACATATAAAGATATACCGAATCCTGTCCCATGGTCTGAGTGGAGTGTCAGAAAAGTTTTTGGGAATTACGCAAGGCATTATGTTCAGCTCCTGTGTTGGGTACCCCCGACTATAGTAAGCCTTTTACCTTGTATGTTTATGAAAAGGACGGTTGCGCATTGTCAGTGCTAACACAGCCTTTTGGAGACAGACCGCACCCATGCGCGTATTTTTCGTCGACTTTGGACCCTGTAGCGAGGGCATTGCCAAGTTGTTTAAGAGCCACAGTGGCAGCAGCTGTGTCTATTCGACAGTATGCTGGATTAGTGATGAATAACACATTGATTGTAATGGTTCCTCATGCAGTGGACACATTGTTAAACAGGACCAAGACACAGCATTTAACTAATGCTCGATTGTCAAGTTACGAGTTGACGCTGCTAGCGAGTCATGTGCACATAAAGAGGTGCAATACGTTGAATCCAGCCACATTATTGTCAATTTCGGCAGACACAGATGAGGTTGAACAGCATGATTGTCTGTTCAGAACAGAAGAAGAAACAAAAGGGAGAGTGGATCTTAAGGATACTCCCCTGGTTGAATGTGATGGTACTTTATGGGTGGATGGTTCATGCTTTAAGCTTCCGAATGGTGATACGACTGCCGCGTATGCTGTCACGACTTTGCACACGATTGTTGAAACTGCACGCGTACCACATAATTCAGCCCAAGCAGCAGAATTATTTGCACTTACAAGAGCATGCGTGTTGTCGAAAGGAATGAAAGTGAACATATATACTGACAGTCAGTATGCTTTTGGTGTGGCCCATAGTTTTGGGCGTTTGTGGAAAGAACGTGGTTTCCTGACTTCGCATGGAGCTAAGATTCAGAATGGTCAGTTAGTGAATGATCTCCTTGAGTCACTGACCTTGCCGCTACAAGTCGCGATTGTGAAATGCAGTGCACACAAGAAGGTTACCGATGATGTTGGGCGTGGTAATGCATTTGCTGACGAAACCGCGAAAGAAACTGCAAAAGATGTGACAACTGGAATGTATGTTGCAGGCCCTGCAAGATGGGTTGGTGATGTTGGAATGTGTGAAGACACGGTAGAGAGTGTGAAGTCTCTTCAAGCTGAAGCCACAGAGAAAGAATTGAGTATGTGGAAAGAGAGTAAGGGTAAATTAGATGAAAACGGTTGTTGGGTTGATTTGTCAGAACACCGGCGATGGTTGTTACCTGATGCATATGTGCTTCCAGTGGTTACGATGGCACATGGAATGGCACATATCAGTGTGAAAGGGATTTGTAAGTTGTTGGCTCCAGTATGGCAGAATGCTGGAATCCCTAAATGTGCAGAGAATGTGGTCAAAAATTGCATGGTATGTCTGAAATACAATCCGGGTAGGGGAACCCCAACTCCACCTGGTCATTTTGCGCCCCCATCATATCCCTTAGAGGTTCTGCAACTAGACTTCATCCACATGGAAAGATGCAACAATTTGAAATATGTACTGGTTGTTGTTTGTGCTTTTTCAAGATGGATAGAAGCATATCCCCTAAAAGACAATACGGCCTTATCCACAGCTAAAGCCCTTGTCAAAGAATTTTTCCCTAGGTTCGGAATGCCAAGGATGGTATGGAGTTCTAACGGCAGTGAATTTGTGGGTCGAGTGATGAAGGATGTGTGTGAGGGACTAGGCATTAAGCAGAAGTTCCACGCTGCAAATCACCCCCAATCAGCCGGATTAGTAGAGTGCTATAATGGCACCTTGAAACTTAAGTTGGCCAAAATTCAGGCGAGCTCCGGTCTTAAATGGCCTGACGCTCTGCCCTTAGCACTCCTATCAACAAGAATGACTGTGCATTCACGAGTGGGACTTAGTCCGTATGAAATTGTGTTTGGCCGTCCGGCCAATGTATGGGGAGTGCCAAGGCCGACAAAGTTCAGTGAAATCGAATATCCAGTACTGCTTGATTACCTGTATGAATTGACGGCTAAATTGCGTGTCTTACACCAACAGGTTCACGATACTCTGCCCCAGGTCTCTGAAGCTCCAGGACACCCTATTAATCCTGGAACGTGGGTGCTGATTAAGAATTTTCAACGTACAAAAAATGATGAGCCCCGTTGGATCGACCCCCACCTAGTCCTGCTATCGACAAGATCAGCGGTTCGAGTGAAAGGGAAAAAGAATTGGATACACGGAATACATTGCAAAAGGATCCCTTTGCCCCTACCGTATGATCGGTGGGTCCAGGAGGAGATCGCTGACTCCGAGGCTGAAACTGTGCCTCGTTTTGTGCCTTTTAGCGATGCACGTGTAAAGGGAACAATCACAGAACAAGAAAGTGACGACATTCTGCAAGAAGCTACATCGCCATCAATTCGATTGGACACCACAGAGCCTGAACTCTTGTTTCAAGACCAGACAGTACCTGGGAAAAACAGGTACAATTTGAGGCCAAGGACTATGGACAAATAAAAATTCTTTTTCTTTTTCCAAAGGTGCAGCTCTCTCATCTGAGAGACTTTTTGACTTTTTGTTTTTCGAACCACCATCCGGGTTCAGCTGCAGGGTCGCGGTGCCAAGACTTTGGGGTACAAGCCGAAGACGTTAGGTCTACGGTTCTGGTTGGTCTAGGGCGTTCCCTGAACTGACAGGTGTACTCCTTAGCAGAAGATACTCATCCGCCGCGAGCAGCACGATTAGAGGATGGAGTTTTTCAGGATGAAGAGACCCACCGAGGAAATAAGTTTTTTAGAGCAGAATATGTAAAATAATGAATAGCAAATGTTTTGTAGTACAATGTCTGTTTGTACTATCTAGCATAATGATGCTTTCTGTAGGTTGTGTATTATTGTCTTTCCAAGTACCATTTGCACCCACTGTACAGCCCACACCTCTTCCTACTGTTTTCCCACACTCTTTCCACCCTCTGCCAGAACACGAACAAGCTAGACGTGCTGAATTTGTAAACAATTCATTCATTCAACTCCTACACCAGCACCAACTAGTTATGAATACAACGAACTGCTGGGTGTGTGGTTTGATGCCGCACACCATTAATAAGGGTATCCCATATCTAGTACTGCCGTTTAGCTATAATGGTTCATCATGGGCATTCCAGACCATGTTTCTTTTTGCGCTTGAAACCTACTCCCTGCGACCACCGAGTTCCACTAGACTTAACTCGAACAATAAAGCCTTGATGAGAGGAGTTGCAGATATGAGTCGAGATATCGATGCATATACATCTATTCCCAAGGATGAGTTGCGAGCTTATGTAGGTTGGAACGCGACGGGGTATAGTATTAGTTTGGGCGAAAAACAGCGCAAAAGTTCATCTCCGATTTGGGTCGTACCCCACATAGGTCGGTCCTGTCCACAAGGCAATGGTCAGAATCCAAGAGCTCAACTAGGGAAGAGTAACTGTACTGAAACGTACACTTTCCCATCACAGTTCTCCCCTGCGTTTTTGGCTGCCAAGGGTACATACTTTGTCTGCAATGATCGAGCATATACATGGTTGCCCCCTGATTTCTCGGGCACGTGTTATGTTGCGAATTTGCTACCGCCAACATTTACTGCCGCCTCTGATTATCACAAGACCAGAGTTGTGAGAGGCGTTGTTAGTAAGGAGGATACTGCCGGTCAGGAAGCGGGAGACTTTTTCCTGGGTTTCCTGCCGTTTTAGGGACCAATGGTCAATAGTCGGAACCTGAGACAACTGACTCGTGTAGTTGAATCCACTGTTAATGTAACGGCCGGTGCCCTTGGTAACTTGACAGCTGAGCTTCAAGCGGATCACCTCATGACGTTACAGAACCGTATGGTTCTAGATGTCATACTTGCAGACCGTGGTGGGGTATGCAAGGTTATCCAATCGAGCTGTTGTATTTTCATACCAGATAACGCTCCAACAGTCTACCAGGCCATTTCCAAACTGCATAAGATTTCCGAATCCATTCACGTAGATAAAGGAGATTGGTCAATGACGGGGTGGTTCTGGGGACTGATATCAGCTTGGGGATGGAGGATTCTAATAGTCATTGGGATGATCTTAGCCATTCTTTTCCTGTTCTGTTTATGTATACAGTGTGCTCCTGTAATGTGTAGCCTCTGTGTTACATCATGTGTAAGGAAACCTATATCAAGGGACGAGCTAAGCAATAGGATGATGCTACAGCAACATCTCCATGACTTTATGAACATAGACTTGGACTCAGATTAGTATAGTTCTTGCCTATGTAAGGGCAAAAGGAGGGTCTGTGGTACTGTAAAATTCGGAACCGTGTAGGTGGCATGGTCCCACCATGCCAATTTTGGTATCAGCGAACCGCAAATGAGTAACGCGGTATGTATGAGTGTTTTCGGCATGTTTCACTAATGAATTCACAGTGCATACGATTCCACATATTGAACCCTTTGGGTTCCATTTTAGAACAGTAGCCATTTTGTGGTTGCCCTCACATAGGCTGCGCACTAAGGCCCTGCCTAGGCCTAAAAGGACACGTACACCTTCTGTGACTTCACTCTGACCTGTGCAAACTGACTCCGCTGCCCGAGGTCAATCCTGTCCGGCCGGTTCCTTTTCTCGCGGCCTAATGTGATTAGCATCAGGGCTCGACCCATCATTAAGTCCTTGTTCGCACACGATCTCTGACTAAGCTATTTCACACCTGACTCTGTTTCCTACTTTATGGCTTGTTTTACGAGCAGGAGGTGCCCGTTTTATTGGGGTCCGCTGTTATCTGATGAGAGTTCTGAGCCTTGCTGGGTACAATGACTGTATGCTTAATGAACTGAAATGTGGGATTGTCATTATGGCTCTGCTGTTCCTTTGAAACTAAAATATGTGAATGACCACTTGTAAAACAGGGGCGGTGTTGCCCCAAAAGCGTAATTTTGTGTATATAAGTAAAGACTGGTTTTTGGTTCGGGAGCAGTCTCCTGAGAACAAACATCGTGGTGTACTTCTCGGATACCTGTGATTGGTCTGCAGCCAATAAATACAATCTTTGATTTCATCTAGAAGACTCTGTGTTTCTGTGGGTCTGAAACAGGAAGAATCCGAAGTCTTAGGGTGTGTTCCCCTGCACCGCTGGGTTTTAGAAACCCGGTACTTCACTACACCCGTAATGTCTGATCTTGATGGTTGGGTGTAGAACTCTGTATAATACTGCTTGAGGCCCAAACTTATACCTTTCTTTGAGTACTCTACAGCGGTTTTTTGAGTTCTTCTAGCCTTAGTCCTGCTACCGTTTAACATGTTGACCAACCAGGCCAAAGATTGTGCATTCTTCGCTACCTTCTCTAACTTGTTGTGTTGCTATGCTACATACTGTTTATAGCAGCGCTTGCCTAATCAATCAGTTACTTTCAGGAACTCTAGATTCTTGGGCTCTAGTGTTTCCCTTCAGCTAGCATCAAGAACAGTTTCCCTCTTGGTAGGATAATATTGTCCACTAAGATCTAAATTAGGCCCTTAGATCTTGAAGGTTTTATGGTTATAGGTAGTACTGGGGTGGCTCAGAGCTTAATGAAAAGATTGGTCTGCAATACAATATGCACTGCTGTATTTGGATAGTGAAATGTAGGATATTTGTTTTGGATCCAGTTGTTTAATGACTGGTTGTCGGTGTGATTTGGGTGGAATTCTTTGAACTACGTGGTTTGTGGCTCTCCTGTTGCTGTCAATGTGTGGAAAAATGCTTAAGCTTTAACTTCCTAATAAACAACTACATTGAATCTGTTCTTCAAACTGGTTTGTTCTGTAGGTAGGTACACAGGATGTCCCTTTCTGTAGTTGCAAATATTCAGATTCGTGGATGTTTGTTTTGATATATTTATCCCGTGTTATTCATCCGGCTTTACAGACATCTTTTCTATTATAGAGTTTTATATAGCGCGAACTAGACTCGAGACATCGGGTATCAGAGCTCTTTACATGAGCACCAGTTTTATTACAGATGGACAATTTCATTGCTGTTCCTTACTTTCTGTCTAGAGCTAAGCTGTCACATAAAAAAGTAATTTATTCCTGAAGTACTTTGCTGTTCTTAGATTTTCTTTGGTGAATGTTCACAGTAGTATTCTCTGTCTTATCAATCCCTCAGACGGTCATCAGTTCTGAAGGACTCAATTTAATTCAATTTAAATGGGTGTCAAATTGCAAAAGAAGATAGCCTACATTTGGTTAGTACTCTCAAGAATTCCAAATTAGACTGTATTAGTCACTGTAGAGTCATTCCCAACTACATGAGCCAGTGCCTGCAGTGCTTACCGCAGTGGTTAATTTGTGAAACTATAAGTGTCGGGCCCTCGTGAGGAGGTACTGCAGCTTTCACCAGTCCATTGCTCCTGTCAGATTCGCCTATGATAAAACCAACACAACTAAAAACCATGAAACCTTACAAATGTGACAGTTCAGACTATTCCAGGGCTCCAAAGCTCTTTGAATGGTTTGAAAGGCAGGTAATAACAATTTTAAAGTATATTGAATTAGAAATCAATTCAATTCAAAGAAGCTTTATTCGATTTTTAAAGTAAAATCATAAAAGTACATTATCCCACATAGTATTATAAACAATTTAACATTAAAACAAAATCACTAAAAATGCTGACAATAACATGAATTAATAGCCCTGCTATAAATAGCATATTTTTGAGAAATTCATATACCAATAGTTTTCCTGTATTTCATTACACTTTTTAAATATAAAGCTATAGACCTAGTAAAACCTTCATTCTCTAAAAATTGTAATGCTAATAATGCAGGATGACTTTGTCTGAGACCAAGTAGCCTTAAGATTGGTAAAATCCACCTCTTTCTTGGTACGGAATAACAATTGCGAAATAAAAGAACATGCATTGGTGTTTACAGAGACTTATCACATGGGCACATACTCATGGTGCTAGACCAGTCATTCATAAAGGGAAAACTGGTTAGCCTGTGAAAGATCCCCAGTCGAAAACGGGTCAACATCATCCTATCGTAACCACCTAAAATAGTTTTAAGATACGGCTGAATGCTGTAAGTGGTTAATATTATTTGATTCTCCTGTACCGTTGGCTTTAGTATTTCAGTTGAGAAGGAGCGTCAAACAATTTCCTTTTAAATTGTTTCTCAAAACTGTAGTTATGGTGCCAGGGTCATCGAAATATTCAGGATGCCCAAGGTCTTTCATACATTTTTTAACATATTTTAACCATGGGATATTAGAGGCCCGTTGTCATTTTAAGCTATCATTTAGAATATCCCAGTTAAAACTAGTTTTGGAGGTGGACCATATCTTGTGCCACAATAGAATGGGTTGTATTTTTATAAGGTGGTCAAAATGCGGCATCCCTAGTTCAGAATGACATATATAAGTAGATGTACTACTTGGGACCGCCAACAAATATCTGAAAAAGGCATTCTCAACTAACTGCAGAGGCTGAGGAACTACATAGCCCCAAATGCCTGCACTGTACATACCCGTAGGGACACATTTTGCTTTATAAATATGTAATAATTCAACGACCGGTTGTCTTCCCTGGTTTCTGGCAAAATTGGCTAGTGCAGCAGTAGCTTTCATAAATAATAGTTTCCTTGCTTGATCAACCTGGAACCATGTCCCCTTCTGGTAAAAAAGAATGCCTAGATATGAAAAACATTTTGTAAATTCGACTTTATTATTATCAATAATTATATCTCCACATTTTGTACTATATTTTCCACATTTCATGATAAAAGTTTTAGAGTTGTTGACTCTAAGGCCCATATAGTAATCAACTGTTCTTGTGCTTGTGCCTATAGTAGGCAAATAGCGCCACCATGTGGCAGACTGCCATGAGAGCTGGGGTTGACAAGTGCCGGTGCCGAGGACCGGAATCCCGCAGCTCAAATTAAGCATTGATTTACAGTAAGTAGCATTTAGATTTATCAACAGTGTTAAGTAAAGAAACCATGGAGTTCATTCACAAAGCTACTGTAGTCTGTAAATGTACATTTACTCCTGAAAATGATTCCTTTTGTCAATTCAGGAATTTTTAGTATGATTCCTGACAGGTGTAAATGGTTTTACTTCTGCACCACTGAGGAATTCTTCACCATGAGTGTGTACAATTATGCAGAAATTAATTAACCAAGGTGATATTTTTGTTATGCATGTGTATTCTCACATAATTTCTGGCATATCACCTTAGACTTGTTATGGGAAATTCTTGAAAGCACGACACTATGCCTGGTTGCTTATTTAAAGATCATTCTATCAAAAATCCAGGAGCACTGTAACAACGAGAATGACCATAATGCTAGCAGCTGTTTTTGCCACACTTGTATTTTTTGCGCAAAATTAGCACTTGAGGCCGTATTATGGTAAAGGCGCATTTTCATTGTTTGTGCTGGGCGCATACAGTGAAAATGCGCTCTATTACTATGAATGCACTGCCTCCAGGGCAGCCGCAAACTCATGCTTCCCTGAGGGCAGAGCATTCAGGTGAAAACCGGAGCAGCTGCTTTACAGCTTTGTTTTCACTGCGCAGATGGCATCCGCCTGCACTTTTGAAGGGGATTAGCTATCCCCTTGCAGGCGTGAGCTGTCAGTGACTGCACCCCCCTGCAAGGGTATGTCGGGGAGGTTTATGGGACCACTACCCCCGCCAGAGGGCGGCCATCAGGAGGCGCAGTCACGGTGCACCTCCTGAGGGCTATTTTGCCTCTGCGCCTATATCTGTAAAATGGCGCGGACGCAGAGGCAAACAGATTCCCTCATTTGCATTGGCATGCCCCCATGTAAATGAGGGAATGCCCCCTGCAGATAGCGCTGGCACTTAATGTGCGCCAATGTTATTGGTATTACGGAAGCGACCACACAAGCGTCTGCACCCCTTCTGTAATACCAAAGTGCCCCGGGGGCACGCAATGTGGGTGCAAATGCCCATTTCGCCCCTGAGACTCTTTATGTAATACGGCCCTATGTTCAAAAATTAATGCAAGGGCGCATTCTCACTAAAATATACCACTAGATGACAGATTTCCATTTTCAGTAATTAAGTGTATTTTTCTGACATTTCATGTAATAACGTTAGAGGAAATTACACAAATTTTACACACCCATCGTAGTAGGCCCCAAGCAAGGGATGGAGAGTGGGTATATTAGCTGGTGGCAGCTCCTCTGCTAAGGCGGAGGAGAGTCGCCCCACTACTACAAAGCAGTGAAAGAAAGAACACATACAATGATAATAACTCAAGTTATTATCTTTGTATTCGTTCCTGCTGCACAGCTTTGTGGGGTGGGTGGGGCTGCTCTGCTCTCAGAGCAGGGGAGGAGTGGTTTGCCTACTCCATGTGTGCTATGACTGTTTGGCCGGCCATCTGGGGCCGTCCAAAACAGTCATGTGCACTTCGCATGTTCTCCATGCAGGCTGCATTACAGCCTGCTCGGAGAACATACCCAACCCCCCATTCCCTGGCTGAGCACCGATCCACGGCGCTCAGACCAATCACAATGCTGCATTGCAGCGTTGTGATTGGCTTAGGGGAGGGAGCCCAGTTGCTTCCTGTTCCGGCCCCGGAGAGGAGAGACTGAGATGACGTGTGGGAGAGCGGTGAGAAGGTACGTTTTTGTTTTACATCACCCCTCCCCCCTGCCCGCCCCGTCACTCCCGATCCCTGCGGCCACTACTGATATTAAGTCTTGGTTTTCCTTGTCATTTTATAAGAACATACAAACTTGTGAGTTTGTTTGTATTCACAACTCTGACCTGACCCTTCCCCCCATGTAAACTGTTGTATTTGTATACTCTGTGCAAAAACAGACCATGTGGTAATTACGTTTTCCATTTTGGTAATTTCATCTGCAAATTATGAGCCGCTAAATTGACCCTAGGAGAAGAATGGAATTAAAATATTTTGCCCAAACGATTAAACTAATGCAATCCTGTTTATTCCGGTAGTCTATTTTTCTCTAAACAGAATCAAAAATTTCTCTGATACAGTCTTTCCTTTTTTGAGACAATAAACAACGGGAAGAGACAGACATGGAATTACAGCCACTAATGTATGATTTCTGCCAAGTATTCAATTTCTGCATTTTTGCTTCTGAATTAAACATTCTTTGCTAAAACAAATATTGAATACATATTTTAGTTTGAGTGATATTTTGGCTGTGGGTTTCTTAAATAAACTGCAGGACATTGAGTGGGTTCGGAAAACCTCTTTTGTGTAGAAAACCTCTTTTGTAGTATTTATGTAGAAGAGCCTTTTGAGCTGAGCCCCTCCTCCGTGACACAGAACTGGTCCAGTATAAGGAATGTTACTGTCCAAGCAAACTAGCACATTTTTTTATTGTGTGCATCGTGACATTCAAAGCATAAAATCCATAAACATTCTAAATGACCGGCAATTCTGTAGCCTCCAACCTTAGTACTAGTTGATTTACTTTATCATTACTGGCCGGGGTCTAGAGAACTTGTTTATTTTAGTGAATGATGATGTACTAAATTGGACCCCTCACTGTACATATACTACAAAGGAAGTAGCGGCTAAAACTAAAAGGATACCAAAAATGACATCACAGCCCTTTGAGCTCTGAACTAATGGCTTTGGAGCGACAATATATGACTTTGACCTCAATGAGGCTAAGTCTGTGTGTTTAATACCAGAAACAAAAAACAAGGGGCTATATTAAAAAAAATGCCCTTTGGGCACAACAGGTGTGTGCGCCAATTTCTGCACTTCCAGGGCACTTTGGTATTAAAGAAGGGATCACAGAATCATTTGCGGTCTCTTCTGTAATACAGAGAGCATCAGCGCACATGTAACACCAGCACTAAGCTAAAGGGATAGTCCCTCATTTCCGTGGGGCCGTCACCCCATGAGGGAGATACTCTGCCTCTGTGCCAGCTTCTTATTGTGGGTGCGGGGACCCAGACAAAGAAACTGTCAGAAGGCGCACTGACTGTGCGCCACAAAGATGTGAACAGTCCATGTGCCCCGGAGGCGGCCAGTCAGAAGGAGGCAAAACGGGATCCCATGGACCCTCCCTGATGCAGGAGGATGATGTCACTCACTGCACCTGCCTGCAGGGGGATCTTTATCGCCCTTGAAAGTACAGGCCAGGTGCGGCAAAAAGGCAGACCTGCTGCTTAAAAGATCAGCTAACCTTCCACTAATGCGCTGCTCGTAGTGAATTATCCGTAATAGGGCACAGTACCCCTGTTTGCGGCCAGCGCACCAAGTTAACGGCGCACCATGGCACAAAAAGGGACCATACGCCCTCTCTCTAATAGGACCCAGATGCTTAGACAATGAAAACTAAATTCATACTGACTTTAAAAGAACAGCAGTCACAGTGACTACAACAGAGGAATGCATAACAGTTGACAAATTTTCTTGAACAATTCGAGTTGCAGCAGTTACTATCTGTCTGGCCTATTCACAAGGTCCTCGGTAATACTGCATTAGTATTTCTGCACCTCTTATTATCAATACTTTAGGCACGGTAAATTAATAATTCGTAAATAGCATGGGATTCAAAGTTTTCTCCCAAAGGGTTGCCTGAGAACTAGGAAATTACTACAGGAATCGAGAATTCAGATTGTCCACAGTTCGGATGGGTAGAAAATCATGATTTTATTAAAGACACGGAGGCTGAAAAGCATGTTTCTTTAATTGCTAACTCACAGCAGCAACCTACAACACAATTAAAAAGAACTTAGAATTGTAAACTAACATTCTAAAGTCTATCTCATCCTGTGTGAGGCAGCCATCTTCCTTCTTTTTTGCTGTGAACTCTCCGCCACACAAAATCCTGAATGTAACAGAAGAATCCATAAATGAACAAACTTATACATTTCAAAATCCATATCCGCCAGCTACTTCTTGAAGTCTCCCCCTGAAAAGAATCACAAACAAATAATCAACGGGCGGGAATAAAACAGGGAGGGATAATATCAGCTTCCATGTCTTTAATAAAATCATGATTTTCTACCCATCCTAGCTGTGGAAAATCTGAATTTTATGGCAAGGCACTGAGGCCAATATTATGCATGTTTAAAGCCTTGCCATAATATTCCTAACAGCAGAATCCACAGGTTTAAAAATAGAATTTCTTAAATACTGAGTCTGAAGACCAATCTGCTGCAGCCAAAATAGCATGCAAGCCACCTCCCAAAATGAGGGCCTTGGAAGCCATAGCCCCCCTAGCGGAATGCGCTCTAAATTTTGATAAATTAATCCCAGCTTTTCTCATTACCTCCCTGACCCATCGGGTCAAGGTAGGCGAAGATACCGCCTTATGCGGGGGACTGAAAGAGATTATCAATTGAGAATCAGCACTGCTTCTCAAACACTCCGTTCTTCTCTCATACTCACATAAACATCTAACCACACACAGTTTCCTACATTCGTCCAAATAAGGATAAAAGATAGTATGGGACATAGTTTTGGTCCTTTTAGAGATACAGAAACAAACCCCTTCAGGGACAAAGCTTCGACTTGAAATCCCCAGAGCCCTAACATCAGAAACTCTTCTAAAAGAGATCAGGCAAAACAACATAACCAATTTCATTGACAGATCCTTCAAGTTTAAAAATTCATTCTCGCTCCAAGACAAAAGCTCTTTAAGGACTTGATCAACATCCCAAAGTGAGGAATATTTTGCGCCTGGACGTGCCTTTAAGCACACACTTCTTAACAATCTCTTTACCACATCATGTTGACCTACCGGCAAACTGTCTATTAAATCATGACCAGTGGAGATGGCAGACCTAGCGATGTTAACAGCACTATAAGACTTCCCTTCAAGGAAAAACTCAGTCAAATAGTTCACAATTCCTACCACAGAAGCTGAAACGGGATCCAAACCCCGTGCAGAACACCAACAAAACCATCTTTTCCAGGCCAACCTGTATGCCTTAGAAGTCCCCGGTGCCCAAGATTCTTTAATGAGTCACGAAGCTTCCAATGATAAGCCCGACACTTGCCAGGCTCTCCCGAAAACAACCAAGCCATCAAACTTAAATGACCTTGCAGAATCAACTCATGATATTCCCCCGATGGATTCTTCAACAACTCTGAGATGACTGGAAGAAGTACCCGGTCGGCAATCAGCATTTTCAGAATGTCTGGAAACCAAACTTGTGAAGTCAAGAAAGGAGCTATTAGCACCAATTCGCCCCTCTCCTTCTTTACCTTCAATAGCACCCTTTGAATTAACGCAAAGGGGGGGCATGCGTAACTCCGACACACTCCCCAGACCTGCAGAAAAGCATCTACTGCTTCGGCTGCTGGATCCGGTCTCCAACTGAAAAACCTGGGAATCTGGGCATTCACTCTGTTTGCAAACAAGTCTATTGCCAGTGGACCCCATCTCCTGTCCAAAGCCATGAACATTTCCCTGTTCAACCTCCGATCGCTGAAATCCATCAATTGTCTCGAATTCCAGTCTGCAACTGAATTGTGTGCCCCTGAAAGATACTGAGCAAGAATCATGATGTGTCTGCTCAGACAATAATGCCAAAATTCCTTCGCTAGATCTGCTAGAGCCTTTTGAACTGGGTCACCCTAGTTTGTTTACATATCTGACTGCCGAAATGTTGTCCATCTTTAAAAGAATGCAACATTTTATCTGATCTTTTACAAAGCTCTTTACCGCAAAAAAAACCTGCCATCAACTCCAAATAATTGATGTGCATTTCCTTCTCCTGACCAGTCCATTTTCCGCCAGTTGTCAGAGAACCACATCTTGCAAATTGTCCTTTCATTCCAAGCCTCTAGATTTTCCAGCCACCATTGTAATTCCTCTCTTGTCTCCAAATCTATCTGAACCCTCTGAGAGTAACTCACCCCTTTGTGCAAATACAGTGTTTTTAGCTTTTGGCTCGCCCAATATTGTAAAGGACCCAGGAAGATAGCTTGAATGGTAGCTGAAAGAAGACCTAGAACTCTCGCTATCTGCCTCAAAGTAATCTACTCGCTTGCTAACATTTTCCTTATCTCCTTGAAAATGTTCTTCCCCTTCTCCGACGGTAACCTCAACACACCACACACAATCCAATGTCAAGATCTGAAAACCCAAGAAAACTGTCTCCTGGCTTGGTTCCAAACAGGATTTCTTTCTGTTTACAACAAAGCCCAAATCCTCTATCACACGAACCGCCAAAGTTGTGTGTTTGTGGGCTAACTCCTTGCTCTGCGCAATAATCAGGATATCATCTAAATAGATGATTAGCCTGATCCCCCTCATCCGTAACCAAGCCGTGATTGGTCTCATTACCTTTGTAAAGCACCAAGGAGCTGATGTTAAACCGAAGGAGAGACTTTTGAATCTCCACATGGTTCCCTTCCACTGGAATTTTAAAAGGCCCCTTTGTTCCTCGCAAACTGGGACTGTCAAATAACCGTCCTTTAGGGCCAAACGAGTCAACCAGTCCCCTTTTCTTAAATCATCCCTCAAAATATGAATACCTTCCATCTTGAAGTGGTTGTACTCCACCCATCCATTTAAATCCTTCAGATTTATGACCGGTCTCTTCCCTTTGTCCTTTTTTCCACCAGAAAAATATTGCTTACAAAACCCAGAGACAAATCTGAAGCAGGCTGTATGGCACCTTTTTTCTCCAAGTCCAAAACCTCTTGCTCTACCAACCTTTCTTCCTCCTTTGAAAACCTTAAGGGGGGGAGGATGTTTCACCTGAATCGGAATACCCACAAAATCTATATGATAACCACTTACTGTTTGTAAAACCCAAGGATCGGAAGTAATCTCCCTCCATCTGTCTATAAAAAGGGCGAGTCTGCCACCCAATTTTACTTGAATAGATAAAGGGTCGTTTTCCAAACATACATTGGTTCCTAGTCCTTCTTTCTCCTCTAAATCGACCTCTTCCCCTCTGCCTCTGGGGGTAGAATCCAGGAGAGAAGTATCCTGTTTGGAAGGATCCAGGTCTGTCCCCATGGTAGAAGGAACTCCGTGAGATTCCTGTGACTCGGCCGGGGAATGGACCCCACATTATCCCGGCCAAACCAAAAACCTTTCTAATGTCCTTCTGGACCATCTGAATGGAATTAAAGGCCCCGGCATAGCAAGCCATCTCCCTTACAAATTCCTCGCCAAACAACAAACCATTAGCCTCCAAGCCTGATTCCTTGCCAGCTAACTCAGCTAATTTCGGGTCGATTTTCATGAGTAGACTTTTTCTACGCTCAATACATAAGGACGCATTAGCGTTATACAGTAAACATACTGCTCTTTGAATACACTGTCTTAACTCAAGGCTGTCAAAGGCAGTCTCCTGAACATAGCCTCCTCACAGAGATCAAAAATGTTAGTCAAAGGCCCAAACACATCCAATAGACGGTCCTGACACCCTTTTAGCCCTTTGTCCAGACTCCTTCTCGGGTCCCTTCCAAATGTATTAAAAAAAGTAAGCATCTTGCCATCCAGTTCAGGAGTATAGGCCACCTTATTTGAGAGGGAGGGTCTTGTACACTCTGAGCGGAGTCTTGTCCTAACATCTTTGGGCATCTCTCTCCTGATTCAATATTCAACGTACTGTGCAACGTGCTTAAACAGGACCCACTGTGGAGAGAGAGGGTGTTGAATGGTACTTGGGTCAAACATAAGGTCACCCAAAGGATCCATCATGTGATCCAAACCCTGATGCTTGCTCTTCTCCTTCTTAATCCTTTTAATTTTAGTATCATCCTCTGATGAATCAAAGTCCGAGGAACATGAAATTATTATATCTCAACTACTGAAAGATTCATCGCAGGCAATATCCCTGCGTTCCCCTTTTGTGGCCTTTATAGCCTTCTTATTGTACTCCTTAAAAGTTTTATTATCAGACCCTTTCTGTTTAAAGGTATCCTTTGCCTTAGAAACCCTCTCTTTCTCAACATGTATTCTTTTCCTGGTGGCCTTTCTAGCCACACCAGCAGATGAGGTGTTTCCAACCACCTCTTCAACAGACCAATACTGTTCTTCATCACGCTTACCACTTAACTTCCCTTCCAGTTTCTCCATACAGTCCTCCAGTTTTCTTCCCAACTGGGTTGCTAAGACAGAAACTGCTTTATCAACGCATTATTTAACCGTGTCCCCCATGCCAGATTCAATCAAACTATTTGCCTCCATAAGAATAATTAACCAACTTAACCGTCAAAGTAACAACAAAACTAGACCACCACTCCAAAAGACTAGATCTCTAAATCTAAATTACTCTCCCAACAGAGATAAATAAACACCTAACAAATCACCACAGAACGTATCTTAACCAGCTTTGAACAAAAGAAGTAGCCAAAGGTAGGTACACCTTCAACTGATTCTTGACCCTGATTGGAAAAAACTCTGAGAAACAAAACGGTAAATTGAGCTCACTCGTGACCCAAAAGATGGCCTCTTAAATCTCAGTGAAAGCTAGAGCAAAATAACCCAATCTAAGATGGCCGTTGGGTCATATGACCTCCCTACGGTGGCCAAAGGGTTTCAGACACCGTCAGATAAGCAAGATTAACTCCTACTTATTGTCTAATTCGACCAAACTAATATCGCAAACGCTTATCGCACTGTTTGCTCTAATATTGAAAAAATACAAGAATGCCTCATTCGAGCGAAACACGAACAAAACGTTCGAGCTCTCGTAAAGGCTTCACGCGCATTGTTCGGTGGCCATAAACGCGAGTAAAACACTTGCGTGCTCCAATTCAAATAACAACAAGGCACAGCCTCGAGTGCGAGGAGAGAAAACCTCACACACGAAATACCATTGAGCGCGATGGTCTCGCGCTCCTCATACCGGTGACGGTGCCGAGCTAGAGCACTTGCCACCAACGAACATGCCAGCTTGAGCCTCGCAAAGGGACCTGTTATTAAATAAAATTGCCCCCACTCAAATAATAGAGATCCTAAACGAAATTGGCAAGTAAATACTTCAGCCAAACAATTTAAAGGTTTAAATACGCTTGCAGCGATAAGCCCCATGACAGTACAAGTAATTCATAAAATGGCAAATATTTAAACAGCTGAAGTTTATACTAAACATCTTAATGACAAGCAAGGAACACAGACAAAAGCGTGTCATTCATATAAAATCCATCCATAATGATTAAGTCCTCATGAGCCACAAAGACAGTACATGTAAGCACATAAAGCAGAATGAACTTATCTTAGCTGTGAGCAGCAACAAAGAAGGAAGATGGCTGCCTCACACAGGATGATATAGACTTTAGAATGCTAGTTTACAATTCTAAGTTCTTTTTAATTGTTTTGTAGGTTGCTACTGTGAGTTAGCAATTAAAGAAAAATGCATAATATTTGCGTCCGTGCCTTGCCATAAAATTCCACACCATATGCTCGTAGTAATGAACCAATTTTTCATTCTATTGACACCTTGCAACTTTACAGTTTTTCAGTTGGTGACATAGGCAAGGATTGTTTGGTGCACTATATTCCCCATTCCACTTAATTACTGATTGGCTTGAACACAGTGTTTCTGGCTCAATTAGGAATTACAGAGGACCTTTGATGTAGGCCTTAACGTTTTCCATTATGTTGGAGAATTTCTTATGAATATAAAATCTATTTGATTGTTCTTTGCTCTGCCTGTGTTCTAAACAGTAGATGCATATCGTCCTCTTTGTGCCGTGTAAGGGCCTTTGTCAGCTACACAGCCCAGTCCAGACGCCATTGTTAATAACTAAGGTGGATTTAAAGGGCACTCCGTCACAGTGGTGACTTAGTCCACTTTCCGCTGACCTGAAGGGCCATCCTCCTTATTTAGAGTTGGGCAGGCCTTAAGTATGTCAGCGGTGGAGACTACTCTGCCTCTGCAGCTCATATTCACCTCTGATGGTCCAACGGAGTAAGGGCGCTCAGAGGCTTTGTAATTTGTCTCCCTGACCTATTTAGAGTCGACAAACAAATGACAAGTTCTTACTTTCCAAAACATGGTTAGTGGCTTTGTAGAGCACCCTGAGGCTATTTGAGGCCTCATGAAGATGAACTGCCTGTGTGTACTGTGGTGTGATGAACTACCTGTGTGTGGTTTGGAGTTGTTTCAGGGATGGTCCTGTAGTCTTGCAGCTGTGTGGATTTCCACTTCTTTTTCTAGCATCAAATGGAATATTTTCTGTTACTGAGTTCCTAGCTACATCAAGGTCCAGATCATTTGGCTTTTATGGAGGGTGATTCATCAGGGTAGGGATGCGTGCTTCCATCTGGAGAGTCCTGTTGATGTCCAGTACTAGTATATTATGTTGCACAATGGTGATTGCAACTGTGTAGTTATTTGTAAGTCAGGGATTCCATAGGAAGAGCGTTTTTTTTGTTTTTCTAATAACTTTTATGCTGCTTTCATAATCTTCACAAAACTTTCCAAATGAAAAGTAAATCCGGCTCCGCTCCTTCCTGGAAGGTTTCGAAGTGATCCATTACACGAGAGCCGGGAACAATAAGGGGGTCCCAAAATACTTTTTTCCCCATGCTATTTGAATAGGGAAAATTAGTCAATGCTACTGGACAAATGGCTGAGCAGAATTACACCAAATTTAGTAGAAAGCTTGATCTTTATCAGAAACCTTGCATTTTGTAATAAACCACCAGATAGTGAGAGCAGCGGCCGTAGCGCATCAGGCAGGGGGAGAGAGTGACGCCTCTGTAAGGCTCAAGGAGCCCGTCAGGGAAAGGGTCGGAGCCTAATCCCTACAATAAAGGCGGTGCCCAAAGAGGCACCACCATAGGGATTAGGATGTCAGTTACCCACAGCCTTTTCATGGTGGTCCCACCTCCATGGTACGGCTGTCAGAAAGTGAATTTGGGGGCCCCTAGCAGGGCCCCCACCACCCGTGGGCCTTTGATATTTGTCAAGGGGGGACATGTGGTGCCCCCCAAACATCCATGCACCATGTGCCAGACACCACATGGTGCCTGGCACATGGGGGATTGGTGTTTAAAAACATCCCTTTTTCTATTGTGGCTTGTGCTGATGCCCTTTTCCAGGCCGCAGCGCAAGCTGCAATGGAAAAAGGGATGTTTCCAACCACCTACAAGGTGGTGGCACCCTAATCTGGCAGATGGGACCTCCGACTACTTGTCAGGTGGTCCGACTCTCGCTGCGATGGTGTTCTAATGATCGTCTGACCGCCATCGTATAAGGCCCTAAGGGTAAAAAATAGTGCTATCTAGTGACATAGGAAAAAAAGAAAAAATAAACCATTCTGATTGGCTGGATCTGCCAGACTGAAACCAGGCCCACAGGTCCAAGAGCTCGGTTGAGAATTGTTGTGTCCCCCATTACAGGGCTCAGGAACTCCGTTTTATAGTCCTAAAAAAAGAAATAAAAAAAAAACCTGGGCAGGGTAGGGAAACCCTGACCCCCCTAGCCCTTGTGGGTGGGTGGGTGCCCAAGAGGGACCTCCCAAGGGGTCCAAAAAAAACAATTGGGGTCTCTGAAGTCCTGCAGGACTCCCACTGGAGACAGTGCAGAGCCCTGTGCTCCAACAAGAGTCCTGCAGGACAGAAGAAAAACATTTTAAAAAAGGATGAATGTGGGGAGGGGTCAGTGGGCAATTGCCTGGTCATGGGGACTTGCCAGGTTCTGTAGCATACCCCACTCTTCCCAGGGATGAAGGCCATGCACAGAGAAGGGTTGGCTGCCATATGGTGGTTGGGCTTAAGTTGGACCCACGCTGTTTATGGTCAAAGGCTGTGCATGACGGGTGGGTGGCTGATTGCAGGAGTTCAGGTGCAGAGCTTAGCTGTAGGCCTGGCCCTGTGCCAACCATGCAGCTGAACACTTGGCCAGTCTTCAGGCCAGGTCCTTCAGTCCACCCCGCTGCTGCACACAGCCATTTAAAACATAGAAATCCACTAAAAAAACAAAGGTTCAGGTGGCCTATTAAAACAACTATATTCAGGGATAACAATACTCTCAGACCCTGCACACTCTGCACATTATGCCAGTAACCCCTCTGGCACAAAGATTTGTAAGTATAAACTACTGGGATGTGGGAGTTCACCGATAGCAACATAAACACAAAGAATCAATTCATTAAAATCTTATACATATCTAATGTACTAATTTTTAAATCCTTACAGTGTTAAAATTTGCTAAACTACAATCATTTGATACCCAAATTCTACTTGCTCCACATTCATTTCATAATCAACATACATTTAACTGCATAAATCTTTTGTCTATCATTTTATCAAAGTCCAGAGTGTACGTAATTGGCATAAGGTTTCCAGTCTCCTATCCTAAGGCAATGCTTTTGTAACTGCCTGATCCTTTGGCAAAGTTCTGCAAAGGCCAACACGTGTTTCATGGCTATCCGGCTGCTACTTCAGGATTGCAGGAACAACAATTACATCTTAAGTTTTAAATCTCACAGTAGATACAAATAGAACAGCAACAATCCTCTGACTCTACATCAACCCACATATACGTCTCAAATTAAGAAAATACATTTTATAAGTCCAGAAAGTGTTCAAAGACCCAATTCACAATGCCAAGGATGGATAATAATATGAGAAAAGCGCCTGAAAAGGCCCAAATGTAACTTAAAATAAGCTGACCCTGATTGAGATGTCCAATTTCTCCTTTCATTACATATAACATGTCTCAAATCAACAACAAATAAATGGACAAAGAGTAATAAAAGTGCACCCACTTCCTCTAACCCTGTAGTAATCATCATTCTCATATGTGAAGAGGCAAAAGAAATGTCCCAATAAAGGTACTTGTCCAATATATCAACACTCACAATTCAGGAGTCGCTACAAGGCAGTATAATACTAATAATGATACAGAGTCACACCGTTCAATGCCAAAGCCTATAAAGCAAAAATGAAAAAAATACCTATCTCTGACAAATCCAAACTAACAATTAACAGAAGGCAACAAACTTCAAGGTTTAAATTATGTTTCCATTTTACCCTATATATATCTCACTATTAATGCTGCCATCAAAGTCAAGTCAACAAGTTCATTGTTAATCCATTGCAAAGACTTCAGAACACCTTGGTGTTCAAAAACACTTCTTGCGAAAGCTACAAAAATAATTAATAATAAATTAAAATAATATGTGACCATGCTCCAAAATCCAATTGTTAACACTAGTTAACATTCCTACTAAGTAAAAAATCTGAATATTCTCATTCTGTACTACTTATTGATATTAGGTATAACCCAATTCAAAATCCAATCACAAACTTCTAAACTTATTGATATTAGGTATAACCCAATTCAAAATCCAATCACAAACTTCAAATCAATGTCGAAATCTGCTGGGAAGAACCAGAAAGGGGCTAGTATGCACCCCAAATCCTTTGTTTCTTTTGACCTTCAGGCAGCGATCTAACCACTGCGGTAGGCTCGTCGGGAAGTCAACTCATTACACAGACAGTGGTGTTGCATCTCTGTACCGCCCAACAGAAGGTGCCTTCCTTGACCGCGACCCCAGCAGTCGGCGGTGTGCTGGCAGTGCCGGCTGTGCAGCCACAGTCTTCACAAATCCAATCTACCCAACTCGTAATCTGGTGCACGGCTCACCGCGTCGGACCGCCTCCGCCGGAACTCGTAATAAGGCCCTAAGTGTCCTCCCACGGGATCTCTGATAATTTTCAGAATAAGTCCTTAGTATCTTTAACATATGAAGTTAAGCTTGTAACCATAGGTGTTAAAGATATGTCAGTAGTATCAGAAATTTTCCTAGTACAATATCCTATTCCAGATATTATAGGTCTACATGGTGGCATCCGTACACCTTTATCGTTCTTGGGAAGGAAATAAATAAATTATGGGTGTCAACCAGGTTTCTGACATCTAAATGTCTAAATTCTTCATAATCTCAATAACCCTTGTTGTACTACTTTTTCGGAAAGCCATAACATTTCTGTTACAGATGCATTGCCTAAGGATAAGAGACTGGACACCTTATATCAATTACGAACATTCTGCTTTTTGGAAGTTTGGTCTGCCAGGACTTTAATAAAATGATAGACTAAAGATTTTTGCAGTTAAATTGTTTTTGATTATGAACTGAATGTGGAGCAAGTAGAATTTGATGTAATATTTAAGTTTAGGAATTTTTGACGCTGTAATTATTTAAAAACTAGTAAAGTAGATATATAAAGATTATATTGAATTGATTCTTTGAGTTTATGTTGTTATTGGTGAACTCTCACATCCTAGTAGTTTATACCTTCAAAGGTTCAAGTGGAGTTATATGTAAGTAAGGCAGTAGGATTTTTACTCATGTTACAAAAAAAATTAGAAATATATATTATATATACTCTTTGTGGATGTTCTGCCTCACCGTTTATGGACAGAAAATTGTAACTGATCTGTACCACCACATGCCTACAGATGCTAATTTGTATCTAAACTGGACTTTGTCACCACACTTAACTAGGCATCATCTGCAGCCAAGCACTCAGAATACGGCAAATCTTTAGCAATGAGAACACTTGGGAAGAATATTGACAGGAGCTTGCAAGATTATTTCAAATGTGAGGCCATCCTCTGCATATCATACAGCAACAAATTGACAGTTACCAGGGAAGCACTTATTTGGAAGTCCCACAGCAGACACAAAAGTGACAGAATCACATTGTGGTCGACTATCATCCATGAGCTCCTAACTGCAAAAACATAATGCAAAAACATGTCCCTTGTTATCTACCTGTGAAAAATTACAAAAAGGGTTTTTCCAAACTGCCCGTCATTGCTTATCACAGAGCTCCCAGTTTACGACCTCTTATTGTGAGGGATGAACTCGAAAAATCTGTAACAAATGCTGGGTTTTATATCTGAGCTTCTAATAGGTGCATCATAGGTGAACACCTTTTAAAAACATCATCAAAACCTATAAGACCGCATCTTACATGTTGATCAACATACATTATTTATGTGATTCAGTGCCACGCCAAAGTAGTTAAACACAATATGTGGGCAAAACAGTGAATGACCTCTGTATGTGAGTCAGGAATCTCAAATAAGCAACAATTAATGAGAAACTGGACCAGCCTGCAGCCAATCATTTAAACATGTGGACCGTTTTCTATCAGATTTGAAGATTTTCCTGTGGAACATGTGGACTTCAGAGAAAACTTTTAGATGTACCGTTTAAAATCAGTGCATCCAGATGGACTGACCATCACTGACGATACCACCTGGTCACTATATATCTTAAGAGAGCTCAGAGCTGCATTGATTCACATTCTAAATGGAAGCTTTACTCATGACGCTTTTTCAGAATCCAGTAGTGTCAGCTGTGCAGCGACAAAGCAAAAAGTCTTGTACTGCATGAGCAAGGTGGAAGCCGAAACGTTGTGGTAGAAATATATTTTTATTCTTTGTCGAGTTTATCTGATTGGGGCACTTTCTTCTTTTTGGGGGAACCTCCTTTTTTTTTATCCCTACCTCCATTTACCTTTCACCTCCCCGGAACTCTATAATTACCTTAACCTCCCTTTACCTCTACCCACCCGGAACACCAAGATAACCCCTCTTCCCTTTACCCCTTTGTTTTTCTTTAATGAGATAAAAATTATGTTAGTTAAAAGAAAATTACCAGCATGGTAAAGGTTAAAAATACTTGCCTGCGTAGTACTTACCTACATGGTAAAGTCTGTGTGGTAACGGTCATGCATAGCAAAGCCTGCATTCTAGGTTGTTTCCAATTTAAAAAAAAAACATTTTGTGATCGTCATGGCATGCTTAATTATACTTCAATATCACACCTCCCCTCCTTCCTTCCCAGTAATCTAAAGAGACATGCATGAGCAACTGCCTGGGGGCACAATAAGCATACTTTCTGGTCCTGGTTTATTTTGCTGAAGACAGGGGTCTACTTAACTACACATTTTCCATTGTATTTATACATCAGGATAATTATTAACCAATCAGCGGGTAGGAGATGGCATTGTTCTTCAATAACATTGAATTAGAAATAGTGTACAATTAAATTATAATCTTGCTCTTTCTTAATCTTTTAATTCCTCAGTAGGCATCTTGGGCTAACAGTCCAACAATGTGCAGGGAGTGAAGATAAAGCCACTATGATTGACAGTGGATGGGCCATTCTGTAGACATTAGATGATAAACATATATTTCTTAAAATGATCATGACCCGAGTCTGTTATTTTCAATTTTATTTGTGATTGGAGCAATGGGATTTCTCCAAGTTTAAAACTTAGATTTCCAATAGGAATGCAATGGAATTCTTGGAAAAGGGAAATGACAGTATTTCGGTTTTAAAAGTAGTTTTTACTAACATTTTTGATTAAAGTATCTCAATGGATGACTACAACTAACTAATCTGAGATCCAATGTATTTGTATATTTTTGCCATTACCTACTTTACTTTAGTGACAGCAGTGATATCTTAATATTGAAGAAAAATCTTTACCTCAAATATATTTTTTTTCTGCAGGTGACCTGTTGGTTTAAAAAAGACATTGAAGATTATTTGCAAAATGGACTTTTAGGTTCTTCCTTGACTGAAAATGAGGAGTTACTACGCGAATACAAAGAACATGTTCGCAAAGCCAAGGTAAGACACACTTAAATCAGCTGTCTGAACACTCAAGAAAAGGCAGCTTCCAAGCACAATTTAAGAAATATTTTGAAATATAGGATTTTTTTCTGACTGCTTTTGTAACTAAAAATATTGGTTTGTTAAACAATAGAAAAACCAAACAATGTAAATTTTTTATTAACAAAAGTGTTATTTATATTTCTTTTTTGTTTAAAAAAATCCGTTTTTATTTTTTGTGTTAACAGCATAGACAATCACATTTTCATTTGCACACTCCTTAGGACAGCCTGTTTGATTTTGCATTTCACAGTTGCAACTTCACAGACTCAACCCAAATACTTTTGCATCGATTCATATAATAGCTACACTGTGCATAGCGAATCATGCCAAATGCAGCAGTGGCTGTGACCTCAAAGAACATCCCGTAAGGAATCTGTACCATGGTAATTGCGAGCTAGTCTACTAGCTTTGGGAGGCGGATACAGGGCTCGAAAAATCCATTCGCCCACTCGCAATTGCAAGTGAAATTTTAGCAGGTCGAGCTATATTTAGCAATTCCTCGAGTTCTGTTAGTTCAGAAAGTGAATGAGCAATTAAAACACCTTTAAATCTTGTTTTATCTTGACACATTTGCCAACTGCTCAAGGACAGAGGTCGAATGTCAGTTTTTCTTTTTACTAATTGTTGCTCATGTGTTCCTGGAAAATGGTGTTTACTTTTCTTTCTTTTTTTACAGTCAATGCTTTTTGTCAAGTGAGCTATTTGACAATAATTGTAAAACAAAATGCAGTTTTTTTTCTCTAAAACAACATTTGAACAGCTTGTAAATGAATAGTACAAGTAAATCAGAAATTATGAAATAACTTTTTTTTGTAATCCAGAAGTGTGATGCAAACAAAGATTTAAATTGGGGGAAAACAAATCAGAACATTTACTTTACTTTACTTGGTGATGTGCAAATGACAAATATTTGCAGAAACGTTATTTCCGAAACATTGTACACTATATAGTTTTAAAACCACATGTCAATGACAAATTCTATGGCAATTTTAATGAAAATCTGCTGATTGCAAATAACAGTGGGCTGCTATTTTATGCTTTAGTTATGTATTTATTAAAAGTGATAGTTTTTAACATGACATGAGAGACATTCCTGGCCAAGCCCTGATGACAATGCATTTAATGAACTAAGAGGCAAGTCTGCAGTCAAGTGTATCTTATATCTGGCTAGATTTGCATTCTATACAGAGCTAATGTTTAGTCTATTAAATCAAACAAAAGCGTTTTCTGTACGTGCTGAACTTGTGTATTTGTAGGTGTTCTCATATGTGATAAAGAAGAAAATGGTGTCTCGGTGAATTAAAATACTTGCCCAGGATCACATAATTTGAAGCCAGTTTATGGGTCAAGAGCATTATAATTAAAGTGAGTAGATTATTTAAGTCACTAGACCTGCAGGTCTAGAAAATTTGTTGGGACTTTTCCAGACCTGGGATAGAAATGAGTGGGACAAAGTAACAATACAGGGAAGGGTATGCCTACCTGGAGCGGTTGTAGATCCCAAATATGACCATTGTCTGTGCATCTTGTGCCTCCAATCGTCTGCTCATGTAGTGCCAGAACTGTGGTGAAGAACACATTTGCAGCTTTGCAGTCAGTAATACCTGTGGCTATATCAGGGCAGGGGCGCCATTTCTCGCCCTGGCCTTGTGACATCATTGTGAGTGGGTGCGATTACAATAGTGCTGCATTCATTCAGTAGGTCGCACAGTATTGTGTCCCAGCTTGCTGCAATTAGGATTTTACGGAGGCCCAATATATCTTTCCTGTGGAGTGCAACGCTCTCACCTTTGTCCCATATTTTCAGGGAGTGCCTCCAGGCTCTTTCCTGGGGGGCTCAGGGAATTTCCACCTCTTAGTAATCAGTTGTTTTGCTACAATTACTTCCAGGTCAATAAAACGGGTGGTCACCCTCTGGTTTGTACAACTGCTATAGAGATGCAAGATGCTTGCCCGTAAGGGTAACTGGGCACTCCGTGCATAAGGACAAGGCATCTGTAACTGACCTCCAGTACTCACAAAGTAGCGGCCGTTCAACAACATATGTAACAGGTCCGCATCTGCAAGGCTTCAGCGTGGGCAGGTGGCATCAGTGCGGTTAGAGTATTTATTAATTCTAGCAGGGGTGAGATACGCTCTCTGTGTGATATAGTACAGTATTAGGCGGAATTGCATATTTCTAGGAACACAAACTGGACTTTCCAACACTTGGTCTCACTCCTTATCTGTAAATGGGTGGTGTAAGTCCACTTCCCAATGCTGTCTCAAGGGTGACAACGTCGCTGCAGCTTGTTGTCTGAGGGAGCTAGTGAACTACTTTGTGAGGTGTCTACCCCGCTCTATGACGTGTAAGTATTGAATCATTAAGTATGTTCAAGGTTCATTTGCCATGTCTCCCTATTGGCTACTCAGGACTGCTAGGAGTGAGCAATGTAACAAAAACACCTGGGCTGAGTCCGTCCTCTTCAACTAATGTGGCATACAATGTTAATTTGCCCTCCCGGTATAAATCGCCCATGTCCCACCATTGGCGCAGGTAGGCTGACATGTTGACCTCTCGGTTCCTGGGCGTACCCTGCAGGGGCAGTGCTGGCGCCTACGGTGTCACATGTCATTTGATGTATAAGCACCTACGATAACAGCGGTGTGCAGTATTGAGTAACAGGGGCTCCAGTGATTTCCCTTTTGTACAAGTATGAAATAGGGAAAACAGGGCGGGGAGTGACCAGGGTGGCGAAATGGCAGCTGTGTTGGTTAACTGAAGCCAAGCCATCCATCTGGCCACCCACTGAACCTGTGCGGCTAGATAGTACTGTTCCATGTTAGGGACTGCCAAGCCCCTGTTATCTGTTGACAGGTAGAGTTATTTGATGGCTACTCTGCAATGGGAGCCACCCCAGAGAAAGTCTCTGATAGTTCCTTCAAGGGTACAAAAATAGGGGGGTGGTATATTAAGGGGCAAATTAGTAACTAGTATAGGACCACCATTTTAACTAGGGCCACCCGACCCATGACTGATAGCGGTAGAGTTCCTCAGAAAGACATCTGGGAGCGAATGGACGTCATAGCTGTGCCCAGATTTCCCTCCAGTAGAGTGTTTTAGTGTTTTTTATATTTCTTTTCAAACAAAAGGCATCAACAGATACAGAGTACACATTAGTGTTGCAATTGCACTGTAGCTCAGAATATTCCTGTCCAATCCAATAATTTCCATTTCTCTGCCTCGTTCCTACCCCAGTGTTCTCATACATGAAGTAGCCCCTGAATAGAACTCAGAAACTCTCTCCCTGCTGTCTCCATTGAAGCAGGTCTTCTGATATTTTAGCTGGACAGCCTCTGGTCTTGTACACTGTTTATTCTGCAATCGCACATCAGTCCATCCCTCCCTGCACCCCTTCATTGTGGGGCCAGGACTCCCCCACAGTTTTGCAAGTCTTGCAACCAGAAAGCCTTCCCCTGCCAATGATTGATCATTCTCCCCACCTTTGTACCCATCCATTATTCCCAATAAAGTGGTTTTGGGGTCGAGGGGAAAATCATGTCCAACTACTCTTTCTAGAGATCTATACACCTTCATACAGTATTGTGGTGTTACAAAAATTTACAATTTATTTGACTCAGCTCTCCCTAGAAGCCTCTTTATTCAACACTACATGACCTTTTCCAACTCACAATTCAACCCGTTATTTCAATTGCCTCAAAACTGCATTCAAAGTGGATCTCAGTTTTATAGAGCAGTGAAGCTAAAGCAACTCATATTCAATTTATATCGAAAAACTGTGTCCCTCCGATATTGTTAATCATTTAATCAATTTCTCATATTGAAAAAGATAATGATAGAAATCACTAAGGTCAATCTTTTCAGATTTTAAAATTTCTGCATTACAAAATCCATCACTTTGGCCAATCTCTCCCTCTTTCTCATCAAGTTAGGATCACTCTGAAGTGGCTCCACCACCTCAACCATATCAACTAATAATCAGATTTTTCCATTTCTGGCCACTGATCGTGAAAAGACTCCTTTACCTGCTAATTTCTCTTTATTGAGAGCTTAGTGCAAGTCTCTGTTATGATCTACCTTTGACATTTACTAGAGAAAAACGTTCTAACAAATCTGAAATTATGGTAAATATTACTATACTATTGGAATGCTGAGTGCCATCTTCCAGAATGAATTTAAATAAGTTCTTGGCATTTTCTTCTCATTTGTTGCAGAAATTAACATTCACAGAGCATGCCCCTTTCTCCATTACATTAAAGTATATACTAAATCACTTTTTAGTGTTAGATGTTTATGAACAAAAATGACATAATAAAATGTGCATGGGTTTACAAAGTGGCATCCATTTCTCACAGATATTTAAAACATGGTTGTCAATGTTCCCAGCCGTCTACAGTAGTTGTAACCACCGAACATGGCAACCAAAATGTGCAACAAATGTATGAAAATAAAATAAATTATATTTTACACAAATATTATCATATGTTGCAACATCTTTTAGATGAATTGTTTTTTTCCTGCAAGTATATGATATATCTTGTTCTTCGTAACTTTGTTGCTGATTTTTTTAAGACCAAATGCTTTCTAATGTCGATGTAGTTCAGGTGTTTGTGCTCGAAGGGCAATTATTTTAATAGTTTACTGTCATTGATATGAGAAGATTGGTTTCCCTTCATCATACGTAGTATGTAGGAAAAGGGTAAACATTTAAAAAATTGACCTGCGAATATTCACTTATCAATTTTGTGGCAGAATGGTTGGGGATCCCTCAAAAGTATATCTTGATTTACACGTTGTTAAATAAATTCCTGCCATGTGAGGGCAGCCCCCACAGAATTGTGCACAAGTTCCTTGCTCCCCTGAATTCCTGCTCCACACACATCTCACTCGCCAGCACCGCCAACCTCTCACATTGTATTGCACAGCAAACATACTGGAAGGTTTATCCTCTGAACAGCCTTGATGTGGCCTTCCCTATTCCATTTAATTATACTTTTAACATGTTGGGTAAACTCAGAATCTAAATTTCAGAAAAGTATGGCATGTCTGAGCCCCAAAAATACCAGAAAGGTTTAGTGATTTAGGGTTTCTCAACAGGGGCTTCCTGGGCGTAAAGTTAAATACATTTAAAAAACTAACTCTGGGAGCTCCCATTGTCATAGCGAACATGGCAATACACTTTACTGGCATCTTTATGAATGTTTGCCACTCACCCATAGTTTCCGTCCACATTCCAGTTTGGTGTATCTCATGCAACATCGTAAGTTGGTATGACAATTTACACTATTCAATGTGTTAATATAAATATAGAGATTGAAATCTAAGCATAAGCCATTGCTAACGGCTGTTCAAGAAACTTTTGAATCATATTTCATGTCAGATATAAAATGATTGTTTATTAATACTACAAGTGCAAATGGTAGCAGAATGATTGAGTTGGCATCTCTTTAGAGAAGTGATTCTGTTGGAAATGGCCCTTTTTGCAGGGTCATCCCTAAGCTTTTTGCCTTCCTCCTGGATTTGTTCTAACCTGTTTTTGTTGGCTTTATGACTCTGGGCACTTTACCACTGCTGATCAGTGCTAAAGTGCATATGCTCTCCCTTGGTAAACATGACATGTGAATTGGTATATCCATGATTGGCTTATTTGGTTTGCCTGTTAGTCCCTAGTAGCGTGGCATGTGTGTGCCAGGGCTGGTAAACCAAATGCTGCTGGTGGGCCTGCAGCGCTGGTTTGCGCCACCCACAGAAGCAGCTTGTAAAGTGTATCTCAGACCTGCCACTGCTGTGTCTGTGTACAGTCCAGAACTGCCATCTTGGCTGTGAAGTGCACCCACTTCCCAGCCCCTGAACCTTCCCTTGGCATCATGTAAGCCCCCCCCCCTATGGTAGGGTGCACTGTATGTGTAAGGAAGGACATGCCTTGGTGTTTGTAGCATGTCCTGGTAGTGAATTACACCCAATTTCGTTTTTCACTACTGTAAGGCTACCTGTTCTCCATAGGCCAGAATGTGTAGTTTGACTATTACATTCTATAGTCATAACTGACCCAAAGAACATGGTAGAAAAACAAATTTACTATGCCTGAGCTCAGAATATTAAAATACATCTTTTAGTGAAGTTTATTTTTATATTCTGTGTTTGAAAATACCACTTTTAGAAAGTAGGTATTTTCTTGCCTAAGCCTTCCAGTGTGCTCTGCTGTTATGCGTATTGGCTGTCTGGTTTTGGAGTGACAGGGCTGGGGTATTCCAGGAGACAGGGTGAGGTGTCCCAGTGGTGAATAGAGAGATCTGCATCTAGATGGGTGGGAGGAGTTGCACCTGGGACCTGAATAGGGCTGTGTCTTCCTTCCACAATGCTGGCTCCACCTCCTGTGGTGTGTCTGATGGCAGACCCCCTCTTTCTGAAAGGAAGGATGCAGCCTGGTAAACAAAGTGCTCCAGGACTGTGCAGAACTGGTTCTGGCTGGGCTCAGTGACTTGTAGCTTCTGAGAACAAAGACTTTTGGGGTATAAATATCTGTGCTGAAACCCCTACAATTTGTATTGCTCCTGGGCAACAAGAAGAACCTCTGTCTGTGTAACTGAAGGAATCTACAGGAGAGGACTGTCCTTGTGCTTGTGTGCTGTTTCTTGGACTGGCCTGCAGTGGTTACTACTGGACTTGGAAGAAGAGGAAAAGGACTTTGAAGGAACTTTTATTTTTGCTACAGCAATCACCCAAGGGCTAGAAGAGAGCTAGCCTCCTGCAGGAGTCTCAGGCACATCAGACCCCACCATCAGCCTCCTGTTTCCTCCCAGCGAGGATTTCTATCTGCAGGTGAGGCTCCTGTGAGTTCCAGGGCCTCTAGTTCTACTGTGGAGAAGAGATTGCTGAAAATCGTCGATAACGCCCGTAAGCGAGGCGCCGCAGCTGAAGAGCGTAAGGAAAATCTTCGCGCTGCTGCCGCCGAGTGCTCGCTACTGGAGATCATCGCATCACCTGTCTGCGGGCTGCCAAAGGCTCGCTGACTTCAAGATTATCGCATCACCTGTTTGCGGGATGCTGCCAAAGGCTCGCTAACCAGAGAGCATTGCATCACCTGCTTGCGGGCTGCCAAATGCTCGCTAACCCGAAGATTATCGCATTGCATGTTTGCGGGCCTCAAAGCGCTCGCTAACCAAAGATCATCGCATCAAGTTCATCGCTTCACAACATCGCAGCGCGGATGCCGAGTGTTCGCCATTTTCATCGCATCGCATCAGGATCGTCGCTCCCTCGCAGAGCGCCATTTCTTTTCATCGCAACAAGATCGCACACGCAACAGGCTCGGCGCATCATCCTCCCTTTCGCGGCAAGGATTTCATCGCATCGCCGGCTTAGCGTGGAGAAGTTTGTCGCTTTGTCCTGCACACAGATCAGCGCATCATCCTCCCTTGCGGCAAGGATTCAACGCATCGCTGGTTAGCGTAAGGAAAATCATCGCTACAACTCCTTAGCGACATTTTGGTTGCTTTGCTACAGAATCCAGGTATCTTGTGAGTAAAAGGGTCGCAGAGACCACTGCCTTGAACTGAACTCCTCTTTGCAGATTTTGAACTATTTTTGCAGCCTTTCAAGAGTAACCCTATTTTCTAAGTATTGTGGATTTTTACTGTTATTGGTCTTGTGTTAAGTCTATATATAAAGATACTTATTTTTTATAACTACTTGTGTGGTGTCCCTTTATAGTGTTCTTCACTGTGTTACTGTGTATGGTCATAAATGCTTCACACACTGCCTCTGAGATAAGCCTAACTGCTCGTGCTACGTTACCACAGGGTTGGGCAGGGGTTGTCAAAGGGTGTAGCCCGCTTACTCTGACTTAGGAAGAAGGGTCCCTACTTGGACAGTGGCGAGCCATTGCCAACTAGAGACCCCCATTTCTAACAGATTCCATATTATCCATTTCTTTAATGTGGGGGACGTAAATGTCCCAAAAGTTTTAATAGAAATGAGTTGGCTGTTACAGTTCATAGATTTTTTTTATGTCATTGAGAAATAACGTGTATGCTAAACACATGTGAAAAAGGACTTTGCATGTGGTTGCAAACACTCTCATGCATACTGGCAAATATTGTAGTACAGAGATACTCCTGCTGCAATGTCTCTCCTTGGAGGTTCCTTAACATCTTGGTGTATTTTAGGCACAACTTTGAGTCCTAGAATGTCAAGATATTTTCTGTCTGATAAAGTCTTGTATTTTCTGTGTACCAGTTTTGGATCCGGCTTCTTCTTTTGTCTTTTCTATTATTTCTTTTTAGTTTCTTTTGGCGGCATCCTTGAACACTTTCAAATCACTGTATAAAAATATATAACATGGTGTTGGACATGGCCCTCTCTGCAGGATCAATACCAAACTTTTTGCCTTTTCCCCCTCCTGTTTTCTGATCTGTTTATATTGGCTTTCAGGACTCTTTGTGCTTTACCAGTGCTTGTGCTGACTTCTTTGAACAGACTTTAACCAATTGTCCTTATAAGTCCCTAATAAAGTGGTACAATATGTATCCAGGTTCTGTAAATTAACTGCTACTGCTTATTGTGCCACCCAGTTAAGTAGCCCTTTAAAACATGTCTCAGGACTGCCACTGCGGCCTGTGTGCAGTTTTAAACTGCCAATTTGGCCTGGTAAAATAAAACTTTTGCCAGGCCAAATCTTCTTTTTTTAATGCAGGTGTCACCCCTACGGTAGGCCATAAACAGGCCATAGAGTAGGGTACATTGTATATAAAAAGCTGGACATTTAATTTTTGTATGTCCTGGCAGTGAAAAACGACTACATTTGTTTTCTCAATTGTGAGGCCTACCTCTTCCATAGTATAACATTTGGTTACATTATTACATTTAATAGTGATACCTGTTGTTTGGGAACAGGTAGAATATCATGTTTTGTCTCTAAAGAGTTGTAATTTTCAATCCTCTTTAATAGTGAATTAGGATTTTAAGTCAAAATTCTGAAAATGCCACTTTGAGAAAGTTATTGTTCTAACCATGTGGGTCCGGGGTCACAGGACTGTGAATAGTTGCCAGGTGGCCTTTGTGTATTCCTCTTAGACAGTGAGATAAAGGGGTACTAGATGTTAGCAGGATGCGCCATTCTGCCATGATGGGAGGGGTGGGGCTTTTCCCGGCCCCACTTACATTTCAAAGGAGCTGCCTCATCACACTCACAAAGAACTACACACCAGTCTTTTGTCACCCTAGACCTCTTGGAACCTGGACAGGGAGGAAGAAAATGCCAGAATCATGGATGGTGGAAAAGCTTCAGAAGTGTCTTCCACTTTAAAGCTGGTACCAGGTATAAATATAGGACATTCAGACCAGCGCTACAGTTCATTCCTGGACCTGCAGAGGACCCTCAGAAGGACTGCCTTTTTCTTCAGATGACTGCCCTGCTGCTTGAGGTCTGCTTTGTACTTCAGATTACTGTCCTGCTGCTCCCAGAGGACTACCCTACTGCTTGAAGCCTGTCTTGAGCCCTCAGAGGACTACAATGTTGCTTGAGGACTGCCTTCATGCTGAACCCCAGCACTACCAGAGTGGCTCCAAAGGCTAGTTGGCTGGCCTTTTGTTCTGAGTTACAAGGACACAAAAAGCTCCAGCAATGTTAAGCCAGCACCTGGGCCCAGCCTGAAGTGAGTCCTCTCCTTCAAGTGGTGCCCATCCAGACCTGGACTCTTGCAAGTGGTGCCAAAGGTGCTCAATAACTTAAAAACTAAAACTTGTGACAGGAGACCAAGACTTACCTGCTCGCCGAGCCCCCAAGGTGTATCTTTAGTCCACTTGCTTTGCGGTACCTCCCGCCATGTTCTTCTCTGCAGCAGCAAATCCTGTTCAGCGGCACATCACAGAAGGGGTATCCAACCTTGTGGCGCCCTAGTCAGCTACAGCCTGCTGCTTCGTCCCACTGGAGATTTTTAGCTTACAAAAAAGTGACAAAGTCTGAACATAGAATCTTCACCATGACTTTGTCTAGCTACTCCCCGACGACAACGCCTCCTCCTTGGACACTGCTGGCTGCCTTTCCCCACTGAATTTTGCCTCCTCATTCATTATTCTTTCAAATTTCTTCTAAGTGCAAAGGCAAGCCAAGACTGAGCCCAATCCCCCTCGTTTATCTGGTCCATGATCATGAACACTGAATTTTTTCCTCTAGAGAGGCAAGTCTGACTTTGTTAGGTCAAATCTAGCGCAGCGCGCATGCGCTGCTCGGCTCGACTTTAAGTAAGGGTTTCAGAAATCCACCACACGCTTGCGCGTGTGCTTGTAGTTTTGCCTCAGGCTATTGGCCTTTGCCTGCGTCTTTTTAACAAAGACAGCACGCAATTGGCCAAAGCCTCTTTTTGTCCCACCCATGTGCACGCCCACGGCCTAATGCTTGCGGTTATGCGCAGCAGTAGCATATGTTTCCAATTATCATGCCCAGACGCGGGCGCCATAATTGGAAACATATGCTGCTGGTCGCAACGCGCGCGCACACCAGCAGCTCCCGCATCTCAGGGGCGACATGTGTTTTAAATTATAGAGCCCTGGTGCTATTCGCGGGCTTGTTTTTTTTTTTTACAGTGCAGGTTTACTTTAATTCGGAGCGCGGCGCCCGATATAGGCTCACCGCGCTCTGTTTATTATTATTTTTTTTATATTTAGCAGCACTCGCGGGACACCGGAACTTGTTGCCAGCTGCCCTCCTTTCGAGCGAGAGGGTGCAGTACAAGTACCTTTCGGTGTTGCTTTTCAACCATGGTAGTCCGTTGCACCCATGAGGTCCTTGCACAAAATGCTCCTGCTTTTGCTGCTGACCATCCCTGTCTCCGTGGTGAAAGGTAAGTGCAGACTGTAGGGAGAAGGTGTGTGTGTCTTTCGAGATGGTGGAGTTTTGCAATCTCTTCTTGTTGTGCTTTATGGACAGTGTCGTTAGAGGTGGGAGGTTTCCCTGCCTACTGGCATCGCTGCTTTGGGGGCGGGAGGGAGGGCGGAGAACGCATCTCCCTGTGTTCGGAGATCCGCAGCATGAGACGTGTAAACCTGCACCCAGTGTTTCAACATAGACAGTCCCCTCCCAAGGCTGATTGTAACATTGAGGACGGGTCTGTTGGCAAACACGTCTACCTCATTGTGTCCTTACAAATGTTCGTTTTTTACAGTTTAAAAGTTTGCATGCACTTTTGTAAGTGGGCCTATGAGATGATAGATTTTGTATACAGGAAACCTGTGAAAACATTACCATGTAATACAAAACAAGCGCCTGATGTGTTATGCAACCAATGCTGTGTGTCTTGGTGTTGTTGCGTTCTGTGTTTGTCCTGTCTTTTGAAGCCTGTATTTGTGTAGGATGTTGTGTGTTTTCACTGAGCATTTACAGCGCCGTACGTTCGCACGTGCCTGCGTAGACCCGTGTGTTGTCTATAGAGGTTCCTGCCTTCTGTGTTTTTAAACTGCCATCTCTCCTGTCTCCGCTAAGGCATGCGTGGTATGTCTTTTCACCCCAATAAGTATTGAACCATTTGGGGACTTTAACTTAAGAACCGTTTGTTGTCCGTGTTTTTATTCGTTCTACCTGTGTGTGTTTAGACACTGTACCCCTAGACAGCTGTTTTGAGTTTTTAGACTATTGTTGATTTTGTGTTCAATTCCTTCTCTATGTATGTTGATGCCCGTGGGCAGATTGTCCTCAGAAACCCTTTGTATGTTGTTGTCAGGTTTCATGCAGAGGACCGCCTCTGCTAGAGAAACCTGCAGTCTGCTAAGGATTGCTCTTTCCCAAATCTTCTTGGTAACGTGCAAGTTAACAAGGCTGCTGACATCTCCTCTAAGGGGTCAGTTACACAGTTATGTTAATTTGTGCTGGTCAAGACGGCCAAGCGTGCTACAGTATTTTTACCTGCATCCGCCAGACGACGAAGCTTGATTTCCACATAGAATAGGAGTCTGACATAACCAGTTGTGAATATTTGCATTTTTGGATGCTAAATCAAACCGAACTCGTTCAGGGATAATTATTTGACTTGGGCTCTGTGTGTGTGTTTTTTTTATCGGTATATGCCTGCGGCGGTGCCTAAATCTTGCATGCAGTCAGAACATATGTGGCTGTTTACTAATATGGCTGCCGCCGCTCCAGCGTATATCATTCCATACACAATGATATGTCGTGTTGTTTACTGCTGTGTTTGGCAATTTTAAACACTTTCTCTGGGCATTCGTTGCCATAGCAGCTCGAGTGCAAGCATCTCCAAATGGTTAATTCAGCACGTTCTGCGTGTAGCCTTTGGGAGACATTATTTTTTTTGACTAACAAATTCTTATAACATCCCAAAGGCGAAACCTATTGGCTATGCTAATGCTTGGTTAATATAGCAATTTCCTTTTTAGGTCTCGCGAGCCAAAGGCTCGAAGAGACATTTTATATCTGGGCTTTTCAAAGTGCTGCCGTGGCCTAAAGCTACAGTGCACGTGAACGTGCACGCGCGCAGCGCCATGTGTCTTAACTCCGTAGCGATCGTAATCACGATCACTTTCACTTTCGCGGGCTTCTCTGTTGCTGGCATTCCCCCCTCCCTTCTCGCCCAGCCCTTCTTGTTTTTTTTTACTTTAAGCGCGAGGCGCGCGTGCGGCCAATGCTTGCTTTTTAATGGCTGCATACAAAAGAGCGTGCCACAAGATTTAGCTGTTATAAGGCACATCACAGCTGGCGCCAATCACTGCTAGGGACCCTGATGTAATTGCCACTAGTATGAAGCGGTGTTTGTCTAAGAACATTTTGGAGTTGCTCTGTCATCGTGTCTTGTGCAGCCATCTCGAGGGTTGCTGCGTCTGTGGCAGCAGCCTCTCTTCTAGGTGCCATTAGGGGCAATCTGAGTAAACATGCTTCTGACCCACTCCTTGCATGCGCTTGGCTTTCCGATAACTTCCTTTCAGGCCGAATACTTCGTCTCAGGGCTCACTTTACACCAATTACCCGGACTCCAGGGCCCTTAATGACAGACGTTGTTTGACAGAGACCAGGTATTTCACAGGACCGGGCCCCCACCTTTCCTGGACTCCCCGGGGGCGAGCCCTGCCCCGGGCCTGGCGACTGCTATCAGGGCACTGGCGCTCCAATTCCGACTGCGCCATTGCTGTTTTTGTTAATAGTAATTAAATCACAGTAGCAGGACAAAGACACCCCCTGCCATGGCTTAAATCCACAAATAGATTTACCTCGCCCCCATCCTCCCCACACAGACCTTGTCTTGCTTGATTCACGCGGCTCCTCTCTATAGGACTAGAAGTCTAACGAGGAACTATGGGTACTGTATTAAAAAGTCCTGCGTGGCATCAAGGTGACTTCTCGCAGTACCGGTACTCAGCATAACACACTCTGATAACCGAGGAAAGATGTTATTCCTTTATCTCATCAGGTTTGTGAAGCGGCCCTGCTCCCTCCCCGGGTCACTGTTCTGAATTAAGCCACGCACTCTTGTCAGACATTCCTTTCAGGTTAGATGCGTTAAGAATCTCGACCTTTGTTTTCTTTTAGGATGATGACCCCTCCTCTCTGATCTCGCTCCTGATGTCTAGGCTCTCTAACAGTGTACAGTGACTTAGCCTAAAATGGTACCCCCCACATCTCCATTACTCATCTCAAACCATCTTCTACTGCTGTGATAAAAAAAATAACACTTTCAAGACCTCCTATCTTCTATCCCCCCACTGTCCATTTCAATCCAACTAACAGATTCATATTTCCACCACTCAAATGAATCTCATATTTCTCTGTACTAATTCCCCACTAATCCTGTTTGCGTTCCTGAGTAGCATGCTACTCGCCAAAAAGCGCTTCAACACTTCATCAGTGATGGCAAGCACTATATAAATGCATACCCTTCCCTCTTCTAGCCCTCCACTGTCCTTTTTCAATCCAAATAAAAAACTCACATTCCCACCGCTCAAATTAATTTTAAATCTCCCTATACTAATTCACCACTAAATCCTCTTTGGGTTCCGTTGTAGCATTCTACTTGCCGAAAAACGCTTTGACCCCTCGTCAAGGGTAGTAAGCGCTATTACAATTACTTCAGCTGCAGTGGTACCCTGGCCTAAGTGTGTTTGTGTGGCTCACTGCACCCAGAATATGAACATCATCGCCCAGCATCTGACCTTTCTTAAACATTTACTGCAATATTATTTTTGATAGATCTGGTGTTATCCAAAACCTTTTGATTTAACTTAAATTATATACAGAATATACTTTCTTATTAGGGCTTTTATCCAGCCCTCTTCATCCGCTTGTCTGTTGTTGTTTCAGTTAGATGTCTCTTCTGCCCACTACAACATGGGACATTTTGCAGTAGGTCAGACCTCCTCAGCAATTGGCTAACTTCACTGTGTGTCACTGCATTTTGCCCTTTTCCAAGGAATACATCTTGCACTGAGCCGTTCTTAGACTGTTAGTTGTGAATCCACCCTGCTTCTTTCCCTCTCTCACTTACCGCTTAATCATGAGACACGTCGATCCTTTCAACCCCAGAACATTGCTTTCGGCACCTGTGTTCCAAGTTGAAATATTCACTCTGAAATACTCCAAAACAAATGGAGAAACTGAAATGCATCTACTTCTAAAAGCCTTGGTATCATTGATAAAGCAACGTCCCTGAACTACCAAATAAACGAAGAAGGCCAACAATTCCTACGCACGGTGTAGATTGTAGAACAACCACCCCTCCTTTTCATGATTCTATTCCCAGGGAAAAAGCTGGAATTTACCTACTCGAATCTATCACAAAAGTTCCAAATGCTTTAATGAATTGCTCTGCTTTAAATGAGGGTCTTTTACTCCTACAATCTCATTCATTGTCTCTGTGTTCTAAACCTGTGAACCCCAGCTTACAAAATGTTAAAATACGTCTCTTCCCAACTAAAACAAGTGTTGGCAAAGCCAGTTGGTCTCACTGTTGGGACCTATTGGCTTTGTCAGTGGTTTTTAGTCATGCTCTATAACATCCCTGGTGCTGTGCAGCATGGATAAATTAGAAAAAATAAGAAAAATTAAGCCAGTGTCTCAGCCGGCTGCATATTTCTGTGGGCAAGAGAAAGCAAAGCTGTGCAGGGTAAAGAAGTACACAAAAGAGCGAGCTGGAAACCACGTGCACTCCCGTGGAGTGATTCACCAAAAAGAAAACAGTAGTACCAGAGAAAGTAGGCAGTGTAAGGGCGCAAGTAATGCCTTAATGCTCTTGGAAGGGACAAACACAAGTAGAGGAAGTAAAGCCCACACAAAGCAATGAACAAGAAGCAAGCACATGAGAGTGACCATAAAGGCAACAAATAGTAAGCTATAAGCAAGCTCTGTGAGCTGACAATATGTCTCACAAAATGTATTTATTTATTTAGTGCTGTTTTTTTAGCAGAAAATAGACTCAAATCTACTTGCATGTGTTTTGAAAACCTGTAAGGTGGTGGGTAAACACAAATTCTTTACGACACGCAAGGCTGGCAGTAACTGCGTCTCTTTTACCACCAGCCTGGCTTCTGGTAAGCATAGACTACAAGTACAAAGAGGCACAGTTACTGCCAGCCTTGCTTATCGTAAGAAACACCTATAAGTACAAAGTGCGTGTTTACACAATACTTGCAGGTTTTCAAAACACATAAATAAAAGGCATTGTCATTTACAATGTCAAAAGCTTAAACTCTCGCAAATGCGAGACCTATTGCATTGCAAATGCTTGTTAGTTATGCTTTTTCTACCGTAACAATGGAGAGCAGTACTAAGACAACAGTATATCCCTGTTTGTTGATCTTCAAGAAGCCTATTAAAGTTATTTTTGGCACCGTATAGTTAATGCCAGACATTATGAAGACAGCTTTTCAGTAGCGACTTCAAATACCCCCCTTCAGAAAGTTTATAGCCCTTGTTTTGGTTAACAAGTCACATGATATATAATATGAACTCAAGCCTAATTACTTTAATCATTGTCAAGCTGAGAGCACAAACTACTGTCTTTAAGATCTTTCCATCATGTGCAGACTTTCTGGTTGAAGAGGTACACTCATCGCATGAATTGCTGAAGTAAAGAGCAGCCACCTTATGTAATTTAAACAATACATATGTTACGAATGTTAAACATAAATAGGCTACCCAGAACATCAATGGCTTGAATGCCCATTAAAGTGATCTGATAAACAACATACCATTTAAGCTAATCCTTGGTTTTTAGCCCCTCCCCAAAAAAGCAACCAAAAGGATCAAACCCTTTTTTTTAAAAGTCAAAAACAAACATTTTGTTATTCTCACACTAATTATGTGCAATCATGGCAAAAAGATTGTAGTTCTTCCATTTTTCTCTGGAATTTCAAAGCAGTGAAGTCCATCATTGTTAGATCATTGCTTATAGTAAAAAACCCTATATTTCTATCTCCAGCTTTTGGTGAAAATGTATGTGATGTGTTGTATAATGAAGGCAAATCAGCCAGTAACTGGCAAAAAAGGCTATTTTCCCCAGAAGCCTACAATTACTACAAACATTTATGTAAGTGGACTATGAACATAAGAAATATCATAAAGGGACCTGTAGAGCTGCTCAAAGCCAACAGCTTTCTGAAATCCGTAAACTACTCGCCAGTCTCCCATACATTTTCATCAATTACGCTGCTAAGAGCTGCATCTTTAAAAGGATAACAGCACATCGGTCATCATCACGCATGACATGCAAACACTTCCCACAGAAGATCAAAGCAAAGACTGCACACCCTACACGGTGTAGTGTGCTACCCATGTAGGTAAGTGCTTCAGCTCTTCACATAGGGCACTATGCAGTATATAAATGTTGCAGTATCGTACAATACCAGGGCAGATTCCCACAGGAAGTAACTTTATAATTGGCAAGAACCCTCTGTACCCACAGTATCAGTATATCCCTATACATTGAATCAAAGGCCACCCAAACGTCCCCAAAGCATCAATAATGCTCCCGGCTGGTCTGTTGATCTCTACATGATAAAGAATGTTAACCTATTGTCTAACCTACTAAAACCCCACTTGCTTGAATGGCACAATCCGAAGCTGCAAGAACCAATCATTGAATCTTATGAAAATGTTAGCAACTAAATCTAATAGGGAGATAAACCTGTAAATTGCTGACCTGAAGGGGAGCCTTTATTGGAGAGGTGCTTAAAGATAGTTTCAAAACAAGTTTCTGGGACAATGCCTTTTTACACTGACCATACTAGAAATAGGGATCAGTTTGCTAGTCGGAACTTCTGGTTAAAGCACAAATTAAATCTTGGTAAATTAACGGGGGCAGTACAACCAAAGGTAATTGGAAGAATCATATTCTATAATTTTCTAAAGTCATTGACACTAGAAGTTTTTCAGCTTTAAATTATTTAACTAAAGCACAGTGAAGATCCAATAGTTATTTATTCCATTCAGATTCTTCAATCATGCAAAGCCTGGTGGTGAGGGTCATTAGATTTTTTGTTTTTCGAAAACAAACTACTGCTTTGGAAATTTCTTTTTGATGAAAAAAAAAACAGTTTGCATGGTTGCCATCAAAACCGATGGTGACGTCCACCAAACGTTCGGTAAAGAGATGACCACTGTTTTAGAGGTCATCTCTAAATTTGACAGATTGAGTACCACTGGGATGCAGAGTCGGCATCTGGATGGCAGAGGTAATGTCCTCAGCCATCCCGAAGAAATCATCTTCCAATTAAATGGGAGACAGCTCATATTTTAGCTCTTTCTCTAAGAAGTTTTGATTTTTTAATAAAATAACAATGAAACCCTATTTTGTTATAGTATAATGTTGTATATTTTCTGGATTTTATCTTAGAAGTACCCTGACCCCAACTGTTGATGCTCAGCATCATCCTAATTTTACCCTAACCTAATCCAAACCACTTTCCTAACCATTAGCCTGACGTACATCCATCCCCATCCCCAACCCCTACTCTTGATTTGAACACGATCCCCATCCACAGTCTGGACCCTAATTCTTATCAAGACCCCACCCTAATCTTAACCATACCTGTCTCATAGGTTATCTAATGACTAGCTTTTGCTATTACGCTGCCTTTCTCCTAACCCTTCCACAAACCTTCAACATTACACTGAAGTTGATCAGTATCTAAACCTTACCTTGTCCAAACTTTGACAGTTACCTTTACCATTACTCTGAAAGTGAACCTATTCCTGCCCTAACTCTCACCCCTTCGCTGTGCTTCCTACTACCAATAAAATATGTGTTACAGATTTTTTTCTCCATGTTTTTGGGGGAATTAAACCCTTTTATTGAAAAGTGTTTTCTGCGTAAAAAGAGAGGAGCTTCCAGGGGACACCCAAGAACATTTAGCGGGAATTAGATGGGGGCAGTTTCGCTGCTCTTATCCTTCTTTGGCCGTGAAAAGAGGAAAGTCCTTTTATGACCAGGAAGTCCAAGCCCTTATCTATTTTGTGTGGTGTGTCCTGCAAGTTTCTCTTAGTGGACTCGCCAATTCACACGGCCACTCTATATCCTTCATATTTTAACTACATTCACCTACAGCACACATAATTCTGCTGGCCCAATGATGCACAAGTAGTACGCCCCCCACATTTTATTAGTATCTGCTGCCCTCTGATAACGAGCCATGGGGAGGTTGATGGCAGATGATGCTAATTCAGAAACACAGGCATTATTTATGTTCCCTTGCCGCAAAGACAGCCTTCTGGTCCTTCACGTAAATCCTGTGTACTCTCCCAGCTCCCATAGCTAGGGTGCTTAACCCCAAAAAGTGTGTACCTGTGTTTTGTGTATTTGTATAGCATGTTACACAGGTATTGTGTGACTGAGACTCTTTGAAGTATACTGATGATCTATGCATTGTAGGACTTCCAGTTGAACGTTTTGTGAAATAATACGCTTTTAGTGGAAAGAAAGATTGAAATACACATTATCTAATAGTAGTAAGGACTGCAAATTAAATAAGATTTGACTGAATCTCCATTTCTACACAGACATTACTCTGACTACTGTTATTTTGACATAGACATCTACTTAACTTGCTGTTACAGGGACCAGCACTAGTAGATTACATGGCCATGACTGCGGTTAGAATAGTGAATTATTCATGACGGAGTGAAGGAGAGTCTGGTGATGGCCAGCTCTTATGGCTCCAGACATATTTCTTCAGAAGGTGTGGTTTCATTATAATCCTGTATCCCCGTATCCTATCCCCAACTGGGGATTAGTTTGACCACCTCTCTCTAGGCCATTTTGGACACTGTCTCCAGTCCAGAAATGCTCACCTCGCGTTGGTTTCAGGTTTTTTAGTAAAACTAGTTCAATAAAAGCAAATAAAAAAACTGCGTCACCGAGATCACATGAGGCTATCACACAAACGCTCAGGGACTGGAAACAATGTCTGTATGACCTGTCGAGAGGTGGTTATCCTTCCTGGGATCTTGTGGGACCAGTGTAGGTCCCTTGTATCACAAATGCTCCCAGCAACTGTAAATATCTATTGTGACAGGCCTGTTTATAGATGTTGGCCCTTAAATATTTGGTACCCCTATGGGCATACTTTGACTGCTAGCTCAATGTGAACACCCGTAGTTCTCCTGTAATGATGTTGGATGTCAGTTTGACCCTAAACTATCTTCTATGTCAACTACACCTCATTTCTTAGACACAGACCACAGGATCCCTGGAAGCCCCATCCTCTGGACACCAAGATACTTTGCCATTTGATACAAGGCCCTGATATCCTAAAATCATCACATGTGGCTTCAGTAGGATTTCTTTTAATTTTTGGTGGCTTATTTGTGATATACATTTTCTTGGGGTTAAGCCACTGCACTTAAGACTGCTAAGAAACTAAAGAAAATTGATTACCACATAAATGCTTTGCGAGGCAGCATCTGTGGTAGGCATATGGTGTCCTGTACAATGCTAAGAAAAGTCAAGAAGCTTCTGTGTCCCTTTGACTTGTAAGGAGCCAGTGAAACTCCAGAGCCTACTGGCACTGTAGAGGAGGCTGTGAGGTCAGAGCTGTAATCAGTGATACAGCTTTTGCAAGCAAATCACATATCTTCCAAATAATAGACCTTCCCTTTACTGACTCAGTCGTGGCAGTGACCCATTCATAGGAGAAACTGAACCTCTTATAGATAGAGCAGGATATGGAGCACACCATGGACATGTCCCAGTCATTGAATAACTTCTTAGTGAATTGGAAGTGTAAGAGATGGGTCTTGGTGGATGCACAAGCAGGAAGCCTAAAAGATCCTTTGATGCTCACCTAGACAAGCACTTCACCTTTCCCAGCTGCTGTCACCTTCTCTTGCTCTTCACCAAAAGAGGTGAGCATCCATTAAGTCAGAGGCAATTGTTTACAGCTTCTTTTCTAGGGAAACACACATACTGGAGGCAACTATAAAATAAACACTTGGAGGTCGTATGGCAAAGGTGCTTATTATGCTACCAAACACTAGCTCTTTCTGTATGTTCTCAGCAATTGGTTGCAGTAACTTTATGCACAGCAAAGTCTGGTTGCCATATTTCTAGTTTGGGCCCAAGGTATGAGATTCAGAAGCCTATCATAAAGCTTTTGTAAAAATGTTTCATATCCACAGGAGGGTAATCAGTGCATCAGTCTTGATGGTGGAAGAACTTTTGGTCAGTGTCTGTGCATTACATTTGTTCTAGTCCTGGTTTGGGTTTTTTGTAATAGTGATGCAAGGAACAGGTGGTCTGTTCTGCAGATGGAGTAGTTCTGTTGGGATTTGCAGGTAACATCCAAGAGCAGTTTCCTGCATTATGACAGCACCAAGAATTTGTGTACCCTTTCCTGGAACTGTCAGACTTAGACCCTTCAAGGCCCTTGCCAGCCCGAGAGGCCTGAGTTTGCTTGTGTGAGAGTTGTGCTGGAAACTTGTTGAGTAAATCAAACATAGCTGGGATGAGATGTGCCTCTTGACTGAGAAGGGTCTGTGCCCCCATAACCTGATGCTGTGTTGGACCCCCATATTGCTGCTGCTGGATATTTTCTTCTTCAACCTGCTGCTGTCAATAAACCCTTCCCTGCTTGATATTGTGGCTACACAGCGTCCCTTTGCCATTGTAGGTCATGCAGCTGATGTGTTGCTCCATTCCGTAGATGGACCTGGGTTTGCCCTCGATGCAGGAGGCCATACGTTATGCTGGAAGGTCTGGCTAGAAGGCTATATTAGGTTTGTGCACAATGAACTCGTTTACAGGATCAAGAAGAGATCAATTTGAAATGTGTTGTATGGTCAAGAAAGCCTTTTGTGGACATGTGCAAATGGTTGTTGTGAAGCTGTGCTAGCACTGCACCTGAGGCATGTACTACTACAGTCATCAGCTGCCATGATTTTTCACATCTTTGCACCCAATGAATGCCAAAAATGCTGTTCCTCTGCCCATTCTGGTTTGAAACTGTAGGGCATTTATGGTGGCTGCATGTAACTAGTGCATGTGCTTGTCCTGAGGCTCCTGGGTGGACCTCATAGAACATTTACTATGACTGCATTTCTCCTGTGCATGCCTATGGGTTACTCCATTATCACTGACCATGACTGCTGTATACGGTGCATGCCTTCAGGTCACTTAGCTGTCCCTTCAGGGCTTATTTACAGTCCTTGCCCTGCCTGTATTCAGTGCATGCCATAAGTAGACGTGCACGGCTTTTTAGGGGCTTGCTCAATCATTCACAACAATCAGTTAATATACTGAGGTTACTAAATACCCTACATACCTATAACCTATGTGGTGTGCATGCTCCAGGGAGTTCACCTGTCGCTCCACAGAATATTAAGACCACTTGCTACGAGGCCCTGTATCCATTGAGTGCTGTGTGATGCCCAATCATTCATAATCAGTTAATGTAATCTGCCTGTGTTTTATCACTCTTCCTCCGATCACTGCACATAGGTGCTGCAACCTAGGTCAGGATAAAGCATCTGTTAGACCAGTCGGCCTTAGTTTGGTCTTCCCACATACCTTTTTGCCTTCCTCTTCCAATTTTTGCTGATTCTGTTTTTTCTGGCCATAGGAGTCTGTGCACTTTACCACTGCTAACCAGCTCTTATGTGCATGTGCTCACTACTTTAAACATGGTTGCATTGGCTCGTACCCAATTGGCATATTTAATTTACTTATACTTATAAGTCTGTAGTTAAGTGCTACTACATGTACCGAGGGCCTATAAATGTAATGCTACTAGTGAGCCTGCAGCACTTATTGTGCCACCCACTTAATTAGCACTTTAAACATGTTTCAGGTCTGCCATTGCAGCCTGCATGTGCAGTTTTAAACTGCTATGTTGACTTGGCAAAATAAACCTTTTGCCAGACCCAAGCCTTTCTTTGTAATACATATAAGTGACCCCAAGTGTATACCCTGGACAGTCCAGAGGGTAGGATGCAATGTATTTAAAACATAGGACATGTACTTATATGTTTCAAATGTCCTGGTAGTGACAAACTCTTAAAGTAGTTTTTCACTACTGCAAGGTCTAGAGTTGAGTTTGAGTTTAAAATATTTGTAGAGCGCACGTACACCTGGCGGTTTTATGGCGCTATGAGGTACTGAGCTCAAGAGGGCAAGAGGGTCGGGGAGGAGGGGAAGAGTAGGACGATTATGATGGCAAGGCCTGTGAGAAAAGCAAGGTTTTGAGCGCCTTGCGGAAGTGCGGGTATTGAGTGGAAGATCTAAGGTGGGCGGGGAGGGAGTTCCAGAAGGCAGGGGCAAGTGTGGAAAATGTTGTGCTCCCCCACTTTTTCCGCCTAAAGCGGGAAACTGTCAACAATTGTTGAGAGGATGAGCGTAGTTCCCTGGCGGGGGCGTAGGATTTGATTTCCGAGGAGATGAACGCAGGGGCTACGCCAGCCCGAGCTTGAAAGGTGATACATCCTATCTTGAACTGAACTCATTCTCGAATACGGAGCCAGTGCAAGGACTTCAAGAGCGGTGTGACATGGTGGAATTTGGCCAGATTGTGAACCAGGCGGGCAGCCTGGTTTTGGACCAGTTGTAATCGGCGCATGCTGTAGGTGGGCATGCCGCAGTATAGAGCGTTGCAATAGTCTAGGTGGGAGATTACCATCGCCAGGACAATGAGTTTAAGGGCGGAAAAAGAAAAGAAACGGGAGACTTTGCGGATGGTGCGGAGTGAAAGAAAGGAGGAGGAAACCACGGACCTGACCTGGGTGTGCAGAGTGAGTTGGTCGTTCAGTTTGATCCCTAGAGTTTTCACGGAGGAAGAGGGAGGAGGGGGGGGACCTAGGGAGGGGGGCCAGAAGAGTGGAGTCCAGGGACTGGTGCAACCACCTGTCAGAACCAACTCAGTTTTGTCTGGGTTTAACTTCAGGTGGTTGTAATTCATCCAGTCCCGGATAAAGATCATAATAGACTGGAAATTCGCCATGGACTCAGGGGAGGGGGACAAAGTAAAAATAAGCTGGAGGTCGTCTGCGTAATTGTAGACGGAGACCTCCATTTGCTGAAGAGCAAAGATGAGAGGGGCAATGTACAAATTAAATAAAAGAGGAGAGAGGGAAGAACCCTGGGGGACCCCGCATTGCACCTTCCGGAAGTCCGCCGAGTAATCGCCCAAGCGGACAGCCTGGGTGCGGTCCGTCAGGAAGGAGGACAGCCAGACCAAAGCTGAGCCAGCGACCCCCGCCGCTCCGACACGAGAGAGTAAGATGGAGTGATCAACCGTGTCAAAAGTGGCGGAGAGGTCAAGGAGTACCAGGGCCTGGGGGTGGTTAGTGTCCATGCCTTCTCGGAGGTTGTCAAGGACCGATAGCACTACGGACTCCGTGGAGTGTGCGGGGCGAAACCCGGCCTGACGGGGGGCTAGCACTCCATTTACATCCACAAAGGTACTGAGAGCTCTGGTGACATGGCGCTCCAGCACCTTCCCTAGGAAGGGCAGCAATGAGATGGGGCAATAGTTAGCGAGAGCGGAGGGGTCGGCGCCCGGTTTTTTGAGGATAGGGTCAATGATGGCCGATTTTAGAGGTTGAATGACAGTGCCCTGGGACAGTGAGCTATTGAGAAATTCGAGAGGAGGCTGCACACAGACCGATTAAATGTGCCTCAGGATGTGGGCAGGGCAGGGGTCAAGAGGAGAGCCTGATTTAATCAAAGGGAGAAGGGAGAGAAAGGCTTCCTCAGTCAAGAGAGGGAAAGAATCGAGGCGTGCCACGACTAATGGACACTGGGGGTTGACAAAGGAAAGGGGGGAGAAGGGATATTAGCTTTGATGTTAGAGATTTTGTCCAGAAAGTAAGAGTTAAGAGAATCACATAGATCCTGGGAGGGGGTGGGTTTGAGGGTGGCTCTGTTGGAGTAAGCAAGGTCGTGAACAATAGAGAAAATTTCTCTGGGCTGGTTATCAGCAGCCATGATTTTAGAGGAGAAGTAGGCCGTCTTCATAGCCAAAATAGTTTTTTTATATTGAGACAGGAGGATGGTATACTGGGTTTTGAGGTTAGGGCAGTAGTCACGTCGCCAGGCCCGCTCGGCATGGCGCACTGTGAGTTTTAGTGCCTTGAGTTCCTCGTTGAACCAGCGGTTGGCGTCGTTCGCACGTCTGGAGGACACCCGCCTGAGGGGAGCGACAGAGTCGCAGCCTGACAGGAGCCAGGAGTTGATGGAGTCGGCCTGTGCGGAAGATGACAGGCCGTGTAGGTCCGGACTAGATGCAAGGAGAGTGGCGGAGAGAGCGGGCGCGTCCACCTTGCTCCATGAGCACGCCTAGGTGTTTTTGGGGAGAGAAGGCTTGGAGACTAGGCTAAGGTGTAGGGAGAAGGACAAACAAGAAGTGATCAGACCAGGTGCAGGGGGAGATGAGCAGGGAGGCTAGAGGGCAATTTAGGGACCAGATTTGATCCAGGATGTGGCCCTGAATGTGGGTGGGGGAGTGAACGTGAGAGTCAAAGTTGAGGGAGCGGAGGGTGTCTGAGAAGTCTTTCGAAGTCGAGCATTCGGCGGGGTCGGACGTCCAATAGTTAAAGTCTCCTAGTAGCAAGATAGAGGCGTTGTTGACCGCTAGGGTGGCCACTAGATCTTGGAAGCCGGGGAGAAAGGATGGAGAAGGTTGGGGGGGCGGTACATGAGCAGGCAGGTAAGTGGGACTCTAAAGGAAGGTGAGCGGACGACTAAAAAGTCTGATGATCCGATGAAAGGAAAGGATAACGGCTGGAAGGAGAATTCTTTGCGGGCGATCAGGGCGACGCCGCCTCCCGGTTTGCCGGAGGATCGGTCGGCGCGCAGAGCATAGTGAGCAACGGGGAGGGCAGCTAACAGAGAAGGAAGGGAGTTGTCACAAAACCAGGTCTCTGTAAGGAATACGAGATCCGGTTTGTGCGAGTCCAACAAGATAAAGAGTTCGTGACAATGCTTAACTGCTGACCTGGTGTTAAGATAATAGACGGACAAAGTAGTGGGCGCGGGGGGGGGCAAGGGGGACAGGTGGAGGGAAGGGTGAGGGCAGCTGAATAGGGGGGGGCGCAAGGCCGTCAGTTCCAGTCTGTCGATGTGCGACATCACGGAGTCCTCCAAAGGCCACGGGCCTTGGAGGGTGTGGAGCTGAGTAGAAGAGTATTGAACAATCTGGGCATGATGGATGGCCCCTGGGCCCGGTCGGCCGCGGAGGGGCGCAGACGGGCTTACCTTTGGCGCACCTTCGACGTGCAGACGGCGCGCCCGCTGCGCTCGTCCGCTGCGCGTCCGGAAGATGCACATGATTTATGAATAGGTGGGACGGCGGCGGGGGGGTGCGGCCTCTGAAAGGGGCGTGGCCTCCGGGCTCGCGTGAATGGCGGCAAAACAAGTTTTGGGTAAGATGCCGCGGCAGCGCTGGATCCGCTGCGCGAGCAGAACTGGGAAAGGAGCGAAGTGAGTAATTTTGAACAAGATATACAAGTGACAGTCAATGATAAAAGTTTTAAAATCAGAGTCTCGCTCCCGGCTTCCGCCTCAGGAGCTCAGTGCCCATAGGATAACATTGGAGTTACCTTATTACATTTAATAAGCTGTCACTTCCCAATGGGAGGGGGACTCAGTTCATGTGTTTGGTTTCTTTGAAATTGTAATGAAAAATCCTAATTTATAATGAAGTCAGATTTTAAATTACAATTTTGAAAATGCCACTTCTAGAAAGTTGGTATTTTCATGCCTTAGCCATTTGGTGCCTGCAGTCTGTCTCTGGGTCATATGACTGGGTGTAGTTGACAGTTTGGCTTTGTGCATTCCTCCTGGACAGCCCCACAGAATGGGGGACTTAGGTGAGCCTGGGTGGACCATCCCTGCCAGGATGGGAGGGAGGAGCTAGGCCCAGCCCCACTTACATATGAATAGAATGTGTCCTGCCTCTACTCAAAGGACTGCATACCCCATGTAGTAAGTCTGGAGTCAGGGCCAGGAAGGCTGGGCACCTGTGCACTTCAAATGCCTGCCTCTGGAACCTACTCCCCACTTCAAAAGCACAACTGGGTATAAATACTGGACCTCTGCCACCAACTCTTAATGTACATTTTGGACCTGTGGAAACTCTGCCAGGAAAAAGGACTGCTGCGCTGCTGAAAGGAATGCCACTCTGCTAGACTGCTGCTCCAAAGGACTTCCGCCCTAATGTGCTGACCTGCTGCCCCTTTGCCCAGGTGAGAAGGACTGGACCTTCATCTCTGGAATGCAGAACCCCAGAGTGGCTCCAAAGGCTAGTTGGCTGTTTCGCTGATTTAAAGCCACAGGGAAACAAGAGGCTTCCAACAACCTTGTTCCTGCACCAAGACTCTGCCATCTGTGAGTTTAGTCTACCAAGTGGTGCCACCCAAGCCCTGGGCCCTTGGTAGCAGTCTTAAGGTGCTTTGCCAGCCGCTGCGGATCCCGCAGAACTGACGCATCTCCTCTGCTGTGAGGTGCAACCCTAAGCAGGACTGACGAATTGCTGCTGCCGCGTGTGTATTGGATCCATCGCAAAGATTTGCTTTGCTGCCGCTGCTGCAATCTCCTTCGGAACCGCAGTTGCCTGACGCATTCTCTGCAAAGGGTCTCACATATCCATCCGGACTCCACTTCGCAGCATCGAAGCCCCTCAGAACTGACGCATCTAAACGACTGTGCAATGCATCCTCGATGCCGGACTTCACATCACAAGCCCTCATTGACAGGATATTCGACAATAAAGCAGGACCTCTCATTGCAGCTTTGCAGCATCTCGGAGCATCTCTCATGGCTTTGGCTGCGCAATGCATCTTTGATGCGGATCCTCGCAGCGATACACAAACCAGGATGTAAGGAACTCTGTTCAGCAGGCCTAGCTGGGTTCCTGCAGCTGGCCCGCATTCTATTGCGGTCAGCCTGAACTTGTGATTTTGTCCTGGTCTGGCACGACCAGTTAACACAGTTGGCGCTTTTTGGCTCTATTTTCTCTGAAATCTTTAAACCTGCTTATCTACGGTTCTACTGATTGGATTTTTTTTATTTGGTCTTATATACAACTCTATTTTTCTATTCTGGTGTGGCACCCTTTTTGTGTGGTTTATTTCACTTTATTACTGCTTGAAGTGTTGCACAAAAAATTTACACATTGACTGTAAGTTAGGCTTGACTGCTCTGTGCCAAGTTACCAGAGGATTAAGCACAGGTTAATATAGGGTTGGCATGTGCTTCACCCTGACAATAATTGTGGTTGCTGCTTGACCCAGGCTCATACCTTGGTTAACCGTCAACCCAATTTAATACACAGCTTCTAGGTCTTCAGGGATAGGCTGCTTTTAAAATTATTCTTTCTTGTAGAGAAACATATCAAGTTTGTTCTTTAACACCCGATTATTTTTGATTTGGGGCTTCAACTGTTTTATCATTTAAGAAGAGAAATACCCTTCAACAGAGAGGGAAATAAGGTATTCTATGGAAAGTGCTGATGTATGATTAAGATATTTAGTATCTAGTCCAGAGAGGAGAACTCAGTTTAACTGGATCTGTAATTTCTTGCTCAGTATGCAGAGGTTTTGGGCTTCAGTTTGAAATTATCTAAAAAAAGGCTGCACCAGTTTCCAAGTTGTAACGTATAAGTCATTTGCTGTTCCCTAGGATTAGGTGTGCTCTTAATGAGATTGAATATTTAGGAGTAAATATTTTCTGGATTTTCTACGATTGCCTTATTTACCCTCAAAAATGATGTGGCTCGAGTAGAATTGTGTTAGTCGGGCCAATCTTAAATTCTCAACGTGTAGCATGGCGAAATTCATAACATATTTATTCTGCCTATATTCATATATAAATGTAATTATACACTAAATGTGCTTCCAGAGAAAGGCCTTCACTCTGTTTACATAGTGCTTGGAATGTCTGCATTGGGCACTGGGAATAAGCAACATTTTCTTGGTAAATGCTAAAGATTAAAACTGAGATTTAATGCGAAAGGCCCCATATTTTCTTGTGTATAATAAACTAACATTATAACATATCATTGGTCGGAATAGATCTCAGGTGAGAGAAAGAAGTCTAGTTATTAGATCGAATTTGACTTGGTCCACTCAAACCTTTAAGAATGATTGTTGTGCTCAATGCAGACAAGAACTTGTTTGGCGCCTAGCTGCAGAAGTGCAATTATTTCAGCCCACAGAACAAATTAGAGTTCTATGAAGGTGATGAGCAAGCCAGAAAGGTTCTGGATTCATCAACTTTATGATATAATTGGTCTTTCAAAAATCATTTTTTAAACAGGTCAGTACAGATGGCACTATGCTGAAATCTGGCTATCTGAAATTTCATGATACTTTCGGGGAGATGGAGAACAAATGTATGAAGTATAGATCAATATATAATTCCCAGTGACATGCCAAAGCAGACAGAAAAGCGATCCTTTTCAGGTAAGGGGCGGGACAAAGGAGAGAACTATAAGAGACAACAAGGAGGTTAACATTCAAAAATGTTGTTGAACCTCTCGGTAGAAACAAAGAAAGGTTTCCAGAAGTCAGAGATAAATCAAAGAGAGATGCATGCTATCAGTGCTGCATTTGGGGAAAAACTAGATAGTTTAACAGAGTGCACCGAGGCATTAGAGAAAGTAGTAGATAAGCTAATCATTAAAGCAAAAGAAAACAAATCTTTTAGCATATGCAGTGAAAGAGCAGATTTTAGGGGACGCTCTCTAGTTAATATTCCTGCAAGCGAAAGAGGTCACTTTATACATACGATCAGTCATTTCCAAATCAATGCAGGATAGGCAAAGTGAGTTAGCAAATCAAAAAGATTGAGTTCAAAGGGTTTGGTGGCTAAGGCTCAAATGAAATTCCCAGCATTGCTCCGTGTCAAGCACAACAATGTGATGTATAATTTTAGGGAACAAAGGAAGTGGATCAGTTCATTTAGCATTTGAAGACAAATATGGGGAAATTGATATTTTTTCCTTTGCAAAAATAAACAAATCGCAGACAAGCTTGAATTAAATGCATTAGGATAATGTTAAAAAGAGTAGAGGGGGGATGCACTGGCTGAGGAGCATAAAGGAGACAACAGAAAAAAAATGTTTCTTATTTTTGTTTTAGAATACTGCACATTTTAGAGAGTTATACACTTTCTGTAAAAACGAAATTCAATTCGACTGAGATAGAAAAAAGGCCAGACCAAATATTGTCAGTCCTAACATGCAATGCAAACGGTTTGAGGATGAAAAACCGTTTAGTTTTCCTGCACCTTAAAAATCATTGTGCATCGAAAATGATTTTACAGGAAACCCATTTCTTAAAATCTGAATTTGCAGCACTTTTCAGTAAGCAAGATTGGCTGTTACAGACGCATGCACCCTGTACAAAGGGGTGGCCGTATTGGTGAGGCAAAAATCATTGGAGTGCAACTCTCCAGTTGTTATTGGAGACGAATGTAACATTCTCTTAGATAACATGCTAGATAGGTCAACAAATTGTAATCAAGTGTGCTAACCAAAATCACGTTCATGCTGATCTTTTTTGATATAAGAACTTGGGCTCTGCGATATTTGATGGTAGGCCTGGGCGGTAAATTCCGTGCCGCTCGCGGAATTTGGGTAATTTCACGTTCCGTGAAGAACGCGGAATTGCCCAAAATTCTGCGTTCTGCGGCTTTGCGGAATTTTTTGCTTGTTCGCGTTCTCAAAATGCGTGTTCGCAAGATATTTCCCCCCCGAGCTCGCAAACAGCATTCGCAAACAGGAAAAAAGCATCACGAACAAGCAATTCCGCGTGTTCGCAGAATTTCTGCGTGCTCGCGGAGATTTTTTACCGTTTTGTGGAGCTTTGCGTTGTGCGACTACGCAAATTCCACCCACCCCTAGTTAAAAGCAGATTACACTTTGCCATGGCCAGATTTAAGAGCTCCTGACTCAGAGAGTGCGCTCCCAGCATCTGGGTCCTCTGCTCTAGAATAACCGACCTCCCAACCTCAGACCCGTATACTATCATTTTAGGAAAGCCTTAAAACCTTATTATTTTGCAAAACACCTTCCCTCTTTGTCCGCCTCCTTTTTGTCGGACCCTATAATTATGCTCGCCTGTCATCTTTTCATACTTTCCAGCCATTGTCCCTGGCTCAAGATGCCTCTTGAAGAGAGCACGCACTCCAAAAATAATAAATCAAATCAAATGCCGGCTCTGTGAGGTTCCTCGCTCCCTTATTGGATGTCGGAAAGCACATTACGTTGCCCTTTAGGTTCTTCTTTTTACATAATCTTGTACTTTACCTTTGCCATTATTATTTCGCTAACTGGATTGTATTTTGGGTAAGCCAAGGAATCCATAATGAAACTTTGTAGGGTCTTCTGTTTGAGCATTGGCGAAGCACATCCACAGCTAACGTGCTGGGCCTGATACACAAAGGTAGACATACACTTTTGTGTAAGTTTCCCATTTTTGGCATTTCACAAAGGAATTTGACGAATAGTATCTTTATGACTGTTGAGTCTCCACACTCATGGTGAGACTCCGCACATAAAAAGATAGGCAGTCGTAAAGATACTACTCTTAAAATTGCTTTGTGGATTTCAAAAAATTGTTAGCTTACACAAAAGTGTAAATTTACCTTTGTAAATCAGGCCCTTACTTTGTGGATTCACCTAAGCCCCTATAGTATTCACTGATAATGGTATATATCATATTGTGAAGGAACAAATTGCAGGTACTTTCCTGATGTCTTGAACAGATTTTGGACATATTCAGTGGCGGCCGAAGCTTATTAACAGTGGTGAGAGAGGTGGAGGGGGCGCATGATGCACACTGCCTGTACGTGAGGTGACTGTGACACAGTGTTGTTTCCAGGGTGGGTAGCGCGGGGTTGGAGAATAAAAAAAAGAAAAAGAAAAAGAAAACTTACCTCATGCTGCTTCTGCCACCTCACGCCTCAGAGCTCCTTTGCTTCCTGGTCCCAGCAGACACTGGGACAGCAGCAGACTCCCTGTGCAATGCCTGTGCTGCACTCATGTTATGAGAGCAGTGATGGGATTGGCCTGAGCTGGCTGGTTTGATGCTGCGCTCAGGACAAGGAGTCTGTGCTGTTTCCCCAACCCAGCTGTACCATACAACCGGGTTGGAGAAACCTAACTGCGCATTTCTGTTTGAACAGCCTAAAAACCGGCCAAACAGACGTGCACAGTTAGTAGTGCACATCACTCCGCCCCGCCCCCCCTACCATGGCCTGGCCTAGCCCCGCCCTTCCCCTCACACACTGGCTCAGCCAGCAGCCGAAAAATAAGACAATATAATTTTAGTTTTCAGCTTCTGGCTGAGCCAGAGTGGCGACGCTTCTCTGCCACTGGAAATATTTCAAAGAGAACGTCATGGTTCGTGTCCTGTACATATATATTGTAAGTGAATATGGTCGCAGTTGAGTTAAGGAAGGAGACACATATACAGTTGAATACTCCCACGATCTGGTAATCATTCATGTTGATGACGGATTCTAGTTAGAAGCTAGTATGCGTTGATCAAACTGTTCTAATGAAATAAACATTTTTCTTTCAGGAATGGAGTTCTTTCCTTGATAACCTAAAAGAGGAGGCGCGCAAGATTCTGCTGTCAGAGGATTACACAGATAAAGCCAATCTGAAATGTTCTAATGAAAGACTCAGCTCCCTGCAGACCACATTTTGGCAACTAATGAATGAAAGGGCAAACTTTTTGCAAGAAACGAATGACTTTTTCCAGAGTGCTAACAAGGTCGGTACACTTATTTTATTGAAATGTAAATTGTCCGTTTTATATAAAAGCACAAGAGTAACTAGAGGGCCAGTGTTTGCCTTTCTGCGAAACGGCATAGCCTGACTTTAGGTCGTCAGGCATTTATACTATGCATATTGAGTCAAGACATGGGTCACTCTTTATACAATTAAAAGCACGTGGAAATAGAATAATAACTATATTTGAACTAAAAGACAATTTATTTCATATGATACACCTCCTTGACCAGGGGGCCACATCCTCCAAAACCAGCCAGTGGTCGATGCGCGACTAGGGGCCTTGATGGGTCGTGATACATGTGCCACAAACTTTTCACTATATCTCTCACGCCAGACATCATGCAGCGCCTGGTCAACCATAATAGCCTGGAGTTGCGCAGCTACATGTGGAAGCAGTCTGCGCCCAGTCTGAGATTTGTCTAATGTAGGGTTTAATACCACATTAAAGCCCCCTTGAATCATTGTAGAACTGCCCAAGCCTTGTATTTTGTCTCAGTAATGACCACAAGATGTGTTTATATCTTTTGTGATTAGAGAATTTGTTTGTACATATCTGTTATGTTTTTTTATAATTTGTGTTCAACTAATACAGTGTTGAATGCACTATAAAGAAAAAAGAAAAATAAATGGCTCTAAATATTGAGCACACATAAATATGGTTTCATTAAGTCATTGTAACTCAGTGCGCCACAACTAATTAATGGGCTGTCCAAACAAATAGCATTTGTTTGTCATAGATTGACTTATGGTATATTTTTGGTTCCCGTGCTCCCTATTTTCCATGGTCATTGTGTTAGCCATAGAGCAGAGCAACAGTGTTTGGAGGTCACCCCACTGTTTTCCCTAATAGGTTCTTGTGCCAGACAGAGAGAGAAAAAGTCAGGGCAATCAGTCTTGGGGCCATATGTGCATAAGTGTGTGACTTTCATGCCCTCCAGGATACCGTGTATTATAAGATACAATTCCTTCCCATTTTTAATAACTTGGAGAGTGCACCATCTCTTTCCTTTTCGTGCAACAATTGTAACTCCCCTGATATGAGCCTAGTACATTGCAATGTGGGCTTCTCCAATCCAGCCATACCAAAGCCTAGTGCAAGGGTGCTCGGTGAGATGGAGCTCCAGGAGGGAGCTAATGTCTACCTTGTACCTTCCAAGGCAAGTGAATATCTGCCTGACTGACCTTGCACGGGTCGCCTATGCCCCAGACATTCCATGTCACTAATGTAACCCCCAGTACCATTTTACTCACAGCACCATGGGCAGTAAACCCTCCCAAGAGGGTATTCTTCTCCAGTCGTCCTGTCCCTGCCACATGCCTAGAACCGTATTAGCATCATGCAGAGCAGTTGAGGGGACCCTCCCACGTAGGATGATGTACAGTAACATAACAGCAAGAATAAAGACATTCCCCCTCCTCCACCCACGTTAACACCCCCAATCCATTAAAGAAACTGCCCCTCCCATACGTCCTGAAAAAGAAATACATTAAAATTGTGCCATGTTTGAACCAGTTGGGCCCAAATGTGAACCATGCCGGAGATGCTTAGAGAGTCAGGTGAGAGCCTCGTCTCACAAAATGGATGGGTGGCTGGGACAACAAAACAATGACACCTCATGTGTCGGCTAACAAAATATGCCAAAGGAAGGCGGGCAGGTTGTTAGTATGTATGAGCAATGAGTCAGCCATCGCATAGCGAACGGAGTTCAGGGAGGCACCTCTGTCGTCTCCCTCAATCCCAGGGTTCAAAGAAGACATACGTCTAAGTCAAATCATCAAGTGAAGTAGGTGTAACAGCTCTGTGGACAGGCCCACCCCAAGGGCTGGCAGCGTTGTGTGGATGCACAGGAGTGTGAGAGGCGGCAAGCTTCCAGTGTGAAGTCAGTAAGGTAGCGTGAGGCTGTATTAGCCTCCTTCCAAAGATACTAGTCATTATAACTGAGATGATTTCTGTGATGATCTGCACTAAACCTGCCTTCAGGTGTGGTTTTTTCAATGTATTTGTGTCCTTAGGGACAACCCTCAGTTTGGGCAGGTAGAGGAGGACATAGAATGGACTTTCACAAGCATTTGCTTTGCAGGGATGAAATCTCAGTGGGCGCTCTGGACTGCTAGGGTAACATCTAGGTAGAATGAGAGTTTGTTTCACTGGTGCTGAATGTCCCCTATATCCCTTGAGAGTCGCAATATGGCATCTTGATCCCTGTATTAGAGGAAACGAGCAATGATTGTGCACACCAGGGGCCAAGCGAGTGATGGGCATGCTCAACTGAAAACAGGCTGGTGAGGTGGTCGCCAAAGAGGGAAGCAGTGCAGGTCCTCAATGTAGAGTACAATATTCCCCTTGGATGTTGATTTAGACAGGATCCTGATGTTGTTTCTTCTTGAGCGGGCCTCCAGGTCTTTGTTCTTGGCTTTGATAACCTCGAGCACCCTCTCCATTTGCAGGAATCGCTCATTTCGGTTCGCTCCATCATCATTGCTATCGGACACTCTGCTCGATCTGGTTCAGGTGGCATTTCATACTTTTCCAATTTTGCACCCATTTTGGGCAGCATGTAAGGGAGAGTGTCAATCTTAGAGTCAATAGTACAAAAACTGTGTTGCACCTCTGCCAGCTGTGCTTTGATGTCCATAACAGAGTCACCCTCTGCAGCCTCTCCAGCCGGAGATTTACCCCAAGGTTCTGCATCAGTCCTCCACAAGGATTTTTTTCAGTCATATGAAAGTTTTTCCTGGTTGCAATCATGTTTCCCCATAGTGGGCCCTTCGCCGCTGCACTGAAACCCCAATCAGTTGAAATGCAGAGGCATAACAATCGCTGCCACCAGAGACCCCTGGAGATAGTAGGCAAGGGCAAGGAGTGTCCCTTCTGGCAAAGTCTGCAAAGATAGGTCCAGGATATCTGGTCAGGGCTTGGCATCAGCCCTCAAGTGGGCGAGGCACCTCCACAGCAGTGCTCACAGGGCAAAAAGGTGCAGGACGTTTAGTTCCTCGTATATATGGAGATCGGTCGAGCATCAGGCAACTCTAATTCTACATGGTGCTGCCACTCCCCAGACCATTGGGAGGCACGAGCAGGCCAAATCCCTTAGCAGCCCAATCCTTTCTTGTTACATCTCACACATGCCTGTGTTCTCGTGCCAATGGTGTGCAGTAGCCAGGTGGTGCACTCCACCTCTGGGCCCCTGATACATCAATAAAGGGGAGGGCCAAGCGGTAACAGGCTCCAGCATTGCGCCCAAGTTACAGCTCAATGCACTGTTTAATAGGCAACGCCTCAGCTTGCAAGGCCCAATCTACTCCAGAAGAGGACTCAGGTACAGTTCCTCTGGGGCTCCCGCTGCACAGTCAGCCCTCTCCCCCCTTCACATGGAGCAGCAGTTCTCCCAGCACACTTCCATGGGCCGATCTCCTCTGCAGTGACGCTTCTGCGGATCAAGTCTCAGGCTGCCCATCCCAAAGGTGTCAGTCGGAGTCCTGGAACAAGCAAGGAGTTCAGCTTGACCCACTCCTTTAAACCTGTGTGTTATGTTAATTAAATGTAATAGTGTGCTTGAATCACCTGAGGGCATCTCAGCGCTGCCAAAAGTAGCTAGCCACCTTCCACACGAAAAGATGGATTTTAAAAAAGGGATGCTTTTAGCAGCTTCCTAAATTGGCAATTGTTCATGGAGGTACGAATATGTACAGGGAGCTTATTCCAATAAAAAGGAGCCAGGTAGAAAAAGGCTCTCGCACCACATCTAGCCAAGCGGATGTGGGGTACGCACAGCAGGACTTTGTCCTTAGATCTTAAACTTCTGGTGGGTATATGCAATTTAATTTTCTGTTGGAGATAACTAGGGTATTTGCCCCTTAAGGCCTTGTATGTGAGACAGCAGATCTTAAAAATACTACTTTTTCTTACCGGCAACCAGTGCAGAGACTTCAACGAATGGGCCGACAGGGAATCAGGTGGAAGATTAAGGACAAGCCTGGTTGCCATATTTTAAACTACCTGAAATTTAGCCACGAGCATCCCATTTACTGCGGACAGTAAAGCTTTCCTGTAGTCTAATTGGCTCACTACCACGGCTTGGACTAAGGTTCTTCTGGCAGAGATCGGAAGGTAGGGAAATATTCTACGTAGAAGATGCATATTGTGGTAGCACAAACCAGTGGTAGCCAGAATATGGTCTTTCATGGAGAGGGATTGGTCAATTTTTATGCCAAGGTCCTTCACGGATTGTTTGAGAGACTGGACTCATCCCAGTTGAGGGGGCCACTACTCATTTGACTACAATGTGGTGGCTTTGCTGAACAACATGATCTCTGTCTTGTCTATATTCAATTGTGGATAGTTGTCTGTCATCCAACTCAAGATGGCTAGCAGTCCCTTAACAAAGCAATCTTTGAATATGGCCAGATTGGAATCAAAAGTGAATGTCAGCTGAGTATTGTCTGCGTAAGATATTATTCCAAGTCTAAAAGGCTCAATAACCTTAGCAAGGGGTGCGATATAAATATTGAACTAGGTAGAGCTCAGGCATGAGCCCTGTGGTACACCTTTGTCCAGTCTCATCTTACGGGAGGTATAGGGGCCAAGAATGATCGTTTGGAATCAGTCTTCCAAAAAATTGTGTAACTATTTAAGAGCTATCCCCTATATCTCACACAGCCTCTTCAACAGTCTGCAATGAGAGACCGTATCAAAGGCTGCGGAAAGATCCAACAGCACGAGCATAGAAGGAGTTCCTGTGTCCAATGAGAGTCTCAGAGAGTCAGTGACTGCCTGAAGGGACGTTTCCGTGCTATGGCCCGGTCTAAATCCAGACTGCAAAGCGTCAAGGATTTGATTCTCTTCAAAATTGGCTATTCATTGTTTGTTGATTAGGCCCTCTAACAATTTGCCCAGGAGGAAGTAGCAAGGATATGGGGCGGTAATTAGATAAGATATTCAGCTCCAGGTTAGCTTTTTAGGATAGGTAGGACATGTGCGGTTTTCCATTCAGAGGGAATGGTACTCGTTCCCACCATAAGATTAAATATAGATTGAATAACTGGAGCAAGATGTCTAGATAATGAAGCCATGACTCTGGGCTGGCATATATCAAGGGGGGAGCCTGATTTCGCTGAGCTCAGAGACCTCTGGCCCTCCTCCAAAGAGAATGATTCAGACCGGTTTAGTGTGGGTGTCCCTTCTACTCCCACATCAGCCACACTGCTAGTATCGCAACTGTCTATAGTGGGTAAGGTCTTGAAGTTTAAGTAAATTTGAGAGATTGTCTCCTGAAAGAAAATAGTGAAAGAGTCACACAATTCCTGCGATACTAAAGATGCCTGCGTACACGCCTGGGGGCTCGTGGAATCCTGCATGATTTTGAAGAGCACTTTGGAGGCATTGCCAGCCTATTCAATGTTGTTAGTGAGAAAGTGTTTACATGTAGATTTAATGTTTAGATGATATTTAGACAGCACTCATTTATAAGAGTCTTTGTCCTGCAGATTATGAGTTCTACGCCATCTTCACTTTAACTTTTTACAGGCAGATTGTTCCTTTTTAGGTCTCGCCTGACCCAGCGCATGCGCTTGTATGGCGAGACTTATTGAGAGGGCTCCAAAAAGTGCTACCAGGCCAGCCTAGCGCTAGTGAGCATGTGCGCGGGCGCGCGCGCCGCACTTGACCGCATTACTTTAACATTTCTCGGCCGCACGGCTGCTTTGATGTTTGATCGCGATCACTTTCACTTTCGCTTGTTCTGATAGCCTCGTCTTCATGCTTAGTAGCGATGACCATGTTCTGCTTTCTGTTTCACAAAGAGGTTTGTGGGATGCTACATAGGAGTGATACAAGATCCACTTTGTGCACTAACAGTCTGTGGTCACACGACATACAGGATGACTCGAAGTATACAAGGCACTTTCTGTGTTCTGGTAGCTGCTGAGTCTCTGCTCCGAAGCTCACTTTCTCTGGCCTGGCAGTATTTTTGTTGATGCTTTTCAAACGAGCCTTATCTAGAGCTTTACCTTAAGGCAACACTTGTGGCATTTGCTGGTTCCATCAGTATCATGCTTTCTTTGGGATTATTTTCTCTTCTGTACATTTCATAGTCCAGGACAACTCCAAGCTGTGGTGAATGTCAAACATGGAACTGCCCCCGCTCTAATCCTAGTCCCCCTCCTATTGCCTTGTGTGCTGGGTTTAACATCAACGGAAACCTTGAACTATTGGAATTAAGGGATGAAACAATTAGGCTTCAAAGGCCTATCCTCTTGGTCCTCATCTATCAAATATACCGAGTCAATCAATATAGGATACAGTTTGTAAGTAGGTAAACATTATTTTTCCCATATAGGTTTCTCTGTACTATGGTAATAACACGGAATTGCACCCAGTCACTGCAGTATTAATACCTGGGTGAGTGTATGTTAATTAGTGCACTTTTTCTAAATAACATTTTATTGAGCCACATTTATTTTTACAGCTATGCATAAAAAGATTGTATTGTTGTTTTGATCTGCTTTTTGCACTTTTAAATTCAATTAAATATCTCTTTCTCAAGTTACAATTTCCCAGTGAACACCACTCACTGCAACGCTTGCAAGGATGCATATAGCAGCCCTAGCTGCGATTCAGGAAGTTTTGGTTCCTAAAAATTTAATGTGAGCATTATTTAATTAAAGTCGTTATGGGTTTATCAGACACCACACATTTCTAATCATTAATTCATGTAGCCAGGATGTGCCTGCAGGTCTACCCAGTACAATCTGGTTAAATATACCAGTCAGTGACAACCTGAAAGGCAACGGAGCCTTCGGAGTCAACTACTCACATGTAATGACCTAGCAACTTGACGCAACCATATTATTTATTAAAATTATATGCCAGAATTACACTTGTAGCATTATAATATGTAGTGTGAGAAAACGAACGATACAACGATGCTATTTTTATTTTGTAGCTTGACTAAAATCAATGTAACATGTACCACAACATATTTGAATAGCTACCTGCAAAAAATGCTTATTGCGTTAGCAGGCAGCATGGTGCTTTTTGGAGCCAGTAACTGAGAAACTTGAAAAAATGTTTTTTCAGAGATTTACAATTATAAGGAAAAAGCCTCCGACTAAAATATAACAGCCTTTGGGAACTTAAATACACACTGGTGTTCAGTGAGTGGACTCATTTGCTGTTTCAAGTAATTTAACTCTGGACTGAACAAGTTTGCACATTAGGAAAAAAACATTGTATCCTTGGTGCAGTCCCAAACAGCCCTGTCAGCGGTGCCCAGCCAAGGCACATGGGGCTTCCTTGCTTCTAAAATATTCAACAAGAGTCTCGTTGTAAAGGTGGATGGACCCAGAGTGATTTCTGTATTGCAGGACAGGAGACGTATTTTGCTACACCTCCCCTAATTGCATATGGAACGGTAAGAGGCACATAATGTACCCCCGGCTACAGTTTGCTTTGCAAACAATGATAATACAGTGACGTGAGGCCTGCCTCGTGGGCCACACAGTTCTTGCTTACATTTCCATGTTTCCGCTAAATTTAGTGTTTGATGTGAGATGCCGCCTCTTATGACTTTGCAACATTTAATTTCGTTTCCTCCTCCCCACTGAAGACATAAAACGCCTGCAGTAATTATTCTTTGCCAACTGTTAATGCAGCAGAAACTGCATGTATAATGTAACAGTCAGGAGGCCTGCACCTTTCGAAGCAGCCGCACCAATGGGTTTTAAACACTATGAATGATAGCTGCTTCAAGGCACTCCTGCTTTAATCCGGAAGGTTGAAACCTATTCAGTGGCTTCCCCTTGTATTCGTGTTTAACCGCTTTTCGCTTGCCCCGTGGCTTCGATGAGTTGGATAAATCAATGAGTGCATGACGTTGTCTATTTCTGCCAACACCTTCATTTGCACTCCTAGGATATTCAGGGGCTGGAAAAAGCACTCTTTTTTTCATGTTTATATATTTCCCTGTTAGGAGCATAGATTGGAGAACATTGATTCGCTTTGCCTATTCTCTGCCTTTCAGCCCACTTGTGCCATCAAAAGTTTTTATACAGGTAGCAGAGCCTGCCAAAAGCATGGGTTGACATGTTCTTCCCAGAGCCCCATAGTGGCTACTTCTAGGGCCAAGCGAATCAGCTTAGAGCAGTGAGAGATCTGGTGAATGGAGATTTGGGCAGGCCCTGGAAAAAGAGGGCCACATGCTGAGTTGCGATATGAGTGTTTTTCTCGCTCTGCAGGACATTAAAACAAAGAGTTATCATCTCCCCGGTCCTCTCTAACAGATGATCTAGGATGTCTCCTTCAGAACACTTAGCTATGAAAAACTCGAGTGCGGCCCATAGGGTGGGCATGCAGCAGGCAAGCAGGTAATAAGTGAGGGAGACCCACACTTACCAGACAAGGCAACACATGGTAATCCGGAAGTGTACTCTAGTCACCAGCTGGATTTGGCAGCTGGAACTCGAAGTACAGTGAGGCAAGAAAAGATTGGCAGCGTGTCAGATGGGCCTTGATCAGCCTCACTGCTTCATGATCACCACCCTCCATGCAATAATTTGACACAGTGTGGAGCCCTGAAAAAGGGAGTTTTGTGAGAGGATCCTAGAAGCGTGATGCCATAACAAGAGATGCCTAAACGTTGAGGACTAATCCCAAGTGTAGCCATGGCTCTGTTGCATAAACAATTCAAAAGGGCATAATTTGACTAAAAATAATTGATCAAAAATACTTTCCCAAAACCAGACCAGGGGCTTTTACATGTTTAAATGCCAAATGGCTTGCAGAATGTATTTTACCAAACCCTTTTCTTTTCTGTAGAGGTCTTACTCCATGGCACTAACTAAACAAGCATTGACATAGCCAATAGGTCTCGCTTTTGGGATCTTATAAGTGTTTAGCCTTGCAACAGTTGATGTTGTTGCACCAAGGATATTGTGTTGCATAACTAAATACTTATAAGGTCCCAAAAGCGAGACCTGTTGGCTATGCCAATGCTTGTTTAGCTCTGTTGTGTGCCAAGGAGCAGAGGAACTCAATTTTGTGGAGCTCATCTTTTTAAGAGAATTCCTAACACAGCATTAATATCGGAGATATTTGCTGGAAAATCTGGCTGAAACAACTCACTAAGAGAGTCCAGGGAGAGTAAGTGCCAGGCCCTTCTTATAGTTTTATCCGTTCTTTTACTATCCATCATGTTGGATGTTTGAGAAGATTGCAATTGGAAGGATATTATATAATGGTCAGACAAAGTAAGAGGCAAAGGAGATTCGTATATGACTGCCCCATTATTAGTAAATAGCAAATCCAGTGAGTTGCCCGCTTGCTGAGTAGGGTCAATAATTTATTGGTGCAAACCCAGTGTTTCCATGTTTGCCATGAGCTGGACACCTCTGGGTTGGCAAGATCTTCTCTGTGGTAGTTAAAAGTCACCCAGGAGGAGAAAGGTTTTCATAGCTAAGACTTGTGTAGCTATTTCTTCAACCAAATGTTTACTACAACCCTTCTTAGTCCCTGGTGAGCGATATATCAGAGCCCCTTTCCAGCATTGCGTGGCGGCTGGAATTATTTTTAAAATGCCCAATTCCATCAAGTCAGCAATAGAGGTGTTAATCCATGAGACTTGGAGTGTGTTTTCAAAAACAATGGCAATGCCCCCTCCTATTTTCAAGTCTCTGTCAAGCCGTTTTAGTTGATAATTGTCAGGAATGGCTAAACTGATGGCCAGGAGGTTCGTTGCATTCAGCTATGTCTTTGCAATACCACATATGTCCGGGGACAGAGAAGTGATTACGTCCCCTACTTCAGTGGAATGCTTTGCTAATGATCTCACATTGCAGAGAAAGCTTTTTATACCGGTTTTAGTATGGTCCAAGTAAGAAACATGACTTGGTGAAATGGAAGATAAAGTGGCAAGTGGGTTGGCAGAGTAGATTTCTCTACTCATTAGCTTGGCTTTGGGTATGGCAAGGTTAGTGTCTCTGCGTGGCCAGCTGAAGTCATAGAACTCTCCCTGGGGCAGCTGACTCAGTGCCAATGCCCTCTTCTGTAGCAGCATGGGCAGCTTCTGAACCCACCCGGATCACCCCGTGCGGCGGGGGCTACTGGCCGCAGGTGCAACTGCAGGTTCTCCTCCCTCTATTAGCAGCCGCTGGTCAGCAGTCCGGTGCCCTGGGCCTCAGGCATCCGTTGAACCCTCCGGATGGGCAGTTCATTGGCAGCAGAGGCAAAGAAATGACAGATAATTGTCCCGTCCAGCAAAGCCTCCCTAGATGGCCGCCATCTTGCGGCCTGGCTCTTTGAATAGGCAAACTTTACTAACGAGGTTTGATAGCTTCCTTACAGCCACAGCGCAAATAGAGCACGGACAACATGCACCCTTCCTTTACAGAACAGGTGCAACATTGCAGCTACGGTGTAATATTCCTGTGCGCACAAAACATATGTACCGCATGAGCAATAACAATGTGTCCCACCATTAGCAGCTCATCAGCCTTCCATCAAACGAAGGAAATGCTCTGCGTTGGAAGAATCGGTGCTAGCTTCCTTACACACACAGAGCACACAAAGCCTGTGCAGCGGAAGCGATTAGCAGCCACATCACAGGCAGTAGCAAGATTCCTTGGCCGCAATGGAGCGTGTATTTATCATTCTAACTCCATGCACGCCTTGATCCTGGGGTTGGTTATTCAGCGGTCCAAAGCAACTATAACTGCACGTTTAGTTTGTTCATGCACTAACTCCAAAGTATCCAAACCCTCTATGGAGACCAGGCCACATACCGCGGTGGTCCCCACAGAGATGCCATTTGTCTGGTTTTGTCAGGGTTAACCGACTGTGGAAGTAAGGGTCTGGTCCTCTTAGTGTGGGTTAAAAACACACACTCTCTCTCTCATATCATCCTCTACTCATGTAATCCTGGGCCTTACTAGATAGTCTGTTAACAAGAGTTTGCGGTGAAATGAGACAATCACTTGGACACACATTCTCAATGGTCCATAGATGGCAGAAATCTATATCACTATACACGTTACCAGGTATATGAAGCAACGCAGCACATCTATTTATGTGCCACATGGAAAGAATTTTTGAGCAAGACGTTGGAGACTATTAGAACGTTGGAACACATATGCATGTTCCTGTGAAGGGCAAGGTTTTATCTCAAGCAAGGAGGAGAGAGTAATGTGCACAGGTAGCACATATTGGAGTGGACGCATTAGGAGTAGCTGCAGTGTGATGAAGGGCGCCTGTGTACTTGGTGGAAACCTAAATGGAAGGTGACCCACTGCTATTCCATAAGGTGTCAAGGCAGGGAAAAAGCAATCAGTGTTTCCAAACAACTCACATTACTGATAAATACATAGTAGGCCAAGAAGATTTGTACAGCGTGGATGGTGAAGAGAGGTTATTAGAAGTGCACATTGGGAAATCAATATATCAAAAATAATAGAAAACGTTTTAGCAGATATGGAAGCTTTTTTTGCTTTCAAAAAGTCTATGAATATTTCAGTCATACACCTTTCGCATCAACATTCATTCTAAAACCACACACTAGGGAAAAGGTGCAGGTACAATTATTAAAGCAAAAGACACACAATTGATGGACGGAATGCAAAACAAATCAAAACATTCATCCCCAGTCAAGAGATCTGGGTTAAATCCATCATTCTTTTGCTCACCATGCCACCTAAGTTTAGACCTGGCTATATGCAAATCAGTCTTGACCCTGTGCCTCATGGGAACAGTCCAGCCCGAACTGCCAAGCCAGGTCCTCCCTGGACCAGAAACAAGCATCCTAGGACTGGTTTTGGGGTTTCACCCCTCTTCAGCCAGGATAGCTTGATTCCAGTGGCACAGTAAGCCCAGGACTCACGTCTGAGCACACCTGGCGCACTTAGGGCGAGAAAGCAAAAGACACACAATTGATGGACGGAATGCAGAACAAATCAAAACATTCACCCCCAGTCAAGAGATCTGGGTTAAATCTGGGAAACCGGTCCTAGGATGCTTGTTTCCAGTCCAGGGAGGACCTGGCCTGGCAGTTCGGCCTGGACTGTTCCCATTGGGCATAGGGTCAAGACTGATTTGCATATGTCTGGGTCCAAACTGGAATGGCATGGTGAGCAAAAAAACGATGGATTTAGGCCCAGATCTTTGTACTGGGGTGAATGTATGACATTGTTCTGCATTCTGTCCATCAATAGTTATTGGTACAATTATTAAAAGCATTTTAGCAGTGTAGTATTATACAAGAGACACTATATGAAATGAGAGCCTACAATCGTGTTTGAAACGTGTTAGTCCAGGGGATGGTACTCATGCATCTTCCTTGTGGCTTATATTCAAATATTGTCTACGCGTGTTTCCTCATAAGGCCTTCTTCAGGAAAGTCACAAGCTGATTTACAATGCAAGATACCTGCAAAAACAATTCACAGTGAATGTTAGCCTAAAAACAAGACCAAAATTATGACTAAGGATGGACAAGTATCCGTAGGCGAGCCTGGTTTACAAGGCAGGATAGCATGTTCGGATTGTACCAGCGTCGGGTTGTTTCTTACTGTCAGCTTCTCCTTGTACACACTTTTGCAGACCACTTACTGTACACAAGTGTATATTTTCATTTAAAAAACCTAATAATGAGATATCAAAGCAACCAGCCCATCCATAGGCTGATCACATTCACTGTGTCGCCCATCCACAGCAACTACACACAAACCCACCAGTCAAGGCGCTTATTATGGCATCCACGCCTGTTAGCTTCGTCAGTGTTTGGTTTCGTATGTTCAGCATGGTTTATAAACGTATTCTGTGGAACGATATTAAAATATATGCTTGATATTGGGAATTTTTAGTAAGATTGAAGTCAAATATCTGCTAAACTTAAAAATGGCTAGCTGTATTATTCTGTGTGAACCATTCCCCCGTTCTTCCTCTGAAAGTGATTTCATAACTCTTTCCCTGTAAGGCAGAACTAGTAACAACAAGACCCTTGTCTCAGCTGCCAGAAAAAGCTTACGAAGATTAGCCAAGACTACTAAACTAGCAGTTCTATTGCAGTGTTTAGTGTTATACCTCAAATGTTTTGCATTTAAAAATAGTTTTCAAATATTGAACTTCAAAATGCACTCAGTTCAAGCGTTACAAATGTCACCGTGTGCATTAATGGTTAAACGTTAATAAGGCCCTAGCAAAACATAAACTCTTTTCAACGGGTATATATGTTATTAACTTGCTAGTGACCTCTGAAGAAATGCCTTATGGTAGTCGCCCACTTTTCTGTCGGATTCAGCTTTCGTAAATGTTCTTGAGTGAACACTGGGTGGCGCTCGCATAACGTTATGGTTGTTTCAGTTTCCCAGACAGCATAGTAATATGCTAATCGCTCCAGTGCGGCATGACCCAGAGAGCTCTGCTGCTTGTTAGCTATATCAGTGTATGACACCAAAATCCAAGTTTAGCTTTCTTTTATTTTTAGATGCCATGCTTTTAAAACAGTTTCTACTTTTGAAATGATCTTATTCTTCAGTGAACTCAAAGGTTTGCCTTGAGTGAAACTGGATTTTTAAATTTGGTAAGGATATTGATGCATATAAAAAATGGAAATACTTGGATCCCAAAAATCATTTTGCTGCAAGAAATCGATGAATTCAATAGTTATGAACAATTTAAATTGGTACTGCGAGTAGTTAAATAGCAAGGATTCCTGGTCTGAATATAAATTGCCTTTAAATAGTAACAAGCAAATTAGTAGGCTCCTATATGGATGGGGATTGAAACCGTGGAAAGTAAACTGTGCTTCTCTTGACTGTGCGTCACTCGGCGTCTGGCAGAGCTTTATGTCATTACGGTTCCAGGCTTTTTTTCGGCACGGCAGTTATGCCGAATTCAGAAATTAGCAACTTTGTAAAGTTTTGAAATTTGTGACTTTTGCTCATCTTTGCTGGCAGGGGATGTTTCCCTCCCAAAAAAGTCCTAGTTAAACTTTCTATTAAAGCCGAGTGCTCTGGCTAAAAATTGTTTGCCGGACATTTTCTACTTTTTTGACAACATTTCACGAGGTTGATTAAGATTTTTGTTTTATATGCAAACAAGTTATGGGCGTGGCTGGTTGAATAGCAGGACAAATGCAGTCTGTGTGGGCTCCGGGCCAAGCCCCCGTTCACTCACTCATTTGCCTGCCTGGGAGGCCTGTGGGGCCGTCAATGGCAAGGAGTCATGAGGGCAGCATCGAGGGCCCGTTTAAATGCAGTGGTGGGGCGCCCCCGAGTCTCCTATGCCCCAGCTGCGAGCATGTTACTACACAGGCGGGCTGAAGTGGTGGGGGCAGGGTCGGATTGTCCTAGAGAGCAATTGGGCTGGTCTGACAGGTCAGTGTGTGGGCTGGTTTTTTGGCTGTTTTTTGGCCTGTTTTGTGACCTGCTCGTCCAGTTTTTATTGTTGATCAATTTCACTGATATTAAACCTAACATTGTCTGCAGCAAACTCAAATCCACGCAGTCTTTTATATCTTGCAGAACACCTATACAGTGTATTTGCAGGGTCAAAACTGCCCCAGTTTGCAAACAGTGGCCACTTTTTTCGCTCTCTGTTTTATGAAAAGGAGACGCTTTTATTTTGGTGCCTGTGCCTATTTTTTGTCCCAGTCCGAACCAGGCTGGAGGCGAGCCCTGCACAGCCATCCTCAAGAGGTGAGAGGTAAATCGGGGTGGCTCGGGCAGAACTGATATCTATTAAGTGCCAGGGTGTGAAATGCCTGCAGTATTATGGTGTATCAGTCCACTGCTCGACTGATGGCTCCTGGGGGAGGAGCAAGGCTTTGGTACATGATCCATAGGCGTACAGCTGATGACCTCAGCTGACGGGCGGTTCCCGCTTTTCAACAGTGGGCGGTGATCTGCTGCAGAAACCTCACCAAGAGATTTGGCCTTGAGTGTGGTCTAGTTGAGGTATGCCTGGGGGATCCTAAGAGGCCTCATTCTTCCAGTCTGGTGGGAAACCCAAGCATGGGGAGAGGCCTGCTTTCAAAACTGCGGCAGACCATAATTTGGGAAAGGAGGACGGTAAATAGTACTTTTGAATGCCATGCAGGGCTAGGCAGAAGACCATGCAGTGGGACCACCTCAACACACCTGATGTCTTGTAGTTATAGCATGATGAGAACATGCATTTCCAGTTTATCAATACTCTCAATCTTGATATGTGGTCAAAACAGATGCTATTGAATCTGCTATCACAAGATGGAGGGCCTTTCAGGCTGGGTCTTAAAGGTAGAGCAGACAACACAGGCACATGGAGAGTCAAATGGTGGAGGTGGCAGAAGATCTGAGGGACCTTAAAACATTTCAACAAAGAGCCATAGCTGCCATGATCATTCTTGAAGACAGGATGGAAACACTGGATAAAGTAAGGAGAAGCATTTTTCTTAGGAAGATAGCCATTCCTGCTGATGCCCCTTCTGAGCTGCTAACGAAGAGGTTGGGAGAAGTGATGGATATTCTGAGGCTGCTACTAGAGGCTGGCGCAGCCAGAGTAGTGAAAGCCTTTTTGCTCCCTTATAAACTAAGGCGCCCCAGGGAAGGGTCTAGAATCATGGTGATGCCTTTGTTTGGCTCATTGGAATGAAGAGATCATGCTTTTTGGGCAACTGTGCAAAGAAGTGTTGTGAAATGGGAAGAGAACAGGCTGGTGTTTTTCTGGCCATGAACCGAATACATTGGTTAGGAATAGGCTCTGATGGACATCAATGAGGCCTTAGCATCGAGGGGCATTACTGCATCTCTTGTGTGCCAGATGAGACATTAAAGTAGACCTGGAGCAGGAGAAATATGTGTTCACCCAAGTGGAATCAGTAAAGCCTTCCTTCACAGGCTGCCGTTGATGAGGGTTGATGCTTGGCAGATGTTGGGAATGGGGTGGCTCTCGCAGCTTCTCTGGGTCCAGCAGTCCTACTGTCCATTGATCCTGGAGCATGAGGGGTTACTTCTCTGGGAGTGGGGATGTCAGAGAATTCTGGCTCTATGTGTCACAAATCTTTTATCACTCTGCTGTCCCTTTCACCCTCTGGATGCTTATCGGAGCTGCTGAGCTTTAGGTAGTGGGGCTGGACTTGTCTTAGAACGCTCAATCTAAGAGCATGATTCTGAGTTTCACAAACATGACGGATATCCTGTCTGCCAAATTACAATTTCATTATATCCATTGGAACTTGTAATAGAGTGGACGGGATAAACTTCACGTTTGTGACGGAGTGTCCCATCCGCCAAACTCGTAATCATGCCCTAAATGTTTATGCAGTTATGCGCTTTGTGGTGTGGAATTAAGCTCTACGTGAGATTGCATAAGGTAGTGCTATTTTGGTCTCATTTTTTCTTTTCGAGAAACAATTTTAATCCCCGAAAAAGAAAAGAAACGAAAGCAAAGTTTTTCAACTTTGTGCATATCTCTTTCTAAAAACTCTTCTTCTAAATGGCACCAAACCTGTTAAGTTTACAGAAAATCCAAACTCAATGTGTCTGAGATCAGCAGAACAGGTTACAAACCATCCACTGGAAATTCCAGGAATTTGAACAATTTCACAAGGCAAATAAAATTTGTTGTGCCACTGCTTTTGAGACCCCAGTGTATGAAGTGCAGAACTTCCATACTTAAACAAAGTAAGCTGCTTTTCTGTAGCGAAAGATTCAAGGTAATGCCCAAACCTTGCTCATGCTGATTAAAGACATGGAAGTGCAGAAAATAATTTTTTTTAAAATGGAGATTGCAGTTAGAAGTGTCAGTGAAAGTTTAGGCTAATACTAGTTTTCCTGGATGAATTAAAGTTCTGAGGTCCTAGGATCACAGGTCCTGGAGAGTATTGCTCAATTCAAATGAAATAGATTCTCGAGGGAATAGACTCAAGGCACTGGACCTCTATGGCCTTAAAAATTCATAAGTCTTTATAGTAGTGAGTCAAATCCCCTCTCTCTTGTAATGAACCATATTCAGGCTTTTGGTGGAAACAGAGAGTTCTTTTTATTCGTGATTTGAATGAACATGAAAAATCAAATGAACATGGACAGCCAACACGTGTTTCGCCCCCTAGGCTCAGTTGAGGCCGGGGCTTTCTCAAGGCTGTACGGGGACAAGGGAAGAAAGGACAAAAAGGAATTAATCCTAGGAGAAGAAATTAAGTGAACTATGAGAAGTTAGTGTGACCACTCCCTGTGAGTAGAAGTTGTATTAAGAAAGAAGAAAATAAAGCGTGATTTTGAACAAAACCCGTGTCTATAGGTAAGTCTGGATATGTCAAGTCGCTAAGAAATTATAGTGAACAAGTTATTTTAATTGACTATTATTCATTGATTTCATCAGTATTAGGGCTTAGTAGTGCTTAACATGTGTCAAAGTTAGTTCAGTTCTTATCGGAGGTCACGTATAAAGAAACTAAGCAACCTATGCAGGGAGAGAAATGCTGCCCTGGAAAGAATTATTTGAAGTTTGGTAAAGTATAGAGTCCAATAACCAAGATCTGTGGTTAAGGCAAAAGAGTGCGAGCAGGTTTTACCTGGGGATGTGCTTTCAAATTTCTTTCGATATTAAACATCTCAAACAGGTCATGTTATCTTCATTATCTTGTCATTCTTTTCACATTACGCTGATTTCGAAACGGGTTACTTTACTTCCTAGAACCGATATAACCAATTCACTAACCCTTTCCTTCATGCTATCAACTATTGGGCCCCCAGAACCTTTTCATTATCATAGGAAACAGAATAGAGAAGACATATAAGGAGAATAAGACTGTAATGATTGTAAATAATGGTATTGCATAGCCAAAATCTATAATTCACATTACCGGATGGTCCTCTGTATGAATTAATGCATACTGTACAAATTATTTCTTGTCCAGACTCCCTCTCAATATGATTAGCCTGTTGCAATTTTCGTTATTGTACCAATACATATTGTTTCATGCAGAGGCTGGTATACTTGTATTTTACAAGTAACCTGTGAAAAGAATGACGAGATAATGAAGATAACATGACCTGAGAGAGAGGGGATTTGACTCACTACTATAAAGACTTACTAGTTTTCCTGGCCCTTTTAAAGACTGAATAAACATTGAATATTCTTTAAAAGGATTAGCCAAAGAGGACGTTCAGTGTCAAGGACTATTCGCATATGTGACTGGTCCGAAAGAACTGTAAATTAAGGGGAAAGCAGCAGGAGGTCACATGGGGGATCTGGAAATAGAGCAACCGGACCCTGAGTTCAGTAACACTTGCCAACACTATTATGATACCTGGCCCTGATCACTAATATATAATTTATAATTCACACCTTCACGTTAACAGGGAGCTCTGTAGGTTTCTGAACACAAGCAGTCCCCATAGAAGCGTCTCTGAAACGTACACTGGGTCAACATTAGTCAAACCCTTTTGACTGGCAAAATTCAATTCTGTAACTTTCATTATGAGTGAGACTCTAGGGACAAATAGTAAACGATATTTGTGAAAAAAGGTGCCTTTTTATCTATGTTTATTGATTAAATGAACCTGACACATCTGGAGTTCTGTGAATGGTTTATTTCTAGAGCTATGGTGGTCTCAAATGAACAAATATGCACTACTTTAAAGAGAAACGTTAAGACCTGCAAATATAGGGTCCGACTCACAAACATTTTGATGCGATTTACTCTTGTAGGGCTCCTGGCTTACTACTAAATTCCAGGATTAAGCCAGGAGTACTCCTTGCTTCTTCTTTCATTCAGGAGTAAGTCTGGGGCACTGCAAGAGTCATCCAAATGTTTCTGATTCGGGCACATAATTTCTGGGAAAATAAAAATGATGAACTGTGATCCCTGGAGGAAGGCCAATTGGCAAAATTAAATCAAACGTCCCTAGATATGAAAGGATATGGAAGGTTATTTAGACAGAACAATTAACCCCTTCGGTGCTCATGACGGAATGGTTCCGTCATGACCCACGGTTGAGCTGTGCTCATGACGGAACCATTCCGTCATGACCACGCCCGCGCAAGATTCCGTCAGCACAGCGGCGGAATCTGCGCAGCATCGAAGGGGTTAACGAGATGTCACAGAAAGCAGCAGAGATTCAATATTGAGTCCAAAAAAGGACCTACGGATGGTACACTTTGATTTATGAAATAGCATGGCATATTGTTGGATAGTGAATGTATATTGTGATAGTGATGCTTGCGCTCTTCCTTCGCAGGCGTTCGATAAACTTGGAGGCATCGAAGCTTACCTCAAACTCCTCAACGCAGAGGGCCTGAGCCTGCCTGCCCTGGCTTCGAGGCACGAGGAGCTACAGAATGAGATCAAGGACTGCACGACAGGCGCACTGCAGAGGGGGGAGGACCTGGTCACCAAGGGGTCCTCCAGGTGAGTGGCAGTGCATTCTATTTCACCATCTTACACACTCGTGCAGTGTGATTGTTCACTTACATTTTAGTAACTGAAGACTACACGTTTTGGAGCTTACAATGTAATTACTTTAGTCAGCTAAATACTTATCTGACATAGAGAGGAGTGCTTCCGAAAATGAAAGCAGATATAAAGGGGAAGTCGAATATATATGACTTCAAGCACTTATGATATGCCCTGTTCAAAATTTTAGAATTTGATCCCACCAGTTTCTATGTTGCTTGAAAGGTAGAAACTATCTTTTTTTAAAACAGGCATTTAAGCAAGGTTTTGCTAGTACAGTATCATACATTTGAAACATAATAATATTCATGCCAGTTGAGTGAAAATAAACATTTTAGTTTAGGGTTTTTGTACAGCGCCACTAACCACCCAATTAATTGCCTCGGAGCGCTCGTGTTGGAACACAAGGGCAAGCAGCAGGCACCATCTATCTATAGGAATGAGTCCCGCCCAGGCCACCTATTGACTGTTGTGCTGCTGTACCACTAAAAACTTCACACTTATGTCAAAGCATTGAGCATGCAGAGGTCCACAGCCCTGCCGTTCAGGGTGGCCCAGCCAGAGGCATCTGACCTGTAGAACTAGGATAAAGCTGTGAAGATCTGCTCCGGGATAACATGATTATCTCAGTGCCACAGTGGGAAGGTGCAGCCATTAAGGATCTCCTGAAATTTGAGTAAGTCCTTTTTAAGTATCAGGAAGATGTGTTGCAAACTCCAGAGGGAGTAGCCCTAGTAAAGAAGGGATCGCCCACCATATTTTTTCTACCTGAATCAGTGAGGTGACCTCTGACCTCGATTAGCTGACCTGTGAGTTCCATTCGTCGATATGGTACAAAGAAGCTCGTAATTTTGTTCAGAGTTCGGGCATGTAGTGCTTTGTAATCAATACCGCAAAAGTATGTTTTTGGAAGCAGTTATACCAATACACCAATGTTCACACATTTATTACAATCGTGAAAACGAGAAATCGTTGCTTACCTTCTCAGAGCTTCCTCATTTCCAAACACTTTCCAGAGAAAAACAACAGGGTACATGCTAAAAAGCACCATTAAATTAGATTTTATCTCACTGCACAGATATTTAACTCCTTGTGCCTGATATGATACTTTTGTTTCCAGCCTGTACACATACTAAAGAACATGGCATAACTCACATAATGCATACATGCATGTTAAGTAGGGTGGCAACCTTGATTCTAGTCATCGCGGATGCTAACCTCATTCCTGAGCGTTTATGTGACAGCCTAATGCATTGTGGTTGTTATAGTCTGTGGTTTACTTCAATTAAACTAGTATCTCTGATAGCATTGACTTGTAGGTGAAAAAGCTGCACTAGCGTTGAACTGCCATTACTGCCTGCAGTCTTCAAACTCTCAGTGCTTTGACTTTGTCTCAAATCACTGATATATTTCCTTTCAATAACCTGGATTAGGGATGCATCTTTTTTCCATTGTCTTGTTGAAGGACCAGCTGCAAGTACCAAAGACAATTGGAACTTGCAATGTCAGTTTTGTAGAGTTCAAATTGGGTTTTTGCAATCATAAAGCCTACATTTTGCACAAAGCAAGCTTTGTGATTGCTTAAAAGCATGTGTAGATTTGCCCAATATATATCAGAAGGGAACAGTTCCTCTATATGGGCCTGAGTAGGGAGTTTCAATGACTATCTACACAAATGTGGATGGTATCTGGGGGGATCTGCAAGTTCAGATCGTAATGCCCTCACACACCTGTTAGGGTGTCATGCTTCATCATTGGGCACTCCTCGTCGGACCGGCGCTGCAATGTCCGACGGGCCTGGTGGCATCTTTATCAGAGATCTTTTTAATCTGAGAACGCCGTTTGGTGAGTGAGGTGCGTGGGGCTATAGGAGAAGCATTGTCTTCTAAAGAGTGCAGAATGAGATTTAAAATGTCCCCTGACCTTGTTAATTCACTTTATTAAATACTCAAGGTTGGGACTAATTAAAAATGGTGAGGCTACGTATGATAAGTGAGGGTATTCGAGTAGCCTATGGTTGATTAGGTCAACATGTTTCGTGTCTGGTGCTCTAGAGTAAAGCGACACTTCTTCAGGACCGATATGACCTGACCACTAGTGGTCAGTCAAGGGATGAGAACTCCCCTTCTTAATTTCAAGATCCTGAGTCTAGGGTTCTTGATATGGCGTTCCACCTAAATAGATAGGGCCAAAAGAGAGAGAGGGGGAGGAGAGGAGTATGGATACCATCAGAGACTCTTACAGGTGGACTAGTCAGCTAGATTAAAAACCAGTACATCACCCTATAGGGACCAGACAAGACCGGTCTCATATAGTAACAATTAGTTTGCGGAAAGGAAGTTAAAAATAAAATATAATGAACTAACGCTAGGTCTACGTTAAAAACATGACATGACAGGGTTAAGAACATGACATGACTGAAGTGAGAGGTAACACCACATAAAAGGGAGGAAGGACACATTGTGAGAGGGATAAAAACAATTCTTACCTCCTAGAGGTTGGATGGAAGGCCTCATAGATGAGGGAAGACGACCCGACCACTTGAACGGGTATACTACATGACAGGGAGTAGACTAGTTTGTAAGTAGAACATAAAAACATGACACTGTCAACTGAGACATCACAGGACAAAATATAGTGAAACCAGGCGGGTGTGAATTAATTATTCGCTTGCCTATGGTGAGCATCAGCGTTACTAACTCACATCACAACAGGGCAGTGTAACAGCGTTAGTTGCTCACGTAACGGGGAGGGGGGAATGATATCCCACCTGCCTATAGTTCCATGCTCGTGTGGGGGGGGGTTTGAGTACCTCTATAATACGTGAGGAATGGTGACGATTCGCCGTATGTGTCCCGACAATAACGAAGTGGACGGACTATGAGTGGGAAACACAAGTGTGCCGTGTCGGAAAAAATAGATATTAAATTTGAGTGTTTGTATGCCGTGCTCACAGTAAAAACGGCTCAGCGGTCTTATGTATAGTTAGTGATTTTATTAATGGGCTCATGTTGCAGTACCGGAGTAGGTGACGCGTATGCGAAAAGGTCTCAGAGTGTAAGACCGTGAACTGTAAACGCGTAAAGGAGAGTGCAGTGAGCCGACATGCTGCGGCTTCGTGCGGGTAATTTGCATAATTAGCGTCTATCGCAAGGGCGCGGAGATTGCAAAGGAGAGGGTGCAGAGGCGACGGACTTTCCCTAAGAAGGAAGCGGGTTCTTAGTAGATCCTACTCGTCTTGGTCTCATCTGGATATTACCGTAGGAAGTCAGAACCCGGGATTTTAAGTTGCGCTAGAACACCGGGATCTCGTGAGATTTTCCACCCCGTACGCCATATTGTCCCGAAACGGGATGCCTGACCCAGTAGTGACAGGTTTGGCAATTTTCACAGGGCTAGCTGTCAGGTGGTCAATGATCATAGATCATAAGTAGACAAATTATATTTATTAGTGATCAGAGGTTCCAAAGGTCCCTTGACAAACAACAACGTGAAGTTGTAGACAAAGCGGTGCCTGGTCTAGTTTATGGCCATAGGTTATTTGACAATATCTTAAAGGGGGACTAGGAAAGCAAATGTTCAAGTATTCATCATGGCAGTATGGGCATTCATCATGTTGTTGTGTTATTAACTTCTGTCCATGAAATATCATCGTTAAGCCCCTGTTTATGTGTAGAAAGGCGGAAAATCCACCTTTGTTCAGTTTCAAAAAGTTTTTTGACAGGACCAAGCAGAGTTACTTTCAAGTACTGTCCAGTGTAGTTCGTTCGGTCCGTGTCGGTTGGCAATAAAGTGGGTGCTCATTTTTGTGGTGGTTCTCCCACATCGTATAATGCTCCGATGCTCCATGATTCTTGTTTTTACTGGACGTGAGGTCATGCCTATGTAGCGGAGGTTTCACGGGCACGTAATCATGTAGACACAATTTCTGGAATTGCAATTAGTATGGTTTCTTTGAGTCCAAATTTTGCCTAATTCTAGGTTGAGATCTTTTGTTGCCTTTGTCAAATTGCATACTCCACATCCTCCACAGGGATAGTGACCTCTAATTGGCGAAGAACCCCATAGGGTACCTTGGGCTGTTGTTTTGGTAGTTTTTGGGCGTGTATGTACCAAGATGTCACTTAAGTTACTTGTGCGTTTATTGGCAAACCTTGGTTTCGGTAACGATAATGTACCTGTGGCAAGAATCTTCCACTTTTTTGTAATAATTCTTTGTACTTTATTGGATTCCGGTGTGTAGGTGGTGACGCAAGTAAGAGTGTCATCCGTCTTCTTAATTCTTGGTTCCAACGGAGCCTCTCGGTTGTTGTTGAGAGCTCTTTTGTTGGATCTGTTGATGATAGTGGTGGGGTAGTTGCGTGCTTCAAGGTGGTTGCTTAAAGTTGATGCCTCCTTTTTGTAGTCACTGGTCTTGTCACAGTTCCTGCGAAGACGTAGGAACTGGCCGAAGGGAAGATTATCCCTGAGGGTCTTAGGATGGTGGCTTTCATACTGTAGAAGACTATTCCGATCCGTTGGTTTTTTGTAGGTGTGGGTCGAAAGAGTGCCATCTTGTAATGTGATCGTTAAGTCCAAAAAATGGATTTCAGTCGGGGAGATGGATCTGGTAAATTTCAAGTAAGGGTCTAAAGAATTCACCCAGGTAAAGAAGTTGTCGCATGTTTCTAAGTCCCCTTTCCACAGAATCAGGATGTCGTCAATGTAGCGCTTCCAAAGAATAATGTTATTGGTGTAGACGTTGTTATTTGATACATGGAGGCGTTCAAATTCTGCGACATAAAGGCATGCCAGGCTCGGCGCAAAGGTACTACCCATGGAAGTTCCTTGGGTCTGGTGGAAATATTGGTCTTTGAATTGGAAGTAGTTTTCGCACATGGCTATGGTGGCACATTCCATTATGACGGAAACCGGAGTGTCTGATGTCCATTCTTCTTTCAGAAGGAGCTCTTCTATGACCCTCAATGTCTCTGCTTGGGGAATATTCGTGTAGAGAGCTTCTACATCCAGTGTCATCATGAGGTCGATCTCTCCACTTCTGGTAGTGTCAGCCAGTAGGTTAAGAACGTCCCTAGTATCCTTAAGATATGAAGGTATTCGTTGTACCAGAGGGCGGAGAAAATGGTCACATAATTTGCTTAGGGGCTCCAATAATGATCCTATGCCAAAGACTATCGGGCGTCCAGGAGGTGGATTGGTTCCCTTATGAATTTTGGGTAGAGTGTAGAATGCGGGAGTTCTGGGCTGTGTGTTCACCAGAAACTGAGCCTCATTCTTGGTAATCCAGCCTTGTGTTTCAGCTGATTCCACAGCGGATCTGATCTTTGTCGTCAGTCTTCCTGTCGGATCTCCTTCAATCCTCCTTCACCAAACGGCGTTCTCAGATCAAAAAGATCTCCGATGAAGATGCCACCAGGCCCGTCGGACATTGCAGCGCCGGTCCGACGAGGAGCGCCCAATGATGAAGCATGACACCCTAACAGGTGTGTCAGGGCATTACGATCTGAACTTGCAGATCCCCCCAGATACCATCTACATTTGTGTGGATAGTCATTGAAACTCCCTACTCAGGCCCATAGAGAGGAACTGTTCCCTTCTGATATATACTGACATGCCTAGGAGCACAGGAACAGGACCTCCATAAATAATAAGCTCTGACGTCCCCCTTTTGATTATACGATTTGCCCAATAGTCCTTGTCAGACAACTGACTGGTAGCTAAGCATTTTCTATGTTCTGCAGGGCAGGTTTAACAGACTCCGCATGGCCCAAAACTGGAACTCTAATGTCCCACGGTTTTAGGAGTTCAACAGTTCTTGCAGCAGCAATTCATTGCAGAAAGGAATGTCCAATTCCATCTGACTTTAGGTCTCAGATACAGACAGCTGAAGGTTATTTTAACTCTCGGCTACCAACAGCTTTGGCAGACCTATTGTTTCCAATACAGAACATACACTCAGATGGGTCTTTATGTCACCCTTTTGCTCATGATTGGAAGGCTTTGCTGTCTATCACAGTTACATACTCTGAATTCTTTGGCTTTCCTCCTTAGTCTTGTGTATGTCCCATGGAGGAATATTTTGATTTTAAAGTGTTCTGATTGGATGAGATGCATCCTTCTAATCTTGACGTGAGGGTGCTGTTTCTAGGTCTCGCCGGACCCAGCGCATGCGCTGCTCTGGCGAGACTTATTGAGAGGGCTCCAAAAACTGCTACCAGGCCAGCCTAGAGCTACAGTGCAGGTGCGGGCGCGCGCTCCGCGCTTTACCGTGATTACTTTCACTTTTGCGGCCGCTTTGATGTTTGATCGTGAATGCGATCGCGATCACTTTAACTTTCGCGGCTGCACGGCCGCTTGGCATAGCCAATAGGTCTCGCTTTTGGGACCTTTTAAGTATTTAGTTATGCAACTGTTGCATGGCTAAACACTTATAAAGTCCCAAAGGCGAGACCTATTGGCTATGCCAATGCTTGTTTTCTTTTGTGGTCTATGAGAGCGCATATGTTTCGTCTCTCCCCTACTTGTTTCTCTGCTCTCTCTACTATGCATGTTCTTTTTCCTTCCCCCATCCTCCCCATCCTGTACTTCCTTTTTACAAATGTTTTTTAGTTTATTTTTTCATGACAATCCAGCAGCTGCAAAGTGTTACGCTCCTCCTTTTTAATATTGATGTGTACTTATGTTTCGCTTTATTTTTTAGTTTTAGATTACCATTCTGCCATGAACGTCTGGCATGTTAAAACTGCAAATCAAAAATGGCCCCCCTTTGTCACAATGCATGTGTACAAATGTGTCATGGCACATGCACCACACCTTGGAATGGGTTTTCCTTGATAGAAAACCCTTCACAAGATTAAACTCCATGATTGAGCATGTGTCTTGATGCATATGTTCCGAAGCACATGGCAATGAAAAGAACATTGGCAAAGGCAATATCCCTGACATTTAGAGCTAAGACCTATTGGCTTTGCTAAGGCTTGCTAGTGCAAGCTGCGGCCTACAGTAAGCATTACAGTAGAAAACCTAAGTGCATGCTTGATAGAAGGTTTAAATCTTTAAGTGACCCGATGGAATGAACGTAACTTTCTGTTTGTGGGAAATTACTTTCTTTCCTCGGGAAAAATTACATTTTAAACATGGGGAAACATTTCCCCACATAACCATATATATATATTTTTTACTTATTTTTATTTGCAATGTTGCACAAAATCACATCGCACATTTTGCCACATACATATATGGTGAGGAGTCTGCCATTAACATAGGATACCTTAACATTACGTTTACATACATGTTGCTCAACTGTTACATTCATTGGACACTTCTAAAGCCATGGCAGTGCCCAGGCGCCTGTCCATCCCGGAGTTCTGTGTGCAACAATTTTTATCTAGAACTATTAGAATGCTAGAGTAGATAAAAGAAAGAAAAAGACAATTCAACTATTATACTAATTATACAAGACACATTTTAATTTTAAGAAGACAGTGACAGCGAGGGAGCGAGGATTTCAGTTTGCTGCATGGGGCGCGATGACGAGGATCAGTAAAAGCAAAGATGTGAAAGGCATTTGGACGTCAGCAGAGCCTGTTTGAGCTGAGTCTCAAAATAGGCCGACTGCGGGAGTGTAACGTGCTGCTGGGACCCTGTCTACATTCTGTACATGCCACAAACATGAGCGGATTTCACCCTCCCTGGCACTTATGTCCTCTCTGAAGTACTGGCTTCACTTTCTAAGGTACCTCTGTCCATTTGTAAAAGTAACACTTGAGTCGTGCAGTGTCCTGCTTTTGGTACCGAAATCTGATCCTGCCTTTTGATAGCAGTGGAATGTCTTATCTGTGCATCTCTGTAATTTGTTTGGGGTATATAACGAGACATTCTGACCGGACTTGAAGGCATTAATGTTGCACCGTGCAGCTGGGCGTTCCTCTTACACCCACAATCACACAATGACACAGGGAACGGCAATGGATAGTCGAGTTTGTCTGTGCTTGAGTGGGGAGATATGGTGTGGTGTCTAAGCAGCTGAGGTGAGGTGATTTAATCCAGGCCTCTGCACTTGACTGGCAATTCTGTGATTCTGGGAACATTTCGGAATCTTTTTTAATCTAGTTTTAGTTAGTCTGAGCAGTCCTTATTGCAGAAATACCAGATGTCTGTCTGAGTGTGCAGAAGAGTCTAAATTCAGAATCAGGGTCTCTCTCAAGGTATCCTATGATTTGTCCTAAGACCTTAGATATAAATTCCTATCCGAGATACACTTGTTACTAAGAAACAAATCCAACCCGGCAATTAGAGTTAGTATCTTAAAGCCGAGCACTGAGTCCCTAGGACAAAGGTGCAATCATGCTATTTTTCCTCAACACAGGAGACTACACCAAACCCTGACGTAGAAGTTTTTGTAGCCCACCCATCTTATAATAGAAAGATTGAAGGTGAAAATAAAGACAATCAATAACATATTCCTTGAGGAGTAGAGAGACATCTACAACAAAGCAAAATGCCCATCAAATTCGTCCCTTTGTTGCATTGCTTTGAGTTGCGTTTGTTCAAGAAAATTCACTCTTCAATCCAGGTCCAAGGCGAGTCGCACCAGGGAAGAGCCGATAATCTCCAACCAACGGCGAGTTGCACAGTCTCTTATAGGTAAAAAGTTGGCCACCCTATAGCTTGAGAACCTCCTGTCCCTCACTGTATTATTCCGTATGTCACATATCTTTGCAAATGCTTTTGCCCATTGCATGGTGCATATCACGGGGCTCCCTCTCGAAGGTTGGAGGGGCTGGTTACCAAACGTGGCTCTTGCCAAAATAGTGTGATCAATTCCTGGACGTGTAGCCATCCGGTCATGAACTATGAAGCATCAATGTACGTGAGCATGTGACAACTATGTTTAATGAAAACGGGACACTTTCCAGCTTCTTCCACTCTCATGGTACATCTTACGTAAGTTATGAAAGTTCATAGTGCCAAGAAGCTCCATGTGCCTCGGTCTTGCTTCACTAAGGAATTATGCACAAACAGCTTCTTAATATATTGTTAACCCTTTCGGTTATTGCTTGTAAGTTACACAAAACAGGTTCTGGGAAATTCGCTATCATGTGCTTCTTCTAGGCACTATCCCTCCTACTCCTAGGTGTTGCCCTTGCATGGAGGCACTATGTTATCTGTTCATAAACAACTCACTACACCCAGGTTACTGAAACGTATCTCAGTAAAGTAACCTCCCTACCTCATTAGGAGCACTGCAGATAAGATGGAGGGCCTCAGATAAATATTTCAGGTGACCTGCCTGAACTCCAAGCATTAGGCAGCATTGAGATAAGAGAGTCACTCCCTTGCCTGGCTGAAGTATAAACAGTGAACTGCCAGGTTTGGCCGGCAGATTGGTGCAGGGTGAGTGTGCATGAAATCAGAGCAGGAGGCAAGACAGCAGTCTGTACATGCACCCACAGATCCATCACAGGGACATAATTATGACATTCATATTGAAGCATAATGAAGCAACTGTGCTCACTAAAATCTGGTAAATTCAGTTTGTTCCATGAGGTAGCCAAATGTCATATTGCATATGAATGTCGGATATGAATGCTAAAGCAGGCGGTGGAATCCTTAGAGTCCCCCATGGAGGGATGCAAGTGAGATGAAAATAATGCTTCTGTGGTCTGTACGGCTCATTTGCATGGTTTAAATAACAAAATAATGTTTTACACTCAAGGAAATGGTATAGAGAAGTGTTTGTTTTTCAGCACAGTGCTGAGTATGCTCGGCTATGGGGTCTTTGGCCATCAGGCATATAATGAACAAACCATTCAGGCCAGAGAACGAGGAGACTCTAGTTTCCAGATTATAAAAGTTTGAAAATCGGGGCTCTGGTATCGTACACTTATGGAGGTGCCAAAGAGATCAGATCGCCTTAGCCCATTGTTGAGAGAGTGAGGCCGTAATGTCGTGTTACCCCTTAATTTTTTGGGGGCGACACCTAGTATATTCCCTGAGCCCAAAAGAGAATTGCAGCTGTTACGGCAGGAATAAAGAGATTACGCTGTTCATGAATGAACTTTTTATTGAAGATAATGCACAGAGGCCCACGAGAGACCAGAACAATTGCAGCCGACTGGTGGAAGCACAAAATGGCTACTAGCGACCTCCTACCGTGACGTCACTTAAATACCTCCGAGACAGGGAGGTACAAGCGGTGACGTGGTAGCAAACATAAAGGAAACACTACGCCAACACTCGGCTGTACAGTAACTCGCTACTAACATAATTGTTCATGTTCAACATCTCCCTTCCTTAACAAACAAATAACATAAAGCTGTGTCACTCCACAATATAATCATCATATCGTCTAGGCATTCTTATTTCTCTCCCTGATCTGTTAGAGGAGCATGTTCGTGGGCGCACTACGATTTGCGTGTTGATGGAACCTTGATTTCTGCTACACGCATGCTGATCTAATGCACCCTCCCGCTTAGGCCTACTCCTAACTTGATCCATGGGGCTGGACGACTCACAGACTACAACATCGTCCTCCCCACCATTATTGCTTCTTGCACTATCATGGATGGACCTGCCCAGCTTGCTCTCCATGTCGTGCTAACCCTGGTCACCACCCACAGCGTCTTGCCATTCCAGAATGCTATCCTCGCACACATCATCTTGCCCAAGTTTCCCTCTCATTATTATTTCTTCTTGGCCCTTTTTTAGCTTAACCACATGATCCTTACTCCACCATCCTTTGCCCTCCAAACAGACTGCTCCCTTGGTCGCTTCATGCACCCGTGTAGGGGGACTAAACACGGACTCTCCCTTCACTACCTTGTATGGTTTCTTTACCAGCACCCAATCGCCTTGCTCTAGTTCTTTCACCTTGGCTTTATTTGCTGCATCCGCATACCTCTTAGCTTTTTCTTGTTTGGATATGACTCTCTCCCTGACATTTACCACCTCATCTTGTATGCCCTCTGTCTTTTCACCCACCTTGTACCACTTGTTGTATTTAGGCGTGAGAATACTGTTACAACTCCTCCCCCGCATCAGAAAAAATGGTGTGTGACCCGTGACATCGTGGGGAGTATTATGGTACGTGCATATTTTCTCACTAATGAATTCCTTCACATTTAAATTAGACGCAATGGCAAGCTGAACACCCTCCTTAATGAATCGGTTCATCCTTTCCACCTGTCCATTGCTCTTGGGACTATACAACAGTGTTTTCTCTTGTTTTATTCCCAATTTTGCGAAGAAATCAGTCATTTGTTTAGACACGAGTTGTGTCCCATTGTCCGACACTATGACCTTTGGCTGCCCTTCCATTGTGAAAATCTTTTGTAAAACCAGTATCACTCGCTCTGTGGTGACTGCTCGGACAAACTTATAGTGCACCCATTTGGAATAGTAATCGGTCAAGACAATAAGGTACCTGCACTCCTCTGGTAGCAAAGTGAATGACCCTGCAAAGTCTATAGCCACCTTTGTCCAGGGACCTATCGGTATTTCCACCAACTGAAGCTCACCTTTGTTCAATTTCCAGTGCTTATTAGCCTTCAAACACTGTTCGCATTTGTCTATGTATTTGCACACATCAGCGCTCATTCCTGGCCACCAGTAATACAGTTTTAAAAGATTTTTGGTAGCAGTGCTCCCTGGGTGACCTTTATGAGCTATAGTGATCAATTTCTCTCTCAGCCTCGCCGGAGGTATGAATAGATCATGTCGTTTCAGAAACCCGTTTTCAATCGTCAGCTCCTTGCTTACTTGTTGGAAGCTTTTCAGCTCGTGTTGCAGGTTCCGGATAGGGGGCCATTTGGACGTCAGATGAGCCATCACTTTCTGAATAGTGTTGTCTTCCATAAGACACTTCAACCATTCGTCTTCTGTGATTGAACCATTACACATCATTGCGGCATCCACCAATGCCACCACGCATTCGGTGTCATCAAGGGAAGTGTCATCTTGATCGCCCACAGGCAGGCGTGACAGGCAATCCGCCCTGCTGTTCAGCCCACCTTTTATGTGTCTAATCGTAACATTATATTCCTGTAGCTTAGACAACAATCGTATCAGACGCGAACTCGCCTTCCCGTTACCGCGGCCTTCTCCGTCCATCATGTACACCAATGGCTTGTGGTCTGTGACAATCTGGAATACCTTTCCCCACAGGTAGTTTTTGAGTTTCTCCACAGCCCAGACACATGCAAGCGTCTCGCGTTCAATGGTACTATAGCTTTTCTCCGCCTCGCTCAGCCTTCGAGATATGAAAGCAATGGTATTTTCACTCTGCCCTTGCAGCTGGCAGAAGGCAGCTCCTATACCCTTTGCACTCGCATCAACTGTTAATACGTTCTTCATGTCCGGATTGTACGGTTTCAGCACAGGAGCTCCAGCAATGGCATCCTTAACAGAGTCAAACGCAAAGTCTTGCTCACCGGACCATGCCTACTTCTCGTTTTTGCGTAGCAACTTCCTCAAGGGCTCCACTTCGTTCGCGTACCCTTGGATGAACTTCGAGAAGTACTCACTTAGCCCCAAGAAGGATTTCAGGGCTTCCTTATCTTCCGGTCGAGGCGCATTCCTGATTGCGTTAACCAGGTCGTCCTTCTGCGCTATTCCTTCCGAAGTCAAGACGTGGCCCAAATACTCAACTTTCGGCTCCTTGAACTTACACTTATCTGTGGATACTGTCATTCCTTTGTCTCCCAGAACTTCCAATACCCTGCTCAGAAGTTCCAGGTGCTCTGCCCTACTCCCTGTAAGAATCAAGATGTCGTCCTGGAACGCCTCGACGCCCTTCATACCTCCAAACAACAAGTCCATCAACTTTTGAAAAACCCCCGATGCCGAGGCGAGCCCGAAGGGCAGCCTGACATACCTGTACGCTCCGAATGGGGTTATGAACGTGGTTAACCGTTTGGACTCCTCAGTCAAGCACACCTGGTGGTATGCCGACTTCAAATCGATTAACGTAAAGTATCTGGACCCCGAGGTAGACAACAGTATTTTCTGTATGTTGGGGAGTGGGTGGCAATTGACCAGTATGCTCTTATTCAAGGACCTAAGGTCTACACACAGCCTTATATCTCCAGTCCTCTTCTTTTTAGACACAACTATGGCTGACACCCATTCCGAAGCGTCCGCTTCTTCAATAACGCCTTCAGATTTTAGGTCGTCCAAAACAGTTTTCAGCTCAGCCCTATGTTTTACTGGCACAGACCCACCTTTTAGCTTTATTTCGTGCACAAAACCCTTCACACAACCAACCTCATTCTTAAACACATTGGTAAAGGAGTTCAGCACCTTTTCAACGTCGTCTTGTTGTTTCTCAGTGTGCACATAGTTCACCCACTCTTCTCTCAACACTATAGGGTCGGCAGCCCCCGGAACCAAAATAACTCCTAATTTTGCTAGATCTTTCCAACCCACCAGATTCCTACCTTTTACTGCCACATATATTTTGGTGTCAATCGTCCTCCCTCTGAAGGTGAGCGTATCACAGAAGTAACCCTTCATATCAATTTCCTGCTCACCAAACGCTTTCGGGTTGACATCAGTCGCACATAAATTTACAGAGGGCCAACGTTCTTTGAACACTGTGTCAGATACCAAGGTTATGGGCGAACCTGAATCTGCCGTGAATGGCAACTCTACAGCCCCAATCAGAACAGAACCTATGGGACCCTTTATGTGACCGTCTGCCATATCTATAGACAAAACAATGTTTTCACTTTGATCTTGATCACAATCACTTAAAGCACTTATCCTCACATTCCCCCCAGATTTTCTCGTTTTACACAAGGCGGAATAGTGACCCAATTTCTTACATTTCATACATTTTTTACCCAGTGCGGGACATGTTTTGCAATCTGCCAGGTGGTCCTGCGAACCACACCTGAAACAACTCAAAGCCTTCCCTCCTGCTTTTTTGTCAGTCCAAGTTCTTTCAGCCTGCTTATGCTCATATTTTTTCTTTTCCTGCAAATAAAATACATTAGCGGTATTGCTAGTACTTGCTAATTCTTTCGTAGATAGTAGTGAATGCTCGATGCCCTTTGCGATATCCACTACCTCCTGCAATGTAGGATTTCGACAAGTCAGCAACCGTTCCTGGACCTTTTTCGAATAGCAGTAAAACACTACCTGGTCCCTTATGTACGTGTCCGCCATGTCCTCAAATTCACAGGACACGCAAACATGCTATATACTCTTCAATTTCACCTTCTTCCTGCCGTCGCAAAGCAAACTTGTGCCTTCCAACCATGATATTGCTTTCCTCCGAGAACTGCTTTTCCAGCCGCTTCATAGCCTCCTGGTACTCAGTCAGGGGAATGAACACCCCTGGTGGACTTTCATACTCGGGAAGACTGTCAAAAATCTCTTGGCCCGCTTTACCTAGCAGCCCAAATAGCAAAGCCTTTTGGCGTTCAGCGTCGTACTTTTTTCCATCAATGGACACAATGTAATTTTCGAAGGCTCTCAGCCAACTTTTCCATTTCATACTAGGCCTGCCTGGTTCCTCAAGGAAAAGAGGCGGTACACAAATGTTATTGCTCTGAGCCATGGCGCTGTACTTCCCTTGCAGCACCCCTTGGGCGCGGGAGTAGCGCGAAAAAGCACTCCGTCGCTCAACACACTCAAAGTAGAACAGTTTATGAATCCAACATGCAGCCCAGAGAGGCTTCTTGACGTGCTGTATAAATGAAAGCAAAAGCACTATGCCCAACAGCACTTATCACGTGCAAGCCAATCAAGTTCTAAGCGCAGGGCAGGGAAGATGCACACCACCATGCACCAGATTGAGCTGACGCTAACCTGCTCGGCACCCCGCGGGCACCGTCATGCGGCTCTGCGCGCCGTTACCTGGCGTGTGCGCGTTAGGAAGCACACGTACGTAGCACTTATTCTCCGGGAGATCACCCTCAGGTAAACCGATATGTCATCTGGAGCGCCCCAGAGCGCGTGAGTGGGGCAGGGAAGCATGGGAGTGGCCGGAATGGCGGTGATTGATCCCAACTGCAACTCTTCAGCGAGTAGAGCCGACCACGTGCTCCTCCTGGTATGCAGTCCGCCGGCCGGCGGAATTCCCGCACCTCAGCAGCGATGCACTTATTTGAAGCAGAGGGGACTCCCAGTCAATCACGGAGTCGCCGCAGCGCCGAAGGTAGCGTCCGCCTGTACGCGATACCTCCAGCTCCGTCACCGGCTTAAAGACGGCGGTCACCCCCGCCGTACAGAGCCGTTTTTCCCTCGCGGGCCCCGTGCAGCAGCCAGACCCTCGTCGCCAGTTGTTACGGCAGGAATAAAGAGATTACGCTGTTCATGAATGAACTTCTTTATTGAAGATAATGCACAGAGGCCCACGAGAGACCAGAACAATTGCAGCCGACTGGTGGAAGCACAAAATGGCTACTAGCGACCTCCTACCGTGACGTCACATAAATACCTCCGAGACAGGGAGGTACAAGCGGTGACGTGGTAGCAAACATAAAAGAAACACTACGCCAACACTCGGCTGTACAGTACCTCGCTACTAACATAATTGTTCATGTTCAACAGCAGCCTTTCTGGGCAAAAGGAGAAGTGTTCGGTGTCTCCGACTCTGCCCTCCCCGAGTAAAGCGCGAGTGGAAACGATTCTTTGAGTCAGGCAAACATGTCCGAGAAAACCCGGGGCGTTGTGTCTCACGTGTATTTATACTTCAATCGCTGTTAGGTCACCTAAAGTGTGTGAAGCCAGCTGGGACTAACAGATGAGGAAACCACTCGACCTTATGAAATTGTGTAATTGAAAGATGTAATTACCTACTCAATACACACGATCTAGTATCGTTTCCGAACACCTCCATGAAATGCGGCTCTCCCCTGCTCGTTTTGTACTATATATATACCAATACGTACTTATATAGCATAAGCGAGCCATCGATTTCTGCAGAGGTATCTGGTGTTTAATAGCAAATATACAAGCATTCTGACATCTACGTGTTCTGTAGTACAAAATGCACACCTCACACTGCAGCATGCTCATTAATGGACAGAAAATCAAATGGACGTATATGTTCAGGTGGGAACAGGTTTTGCACCCGCGGGATACGCAGGGATCGGCGACAGAAACCTCGCTTGTCTATTGAAACCGACAACACTAGGGGTGGCTCATGCGCTGTGAGACCCTTGTTGATGGATCTGTGGTTATTACCCCTCGCACCAGCGGGGATCACTGACCCCTCATTGGACACTGGTCCGCTAAGCTGCAAGCTATCAGCCTATGCCCCGCAGGCAGGAGGCAGCCTTGGCCCGTCTTTCCTCGGTTGGAGTGCCCTGCACGGTGTTACCGGGTTTGTTTTCAGATCTACAGGTTCAATGAATGTTATTTCTGTACCGTACCTGTGTTTCAAAGTGTACTTTACTTCTGCTGTTTATTATAATGTAATGTGCACTGGACTCTGCGCACCACCAAAACATCGCTAAGTCACCAAGTACAACTTTCACAACGGGATGTAGGCTGTCGCTGCCTGGATGAAAAAAAGCTGTCTCAAGCTCAACTCAGAAAAGACCGAAGACCTCATCATGGGCTCCACCCCATCTGCCTGGGACAACTCCTGGTGGCCCACAGCACCTGGAACCTTCCCACACCAACCGACCACACGTGCAATCTCAGCATCATCCTGGACTCCTAGCTCGCCATGAACCACCAGATTAACACCGTCGCACCATCCTGCTTCCACACAGTATGCCTGCTCCCAAAAACTTTGAATAGAGCCCCACCGAGTCCAGAAAGATGGTCACCCACGCACTCGTCAGCAGCATAGTCAACTACGGCAACACACACTACGCTGGCATCACTTAGAAACTCCTTGAGAAACTGCATAACATCAAGAACCCCTCCGCCAGACTCATCCTGAACATACCCCGCTGAAGCCACATCACCAGACACCTCAGAGATTACCACATCTCCCAGTCAGCAAAATAATCACCTTCAAGCTCCTCACACACTCCTACATAGCCCTACACTACGCGGGACCTGCATACCTCAACCACCGCCTCGCATTCCACATACCCACCAGAGACCTCTGCTCCACCCAAATGGCCCTGGCTACCGTCCCAGGGATCCGCAAGACCACGGCGTGAGAAAGATCCTTTTCCTACCTCGCTGCAAAGACCTGGAACTCCATCCCTCTCCATCTCAGGCAATCACCGTCACTACCTCAATTCAGGAAGGACCTCAAGACCTGGCTCTTTGACCGCGTCAAAGCGCCTTCGATGGACCAGCAGCTCTCATCCCCCTTCCACCACCCCTCCCACAGCGCCTTGAGACCCTTACGGGTGAGTAGTCGCACTTTACAAGCAATTGATTGTTTGAAGAATTGTTGGAAAAAAACACAAGAAATGGACAGAAAGAGACGAAAGCTGAAGTACATTTGGGTTCCTCTCTGAAATGCTGATGGATCTGGGGAAGAGTCGGCCACACTGTGTGCTTATATCGAAGTGCCAATGTTATGTCCGAAGGGCATGGAGTTAACTGGTAGACCGTACAACCAAGGATTGGAGCAGGAATTGGTATTAACAAAATGGCAGACACGGTTCAGAAAACTGAATTGATGAGTCAAGTGGACATGCACGCTCCCCTCAGAGAGAGGAGAAGTGAAGGAACTTGTAAAACTATCAGCAATTGGCCTGTGGCAAAAATGAATGTAATGTGAGTTTCAAAGGGAGATTTTACCATACAGTTCACTGTGAAATACGAAATAACTTGGAAATAAAAGATGAATAATAAAGAAGAGGTATTAAACAGACTATAACAGGGCATTTATGTCTTAAACGAGCATGTATATAGAACATGTCGTTATGCTAATGGATTGTGAAAATAATTATTTCATGGAGTCCAAAGAGTAATAATCACAAAGGAGGAAATTAATGAACTTTTTTAAGAGCTAGAATCGCGGTACGGACGGGTACAGATGTTTCAAAGAAAGGAACATGTTTGTAAGAAGAAACTGATGGCCACTGTGCCGTACATACAAAAGGAAGATAAAAGCGATATACCGTAATGAAAAGCAAATATGTGATGAGAACAGACGGGCGGCCAGTAGAGGGCGCTCATTGTCTACATCGGTTGGACAGCATTTTGTTTATTGCCTCAGAAAAAGAAGTTGTTTGACCTGGAGAGGGCTGAGATGGACCTACGTCTTGCTGGCATCTCCGAAAGGCTGTTACTGTTGGGTGAGAGCAGATCAAATGACAGGTTGGAATCTGACAGGCCACCAGAATAGAGGCCCGGTCGGTTACATGTTATAACACCTCCTAAATGCATGTATAACTGGGCAGATCAGTCACCTTACACTACACAGATCTTCAAACAATGGGGTGCACCCCATCTGGGGTCCCCTGCTGCGTTGCCAGGGGGTGGCACAAATGTCCTGTGAGTATTTGTAAATGAAGGTAGTCTGGAGGCACACGTTTCCAGACTATCTCTGTTTACATCCAGCGGTTAAAGTGCACACAGTATGGCAGCTGTGATTCTGAGCGTTGTGGTCGTGGGGTGCCAGCTTTACTCATGCTAACTCTGGGCACAGGCTTCCCCATTGTTAGTACCGGTTTAACACCCAGATACAGCAATAACTAACAGAAAGGTGTGGGAGGTGTTTTCTTCAAGCATATTAAACGCATCATAAATTGAGTTTACTCGAACCTAGCTGGTGTTTACGCTCCCCTCCATCTTGCAGAGAAGCCACAATATATCATGTGATGGTTGCTGCTGTTCTTCTTGTTCTAAATGAAGAATTGCGAGACTCATTCCAATAAAAAGAGAGTGTTCCCAGAGACATTTCAACTGTCCCATGCTATCGGTATATAGCGTATCAATTTAAGTGCTCGAATATAACTCTGAGAATGTCTGCAAACCCATATTGTATTACTACCATGAGAGAAACTTCAAGTGTATTCTATAGTACTATGTTTCTTCTTTCTCGGTCCCTAATGGTGCATATCATGAGAACCATGTACTGGTGTAAAAATGTATGAATGTCTTTGTCTAAAGTCCCATACAAAGAATGTAGATTTCTATGTTCAGGAGATCTTATTTCCCTGCCCTTAGTAGGCAAATCTATGCCGGATTTTCCTTAGATTTGTATGAGTTCTCTGTACCTATGATCTGCATGCTTTGCTATTAAACTAACTTTTGGAATATTCTATGTAATTTGCCTTTTAATTCTCTATATAAAGCTTTTAAATGTCAATCATTCTTATGAGAATGTTTAAGGATCTACTCCCATTAAGTGGGATTTTCCACATCCCTTGAATAGAGAATTTGAGGAGAAGAATGTACGATTTTAAACCACAACCTAGGCCCACATTGTTCGAAGTCTGAAGCCTCTGGGGACAAATGGCAAGTGAAAAGAAAAGAAAGACATTTGAATAAAACATCTGCAGTTGGTGTATTCATGGAGAAGCGTGCAGGACGAGGAGAGGTAGAGAAAGAGTAGAGAGGAAGTCATTGAGACTTTTAGAGCCTATCCCCTGATAGAAACTGAAGAGAAGGGAAAGGAGAAACCAAAGAGGGAGACAGAAACAGAGAGTAAGGAGTAAGACGCCTTTAGAGATGAGCTCCTTAGTATTAGACCACCCCCATATAACCCAGCAGCTGTTCAGTTTCATCGAGCTGAAACAGAATTTGAGGAAATCGTTAAATGAAATGTGGGGTGGATTATCTAGCACACTACGGGGATAATGATTTGCTTGGCAAGATCAAGGAAGCAGCAAGAGTGTCAAGGGAGGCGCATGCATGGTAAAAAAAGATGGTGGATGAATATGGAATCAATATAACCCAGCAAAAGAAGTTGCAAAGGAATTCTAGGATGGGAATGAGAGTTGTGGTCCAAGAAAGAGAAGGTCAAGGTGGAGCAAAAGAGAGCGGGATTAATGAAGGAGCTATAGGAAGAGTGGCAAAGGAGTGCGGGAAGTGCAGGGAGGAGCCTGTGTGCATTTCTCATGGTTGCGAGAACACCTCTTTCATTTCATGAACACCTTTCAAAAACTTAGAGAAAGTCCCAAAAAGTGGTACACCCAGATGGGACAGATTGTGGCCATCTCTAAAATTTTGGGGGAAGACTTGGATGTATTTTTTTAAATGGCGGTCCCAAGGACCTGTGGGCAGAGTGCACAAGAACTGTTGATTGGCCAACACAGGAACCGCCTCGGTAGGCAGGGACGAATGCTCCTTCGCCCTTCGTCAAAACCAAATATGATGAGGTCATTAAACACCTAAGGACGAAGGTTCCCCAAAGGTGATGATTTAGCTCAAGATTTTCAGAACCTCTCAAGAGCCAAAAGAGTTGGTGCACACTTACTTTGAGAGATTGATGCAGTTGTATAGAGAGCACAGCAGGATGAATGACCTGCTAGGAGATAACATGTGAAGGTTTCTTTCATCCTTTCTATTTAGACTGAGGCCGGAGATTATCAATGAAATCACCCAAGGTGTCCTTCGTTAGCAAAGCAAACCTGTTAACGAGAACTTACAATATGTGAAATATTGTAGTGACACACTGGAAGTGAAACAAAAAGGGCTAAGGGAGAAGTACAAGACAGCCCAAACTCATTTGGCACAGAATGGAGAGGCTAAGGAACTTAAAGTTCTGTTCAAAGGACTAGATAACGACCCCAGTTTTGGAAAGGCAATGCAAGGAGTCTCTCTGAACAACAGTGGGAATGTCCCAGGAATGGGGCGAGGTCGAGGGAAAGTGGCATGGACCTGTATGAGTGCCCTAAAGAAAGTTACCCGATGCCATATTTGCAACAGGGTGGGGCATTGGAACATGTAGTGCCGTTACAGTCCAGACCAAATTGTGATAGAAGTTCAAGGGGTGAGTCTAGCGGGCCAGAGAGAGCTTCCCCAATACCTAGACCTCCTATGGCTGTCCCAAAAATCACTAAAACTGGGTAATTGCCAAATTCCTTCAACCCAATGCAGGTGCAGGGAGGCATCCTCCATCTCCAACCAAGTCACAGAGTAGCCCAAAATCCGATGTCGTCTCAAGGAGGTCTAGCCCCCATGAAGTTCAAGGCCCTCTGAAATCAGACTCACCCAACCGACAACCCCCGCAAACTTAGCATCATCCTGGACAGCAAAATGACCATGAAGTGCCAGATCAACAGAGTCTCCTCTGCCTGCTTCCACGCATTTCACATGCCTCATAAGACCTTCAGATGACTCCCTGCCCACACCAGGAAAACCATTACTCACGCCCTATTCACCAGCCGACCAGACTACGGCAACGCTTTCTATGCTGGGATCACAATCCAACTCCTGAAGAGACTCCAGACGATACATAACTGAGCGGCCAGACTCATCCTCAGCCTCCCTAGACAGATCCACATCACCATCACCCCCACCTCAGGATCCCCCACTGGCTCCCCATCCAGAAATGATACAAATTGAAGATGCTGACACCATACCCACAAGGCCCTTCAAGACCAAGGACCAGCATACATGAACCACCGCCTAAACTTTCATAGACCCTCCAGACACATGTGCTCCACCTCCCTTCTCCTCACACACACTCCCCACATCTGTTGGAGCCACAGTGGATGACGATCCTTCTCCTGCCTCACTGCAAAGTCCTGGAACAGCCTCCCACTCCACTTCCGAACAGCATCCTCGCTCCAGGAAATCAGAAAAGAACTCAAGACCTGGCTCTTCAACTGATCCCAGTAAGAACCTAGTGCCTGGAAACCTTCACAGGTGATTAGCTGTGCTTACAAATCCAAGTTGATTTATTGATTGATTGAAGACCTCCATAATTTTCAACCATTACCAATAACGATGTCTGAGTGGGTAGGAGAAGTGCATAGTTGGTGCAGTCTGAAAGTGGATCTGAGTGGACCATATGTGGATGGAAATGTTAACGGACATCCCATATCTTTCCTAATAGACACAGGAGCCACCCATTTAATGGTTAGAACAGTTGAGGCCCCTGACCCACCCTTTTCGGTTAAAGACTTCCAAGCCGTAGGCATTACAAATCAACAGTGTACGAACTAAATTACTGCCCAAGTCCCAGTAAAACTGGGCGACATCAGAGAGCAACATCAGTTAATTATTTGTGATTCTAGCCATGTAAACTTGCTGGGACGTGATCTTCTCTGCAAACTCAACTGCGTCATCTATTGCATAACATTGGGATAACCGTATTACATGTCATACGTGTAATTTCTCATTGGGAAGAGATAAGACCTGCAAGTCTGGTGTCTCTGGAATCATAATTTAAAATCGCAAAATATGGTGAAGTTGGATTTGAAATTGCAATTCTGAAAACTGCACTTTTAGAAAGCTGAGTTATAAACACAGTGGTCCCAGACAAGGACAATAGGAGAAGAGGAAATAAAATAAAGAGTAGGAATCAGTACTATATTAATACTGTCCAGCCAGACAGGGTTAGTTTAATATTCCATATATTTGCAAAAAATACAGTTGGGACACACTCCTGCATCCAGCAAGTTGCATATAAAACAAAACAAAGGCTCAGGCAGAACAGATGCTTGTGCGTCATACATTAAATAGAACAAGCATAAATGTGCGGAGACACACATAAACAATGACAAATTAAATTGTGTTTACGGTGTACAGAGAGTCAACGACATTTCGATCCCATGAAAGCAATAGTGGGATCATCATCAGGACATTACATTACATGCCTGAGTAAAAATTGCCATGGTATGTGAAGATACGCTGCAGCATGGCCAAGCAGAGGCCAAGTGTATCTTGGAAGTATAGAAGCAACGCTTGTGATAGCAGTACTTGGAGCCGTAGTAATTTAAATGGCGATTCGAATGTCTGGAGGAGGACCGTGGCAGCGTGTCCTCAAGGGGAGAATGAGATCGAGTGCCGCGAGATGCAGCGGTTTAATAAACCATGAGGATTGGCACAAGGGCAAAGTTATCCTGGGAATTGATTCTACACTTCCAAGATGCACTTGGCCTCCGCTTGGCCACGCTGCAGCGTATCTTCACATCCCACGGCAATTTTTACTCAGGCATGTAATGTAATGTCCTGATGATGATCCCACAATTGCTTTCATGGTATCGAAACGTCGTTGACTCTGTACACCGTAAACACAATTTAATTTGTCATTGTTTATGTGTAACGGTGTCTCCGCAGATTTATGCTTCACAATACCCTGACTAGTCTTTTCTTTGGACATCTTCTCTTTTGGTTGGATGTATTTGCTCTTTTATAAGTCCGCATTTAGTGTGGATTACGAGCATCAGAAATAGTACCTCTAAGATGATCTCATAAGCCCCACACCCAGCACTCAGCCCTGCCCCTTCTGCTTCCCCACATAATGTCATAAAGTTTTGGAGGGGGGCACATTTTAAAACATTTGCTTAGGACGGCTCACAGTAAAATAGTTTTAAGACCTTACAGCATGATGCTTGTAGATGGCTGGTACATTTGGGGTGCAATAGGTGTTGTGTAACACATCATGCACCATAGAGCCCTGTGTCATGTGAGGAGGCAGCTCCATGTGATTCATGAAGATCAGGGGGTTCAGCAATCAGTCACATGTTTGGCTAATTCTGGAGGGAGTTCATAGGCTGGGAGACAGTCAGTCTCAATATCGACTGGTGACTTAGGAAGGTTAGGAGTTGCTTGCAATTGGTCAGATGACCACTCTCTGTCTTTGGAAGGATGGTTCAGAGGTCAGTCAACAATATCCCAATGCTTCAGGAGTGCTGCTATGGTTGCGCCACAGGTAGTCACATGTCAAGATTTAGATTTCTGATCGTCATTGAGCAGAAACAAAATCAGATCCCACTCCAGCCTTGCATCCCTGCAAAGCTGTTCTAGAGATAGAGAGGGGCCTTGGGCACAATTAACTGACTCTGCCTGTGGTAGGATGCAATGGTCATTATCCAGTCAGTTAGAGACTGCGCTTTAGTTTGGAAGGCTGGTAGGGCTCAGTCAGTACAAGTCAGGGCCTCTGAAAGACTAGTAGTTCTAGGACCAAATATAGAACTCTCTCTCTCCCCCTGTATTATGCCATCTATAAGTATCTATCATTAGCAATGATTATAGCTACTAAACCCTCCTCGGACTACTTTGGCTTTATTTCATAGACTGGTAGTTCTGTCTTTTCTAATCCCACTGAGAAGGGGAAAAGGTTCAGATATGTTATCAGCTGTATACATAGTTTCAATTGTACAACACTTCATTTTTTTAGACAGTTCTGAATATTTCGTGTTTTCTGTGACTTGCAACCAATAAAAAGGTCCTTAAACTGTAGTTGGGTGTATTGCTGGCTTCAATAGGGTGTTCTGTGAACTGTGCTTGGCTCATTGTCCTCAGCCTTACAAATATCTGATCATAGTCTGAAATATGCATCTACAGGGACATTGATAATGGTCTCTTTTGTAAACGAACTCTGGGCTTTACCAGGTTTAGCGAAAACATTGTGTGAATGTTCTTCATTGGCCGTATAGGAATATGTAGGTTGATTAAAGTAATATTCCCCATACTGCTGTCTTTTGCAAAACCATAAATTCCAGGAGCTTCCCTGCATTTTGTTTCCTAATTATTTTGTATTCCAACATAATATTTATGCCCGAGGATTCTACATCTGTGTTCTTTGTACGTATATGGTGGTATTGGTATAGTGTCAACCTAGGCATTAGGGCAGAGGAGTGCTGTTCAGGGTCAAAGGCAAGCGTGCAGTCAACGAGGGGAAGTAGAGGTAGCTGGTTGTTGGAGTATTGCTGCATTGTGATGTGGTGTTCTTTAGAAAGTGCATCTTCAACTCTTTCCGGAATTGGTGCATTGGGGCATCCTTATGGGTACAGGGATCTTGTTCCAGATAATGGGTTCATAGATAAAAAGGCCTGCTGTGCGCCCCTTTAGTTTGGTAATCCGCCTCTCAACAAACTAGGCAGCTGCCAGTCTCGAGGGTTGTGGACTGCTTTAGTGATTCTCCTTGCCCCTTTCTTCACCTGTCCTGTTTTGGCTGCTGGTTGCCGCACATGGGACATTCTTGTGTGTATTTGTTGTGTTTCATGGAGTGAAACGCCCCAGCGAGGTGGTGCCTCCTCCGCTCATGCATACGGGGTTCTCTGCTCTGTTGAGGTGTTTTGAGTGGGGCTTGCAGTCCTAATTGAGGTGTTCGAAGAGTGCCCACAGCCCACAGTCTTGCTGCCTCCCACTCCTTCATTAATTTCTCGAACCGTTTTAGGCAGCAGTGGTTACATCCAGTGTTTGTTTCGTTCTTTGGGTCATTGTGAGCAGCCGGCGCGCCTGTCGAGACAGGCTTGGTGTATGTGTTGAGCAGGAAGACTGTAAAGAAGTAAATGTTTCTTTCTTTCTTTTATACCTCGGCGTCCTCTCCATTGCCGGAAGTGGCGTCTTCCTTGCTTGTCATGATGGCCAAGCTCATTGTTATTCAGTGGCACAGATTTTTGGGTTTATTTCTATCAGACCACACTTGCGGGTAATCCTCTTTGATTGTGCGCATTAGTAGTTATTGAGAAAAGCGCTGTATCTTATATTGGGCAGCATAAGCCACAGCTGCAAATCGATTCACTTTTGATAACTCTTTTTATTAGATAGAAAAAATATGACATGTTTCAGATAAACATTAGAACAGTGCTGCAGAATACCCATTGTGCACCCAGCTCGAAGAATAATCTTTACACATTTTTAAAAAAACAACGTTATTTAGTTTAATTTTGTGAACTTAAACAACTGCGACGTGGTTGTACACAGGCTATTACAAATCTCCATCCGGTCAAGATACAAACAGCAGTTCCAGTGACACATCCGTCCTGTATTTCCAATCAAAACAATATATACACATAATCACTTATCATTCTTTTGAACGCAGAGGGTACCCTACACCATATATGTCTGCCATATAATAAGAACTTCGTTTTATGTTTCACTATCACTATCGGAGGAATAGTTGTGACCATTTCCGTTTGGGTTAAGAAACTCCCTGCATAATTCTGTCCAGGTTGCAAGATCTTCAGATAGATTTTCGTCCTTTCTACAAGTTTTCATGTGCAGTTCCTCTGCAAATAACCACTCACTTACATCCATAATCCAACTCTCCAATGTTAGCGCACATGTGCTCATCCAGCATACAGCCACCCTCCTTTTGGCCAATACCAGGGCTAATTGTAGCAACCTGTAAGCCATTTTACATTTCCTAGGCTTCAGGAACTGCCCCAATAGACAGTGAGCAGGACTGACCTCCACCTGCATACCCAACCACCCACGCACTTTTGTTACCACACTAGCCCAATACTGCTGCACCTGTGGGCATTTCCACGCTTAAGGTCGAAACCCCGCCTGAGTCCTGCCACATTTAGGACATTCGTTTGGACTTTGTAGCCTCATAGGGGTACTGTACACCCGCGTCAGAAAATTATAATGGGTCAATTTTAGACGTGCATTACAGGATACTTTGCGTATTAGTGCACATGCCCTCGCCCACCTTTTTTCAGACAATAGAGACTGTAGATCCTCATTCCATGCATGCCATCCCTTGAGGGCTAGAGATCCCGAATCTACACTCATAGCTTTATATAATAGTGATACCAATCCACGCTCACTGCCACATGTAAGCAACACATCCAGCGTCTCCGTCATCTGAGGTATGAGTGGGTAAGTTGGCCAAGTAATCCTGACTAGTTCCATTAGTCCTGCATACGGCAGGTACTGCCCTTGCCCCAGGTCAAACCCCTCACATGCCTGTTCAAATGTAATGAAGGTGTCATTCATTTACAGAACCACAAGGACCAGGCATCCAACCTCCCACCAAGCCTGGAAGGACATATTCTCAGCCATTATGCACACTGGGGCCAGAAGCCAAATATTTAACTCCCGGTGGAAAGGTACTCGCCTAACTACACGCTCCATGACCTTTTACCATATATACCCTGTTTGTTTTACGACATATGGCAGCTCCAAGCACCCCCCTGCCCCCTCCATCAATATGCCTGGTAGATTCTCTGGCTGCACTCGCCCGCTAAGTAATCGCTTCTCCCAGTTATCTCCCTCATCCAACCACCAAGCCCCATGCTGAAGTTGTGCTGCATAATAGTATAGGTCCAATCTGGGTGCTTCAAGCCCCCCTTCCTCATAACGCTTTGAGAGGACCTGCAGCGCTACCTTGCTAAGTTTCCCTGCCCAGAAAATGGATATCAATATTGATTTCAGTTGTCTGAACACCAACATGGGTATATTGCACATTGAGTTTTGTAGGGCATAAAGATATCGGGGCAAGACCACCATTTTTGACACTGCTATTCTGCCCAAAAGGGACAGCGGCACCGTGTTCCAATATGCCACCGAGCACCTCAGGGACTCAAGTACCCTGGTCATATTCAGTTGGAGCACATGTGCATCCCCGTGTGCTACCTGCAACCTCAGATACCGGAAATGGCCTGTCTCCCATCTCAGCCCCAGACTGGGCAGTATCCCAATGTTATGACGCCTCTGCCCTGCCAACGGGAACGCCAAGGACTTTTGCCTGTTAATGCGCAAACCCGAATACACTGCAAATTGGTCTAAAAGTTGTAAGAGCTTGGGAATCGCCGTGCTGGGGATACAACATAAAACAAAGCATCATCCGCATAGAGCGAGACAAGTTGAGTACTATTAGCAATTCATATTCCCCATTGGTCGAGGTCCCGTCTGGCCCACACCGCCATGGACTCTATGGCTTGGCCAAATAACAATGGAGATAGGGGACATCCCTGCGTGTGCCCCGCTCCAGTAACCATTTTGCAGATCTGGTCTATCCCATTCGAACCCCGACACTCGGTTCTGTGTACAGTATTTTAACCCATTTACAGAAGTGTGGCCCAAACCCCAAAGCTCTCAGCACCTCCTGTAGGTATCCCTAGTCTACCGTTTCGAAAGCTTTTTCGAACTCGATAGAGACCAGCGCAATCTAATCATCGTTTGCCTGTGTCTCATGCATTATGAGGGTTAAGTGCCGAATATTCATAGATGTGTTGAGACCGGGGATAAAGCCACACTGGTCCTCATGAACCAGATGACACATCTGCGGTCCCAATCGCTTAGCTAGCACCTTACATAATATTTTTACGTCCGTGTTTATCATCGTAAGCGAGTGGTACGCCACAGGGTCCTGACTGTCTCCCCTCGGTTTAGGGAGCATACAGATTTCTCCCTCATGCATTGTTGGGGGCAATATGCCTTTCTCAAAGGATTTATTGAATGTCTGTAGCAACAGTGGGGCCAATTTTGTTGCGTAAGCCTGATAATATTCAATCGGAAATCCATCTCCCCCCGGGGCTTTGGCTTTTGGTATATCTGCTATTGCCTCCAGTATCTCTTTTACTGTTAACGGTGCTTCCAATTCCAACCGAGCTTCCTTGGACAGTCTCCTCAATTGGAGGCTCTCCAGGAATGGAGTATATGATTCCGACCTGACCGCCAGGTTGGCCGTATACCCCTTCTGCAGGTGCTGTTTAAATTGCTCTAGTGTACCAGTTTTGGAGTACACCAATTCTCCCCCTTGCTTACATATACAAGTAATCAATGGGGCTGCTTGCTCCCTCCGCAAAATCCATGCTAGCAGATGACCAGACTTGTCTCCTTCTACATGTAACCTGTGCCAATATCTAGTTAGTGTGTATTTGTCCAGGTTATCCCATGTGTCTGCGACCTGCTCTCGCAGCCTACATTCCCGCTCCTGGGTATCACGCTGGTCCTGCGCATCCAGCTGGAGTGCAGCTAAAGCGTCCTCCCCATCTCGCAGTTCACATTGCAATTGCCTCCGTATACCATACTGAATCACCGCTTTCATAGCGCCCCATTCGTTAGCTCTATTATCCGTGCTGTTCCAACTAAGGGACATGTAATCAGTCAGTGCTTTCGAGAGTGACTCTCTACCCACCTGGTCTTCAAGGAGAACCAAAGGCAGCCTCCAATAATGGGGCCCCTGTTCCCTGACATTCCATCATACTGCACATCACACTGGAGCATGGTCTGACAAGAACCGTGCTAAATGAGTTATTTCTGCTGCTAAGAAGGCAGAGGATTCTGATGTTAAGATCCTGTCTAGCCGGATGTGCATGTTATGCGTGGGTGTGAAACATGTGTAGACTTTCTTTGTCAGGTATTGAATGTGCCAAACATCCCTCGAACCTAGGTCCTGTATCACTTTTTGTAATTGCTTAGTCATACGTGGCTTGGTACCCCCTCTAGGCAGATGTTGGTCCACATTGGAGTCCAGGACACAATTAAACTCTTTACACATTGTTACACTCAATACATCATTCCTGTAAATTGAAGTTGTCTTAATAAGTCATCCAGTCACCCCAGACCTTACAGTGTTTCTCCAGGTGACCACTGGATTTATATACAAATTGTTCTGCTGTGGCGCTGTAGTCCACCCCTCGTCTCCATTCAGATATCTATAGTGCCTGTTCAGACCTCCATTACCGTGCTACGTCCCTTTTAGCAATGAGGAAACCCATTGCCACCAGGAGTCTTGTGTGTTGTCTCCCCCCTTTTTCTCCAGCAAGAGCAGTTTCTGTTCGTGTACTAGCGTTCTGCCCACCACCCTTGTTAGTGTGCTGCAGATACTGGCACAGTATTCTTGTATGACGCGGCGCTCCAATATCATGTGAAGAAGGTGCATAAAGCTAGTTTACATCTCAAGCACTGCGAGCCTAGACCTTTTTTCATTTTGCATAGTCTTGTAGGACTAAAGTATATCCTGTGTAGATAACTAAGTTGGATTAGTCGCAATCTCATGAAACCGCCAATGTCCTGAGGGCCATTTTGGCCTCCACCCAATCCTCCTCTCCTAGGGTACCCATGCTGCGCTCTCACCATTCTTTCAGCACCAATATGGGATCCGGTATGGTATTCGCCAGGGTGCGGTATATAGTGGAAATTCCTGTGGAAGGACTTTGGGGATAAGGGATGCTTCCAGTGCATGGCAGAACTGCAGATAGTGGTAAAATTGTGTGCTGTACATTGCATGTCTGTGAGGTGTTGGCATGTGCACATAGAGCTGCCTTCCCAAACCTTCCCTAGCTTGGAGATGCCAATGTTGTCCCAAGCACAGAAACTCCCCCAGTTTAACTGTGTGTCAAAGCTAATTCCTGGCCCAAAGTGGTGTTGCGGCCGTCAGCACTCTATGCCAATTGATTCATCTCAGTGCCTGGTGCCAGCACGATAAGGATGTTTGAGTAACAGGTGGGAAGATTGTGATGGTTTGTAGGCTGTAGAGTAGGTCAAGGGTACCATGTCATTAATGAGCCTGAAGCTCCTCAGCTATGGTGCGATCATCCCGATCCACAGAGAGCTAATAATTAATTAGTTCGATCTGGCTAGCCCAATAGTACAATCATATATCCGTTATCCCTATGCCCCTTCGTAGGGAGCAAGTACGTATTCTCGATAAGAGATGCGCCACTGGCCACCCGCCCTGGGGAATTTTACTATTGTTGATTGCAAGGTGTGGCAGAAGGTTAGTGGTGTGTAATAAATACAATACACCCGATTTGGGCAGGAGACTCCCAATTTTTTAAGACAAAATGGCTTTATTTTATCTGTCTCCAGCCTGAAATTGCCTCTGTCAATGGGGAAAATACATTCTCCAAATTATTTTCTCAAAATCCCTCACTATCCTTGTCTAAAATATTGGCAAATATGGTAATATGGGAAATTCTGCAATGTGTACAGGAGTCATGGAAGGAATATCATCTTGAATAATGCCCCACCCTTTCCACTATGTTGAGTGGAGACTTTCCCATAGATCCATGTCTCTCCGTGCCCGGGCCACTAAGGGTGTGGTATTTAGATCACATGCCTGTTTCCTAGTAAGCGCAACATACATCCCTAGCTATTTAAATGGTTGGATCCCCTTTGCAATGGGTTGCCGGCCCTTTTATCATCTTGTGTATCTGTCAATCAGATGCAAGTCGATTTGGACCAGTTCACAGTTAGGTCTGACGTGTCTGCATTTGTCTGGAGCATATTAGTCTGGCCAGGAAAGTCTCTGGATTACTAATGCAAACCAGAAGGTTATCAGTGAATATAGACACTCCATCATCTGATTCTTCAGGCCACCGGAATTCACTTGGCTGGACATCACAGCTGATCCATTGCACCAGAGGCTCAATGACCCGGGCAAATGGGAGAGGTTACAGGCCACAGCCTTGTCTGGTTCCCCATTCAATATCAATGACTAGGGAAATGTCCCCATTCACTATGACCCGAGCGCATAGTGTAGAGTTGAGCACTGAGGCATATCTGTGGAAAACGGTACCAAAATTCATGTGTTCCAACAGGCAAAATGGGAACCACCTTTGTACCGAATTGAATGCCTTCTCAAAGTCAATAGAAGCTCAGACCCTACACTCTGTTGCACTACCTGTTAGTGCTAATGCATTATTTATGTGCATTAGGCTCTCTCGGGGCCTGTGCCCCGTTGTGAAGCCATTCTGGTCTGGATTCATCATGGCCCTAACCATCTTCACCAGCCTATTCGCTAGCACCTTTGCGAGGATTTTGGTCTCCATGTTGACTATGGAGATAGGCCTGTATGTCTGGCAGTTTCTTCGGTTTCAATATAACTGAAATTGTGGTCCCTCAGAAATCATGTGGGAGCTCCCCAGACCTCAGGACTTCATTGTACATGACAAGTAATGGTGGAACCAACCACAATGTGTGTTTCTTATACATTTTGAGTGGGAAGCCATTTAGGACGGAGTTTTCCCAGTCTGGAGCATTTGGATAGACTCCAGAATTTGTTTAGCAGTGAGTGGTTCCTCTAAGGTCCATCTATCTGCTTTTACAAAGTTGTGCACAACCAAGTCTTCAAAGATAGGTTTTCCCTGTTCGGTCATGGGTATGAAATGTTCTGCATAGATTCGGGCACAGTAGGTCACAAATTCTTGGGCAATGAGGCAAGGGGCTGGAATAGTCTGGCCTCTGCTGCTGGGGATCAGCCGAAGTTCCTTGTCTCTGTTTGCGAGCCAGTGTAATAGCTCTCCAAACTCATACAGTTAATATTGCAGCGCCATGTATTCTAGAGATGCCAAGTCCAACAGCCTCTGTTGAAGTACCAGTCTATTCATCTCACTACTGTACCTCTTGTGGTCGTCTGGTGTTGCAGACAGTTCCCCCCTGCCCTATGTCTGTCATCCTCTATCTAGATCGATTATTTCTGTGGAGTTTCGTGTCCTGGCCGCAGTCTGATAGGACAATATCAGTCCCCTCAGAACTGCCTTTAGGCCCTGGCCTCCAAAAGTATGATAGGGGAGTCAACCGTATCTTTGTTTGTATCTAGGTAGTCGGTGATTTGTTGTAGAGCAACTTGTCAAAGGAAGAGTCTAGAAGTCACCAGGCACTCATTCACCAACGCCCGCACTGCCATTGTCTGGGAAGCCTAAGTGTGGGGGTTATTGGGGCCAGATCTGTTAGTGAATGTGAAACGATCTGGGAGTCCACCAACCCAGCCATGTCTGCTGAGTTCAAGAAAAAGTAATCTATTCAGGAGGAGAAACAAAAAGAGTAGGAGTAGAAAATGTACTCCTTGGCCTGTGGGAACAAAAGTCGCCAAGCATCCGTTAAGGCCAAAAAAGTGGCCCATGACTTCATACAGATAGATTTACCTATATATGGGTTGCTTGTGTCGAGTAAGTGGTCCATGAATGAGCTGAATATAGCCTCCCACCAGTGTATGTACTGGAGAAGGGATGCAGCAATACCTTTGTGGGAGTCCATGGTGTGCCCGCTACAAGTTGGGGGCGGCATAGACTCAGGCGATTGCCCATTGTGCGCCCTGTATTTCCCCTTCAATCACAATAAATCTACCCAGGTCGCCGCAGTGGGTGTTAGTGACCTGCATGACTAAGTGTTTGTAGAGTAGGATAGCAAGCCCTCGGGACTTGTTAGTGTAGCCGGCGTGAAGCCCTCTGGTGTAACCAAATCGGGTAACTAGTCATAATATCGAAAAAAAAATATCGACTGGACAGAATATCGAGTTTTTTATATTGAATGGACAGAATATCGAATTGCAAAAATATAGCGGTGCAGAATATCGAAATGCAGGTAAGAAATATCGATTTCCACAATATCGAAATTAGTAATATCGATTTTTTTTTTCTGTTTTAAGTGTTAGTATATGTGTTAAAAGTATGTATTATTTTTGTAATGTATGTTTGAATTTTGTGAAAGTAATGAATTGTATGTTAATTTTTGTGTAATTTAATTCCATAGCGGGTTGTGGGTTTATAGGGGAAGAGGGTTGGAAGTAATTTAATTATAATGTATATTTTTAGCATTATTTAGAATTAATTAATTATATGTAAAATATTTTTTTGCGTAATTTAAGTCTGTAGCGGGTTGTGGTTTTATAGGGTAATAGGGTGGGAAGTAATTTAATTGAAATTAATTAATTTATTATTTTATTACTCAATAATGCACTATTTAATAATTTATATTGTTAATTAACGTAATTAATGTATTACTAATTACTTATAAATTGATTGATAAGAATTATTAATTAATTGGTAATTATGTTAATTGTGTATTTTTTTATTAATTAGTAATTAATTAGATATTCATTATTAACAATTAATTTGTAAATATGTTAATTGTGTACTTTTTTATTAGTGGGTTGAGGGTTGATAGGGGATTAGGGTCGGAAGTACTTTATTTTTAATGTAATTTTTATTATTTGTTATATTATAATTTTTTTAAGTTATTTTATAATGTTATTTGTGTGAATTAATTTAGATTTGATTGTTATTAATTATAGTGTTAGTTGTAATTAGTTAATTAGTTAATTGTTAATTAATTATGTTAATTTATTAGTATGTTACAATATTGTAGGTAATATTTATAGGGGAATATGGTCGGAAGTAAATTCATTTTTTAAAATTATTAATTTTTAATTAATGTTAATTATATTGTAGGACTGGGTATATTAAATTATTCCCCTACGCTATCCAACACTTTCCTTATTGTTGCAATCACTGGAGTGGGAATAGTAATTTTTACCCTACCGCTATCCAACACTTTCCCTACTGTTGCACTCACTGGAGTGGGAATAGTAATTTTTAGCCACCCGCTTTCCAATGCTTTCCCTACTGGTGCACTAACTGGAGTGGGAATAGTAATTTTTTACCCTCCCGCTATCCAACGCTTTCCCTACTGTTACACTCACTGCAGTGGGAATAGTACATTTTACCCATCCGCTATCCAACACTTTCCCTACTGTTGCACTCACTGGAGTGGGAATAGTAATTTTTACCCTCCCGCTATCCAACACCTTCCCTACTGTTGCACTCACTGGAGTGGGAATAGTAATTTTTACCCTCCCGCTATCCAACGCTTTCCCTACTGTTGAACTCACTGGAGTGGAAATAGTAATTTTTACCCACCCGCTTTCCAACGCTTTCCCTACTGTTGCACTCAATGGAGTGGGGATAGTCATTTTTACCATCCCGCTATCCAACACGTTCCCTACTGTACCACTTGCTGGAGTGGAAAAAGTAATTTGATCTTTTACGCTATGCAATCTTTTCAGTATTGTTATATTTAATGTAGTATAAAGTAATATTTCTTTAAAAAAAATGTTTTAATTTATTATATATAATTTATTTTTATATTTATATTATAGGTTTATATATATATGTAATTATATTTAAAATTATGTTTTTAACATGTAATTATTAAAAATATTGATAGTTTTTTAATATTATTAAGTTAATATATATGTAATAAAAATAAAAAGGCATGTTTATTTTTTTAACTTACATTTATTATTTATTAATTTTAAGGTGATTTAAAATATTTTTAAGTATGTGTTACTTAATTATATTATTTCATTAATTTTACATTACGTTTAAGACATTTTAAAAAGTCGATATTTTAGCAAACTATATTATTTACAACGATATTTAGGATTCGATATTTTTGTACTTACCTGTTTGTAGATAGGAATTCGATATTCTGATAGTCGATATTTTGTCACAGATAATTTTGTAGGTCGATATTTAGCTCCTCGATATTCTGTCAGTTATTGAACCAAATCGATGTTGCAGCTGGGTATGTGTGTGCCTCATGATTCATGCCGCTCTGAGGCTAGCCACACCCCAGAAGTAAATTCACTCAGACCTAACTGAAAATGGATTTGTAAGCAGGAGTCTGGAATGAATTACGCGTCTGCTCTATGCCAATTGTTTGGGTAACAAAGACGTGGCCCAGTGTGCAGAGATCATGGTTTGGACCAGGGTATCTGCCAAAAGGTACAGAGTACAGTACAGGACACATCACCATAGGGAATCCTTACACTGAGAGTAACTGCTGTACAGCAGCATGAGACGACAACGCGTAGCTTCTTGAACTGTGCTTCAGATATCTGCAATTGCCCAGGACCCCCCACTTTTAAGGGGCCCTTGGTAAAGTGATATTAGTCAGTTTCTCTAACTTTCATTGATTTTTCAATCAGATCCTCTCTCCCTCTCTCTTCCTGTGACTCAGTCTCTTTCTCTTTCTATTGAGTTTCCTTTTTAAGCACTTGTAGGCCTCAGGCAACACACATTTCAGCTGTTCTGTGTGAACGTTGAAATACAATATAGTATTGCTTGGCATTATCCAGGGCTTGAATTATTAGAAAATAGGTAATAAAATTGAAACTTGTTTGGAACAGGGGGCCCCAAAACATATCTTGCCAGTGGTCCCAAAAATCCTTAAGAAGACACTGGCTTGGTCCACCCAGAGGTCAGCCTTAAAATGTATTCTGGTCCTCGCAAGGTCGACCACAGGTCCGGAAAAGCAAAGGAAGTAAATGGAGCAGGTATACATATTCCACGTGTACCACCAGCCCACCGGCACATAAAACAAAAGGCTCAAGTGTGGAGTGTGAACTGCTGCTGCTTGTTTCGTGTCTGAATATTGGCCTTTCGCCGCGATCAGAGGCTCTGTTGTACTGCTGCACTGTGATGTATCCCTTGGTGAGTGTCAGAGCACCTCTAAACCAGGCTGAAACAGCTGGGCTGGCATCAAAGTTAAGTTCATCCGAACATGTAATCTGGCACCACTTGTTTCAGATGTAAGTTTGCACCTGTCTCCGTTTTTCATACTGCTGTGCCCTAGGTTGCTGGAATGGTGGCTTTAGTTTTCAGGCCAGTTGCCAATGCTGGCACCGCTAACTGTTTCCACTACTTCTCGTTGATAAAACGTGCCGTATAAACTCAACCTTTTTCTTATAGAATGTAACCCCCTGCTGACTTCATATTCAATAGGACGCTCTTCAAAAGCCTTGCTCCTTCTGCTTATCATGAAGTTGTTCTGCCTCTTTCATGAGCTTCGTGTGGGAACTCTTACTATTCAGTGGGACATTAGTCGAGCTCAAGCACCGTCACCACTGCTGTTTTTTTCATTTCTGTACCTGAACCTGCTGCTCTGTGTGTACATAATGTAACCAGTGAACACACACCTAGCATTTGAAATAGAAACAGAAGGCAATGCAATTGTTTTTCATCCCCTACAATGTTTCAGAAGAAAAACGTCTTATTACACCTCGCCATCTGCACCAGTGCTAACGATGCCTGTTATAATTATGCTTCATGTCACGCTGCTGCACAGAACCGCCATCTTTGTGATGTACATATATAACTTGTATTATGTTGGGTAGTCACGTATGCAAAGGAGTGAGTGAACATAAAAATAAAAGGCAGCCATCTTTGCATGCGCACAGAGAGAGTCCCTTTCATGGTAAACATTACAGAAGACTTTCATGGGCCGCAGTCAGACCTGACAGCCACAGGTACTGCTACACTCAGACGGTGCCTGCCTGTGTCAGGGAAGGATGCCTGGAAGAGAAGGTGGACCCAAAGCTTAAGTGGTTGGTCGACGAAAGGAGAAACTGCTCACGTGACTGGGGTCTGCTCTCGAGTATGATGGGAGAGTTTGCTGCCCCACTAATGCTTCAAGCAGTGGGATTATTTGAGATGTGTGTGACGGGTTCTCTTTGTATAGCCTGAAATGAGTCTTCCTATTAGTGTCAGCATTAGGGTAATCCGACAGGCAATGGTGGCAGCCACGAAACGAAAGTGTGTGTGGAGGAGGGAGAGGGGGGGCAACTATTTTAGTCCCATGTGCAACTTTACATTAAAATGGTGGAAAGAAGTTTCAACATTATTGTAGTTGACAGCACGTGCTATTGCACTTCTATGAACATCAAAGCGATATGAGAGGGTTTCTTCAAGTTGAGACAGGGTCTGACTAATTTCTTCTGCATTCTGTGTCTTGTCAAGTTCCTCAAGATCCTTGGAAATCAAATGCAAATTGGGAAAAAGCGCCCGAAATTATTACATCCTTTCTTGCACCTGGAAACCATTGCAAAGTAAAACATATATGGAGATGTGAATCAATTCCGAGTGCCCTTAGCACCGGTCACCATTTGCATTTGGCCTATAGCAAGATCTGCTTTAAACTGCTAGAAGGTTGAGTGTCCGAAGCATGCACTAGAAAATATTCTGAACATACATGGCTGTATCAAGACCTCTAATTAGCTATCCAAAAACTGCACCTCTTTTAACAATGTTTTAAACAAGTAGCTATGCATCCAAACAGAGCTTTTCACATAATCAGAGAATTACGATTTTAATCCCCGACCCCATTCTCACTGCCATAGAAGCAAACCAACTCCCACACAGGACAACCTCTTACAGCTTAAACTTTTTTTTAATAAACTCCTCTCTAGTCTTTGCATAGGCCAAAGGCCTTCCTTACAATTTCTGTGGCAATGGCTAGAGAATGCACCTACTTCCCAGCCTTGCCAATTGGAACAGTCATCCTCAGGTCCTTCTAGTAAACACGTTCTATCTTCTAGAGATTGTTTTTTGGCAACATCATAAATGAGGTCCATATAAAAAAGCAGGTCTCTTTTGACTTTTCAAAATACTCATGCTCAGCAGTTTAATGGGTTCCATCTCGTCCTTGAAGTCGACTATTTACGAGTCTATCCGAGGTAAAGCAGAAAAAAATGGGCATGGTCTCTGTGTGAGACAGCCTCATATTACACAGCCTCACCCCAAGAAGAACCTTTTTTTTGTTGTAGTTTTATATAGCGCAAACTCGACCCGAAGGTATCAGATTCAGAGCGCTTCATGAGCACCAGTTGCATTACAGACGAACACATTCATTTTTTTTAGGCACGGGGAGAGGAAGTGAATTGGCCAGAATCACAAGATGTTTGAGCCTCCCTGCCAAGACTCGAACCTGGTTTCCCAGCTTCAAAGTTGGCCGCCCTAGCCGTTAAGCCATACTCTATCTTGCACTCAGCAGCCTCCAGACAGTCAATGTTCCTAAAACCAAGAAAATGATATGAGGTGGCAGAAGTTTTGTTTATTCCACCTGCCAACTCTGGTACAATCTTCCAGGACATCTTAAATGCCAGTCAAACCTCTACTGTTTTGGGAAACATCTCAAAACCTGGTTGTTTTCTCGTCCCTTGTGATTTGATCTGTTATGTATTTGTTTGTTTCAGGACTGTATTTAGCCGATGCCAGCGCCAAGACGCCCTCAGGCATTCGCACGCTATATCAAAATATTCTAGTCTATTCCATTCAGGGCCGGACTGGCCGTAGCAGCCACCGGGCGTTTCCCCGGTGGGCGGCTCGGGTTGGGGCCGGTTTTGGGCCCCTGGGGGCCGTTTTTGTTACCGGTGGTCGGCATTATCGGCCCCCTGTAACAAAATCGGCCGAAACCGGCCCTCGCAGACTGCTCGGCTGCACCCCCCCCTCGCCCCAGGGGGGGCCGGCCGAGGAGTTTGCCAGGGCCGGTTTCGGTTCCCAGTCCGGCCCTGATTCCATTCATATCAATTGTAGACAGAAAATTGCTGTTGACCATTTTTATCTACTTCTCCAGGGCTGCCACGTTGACCATACTCATGAATGACACTGTCTCCCCTCTTGTACTGACTTAATTGCTACAATACAGTTCGGCCAAAACACAGTTCTTAGAGTATCGGTGCTCAATATGCAGTAGACATGGCACAAGCAGCAGGCAACACCAGAGAAATGGCACATTAAGTTCAAGCAGTACAAACAATTTTAAAGTCAAACAAACAACACAATAAAAGAAGGGTTACTAGAATGATGATTTTTAAACTGTTAAGGCAAAGGCACTTAGAAAAACTAAAATGCCTACAATTAAGATTCAGTTTTAGTTGACTGGGACCTAGGCACAATTAAAAGCCAACCGCAATGGAGAAGTGGTCAAAAAGCCAAGGGAGTTGTGCCAGGCAAAGCTTCACCTTCTGACATAATCTACTTTTTGGAACTCAAACTCTTCCAGTCGGGCATGGTTTAAGCCGACAAGGGTTCCTCAAAGTCAAATACGTTGCGCTCCCACGTTGCGAGCAACCAGTTCCCTCTCCAGTCAGGGCTCCTCAAAGGTCCAGCTGGTCCTTCTTGGAGTCAAGGGTCCCTCTGATTTTTGTGTCCCTGGAGCTCCCAAACAAAAGGTCAGCAACAGTCCCTGCATGCCAGCAAGAATCATGAGTCCTTCACTACTTCTCTCCCAGCAGGGCTTTTTTTTTGGGTTGTCTTTATAGGTTCAGGAGTGTTCTTAGGAGCTAGTGGTGTGGTTTCTCATCTTATGCTGAGCACTACCTAACTAATGGTTGGAAATGCCCTACACACAACGTTTACACCCTATGCCACCTCCTTTTACAGCACTCCCTCTTCTCTTTGCTGTAGAAATTCCCAAAAGCATTAAATCCAAAATAGCTAACCCCAGTGGCTAACCCCTTCTCCCGATAGGATGGACGATGGCTCTCCCTTAGCCACTCCACTGCTTAGATGAGGTATCAAAACTTGGTTCTTCCTCATGTTGGGTTTGGAGCCTGAAGATCTAGGCTTACCAGGGGGTGAATGGGAGTAGGTCTCCCCAGACCCATTTGGCATCTTCTAGTCAATAGATGTGTCAAGGCTGTCTTTCTTATTCTCTCCCACATGGCTAATCCCTGTTTAGTGGGCAATTGCTAACAATTCCCCTTCTGTCTTGGTCATAGATTTTAACCTTTTACATCTGTTAGCAGGGTCAGTTAATGTGTGCTAGAAATGTATATTGGGGATAAATGACAAATTAGTTCTAAACAATTTTTAGCCCAGGCAGCATAAAATACACTTTAGCAAAGTTACTTTTCGACTAAAGATATAAAAAATCAATTTCATCATTAACTGTTAACATTTTGAAAGTAGGTGGAAAATACATTTGAAGACTTTTTCTGGGATTTTCTCAAACTGGGATCCAAATGTAGATTTTAATAACACGTTGGCTTGTTCAAGGAGAATCTAGCTTAATCTAGAGAATGAAAACAGCCCCAGGGCATGTATTCAATGCAAATGCACACTATTTACAATAAATAGTGCACCGGTTTTGTATTTATTGAGCACCCAGCCCAGTAGGCTTAAACGGCACACTTTAGTTGTGACCTATTCATGTGTAAAAATAGGTTTTCGTATATAGGAACATGCACTTGTCCTTCCATGTGTCTGCAGTGCTTTTAAACTGCAGCCCAGATAGAGCACAGCAGTGCTCCAGGCAGTCATATATTCTGTCATATATATGGGTGGTGCTGCAGCTTTCACATAACATTTAAATTCCGTACCACTGGTGCAGTATCCATGGCAACTTACAATTGGCTCACTGGAGAGTTAAATACACCAACTGGTTGAACCAAATTTTTCGCTATCTTGCACACATACCATGACTGATTGGCAGTGTCGTAATGCACAGAATCCTAATACTGGCAAAATTAGGGTTAGAAAACAAAGACAAGAGGTGACTTCGCTAGAGCTATAAAAACAAGCATCAAAAAGAAAAGCATATTAAGGCCCTCTCACTATTGTCTGGATACGCCCTGCTCTTAGACTCCACACTGGCACACCTTAAGGGCATCCTAAACGCTGCAGTACACCTCATCCAAGGCCTGGAGAACTAGGACCACATCACTCCCATATGGATGGATTTTCAGTGGCCCCCTTACCGAGCCCTCACCATCTTCAAAACCAGGTGCATCATTTATAAAACCGTCAAGATCAGCACCCCCACTTACCTTGCAGACAAGCGCACCATTTCTGGTGATTCTCAGCACAACCGCAGTCTGGACAGTGTAGGACTACAGACTAAGAAGTGAAAAAAGAAAAAACAAGCCAGCAGGCCATTTCCAGCTATACATCCGGGATCTGAAACAACATATCCATACTTATCAGGCCAGCTCCAACGCTGCTTCAATTTAGGAAAAAGTTAAAGACTCACAAGTTGAAGACTCACTTCTTCAAAGAACACTGCATCACAGTGCATTAACAATCCTCTAAGCAGCTAACTTCCTGTTAGAAAACGGGTTTCTAGTTGACAGAGGTATGCACCCTGTGCAAGTAGGGACCACAATTTTAGTCAGGGTAAGCTAGAAACACACTAAAAGATAGCCTGTGCTCACCCTCTGGTAACTTGGCACAGAGCAGTCAGGCTTAAAGAGGAGAGTGTAAATTATTTGTTCAAAACAAACACACACTCACACACACAAACTAACACAATAAAAACACCACAAAAGACTCCACACATGTTGAGAACAACTGAGAATATTTACCTGAGTAAAACAAGACCAAAGCAAAAAAAATCCAGTGAGTAGAACTGGAGCTATGAATTTTTAAAGATTAAACCAAAAGTAGTGCTTAGAAGTCAATAGCTCTAAAAGATTACTAGAGGTCACACTAGACCGGAGTAAATGCAAAGTTCAGACCAACCGCGATGGACGGCTACAGGACTCAAACAGGTCCAGCTGACAAAGAACCTTGAATGGAGCAAAGCATTGTCATCGAGAGTATGATGCGTTGGTTTCCGATTCACGCAGTCGGGTCGATGCGTTGAAGCCGAGCCTCACAGTTGGGACCTCAGATTGGTGTTGCGCCATCGTCAAACCTCGCAGTTGAGTCCCACTTCATCATCGAGCCGCACAGGGATGTCCCAGATTGGCCCTGCATTGGTGTTGAAGGGCACTGTGTCGGTTCTGATGGGCGCAGAGGGGAAAAAGCATCAATTTTGTACAAAAACAGCTGCAGAACCCACTTCTGAGGCCCAGGACTGGAGGGGGCACCTAAGGCAATGGTAGGACTCGCAAATGTCAAAGTCCAGCAGCCCCAGCAGAACTGCAGGAAGTCTCTTATGACCCTGAGAATACAGAAAACAGGAGGTAAGCAACCTTGGAATCACTCAGGGTTCAAGTGAGATGGGTCCACTCCTTGTCCTCAGCAGGGGGAGATCAACTGGCAGCTCAGCACAGCAGTAAACTAGTTTCTTGGAACAGTCAGTAAAGCAGAGTGGCAATCCATTTAGCAGAGCAGTCCTTGTTCCTGGCAGAGTTCTTCACAGGTGCAGTAGTATATTGATTTGGTCGGGTCACAGCCTGAGTACTTATACCCAAATCTGCCTTTGAAGTGCGGGGTGGTTTCAAGGCAGATCCTTGAAGTGCACAATTCCCCTTTACTCCCAGCGCTGTCTGCCAGGCTATCTGTGGGGGTAATCAGTCCTTTGTGTGGGGACATGACACAACCTATTCAGTTGTACATGTCAGCTTCCTCTCCCCCTTTCCGCCCAAGAAGGCTATCAGAATGCAGATGAGTCCCCTGTCACACCCACCCTTCTTGTGTTTGTGGCTGTCTAGAGGGAATACATCCATGTGGGCGATCAAGGAAGTAGTTATATTTTATAGATGAAGGGGCAGGTAGTGGAGTTTGGTGTTCAGATGAGAGCTCTTCACATGAGAGAGAATCCCACCATTTTAATTTACAGGTGTATGGAAACTTGAGGACTCCATGATAAACAAAGAACCCTTGTAAAGCAAGATGTGCATAACACTGTCACAAAACTGAGTAGAAAGTGTTGGAGTTTTACCTTGATATTTTTAGGGCCCACTACTAATAGTGAACAAACGTACTCTTTGAAACATCAATGTCCGAGCGACTGCAAGGACACAATCAGCTTGGAACCGAAGATGAGGACATCTCAGTTTGCTCTACATAAATATTTCTGATAGCCTCCCAGAAACCTGTTTGTAGAGTTGTCTCTTGCTTTGACTAGAGTGTCTGCCTCCAACATGTCTCTAGAACTAGGAGTTCCAGTTTCATGCCTTGGGGTTCAAAGGATCATTTGGAATACCCTCTCCTCAGAAAAGGCGGTCAGATTGAGAAACTTGCTCCAAAAAGCCTGGGTGCAGTTGAGCTAGGAATAGTCCACCTGTGGAAAAGAAATGCCCCTTGAGAGGCCTGAGTGCTGTCCTATATCCAGAAGGAAGCGATTAGAGAACCTTCCAAAGGCGTGTGGTGTAAATAGAACTATCCATGATACGTCCTGCAATGAATCCATGGGGATTTTCAACTTTCAATTCAAATCATAGAAGCCATTCAGGTCAAACAAGCGCTCAAGCCACACATGTTACACCATCACTATAGAACAGTAGCATGCCACCGCGGCAAGGGTAAGTTCAGCAAGTCTGAGACTTCCATACAGCATCACCTCGAGTTAAAGACTTTGAGCCATCTGCACTGAGATTAGCCTCCCCCCTGTGGTGCAGCCCATCATTCGACACCACCTTGCCTGAGTTGCTGCTCCATCAAGATGCTTAAATATGGAAGTCTCAGCTACGGCAGACTGCCTTTATTAATTTGTTTCTTAAAAGTGACACAGTACTTTGGAATCAGCCAATCGCCATTTTATAGCTGAAACTCCCACATCACATCCTCAGTGTTTGAGAGCTAGCGTAACATTAACTTGATTGTGAAAGATACTTTGATTTGTTTTTGACCTATTTCAACTCTTTGGTAGTGTAGGCAAATGGCTTATAAAACATTTGTTACTTTTCCTCTACCCAGTTTTGGGACTTTTACTGCAAGTCTCACTAACTGAGTCCTACTAATTATAAAGATTGGGTATGCTAACTGCTAGTGTCCACCTTTTAAAATAAGGTCTGCTGCTGTGTTGCTGTAATAATAGACTGTGGGTTGGGTGCAAGTGAACACCTGAACCCATGCATGTGCACACGTATAGGCTGAGCAAATGTAACTACTGTCCAGCTCAGCCAGTATGTGCGCACTGGTAGCCTGTCTCAGAAGGGGCCCTTCACGGTTTGGTGCTGACCTGGTTGTGGAGTCAGCACCAAACTGTGTAACTAAAAAGACTACGCGCTTACTTTATTGTACATTATTGGGGGAATATGCACCAAAGTTCAATTTTGCTATTGTTAGTCCTAGAGACTAATGAGACACACTTATGGTAGAAATAGACCCTGAGCGCAGATCTAACGTCACTCTTGCCATATCTGCACTTCTGGCACTTGAGGATTTGGCATATTTCCCAGTCTCAACTCCTAATTAGACTCCATGCTTTTGTTTCGACTGCTGGGCCAAGTTAATTTCTCTGCTGGCCAGCTGAAGCATCACAGGTCTCCTTCAAAGTTTTCCTCACACAATAGGGCCATTTGCCAGTGCTTGGGCCTGCTCTGGGAAAAGTAAAGGGTGCCTTTTGACTGTGGACACTTTGGAGCTGGTCTCTTCCCTGCCTGAGCTGCCCGAGCGAAGGGGACGCTGCACAGAACTTTGTGAGGCCCTTACAGAGGCTTTCATCTCCGGGACTGCGAGGACCAGGGTGCCTGCCGGTCAGTTTACCTAGCACACCTGTTGCCTCTTCCTGGCTCAGCCTCCTTTCGGACCTCTCATCTCCTACAAGAGTCCCGCCCACACGCGCTAGCGGGACGCGCCCGGGACGCAGCCCGGGGCGAAGACCGGGCAAAGAGCGGGACGTTTGAGGCCGTTCGAGGACGGTCGAGTGCGGTCTCGGCTAATATCCTCGCCATTGTGCGCAGTCGTGCCCCCTGGTTTCTGTTCTAAGTTTGTTTCCGGAAAATGGCTCTGATAGAGACACGAAGCAAGACTTTGATGGCTGCTGGGAAGTCCCAATGTACCCTGGATACCTATTTTACAAAGGCTGGTGGTTCACTACTAATTGAGGACATTACTACATTAAAACGACGCATCTCCCAAGAAATTGAATGGGTAAGGAGATCATCACTGGGCCCCCTAGCCTCCGCAACAACTCCGGACCATAGACTTGAATGTAGCCCATTAGCAGCTGGCCGAGAGGGTTCAGCTGAAATGCCTGACACTGCTAGATTACTCTGTTCTACTATATCTAGCACTTCTAATATAGATTGCACCATTCCATCTCAGGCAGATCTTAGCATATTACCCTTACCTCGACCGAAGCCCCCACACCCTAATTCCATCCCTAACATCATTTCACAGGGTCGGGAGGGAAATACTGCTGGGTCTAAATTGACAGAATTGCACAAGGTAGGGGTGAGAGAAGGAGCAATTCCCAAAAACAACAAGAGGTCCCAGAACTCACGGGGGACAAAACGTAAAAACGCTAAAATCTTAACCTTACCAGAGAAGGAGAAGCCTGAGACAATTAATAAACGGCAAACCCCACCACAACATAAAGGGATTTTGCCATCTAATGTACCACTCCAGAAATCTCCCAATATTGGATTAATTTCTGGGGAGGAGGACATTACACTCTCCGATATTCGTATTCTGATGAGGCTGATGCTTAAACCGTTGGAAGCACGGCTAGGAAAAATTGAAACCTCTTTAAATTGTATTGAAAAGGAACTGGCTTATATAACATCTGCCCGTGTAAAAGATAGTAGACCACCAGATACAGGGCTGAATAGTGCAATGAATAAAATACCCCCATCAGCTATAAATTTGAATCCTCCCTCTGATCCCTCAAAGTTCCATACCTCCCCTCCTCATTCTAATTTGCCAGTCATAGAACAGGTATTAAACAAAAGTCTGAAGGAGAAGCCGGCCGTGCCTGACAATGAGGGTATGAACAATAGTAACACTGGAAAACAAAGGATTATTAATTTACCGCCTGAGGCTAGTCCATACATAGTAATTCTAGCAGGTATCCCTGTTCTAAAAGAACCCATGCAAGAGTCTGTGGAAGCCCTTAAAAACAAGGTTATTAATTGGCTTACCATTAATAGACCGCTCCCCGAAGGAATAACCAGTGAAGTCCTGATGGTAAGAAGGGTTCCATGGCTGGGTGGTGCAAAGAAATCTATCGATGGAGACTGTGTCCTGGTCAATTTCAGGGACCCTAGGACCGTCTCTCATATATCCAACTGGCCCTATCGTGATAGGGGAACCTCAATCCAAGCTTTACCGCTATCCTTTTTCTACCCACCCCCATTTCAAGCCCAGGGAGAGGGAGATTGGGAACTAGTACGGAGTAGAGGTGTTAGGTGGGGCAATAGGGAAAGGGGCATCCCCTGCAGGAAAGAAATATCGTACCTTGACTACTTCCCTACCCAGAATAGATATGGGAATTTAGACTGGGTGGATTGACAGTTCAGGACAGGTAGTAAAGAGGAATGCGCTATATCCCCCCTAACTTAGGAAGTTAACTCTATAAAGGCTGACATCATGAATCAGATAGTTAATTCCGTTGCTCACTCTAATACTCCTGCCCGGGAGGTAGAGATTTCCCAAGTCCTCACCTCCGGCACCAGTATATCACAGGTGGACCAAGTGCGTAGTCCTCCTGCCTTAGAAGAACCCACTGAAAGCACTAACTCTCCCTTCCTAAAAATATTATCATGGAATGTGGCGGGCCTCACTAACAAGTTGCACTGCCCAGAATGGAACACATTTGTCAGGAGTAAAGACATATGTATGTTTCAAGAAACCTGGGCACGTGAAGAGGTGACTTACCCAGGATACGCGACATTCTTTACGCAGGCGAGATGGGGTGGGAAAGGACGTCCCTCGGGTGGACTCGCAACTTGGTTGGCATTATATTTGGGATGTAGCGCTGTTTTACATCCACTTTCGACGGAGGATATCCTTGTTGTAGTATTGGAATGGCCAAACTCAAATAAACTCATGGTGGTAAATGTCTATTCTCGCCCAGTAAATAATGGGCTTGAATCTTGTACCATAGAGGAACTTGCCTTAGTCTTAAGTGAAATCCCTGCAGACACCCCTTATTTAATTGGGGGTGATCTAAATTATCATTACGAGCCACTTTATGGCCCATTAGATGGTCTGACTGATGAGGAGGATGCGCTCTGGTCCATACCTCCTCTGGAGGCGCTTGGCCCAAGAGCATGGACACCTCTTGCGGTCCAAATTACAACACTAACCTTAAAATTTGGTCTTCGGGCCTGTAATGGTCGGAAAAAATCTGATATTCCACCAAAATATACATACAATAGAGGTGGTAGGGAATCAAGATTGGATTACATTCTTGTCCCCCTAGCATCTTGGTCACTTATTAACGACTTTCGGGTTCTTCCGAGGTTGGATAGTGACCATCATGCTTTGGAAACGGAATATATTCTTCCTGACCGTGAGGCCATGAGGGATCAGACATCGACATTCCGGATGGGCCTAACTCTTGCGAACAATAGACGGAGAGTGAGATGGGAGAGATTACTCTTAAATCCAGATAATCTCCCCAGGCTTTACGACCGGGCCATTCCCATACTCACAAAAGCTCTTGTAATTACTGAACAAGATGCTATCCTTGACACTCGGAATGAGTGGGAAATACTCCATGAAGACCTAATTTTGGCATTGGCTGACATCCTCTTTTCAACCCAGCAAGGACCTATTAGATGCCCTTCTGGTCCTACTTGGTATAATTCCACATGCCGGAAGGCCAAATCGGATCTTCTGGATGCAATGAAAGAGGGCCAGGGGATTGAGGTTATCAGGGCTAGGCGTTCAGCATACAAACGTATGATTGGTCTTGCACAAAAGGAATGGGAGCACAATAAATGGGAGGAACTTAAAACTACTTTAGCACGAGGAGATTCTCGTATATTTTGGCGTCTTGTGAATACAGGGTCAGAAACACAACCTGATGCAATTGAGCCAAATATCTCAGCTATTGTTTGGCAAAATCATTTTAAATCTCTATATAGCACACCCGGTCTACCAAACTTAACCAATTTTAATAGGGACGAACCAAAAGGGCACCCATTTACTTTAAAGGAGGTTTATGAGGCGATAGATAGATTAGCATCTGGCAAGGCACCCGGCTTAGATGGTTTGCCTGGCGACCTATTTAAAAATGAACCAGTTGTCTGGGCCCCATACTTATTGAGTTTATTTAATTCAATTCTGGGAGGCATGGAGGTTCCAAAAACTTGGCTGGGCGCAGAGATCGTCCCAATATTTAAAAAGGGATCCCCTCTGCTCCCCTCCAATTACAGACCAATCAGTTTAATAGATGTTCCCCAAAAGTTGTTCGGTAGATTGCTATTGAAGCGACTCCAAGCATGGATTGCAGAGCGGGACATACTGAGCCCGTACCAAGCCGGGTTTAGAGAGGGTGTCTCTACAATAGATCAGATCTTCCGATTTAATTTCTTATACTGGAAGACTGTGTCAATTGGTAGAGGCACCCTGTATACGGTCTTTGTGGACCTACGAGCAGCGTTCGACTTGGTACCAAGGGATAAATTATGGGGAGTACTTAAAGACCTAGATGTCCCGGCTGACATCTTATCAATGTTGATGAGATTGCACCAGGGCAATTTCGCCAAAGTGAGGTGTGGTAGGGGGGGAGCCCTTTCGGATGGTTTTCCCGTGGACACAGGGGTCAGACAGGGTTGTGTCCTTGCACCGACCCTGTTTTGCCTCTTTGTGAACGGGGTCATAGATTTTTTGACAGGGTTATCCCACACTGATGCCCCAGTGTTAAATGGCAGCAGGGTACCAGCAATTATGTTTGCGGATGATACCCTGCTGCTTTCTAAATCCCCGATGGGCCTTCAGAGAGTTCTGGACGGATTTATGAATTTTTGTGAGCTGCGTGGTTTGGAAGTGAACGCGACCAAAACCAAGTTCATGATCTTCAACCCACCCCCCACAACCCGCCCAAACCCTATGATAGGACACGAAAGATTAGATCGGGTTTCTACCTTTGAATATCTAGGTGTAACTCTAAATCAATATCTGACCTGGGGCTCGCACATAACGAAGGCAAATCTGAAACTCGCCCAACTATCAGGTGGCATATCTAGGATGATAACTAGGTCCTCGTACAAGCCATTCGGCCCACCTCTTCACATTTATAAAACCCAGGCTAGAGGGGCAGTAACTTACGGGGGTGAGATATGGGGGCATATAGTGTGCCAGAAGTTACAGATAACTGAGAACAACTTCATTAGACAACTGGCCGCACTACCATCTAGTACCCCACTCCTCCCGTTAAGACTGGATCTCGGCCTAAGACCAATTACTGAAGAGTTGGGACTCAAGCCCCTGACTTATTGGCGCAGAATATGGAGCTCTGTAGAGCTATCTAGCTACAGAGCAGAATTAGAAGAAATCTTGCGCCTTCCGAAAGTGTTACAAATTCCCTGGTTTAAGTACATCAAGCACACTTTTGAAATGATGGGGAGACCGGAGCTGTGGCTTGACCCTCAGAGTGCTTGTCCCAGGATCTCTCGTAGGTCCTTGGTGGAGGCATATCACGAGTACAAGTTACGGGTAGCAATTGAGCCCCTACGTCAAGACTCGCTTTCTAAACACTTTCTTGCTATCAAGGATCAATACCATTTGGAATTGGTCCTTGATGATGTAGGTCCATCATTAACACAGAAGTTGTATATGCAGTGGCGCTACGGAACCCTCCCTCTGAGGGCCCACACAGAACATTGGCTCAAAACGCAGACTATCCCTAATTGCCAAGTATGCTCTCTCTTGCGAGAAGACGAATTACATCTGATTTTCTTCTGCCCTGCATATAACAACCCACGGAAATACTGGCTCGTCCCACTTCTTAGGAACCTAGGTTTTAGGGAACACCGCCCTGCATATAGAATTTTAAAATCAGATCTATCTGCCCCCACTGTATTTGCAGTAGCCAAATTTTTAACCGCAGCATGGTTTATTCGCAATCGTTTTATGTCTAAATAATATTACATTTTAACTTTAAATCGTCTTATATGAGTGGCACATGTTTATTATTTTTGTTCATGTTTCATGTTTTATTGTGCAATTGTTATTGTATTTTGTTGCACTCTTTTATGGTCCATAGTGACCGAAATAAAGATTTGATGATGATGATGATAATTAGTTTTCACATTGCACCTGGCTTGGGAAGGTTCAAACCCCACAGAAACATTTGAGAACAGCCAGACCTCTAGGGCCAGTCACAGGATTTGAAGTATTGGAGGGAAAGGACGAGGTAGCTGCAGCAGTTGTGCAGGGGTGTAGTTTAAGGCCCTGAGAGAAGTCTTTCAACAAGCCACATCAATTTTGAAGTGTCCCTAAATGTTGAGGCTTGACACGGGGGTGGAGTGATGATGTGTCATCCCAAGATTGGTTTGAGGTACTGACATTTTGGAACTTGTTGTTACCTCTTAAAAACCTTTTTACAGGAAGATAGAAAAGAGTGAAGATGGATTTCTCAGGACCCAGAAGTACACCCAAAGAAATCCTGCCCCACCCTCCGCTGATCCTGGAGAGAAATGCACCTGCTGGGGGACCCTGGAGGATAAGGTTGCCTGGATCCTCTGATGACTGGGCCTGCAGAGGGGACCATCATCACAGGGACACCCCATGATTTCTGCTGTCACACTGGAGGCTCTTCAAGTGGCCACTGAGAATATGGGACTTAAGGAGAACGTGTATGGAGGGTATTCTGTCTTGATGGATTTGGATGAGCCACTAGATGTTGTCCTAGGCTGAGGAGAACAGGCAAGTCACCAATGTGGAGCTAAATTATAGCACAACCAACCCCTCAATAGGCAGATACAAATTGAAAGGCCAGAAGGGTTGCAAAGCCTACCATCAGGAGCAACCTGAGACCTTCCCTGTCAATCTTGGCTCACCAGAGCCCACCAGGGCCTGAGAAAGCACTGGTAGAAATGTTGCCGCCCCCCCCCCCCCCCCCCCCGGAAAAGCAAGTCAGGATTTCCAGTATACCTCTGGGAGGGCAAAAGGCCCCAGAGGTGAGCACAGACAAGACAAATGTAGGCTGTGAGTCGGGGTGCATGGAGCACCCTTCCCACTAGTGAATTCACCCACGGGGGATCCCACCTTCCTGGAAGCTGCTGGATGGACAACAGAAAGTAAGGAGTGCCGCCACGCTCATATACCAAGATGTCCCCGCTTTCCTGAAGGCATAGACAGGAGAAGCTCACTACTGTGGCCTCTAAACACAATATTGTCCAGTAGCATCCTTGCTATTAAGAGTGTGTTCCTGGCCAGTATGGAATCCCGAAGTCTCACATAGATTCTGCAAATCAGCTGCTTTCTTTGCTTATGTTGTGTGGTGCCCCAGGAAAGGCAGGGGCACCACCAACATCAAGCAGCTATTTGTTGGGCTGCCAGGAGCACCACAGTCTGCACAGGAGCCCCGACAAAGTTTTCCTGTATGTCGGGAATCTGTTACGATTTTGTTAGTGTCTTCATGGGTTATCTACTACAGAAAGGTGGATCACTCACTTGAAACATCTGTGTTGGCTCTCTCTCCCTTCCACTTCAAAGTATCTTATTTAATTTATGAGACCCTCTACTTGAGTAAACCTGACTACAGTGCGTCTAAACTCAACCTGTCCAGGGGTATTCATGCTGTTAGTAGAAGTGGATGCCTGGCCAAAGTGGAATCCTCAAATCTCACATAAACTCTGCATGTCGACTGCTTTCTTTGCATATAGCTCACAGTCCTGGAACAACCTCTGTTTCCTCCTCAGACTCGCTCTTAAGGACAGCTTAATCTTCCTTCCATCTTAGTCTATATTCCTTGCATCACCCTACTGTAATTGTGGTTATGATATTTTCTACGTTTGCACATACTTATTGTCTTCAACTTTCATTTTAAACATGTCAGCATATCTTTGTATCCTCACAGCTTGGCTAAATATCCTTGTGCTATGTCATTTTAGTGAGACTAGGGCCAAAAGCCACGCTGATTCTCAAGTGGACCTGGTCATCATACAGAAGAGGCTTGTCCCTTTAACCAAAGCTACTTTTGGAACATAGAAATAATTTATGAATCTTGAGTTCCTTAAGTGGAGTGGCTTGCGGGTGATGTCAGAAACAATTGTTAAGCAAATGTTAATCATTCAATTTGTTTAACAGGAAGTGATTTCTAGTGCTGTGGATTGGCTTGACAGGAGTTTCCTAATTATGCAAATATTAGTGAAGGAGTAGGGTCACCAAAGCTAGGTATTATTGCTCCACAGTTCTATCAAACTATTTGGGGCAGGTTTATCAATACTTTGTTCTGGTGCAAAGTGACACCATCCACTGCAAAGTCTTGATAAAGTATTTACTTTCCAACCCAAATATTTGTTTGCAAAGGAAAGTAGGCCAAAATGAATGCAACTAGTGCTTTGAGCTAATTTACATCAAGGTGGGATCAAATGGGTGGTACGTGAGTGTTTCCATGCTACCCCCCAAGAGTTTTGATACAAAGCCCTATGTGCTAAACATTTTAGACACAGCATTGGGCCTCAAAGTAATGCTTCTTTGAGGCAGGAGAGCTGTTTTTATTTCTCCCAACTTTTCTTACTTTGAATGTGTGCTGCACTGTACATCACACATCCATTTTGTGAAAAAGGTTAAAGTTAGTCTAACGACAGTATTTTGACCTGGAAGGGTACACTTCCACTTCAAAAACTATGCTAGACATAATGCACACACTGTGGTGCAAAGGTGTGTGCATTGAAAAAGGCAGTCTGTTTGTGGGGAGCACTGGAGAATTGAGCAGCAGTGCTATATTTTAGTAGATCTGGCTGTGTGCTGCTCTCTCCCCCTAGTGCAATGTAACGCAGCAACCTTGGTTGCTGCACTGCGTTGTGCTACTTTTCAATACATTTCCCCTTTAGCTTATGCTGCCCGACAGTTCTGGTGACTACAACGATGAGTATGAAGGTACTTTTACCAAAGTACTTTGGGTGGAGTTGTAGCAGGCAGTCCTGACTGGTAGCAATCCTCAGTCTTCCGGGGACTCTGGCTAGTTAACACCTTTAATTGATAAGGTGCTATTGTGTCTCAAAGAACGATCAGTGAAGCTGCCTAAAATTTCGATTTAAATGGAAAAAGATACAATATTGATTGCTAAAAACAATTCACGCTCCGAAACAAACCAATGATAATTGATCAAAAATGTGTCCCCAGTCAAATGTTTATTAAAACATGGCTGACTGTTTATAGATCATGGCTTGCCAATGACAGTAAAGTATGCACACTAATGCTTGTATGTAATGTGAATCAGATGGCATAGTATATGCCACCAAGACTTCTTCAGCATACAGGAAATGAGATATCTGTGACAGTGAGGGAGACAGTGTAGAATTAGTCAAAGGTGAATTAAAAAAAAATATTACTATCAGGATAGTGGATTACACTTGGTGAGAAAGTATGAATATAAGGTCAACCATAATTCCATTATGCCATCAGTCAATAGCCAAATAGGAGCCAGTGGATTAATCTACGTACTTCAAGAAACTGATCTGGTTTTCAACATCAGTGCCAGTACAGCAACTTTGCTTTGGCTTATTCCAATTATTGTTAATTGTTTTGCACATACACTTGTTAGAACATACACAACCTAGATGTAGCCTACTTGAAGGCAAAGTGCATATAAAGGAACTCAATACGTACGCCTCTGCATCCCAACCCAGGAAATTGCAATTTGTGTCTGATCATGTGTTAGCCAGATTAAGATTTCCCTGGCCTAGGTATGTTCCAGGGAATTATGGATGGCTGTAGCTTTATTTGCAGATAACTGCTTTCACTATGATCTCTGTGTTGAGTATCATCTCTATCGAGATGAACCCTAAGACTCAACGTATAATAGTTGGAGGCAAAAAACTGCTCAGCTGAATTGGTTGGGATTTCTCAGGCATGAAAGAATCTAACCATCATAGAGTCCTAGAAACTGATAGAGATTCTTGATTTTTTAGGATATACAATTATTGTAAATATGCTGTGAAATCATGGAAATGAGATCATGAACAAACAAGGGGAATGTGCTCACATTACCACAGAGGCACTGTGAAAAACCTTCCAAAATCTCTAAGTAGGGCATGGCTTATGTTGAAGGGGCCCCTGTTATAATTATCATTTGTAACCATTGTAGGCCTATTTCCAACACACTCTTTTTGCTAAAGATTTTGGAAAAGACTATCACCTTCCACCTTAAATTCTCCTAGAATTTGACTCTGCTGGCAATCAGAATTTAGAGTTAACATATGGACATCCATTGAATGTCCAGAATTCCATCTTACATGCTTTAGAGAGGCCTCTTGGATCTGTCCATATTATTAGATATCCTGAGCCCTTTCTTCTAGTGACTAGAATCAAGGACGTGATAGGTGTACCAGACATTGCACTAAAGAGGGCCAAGGTATTTTTTCATTAACCGATTAACATGGGTAAAATCAGGAAGCTGTGTATCAGGTCTTGCTCCACTGACATACTATCACAAGGGTCCTGAATTTCCCCTGTTATTTAAAATTTACATGTAACCACATCTGAACTTCTTGAAATCATTGAAGAAGTTCCTAATTATGAAGCAGATGATTCCAAAGTAATATTCTAATCTTCATATGATCTAGATATATTCAGAAATTATAGTCAAACAGGTTTAGAGATACAGAATGAAACAGTACAAATTAGCTTAGCCTGAGTGTAGCTAAAATACAGGTCAGCCAATTAACCGCATGATTGTTTTTAATATATTTTATTGACTTTTTCTTACAAAATGCAGAACACATTATGCAGCTCAATACCACAGAATTAATTTGGCATACATGTATTATATGTCTTCCACACTACTAGACCAAATATCAACAACTTAAGTGAACAATAGAGATTTCGGAACATTCAACGAGGGCAATGTTCTATCATCAAAGAGTAGTAGTGTTGCACCGAAGATAGTATGCATTTCAAATATTAGGTAAATCAGCACAAATATTGAATCATTAATATACATGGCAGCACAGTATACGCTGAAGGACTGGCAATGTGTGCGTGTCATAGTCATCTGTCATGCATAACAGTCCATGCATCATAGTAAGTCACTCGCAGCGATAGAACCAACGTGGCACGCACACTCGGCTGCCACAACGTGCCTCGTCTAGTGGCACTTTGTATGTGTTATCCATTGTGTTGATTCAGGCAGTTTTCTCATCATTTCTCTCAGCAAATGTCAGGAGTATCATGTCCCAAATAGTTGGGTGCGTGGTTCACCCGTCTGTTTTCTTTGCTGCAGTTTGTTATTGCTGAGCTGTTTGCTTCTGCCAATTTAATGTAGGTTTCTTCTCAATGCCCTTGCCATGACTAGCTGCCATTTGACCAACAGGAGTGCCACATCTACAAACAAACACTCATACTTATTTTTTGGTGCTGGTACGTATACTCAGATTTTGAGACTGCTAGCTATTTCGACACTCACCAGTTGTTCAGTGGTGTGCATGGCCCCCTTCCAGTACTAGTGAATGACTGTATATCTACAGAACAATTAGACCTCCATTGTCTGAGTGGCATCTGGGATATTAATCAGGAACCAAACAAAAAAACTTTTTTTGTAGGCAAGTAATTGTCAACGATGTATGCTACAGTATGTTCTGGATCAGTCTGAACCTAGTATTTCTGGACACTACTTTCAGATCTCCTATCACTATCTGGAAATGTGAATCCATCACCTCCTCACATAAATCTATTCAGGCATCTCTCAGCACCTGCATTGGTACATTGGTCATGCCCATTAACACTATGTACAATTCAGACACTGCTTTACTGCTACTACCTGGCTCGAGCACCATCTCTAGCAAGGGCATTGGGATCTATAGGTGGGAGGAGTGTCACTGCACCAGCTGCTTGAGCCCTCAGAGTGCGCATATTATGGCCACAGGTGCTTATGTAGCCCTGGTAAATCCGCAGTTAGCTCCATCCTTGTCCCTCATCTGGGGTAGTCCACTAAAGCACTTCCAGGGGCACTGCTGAAAGAAGCTTGGAAGTACAACTCATTTCACAGCTCACAATGAACCGTCAAATCAACGCAGTTTGCTCATGTTCCTCCTACTTCGAAAGACATTCAGATGGATCCTCACTGAATCCAGAAAGATGATTACCCACGCACTCATCACCAGCAGACTTGACTATGGCAATACACTCTACTCCAGCGTCACCCAGAAACAGCTCAAGAAACTGCTGAACGTCCAAAACGCAGCAGCCAGACTAGTCCTCGACATCTCCCACCAAAGACACATCACGCAACACCTCCCACAACTCCACTGGACCCCAGTCTACAAGAGAAACACCTTCAAGCTCCTCAAACATGCATACAAAGCTCTCCACAATGAAAGACCAGCATACCTGAACCACTGCCTCACATTCCACGTACCCTCCAGACAACTCCGTTCCACCCAACTCACCCTAGCCTCCGTTCCCAGGATCCACAAGACCAAAACCAGTGGAAGTTAATTCTACTACCGCGCTGCCAAGACCTGGATCACCCTGCCCACCCACCTCAGGCAGTCCCCGTTGCTGACCCAATTTAAGAAGGACCTCAAGACCTGGCTCTTCGAATGATCCTACACCCAGAGGAACCAGCAGCCCCTCCCACCACCCCCTTCAGTGCCTTGAGACTCTCACGGGTCAGTAGCCGCGCTTTACAAGGCCCCTGATTGATTGATTGATTGATGAGTGACCAAGTGACTCTCATCTGCAAGCAGTGTGCATGCTCAGCACAGAGACCTCCTGTCTGCCTGCCACTAGCAGAGGTAAATGAAGGGTCATACACATGCTGCATGGCTTCTGCCCTCTCTCAGAACTCAGTAGTCATTGCATTAACATTCACGGCCAGATGGGTTGAGGGCAGACAATGCCGCTTAGTAAGAAAACATGGAGTTACTTAGGACATAGGGTTGGACATGAGGAAATACATTCTTTGAGCATTTATTTTGTTTCATTTAATGCTAAAATAATGTACAGGTAACTTCAGGTAATATTTCTACAACAACTTGGGATCGCAAGTGCCACAATTCTTCCTTATTAAACCCGTAGGCAGGAATAGTAATCCTTCTTATACTAATGGAAACCAGCATGAATCTCAGAGAACGAGATGTTGCTGATCAGAGCGAGATACCGAGAGAGAGAGAGAACGAGAGAGAGAGTGGCTGTTATAAAATAAATACTGTACTTTGTTTATTCTATGCAAGAGATAAACTTAGATGCCAAACCTAGCATAATACCTGTTTTGTATGTGAGGGTATCTTAACTTGCACTGCTGCTGACCTTTTTATACCTGTGCTATGCCAATTACTGCCCCATGTGCTTTATATATATATATATATGTGCGCGCGCACAGGCTTGGATTGATGCTGGAGGTCCTGTCCATGTTTGTTGTATGTGAGGGAAGCGTACATTGTCTCTGGCCGTTCTGGATGTAATATATGGGTGTAAGCTTAAGCATAATTTGGGTTAGCCCTTGAAGGAGTGTAAAGTCAACACATTTTTTACCTGTGCTGTGCTCTAATTTTTTGTGTTTGGACATCTTGCTATGTGTGTGAGTCCAGCTTGCACTCATACACCCCAGTGCTATGACTGTTCCCTGCCCTTGTACCAAACCTGCAATGCTGTTTCTTCATTGGATCTAAGGGAGGTGTTAGATGGTGCTGCCCAGCACCATACTTGTTCCATACCGTTGAAGGAAATCTGCACAGACCCTGCAGTGCCACATTAGTTCCATGCATTTGAAGGAGACTTTCACTGGCCCTGCAGTGCCACACGTGTTTCATGTCTTCGAGGGAAGCCTGTGACGCTCTTGACCAGTGGTGTGTCTCGTATGCATGTGAGCCAAGGAAGCCATGCTCTCCTGCTAGCCATGCTCTCCTGCTCCCTGTGCTCTCTCTGTTCCTGTGTCTGAAGGAAGTTTACACTGATAGAAACGGAAAATGTATGTTCTCTTCTTAAAAAGTATGTTACTAGAGCACTATAAGGACACTGATTAAATATCTGTATGCTGTAATCCCAGTGGCTACAAAGGAAAATAGCACTCCAAAGAAAAATATTGCTAAGAAATGTTTCAATGAAAATCTGATTTTATATAGAGCCTGCTGCCATATTCTGGTGACTTCATAACAAGTCAGATGCCGGTTGTTACTATAAGACAGTTCAATACTGTTGCTTTTATAGTGTTTTTGGGGGCCGAGGGCCATCTCATCGCTTCTAAGCTTTGAACATGTAACCTGTAGCTTTGGCAGGGATCTCTGCAACAGGCTCATTAACCCGCTGAGCTGTCTTACTACTCAGCCTTTGGGTTTTGTTAGGACACAGAGGATTCAATTATTCACAAAATTGACTTTTAAGAAATAATGTGTTTATGAATAACATGCTTTTACTTTTTAGACAATGTAAAATGTTAGGCGAACGAACTGTTACAATCCAGAGGTACCAAAATAATCACTATTATTTTCAGCAAATGTATCCCTATTGCTCATGTTTATTTGTTTTTGTTTTTATTTTTACGATGGATATTTCTTCCTGTACTTGCAGTCAGAGATAGTCTTCCATGGGATGGTAAAGACAATGTGTCAGATCAGAATGAGTTTTCATTATGCGATACTGCTCGGAGAGAAGTGAAATGATCTAGTAATGAGATTACCCTTTGTGCAAATTACCACTTACTAGTATGTGTGAATGCACTAAAAGCACATGGCTGATAAAAATGTGTTGACTTTACACTCCTCCCGTCTCCTTTAAGGGCTAGCCTAAATTTTGCTTAAGCTGTTTCACCAGACTCATGTTTTCTCAAAAACAATACATAAATTTACTTGGAGAAATGAGATCCAGACATTCACATATTGGTTCAGGCTCTCAAAATACCATACGCACAAGGAGGTAATGGATCTCACTCATTGGCTTTGTTGCCAATGTTTGCCTCAGCTCAGTGGACAACCACTGGTACTTAGGATGTCAGGCAGTCTGAGTAGCAGGAATGAGCCTGCTTCCTGTGTGTTACTCCATATCAAGAGGACTCTGGCCTCAGGAGATGTTTGCTTCAGAGCATGCTCCAGCAGCTCAGCTGCAACTGCAGATGAAAAGGAAACTGAGTATTGAGAACATCAAAGCAGCTCTGCCTCCATTTCTACCCAGACACACCTTTTTCTGCAGAGCGGCAGTTGTCCCTGACTGCTGCTAGCTTGGAAACGATGGCGCTATCTTGGAATATCATTTTGCATATGCTATCCTTTTGTTATTGTTACTCGATGGTTACCCTGTGAGAAGCTTTACTTTATTTTTTTGTGGCAAGCATATGCAGCTGTTGCATTTGCAAGTTCATGAACCTGCCCAAGGGCACCACCAACCTTAGGACAAGTCTTCATAGTCCAGATTCGCCTGTGTTCTGAATTTCAGATTAGGCACAGTCAACACAGCGATATAGGCACTGTCTTGGTCAGTGTCTGGGAGGGTTAGAAAAATTCTGGGCACCTCTTTACCCACTAAACGAAGCAGAATCTATGTCTTTGTTGCAGGGTCAGCCTCTTTTGTAATAATATTCTAATCTCGTGACCCTTGTCTTCCATTTGGGCACTGGTGACAGCAGGGCGTACAATATAATAAATGGTCGGATGCTGTTCGCTGAGTTGTGCAGCATGGCAAGCATAAGCAGAGGAGTCTAGCAGGGTCGGATTGGTAAGACGGGCACTCGGGTAAGGGGCCGGTATCTGAGTTCCAGCTGTGGGCTGCTTTTTAAGGCAGCCTAGGGTGCGATTTGGGCTGTGTCTGTGCTGTTCAGATGCCTCCAGCAGCCCAGTGGATGCCTGAGTGGCCTTTTATCAACTAGCAGAGGTGTCACTTCCTTTCTGTCGCTAGGCCATCCTATTAATGTATGCATATTGAGAGGGGGCAGGGGGCCTGAGCAGAAGTGGTCTCCCTTGTTTTCAGGTGTGTTTTACCAGTGTGAACTAATCCGTCCATTTTTTTGTATCTAAGTAGAGTTAAGAAAACACGCCTCTGTCAGAGATCCTCCGCCTTTTATAAAACTTTGCAGAAGCAGTGTTTTGTGTAAAGCCAATATGCGCATGTGGGCCACTTTTTTTTAGCATGCCCGGGCCGATTTGTAATCCCAATCCAACCTTGGTGTCTAGGCACTTTTAGGACAGTCACTGGGGGTATAGCACCAAATGTCCTGCAGGTGTGGCAAACAGAGCAGCGCTGGATACATAGACATCAGTGGCAGAGGGACTTCTGGGTATTAGAGCATACCACTCGATGAGAGAGAAATTAGTTCACATTGCTAGAGGGCCAGTCCGCACTATGTGAGGTGTACTGTCTCAGGGAATGGTTCTCTGTATGTGTGCCCTAAGAGCTGGTCGCCAGTACGCTCACACGTTCCTTCAAGTTTGTGTTACTGCCTATCAGTCTGTCAGTCAGTCAATCAATCAATCGGGGGTTTGTAAAGCGCACTATTCACCCGTTAGGGTCTCAAGGTGTTGGGGGAGGAGGGGGGGGGATTGTGTGCAGCTCCGTTGTATGCCGCTTTTGTAATTAGAAAATCACTCCATCATGCTCCTGTGTCTTTCTACGCCGGTGCCATCTTTGAGTCTTGAAAGTGACTCCCAGGGGACCGTGAGGCCTCTGCTTGCTGCTAGGAGATGCCGGACCATCCAGCAGTAGACAGCCGTACACTCGACTTGGAGCAGCGAAATGCAGAGGATGAAAGCGGTCCAGGTGGTCTGAATGGCAGCAGGATGCAGTTGCGCCCAGGTACAGGGAGGCAGCAACTGGTGGAGGGTCATAATCCTTGTTGTCATGGCTAGGTGATGCCCTCACGTATTTGATCCCTCGCAAAGCATGCGCTGTGCTACGCATGTGTGTGTCCTTTATTTATAGTTTACATGACAACACATCGGCTAAACCACTGGTGGCGGCATTGTGGGGAGTGTCAACTACTATCCACTCTGACCGACAGTACAGGGGTTCTCAGCACTTAGATGTGATGTTGTGACATCTCTTTTTAAAGCATCCTGACTGACAAATGGTCTGTCTTGTCACTTTCACTGTGCTGCCCTGCCACATATTCCTTGTAGTCATGTTGGCACAGTCACCTTACTGTCTCCTTGAAACTATTTGTTGTATGCAAGACATGCCCTAATTCGTGGTAACATCACTGATGTACTCTCCAGCTGCCTAAATTCTTCATCTAGTCTGGTACCATCCCTACTGAGGGTGGGCCTTAGCCCATATGATCTTTGAATGCACATCTCTTGGGGGTACTCCTTTAAGGTCACCCACTTTTTCATTCAGTCTTCTTTGGGCCCTTCATTGTCCAGTTTGCAATGCAAGCACTAATACTGGCCCCAAACACTGTCTTGTAAGAACAGTGTTTGCCGCCTCTAACTCCATGAAGCAATGCATGGGATGTACCTACCCCACTGCAAATGCACCATCTCTATGTTGTGGTCAGAGGCCATGCTTTCTAAGTGTTCTGTGTATTCTGTTATGCCTAATCCAAGTCCCTGCTCACATAATAGGGGAGGCCCTGCCCTGGCCCTCCCTCAGTACTTTTGGTAGCTACAACTCAGCCTTCCCCTAACTTTGAGCAGCTACTGCCTTCCCCGAGTTGTTTTAGGGGTACTATCCCTGTTTGCCAGCAGATTAATAGGTAGGCAGTACTACAACGCCCCTTATCAGGTCACCCACTCTTGGGACCCTTTGACACTTGTCTCATGTATTTCCCTTATTCAGCACCTATGCCTCTACTTAGCATTTTTTTATAAAGTTATATGAAGTCTTGTACTGCCATACCACTATTGTAATACTGTCTTTGTACTTAACTAGAAAACCCAATAAAAATAGTTTTAAAAAAGTGTTCTGTGTATTTTGTTGCTCCATAAATGTGTTTAGAGTGCACAATCGATCTAGAATGAAGGTTGCGTATGGGGGAGTAATATGTGTATTCCAGCCCCTCTGCAATAAGTCATCATGTATCTGTCAGGTTCCAGTTTCATAGCCAGGTAGCAATGCCCTCAGTGTTTCTCACCGCCAGAGTGCCTGGTAATGGGGATTAGATCTATTTGTTGTTATTAGCACAGCTATAGCCTCCTCTTAAAATGGATGGTATGTTCAGGAGTCTGATCAGATGTGGTATCAACTAGTCAAAGTATTCCAGTTGAGAGGAGGTGGGTACAGAAAGGGTTGCAATTGGTATAAGTTTACTATCCAGAGCACCCTCTAGCATTATGTACCGTCCTTCCCCTGTATCGTGCAGTACCACAAAGAGCACCCCTGGTCCAACCCATATCAATGTCCCCCTTCTGTATGATGAATATGTTGTGTTGTACAGCTGTCTCCTCCACCAACTGTGAATCTTGACACCCTCCACTCACATCATGTGCGTCTCCTGTAGTTATGCTGGCCAAATTGTAACAGATGTCTCCACCAAATTGAAGGGCCTGGAGGCTATACACCTTTCAGTAATTTACACTTTTGCTTAAGTTTACTACTTTTTGGTTAGTCACAAAATCTGTGTGTAAATTACACTTTTGTTGTAAATTAACATTCGAATTTTGTCAGTTACAGTTTTGCAGTAAATTTACACTCATATTTTGTGACTAGTCAAAAAGTAGTAAACTAACTGTCTCAAAACACTTAATCATTGAAAATGGAATGAGTACCGAGGGCTGATTTGCATGCCAATAGGAAGTGGGGGACAAGTGAGACAAATGGGCAAGACCCGTCCGGATGAATATGACCTATGAGCGAAAGCAGAGGACCACATTAGTTGGGGAATGTAACTATTACCCATGGTCGGACTATGGATCTTGAAACATGCAATGCATCAGATTGTCAATGCTATGCTGTGTTTATGTTCTGTAATAAAAAGATTAATTAAAAAAACATGTAATCATTAGCAAACCCATTTTCTGGGCACAATGGCACTGAGCCAGTGCTTGATTTGTAAAATAAAGAAGAGCCAGGGCCCTCGTCAGGAGGCCACTGCAGCTTGCAGCACACATTTCCTCTGTCAGTGCAGTTATTGACAGTACTAACACAGCTAACACTCTTCTACAGGTGTGACAGTTCATACTATTCCAGGCCCCAAAGCTATTAGAATGGCTTTGGCAGCAGGTATTAGTCATTTTTAATGTTTATTGAATTGATAAATTATTGTTGTTGTGCTCATTTCTAAATTGGACAGAAAGCGCCACCATGTGGCAGACCATCATATGTGCCAGTGTTGACAATTAGGTGCTGGTGCCGAGCACCGGAAACTACAGGCTCAAATTCAGCACTGCAGTGAGCTATCCAGGCCAAACCCAACCATGTACTGTAATTTGTGGACCTTGCGGAACTCTGATCCTCCGGTCAGACGGAGATTCTCAGCACGTGCAGTGCTCCTGCTTCATACCCATTTTGTAACAGTGACTAACCACCCACCCCCACGTACCATTTACCAAAAGGCTAGCACAGCAAGTCCCGAAGGAGGCCAGCTTAGTGTCACCCGGCATGCTAAATGCCACAGCACAGATGGCTACACAGATATTACACTTTTGAGTAAGTTTACTACTTTTTGGATATTCACAAAATCTGAGTGTAAATTACACTTTTGGAGTAAATTTACACACTGATTTTGTGAGTTACATTTCTGCCTCTATTCCAAAAAGCGCACTCACTTAGTGAAGTCGATTACTTGTCTGGCCAAATCCCTTACTAAGGCTTGCACCAATTCCAGTACTGTCACAAATTCCGTGACCCTGTTAGATCATTTTAGTCCGCCCTAAGGAGGGTGAGGTCCATCACATCTTTACCTACTTTACATTCAAGGGCCGCACAAGTACCTTTGATGGTTCCACCATATTGTAAGTGCGTGTTCAGTCAAACTGGTTGTAGGAGACCAAGCTGCTACGTTTAAGCCACCGTGTTGCTGCCTTATTTCCTTGGTCTGTACAGGCCTATACACTATCGTCTGTTGTTCCTACTGTACTTCTTTACATTAAAGTGCCCCTGTGAGCACATATGTTAGGTTCAGAAGGAGAGAGAAATTCAGCATAGGGACTCCATTGTTTATGCCTTTACCTCCACCCAATCTCTCCACACCAGTCCATGTGTGCCTCTTTTAGTCCCAGATGATGTTGAGCCCTTTCTCCCCTACCTAAAGATCCTGCCAGTGTGCCCTTTGCCTACGTGATCGAGTTTGATTGCATGGCACATTGCGCTTTGAAATACACCTGCACTTATTATTCTGCTTGCTGCACCTTATGCGCTATGCACAAATGTTATGCCGCCCCAGCCATGTGATAAGCGTCAAAGTCTAATGACTTCAATACCAATGGGTCTGGGGCTACCTGCATCGAACGTGTAGGAAAGTGCCCCTTTTTGCATAGTTACCCCCCCACTTTTTGCCTGACATTTGATGCACTTTGACTTGATGTGCCCTGGGTCCCTGCCAACCAGGTTCCCAGGGACTGTGTTATTCTCCAAAACTGTACCCACAATTCGCACATCTCTGGCCACCAGTAAAAGGTACCATGGGTTCCAAGGGCACTGTGCCCAGGGAAAGTCTCTAAGGGATGCATGCACCTTAACACCTGCACCATGCCATTGGAGGCTGTGGGTTTTGGTACAGAGAAAAGTGAAGAGATGACATGGCACACATCCCTTTGTGCCATGCCTGCAACACACTGCCTGTAGCCAAGGTAAGTCACCACTCTAGCAGGGTGCACTTGCCCAGAGGGGAGAGTATAGTTACATGAGCACAGTACCCCCTACAGTGTCTAAGTTCATTCTTAGACATTGTAAGTGCAGTAAAGCCATAAAGAGTATATGATCTGGGAGATGGCCACTATGAACACCACAGCTCTTTAATGGCTTTACTGAAACCTGGAAAGTTTGGTCGCAAACATCTCAGCACATTAAACCTACACTGATGACAGTGTCACTTTTAATGTAAAACACGCTCAGATTTCATCTTATAGATGCCCCCTGGAAAACAACTAGCACTGATGTGATGCCTGAATGGCTACCCACCATTTGCCATCACCAGGCAGGTTTCTGGGCCCCTGAGTAGAGGGCCTCCGCTCTCTGGTTCCAGAAACAAAGCCCATCCTGGGCAGAGGTGTCACGCCTCCTCCCCCAGGATGGCCTGAGCCTACGAAGGAGAAGCTTCAAAGGTCTTTGTGAGCTGGCCATGCCTTTTGCTGCTCCCAGCAACTGGCTCCCACCGGTCCGACTCACACTTTGGGCGGGAGAATCAGTGGGAAAACCAAGTGAGGAAGAGAGGCGTGCCCACCTTTGCCAACCCCATCCTCAGCACCCTCTGTCATTCAGTTACCTTCTTCCTCACCTCTGGCCTTTACACCCTGACCAATGCTTCAACGTGTCAGTCTTGGGGCTCCTACTCCACTCCGCACATCACTCCATCCCTTAAGTGCTGCAGGCCCTGGATGAATGCTAGACATAGGGCAAAGAGTCTTTCCCAGGTCTCTGACCTCTGCCCCACATTGGAGCGCTCAAGGCCCCTTCAGAGGCACCAGTAAGTAGGAATTTGGGCGTCATGGAGACGTTTTGTGTTCAATCGTGCAGGATTCATTCTCGTACTTGGAGAACGTCAGCTTTGTGCAGCCATTCTTTCATCTTGCTGATCCCCTCCAAACAACATGAAATTTAAATCTCCTAAAATTAAATAGTGGTGGCGAGAGATTGATTTGATTGGCCGAATGTATAACGTAGAAATGTTAGAGGTAAAACGTGATTCTGCACCGCTCACCATTATCTTTATTCTATTTCTATATATACTGTATACAGGCCTTCAAGATCTGATTGAAAATATGTTGTTGAACTTTTTTGGTACATACAGAGCTATTTAATGGTCCGTGTATTAGAAGCTTCAGAATAAGATGGTAAAGAAACACAGGGTTCGGTCATGCTTTTATCCACATTGAAATAAGCCCTGTGATCTGGTCAATGTGCAGTCTTTTCTTGTCTGAATTAAAGGTCTGTAAATTGTCTCTTACATCCCCACTCCCTACTAAATACTTCATCAAGGTCACAATTGAACCATATTATTTTATCTCATGCATCAAGTACCAAATGTAACAAGTAACAGTCCTTTCTCCATGGTTTGGCAATGTCTAAGAAACTGGACTCCTGAATGCAAACTCTAAATTATGCACGCTTTTCTTTTAATTGAAAAGAGTTAACAGAAAGCAACTTGAGGCTACTATAGCTAACATGCAAATTTACAGATTAACACAACAACTTGAACTCATACCATAATTCTGAGGCCACTTTATAGGATTATATGTAGTTATGAATTAATCTTATTTACTTGCACTGCAGTGATTGACTTTAATTCTGCTTCTGAAAAGCTTGGGTTTCACAGATCGTGGACTTGCTAGCTGATGCTAATGACGAACTTAAGCTGTGTAGATGAAAGAGGAGAGCTATTATTATCTGTTTGTCCTCTTGGCGCCTGTCCACACTTGAAGACTTGCTAACAGCTGGTTTGTTTATATTTAGCTTTCAAGTGACTGGAATCCAGGAAATGATTGGATACATTCAGAAAAGAGTGGACCAGCTAACCAACCAGTGCCCTGCGCACAAGGAACAATCTTTAAAGAAGCAGCAGCTAATTGAATCCCTGGAGGAGCACCTGAAGAGGGTACATGCAAGCATACAACTATAAATGTGCCTGCTTTCCCCAAACATTGTTCTGTCCTGCTCTGCAGGAGTCCTCCCGCATTTTTCAATTTTACGGGTTGTATTCAATGGTGAGGAAGGTTGTGCACAATTTCATGGCTGTGTAATTCTTTTTTTCGCCATCGCAGAATGATATTGCCGTAGGATCCTTGCAACGCGCTCCATGACACAAAATGTGGTGGCTGCAATCCTCTGTCACTGCATTAAACTCAAGTGTTCACTCTGAAGCAAAGTTGAGTGATTCCCCAGTTTCCCTGATTCAAATCTAATTTCAAAATGTGTGCAGGGGCGCTTGACACTTCTATGGGGAGAGTAGCTTAGAGATGATACCCATGTGGAGATCCACAGTTAGTTTGTGGAGCCAGAATGAGGAGAATATTTGAGAGATGGTTGAAGGGTTTCTATCGCTCTTCAACTGTCCCCCTCTGTGATTTTGAGATTTACACGGATTTTGACCACAAAAGAGCTTTGCACCTCAGGCCCTTGGTCCTTACAATTAGGAAGAAGAAGTGGTCAGGCCGCAGTGTTCTGGAGGCATTGCAGTTTATGCAACTTTTATCTTAGTTTACCCTTTTAAATGCTATTACTATATTAAAGACTTGACACAATGAAGGGTTGGCATTTTGGGGGAAGTGAGGTTGTTTGCGAAAAGTCATAAACACTTGCAGCTTTTAATGTACTTTTGTACTAGATGGAACAATCAGTTGTTCACAGGGCCGGCTTTAGCGCTGGTGGCGCCCAGTGCGACAATGGTTGTTGGCGCCCCCCCAGTGACCACCTCTGCCATGCATTCCCTCACAACCACCCTTTAACAGTGACCCTCAAGTCTCCATAACCACTCCATCGCTCAGATGCATTAAATGAGTTGTATAGCGCCCCTTATACCAGTGTAGGGTGTCAGAGCACTTTACATCACACGCACAAAACACAGAGACAATCAATCATAGGTGTGCAAATCAGTGTATAGGAAATGTTACATAAGACAGAGGACTATAAGGTGTAGGAGTCACATGTTATCCACACTGGTAGACAGTATAGTTTAATAGCGCTTGGTCTAGAGAAGCACAAACTCAGAATTTAAAACATAACACCATAGTTGGGGGTTCTTCTTAATAATTAGAATTTATTTATATCAAAATTAATCCTTTTTCCAGCATTAGAATAATGAAAGACGGGGGAAAAAATCTTAACGCTCTCATCTATACCTTGCAGGTTGCATGCAGCTCTTTGATGACAGTTAATAGCTCACTGTTCTATGCTAGGATGTTAACTTATTAACTGCAAGTAATAAAAGGATCTCTCAGACAAAAGCAATGACCTACTGATCTATTTAAATTATATGCACTTTGTGATCTGCTGGTACAGGTACTTTTGTGATCTGCTGTTGCAGGTTCTTTGCAGTAGGCATATTAACCGTCTGCGCTACCCTCAAAGCTTCCACTAGACAAACCTCCGATGTTTCTGTAGGAAGAAAATTAATCACGGAGTTATCTTGACATTTTTATTGACAGCTGAAAACTGCTGGAGGCCAGAACGCTGGCAGAAGGTGCTTTTAAAACTATTATTAACTTGCAAACATGACGCACCCACCAAAAGTCAGCGTCCGGTGCGATCGCACCGGTCGCACCGCCCTAAAGCCGGCCCTGGTTGTTCATGCTGTCTATGCTGAGAAGCAGCCTTTAATGAAAGGGTTGAAACTAAATATACTTTTTTGGTTGAAATTCATGGATATAGATTGAAGTTTAAATCATAGTTTTCTGCTTTAGTGTTAATAATTGTAAGAAAGTGCTCTTTTTGGAATGATAACCTTATTATTTTCACTCTGTGCAGTGGGAGACTGCCAACTAGGCCTAATTGCAGGTGCTCTCTTCCCTAAAATGAGGTAAAATTAGTTAACTCCTAATTCACATATTTAACTTTCCTACAAGGCCTTAGTATGTGCTGCAGAAATACACCCATGAAATGGGGAAAGTGAAATATCATCTGTGGGCTGCAGCACTTAGTAGGCCATCCAGTTGTGTGACAGAGAAAGCATAGCTTCACGTCTACCAGTGTAGCCTGACTGCTGCAGTTTAAACTGGCAATTTGGCCTGTCAAAATAACCCTTTTTGAAAGGCAAAAATCTCCATTGTAAATATTTATTAGTAACATCTAAGTAGGCCTTGTTGCCCTCAAGGTAGAATGCATGGTAATTAAATCTTACATGGAAAATATAATCTTATGATATCCGTACAATGACAAAGCCCTCACAGCTATTCACTGTTGAATGCTCGGTCTGTCTTATAAGGACAGAGAGCAGAGTAAAATATAAATTCTGCTATCTCCGGTTTGGGACCAGGTAGAAAAACAAAAATCATTACTACTTTTAATATTTATTAAATGCCCAATTCACTGTTGAAGTTGGATTTTTGTGTAGGAAAAGTTACTTTTAGAAAGTTTGTTTTCCTCCCGAAGCTCCTGGCGTTAATTTGCATTAGCTCTCTAGTAGCTACCCAGCAAGTGCTTGACCTTAATTAAGGTTGAAAACTGCTCCCAAAGAGGAACAATGGCCTGGATGTTGGGAGGTGTTTTTCCTCCCCTTGCAGTAAGGCCAGTTAGGGTGGACGCACCCATCAACTTCATTATTTTGTAAAGGAGCCTGCTCTTACACAAGTAAATGTAAGTTGAAACTTGGAGAAAACAATCCTTTGTTCCTCCAGCCAGGTTGGCACTGAACCCAGTGAGTATCGAGTTACCCCCTAAACCAGTTTTGAGTGACAATAGAGGAAGGGACTGCTCATTTACCTGGCTACATCTTAGTGTGGACACACAGGCTTTGCACAAGGGAGAAAGGGTTCCCCACTTTGGATTTTGGGAGTAAGGTGCACTGTGGGATTGTTTACAGGGGGGCAAACGAGAACTGCTGCAAAGGTGTGCAGAGTTGCACCTAGGAACTTATGCCCCATTGGTAGGGAAGGAGTCAGGAGTCACCACCACACACTAGCTTGTGCTAACCATAAAAGTGGCACCCCAAGACCTATGACAAGAGCTGAAGTGCTTGATCAGCACCCACTTATACACCAGTAAAAGAAGTGGACTCCAAGGGTCAGTTGGCTGACTTCCTGCACGGTTATATAGACACAACAAGCTTCAAAAGACATTTTCCCTACCACAATAAAACATCTTGAAAATTAATAAAATTCCCACCTCACCTCTAAACTTAGTACCTGGAGAAAATCATCCCTATTGTGAGATTTTACATGGTTTTAAATTCGACTCTTCAATTCTTCTGGCATAAATGTCACAGATCCTGGATTTACAAATTAGAATATCCGATTTACACTTATATCTGGCTTTTGTGCTTGTAAGGTTTGCTTGGGTGTACAAGACATTTAGGAATCATGGGGGTCTACAGTTTCCCTTAATTTAACATATTCGCTAAATTTACTTTCCTAACGTTTATTGAATACCAATAATGCATTTCTTTTGTTACGAATATTTTCTCAAAGGTATCATTATCAGTGGAGAAAATCAGTTCAGAACTTGCCCAAAATGTGGAGGAACAGACAGATGCAGGATCCAGTCTGAAAGACACTGAAAAGCTACTGCACAAGTACATGGAGTTGGCCAGGCAAGCTATGGTAAAACTATCTTTTTAATGTGTAAATTCTTTTTAATATGACTAATAGTGCTTGTAATTCTTCGAGACCAGAAGCAGCGACAGCTGAAGTCCATAAATATCATTCATCGCCAGTGTAGGAACAGGGAAAGTTTGCACTTCCCTCGCTGTACCCAGATCTAACATCACAAATGTGATGAAAAGTTAGGGAATCTTAGAATTGACATTCAGGTCATAGAACCGTTGATCAGGCTATCATCTTCCTAAAATAAATGGTGGCCTTTGTGAAGTCTTGAAGTTTGTTTTACCTCTCACAAAACTGAATATTCTGTGTGCAAGTGGCTCTTTGTTGTTTTTGAATATATTATTTTCCAGAATATAAATATATATCTCACAAGCATTCTCTCACAATGGCAATATTCTCTAGGAAACAGATGAATCTTGAAGCTGCCTAAATTGATGTGCTAGAAAATAAATCTCTGTAAAGTTTGTGTTCCCTCAACCAGCTTGGAGAATGTATTATACAAGGTTATGCTTTGTTCTTATTTAAATTGGTGGGATTGAAAATGAATATGTCTCAAGTTATTGTTCATCCAATTCATATGTTTTTGTTTCATTAAATTCCCTTAGTGTTTCATAAGTAAATCTTTTTCAGTTTTGTGTTCTCAAGTAGCATATGTCATATTCTTAGCAAAATCCCTCACCCTATTTTTTATTAAAACTTTAGGAATGTTTTTAAATAAATTGAGCATGAGTTAGAAAACAAATTGTCCTGCTGGTGATCTCCTTTCAACCTAAGCTACCTTTCACTTTCAGTTTTCACTCTTTCGTTTACTGTCTTTGTCTCAAAAATGGCTACATCTTGATTTTAAAGAAAGTAGTTCTCCTCAATAAAAGTTGTGTGTGTGGATTTAAGGCAATGCTGATCGGAAGCAGGCTTTGTTGCATTCATTTTCTAAAGCGTTTAAACCTGTATTGGAATTTTGGCCCAAGTGATGGTTTGTCAAACCATAAAATACAAGTAAGTTTAATGTATTTGAAAATACGTTAGTGTTATTAACAGTGATTATGATGGCGTTTCTATTTAAGTTATTGATGATATCTGTCTAACTGTTTTTATCATTATGAGATTGTGATAGCAATCTGAACACTGGATCCAAGTTAACCCTTATGTTCTCCTCACTGATCTTGTTATCACTTGTAAATAACAATTCCCTTAATTTGCCGCTTGCCAACCTTTCTAAGTCCATTTATCAAATTTACTTAATTGAGAATATAAAGTGCACCGTGTCACCTTCAGTCTACTTTATAGTGTTGGAATCTACAGTAGAAGTTATTGGGCTACATGTATGGGTATATGCTATTCAAAGAAATATAAAAGAATATCTTGGTTGTGCACTTTTAAATTAAGCTTACATATTCAAGGGTCCGACTTCACAAATTCTTCTGAAATGCATATAAAAATGTATTTCCCACAGTCTTGGGCGGTCCTAAAACAGGGACCATCATTTCATAAGGACCAGCTCCGTGGTTTTGCCAGTTCAACAGAGTTGGTTGAGCAGATGTGCCTGTCTATTTAGAACTTAATAAAATGCATTTTCAGCATCTACCTAGGGCCTTTGCTTCCATCGATCTTAAGTATAATAAAGAGTGTTCTTACTTGGAATCCTTACTGGGGTTCTTGACACTTTTAACTTTTAGTCCATTTTAAGTAGTGGACATGTTCTCAATGATCAGACTCCCAGAGATGGCCAATACTTTCATGATTATCTTCCGAAAGGTGCGACAATCAAGTCTACCTGCCAAGAAATGTGTGCCATAATTGAGGATGCCAAAAAAGTGTGGAGACCTGAAAGATCTTAACGGTAATAAGGAAATAAATTACTGCACTGAAAACAACACAGTAAGAATCCCCTAATTCCCTGAAGACGTAGTACACAACGAGCTGTAAACTTACAGTAAGGCTGACCTTGATTCACATGAACCTGGCAACTACACTTGATGAGACTGTGACAATAAACTGAACATCTTGGTTAGAGGAACTTGAAATCCTCTATCAATAAATATTCTACTTCAATGAACTAGGTAAGCAACACTTGAAACCAAACATAGACATTAATGAAGCACAAACACTGACATCATAATGGCACAAAATGGACATTAGTGCAGGATGGACATTACGGTCTGATAACATTGGGTGGCTGTTTTAATATCAAGTGGCAGGAGGACATTTTGACTTTGGTGAAAGTGACTTAGAGAATTCCCCAATATTCACCATGCCCAAAATAGGTTATGTTTTCTATTCTTCCCCAACTGACATTCTTGTTAGGTTATACACTCCATTCATGTAAAAAAGAATAATAATGGCTGCTTCCCAAGTATAAACCTTTTGCCCATAAACTTCCCATTCTACATAAAACAGATGTTTACTACTGTATGTGCATAAGAATGCTCACATATGTCAAATTCTTTTTCACACTGTATTTTGATTGATGTTAGCATAAGTTTTTTAAATTTTACTTCGAAGAAGGATGAACTCTCTATTTACAAGACTTATAAAGTAGGACAAATCTTCAAATGATGAACCAAAATTGCCTACAGGATTCACCTACACTGGATTCAAACCAACAAAATGTAGTTTAAGTGTTAAAGAAACAACTATTCATCACACATAGGCATACTAGATCACCCTGAGAAAATATTTATGTAGGTGGTCTATTTTTCCATATCTTTGATGGCCTGAAGCACAATATAATACAAAGGTGTAGGCAGAACCACATTTGTACAAATTTGCATAGAGATAATAGGTATCCTAAGCAATAGTGGCATTGTAACTGGCCAAATCCAGGTACGATAGTCCAAGAGGGCACAGAACAGAAACATCTTATATGCCATGCAATATTATCACTAAAATCATAAAATAGTAGGAATTCAATTCAATATTTTTCATGTGTAGAACAATTATTCCAAAGATGGAACTCAGAACGCAGTCATCTACAGATTGTATGAATCATGTATTTCAATTGCAGGAATTGTCTTCTGCTGTAGTAACATATTGTGGCTCGCACTGCCATTTTAATTGTTTGTAAAACTATTTGTGCCCATTTAAATGAAGATCAAAACTTCCGAACTAGTTATCATCCTCAAAGTAATGAGCAAGCATAACAAAAGCATCAGTGGATTTAGCACTGTCATTGGAATAAAGAATAATTCCTAAATGTAACACCAATAATAATACTCCCCTCATTCAGAAGAGGATATCCTGCATTCTTTTAGCAATACCAACCATTAAATGCATTCATTTGCCAATGTGTTTTAATGTATGCAGTATAAAGTGCTTTCTTTTGTGTGCTCAATCCCACTAAAGTGAAAACTGAAATGTTTAAAAGTCTGTAGATTCAAATGTCACTCCTCTCTTCGCTCACCACCTGGTTAGTCTAAATTGGCAAATAATTATCTGCATTGTTGTTTACATTAATAATGGACAGGTGGGCTGGCTCCCATGGTAGTCTGCCAATCACAACGGTGGGAGTGTGGGCAACTCACACTAGACCAACCACCTTTCTCTTAGCTTTTTAAAATAAGTGTTTTAGTGCAGTATAAACTGCTTGTTAGTGCTTGTGTGCCCACTAAACTGACAAATGCAGTATTTAAAAGTCTGTAGATTCAAATGTGAGTCTGCTCTCTGCTCAGCGCCTGGTTCCTCAAAGTCCACACAACAATGCAATCCCAAGATCCACATCTTACACTGAAAAGCAACATCGCCAAATACAAGATATAAGGGTAGCAGTGGGGCACTGGAACCCTAAGATATGAGGTCATGATTATCACCACCCCCCCCCCCCCGTTTTCCTGCTGCTTTTCTGCTCTCCTGCCTCCAGCAGGAACAGGAAGCAGGCATCCTCCCTCCCCTCCCCTAAGCCAATCATTGGACGGCGCCCAGCCAGGCGCCTGTAGGGAGGCCATTTTCTCTATGTAGGCTGCAGCCTACATAGAGAAAATGCAGAGTGCACATGACTAGTTTGGTCGACCCCACAGGGCCCACAGCATTGGGCAAGCCACTCCGACCCGACCCGCCCGCCCCCAACCAGGCATACCATTCTGCTAATTGCCATTCTGGTAATTAAAATACCATTTTATGTTTCTGCTTCTTGCACTGCGAGAAAGCAGTGGGGCGACGCTCATCCGCCCTAATGGATGAGCCGCCCTAGCACACTCTTAGAATACTCAGAAACATCTGTTCTGCAAAGCATTCTTTCTCTGTATGGGTATAGGATTGCTGTTTCGTGTATCCTTTCAACCTATCTCCATTTCTTTCCATATTTGCCTCGTTTGTCACTTACCTTATCTTTGTGCCTTTGTTGGTCCTTGGAACTTTCTATAATTACTACCATTTCTTGAGCAGTTGGATTTCTGGATATAAAACTCCCTTTGCGAGCAACTTCAGTGAAGAGAGCAGAGGCCACAATCATCTCCTGCTGCTGAACTTTTAGACTGCCAGGGTGATACTGAGACTTCCAATTTTGTGGGGGCCATGCGAACGTGCCCGCAAATTTCAGTGCTGATTTTGACTTGCAGAACCACAATGAACCTGTGGTCTTACCTGACTGATTATGTACTTTGATGTTTTTGAGGTTATTAGGGTTTGTCAGATCTGCGATATTCACCAAAAACTCAGGGATGTCCTGTCCAATGTCGATTGTATGCATTTGTACATGTTCTACAGGAGGGGGTCAGGACATTGCCGATTTTTACAAATGTATACACTCTAAATCAGGTGGTCTTCATATCTGCCAATACTTGACAGATCTTCCCCACCCAACAAACTCCAAATGACCCCATAAGATTTTGTTGCTCATCTGCGCTCTTTTTGTCAGCTGTATAAAGAGTCTGAAGTTAGCCAGAAGCAATAATTGTCATTCTCTTACAACTGGAACAGACTTGCAAGTTATAGTTAAGCTAAAATGTGCGATAATGTTTGAAGACAAAATATCAATATTAGAGATGCTACAAGTGATAGGGCTGACATATTTTTCAAGCCTAAGGACTCTGACATCCTGAAGAGTCAGGACTAAACCAACAAATAAACATATATTAAAGTGTGGGGCCCATTCTATGTTTACAAGTTAGTATTTATTTTTATTATTAGATGCATTTCAAGAGTATTTACGATTGTTTGCTTATAATTGTATCCAGGATTTTGCTAGCCTGTGCTTCCTTCTACCCTGTGTGCACGCAGGCACTTTACCCTTCAGGCATTCGCTAACATTTTCCCTAGATTAGTCTGCCAGAGATCCTCTATCCAGTTTGACTCTCATTGGCAGGTGTTGTAGTGACTAAACTACTTCCTGGGAATCCATGCTATATCTGTTTTAACTGTGAACTCTGACCTGACGAGAAGTTACCCCATCCACTACTCTCTTGTTTCTTGAAGTAGTGCCAATCTTATACAGGCCTCAAGAAGAAATTCACACTTATTAGAGCTCATCAGAGAGGTATAGCTTGTCCAGACACAAGGAAGCAACAAGTATTAGTTTAAACAATGCCCTTGAAGGTTTAGAGTGCTGCATAAATTATGCAAGAAAGGAAGCAGGGAACCCTGGGTAGTTCTCAAGTTTTAGGTAGAGAGCAGGTCCTTTATATGGAACGCTGTACAACACCACCAACACTCCAAGTTTGTTCACCTCAAATGTCTGTTTTTCTAGCAGAACTTTTAAGCATAGGATTTGCACAGTGCCATCAAGCCGAGCTAGAAAAGTGACAAAGCCTTTTTACATTTTCTCCACAAAGCCCTATGCTTAAACCGCTACTTTGACCTAGCAAAAACCATTTGCCAGGCCTTGACCTTCCTTTATAATAATTATATGTCACTTCTAAGGTAGGCCCTAACAGCTCATGGTGCAAGGTATTTCAAAATGAGTATATGTGTACTTATGTTATGTCCTAGCAGTGAAAAACTCCCAAAGTCGTTTTTCTCTGTAGCAAGGCTAGCTCTCCCATAAAACTTAATAAGTGATAACTTCAGTTTGGGAGCAGATAGAGAAGTACTTCTTCCATTCATTTTTGTAATTTAAACTCCTCTATATTGGTATAGTCAGATTTTAAGTTACTCTTCTGAAAATACCACTTTTAGAAAGTTGCCATTTTCTTTGCCTAAACGAGATGCGCCCTTCTGCCAGTGTCCATGGTCACAAGGTTGTTGTTAATGGTTCTCCGGTGATGTGTATTCTTCTCAGACAAGGGACAAAAGTGCCCTGGTTTGTGGAAAGGGTGTTCCTTTCCTGAGCAGGATGGCCTGGAGGTTTGTACTCCTAGATTCCTGCCCTGTCACTAGCAAATGCAGCTGACACTTGGTCCTGTCTGTCCTTTGATGCCCCAGGCAGATTGGACTCAGACCCGGTGAAAATGGAAGGACTGACCAAAACCAGTTTAGGGTTGGACGAAGGGGGTGTCCCCCACACACCGACTGGTACGGGGCTTAAAAGTGCCACCCGCAGAACCTCTTGTCAGACTACTCCTGGACCTGTGGATACTCAGATGAAGGACTGCTTTGCTGTCTGAAGCTTGAATGAATAGACTTGCTTACTTTGAACCCAGTACCCAAAAAGTCACTCCAAGGGTGAGTTGGCTGACCTCCTGTTTGAGCTACAGGGACACAACAAGTTTCCAGAAGTCCTTCTTTACAACTGGTCAGCTGACCAGTACCAACTGGACCTGCATGAACCCTGCTTCTGGCCTCTGCTGTAGTGAGTACTAATCCCTAAGAGGTGCCTCTCTAGGTCCTGGAGCATTTGCTGATGTTAGATTGTACTCTTCCTATCCTAAAACTGCAAGACCTGGTTTTTCACATTAGAAAGAATTGCCCCAGGTCTCCTCGAGAATATGAGCAGACTTCACCAAGGCCAGCGTGGGACCTGCATCTGACTGCCCACAAGACCTTACTGGATACAGACCCCGGACTTCACAGCTGGGATTCTTTTTCAAATGCCCGGCGTTCCCTACTAATATAAAGTTCCGATCATCGACCAGCTCTTCACGACGACTGCACTGCCAACTTGTAGTTCAGACTGAGGCCTAGTACTTCAGCAACCTGCCATTGCGGAGCCCCTCTCCAGATTTAGCCTGTCCGCCGACAACCTAGTAACTGGTGCTTCTCCTGTGTATCCGACACACACCCCATTGCAGTCAGCCTGAACTTTTTAGTTTGACCTGGTCCTTCGCGACTTGATATCCGCAATTTGCGCTTTGTGCTTCATGTCTCGGGTTCTACTTTCTTAATTTTTGTCGTTTTGGTGTCATTTTATTCTTTAAAATTTAGTATAGATTTTTTTAATAGGTTTGGGATTTTTTCTTGTGTTTTGTTTTTTCTTTATTACTGTTTGAGTGCTTCATAAATACTTTACACATTGTCTCTATGTTAAGTTTGACTGCTTTTGTGCATGGTATCAGAGGGGGAAAGGTATTTATTGGGTGGATGGTATATTTACGATGCTAATTTCAGTGCTAGAAACAGTAGGGTAAGTGCATGTTTACTATTTTAACTCCAGAGAATATAGTTGGTGGGTGTTCACATCAACTATTCTGACTCCAGTCTTGTGAACAATGGGAAAATTGCATACAAATGTGGGTGTTTGTACTTACTATTCTAACTCCAGCCCTACAAACCTTGGAGACAGTTCATATATTTGGGGAAGTCAGACTTACTATTCTAAATTCAGTCCAACCAACATTGTAGAAGACCAAAGCGCTCTCTGTTCATGCTGCTAAAGCATGGAATGAGCTCCCACGCAAATTGCGTCTGATCCCCCTTGAAACTACATTCCACAAAAAACTTAAAATTTGTCTCTTCTCTGCAGGGCAGTAAGGTCTTGTTTTTGGGCACGTATCATGGGCTCCTTCCGTTAGTGCCAGGACACTCCTCAGAGTAGCTGCATGCTATAGATATTCTCTCATTCATTCATTTATATTGGTGGAGGGCATATTTAACATTCTAATTCCAGTTCGGCACACATTGGAGTAACCGCATATAACTGAAGGGGAGGGGGGTATTTCTCTAACTCCAATCCTAGAGAAATTGGGTTAAGTGCACATATTTTGGGGGTTGTCAATTTTCCTATTATTACTCGTTCGTTCAAATGACTTTATTCGATTCAGTCGAATCATAAAAGTTTGCAAACATACATTAAAAAGTAAAAAAAGAATATTCATAAAAAAACATTATGCAGAGGATAGACATACAATACACATATTGTCTTTCCTAAGTTATATTACCCCAGCACAGATTCTATCGAATGTAAGAGCCTCCTATCGTTCTACAACACATTTATACAAGATATGAAAAAAAAACTAAAATCACTTAAAACATTTATTCATTTTAAAGTTCATAGTGTTTCCTGATTAAAAAAGCAATTCTAATGAAGTTAAGCACAGAGCTGCAAATAGCAGCAGTATATAGTGACCGCAAGTAATTAAAACCGTCATCGTAAGAACAGGGACGGATTTCCTTTAAAACGGGCTTGATGAAACGTGCCCTTGGGTCTTTATAAAGTGTGCAAAACAGCATAAAGTGCATTGTGTTATTACAGGGACAGGAGGTTGGTCTCTCACACCAACCTGTTTGGGAAAAGCCACAAGAAAGTGCAATGTGCAAAGACAGAATCTAGTCATAAGGAAACGCGATTGAACATGCATAGTAAAAGATAGATAAAATTGCTGATGGCCTAGGGACGCACGATCTGGTAATCCGCCATCCTGATTAGACATACTTTTAATTCAGTGCGATATGCATTTTTTATAAACAGTTTCATGTTGGATTGGATACTATCGGGATTTTCGTAGTATTTTTCTAAGCCTATTTTATAAAAAGTATCTTTGACATAGCGAAGCCAGGGGGGAGTAACATTGCGTTATCAAGATTCATACAATCTCTAAGGATACTCCTTGAGAATATTAGGTCCTCTGAAGTCCAGATTTTCCCCCATAAAATCAATGGGGAAATATTTATTCTATCTTTTACATAATCCAGACCCACTTCAGAGTGACAGAAAAGTGTTGAAGAACTGCTAGGAATCATCAATAATCTTTTAAAAAATATATTCTCTAAAATCTGAATCTGGGAGCTTTTATGATATCCCCATACTCCTGCCCCAAATGTAACTACTGACAAACATTTTGATTTATATAATGTTATCATTTCTGCTACCGGCTTATGTCCAAGCTTGCAAGCAAAGCGAAACAGCCCCTCTATTATTCTGATAGTTTGTTGAACCCTGGCCACAATTAGTTGGTCCCAATTCAATTTATTATTAAAAACATTGCCCAAATAGCTAAAATGTGGCACCTTATCAATGATTTTTTCCTTCACTGTAACTTTTCTTGTTTTAGTTTGATTGGGAACCGCGTACCATAATAAATGATTTGCTATAATGTGCTTTTAGGTCCAATGCCATCATGATTTCGGTAAAAGCATTCAAACATTTTTTAAGGCTATTGGCCGTTAAAGTCATCAAAACTGTGTCATCAGCGTATGACAACAATGGCACCCATTTGCCTCCTATACTTGGGAAGTCCAATTGCTGTTCTAACAGGAATTATTCAAATCCATTTGTATATAATAGGAATAAAAAAGGGGCCAAAATGCAACCCTGGCATACCCCCTCAGTAGAAGCGATGGGCCTAGTCTTCTCTCCTCCAGGACCAAAACGAATAGCTACAGTGGTAGACGTATGTATTCTGCTCAGCAGGTTAATGAGGGGTTCTTCAAAACCCATGGTTTCCATCAGTGTCCACAACATCCCCCGGCTCACTGTGTCGAAAGCAGTGGACAAGTCCATGAAGGCCAGGTGGATCGATCCCCCCCTGGCCCTCATGTACTTGCCCATAATCATGGACAGGTTGAGGCACTGTTCATTTATTCCCACCCCCCCCCCCCCCCCCTGAAGCCATATTGAGTATTCAATATGAGTCCAGAGACATTGGCCCATGACTCCAGACGTGCAAGGTTTACCCTCCCCATAACCTTGCATGTGGCGTCAATTAAAGAAATTGGCCGATAGCATGTGGGGTCATTCCTGTTGCCTTTTTTAAAGATCGGTATCACTACTGCTTTTTTCCATGACAATGGAATACGACCCACTATTACTGCTTTAAAAACATTAAGCATCAAGGGGGCCCAAAGTTGAGGATTGCTTTTAAATGAAACCTGGGGCACCCCATCTGGTCCTGAGGCTTTCGAGGAAATACCCTTTCCTAAGGCGTCCTCAACCTCACTTAAAGAGAGGGATTGACTGAGTTGGTATGCAGTTATTAAGTTGATGACTATCTCATCACTTTGCTACTGTGATGAGACACCCTTTGGGTTGAATATACTCAGAAAATGAGACATCCATACTTCCCCCGTTATAGTCGAGTCCATACTCCTTGTGTCATTAGAAAAAACTGGATGATTTATGACTTCCCAGAAACTCTTGAAGTCCTTGAGAGCACTGGCTCTTTCAAGATCTTCCGAGGCCAGTCTTCTCAGTTCGTCCTTCCTATGATTAATTACGCTTTTATAGGTCTGTCCAACAGTTTTAATCAGAGCTCTATCACAGGGGACTACATGCAAAGCTTTCCTCAGATCTTTTTGTGCCGTGGAACACTCGGCATTAAACCATTTTATTTCCAGTGAATCCCGTCTCCTTACTTATTTAGTCTGGTTTTTAGCCACATCTTCACAAATTGATTCAAAGCATTGTATTATAGCATCTGGATGGTAGTCATAAGCTAAACATGGCATGACTTGTCTTAGATTTGCCTTGATAATGACCTCCTCAAATTGTGAGGGATTTATTGTACTCCATTTTAACCTCACCCCCTGATTGCGATTATGCTTTAACGGGCGTTCATAACCCCTACGCTTCTGTGCAATAACATGCATGGAAGCAGTAAGAGGATTATTGTTGCTAGCAGGGCTTGGTTCGATCGCAAAACTGTCTACAAGACATGCATACTTACTGGATATCAGCATAAAATCAATTGTGCTTGCTTTACCACCACCCTGATAGGTTGGAAACTGCACCGAAGGAATACTGACCGAGGTATCAATCATACATAAATCATTTAGTACAATGATGGTATTTAAGGCTTTGCCCTGTGGGGTATGCTTAAAGTGAGACAGAGGTTGATCTGCAGTGTCTACAATCCCACATACTTTATGCATGCTGTGCTGACTTAGGGTACAGTTAAAATCGCCTACCCAAATTATACACAATGGGTAGAATTTCACCGCAACTTTATCAATTTCCTCCTTAAGGGTGTTAATAACCCCACAATTTTTTGGGTCAAAAATATTGTAGTACCAATGAATCAATAATAATGTAGCTTCAATCAGATTGGAAATCAGAATAAACTGGTACCAAGGGGAGTCAGATATGTTCTCTATCTTTAGTGACTCATATTGGACGTAAATCAAGGTCACTAATACTTCCTTTGCCTTCCCTTCAGATTATGGTTTTGCCTGGACATTTAATGAAAAATATCCGTTCATAGTGACATCATCCCTGCTCCAGGTTTCCTGGGCACAGATAATGTCAAACGTCTTCACGTATTGTACCCAGGCCTCATCTGATAATTTTGAGGAGATGCCCGCAATGTTCCATGAGATAAGCCTGAGTGGACGGGTATTAGGATTTCGAACCGTTGAGACTTCACCAACAGTATTACTAGTGACTTGCTCTGTGGGCATAATATCTAAATCCAACCATACATTTACTGCACTGTCTTTATGCGAGTGCAGAGATGGGTATAGGCTGTTCTCATGATCTGATATTAAAGGAGAGACAGCTATACTATCTACATTATTAAGGGCAATCTCTGGGGCATTATTTAAAATACCCTTTTCCCCTGACTTTCTCAATTTTGGCATTAGTCAGTCTATATCTGCAACACCACTTAAGGCCTCAAAAGGATTTGGGTAGTACCAAGGAGGAGGCTGGGGGTGCGGGTTTACCCATGCACACCTATTGTCTTCCACTGTATGCCATCGGGGTCTAGGTGGATGGTAGAAAAACCCCAAGGGTAAAATGGAAATCCCCCTCTCATTTGCAAAGTAATCATCCGTCCTATCTAATATTGTCCTCACCAGGCCTGGGGATCCAAAAGTTAATACAATACAATCTCCCATGAATGTCTTGTTAGATATCCCCACCCACCCAGTCCGGCGTGGCATCTTAAATTCAGAAAATAGAAGTTTATTATTAATACCTGTGCTTGCACTTAAAAAATGTAGAGATTTGTTCCTCAGTGTTGACCAGTGCTCCATGTCACTGGGCAGCAATGAAGGAGCATTAGCCAGCACCACTGTATATGGGGTTGCTTCTGGAGGTAAGTGCAGGTTGGAATGTGGGCCACTAGACCTACCTTCTATAGTGCCTGTTTTTCGGTGTCTCTCATCCTGGTTATTGCGTGCCCTATCAACTCAGGCACTTCTTGGGGCATATGCGGTCTGGGCATTCCTGTGGGACATTCCTTCTGTCTGGAGTGGAGAGGCATGCTACCCTTGGGAGAGGAAGACTATCCTGTGGCACAGGTCTTAAAGAGGGTTCAGGGTGATGCACATCCCCCTTCGCAGCACCACCATCATCCCTAATTTGCCCATGATCTACAGAGGTTAAGAAAGTGCTAGGTGCTGGTTTTTCTAAATGCGCTAACCTGGCCTCAATTTCAATTAGCTTTTGCAATATCGGGTCTAAATGAGCTGAAATCACAAGTTCCATTTTTTTCAAAAAAGCTTCCCTCTCCTGGGTAGATAATGCTACCACCGATACCCCAACATCTGGAGCTGGTGCTTGAATGACCCCCTGATTATGCTCTTTGTCAACAGGTTTACTCCTACGACCTAAAGGTTTGGGCAGAAGGTAACTTTGTTTATTTTGTTTATTTGGCCCTTCCTTTTCTTTCATGGCAGTGCAAAACTACTCCCATGGTTAATCTTTGCTTTTTGACCCCGTGTGACAATATTTGGCCTAACTGAGGTACGGATTTTTCAGTTATATCTGAGGCGTTAATGATTTCAGGGCCTGGGGAATGTAACTCACTGATTTGTGATGAACTAACTTCCACACTCGTTTGTGAGGCAGGGATGATAAGAGCAGTTCAGTTATGAGGAATTTCAATCTGCGCTCTGTGAGTTCAATTTCGTGAATGAGTACCGATTCGGCCTTCAGTAGAAGAGCGTCCAATGTCTCCACTGCCCCTTGCCCATTTCCAGATTTTAGCCTGTTCATTTTATCCCCCTCCTTAATACAGAGTCAGTACCAGCAATGATAATGTCACAATACCTTCTAGAGTCAACACTGGTTAAAAACACACTGATGTAAAAATGTTAATAACGTGGCCCAGCCCATCCTCTTTTGGCCTTTGACGCGCTGCGGGAGCCCTGTATTCCTTTAAAGAGCCTCCTGGTGCTTGATTCCAGCGTGGGCGGCGTGCGTGCCGCTAGGGCCGCTAGGGCTGCTGGGGGTTGTAGTCTGGGCCGGCCTCCTCTCACGAGATCGGCAGTGCCCCCAAATTACTCTGGCAGCGGTGGCGGCAAAGACCAGAGGCAAAATCAAAGTAAGTTGAGCTAGCGTGCTGCGGGAGCCCTGTCTTCCTTTTAAGCGCCTCCTGGTACTTGATTCAGGCGTGGGCGGCGTGTGTGCCGCTAGGGCTGCTGGGGGTTGTATTCTGGACCGGCCTCCTCTCACGAGACCGGCAGTGCCCCCAAATGACTCCGGCGGAGGTGGCGGCAAAGACCAGAGGCAAAATCAAAGTAAGTTTAGCTCCCATTAACACGTGGCAAAGTGCTTATATTGGAGGGAGTGCATATTTACTATTCTAACCCTAGCCCTACAAATATTGAACAAAGTGCATATTATTGGGGGCATATTTACTATTCTAACACCAAATCTGCAAACATTGGGGTAAGTGCTTTTATTTGTGGGTGCCAAATTTACAATTCTAACTCCAGTTCTACATTGAGCAATGAGTATATGTTGGAGGCAGGCCATAGTTCGGTTCCACAAATACGAGGGTAAGTGCATATAATTGAGAGGTGGCATATTTACAATTTTAATTCCTGCCCTTATAAACACTGGGGTAAGTAGATATATTTGAGTGATTCAGAATTGCTATTCTAAAATAAATTTCATTAACATTGGTAAAAGAACGTGTGTATGGTGGATGATCACATTTACTATTTAACTCAAACCATACAAATATTGAAGACAGTGCATTTAGGCATATTTACCAAGTTCAGTCCTACAAACATTGGGCATATTTGCTTAGTTCATGGCTTCCAAAAAAATGGGGGGGGGAGATTGATATATTTAACATATTTTCTATGTATTAACAAATATTAGGGTCTCAGAATTAATATTAATACTAAATTCCCACAAATATAACACTTTGTAAATATTTTCAAAACGATTTTAAAATTCAAAATCATTACTAGAAAGAGATGAGGAATGTTATTAACTTTGAAATCTCATTGCATTCAATATAAAATATTACAAATCATTTAAATTGCATTTTAAAATCATTGAATCTGTTTAATTTATTTTCTAATGGTTCAAATGTTTCAAATATATTTCATAAATATAAAATATTTCAAAATAAATTAAAATAATATTAATACCAACAGAAAAAAAAGAAAAATATTTTATAAAATGTGTAAATTATTAATCAATCATTTTGAATTTAATAAACACATTGACATATTTAAAATGATTCTAATGTATGTTACATTAATATAAACACATATTTGTATATGAAATAATTTATTAAAATTTAATGATTTAATAATATATATCTCAATTCTTTTAATATACTACTAAGTTTAGTCCATAAATAAAGAAACAACCCCTTGAAAAGAATTATTGATATATTGATGAGAAATTAATCGTTTCACAAAAAAATGAATAATTAATTATTAACATAACTAATTAAAACAGAAAAAACATACAAAATAATACACATTTTATAAAACATCCTTTTTGGAAATACTACCCATCCTATCCCCTAAGATGAAACCTCCAGTCAAAAATATTAACAAGTTAATTAGAAATTAAGTCAATAATTAAACAGATTAATAAATAAGGAATAATTAACATACGTACATGAAACTAATACATTATTTTATACAAAAGTTATTTTAAAATGCTACCCACTCTCTTCCCACTAAACCCAGTGCCCAGTGATTTCCTTCTGATTCACACAACAGCCCCTTTTACTCTCTGTCATTGAGGATAGAAGGTAGCCAGACATTGGTCTAGGTAATTACTGCCTGTTTTTTTAAGGAAAACAGTTCCATGAAGCAGCTTCAGAGGGGGAGACCGTCTTGATCAGGTCTTTAAATTTCAGAGTTCGTATAATTCAAATGGAGCTCATGCCAAAGGTCACGGGTCCCTAAAGGCAGATATAGATGAGAGACTTAAATCCCCACCTCTGTCCTAGTTAACAGCTCTGCACAACCTCTCCACAAGCTGGTGTTTTATATGCAACATTATAAAAAGCACCATAATATGCTAACCAATATATAAAATTCATGTATGCAATGTATTTATGCTTACTTATGATAATACAAATGTTAATATATATACTGATATGATATGAAATCAAAATCTAAGGCATTTACTTTCCTGTTATATCTTTTAGGAAGCCTCCCGTGAACTGGAAGCAGCTGTGAGGATCATTGAAGAAGCAGAGCATGAACCTTCAGAGTTTGCCGAATTTGCCAGAAAAGCAAACCTTCTGCACAAAGAGTTGGGCATACGCAACCAAAGAATTGCTGCAAATCTGGAGGTTCTAAGTGTTTATGTAGGATTTTTAAAATCAGCAAAGGAGGTAGGTGTTTGTCACTAATGCATCACATTGCAGTATTGTATATACACTGTAGGAGAACAAACATGTCTCTTAAATTGGAACTTATCTAAATGTTTCAGAAGGGCAGACTATACATTCCAAATGTTCGAAATGTATGAGTGTAATGCTTTTTGGTTTCAAGGGCTGTATTATGCGTGTCTTTGCTGGTGCAGCGTTGAGCCGAGCTCCTGTTTTGTGCACCTGCAGGGCAAACAGTGAATTCATATTACCTAATAATTAACTAAGTTAGTGCTGTACTTTCAAATAGTACAATTCGGAAACAGTGAAAAAGGTTTGTCTCTTTCTGTTTCTGTGCTGTGCTGCCTGAAAATAAAGCACTAACTCAGAGAATTATTGGGATAAATGATTGGAGTTAATTCCATGTAGGTGCATAAAACAGGCTCTGACATTGGTGTTTGTGCATTACTTTCTGACAGTGACACAAAGCTGGCCTAGGTGTGGACAGGGTGGGCCATCCTGTGAGGATGACTGGTGAAAGGGCTAAACCCACCCTCACTTACACTTCAAAGGGCTTTGTCTCTTCCCCTAAACAAACAACCTTGACACCAGGCCTGCCCTGCCTTCTTGGAAAAACTTTCCAGAGCCAGATATCAGGGTAGGATAGGGAGTCCCCCCACAGAAAGGCTGTCACCAGGTATACATATTGGGCTTCCAGAGTCACACATCAGAACACTCCTGGACCTGTGCAAGTTACAGAAGAAGGATTGCCCTGCTGCTTGAAGGACTGTTTTGCTGTCTGAGAAGGAAGACTGGACCTGCTTGCCTTCATCCCAGGCTATCCAGAGTGACTCCAAGGGTCAGTTGACTGACCTCATGTGTGAGCTACAGGGACACAAAAAGCTTCAGAGACCTCCAGGCAACAGGCCAGTTGACCTACGGCAACCAAACCCGTTTGGACCTGCATCTGGACCTACCTGAGCCCTGCTTCTGACTTATTCTGGAGTGAGTACTGGTCCACAAGAGGTGTCCCCAGGGCCTGGATCCTTGACTGGCATCAGCGAGAAGTCTTCCTAAAAAAAGGAAGTTGGACTTCTCATAACCGTGAACGGGGCTATTGATGGTGTGCTGCCCACGATTACCAGGAATGCAGAGCTCTGGTAAAACCATCTCTTCACGCCAACAATGACTATCACTGCTGACCAGACACAGGAGACCTGCACTTTGTACTACAGCAATGAGAGCCCGCGACAACCACCAACATGGAGCAACAGCAATGACTGTCCAAGATGCTTGACCGGCTCTTTGTGCTCCAGCGTCGACCGTCCACGATGCCTGACCTACTCGTCACAATACGGCATTGACTATTCGACAACTGTCCCTGATGTTCAACTTCCTGCCTGCAGCCTCCTCCACTGCGAACAGAATTCTTTGCGCCAGATTTAGAAGGTAACTTTTCAGTGAGTCTAACCTGGTCCCTGTATCTGACCAATGCTGTATTGGGGTTGGCCTGAACTTGTGACCTTGCCCTGGTCTAGCTCCGCCAGATGACTGTGAGTGGTGCTTTGTGCTTTTAGGTGCTGTTTTAACCTGAAACTTTAAAATTGAATATCTCCAATTCTACTGTTTGGATTTTAGCTTGTCTGTATCAATTCATTAATTGAAATGTATTAAGCCCAGGTTCATTTATTGGCATGTGGTTCACCCAGACAAGGATTGTGGTTGTTGACCGAGTGGGGCTCTACCCCTCTCAACCAAGAGTCTAGGGGCATATTTATCATCTTTCATGCAGTGCAATACAGAACGCCACCTTGCTGTGCTGATGAAAGGGCAATAATGCACTGTATTTAACATTATACGAAAATAAAGATATTTCTCCTCGTTACGCCTCACCTGGGTAGGCGTACTCACACCCCATCCATGGAATGCCTCCCTGTCACAGAGGAATGCAAGGTAGCAATTTGTGCTGCCTTGCATTACTCCAGATTTAGCAAGCCATGCAAGGCCACCCTGCATGGCCTAATAAATCTGATTTTACTGTTTTGTCACCCTTCCACCCCCTTGCGTACAGCAGCGGTGACACAACACTATGATAAATATGGGCCTCAGTTTGTTATTGGTGTTCAGTGGCTTGATCCAGTACTTGTGTTTGTGCAATGCTACTTAATGATCTGTGCAAAGCTGAAACCCCATGTAAATACTTTGACAGCAGATTCAACCTCTTTCTAAATTCTCCTTGATTGGCTATTTTTCCTTTTTCCTCCAAATGTAATTCCTACCTCAATTGTGCACCTGTAACTCCTGCCCGCAACAATGGAAATGGATGTCATCAATCTTGAAAGCTACATTGTGGCAGAGCTGAAAGGTTTTTGCAGGGTGAAGGGGCTACTAGTAACAAGGAGCTCCTAGAGAAGAGAGCTCCAAAAAGCATTTAGGGCCTCGGAGGAGGTCCACCAGCTGCTATCTACAGCACAAGAGAAGATGAGGATGACGATGTTGAGGAGCAGGAAGAAGAGAAAGAAATAGAGGGGGACGATGGCAACTCCTGATTAAGGCCTCAGAGGCAAAAAGAAGGAAGGACCAATAGGAGTAGGGTCAGCAGTGTCTCCTCCGCAACCTATTCCCTAAGGAACTGGAGGACAGGAGGGCAGAGTGGGAATTCAGACTGCAGATGAGCAAAAAGGCAGAAGCAGCCAAGGAGAAGGCTGAGTCAAATAAGGACTTGGAGGAGAAAAGGCATGGAAAAGAAACTGTTGTTGGCTCATAAAATCAGCCTCTCAGGGTCCAGAAGCAATGGTGGCAGCAGAAATCCAGTGTCCAACTGAGGTAGGAGGGTTCACACCCCCAAGGATCTGGTGCCTTTTTTGTTGGAGAAGACATAGACAAGTGATTTGAGGCAAATGAAGAAGCACTGGAGATACATATGGTCCCTGAGCAGGTTTAGGGAGCCAGTCTCTGGAGGCATATACCCACTGCTGACCTTAGGGAAGGATGACAGGATAAAATACCCACTCATGTAGGAAGCTCTTGTCAGGAAGATTGGGCTCCCCCCTGAGAAGTATAGGTTGAAGTTCAGGGACAGCCCGAAACTGTTTCACCAGTCCTGGGTGGATTTCACGGATTACGTTTGTAAGACACTGAGGGGCATTAAAGAAAAATAATTACAGTGAGCTGTACAATCTGATTACAAGAGAGCACATGTTCAGTAGTTTTTTCCCCTGGAGTTGTACCAACACCTGTCAAATAGCAAGCTCACTGACCCAAGGAGGCAGGCCTTTGGCTCAGCTTCAGGGTCCACAAGAAGGTGCCTGGGAGTGACCCCAAGAATGGGGGTTTAAGTCCCCCCCAGCAGAGTTAGGGGGAGGTCAAAGGTGACACAGACAGGTCCCAGAATAGGAGGGGGAGGGTTCCTGTGCCCCTTCTGAGAAACAAGGGAAGTTCTTCTGGGCGATGGCCCAAGGTGCCCCATTTCCAACCCCAGTGCTTTGATTGTTCTCAGTTAGGACAAAAGCAGGGGGACCATCCTACAAAACTAGATTGTGGTGGAGGCTCTATGGAGGTGGCCAATTTGGTCTAAGGGGGAAGTAGTCCTCAGGTGCAGAGGACAGAACATAGGTCGGAAGCCTTACTTCTATCGGATAACAGTAAATGGGATCCCTGTCACTGCTGTCAGAGATACCACTGCGAGCCAGACCATGGTGGTGGAAAAACTGGGTTCCCCAGATTATTACTCTAGACAGGTATGCAGGGTATCTGAGGTTGATGTGTAAGACTTTTTCTGACCTATGAATCTAGTGTCCCTGGAATGGGTTTGGAAAGTGACTCAGAGGAAGGTCATAGTTATTCCCCAGATGCCCATTGACTGCATTCTGGGAAATGAGTTACTACCGGTGTTAACAGAACTGGGAGCAGCAGCCACTGAGGGTTCCCAGAAAGCTCAGGTTTCTGGGGGTAATACTCTGAAAGAGAGAGTACAGAGGCCTAGTTGGAGAGGCAGGAGGTGGCCACAATCCACAGTGGGAGCAGCAGTGGATCAAGGGTTGTCAGCTTTGACAGAAGAGCATCCCAAAACTGACCCTGTTTAGGCCACTTCTGACCTGGAGGCAGTGGCGGCCGCTAATGTCTCGGGATACCAACCCTGGAATGGTGAGCATGGGAGTAGAAGTAGGGTGCCTAACACTCTGGCTGGTCCGCCCGATCTGAGAGACAACAGAGATCAGAGAACCCTTAGGAGCAAGTAGGGCACTCCTTTCCAACTTGAAGGATAGAAGCGAGGACCAGTTCAGTACTGCCATTAAGAGCTCATGTTCTGTCAATGTTTCTGTCAACTTTCTAACCGTTTTTCGAGGCCATCCTCCAGATTGGATGATGGTCCAATAGTTATAGGGTACGTTTTGCATCAGAGCTAATAACTACTGAACTGGACTGGGATGAAGGAAGACATTGGATCCTCATTTTGAAACATCAAGAGGGCTTCACTTCCTTCACAATCTGTCCTTTGGCCCTTGGGTTTGCTTCCTTTATTGTGTGGTTTTAAATTTTGACTACATGCTGTGTATTTATGTTTTTTTTTTAGAAAAGATGGTGTGATGTGTTTCAATCGCTCCACCTCAAGTGGCTACATATAGGGAATGTGTATGTTAATTGCATTTTTTGCCATATACCATATAAAGTAATGAACAATTTAAACATTTTGTTTTTCACTCTCCTTTCTGAATTGTGTAACGTAAGATGTTAAGTAAGTGTTTAAATCATTAATAGATTTATTTAATATACAAGGGACATTTCTGTTGCAATTGATATTTGGTGGTTCCCTCAGCCCCTTGTGATGATATTATTCAGAATACACCCCATTTGTGTTGTATACAATTTGGGAGTTCTAACCATCTGTACTTTCTGCCAGTGTCCTGGGTCACATGACTGTAAATGGCTCTGCTGTTGAGGTTTGTGTACTAGTTCCAGAAAGTGAAATAAAGTAGGCTTAGGTGTAGACAGGATGGGCCATTCTGGCAGGATGACAGGGGGAAGGGGCTATACCCAGCCCCACTTACACTTGAAAGAGCTTTGCCTCCTGGTCACACAAAGGCACCTAAAACCAGGCCTGCCCTGTATTTTGTCTCCCCCAGTTTGGAGCCATGACAGGGGAAGGGAAAGTACTTTCCAGAACCTGATGTGGGGGGTTAGGACAGGAAGTTCCTACACAAAGGCTGTCACCAGATATAAATATTGGACCTCCAGAGTAACTCATCAGAACACTCTGGGACCTGTGGAAGTTACAGACGAAAGACTGCAGTGCTGCATTGCATAAAAAAACTAGCAAATTTGAGTCTATGATTCTTTCAACATGCAAGGAGTTTGTTCATCTGCTTTGCACTTGATGTGTATGAGAAAGGTTCATATTTTTTCAAAGATAAAAAAACAGGTTCACATAGACCCAAGCATTAACTTGAGTACTCTAGCATCTGTATGACATAGAGGCTTCTAGTTTAAGTTTGTTCTGCCATTCATGTTTTGTTTAGCTTGATGAACAAATCCAGAATCTGAAACAGTTGTACAGCTCAGAACCTGTGGAAGAAGACAATGACACAACTGTGAAGACGATGTTGGAGACAGCGGATTCGCAGTGGCAGACAGTACTCAAGAACATTATCACTCTTCAAGACAAAGGCCACGACTGTCTGAATTGTGTGACAATGGTGAGACCAGCGTATTCTTTAACTTTTTTCGTAAGAAGTAAATACCAAAATGAGTATGGTACTTGCCATGGAATGTTATTTATCATACCATGAAGTCCAATTAGCTATTTTTACATTTGTTTCTTTAGTTGTAGAATGTGTTCTATCAAATGGCCTCAGTGGCTTTACATTGCTAAGAAAACAAACACACATTGGGAAATCCACTAGGTTTGGCTTGCATTTTGAGTTCTGAATAAAATATTTAGAAAAAGAAGTCTGCGCAGTGAAAAGAACAAAACGAAAATGGATTGCTTTCTGTATAGGATGCATCTATGCCAAAAATAATTTAATATGTGATGATTCCATTTACTTCTGCAGTAAAAAAAACTTTCCTCGTGTAGTGCAATGCAGGCACTGTGTAAGAGGAGGACTGATACGCCAAATAGCCAACAACTTGAATTGAAAGGGTAAAACATCTGTATGTAGTCCTCTCCAGGTGTATGCTAAAGCAGTGGTCTTCAAACTTCTTAATGCTGTGCCCCCCATGTAAAAACAAAACGAAATCCTCGGGCCATGCCCCTCACTTATGCTGCTAAATTGGCAATGTTTAAATATGTCTAAACATATATAAACATTGCAGTTCAGCTGTGTTACCCCTATTTACACATAATCCCAGTCATGATGTAAAGGACAAACGTTATTAGTGACGGCCCATTACAAAGTGGCTTACTGCCGCTCATGTTTTTAACACTCAAAATAAAGCATCATGCTTCACTTTCTGTGCTAAAGGGTGGAAACAATAGGCCTCGCAGACAGCTGTGCTGTCAAGCCAGATCTAAAATCCCACCACAAACCTGTATGTCTTTTTAAAACTACACATTTGTGTGAAGTTTTTTCTATGAAATATTTTGTGGTCTTGAAAGGCAGGAAAAAATGTTCCAGTTGCTGGGCCACAGTAAAAACACAGAAAAAATAAATCAGTGTGAGAGGGGGAGCAGGACTAGGGCAACATTGGGAAGAGGTAGCAGTGGGGAAGTAAAAGAGAGTGAGCCCATAGGGAGGAGGGGATGGTAAACAGGAGAAAAGAGAATTGAAACACATGCACTCCAATATACTGCAAGAGAAAAACTCTCCTTAGGTATGCAGTGGAAGGATACAACTCATCAAGTCAGAAAAAGGCAAGACCGAAACGCTCCTGGGTTGCGCCAACACAAGAATAGAAAGGATAGCCATCGAATCAGGAGCAAGGAAGTGAGATAGTTAATAAAGCCCTTCATTCATGAGCAAGGGGCTGACACCCCCTTATGTACATTGAAAACAATTGATCAGACGGCTAAAGTTGTCTTTAGCTGGGACCTAAAAGGATATAATTGAATTTATTTACTCCAATGCTCGTAGGTGATAGTATGTGGAACATTGCCCCTGCCCCCTTGGCCCTCTCCTCTCCATGGATTCAAAACAGCCCTGGTCCTTGAAAGTAGTACCCGAGGCACTGCACTCCAACCATGCCTTCCCCCAGAGCTTGCCACGGGAGAGCCAACAACTTTCACCTGGCATACCCTTATATTGCCCTGACTCCTGCGGAACTCTGTCACCCCAACCCCTTGTCCCCACTGTCCATCCCACTGACAGTTTCTGCCTTCTGATTAGGTAGAAAATGTTCGCATATTCATCCCCAGAATAGAGGAAAAAGACAGGGAAGGACCCATTATTTCTGTGTCAGAGTAGTCATTCCCCATTCCAGGGACAAAACTTAGAATGACTGAAATTTGGTGCAGGGATTCCAGCCAGAATCGGAGAGTCCGGCCCCCTGGTATCTCCGCGCCAAGTTCTGTAAAACCCACCATGAGAACCTCAGTTGGGAGGTGCAAAGGCTTCCACTGCTGCAAACTGGCCACCACATTGAATCAAAAGAGCACTAGTTTTATCCTGACAGAGTCACAGGGAGGAACTCATAGAAACTCCTAGGATTCTCTAGCCAGGTAACTAGAAGCCAGGTGAATCAGGAAGCAGACCTCTTCTCATCTTCCCTAAATTCCTTTGGCACAATGGATCACAAGTAATGGACATGTCCTTTGTTTCAAAATCCATTGTGGAAAAAGAACTGCTTATTGCAGAGCTCTATGGAGGACCCCATATAAGGGAAGGGCCATTTGCTTTGAGATAACCGGTGGCCATGTTTGAGCAGCTCATCCATTGCAGAGTTTTTCTATTGGTTGGTATTTATAGCCCTGCTTTTTCTTTAAACAAATTAGCACTACATGTGCCAGAATGTAATGAGAAAGTTGGGCGTGGATGACAGATGGGCGTGTAAACGTGCATCTAATTTAAATGGCTGTCCTATTTGTTTCATGTGCGCGCAGTTTTGTTCACTGTAATCATTTTTTGCAATTTCTATTCAACATTTTGAAATAAATTCATATGCCTTTTTCGTGCAAATTATTTTTTTAAAGCAGGTCAACAACAAGCCAGTCTTGAAGGAGGCGCAGGTGCAATTAATTAAGCAGACCACTGACAAGGTCCAAAAAGATAAAGTCGAGCTGACAAACCTTTGGACATCATGGCAACGTCATATCAACCAAATGAAATCTGTAAAACACCAATGGAGGAAACTCAAAGACCATCTGAAACAAGTAAGTGATCTGTGAGTGATGAAGGAATATAGTTTATGTATATGAAACTCATAAGTCCGATTCAAGTTGTGGCTGTAACAGCACGAGTTTATATGATTCTGAACCTTAAGTTTCATGCCACAAACTCTTCTTTTTAGGTCTCGCCTGACCCAGTGCATGCACTGGTCTGGTGAGACTTATTGAGAGGGCTCCAAAAAGTGCTACCAGGCCAGCCTAGAGCTACAGTGCATGTGCGTGGGCGCGCGTTCTGCGCTTGACCGCGATTACTTTCACTTTGATGTTTGATCGCGATCACTTTCGCGGCCGCTTGGCATAGCCAATAGGTCTCGCTTTTGGGACCTTATAAGTATTTAGTTATGCAACTGTTGCATGGCTAAACACTTATAAGGTCCCAAAGGCGAGACCTATTGGCTTTGCCAATGCTTGTTATTTCAGTCATGGTTTGCCTGTGGTCAGTGATCCTCAATCACATTATATGTTAGAAAGTCACCAAATGACTACATATCACCAGGGCTGCTATACTCCAGTCCTGTATTTTTTCTTTTACAAATCATTGTCTTCAGGAGTTATAGTCACAATGAATCAGTTGAAGTGTACCAGGTCTACAACTCCCCAAAAACAGTAGTGTATTGTGGGAAAGTGGATTATTATTGAAGTGGATGGTAGTCTTCTTCAAGTAAAAATGGCATTATTCCTTACTGGGTCCAGTTTGGTCCCAATAATTAAACCTGAGCTCAAATCTTGGTAGCTGTAGCCAAAAGTAGACCAGATTAACTTTGGAGAAATGTGTAAAGCATTTATCAGTACCAAAACAGTTGAAAAGTAGAAAACACAACACATTACAAATCCCTCTACCATTTATAAAAATAGCATAAAATGTAATAAGCCAAGTGACACCAAATCAACAAAAACCAAATGTGGGAACCTGGAGATAGTTTTAAAAAAATGTTTGAGATTTTATTTGCCAAACAAGGCCAAGTGCCAACCCCGGGTATCTTGTTGCAGTAGATCGGGTCAAAGTCAAAAGTTAAGGTTGACCGAGATGGAGTGAGGATCGGATACAGGGACCAGGTTCGGTTCTGCAGAAACTTTTGCCTTTTGATTTAGTCTCTGGAATGGATGTTGAAAATCCTCAGAGATGCAAAACAGCATTCTGTGGTAGATATGGGTGTCATGAGGCTGGATAGCTAAAAGTAGCATTTTCAAAATAGTAATTTAAAATCCAACTTGAGCATTGATTGGATTTTAAAATCCTATGAATTTGAGCCAGTGAGTCACACTTCTCAGTATTCCGAAACTGAAATTATGCATTATTAGGTATTATGATGTAACCTAGTGTTTTTCTATGGGAAAACCAGCTTTACTACAGTGAAAAACGACTTTGGAGATTTTTCACTGCAAGGCTATGTAAAACATGACTTATAAATATTAAAAGTAATGTGTAAACTTGTGAAAAAAAGCGATTTTAATAAATGGAAATATTAGTTTTAAAACTGGCATGTTAGGCTTCTGCAGCAGGCCTAGAGTCATGTTTTACATGGTATCTTTAGTGGTGGCACAATAAGTGCTGCAGTCCACTAGAGACATTTATCGTATATGCCCTGGGTACACAAGGTACCATATGCTAGGGGCTTACAGGTAAGTTAAATATGCTCATCAGGGATTAGTCAAATGTTTTAGGGGTCAGAGCACATGCACTGGGCACAGGACTGCAGCACCCCAGTGTTCAGTGTCCATACACCAGCAATAATATCTAGCAAAAGTGGGGGGCTGAGGAGTGATGATGCAAAAAGGGCATTAGGAGATTTCATTACAGTTGTTAAACAGAGATCCCAGTACTAAATGACAGTGTCTTTGGTGACATTGAGTCATATCATTCACTTATTATATCACAAAGAGTGACTCTTAGCCTTTTATTAAGCATGGATTTGCAAAGTTGTACTCACATTCTGCAAGAAAAATAGCATGAACATGAAAGTAACCAGACATTCTATTTTGAAGTGTGAACAAAACATACTCCCAAGGCCTGTGCCAATATCTACTTAGGAGGCCCCTGACCTACATTAAAACTGTCCCTAATTCAGTTTGTCTGCTGACCCCTTACCACCCCAATGCTGTAATTATGCAGGTGTCACAGATAGGAAGGATCTGCCATTGAGTTCACCGCTGCAAATGTGTGTGCACGTATCAAAATTAACTTTCCAGGTCATTTTGTCCGGTTTCTCACTTATGTACAATGCATGGTGCTAATGCTGTTTTTTTTGTATAATGTATTGTTCACCAGGACCATGGTTTCTTGGTGCTGTTGGGACTCATGAATGACAGACCCCTGTCTGGTTATTGTGCAATTTACTAATAGAGGGTGCTCAATAGGGCAGAGTTTGTTATGGTGCCTTCTGCCTTACCATACATGCTTGATTAGTTGTTCTGTCTGAAGTGGATAGCCTGAATAGCAGACCCACCCAAGGGAGGTGTGTAGCAGGATCTTCCTTCCTGCAAACCCTTGATTTGTTAAGCTATGGATTGTGTGGTCTACCTGCCTAATTCATATAATAGTGACCGGTAAGTCTGAGGCTGTATGTGTTATACTATCTTGTCATGATCTTTACATGCCTTTCTCTGTGGGCCCTCATCATGTAATGTTTCTGTCCCTGAGTGTGTGTGTGTGTGTGTGTGTGTGTACAGTCCAACCTTTATCTGTGTATGCAAACCTGTGCTTGCCAGCTTGTCTTCTTTTTCGTGTTTCCCTACCCTTGGCTCTTAGATTCCCTTCCTCTGTATTTTGTGTCCTCTGCCTGCCATCATGTGGGCATGTCCTGGCACATGTGTTCACTTGTTACATTTTAAGCAGGAAGATAAAATAAGGCAGCAGGCAGACAGATGGGAGGGAGAAGAATGGAAGGAAGAGAGGATGGCACATAGAAGATGAGATAGAGTGAGAAGGCTAGCAAGGAGAAAGGGAAGTGGGAGTAGAGCACCAGACCAAAAGATGTCTCACACGTGCCGCTCTATAAACCCACACTCTTCCAACAATGCACTGCAGACAGAGTGGTATACTACCCATCCTCTGAAAGAGTTTCCTCAGGTTCATGTAGCAGTATATAAATGCAAGTAAAATACAATACAATAATTGACATTACACCATAGTTGGGACAAAGTGAAGGACATGTGCTTGTGTTTGTGTTATCTTTTCAGACTACTGAATGATTGTAAGCTAAATCTACTAACGCATATCCAAAGTTTCCTCTACACATATAATACCAAATTGTTTTTCCGTTTCTACATAGGAGTATCATGCAGAAAATGTGTACATCATTCATGATATATTCTGAATTTGGTCTTAAATGTCATAGGTGTATGAGTGTGTATAATTTCACCTATATAATGATTCAGGGAAGACGTAATTTCTTTTGTGAAATGTAATTAATAAAACATTTACAGAAGCAACTGAAAATCCTCTCCATCTTATCTACATCACATTACATTTCTGCTAAAGTATTGATTATTTTAAATATTGTCTTAGCTTTTAAAATGATATCATAATTTCAACAATTTCAGTTTTCCTAGATTAATCTAACAGATTGTTTGGTTCACCTGGGTATGCCTATACATACCAGTGTGCAGTGCAGTTTAAAAACGCAATAGGTCTTTGTGTTGACTTAGCTCTTCTCCAGATTCCACTCTCAAGGATGGGTTCTGCAATATGCTAATAAACTTTAGATCTTCAGAATTACTAACAGGACAGTCCCTAAAATATACTACAATTGAATAGTTCTTTTTGACATAACTAGTATGTGTTTGACTTCAAAAATCATGCACTCTACCTCATGTGCAGTGCAAAACATAAAATGTATACATAGTATTGCAGTTAATGATGACAGTAGTCCAAAATGTTGTCATTTGTTTATTTACTATTAAATTGCTGGGGTGGAATTTATTATGCTGTGTTTGCATACTGAACATTCAATAATGTGAAGTGTCTATTGGGTTTGTTGGGTGGCTATTTCTCCGATAGTTTCAGTGCTTTCCCAATTTGCCTACTACATATTTAGTTATCTTTGTTTCTTTATATTTAGAGCTTTGCATGTATCAAAATCAGATGCACTGGTTGCAGAGGTTTAGAACCAGTTGCTATCAGTGCGTTTAAAAAGCAGATTGCTTAAGTTAAATATGTAAATACATTTCTTTGGAAACAATATAGAGGAGAGGAGAGGTGGTCAGGGATGTGCCATAGAGTCCATAGTGGACTAATAGGTTCTTGTTTTATTTAACAGCCTAGACACCTACCTTTGTAAATCAGACTGGTTGCAGTCACAAGGACCAATCAGTTAAAGGGGATTCAGTAGTCAATTTTAGGAACATTACCTTCCAGAGAAGTAAAAGAACAGATAGTTTTGGATTAGTGCATTGAGAGTTTTGTAAGATTGAGTGTTTCTCCAGCTATTTAGCCACAGAAAAGAATGAATTACAGCAACACATCATGTGAGAGTGATTTGTTACGTATAAATTCATGTGCCTGTGTAGGTTTAGACATGTGCCAAAAACCTCTTTCAGTTTGAAGATTCACATTCAAAACTACCCATACAAAATTAGAAAGGACAAGGACAGGTTATGATTTTGCAACACTTTGTATTAGAAAAGTATCAAGTACCAACAATAAGATTTCAGATGAAGGACAGAGAGTCTAAATGAGATGGGATTGTGACCCTCATCTGAGATTCACAATGGTGAGGTCCTTTGGATACAAGAAAAATTGGATTATGTTTACAGAGGGCCTCAATGATAATAAGGAACAACCTGACTGTGTAAGACTTATACACCATTGATCAAGAATGCCCTTTTTTCTGCTTATCTAATCAGCCTCCTGTTTGTCTGCACTCAGCTGACACTGCAGGTACATGTTCGGTGTAATTGCATCCATACGATCATGACTGACAAAATGTTATATAAGAAATAGTGCTTATTGCGTTCAAAAAGATCTTATATTTTCCTTCTTATCTACACCATGAAGGCACTGGCATGGTGTATCTAGTCGACACACGCCAAAAGTCCTAGAAGCATTGTAGTCCAGTGTTTAACTCAGTCATGCTATATGAAAAGATGAAGAAAAAGCCACAGATTTAGTAAACACTTCATAAGCCCACATTATAAGTGTGCAAAATCTTTGATATGGTTGTAAATCTTGTTTTCTACCTATCACGGAATTAGAAGGAATGCAGAGATATGGAATTTCCCCCTGTTCTTCCCACCGGCCAGACAATTCACAAGGTAAAGGCTGGTGTCTCCCTGTCAGAAAGGGCTGAAAATGGCCAATTGGTAACGGAATCAGATGTGGCATTCTTGATCCCTACGGTAATTCCTCATTTCTCAAGGGAACTTCTGTGGCCGACTATGAATGCCACTGTATTCCTGACTTTACATACACCTGCAATAGCGGTAATTTTGGTTGTGGGCCTAATGCTCGGTATTCCTGTCCTTCACGTGAAGAGGGCCAAAGTTGGAAGCATATGCTTTGAACAATCCAGGAGGAAAGGCACACAGATTAATCATATATGTTTCAGTTGTCACTCACTAATAGCCAGTATTATGATTGAAGTAATTTACGAATATGCAGTTGATTTCATGTGCTTGAAAGAACTATGATGGCTGATCTTACATTTAGGATTCATTTCACCAGCAGGATAATAGCAATTCATTCTTATTGATATTAAAGACTCATTCTTTATTTCTCTTTCTCTTACTTTTGCTTGTACATATATGGTAGTAACCTTCCAGTTCTCTTAATGTTGTTTTTCCACTAACACTACTGATCAAAACAGTGCTTGAAGTCTGTATAGACCAAATCCAGCACACAATGCTTTAGCGTAGTTAATAGCAGTTTCAAGGTAGTGAACGTTAGACACTAATCTGTGTGGTCCATCAGAAGGTAGTTTGTGGAATAAATAAAGCAAGGATAGTCACTGCCTCTAACTTTTATGTAAATTCTGTTCTCAATACAGTACAGCAGAAAAGTTCATTATATATGGGAGAAAGTACCTCCTACTGTACATTATATAGATATTGCAAGTCACCGAGGAGTTCTGTGACACACAGGGGAATGAGGCCAAAGGCTGAGTTCCATTATAAGGTCATGGAACTCAGAGTTTACTTGCAATAACCTCATAATGTACTTCAGGGGGTACGTTATTCCTTATAATACATAGTCATGCAATCATCCTTCGAACAGACCACTTAAATCTTTGGTATGTTTGTCTTTCATGTGAAAAAGATAGGGTGTCTGCAGACATGAAAGATAAAACTAGCTTCTGATGTATACTTCTAACTGCAGATTCCTCAACTTTAGAGAATGCCCAGGCACAAGACTGGGTCTGGTAGATTCTGACAGCAATGCTCCTGCTTGCCTTTAGATGGCTTAGTGTGGCTCCGCAATTAATTTGTTCCACCCCAGAAATAACGGAGCAGAACTGATATAGGTGTCACCCCTGTGAGCTGATAGCAGTTCATTTATTCCCACACTTTCAGATGCATTGCAGAGTCGGACACCACTCTTCTTTTTTTGTCATTGTTTGACACCGTTTTTGCTAATATTGTTTCTTAAAAATATTAAAGCCAGTGTGCAAGGGAACTATTTGCCCCTCCGAAGACTGCAGGTTTTAAACAATGCTGGCCCTTTCACCAACAAATGTCTGTGACAGACCACTACTGTCATACGGTTCGTACGAATCAAGTAGGACTGTGTATCCAGACAACATAACCATCAGAACTGAGTCCACACATATCATCAGAGGATGTTGGCCCAATTCTTAGCTAGCTAACAGTGCGCCATCTGAACCCCTGACCTTCCAGGGTACCAGATGGTATTTGCAACTTCTGAACATGACCACTCTAATTCCCCAAGACATTCTTGGAAACAGATATACCCTTCCATTGTTACTCAGGCATGCCAAAGGAATGATACAAACAAGAATGATACAAATTGGCTTTTCAAACATTTCATGAAACAATTGTATTCTTGTGAAAAAAGCATGAGCTGCAATTATTAGTAGGATGAGACAAAGCATTGTTACCAGCATTACAAAAATGGTGAACATTTTGAAAAGTCCAACCATTATAATGTAACAGTGTGATTATGATTATATTTATGCTTATACTCCTACCTAATACTACCTCTTCTATCAAGAGCATAGTGGAAGTACCCACTGCCAGATATTTTGCTTCTCTGCCAAATTTGGCTCAGAGCTGGTATTAATACGAAAGCACTGTTCCAGTTGCACGATTGTTTGTCTTGCAACTCAGAGCTGTATCCAACCGGACTACCGAATGAAGGGCATTTCTTTCAGAATTCCATAGCCTTGAACAGTGTGTATGAACGACATGATAAAATGCTTACTAAGAAATATGCTGCAAGCAGAATAATTTGTAAGTATATTATAATGTAAGTGCAAGGAATGTAAGTGGAGGTCTTGAATCTACAACCTCCCTCTTTGGAGGTTGAAACTAAAGTCCTTACAGAGGTTGTGCAACCTGGGCATTCTTCCTCTGAGCACTTGTTGCCCTTTAATGTAGCCCTGAATGCGACAATGATAGGTACACGGGCAAAGACTTGTTCATGCCCACTGGTGAATAGGTAAGTTGCCAAATGCCACAGGTCAGTGGTAAGCAACACTGGTTTCCTGACTCAGCTCTCCTGAAAGTCTGGTGGTTCAAACCTCTAATTCAAAAAAGGTATTCTCTCTACGAATGTGAATCATCAAGGGAAAAAAAGGAAAAAGTATGTACTTCAACCACACTCAGAGGTGGAAAAAGAAAAAAACTCTTTTTTTATTTTCAACCCTCACCCACTCTAGTAGTGGCATGCTTCATCATTGGGTTCAACCTGACTCCAAAGGTCAGGGTGGGCTCGACCGTATTCCAGGGAACAGTTAAAAGACAATTTGTTTTTATTGTAAGGGTTTTTTTTAATTAGCTGAAAAGCCCTAACTCACCCCAGGTATCCCATTATCAGCAGGGAAATTAAAAACTATGGGAAGGGGCAATATGGATAGTGTGGTCCTATGACCCAAATATAAATGTATCAACATGTTTCTGCCCTATTCTACTGGCCCATGTGGGTCTGGGGCATTTGTCAGGGCAGTACTAGAGAAGAGAACTACCAGAAACGTCACCTTGCAATTTTTACAAACGTGAACATATGTTGCTAAAGATTTGCTTCAGTGTGCAGCAAATAAGAAAAGTATGAACGTCCTTGCTGTTTTTGGGGAATTACCCTATGGACAGAAGTACAAATGAGACAGTTAACTGATTAAGCTTGCCTTTCACTCATCAACTCTTAATCGAAACAAATCACTGGAAACAGGCTTCTGACATTGATCATATCCTGTAACATTATTAACATTCATCCCGCAGGCTTTGCGATTCATAATTTTCAATGTGTTAGTCATCCGAAATTTCAGGCTTGTATTGAGACTGTAGTCTAATCAATTGCAGAAATTGATTAGCTTCAAGGGTCCTGACCTGCAGGCAAACCTATCTGTCCTGACCACTTCCTCAGCTGGTAGAGTTTTGTTCGAGTAGAGCTCGTTTTAATGACCCAGCATTGATGTTTTAGCTCCAGGTTTCCGGTAACGTGACGTCTGTGACGTCATCACGTGTGCGTGACCCGGTTTCCATGACTGACACCGGCCAATGAGCTAATCGCAACTATGTTACAGTGATGCTTGGTTACAGTGATATGTAGTTGACTGGCGATGTACATTGTAACAACACTGAAGTGGGCCAGTGGGCCAAGATCTTAGCAGCTCTAAGTTCTGTGGTATCCTAGCGAACGATGGACGTTCTGGATACATTGTTAATGATTCTTCATATAATGGTTAGATTGCCTTACGGGATCTGTAGTGCTGTATGGTATATAGTGCTGAAAGGGTTATACTGAAATAATGATATCTTTTAATACTGGACGAGAGTGCTCAAACATCATTTAATTTGGTATTAGAAAAGTGCCTTCATGTCAATCACTAAAGAGAATAGTGGCAAAACTTGAGTTGGAAAACACTCTTTTCTTTTACAGGTGTACTTTATGACACCTAGTAATTATTGTGCCATGTTGTGTTAATAGGGTCATGTGTTATTTCCGTTAATCAGGTGGTCTGATGATTAACCCTACTCCCCTAGATTTAAAAAAGAAATCACTCTTTTGTGTACGGAGGGGGCAAGAAGGGAAGGGAAGTAGAATGCAGGCCATGTAAAGGTTTTGTGGATGGGTGTGTCACGCTCAGCTCTTTGAGTGTGTAATTTCTATAGGTTCAGTTGGTGCCATGGGATTTAATCGTGCAATCCAAAGATATTTGTCTGTAATTTATAAACCCATCTTTGTTCCTTTCCAAGAGTCTTCTACTGGTGTTGTGGCCTGTTGTCAGTTTTTCAATAATGGACCCTTGTCGGTCTTTGTCTGAGCTGTTGTTCTCATTGAAGTGTGTTGTCAGTTTAGTTGACTGTTTCTTGCAGCATATTGTACTCCTATATTCACATATGCGTGTTTTAATCTTTCGAGTTGTCATGCCGATATAGCGTAAGCCACAAGGGCATGTGATTGTATATACCACATTACTGTTATTACAGTTAGCATGTGATTGTTGTTCCCATACTTTTATTTAGCCTAGGTCGAGAGAGCGTGTGTGCGTAGTGAGAGCGCAGGATGTACAGTTGCCACAAGGGTAGTGGCCTCTCAATTGGGGTAGATTCCACAGAGTATTTGGTGGTTGGGTTTCTTCATGCTGCAATTTGCTGTGGACTAGTCTGCCGTGTATGCTCCTATTTCGTTTGAAGGAGAACATAGGTTTTGATAGATTCAATTTGCTTAAGGAAAGAATAAGCCAGTGTTTATTTACAATTGTTTGGATCATTTCTGACATAGAACTATAAGCACTCATGAAAATCAGCGAGTCTGTCTCTTCTTTAGGGTTATATTCGAGGAGTGATTCTCTTGGGATGCTTCGGGCTCTTTTTTGGGCTTTGTGATAACTCACTCTGGATAAGCTTTTTCTCTACTTCTTTTTTGTAGTCTTGAAGGTCAGTGCAGTTCCTACCAATTCTCAGAAACTGGCCTACAGGTAGATTTTCTCGTAGTGCTCTGGGATGGGCACTATTGAAATGTAGCAGACTATTGATGTACGTCGGTTTTCTGTATAGACTCGTAGAGAGTTTTCCATCTTTGACAATGATGGTAATACCCAGAAAGGATATTTTTTTCCTATCTGTGGATAGAGTAAATGTGAGAACAGGGTTCTTCCCATTAAGCTAACTGAGAAAGCCGGTGATGTTTGCATCTGTACCATACCAGATCATATAAATGTCATCAATATAGCGTTGCCAAAGGTGGATTGTTGTTCCAGATGTTGTTACCTTCAAACCAGCTGACATAAAATCATGCCAAAATAGGGGCGAATGTACTGCCCATCGATGTACCTTGGCACATTAAGTATTTCAGATCCTCAAATTTGAAGACATTTTCAGCGAGGATTAGTTTTGCTAGTTGCATGATCAAGTGTACCGGGCCATCAAGTCCCAGTCTTGTGCTTATCGAAGGTGGTTGATTACTTGGAAGTTTCCTCTTGTGGGATATTGGTGTAGAGTGCCTCAACATCTAGGCATTTTACAAGAACAACGGTCCCTAGCATAAACTTAATTAAGGTGACTGTTTCAACATAGACTTCAATAAGACCTATGTGTATTCCTCCTGTGTCCAGCCGGACAAAGGAACATTTATTTTTGAATTTCACAAAATTTGAAATAAGATAATGAAAAACGAAAGCAATGAAACAAGGGCACAATCCTGTACCAAGTTTTCAACAAGGGAAAAGAAGTAGAATAAAAGTAGAAAGAAATGGCAGGCAAAAACTTTGGGAGCAAACATGGGGGCTTACAATACAATAACGGACTTAGGTAAGCTCAGACCTACAGAAACCCCAATACATTTTCACAGTGGATACAATGTGGTACTGTTATGGAAAGTCGACGTTTCGATCCCTAGCTCCTAATACAGTGGGATCATCCTCAGGACTTAAAATTACAAAAGTTGCCTGATACGAATTCTACGCCTTGGAATCAGCAAGGGAAGCTGCTCGTGGTTGCGTCCGGGCGGTGAGGCAACCTGGCTGTAGGTGATGAAGGGAGTGAGAGCAGTCGATGGCTGCCGGATAGCACTTAGGAATAACTTGTATTTTGCTTCGATCGGGGAGTTGCTAGCGAGAGAGTTCTTCCGCGTTTGGGGCGGGGAATGGGCGGCAGCAGCGGTGGCTGCCCGTGGTCAAACTTGAATATTACTCGTAATAGGCTCAATTGGGAAGTATTTCTTCCGCGTGTGGGGCGGAGAATGGACGGCAGCAGCGGTGGCTGTCCGTGGTCAGTGTGAGCTCGATGGAGTCTCGATACAACGGTGAGGATCATCCGTTGATGGCCTGCAGGGAGATTGCAGGCCATCAACGGATGATCCTGACCGTTGTATCGAGACTCCATCGAGCTCGCACTGACCACGGACAGCCACCGCTGCTGCCGTCCATTCTCCGCCCCACACGCGGAAGAAATACTTCCCAATTGAGCCTATTACGAGTAATATTCAAGTTTGACCACGGACAGCCAACGCTGCTGCCGCCCATTCCCCGCCCCAAACGCGGAAGAACTCTCTCGCTAGCAACTCCCCGATCGAAGCAAAATTCAAGTTATTCCTAAGTGCTATCCGGCAGCCATCGACTGCTCTCACTCCCTTCATCACCGACAGCCAGGTTGCCTCACCGCCCGGACGCAACCACGAGCAGCTTCCCTTGCTGATTCCAAGGCGTAGAATTCGTATCAGGCAACTTTTGTAATTTTAAGTCCTGAGGATGATCCCACTGTATTAGGAGCTAGGGATCGAAACGTCGACTTTCCATAACAGTACCACATTGTATCCACTGTGAAAATGTATTGTGGTTTCTGTAGGTCTGAGCTTACCTAAATCCGTTATTGTATTGTAAGCCCCCATGTTTGCTCCCAAAGTTTTTGCCTGCCATTTCTTTCTACTTTTATTCTACTACTTTTCCCTTGTTGAAAACTTGGTACAGGATTGTGCCCTTGTTTCATTGCTTTCGTTTTTCATTATCTTATTTCAAATTTTGTGAAATTCAATAATAAATGTTCCTTTGTCCGGCTGGACACAGGAGGAATACACATAGGTCTTATTGAAGTCTATGTTGAAACAGTCACCTTAATTAAGTTTATGCTAGGGACCGTTGTTCTTGTAAAATACATAATTACCCGTGGTCCTAAGCTACCTATATCGGTCCCCCTTGTTACTTATAGTGTCAACATCTAGGCATAGCGTGGTATCTGTCATTGGATTGTATCCTATGCCTTGCAGGATGTTGAGAAGGTGTTTTGTGTCTTGTACATAGGATATAATATTTTTTACTAGGCGACGGAGAACTTAATCCGTGAATTTCAATAATGGTTCCAAGATGGAGTCGACGCCAGACAAAAGGGTCTGCCTTGAGAAGGATTTTTTTTTTATGGATTTTTGGTAGGGAATAAAATTGCAGTGTACGTGCTTCTTTGGCAGGAAATCCCGTTCTTTCTTCGTAATCCATTCATTCTCCAGTCCTTCATCAATGAGTTGTTTGACTAAATTGTTGGTATGCGGTGTAGGATTGGTATTCAGAATTTTATTATAATTCCTTCTGTCTCACAGGAGAGTAAGGCAGGTTTCTCTGTAGGCATGTTGGCTCTGGATTATTATGGCCCCGCCTTTATCTGCTGGTTTTATTACAAGGTGGGGCTTCTTTTCAAGGGAGTCCAGAGCTGCTCTTTCCTGTCTGGTAAGATTCTGAAAGGTTTTACTATTTGATTGTAGTTTTTCTACCTCCTTTATAAGTGCCTCTTCAAAGGCTAGTATAGCAGGTGGAATTGATGAAGGAGGGGGTTGGAATCCTGATGTATTCTTCAAATTTGTATGGCCATCGAGGGTTTCTTTGTATGGTGATTGTAGAAAGAATGACTTTCTGCATTTTTTTCAAAAGAATTCTGCTAGTTCCCATCGTATTTTGAACCTATCCATCTGTGTGGTAGGGACAAACCCCAAACCCTTGTTGAGTACTGCAATTTCTGTTGCAGTTAAATCTTCTGTGTTTAAATTGACTACTATGTCTGCTGGCAACTTGGGCCTACTTGCTGGTTGTCCCTTCCCCATCATTCATCTCCCATTGGACCCTCTGTCTGCCTCTTCTATATAAAAAAGAGGTTTTTCCTCTTCCCACCTCTGAGTGAGGTGTAAGTACATACTTTTTCCTCTTCTTCCCATGATCATTAACTTTTGTAGAGAGGATACCTTTTTAGAATTAGGATCATTTCAGTGGGAGTACGTATCCCCCGCCTTACATTTAGAAAGGATCTCTCCACCCTTCCTAGGCCTCTGAGGTCCCCTCGGAGCCTATTTGTTTGAAGTGAAAAGGTCCAAACCTCTACCAGCAATCAAACTTCCCTAGAACTGCCCGAGAACAGAGAGTCGAAAAGGATCAAAGCATTCGGGAAACAAATGTTTTCCTCAGCTAACCTAGGTTTGAGGTCAGTTAAGTCCAGAGAGCATTGAGCATATACATTAATCGTAGCAAATACCATGAGGTGGCTAATCAGCTCTTTGTGGAGTAGTTTGGGGTGAAGGAAGGCAAGGTGGGTCAGAAAATAACTTTGTCCAGGTGGATAATTTTCTGCATTAAGGTATGTTACACATTGGCCTAGAAGTAGACCTCAGAAGGATTGAGGGCTCATTCTACCATGGCCATGGCTTTTAATATTGCATTGGCATGCTGAGTGTTTCTTCTGGACACCTGTCAGGCTGTGACGTGGGAGTCAGGGTACACATTCATTTTACTGCTTTGCCAGCCAGGTCAGACGGGAAGGGCATTTCACCCATTTGGTCCTGCAGAACTTACCCTGAACCCGTTCCACCAAACCCCCTACCTTGGGAGATTTTGCTTTGGATTCAATTTTAAAGGCGAGGAACCTACTTAATTGCAGGATTCCTCCAGGTAGCACCAAATGCTTTAAAATGAGGAGTTTTGACAGAGGCCAAAGTAAGCAGAAATTATTTTGCTGTAAGGCTTTACAGCCTATGGGTAGTTGAGGCTCACAAAGAAGTAATGTTGCTGCTGTAACTCTTTTTAGGAGACTTGGACAATAATTTCCAATTGGGGTGCAAACTCCCGTTAGCGCCTGTCGCAGGATTCTGACTCAGGAGCAAATCAGGCACCCCACCAATGTCCGAAGGCACGATTTTGCCAGGTAGACCCTGGCACAAATTGTTAGAGCAAATTGCATTCAAAATGAGGGCCTGATTCACAAACTGCACTTTCCAGTACTAGAAAATGTACCACAAAATGGAATTCCCAATCTATGTCCTGAGTTTTAGGATTTCACACTCCTTATACTTATGTTTGTAGAGTTCTCAGCCCTGACTGTGGAGTCTCCAGGTGCGGAGAACTGTGAGGACATATGTAGAGGAAGTGCATAGTGGTAAAACTGGGCATGTATTTTGGGAATACCTAAAACCTAGTACACTTACACAAAAGTGTACAATTATCTATATGAAGTAGGTCCTGGGTTACTGCATCTTGGAATGGGGTAAAACACAAGTTAATATATACTATCACTATTACAGGGTGTGCAATTGATCATCAGAATTGTGGTCAACTTGGAATCAGTCACTTACCCATGTATCACATATTATATTTGAGCTAACATGCCATCTTAGCCAACATTTTAGCTAACATCTGTCCCATTCAATCAAGTTGACAAAGTGATTGATATAGTGTGCGGCAGACGATACTCAGTCAGAAAAGTAATGAATTACCCATCTGCATTTTTATGTGTCATAGGATGTAATGCACTTGCAAAAATGCAGATGGGCCATTTGTCACGTTTGTGACACTGTACCCATTCTCCAAACTCTAAATCGCATGTCAAGTATTTCACCAAATTATCTCAGATGTTCCATACTGTGTCTCTTGTTCATCCTCTGCACGCATGAAGCTCTAAAAGGGTTAGTAATACTTTATTTGAATTGTGTTCTGCATTAGACCCAAACTTTTACATATAGAGTTTCTTTTTTTAAAAGAAAATTAAAATAATTAAAATGATGTCCTTAATTTTTCCTAATTTTTTTGTAGCAAACTGAAATTTTATATAGCAAACTAAAGTGAAAAAAATATATTCCCATTTGAATGAAACCTTCTTGTCGTGCCAAATGGGAGACGTTTTGACATACTGATCTCCACAAAAAAAGCAAAACATATTCTTTTCAATTGTAATAAGGAATACATCACCATGGTCAATAATCCTCACATTGTTAGCACTTCAGAACTGACTATTTACTTTACAGTTTGCCATTTACTGTCCAATATTTCACAAATGCCCACCCCATTAGAGAGTGAGGTGCTGCACAATAGACAAAGTACGCAAACATAATAATGTTTTTAGATAGAAATAAAGTACAAAAGGAGCGTTTATAAAATAACCAAAAATTAAAGTGAACCTCCCCAATTAAACTGATTTCGGGATAGTCAGGCCATACAACATTAAATCATTGAGACAGTAAAACATAGTTTTCTCTTGTCATTTTTTCTGTACTGTTGAAATAATCTTTAATTTGACCTCTGAACTGTAGTAATAAATGAGAAAATACCCATCCACATTTCTTTTTTCACTGTCATGGAATGTGTATATATTTATATATGCCTACTGACAAAACAACGGTTTAACTGAGGTTACAGTTTGGTGTTTTACAAGAGTTAAACTTTAGTGATCTACTTTAACTTGTTCCTCTATTATGCACTACTTATGACCTCAAATTTATATCACTTATGACATTGTTTTTAAAAAAAATTCTTTTTATTGTCATGTCCTCAGTGAATATTACATTGAGGGAACAATTGTTGTAACGGATTTCTTTTACATGAAAGCCCAAGCAGTCAAATGATGCACAGACATTGCAAAATCAACAGTACTTTGCATTATTCCGCCAATCCACTGTTAGTAATATTACAAGCCCCTTAAACCCAATAATCTTTCCTATTTCTTAGGGCAACCTCTGCTCTCTTGTATAATGCGTTCTGCCTTCCAGCACCAGTCCAGGTCAGTTTCTCATTCCTTTACCAACGGTAGCTGCTCTCCAGTTCTTTGCTATATTTTGCGTAGCCACCACCGCTACCAGTGCCATGTCGTGGCCAGTCCTCCACCCCAGAGATCAGCAACAAGAGTCATTTGGCCTCTATCAGTACCTCTACCTCAATGACAGAGGCCATAACCTTCCCCAACGCCAACCAATAGGAATGTATCACTGGACACTCACTTATGACATGATGACATTACTGATTATATTTAACATTGTTGAGATTACTTATATCAACCAATGATTCTGACCCTTTGCTATAGGCTTTGTGAATTAGGAGATATGCAAAATTGATGGTGGGTCTCATATAAGCTGGTCTGTAAGCTTTCGAAAGATAAAAGAGAAATGTAATATTTCAAAGGTAAAGCACTTTTCATGGATGTCATTGTCTTTTTACATGTATTCACCCTAAATAATGGGAGAGTTGGAGTTGGCCACTGAACACCATTGAACAATGGAATCTTTGGTCAACCTTTGCTGTAAAGGTGTAAATGCTGGCCAAATAGGGTGTTAGGTGGTCAGGGATGGGTGGGCACAGAGGGTGGCCCCGGGTGAGGCCCTGTGGCCAATCCAGTGCAGCCCATGGCCAAAGTCCATGCACAGCAGCGGTTGGCTACATGAAGAGAGCTGGGCGCAGGGTCTGGCCATAGGGAAAACTCAAGGCCCAACCTCTATTGTATGCTGAATGCAGGGTCTGGCGATTTTAACAGGCTTTGGAGACAACCTTCACTGTGTATGTCAAAGTTTGTACTTGGTGGCTGCTTGTGTTGTTATGGTTGCAGACCCTGACTACAGACTAAGCCCTGTGTCAAACTTGTTGACCGTATGGCTTAAATCAAGTGCAGTGTAGGTTTGATGCTTGTGTAGGGTTGGGTAGAGGATTTTCCTGGAGTCTATGTACAGAGAGCAAGACCTTATGCAAAGTGGATGCAAAGTCATGTCATGAATGATGTCATCAGTAATGTAATTTAACATGTCATGAGTTATCTGTGACATCAAAAGCAGTGCATGATGGAAGTGCAAGTTAAAGTTAGTTCACTAAACTATAACTGGTATATTTCAGTGGTTATTGAATTTTTGACGTTAGATGGTGCCCTATTCCAAAACCTAACCGTAAGCTCACTTTCACCATTGTTTCTTTCAGTGAATTTATGTTCTTTTTTTAACAAATGTTAAGGTCTTAGCACCAAACCTAACTGATAACATCACTTTAACCTTTGTGTGTATGGGTGTGTATATTTATATATATGTATTTGTCTACTAAACCAAAATGTTACTATTTCAAAATTAAGTAGCTGTTAAGCGAATGAGAAGAACGGTAGGCTGAGTAAGCAGATTTGAAAGAGGATGCTGTACTTAAGAGGATATCTCTTTCTTTGACTATTTTTAGCCCTTTAAGAATACATTATGCCTCAAATTACTAAAAACCCATAACTCTCCTCCCTTTTTTAACGTGTTGGTTTCATGCCTGAATTAACAACTCACTGTTCATTTACTTCAGCCTGATCCTCAGGAAAGGCTTAAAAATGTAACTGCTCCTATTTCAACATACGGGCTTTCAGGTGGGTCCCACTTTTGTATTGAATACCAATTGTTAGCACTCTAGAACTCTGCGGTGAAGCTCTAGTTGATCACTATGGAGTTAACAGCCAGACTGCTACTATTTTTAAAAGTACATGTTCCTATCTGTATTTCATAATGTTTTACTTATATAGATGAGGAAGGCATTTGAGAACACATAAAAGATGTGTCCTCATGTTAACTTTCTAGAGAAACAACCATCATTTCTATGACAAAATTAACCCCCTCAATTTGTTAACTTCTAAAGAAAGTTTTCAGTTTTGCAGCTTTGATTCCATTAAGATGAGTTCAGCTGTGCTTCAGTTTTGTCATGAAAATAGAATGTTAGTGCTCTAGTTGTTCATTAGAACACTGTTGGAAGATGCAATAGTACACTTGGGAATCCACTGACAGGCTGTAGCTGCGGTTGGAAGTACATTTGTTTAGTTAGAATATCAGACTTTATTCTCCCATTGCTGAGGAAGATAATGTAAACCTATAGAAAATGTGCTCTCATTTAAGATTCGGGAGCACCTTCCATAACTTCTATGAGAAAGGCTTGAAGCAGGTGAAAACATTTAGCCCCACCCTGGACTTAGCTGCAAACAGTCCTCCGACCAGTGAACCCCCTGTGGGACTTGCCTCCAGTGCCTTGAGGCCCCAGCCTCACTCTCTCTCTCTTCTATTGCACCACTGCATCACTCGCTCAAAACCTTTGTTCTTGCTTCTGTCGTTATCGTCTGTACCCTTTATTCTGTCTCTGCTTTCCTCGAATGTGCCCTTAATTTTGCCGCTATTTGCCACTTTTTCATTGTTTGTGCCCTTGTTTTGCCCCACTTTTGCCACACATTTTCTGCGTTTCTGCCCTTGTTTTTGCCCCCATTTGTCACCCTTTTTCATCGTTTCTGCCCTTATTTTATGCCACTTTTATCACAGTTTTCCAGTGTTCGTGCCCTTGTTTTTGCTACAATTTTTGCTTTTGCCATTGTTTCTCACCATTTCGACCTGTTTTGACATTTGCTTCTGTCTGTTTGTCTCATCATATGTGCTCTTAGTGTTGCCTCTGTTGCTCCTTGTGCCTGTGTCTCCTGTCCCGTCCCGTCTGTGAGAAAATGTTTTTTGCAGGTTAATCCCCACCTTTTTGCTATTAGCTACTGGTGTAGTGATTCTGTAGTGCACTGGGCCTTAATGACCAGGCCTCTGTTCATGTGCTCTGACTCTTAAAAGTATGTGTTTAATTGGCTTATAACCAATTGACATATGTTAACGTACTTATAGGTCCCTAACATATGGTACCCGGGTACCCAGGGACTGTAAAATAAGTGCCCCTTGTGGATTGCAGCTCTGGTTGTGTTACCACAAGTGTAACAAATAAAGCAAGTCTCCCAGCCTGCCACTGCAGACTGGTAGAGCAGTTTAAACTTCTGATTCAACTTTGCCATTTCATGTGACAGTGAAAACCCCACATTGTCCTTTTTACTGTCGAAAGTCTAGTAGCCCCTTTGGCGAGTGCAGACTTACATGCTGACAACTCAGGACTGCTAACTTCTGAATGGAACTATTAAATTTGTTACTTCAAGGTATCAAAGACATCATGGGGGGCGTGGCCAACTGTCGAAGGGAATGGCCGCACGGTAGCTGTGCTCCGTCGCCCCACTCCCGTAAAATCCGCATTTCACCATCTGCCCGGTCCAATCTTCGCTCCAGATACCTGCCTGACCTCCGGTGCCTTCACCCGTGGTGTGGAGTGAATTTCGGACCTGACGGGTGCCCCTAGGGTCAGACGCTCCGTGAGACGGACTCGCTCACCAGGTTCATGCCAACGGGAATTGCACCCTCGCAGCGGCGGGCGCCTAGTAGACGCCGTGGAAGCGGCCTGGTCTGGCGTGGTCGTGTAGCTGCCACGACTTGCCCCACGCTCGGAGTGCCACTGAGACTGCCTTATCACCTGCTGGGGCGCGATCACCGGCCTTCGGACCCTGCCTGAGGACTCCAACCACCTCATCTTCTCGCTGCACTGAGTTGCAGCGCTTCCTCGCTCCAGATTGTCACGGGCCCTGTTTCCTGCAAGTGGCACTGCTGAGGAGAGCGCGTGGACAACGCAATGCTCCCCCGCCTAGGGGACGCCCGCAACGCCACCACCACTGGCCCCGGGCATCTCTGGGCCTCTGCGCCTTCTGTCCCTCTGCTGGTGGTGTGAGCCTGCGAGTGGAGATCCTGCGCTGGAGTCCGGTGAGTCGTGCCACACCATTCTGACTTGCCAACTGCTCGCCTGGGACGCCAGGGGTGCGGGGTCCCGGGTGCGCAACCAGTGGTGCTCCTCTGCTGACCGCCTTCTTGCGGCGAGTGGACTGTCGCCTATCCTGGGTTAAGGATTGTTGTGGACCTCTCTGGGCCTGCATACCGACTCACCGTTTGCCCTGTGCCCTGCTCAAGGCGCCGGAACCTCCACCTTTCTGGGCCCTCATTGTGTTGCTTGCTCTACGCCCTTGGGGGTGTCGGCGGGGCGGGTACCTCTACCGACAGGCCGCGTGGGATCTCCTGCGTCAGGTGGCGGTGTGTGGCTCCTGCGTCTCGCCCCTTCGTAGCCTTCCCCCTGTAGAGGCATCATGGCGACGGGCCGGAGTGGGCGCAATGTGGCACAGACCAAACTAGACAAGTTTGCGTGGCAGAGGAGCCACGAGGACAAGCAGGGCACCGCTGTGACTCCTGACGGAGATCCGGAACCCACCAACAAAGACCTCCTGGTGGCAATAACCTCGGTGCGGTCCTCTTTGGAGCTCAAAATTGACACGGTTGCAACGGAGGTGGCCCTCATCCGGAAAGACATGCGAAACATGGCCGACTGTGTCTCGACCGTCGAGACCACCACATCGGAGTTGGTCACCGACACCGCCCTCCTCAAGAAGCAGGTGGCTGAGCTGCGTTCCTCTCAAGAGGCCTTCGCAGTTCAGCTTGACGACTATGAAGGCAGAATGTGCCACAACAATATTCGCATTCTAGGCATTCCGGAGCGGGCGGAAGGGCCTACTGCTGATCTCTACGTCGAGGAGCTTATCCTGAATCGTCTTCAGCCTAGGGGCCTCTCCAAGTGTTTCTCGATTGAACGCGCACACCGGGTGCCCGGCGGCAAGTCCAAACCAGGGCCCCCCCCGCCCGCTCCTTGCCCGGATGTTCAACTATAAGGACCGAGACTTGATCCTTCAAACAGCAAGAGTGGCCCTTCCATTGACTGTCGAGAATAGCAGGGTTTTTTTCCCCGGATTTCACACTGAGGGTCCAAAAGCAGCGGCAAAGTTTCCTGGATGTGAAACGGGCTCTCAGGTATCAGGAGATCAAGTACGCCATGTTGTTCCCTGCGAAACTTAGAATTGAGTCAAACAGCAAACTGTGGTTCTTCACTCGTCCAGAGGATGCCTGGGACTGGCTCGAGGGTTGGCGCGTTGTGGGCAAGAAATCCCACAAGTCGCCGCAGAGTACTGGGGATCTCACCGAGTGGCGACAGCAATCTCGATCGTCGCCTCAATCTGATGCAAGTTCCCAAGGCCCACCGGGGTGACTATGCAAGACTGAACTTACGTAACTGCCATTGGATATTTTTTTGGTTTGTATGGCTATGGTGGGGGTGCTGTTCGCTTTGCGGGCTGAGGCTCTGTCATATTTGCATGAGCAACCGAATGTACATTGGGACCCAGCGTTGCTGCTCCTACGTTTATTTGGACTCTGATGTGCAGGCTTTGGCCTTCTCTGTTTCTTGGGGATGAGCAGGAGAAGCTGTCCTCTTCAGGGGCCTTTGTGGGGCTCTTTTTTGTTCAATGCGGCCTCTAAGGACTAACTGGCCCGTCTGGGCTTCGAGTCCCCCGCTTTCAGTGGACGTTCACGGTGCATACTGCTCTGGGTCTGTTTTTCTGGGGTTGGTGGTGTTATCGTACCTAGAATGTTTAATCCACCGATTTTCTTGCAGGGCTAATTTTGTTGTTGTGTGTTCTGAATTTTTGGGACCTCGGGCTGAGGCTAGTTTTATTGATTTCTTAATCTATGCTCTAGGGGTTGGGCATGTTCCTTAAGCTGATGTGGGTGGGCGACAGGCACTCTGCAAGTTGCGGGAGGCGGGTGGTTTCAGGCCCGTCATGCAGGGAGGCAGGGTGGGGGGGTTCTGGCCGGGCTGGGTTGGGGGATTGTTCTTTATATTTAAATGTTTGTTGGTTTCTGGTATCAATGCACTTAATTGCTCAATTTCCTGCCTGTACAAGTAGTTCCACTGTCATTCAATCACGTTTCCTCCACCCCGGCCGTTTTAGGCCTCGAGGAATTGTCTGGCTTTATCTGATTCCCTTTGATTTGAGGTGATGACCCCGAGTTTAGCGCTTCGTTTCTCCACATGGAATGTCCATGGCCTGGGGGACAAAATTAAGAGGGGCATAGTGTTGCAATATATTAAACGACGTGAGCTTGACCTGGTGTTGCTGCAGGAGACGCATCTGGTCGGGAATTCCTGCGTGGCCCTGAATTGGAAAGGCTACAGTATGATTGTTCACTCGGGCTTCACCTCTGGCTCTCGGGGGGTGGGAATTCTCCTCCGTAAAGGTTGCCCCTATATTGTTCACAAGACCTGGACTGATGCTCAGGGTAGATATGCCGCGACCTCGGGCACCTGGGAGGGACGGGTTATCAATGTGGTTGCTGTGTATGCCCCCCCTGGACTACAGGGTCTGACCCTGCTGATGTGGGGTCCCTACTACTGGAGCTTCCATTGGGAGTGTTAGTGTTGGGTGGGGACTTCAACCTTGCAATGAATGGTTCCCTAGATCGTCTTCCACCCCGGGAGGATCCGCCGAAAGGCTCACCTCTGTCTGAGTTTGTTAACGCTTTAGGGGTGGTGGATATATGGAGGTGGTTTAACCCATCGCACACGAGATTCACGTTCCAATCAGGGGTACACAGTAGCCAGTCTAGAATTGATTATCTTTTTACACATGCCCAGGATATCCATCTGTTTACTGAGTTGAGCTGCTTGGCCCGCGGGATCTCCGATTATTCCCCGGTTTGGGCTTCTCTGAGTCTTCCGTGAAAGGGGCGACCGGGATCCATAACTATACAGCCATGGGCGCTTAAGATTCTGCATATTAAAGACGCCCTCCACAAAGATGCGGAAAATTATTTTGCTGAAAACGTGGGCTCTGTTACCTCGTCAGTGACTCTATGGAGGGCTTTTGGGGCAGTAATTAAGGGAAGGGCACTCTCTCTTATGGTGGGCCAAAGAGCCGAGAGATTGAAAAGGGTATTGGAGCTAGAGTCGGACATCGTACACCTGGAGTAGGCGGAGATGCGTGAGCCTAACCCCTCCCTTCAGCATAGCCTTACACTCAAGAGGCAAGACTACAGGCAGCTTCTCCAGGAGGATGCCGCGGTGCGGGCTCTCTCTAACCGGCATAAGATTTATGAGCAGGGTGAAAGAATGGGTAAACTTCTGGCATGGCTGGAATGCCGGGAGCAAGCCTCTAGATGGGTGCTGCGATAGTCAACTCAGAGGGGGCGCTCCTCACTGATCCTCAACAGATAGCTGACGCTTTCATGCTTCATTATGAAGGGGTCTATACTAGCTCCCCAGAGTCTCAGGCCCCGTGGTTGACTGATCTCCTGGCCGCTATTGAGGTGACGACCATTTCTCCGGAGGGCAGGAAGGCCCTGGAGGCGGATGTCACGGGGACAGAGATCCAAAAAGTTATACATGATGTCCGATCCGGCAGGGCAATGGGCCCCAACGGGCTTCTTATCGAGCTTTTCAAGCCCATGACGAGTCTGCTGGCCCCCCACCTTTTGAACCTCTATACCGAGTGCTTCGAGTCAGGTCACCTTCCAGCAGAGATACGTACGGCATCTGTTGTGGTGATCCACAAACCTGATAAGCCGGTTGAGGACTGTAAATCGTACCGATCCATTTCTCTCTTAACCGTCGAGGCCAAGATTCTGGCCAAACTCCCGGATCTGGTTCCCCGGACCAGTCAGGATTAATGCCGGGGAGAAATACGGCCCGAAATCTGCGGCAGGTACACAGGGCCCTGGGCAGAATCCACACTCTTGAGGAAGATGCGATCCTGCTCTCGCTCGACGCGGCTATGGCGTTTGATACCATAGAATGGAACTGTCTCTTCGCCGTATTGACTTGAATGGAGTTTGGACCTAAATTGATACGTTGGATCAGGTTACTGTATACACAACCCATAGCGCATGTCGTTGTCAATAGCCATTGGTCGGCCACTTTTACACTTCACCGTTGCACGAGACAGGGTTGTCCTTTGTCTCTGCTACTTTTCGCCCTGGTTCTGGAACCCCTGGCTGTCTGGGTCCGAGGAGATCTGGAGATACGGGGGCTTAAATGGATGCCGTGCCACGAAGACCGCATCTCGCTCTACGCGGATGATATCCTTTTGTATTTAGCGTCTCCAGCACGGTCACTGCGGAGGGTACTTCACATTTTCCACATCTTTGGGGCCCACTCAGGATATCGCATAAACTGGTCCAAATCCCAGATGTATGCGCTGTGGGGCACTCCCCCAGCCAGTCCAAGGGGCTACGAAATACCGGTGGCTCCACGTGGCTTCCGTTACTCGGGCATTTTTGTCACCCCGGAGGCTGACCTCTTCTTTGAGCGTAATCTACTCGGGCCCCTCCACCGCTTCAAATCAGACGTCTCGCTTTGGCGCTCTCCCTCTCCTAGGGCGCCATCTCTGTTCAAAATGCTTGCACTTCTGCATTTTCTGTATGTATTACAGAATACCCCCAACCCTGTCCCTGAGTCATATTTCTCTCAGATCGATGGAGCACTTCGGGGATAACTATGGGAAGACCGCACGCCGTGAACCGCTATGAACAAACTCTCCATGGGCTGGTATGATGGGTGTATAGGGCTTCCAGACTTGCGTCTCTTATCAAGCATCCCAATTGATAGCTATTAATAGGTGGGTGTTTGGCCTCCATGATGACCCAAACTTCCGAACGGATCAGTGGCTCATGGGGAGGGGTCGGCTACAACAGAGCGCTGTACTCCAACCCTCGCAGGCTTCACCTCACCGGCCCCACTGCTCGCAGGGTCGAAACTTGGCATGCGGTCACCAAACGACTGGGCTGGAATAAGTGTCCAACAAAGGCAACACCATTATGGGAACCCGACATATTGGGACAACTCAGTAGATATCCGGAGTTCGACAAGTGGGACACTATTGGGATGTCAACGGTGGGGGACATGTGGGGAAAGGGAAACTAGCTACGTTCGCGGAGCTATAGACGAAGTACCAGCTGGCTTCAGATACCTACAGATCAGCCATGCCGTATTGGCTGCTTTGCCGAGAGACGCCCCCCTTCCAGACTTCTCCCCTTTGGAGGATCGGTTATTACTGGATCCCATGGATCATAAGGCCATTTCACTTACATACAAGAAATTGGTTGACAACCGCGCAGATCCAATGCAAAAGTTGAGGGTTAGCTGGGATAAAGACTTGGGTGATATAGAAGATGAGGACTTGCCAGACGCTCTGGCCTTCCCTCACGAAGTGGCCATCCCAATGCGTATGCGACTCCTGCAGCTTAAGATTCTTCATAGGGTCTACTTCGACGCCAAACTCCTGTTTAGGATAGGTAGACGTCCCGACCCGCTCTGTCTCCGACATTGCAATCAAATAGGCACCTTCTTCCACATAATATGGGACTGCCCACTCATTCAGGACTACTGGGTGAGGATTGCCCGTCAACTGACGAGAGTCTGCGGCAAACCCATCCCGCCATCTCCTCACCTATGCCTGCTTAATATGTGGGGGGCGACTGATCTTTCTCAGGCTGAGCAGACTTGGGCCTCGATGGGATTCGCCATCGCGAAACAAAACATCAAACAAAAATGGGGGGTGGAGGCGGTCCCGCTCTAGGGTGCCAGGGCACGATATATGGATACAGCAATGATTGCTGAAAAATCGGTCTTTAAGGGCCGTGGTTGCCCCAAGAAATGGGACCATAAATGGGGAAAGTGGAATAAATACAGGGGGGACATCTGTACCTCCCCAACGGTGGAGCTTCGTAGGGAACGGATCGAACAGATGGCCCAACTGATGGCGGAGGTGGAGGCTTCTCCTCCGCATAATTAGTACCGAAGTGGCCCTCCGGCCCCTGTGTTTTTCTGTATCATGCTTTATATCTCGCTGTATTGTGCCACGTTTAAAGCATATTAGGACTTGAAACTTCTCCTGTGATGCGTAAAAGCTATTGGTGTATTTTCAATGTGGATGTCAATTGGAGCTGTTGGATGGGGTGGGGAGCTATTCAATACTATCTCTATATGTCATGTGCTGATACCATGTTGTTTGTTGGAAAACAATAAAAAAGTTTTAAAAAAAGAAGACATCATTGCATTTAACTTGAATGTTGCTCAAGTTGGATTCAGTGTGTTGCATAAACAGCTCCAGTGACCGTTTACAGTTGCATACAAGCGGCTGCCTCGAGACAGCCTTCTGCCCTCTTGATGACGCTCAGGAAGGAAAACAAAGGATCTGCCAAGGCAGGAGGTATGACCTACCCCTGGTAAGAAGGCCAAACAGGGTGTGAGCCCAAATGGCGAGCTTCAATGGGATAGTCGCCTTTGAAGGGCAAATGGGTTTCATATGAGAGTAGTTGCTCTTTTGTTTAAGCAGATAGGCTGTCATCTTGGACAGAAAAGGAGAGACTATTGCCTAATTGTTTTTTGGTGGGTGTATCCTCTCCGGGTGTCACACCTCTGGGATAGGCTAGGGAGCTCCACACACCATGAGAAGAGTTTTGCCATGCTGAAAGTCGGCAGAAGAGTGTACCCTGGGATATCTGGATTCCACACTTGACAGGAAGTTGTCACCAAAAGAGAGGGACTTGGCAGCCTAATTAGCTACTTAGCTGCCCTATCCCCTGGGCTTGTAATGGGCATAACAGTGGCACTCAATACATCCAGACATTAGATCACAGTTGCACTGTAGAGAGGACCGGAGAAAGACTATCCCGCTGTCACCTGGACCCAGCAAAGAGAGGCTACAAAAAAGACTGGACTGCACCTGCTGCACCTTGGTCAGACCCCAGGCAGAGAAGATGACTCCAAGAGTCAGTTGGCTGGCTCCCTGTTAAAGCCACTAGGTCATAAAAGCTGAAGCAGCCTGCTTTGGCATCTTTGAAGCCAAGAACCCCTGTTCGCTGCTGACTGCCAAAATGCAGCCTGTGAGACTGAGTCCTGACCCTCAAAAGTTTCACCCTAGTCTACTAGACCCGGAAGAGTTGTTGAAGCTCATTGTGGTCGCCCCCCAGCAAATAAGTTACTGCCAGTTAAAGGGAATCACTGTTTTTTCTGTACCCAGAAACCAGTAGTGCTGTGGCAACTGGATTTTGGCTGGACTTCATCCGGATATTGACAGACTTTGACATTTGTGGCCAAAGTCGCCACCATGTTTATGTACCGAGGGATGGCCACAGGAAGACTCCCGGCACTGGCTTAGCATCCTCAGCGTCTTTAATCATCTTCAGCATCCTGCATTCCTTACATCAGGATCACCCCATTGATGTCTATGGCGGTTTCCCCTTAGAGCCTGGAACTGAACAGGAGACTGCTTTGACTGCACGGTAACTGTTCAACTGAACCTTATTGGTCCCTTTGACTGGCTCGTTGTCAGAGTTCATCACAGCAAGAGTACCTATATAGCCATTTTCAAGTTACTTGTTGTGGCTAACCCTAAACTGCAATTTCAGGAAGATTATAATTATGTTTTGCACTTAATGAAAAACAAAACTGTGATTTACCAGTACTTTAAAATTCATATCTCCGGAACCCTCTAGTGGATTTTTGGGGTTGAGGTTTCTATTTAAAGATAAAAATACAACCTTTTTTATAATTTGTTGGATTTTTCTTGTGTAGCATTTCCTTCTTAGTCAACAGTTTTGGTGCTTCCAAATGCTTTACACTTGTTCTTTTAATAAAGCCTGACTGCTCTGAGCTACAGCCATCCAGGACCGAGTTAAAGGTTTACAAACAAAACTGACTGGACCTGATGCATTACATGTTACGTTTGCGCAACCACATTATATAATAAACCACTTTCCTTACATCACCATTCCTGCCCCCTTTCCTTCTCTTCTTCCCTCCACTCCTTTCCTGCTCTTCGCACTGTTGCTGGCCCTTTCCTGTCTCTCCCAGTCTCCATGCCCTCTCACCCCCCGGGATCTCCCTAGTGACTGCCACAGCTTGGATGCACCGTTAGTGTGTGGAAGATGCCATGAAGGCAAGCAAGTCTGCACCTGTACGTGCCTAGACCACGCCAATTGCCAGAATCCCTAGTTCTTCCTTGACCCATTGTTACCTCGCTGCACTTCTCCACTCCCTCAACCCAAGCCACCTCTTACCGTGCAGCTGCAGAACCTCAGCCCCACAACACAAAAGGGCCTTACCTGTTCTTCCTGCCATTTCACCTTCACCACTACACCCACACTCACCACTCGATCACCCATCACAAACACACCAACAGCACCCAAGCCACTCAAGCACACACGAACCAGACCCCAGCCACATCCACTCCTCGCTCTCATGCATGCTCCTCAACACTTGCTTGCTCAGCAAACATGTCACAGAGATCTGAGTATTTCAGGAAACTTACCAGATCTCTTTTGGAAACATGGCTAACCCCAGCTTTGGCACCGGATGTCACCACAGCCATCCCTACCAGATACAAGATTATCAGTCAGGGCTGCCAACACAAGCCCAAGGGAGGAATCACCATAATTTTCAAGCAAAGCATCTGTTGCACCATCAGTGCAGAAAGCAAAACAAACTACATGGAGTACCTCGACTTAAAGCTCCAAATCACAGCCAACTTCACCCTGCACAGCACCCTGGTCTAAAATCCCAGGACCCCGCACCAACTTCACCAACAACATCTCACTTCATCACCTCACTAATCATCGATTCCAGCTCCTACATCCTTTTAGGAGACCTGAACTTTCACCTAGAGGACCTCAATGACACCAACTCAGTAACACTACTCAAAAGCCTCACAACCCTTGGACTCAACCAACTCCTATTCGACCCCATCCAAACCACTGGACACATTCTGAACACCATCTTCACATCATTCAACAAAGTCACGATCAATAAACACACACCATCACCTGGACCAACCACACCGTCAATTTCAAGATCAACATCCCGCACAACAGAAGAGCATCCACCACAGGCCCATCTTGCCGATGCTGGAAAAACATATCAGAGATAGACTGGGCTTCTGCCATCTACCAGAACCCTCTACAGCACGCAGGCAACCTACCAAGTTACATCAGAACATCAATGGCTGGATTACTGCCTGCGCCAACACAATAGCCCCATGCAAACAAGGGCAACTGGCAAGAACATGTACACAGGCTAGCTGGTACATGGAAACACTGCAAACAGCTAGAATGTAGGTGGAGAAGAAGCCATAAAGTTGTGAACGAAGTAACTTTCAAATATTTCCTGAGGCGCTACCACGAGCAAATCTGGGAAATTAAGCGGAGGACCCTAGCAGACTGCATGAATGCCAGCTCCAATAGCAGCAAAGAGATATTCTCATTTGTCAAATACTTCACCATGCCTGCAGCCACCACCAGCTACATCACCCCATCTCAAGAACTGTGCAACAACCTCTTAGACTTCTTCAGCAGCACAATCACTACCATGTACGAAAACCTGGACCATCAACTTGCCCCCACCAACATCGCTGACAGTATACAGATCTTGAATGGAGAACACATCTTAACCATATGGAATGCCCTCACCAAAGGCAAAACCATAACCCTCATGACATGAAAACCATCCCTGTCAGACCCCTGCCTCCACCAAGCCTTCATGAAAGATTCAACCCCCATCACCACAGCCCTCAACCGCAACCTCATCCTCAACATCTCCATTGACAATGCAACATTTCCTGAAGTCTGGAAGAACTCAGCTGTCAACGCTGTCCCAAAGAAGCCCTTAACAGACCTGACCAAACTCGCAAACTACCAACCAATATCCCTTCTATCGTACCCAGCCAGGGTAGAAGCTGGAAAAAAACATCAGCATAAGCCTCGCCGACCACCTCTCCATATACCACCTCCTTGACACCACACAGTCGGGCTTTAGACTCAATCACAGCATGGAGACAGCCCTTCACCCAGCAACAGATAACATCTGGAGAATACTAGACAGAGGAGACACCACGGTCCTCATCCTACTAGACCTTTCAGCTGCCTTCGATACAGTCTCTTACCCTATCCTGATCAGATGGCTGCATGAGACTGGCGTTGAAAAACCCACCCTCCAATAGATCTGCACCTTCCTAACCAGGAGAACACAAACACTCAACTTGGCACCTTACACTTTAGATGCCCAGAAACTCATCTGCAGCGTACTTCAATGCTCCTCTGTCACCCCACATTCTTCCCATCTACATGACCCCACAAGCTAATGTCATCCAAGCTCACAACATCAACATCCTATCCTATGTTGACAATACTCAACTGATACTGTCTCTCTCTGACAAATCCCCCAGCACAAGGAACAGTTTCACCAACTGCTTGACCAAAGTGGCCATCTGGATGAAGTCCAACTTTCTCAAGCTAAATACAAACAAGACAGAAGTGGTGACCTTTGGAAAGGATGCCTCCCCCTGAGACTCCACCTGGTGGCCTACAGACCTTGGGCCATCTCTCACCTCAGCTCACAAGCAAAATTCCTTGCGGTCATGATAGACAACAAACTGAAGATGCATGCCTGGGTCAACAGAGTCACCGTCCCCTGTTTCCACACCCCAAGGATGCTGAGAAGATTATACAAGGACTACAAAACAGCACCAGAAAAACAGTCACCCAAGTCCTCATAACAAGCAATAGGAACTCCCTCTATACAGGAGTAACCAAGCAAATCATGAAGAGACTACAGACCATGTAGAAGGCAGCTGCCAGTTGCATACATTTTCACCAACCCTCCAGGCATCTCCGCTCAGAAGGACTCATACGTGCCACTCATCCGCAGAAGCAGATTCAGTGGTCAAGCCTTATATATAACTCCTGAAACATGGAATGAGCCCCACTCAACATTAGAGCCTTTCTTGTCTCCTCAACTTCTGCAAGATGATGATGACTTGGCTTTTCGAGTAAGTCCCCCACCCACAACTAGCCTTATTATTATTTATTTATTATTATTAACTTTTATATAGCGCGTAGCTATCCGAAGGCGTCCCAGCGCTTGCGACTAGACAGGGATTTCCAGCAAGCTATGCACCAGGTTGCTGGAAGAGCCAGATCTTAAGAAGTCTTCGGAAAGGAAGCATATGGGATTCAGCTCGGAGGCAGGGAGGCATTGTGTTCCACAGTCTAGCCACATTGTAGACAAATGACCTACCTCCACTTCTTGCCCTATTTATTTTCGGTGTTACAGCTAGGTGGAGATGGGTAGAGCGGAGGCATTTTCGAGGGAGATAAGGGGTGATCAGAGTTCTATTAATAGCTGGGCCTCTACTCCAAAATGTCCTATGGGCTATGCACAAGGCTTTAAATTTGACTTAGGAAGCCAGTGTAGCTTTCTCAGGGCTGGTTTGGCTGATTTATTTTTCGGTACCTCCAGCAATAATCTGGCCGCACAGTTCTGGGCCACTTGGAGTTTCCTTAGCGTTGCGACTTACACACCTGCAAAACACCAGAATACCCTCACGGATGATTGCGGGCCACAAAAAACATATGTATGTCATAACTGTACAGCAAAAGTGACATGAGAAAATTATGTTTTATTGTCTCAAGCATTGCATGTAACAATTACACAGGAAAACAACTCTCCTAGTAGTGACGATTATTTTCTGTGTGCTATGACCTTGATTCTCAAATGTAACTCCTAGCTTTTTGGTTTTGGTTAAATAAATATGTTAAAACACATACACTTGAAGTGCTGCAATATATAAAAAGTTATAGACCGGATATGGTCCTTCTCTAGGAGACTCACTCTTGGGGTCCCACTGCCCTTTCCTCGGTTGGTTTGGATACAACCACGTCTTTCACGCTTGCTTCTCTAGAGGCTCAAGAGGGGTCGCGATTCTCTTGCACAGGTCCTTTCCAGCCACAGCAACTCCTCGTTGGACTCTATGAGCACTCTAGACCCTGGTGGTTGTCCTTCCCCCCGGGATGACCTTGATAGGCATAGAATTCAATGTGGTCCCAGACCCCATGCGGGACCCATTGGACATTTTGCCCACTGGCAGAGTGGTGTGCTTGAACTCATGGGCGGACTCCATTGGTCTCTGTGACGTATGGCGTTTGTGGAATCCCACACAACGATCCTACATGCATATGTCCGTGGCCCACAAAAAGGAGTCAAGAATTGATCCCTGTTGGCTTCCGGCCTGTGTCTTGTCACCACTGCAGTTCAATAAGATCCTGCCATGGGGCATATCCGACCATGCATCCCTCTTCCTGGAATGGGGTTCCCAGCAGCATTTTCTCTGTCTGATGTGGAGATTTAATGCGTGGCAGCTGATCAATCAGGAATGTACAGACTTCATGAGGGAGGAGTGGCAGGCCTTTTTCCAGACTAATCACGGCTCAATGTTTTCTGCAGGGACTTTATGGGCTGCGAGCAAACCTACTTTATGGGGCCTACTCAAAGGGTATGTGAGAAGAAAGGAGCAGCACCAATTGGTGCAAGTGATGGGCCTGGAGAACCAGATCCTTACCCTGGAGTGTTGAACTGGAGGTCAGTATCCGTAAGAAATTGAGCGCAAATTGGTGCTGGTATGGCCTAGACTAGGCCTGGGCGGTAAATTCTGTTTTGCTCGCGGAATTTGGGTAATTTCGCGTTCTGTGGAGTACGCGGAATTGCCCAAAATTCTGCGTTCCGCTGCTTCGCGGAATTTTTTGCTTGTTCGGTTTTTCTCGAAATGCGTATTCGCGAGATATTTCCCCCCCGAGCACGCAAACAGCGTTCGCGAACAGGAAAAAAGCATCGCGAACAAGCAATTCCGCGTGCTCACGGAATTTCTGCATGCTTGCGGAGATTTTTTACCGTTTCACGGAGCTTTGTGTAGCGCGACTACGCAAATTCCGCCCACCCCTAGTCTAGCCTGCGCCAGATCTCTCTGGAGGAGGCAAAGCTGTGCTGGATGCCATCAACCCAACTAGTGTATGAATCCGGGGATAAATCCAGAAATCTGCTGTACTGTTTGGTGACCCGTGACGCCTCCAACAGGACAGTGCCAGCCATTAGAGACTCCTCTGGGGCTGTCTACGAGGAGCTACCTGCGATCATACCTGCGATCACGCAGGTCTTCGCGACATTCTATCAAGACCTCTACACGGTGCTTCGGACCCCCACACGTGAAGTTGATGACCCACTCATTTGAAGTAGCCCCCTGTCCTCTATTCCTGACTCCTTGGCCCGAGTGCTGGATCAAGCTCTCATGGCTGAGGAAGTAGAGCTGGCTATGTCTGACTTTCAGTCCGAGAGGACGTCCGGCCCTGACTTGTTCCCAATCATATTTTTTAAACAGTACCGTACCGATTTGATTCTGCACCAATTGAGCCTACAAACCAAAATGGTGAAGTGCAGCTCCTTTCCCCAAAATCTTGAGATTGCCACTATAGTAGATATTCCTAAAGTGGACCAACGCACAGAACATTGCTGCTCCTACCAGCCGATCTCCCTCATTAATGCAGACATTAAGATCTTTGCAAAAATCTTAGCGACTAGGCTGAACCTGATCCATCCAGACCAGTGTGGGTTTATGCCAGGCAGAAGGACCCGGCACTGCATCCTGAGAATGCACCTGGCCCTCTCACAGTCCGACCACCTGAATGACCCTCTGGCCCTCCTTCTTGTTGATTTCCAGAAGGCAGTTAACACAATGTCATGGCTGTTTTTGACAGCTGTGCTCCAGGGGGCTGTCTTCCGATCCTCCTTCTACAGACCCGTGGGTCTCCTGTACAACACACCTCACACGCATGTCTGAGTCAACGATGTTCTTTCTCAACCCTTTCCAAGCTGCAAAGGCACTCATAAGGGCTGTCCTCTGTCCCCCCTAATATTTGCTCTTCCAGTTAAACCCTTGGCATGCCTGCTACGGTTCAGGGATGGCAGTGAGAGGGTGGCTTTGAGGACCACATTGTTCTTTATGTGGATGATGTCCTGCTCTTCCGGGGCAACCCTGAGTCCTCAGGCTCTAGATACCTTGAAATCCTCTGGCTTTATGGGGAGGCCTCTGGTTTGCAAATTAATATCCACAAATCACTCTTGGTGGTGGTAGCTGGAGATCCTGCTGGCAGTATTGGTGCCCTGAGATACTTGTACGATGCAACTCCATTAAATATCTTGATACTCATCTTTCCTGGCTCCTGGATCTGGCCAGGTGCCTCAATTTTTAGCCTCTTTCATTGGCCTTGGATAGGGACTTGCGTAGGTATAGGCATCTGCCATCAAATCCACGCATATACATGCTGTCTTTAAAATGATGTGCCTTCAAGCACTCTAGTGAACTTCCCACATCCGATCCCTCGGACGTGGTTTATTTCCAACCCAAAAGATGACGGCCTTCTTTTTGGCATGGGGGAGGCGATACTGTGTGGACTTTGTCTTCTTTGCAAAAGTCCCTGTTCAATGGTGGCCTTGGTATGCCTGATTTTGATGGCTAGTACCTTGCTGCACAGCTGGTCCCGATCAACGAGTGGTTTGCGGGGGAGATGGTATGATCCAGCACACAGGCTTGAGCTACACCTCATACGTCTTGACCTGTTTTATAGCAGCTTGATCCCCTATCAGCTTCCTTTTGTACCTTGGTGCAACTGCATTGCTGGAGAGCGTCTTTGCACTTTATCGGCTGGAACTGTCACCTTAAAGACATGACACCATTGTGGCAAGGAGGTGTTGGGTCTTTTGTGTGTTACCCGATTGGAACAAACAGGAATCACATACATAGGAGATGTTCGCCAAGGGAGGGGGGCGTTGATGTCCTTTCAGGACATGCTAGACCAATACATTCTCGCCTACACATAGTTCTTACTGTATCTGCAACTGTGACACACTTTGTTGGTCCACCTCCAGGTAGATGCCCAGATCCCTGAATACAGTCCACTTGAAGCCAAGCTAATGATGAGAAGATTGGGTAAAGGAGCTATACCGACAATTTATCGATCCCTTTTCAACTCCACAGAGCACTTCCTCCTTCTCTGACAGGGCTGGATGGGTGAGCTCGATGAGGATGACTGGAGGAAGGCATGCTTGGCCACAAGAGAATTAACGATTTCCTAAAGACTTTGGATGACCCAACTTAATTATCTACATGCAACATGTCTGACACCCCCCCCCCCCCAGCGGTTACAGCGGAAAGGCTGCATGGCTGTGGCCACATGCATGAGATGTTCTTTCTCTGCTGCAAACGTCTTTCATGTGGCCTGTTCCTGCCCGCCTTTATCTTTTTTGGGGCAGGGTGGGGCACGAGATCTCTGAGGTGCTGGGTCGCAGCATAAATATGAATCCCCGGGTGGCCCTGCTGGGTCCCCAAGAGGACGTTGGGGGGACATGGTCTCCCTGTTTAAAGCTACATCACCCGAACTTGGAAACAGCCAGAGCCTCCCTCCCTTACAGTCTGGAGAAGAGTATTTCACTGGTGCGCATGCCCTGAAAAACCCATTTATGAGGCAAGATGCTGCCCACAAAAACATAATAAGATACGGAGTGGATGGTGGACATATTATGGATCACGGCTAGGATACGGTGTTGATATTCATGACTGAGATTGTTCAATGGTTTGTTCTGGCACAAATGTGGTAATGCTGTTTTTTTATTGGTGGATGATGCCTTGTGATCGTAAACCCAATAACACTTGAAAAATGCCATAGCATGAACAATCTATGCAGGGCACAAGGTGTAAAATGCTATTTATTTCCATTGTTGAAGGAAGGGAGGAGCCTCATGATCCTCCTGCAGGTCTGTTTGAAAAGAATTGAGGTGCCAATATTCCACTTGGCTTGAAAAGTAAGTATATTGGCTATCAAATGGCCTACAGCACTCCTGTAGGTTTGCTCACAATTTTCCACATACTGTTTTTCCTGATAAATTTGTTATCAGCTACCTCAAGAGCGTGTATTTCACACCAAGTGCAGTTGTAGACCATGAAAGTGCAAGAGGGATCAAATGTATGACTCTATTCATGTGCGATAATAGTGCCGTCCATAACCTATTGGTATTTTGATGCCAGTGAATACTGCATAACAAAAGGATATTTTTTCCTTCATTAGACTACCCAAAGCCTAAAAAGTCTTGAGGAGATTCTTTTTCCAGCGCCAGCTGACAGCATTGGAAACAATACCCAGTCTCTTTCTGATTTAGAAGACAGATGCAACAAAATGAAACCACAGTTTCAGGTGAGAAACATAATTTATGCAAACCTAGTATATTTTATTGATTGTATGCATAATCAGAAATTTATTTTAAGACTTTATGATTATGAATAGTGTAGTATCCTTGGAAGGGAAGATGGGTTTGGTTTGTGTTATTCTCTCTTACTTGCTTTCAGTATATTCTTCCTCTAATTTCTCGTGCTTTCCGGTCTTCTCGTTTCTGTGTCCAGCTTCTATTCTCTTTCTCTCTTGTCATTCTAGATTTTGGCGTTCCTTTTTGTTTTTGTTGGAACAAAGGAGGATATGTAGTATCCTGGTCTGGTATGGTTAAGATGTGCCAGTGGAATGCTGACAGTGTGATGCTGGATGGAATGTTGGGAGTGGGAATGGACAGTTGGAGAAGGGCTGAGCACCTGGAAGGCTGCTCCTGGTGGGGCTAATTACCTGTTGAATACCTGCTAAATACTAGCTTATTTACAACTACCTTTCAACATGTAACCAACCTCAATAAAACTACATGAAACTACATCCTGGATCCTGGCTTGATTACTATAAATAGCTGTTCGTATGTCAGTCATGTGTGCCAGTGCAATTATGGTATTTATTTACACTCCATCATAAGAGTATTTTCATGCAACAATTATGCTATTTTATTTAACAAATTTGCATCGAGGGACAGAACATAAAACATTTTTGACTGCCACTAGTTCATGCCGTGATATTAATGAGATACTTGCAGCAAATACCTTTTACCACTGTATTATGAAAGCATATTTCTGGCCATGATAATGTGTGCCTAGAATGTTTATGCATTTGTTTGTTATATTTTGTTGCAATGGTGATATGTTGTGGTGTTTTATGGACTTCATTATTTCAGTGTGATGTTTTTGTGTGTTATTGTGTTGCATTCATTATTGACAGTTTTCCTGTGTTGTGCCTGTTATGTTGTAATTGTGTTGTTATGTTGCTTTGTCTGTTACTCTGTTGTTGTCTTTAGTGATATCTTCTATAGCCACTGCATTTACATTCAAATACAGTACATGCCTTTAAAGTTCCTTTAATAGGCAACCATTTTTTACTGTCCGAGGTGGTAAAATAACGCTGCTCCCGCTCTTTTACTATTTGAGAAACAAGTCAACCCAAATCTGCGGTAGAGACCTGTATTCAATCAGTGCTTCCACAGCCCCAGATCCATATCTTGTAATGCTGTCTTTTGATAATTGTGAAAACAAATCAATGCAATGTAAGCTCTTTTTTAAATGGAAAGTAATAGCTTCAGCTATATGGGTCTACCCTTGTGTTTTTCACCTTTAATTACTGTCTTTAAAGCAACAGATCATTCGTAAATGCAAGCTTTGTCCAGTTTTTGAGCAGCAGTTTCCAGTGACTGATCGTGCTGATACAGTGGTGAATGCTGTCCACTCTTCTGACCTCCCACTTATGGCACTGCAGTGATGCCATCTTGGTTGAGGGGACCATAGTGCAGTCTGGTTTCAGCTTCTGCCCTTCTCACTCTCCCAGACAACTGGCTCTCAAGCTACAGGACACGCCAAAGAGAAGCCTTTCTTTTTCCTACCAAGGCCTTCATTACGAGTCAGCCGGAGCAGCACCCACTTTGAATAGCCTGGTGTTGCTGAACTCAAAATCACAGATTACCATGACTGGGTTTATTGAGTGCAAAAACGCTCCTTTTGCACTCATACAGACCTGCTGACATTTTCACTGATTCTCGGGAGCTAGTAAATATTAATAGTAAATGTCACAGAATTGCATGCTGTGCATGACCTGTGGGCTGAAAAGACGCTCCGCTCAGGACAGGGAGTCTGTGCTGTTTCTCCAGCCCGGCTGTTTAATACAGCCGGGTTGGAGAAACCTAAGTGCCCATGTGTGTTTGACTGGCCTGAGACGGCCAGCCAAACGCACATGCACACTAAGGGGCATATTATCAAGCACGGCGTTAAAATTATCGCCGCTTTAGCTAAAGCGGCGATAATGGGCTTGATAATATGCCGTAGAGAATTCCAATAGAAGCCCATGTTGACACCAGAACATGGGCTTCTATAGGAATTCTCAAGGGCATATTATCAAGCCCATTATCGCCGCTTTAGTGGCAGTTTTCTGTCGCTAAAGCGGCGATAATTTTAACGCCGTTTCTTGGTAATATGCCCCTTAGATGTGTACCTAGCACTCCTCCTTCCCCATCCCATGCCCAGGCCAACACCTCCCTACAGCGTTGGCACAAAGCTGGCAAAGAAAAAATAAAACGATGATAGAACATCGTTTCATTTTTCACTAGCTGGCTCTGAGCCAGTGGGGAGATGCTCCTCCGCCATTGTGGATGCTCATATGAAGAGGTACGTTGTGAACAACTGGTAAATGTTTGCTACTAAGGACAAATAATGCACAATCTGTACTACACCTCAAAAGATAATTTATAAAGTATTGAAAATTTGTATATTTAAGGATTATTGCTCACAACCTCAGACACTTTTTGGCTGTTAAATACCTTCCCAGCAATTATGAGCCCAAGGCATATGTGGGAGCCATTAGTAAGCAAGAGTAATTAAAAGCCGCTAATGCCCCTCCCCCCACGAAGATTGCTAAACCAGACTATATGTTACAGAAATGTCAAACAAAAATAGACTTTATACTACTAACTCTAAATGGGTTATATTTTTATGGACGATATTTCGGATACAGTTCTTATGTCAGACAATACTCTGAATATGATATTATACTAGTACACCCCTGCTGGTAAGAACAATAAAGATATTGGGGTATGGTACAAAACATCAAATATTGTTTGACAAATATATTGTGTCCAAATACTGTATACTGAAGTATTGCCCCATTGGAGTTAATAATAGAAAATCAACACCGAATGTTATGTTATGTTATCTGCTCTTATGTAGCACAGCGACTCACTCCCGAAGCAGTATCTCGACGCTTGCAACTCAATGGTGGCGCAGAGAAATTAAAACAGCCAGGTTTTTAATAATTCTTTTGCCATGGGAAGGTCCGAACAAGAATGAATATGCAGTTTGTTCCAGTAAAATGGGGCAAGATAAGTGTGATATTTTTGTAAATTATATTTAGGCCACCATATTTATTTAAGACAACATCTGTGCTACGATATTCTGACTTGCAACTGGCTATTAATACCTACCACCTCACACCAGACTCCATTCCAAACTTAAAGAGCTTCTCAAAAGGGAAATACAGCTCCAGCTGTTTCTTCTGTCTCCTCAAACCTGGGTAGGTGCTATCTCTCCACAGACATGGTGTCCCAACTCCACCCCCTCGTCACTGAATGGCAGCCCAGCTGCTGTGTGGCACTATCAAAACATAAATAAAGTGGTTTGTTTACTTGTTCAAACTTTCTGTTGATATTGGGCTTATATATCTTCTCAGCAATAAGTGGGTGGAGCCATGATGAGATGAGGATGTCCCTTCTGCCTAGAAAAAAGCAAAATCTGTCTGGGAGGGAAGACATAAGCAATGGGGTGGTGCTCAAGGGCAAGAACATAGCAAAGCAGAATGAGGCACACAGGAGGGACAGGAATGGTAACCCACAGAATTCCTCCTGAGCAGTCCCTAGCACATTAGGCGTAACCCATAACCATACATTCTAATAGACCCGATTCAGGTGGGAGTCTCACAATTTTTGAAACCCAAAATGGATTTATTTGACCTGTCTTCCACCTGAAATTGCCTCTGCATCAATACCAAACAATGGGGAAAATCCATTCTCCCAATTAATTTTTCAAAATCTGCTGTTTATCTGTTCTAAAATGTTGGCATGTATGCATAATGGAAGCCTTTGGTTTGGCTATCCCACTGCCGACGTCCATTTAGAGGTATGGAATTTGTAGTATCTGAATTTATATATTTATATATGCGTTTTTATTGAGCGCGAACTTTGCCCAAAGGTGTCATATTCATGAGAACCTTTGGATGTGATTACTTGCATCATCGTGCAACATGTTTATTATATGTGTGTGTCGCGCTATGGATATTTTGAAGTATGTCCAAGGAACTTACAGCATTATCTTTCTGACAGCAACTTAATGCCGAGGTGGAGTATGCTATTAAGCTGTCGGAGCTTCTCAGCCTGAAAGGAACCCTTGAGAGGGAACGTTGTAAGAAAATTGCTGAACTTGTCCAGCTTCATCAGCGGGTAAAAGACAAAATCAAGGAACATGAAGATATTCTGAGCAAAATGTCCACATTTCACCAGGTTAGGCAAGAGGTAAGTGTGAAAGATACATTGCGTGAAATACCTTTTTCTGTGACCGTGTATAAAATTCCTAATTTTTTGGAGGAGATCAGATAATGTAAGAGCTTTTGTTTAGTGCACTCGAAGCCGGCTGAAGAGGTTTTTTTGTGATCTCGTAGCTGGTAATGAATATATTTTTAAACTAAATTCTCTCTAACATTTCGCAGCTAGAAAACCTTGTTAAATCAGACGGTTTAGAAAATGGTGAGCCGCCGGAAGTAGCCGAGGAGACCCATCAAGCAAAGATTCTCCTGAGTCATATTCGAGAGCGACATACTCATATCAGGCATTTATACAAGCTGGCTCTTCGCCTCGGAACAGACATCTCTTCCACAGTTCAGCATTCGGTAAGTAGATGCAAGAGTCAAGCAACATAAAAAGATGAATCTCTCGCCGTTTGCACAGTGCGGAGCAGTTCATTTCCACTTCAACGTATGTGCCAAAATGGCATCTGAAAGGATGGATCCAAGACTAGCTACATCTACTGCCAGCCAGTAAAAGGGACTCCAATAGTGACAAGAAGCTCTGCCAATCATTATGCATTAGAAGTAAACATATAGCACAATCGGTTGTGCCACCTACTCTTGGATCAGGATCATCACAGGGACCTGGCAATTGTGTCCGTTCTATTATCAATATTTGTGAAAATCGGGTATTTTGCAGGAATTGCATTACAGTGTTTTGGGATAGAAACTTTTAATTTCAAAGTTTTGTTTTAATTTGTTGGTCGAACAAAGCAGGGTTGAATTCTGAATATTGGACATGTAGGTCAGATGAAGGGCAGACTAAAAAGATCCCAGTTTCCCCAGTGCACTCAGATGGCATGCAGTGGATCATGCAGCGGGACACCATCAATCAGGCATCACACTGATAAGCAAACTCCCTCTCCTTTATGCCTGCATTCTCACACACACAAAGACTGCCAAGGACTGCTTATCGGTTGGACTGCCTTTCTTTTTACCTTTACTACATCACTGTATGGCATGGGAATGTTTAAATTTGTGGGAGTGGCCTGGCGCAGCAGCCAGGGCAACTGATTGTAGAGCGCAGGACTCACAGTTCGATCCCCGGCACCAGCTCAGCTCAGCACCATGTGACTCTGGGCAATAGATCACTTAATCTCCCCAACGGCCCTCAGCGTCTTGAGACCCTTAGGGGTGAGTAGTTTGCGCTTTACAAATACCGGATTGGGATTGGATTGTAATTAGTTATATGGACCCCGAATAGTCACTTCTTTCTTAGGCAGAACTGCACTGGGCCAACATAGCACACAAGAGAGTATGCTTCGGTCAATGCCACAAGTTCCTGTTCGGTGATTTCCGTTCCTGTCAGTACAATCACAAAATAAGAAATAACACTTGACTCTAGATCTCCTTTCTGTCAAATCCTGGCAACATCAGTTGCATTTAGTTGGGCAATGATAATGGAATTGGTTGGCACAAGATAGGATATCGTTGACAGGCATTGTAATATCCATAGCCTTGGTCAAGAGGGTCAGAAGCAGAAGTCTGGTAACAGAAAATTAGATGGAAGTCTTTTCAGATGTATTTTGGAATAATCAGTTATGATTGATGTGAGTGAGGTCGATTTGCATCACCAGACCGAGGCAAACCCTTAGACACACCATCTTGAACATAATTTGGATTGATGATGTTTCTTCAGCCAATAGTATATCAATTGGCCCTTTAATGAGATCTATGGGATAGTAGCACAGAAAAGTATTTAAGTACCAAAAACATAACTATTTATTAAATGGCTTGTAATAATGCCTTATCAGGTAGCTAACAAAATACTTGTCATCTGACCGGAACTGAACAACTGCAGAAGTAGTTTTGGACATTTTAATTTTTTATTTATTTAATACGTATGTTTATAGTTGTTTTTGGGAGTTTAACTTTTCATACACACCTATACGTTTCTATGTAAGAAAGCATGTACTATAGCTAAAAAACATTACCATGGAAGTTGAATTCTTTAGTTCTGAGGATCACTAGTCTATAGGCGATAGCTTTGCATATGCAAAGTAATCTTTTTTACGTACTGTGGAGGGTTCTTCAAGGTATTAATTGAGAGCGATCAAAGCCACATGGAGCTGGCAATGAGACTTGTTATTATAGCAGTGATGTGGTCACCTGGGCCCACTTCTGTAGAGTGGACGGCAGTGCATCTATGTGGTGAGGATTCTGCTCCTGCTACTCCAATCAGCATCGTCGCTTCAGCTGCTGTGCTAGCCTAGGGATCTCTTTACTTGCAGCATGCTCCTCTGGGTGAGGTGTGGAGCACAATACTGAGGAATCGACTGGCACTGCATGAAAGCACAGAAAAAAGAGATGTTAAAGATGTGGCTCGTATTCTTATCCCCGCCAGAATTCCGATTCTCCTGAAGACGAAGGCTTAGCTAGCCTTAAATCCATTCCTATCCAAGATGGTCGCATTCCGAGTGTTTGTTGTCAGAGATTGCTAATCTAGAATGATGGCAACTTTTTTTTATTTACTGCGATGCCATTTCTTTCTTTTTTCATTCTAGTCCCAGCATTCTGATCAAACCTTTCAGAAACAACCAAGCACCTATGTTTTTTGCAGTCTAAACCTAGATTTCTTACGCTGTTAGTCAGATAGCACCAAAATACCTGTGGTGACCAAGCACCCTGCAAAAAATTGCCTAAATGTCTGCTAGCTCTTTTGGTTCATTTTGACATGCGCCATTTCCTGGTAGAGGTTTGTTCTGGAGACATGCTGTACAGGACAAGCAGACATACCAGAACAGTATCTGATAAGGAGTGTTAGCCCACCAGATAAAGCACAACCAACAGGGTTTCAAAACAAAGTAATGAATGAATGAATAATTGTATTGTTCCGTTGATTAAAACTTCCAATTAAAAACAGGTAAAGTAAAACACTTCTTTAGTTAAGACCACAATAAAAGTCCAACTGTCCTTGTGTTTTAACTCCTCAAAACCAGTGACCCTTTCTCCTTATTCAGCAGTTACCATAAGTTATTTCGTTTCGTGACAGTTGTAACCATGATCTTAAAGTGCTTAGAGCATTAGTAGGTTTACAGTATGCCAAGTTGGAGTGGACATGGTGCAGTTCAGAACCATAGTCGATGACAGTTGTAACCATGATCTTAAAGGCTCACTAAGTATAAGTGCTTAGTGCATTAGCAGGTGCATTACAGGCCTAAGCTAGAGTGTACGAGGTGCAATCAATGACAAGAGCTTTGTCGATAACAATTGTGTCCATGATCTTAAAGGCTCACTAAGTATGAGTGCTTAGTGCATTAGCATTAGCAGGAGTATTGTGGTACTACCCAGAGTGTACAAGGTGCCATCAAAGAGTTTTGTCGATAACAATTGTGTTCATGATCTTAAAGGCAGTCTAGGTAAAATCGCTTAGTGCATTAGCAGGTTATAGTGCTAGTTTAAAGAGAACGATAGTGCAATTCAAAGCATAGTGGATATCGGTTATAGCCATGATCTTAAAGGCTCGTTGAATTAAAGTGCTGAGGGCCAGATGTATCAAGATTGCGTTTTGCAGTTCTATAGTAGCGACTTTTACCAATGCGCTATTATAGAATTGCAAAATACAATGTATGTAGGGTTTGGCTCATTAAGGAATGCCTTCCCATTCATTCCTATAGGCCTAGAGGAAGACATTCCCAATTTGTGAGTACCAAATAGGTACTCGCAAATTGTGAATGCAATTTCAAGGGTGATAGGGGGGCCAAAAGGCCACCCTGATGCACCCCCGAAAAAGGTAAGTGTGCACATGTGGCGCACATACATGCCCTAAGGGCATGTATGTGCGCTACATGGCACTTCGAAAAATGCAACAAATTGAATTTTTCAAGGAATTCGCAAATTACCACCAACTAGAAGTTGGTGGTAATTTGTGATTCCTAAATGCAAATTTGCAATTTGCGATAGCTACAAGAATTGCATTTAGGGAATCGCAAATTGCGATTCCCTAATTGCATTCGCAATTTAGGTAATGACAAATAATTGGGATTACCCATATTGCGAATTCAAAATTTTTGATACATTGCAAAACGCATTTTTGTGTTAGCAAATTTCAGATTTCATAAATGCAATTTTGCAAGCACCCAAAATTTGTGATCTGGCCATAAGAAATCGCAAATTACCACCAACTTGAAGTTGGTGGTAATTTGCGATTTCTGAGAAAAATGCACTTTTTTGCATTTTTTTAAGTGCCATGTGGCGCACATACATGACCTTAGGGACTATATCTGAGCCACATGTGCACACATGCATATTTCAGGGGTGCAACAGGGTGTCCTTTTGGCACCCTTGCACCCTTGAAATTGCATTATCAATTTGCGAGTATCTATTGGGTACTCGCAAATTTCGAATGTCTTCCTATTCATTCCTAAGGGCCTCTAGGCACATAGGAATGAATGGGGAGGTATTCCTAAATTGCGAATCGCAATTTGTGTTTCGCAATAAGGAATATGTAGGAATCGCAATTATTATTACGAAACCTACATAAATTGCATTTTGTGATTCCTTAATAGCGAATCGGTAAAATTTGCTATTAAGGACTTGCAATCTACAATGATGATGCATCTGACCCTAAGTCCATAAAAATTGTGTCCTGTCACTGCATATTTTGCTTAGCTATTTTTCTTTCGGACAGCGACATAAATTTCAAACATTTCCCACAGAGCACTAGGTCCTCTCCTGGAAGGTAGATTATTAATGTCTGTCAGCATGTGCGGATTCCTTTCCCTAGAATGTGGGATTTCAAAAGTTCTTTTCTGGCTGTCGTCAATGCAAGGCATGTGCAAACAATACGGCTGGTGTATTCCTTTGTGTGATGGCACAACTGGCATGAGGTTACAGCGGTTTGCTCCAACCAGGCAGTGGCATTACATAAAGTATTAAAACTATCCAGTCGATAACAACTTGAGCTTTGCCCTCGGCCCAAACAGTTCTCCTAAGTCTGTTTGTGTCTTCAGGAGACCGTATGTGCCAATTGTTATCCAAGCGTCTGATCTTTTAGTCAGTGTGATTTTATCAGTGAGGAAAGAAAGCTTCTTGGCCGCTGAATTGATTACTCTGTTAAAAGCAGCCTGAGTGAGGGTTGAGGTCCAAAGTTGGTCAGCTTGCAAAGTTTTAGAGTCAAATTCAAATATTCATGTGCCCAGGCGTTACCTGGTTCAGATATGGCTTTCCACAAGACATTGATTAGCGTGCCTCCTGGCTCTTTTATTTAGTTCTTGTTTTTAGTTTTTTGTAGAATACTCTCCCTAGTGACAGGAAGGCACTTGGTGGGGCAATATGGCCCACCGGATTGGAGGTCAAGAGATCAGGAAAGACAAGGGTAGCAGTGACAAAGCCTTGGCGCAAGAAGAGATGTCCTAGTGCGCTTAAACATAATGGTTCTCCTGAATCTACCATGCTAATGGCACTGCAGTCTCAGCAGGGCGACGGCCCTCTTCTATCTCCAATACTAGCTGAACAGCAGTAAGGACAGGCTATAATGCCATTGGAGGGGGCTCCCTTTTATCTCTGACACTCCCTTTTACTCTAAACTTTTTTTAAACTTTTTTATCTACTCTTTAATCACTTTGATGGACAGTGGAAAACACTCCTGGGATCTGCCAGTCTGTGTCGGCTTTGCTGCATAGGCTGGTACAAATAGAACTTATTTTCTGCTTATGCCCTGAGCTGCTTGATCTCCGCAGGAAGTACCAAAAATCGATTTTTACCACTGAAAGTATAGGAAAGACTATAAAGGCAGTTTAATTCTGTTTTAGGGGTACCACACCCAAATATGTCAGATATGTTATAGAATACTTGACTTCAGCAATTTGGAGTCGGCAAACTATATGCATGGGGAGTAATAGAGTGTTATAGGTGGTTTGACTGGTACTGTTTTAGGTGTTTTGTATTCTGCACAAATTTAACAATGTAAACATGTATCTATTTTATTTTTTCATTGCATTGTATGTGTTTTTTAGAGAACTTGAGAGAATATTGATTACTCCTACTCTAATATGATGACATGAATAACTATTATAGCTTGATATAAGGTCAAGAAAACCTTTGGTCGCATATGTCTAAACAAAATGGCAGAGGCCTCTCTTCTATATCAAGACCTTGCCCTGGACTGTAAGCCCGCCTCTAAATGTTAAAGGAATTCCATAATTCTATAGAAGGCAGCTGCAAGAAAGAACCTACAGTTACACCAGCAAGCCCTCCGGAGAGCAGTCAGAGATGTGTGAAAGACCATGTCATCCGTTGTTGTCATGTCCTGAGAGAGGTCAGAAATGCCCTTAACCTAACTTATCTTCTAGCACAATGAAAGAAGATTGCCCCCAGAAAAACACATCTGCATCTAATAATGAACTCTCTTCCATTCTAAAATTAACCATACATCACTTTAGTTTTGTAGGCATAACTCAATTTGCAGGCACAGCATCACATGCAAGAGTGTTAGGCAAGAATGAAAAATGGCACATATTCCTGATCCTCACAACCCATGTGTACCTCTGAACAGACAAAGGTGTCCTTGCACACCCCCACGCATGTACAGTATACTGATTATCAAAAAATCATACCTTTCTCTGACAGCCTAGTAACTAGGCTTGACCCGTCCTTAAGGGTGGAAGGGTCCCACCCCCTCTACCTCCACCCCCCCCCAACTCTCAGAAAGCATGAAGATTGTGTGTCAGTCTGGACAGGCACTCTTTATGTTCAGAGACACATATTCATCAGCAATTTTCACTCAGCTCACATGAACCTTCTGGTCACTCTGTTCTACAAATCAAAGCGGTTAGGTGGCAGCAGATTTGCATTGCTGGCCCCCCGCTTCTGGAACGCCTTACCCCATGACATTAGATCCTGTACAGACCCCCTGAGATTCTGAAGACTCCTTAAGACATGCTTGTTCACTCAAGCTTATGAATAACTCATCAGGGCTTAGGCTACTCCTATATATAGCACCAAGAAACCAACCAGTGTAAGTGCGCTCTACAAATAATTTTAATATAACATAACAGGTCTGGCAGCCAGGCGCTGTACATGTGCTTAATGCACAGGCGCCTGCTGCCTGAACTGAACTTTGCTGGGCTGAAGATTTCACACCTCTGTGGGCATGACCTCTTGAGCCTGGAAAAGCACTTGGAGGCCCCCCTCCCATGATGAGGGGGCATGTCACTGATAGACTCTGATCTGGTTGTTTCAATTTTAAACCCTGAAATTCCCATGGTCTATTTTCCAACAGTGAGGCTCGCCACAGAGTGGGGTACGGTCAGCAAGTCTCACTGATCCCATCCCACTCTGGGATGAGTAAGGGACTGATTCATCCTCTCATTGCCTGACCTCTTTGGGCTCTCTTCTAGGTAGCTGTTTAATTAAAAGTGCTACAGTGGTCAGATACTTTCCTTTCACCAATCTTCAGTTGTACCCTGTAAGAGCAACAAAGGTACTCCTCTAGGTTTGGGTTCTAGGAGCAACCTACTTCCAAGTAAATCAAGTACTTTCCTCAATTAGTTGTACTTTACCGCCGAGAAACTAGATAACCATGCCTTATCTGGAACTTGCATTGCGTTGTGGTCTGGTTATCTTACCACTGACTTTAAGTGCTTTCTGAAAGTGAATCAACTCTTCCTCCCTGCTGGTCTGGAACAGCAGTGTCAACCAAAAAGGTGAGGTTGGGGCTCTCCAGTGCAACCAGGATCTGTATAATAAGTGTTTGCAAAGCTTCATGTGTATTACTCAAACTAATCATCATATTACATTAAGAGAAAGGGAGTATTTAGACACGGCACTTCCTCCTGAGACACATCATAAATCACAACGAGTGCGGTGAATCTATAGACTGATAGTTAATTCCTATTTCTAACTCCTTGTCCCCATGTTATTGGACCCCTTCTGGGTCAAAACATTTTTTGGATGAGGCGGTCTCACCCATGTAATGTGGCCCAACCCTGCCACACCATGGTGTAAAGAGTAGCCATACATAGGATCTTGAAATTCAAATAAGGAGACTCAACATCCAGTAATTTGTTTATTGACATTTTACCTGAGGTATGTATCTTTAATATAAACTGGATCCTTTTACTACCTAGGAAAATAATATATCTTAAGAGCTCTCTCACTCATTAATTTGAGTCAGTTGTTGCAGGTGGGATCCGCAGTACTCTTTTTTTTGGGACTGGGCCTTATTTTTAATCAATACCCTTTAACCCAGAGCTGGAGAAACATAATGGCAGCAAAGGTAGAAAGAAAGAGAGCGATGGGAAAACACTGGCAAAGGGAGAAAGCAGGAATGATAAGCAATCTATAAGAGTGAGATATGGGTAGGAATGCTATATTGGTAGGTGAAAGAAGCATGAGGTGAAATCAAGACTACAAAGCCTTGAGATTTGGCAGTCCTGACATGTAAAAGCAGTGCTGCCAGGCTTCTGAGAAACATTTGAATCCCACCACTTAATCTTTTACAACAAAGCACTGCTTGTACTCTGGGATTTGCATGCTCCTTCATTATTGGAAATGCAGAATACAGTTTGGCGATTCCCCTTATTGGAACAAATTAAGGAACAAGGTTTTTATTCTATAGCAACCTTTAGATTCCTCCCACCATAGATATATGACAGCTTTGGCAGATGCAACACTGTAGTGCACCATCAATATGTTGTTGCTGGACTCTGTGTTTCGGAAGTGAGAGCTTGTGGCTTCGCTTAGCTAGTGTTGGAGAAGCGTATGATAAATAGCTTTTACCTATGAACATGTAGAAAATTGGCAACTCTTGGAATTACAAAAAATAGAGCCTCTGTGCGGAGGCCACAGGCTTAACTCGCTTTCACCTCAAGTTGCGGTTTTATTTTTTTATATTTTTCTGTCAGTGATATAGGCCTGCAATAAAAAATAAACAATCACACAGAATGCCAAGACCAGACCTGTTGACTTTGCCGATGCTTGGTGGCAATTTGATAGGTTGTTAGTTTGGGTTTGTCAAGTTAGATTTCTGAAACTTATTTTGCAACAGGTTAGCAGAGAGTCCCCACTGCAACAACACCCATGCAATTCCACATAATTGTACAGTCCTGAGCACGGTGCTGCCACCCTACCATGCCACAAGCTATCACACTATCAAATCAGTGCTGTTCTAAAATCCACATCACCACACACTCCCGTGAGATTGTATTATCCCATACATCTGCACTACCTACCTACACTACTACACTGCACTACTTCTCCACTACAATACAAACTCTCTAAAAACCCACGCTGCCACAAACACTACTTCAAACCACCTCAGACTGGCCACTCAAACACCTCTATCCCACACTACCAGCACACAACACCAAACTAAAAAACATTACCACCTCTACCTCTACTTTAACACCCCAACACAGAAATATCACCACTATTTCACAGTACTACCACCTCTCAGCAGTGAATGATCAACCACCATAACTGCATTACCACCCCAACCACCACACTAGCACAACACCACTTCAGTATCACCCCACAGCACTATACTAACAGCCACAAACTCTCAATACTTTGCCCCCACAACACAGCATTACCACCCCATACCATTACACTACCACCTCACTGCACCATTGTATCACCTCCTTAACCCACTTCCACCCCCACTCACTGCTACCTAGGCACTACACTCCCATCTCCACCACATATTAGATCTTTGTATTGCCGTAGACACACTACTACACCGACACACTACCCTCATGTTACCACACCAGTATTGCATTTTCAGTCCTTGCATCACTTTTTCCCAAGTATAGGGTTACCATCCCATAGTACTGCACAACAGGCACCATAAAGCCACACCTATCACCACATTATCTCCACCCACCGTACTACAAATGTGCTACCACTTCACCAGTGGCAGATGCTGATCTTTAAAAGCAGTAAACCAATTTATGTCTCCAAAATGCAGAGAGGAAGTAGGCCAGGTTCTTCCAGGGTGCCTTAGGGACTCTTCCACACAAAAATGTTTAAAAATGTGTCCCAATATGACATTTTTAGGCACATATTTACAAATAAGTATGCAAAAAGGTCATTGTTTTTGAGAGGACACCAATGACACATTCCATGCATTCACAGGGTGCCAAGCAAGCCTGACCCCTCCCCTGGGGCGTTGAAGGCTCACACATCCCAAAAAGAGTGTTAAAAATGGTGGCAATATTATGCACTTTTCAGCTCAATTTCCCTAAAGATGTCCTATAGGCCAGGCAATATAGGCGGTTAAAAAGGGAATTTCACATGGCCAAGCATTATTCATAGTATTTATCATCAACTCTTCTACATTTCTCTTCCTTTCAGTTTTCCTTCCTGCCCCTTCCAAGTAGCTTCTCAACTAGTGGCAACCTAAAATGGTAGGGCAGCCTCGGTTGTAGAGGGCGGCGGGTTAGCAATGGAGGGAGAAATAAAATATAAGTAAAAAAATAAAGACGACTTACCAGCTGCTCTGCTCAGCTCCCGCTGACGCCTGCCTCATGGCTCCTCTCGTCGGCCGGCAGGGGATGGGCCCTAAGGGCACAAGCTCCTCACCCAATCCAGATGCTGCTCCCACAAGAGAGCAGCACCAGAATTGGTCTGAGCTGCTTTGTTTGCCACTCAAACAGTCAATTGGAGCCTCTCTTTCTTTAACACAGCCAGGTTAGAGAATCATAATTGCGTGTTTGGCTGGCCTAGGGCAGCAGACCAGACTCACATGCGCACTTATGAGTGCACACTACTACTCCTCCCTGCCATGCCCGGCCCAGCCCGGCCCGGCCTCGCTCCATACTTATTGTGCTGCGGGGCTCAGACAGCATAAATAAAATGATAATAACATTGTATTATAATCATTTTATTTATTGTCTGCCTGCACGGGCTGTGGGGCGACGCTACTCCGCCATTACAGAGGAGGCGCCCCTGCTCCCAATCATATGTTATAACCAAAAAACTTCTTGGAGTTGGAAAGAGCAGCGTCGAACATAAAAAAAAAAGAGACTTTTGTTCTCTCTGGGAATACATAGAAGAACTATACATATTTTACAGGCTCATGCAGCAGTGTTATTTATTGTTTCAGGTTACAGAGACCATATATGTTTTGGCAGCAGATGAGTCATATCAATCTTACTTACAGGCAAGGGTTTCAGAAAGCAGTAGTGGCTTTCATGCAAATATCTGCTTTGGTTATTATTTGAAAATGCTACAATTTTGTCCACAAAAGATCAATCTGTCTATTTATGCCAAGGAATACCACCATAGTGCCAGGGTCAGCAGAGCAATAGATGAAAGCTTTTATGCCAATGATGCCCATAATAAACAAAGAATTACCACCAATATGCCAGTGTCAGCCTTTTCCAAGGGTGTGGCACCATCATGACATGGACGCCTACGATATGCCAAGAATTGCCACCATTATATCTGTGTTAACATTATACGTAGGAAAATCATGAACTCACTCATATACACTTCTACACACAAGAAGTGCCACCATTATATCTGGGTTAGCATTATAAAATCATAAATAATATAATCATGCACTCATTCATACACACACGGGTACACACTTGCTCTCACATGTCTACAAGCACAGCAGCAGGATTCAAGACTCTCTCAGTTCTGTAAGGCACATACTTCTCACACTTACGTCCCTCATTTCAAATCCTCTTCATTTATCCTCTTCATTTCAACCAGTATTTGAACCAATGGCAGTGCACCTTTAACCTGGACAGACAAAGATTCCATATGGTTTTGTCGTATCGCAGCAGAAGGATCAGTGGGTATGGCTGTATATATTTGTTTGACAAATTCAATAAATCATCCACATACAACCTCATAGGCAACTGCAGCCAACGGCCGCCCTCCGTTAGCAGTTTTAAATATGTAAAAATAAAACGATAATAAAACTGGTTTAAAACCCGTTTTATTATTGTCTTATTTAGCTTGGGGCGGGGCTTAGGGTGGGGTCAGGGCTACCATCGGCTGGAGGGGAGTGGTGGGCTCTACCTACACAGCACATGTGGTTTTTGGTCGGTGTTAGACCTGGCACCATTGGCATGGGTCTCTCCTGTATTTTTGCCTCCTGTGTTTTTCCTGTGTGTTGGACTCCGTGTTGCTGGTCTAGATGCTTTGGGCACTTTGCCACTGCTGTTCCGTGCCAAAGTGCAAGTGCTCCCTTTGTAAATTATTGTTATGGATTGGCGTTTCCATGATTAGCATATTTAATTTACTGGTCAGTCCCTAGTACAGTGCACCGAGTGTGCCCAGGGCCTGTAAATCAAATGCTGCTAGTGGGCTTGCAGCACTGATTGTGCCACCCACATGAGCAGCCTGTAAATGTAACTCAGATCTGCCACTGCAGTATCTGTGTGCAGTCTAGTACTGCCATGTCAACTTGGCAAGTGCACCCACTTGACAGGCCCTAACATTCCCTTTTCTTACATGTTAGTCACCCCTAAGGTAGGCCCAAGGTACCCCTGTGGGCAGGGTGCAGTGTATGTGAAAGGTAGGACATGCTCTTGTGTGTGTGGCATGTCCTGATAGTGAAATACTGCCAATTTCGTTTTTCACTAATGCAAGCCTACCTGTTCCTATAGGATAGAATGGGGAGTTTGCTTATAACATCTTATAAGCCTAACTACCCTTGGGAACAAGGTAGGAAAATAACGTTTAGTATGCCTGAATTCAGAATGTTAAAATGCATCTTTTAGTGAGGGTGATTTTTACACTCTGTGTTTGAAAATACCACTTTTAGAAAGTAGGTATTTTCTTGCTTCGTCATCCAGTGTGCCTCTGCTAGGTTTGTGTATTGCATGTCTGGCTTTGGAATGACAAGGGCTGAGGAGGAGCAGTGGCTCCAGAGAGTCTGTTGAGTCAGGGCTGGGCTGAATAGACCTGGGCTGCATTCAGAGTAGGGGGAGAAGATTTCCTATCGCCTGAATGGGCCTGGTCTGCCTTCCACAATGCTGACTCCACCTCCTACCAGGAACTTGCACCAGAGAGGACAGAACTGGTTTTGAATGAGCACAGGGCTTCTCTGCCACCAGAGAAAAAGGATTTTGTAGTATAAATGTTGGGGCCCAGACCCCAGAACTTTAGATCACTTCTGGGAATCAAGAGGAACCTTTGCCAAGGAGAAGAGCCGGAGTAGCTGGGGTTGGCCTGCAGAGGCTACTTGCTGCCAAGGAACAGAGAAAGGACTTTGCCGTCTGCTGTGTCCCCTGCTTGAGGAAGATTTCCAAGGGTTTGAAACTGAGCTTGCCTCCTGTTCTGAAGTTTCAGGGACACAAAGATTTCACCACCAGCTCCCCTGAACTTCCTTTCTGGGAGTTCTGACCTGCAAAGAGGTGCCTGCTGTTGTTTTGGACCTCTCAAAACTGTTTTCTGCAGGGAGCTGGAAAATCAATGCAACACCAAGAAGCGTGACGCATTCGTACCTGTTTCCGACGCATTTCTGAAGAAAACGTCGCAGCGCCTGCCGCAGCTCAAGAAATTGCTGCACGCCGTATCGAGTGCAACGGTCTCCAAAGTCCAAGATCACCGCACCGATTCCGACACAAACCCTGCGGGCGGCTGCATGAATCCATGCATCATCCTGGATCGTCACATCGCATCGAGGCGTCAAGTCTATTGCATCGTTGGGGGACGCAGTAAGAAACTGACGCATCATCTCCTCTCTGGTAAGGAACCGATGCATCACCTCCCCCGGAGCAATGAACCGACACATCACCTCCCCCGGAGCAATAAACCGACACATCACCTTCCCTGAGTGTAAGGAACCGATGCATCACCTTCCCTGCGGCCTTTTTTGCTTTGTGCATGATGCATCCAAGGTACATATGTGAAACGTGTTGCATCTGCAATTTGCTTTGGACTAAACTATTTCTACCATCTGAAAGTCATATTTTTATTACTGTATTGTGGATTTTTTTGGTTTGGTCTTGTTTTGGTTTAGATAAAGATACATTTTTTTTCTCAACTGGTGTGGTGTCCATTTGTAGTGTTTTCACTGTATTACTGTATGTTTTCACAAATGCTTTACACACTGTTTCTGAGCTAAGCCTGTCTGCGTGTGGCAAGCTACCAAGGGGGTGAGCGGGAGCTATTTTAGAAGTGTATGCCCCTTACCCTGACTAGAAGCAATGGTCCCTATTTGGACAAAGGTACCTACCTCTGCAAACTAGCGTCCCCATTTCTAACAGCCAGTGGTCTCAGGCCGGCCGAACACCACATGCGCAGTGACCCCTCCCCAACTCCAGCTGCACTACTGGGACTGGAAAGAACAGGCCCAGACTTCCAGTTTGTCCTGGAGCGCACATTATCGGCGCTCAAGCCAGTCTTGAAGCTGCTCTCATGTGAGAGCATCTTCAGTATTGCCCACAGGGCAGGCTGGGAGCCTGTGCTTGCCTGCAGCGGCGGAGAGGAGTGGAAGAGCGCAACGCAATGTCGCAGCAGGTAAGTTTAATTTTTGTTGTCCCCCGTCTTCCCCCGCTCCCTCCGGCTCTTTTGTAAAGGTTTTTTTAAATCGCTGTTGACCCCCCTCCGCCCCGGCTCTTTCACCCAGTACGAGCTGCTCCTGACTGCAGCATCCTTCATGCAAGAGCGTTACACAGTTGCTCATGCACTAAAATGTGTAGTTTGATGTCTTGCTACACTTCCTTTTTCAACCCAGCTAGTGGCACTAATATACCAGAGGAATATAACTCAATATAGACGGTCCTGCATGATGTTAGCGGCGCAATTGATAGTGAATTGTCTGGTTGGATACTCTGCTGTCTATTACACAGTTGGTGTGACTCAGGGCCTGTTACTGGCTTTTGAGTGCTGAGGTATAGCGCTGAGCTGAAGAACCGTGGCCGCAATTTTAGGCCACACTACTTCAACAAAGCACTGTGCATCAGTACTCCCACCCATACAAATTGTGCTTAGCCAAACTTGGAGCTCCGTCCCATCTTTTTCTGTGTTCTTTTCCTGTCTCTTGATCCATCTGGAACTGTATAGCAGAGTCAAGACTGAACACCTTCACACCCTCAAAGTAACGGGAAAAATGAGGCGGGAGGCGCCCTAATGCACTTATGGGCAAGTTGTTCCTGCAATTCACAGCACAAAGCTACCACTCACCACCAGTGGATTGCCTTCCCACACTTCTACAATATCACCCTACCAACTGCTACCTCACAGCTAAAGACATCTTCTACTGAACTACCAGCCTCCACAACCACTCTGCAGTGCACTATCAAGCCCTAGCACCTCATTACCCTTCCCCAGGACTTTTCTTCATTCCCACACCACTACACATCCACCCCCTGCGCTGAGACACCACCCAGCAGCAAAGATATTTCCTCTAGCACAACACTTCCACGTCACAGTACCACACAATGGTCCACCACATCATTATAAATTCCATAACTGCATTACCACCCCACCGCCTCACAGCTCTACCATACCACCCAGGCAAGTGCTGGCGAGTGGCAGCTGTATTAGTGACCTTCTGCCTCCAGATCCCAGGCTGGTTTGTAAGAGTGCTGCTTTTGCAAGCTTGCTTGCATTAACTAGAGGGTATGCAGTTGTCACCTTGCATAGGTCTGTAACCTTTGGTTGCTACTACTGAATATGGCACCTCAGTCGGCATGCGTTTACAGCGCATGCCATTACAACGCGGTCGTTACAACAACTGCGTTGTTACATCTCATACCTTTACAACACAAGTCGGAACAACGACTTGCTGTAGGGGTGCTGGATGTTGGAATAGTATAATTAACTATTCCAACTCCAGTCTGTGCAACAATAGGGAAGGTGTTAGATTTTAAATCCAACACCTTCTGCCCCCTAACGCAAGTAAGTCGTTGTTCCGACTTGCGTTGTAAATGTATGCGATGTAACAACCCGGTCGATCGAGACAACACAGAGGGTTGTTTATGTAAGGAATAATATAATCATGGTGGTATTGTTGGATGCAAAAAAAGGCAGAAGGATAGGGAAAAACTCTAAAGGGAAGAATGGGAGAACTAGAACGATGGAAACACACACACAAATAAATGAGACGGGAGAGAGAAAGACAGAGAAAGGAGGGAAGTTGAGAAATAGAGTTGTGTAGACACAAAGTTAGAACCGGAGAGACCAGATAAACAGAAACTGAGAGGACGAAATAGAGAAAGAAATAGGTTTTTACCAAACAATGATTTGAAGTAAGCAAGGCATGTTCAACAAAAAGAGGTGAGGGAATTTAACACTTAGGAAAGAGGACTGAGGAAGAGAACAGACTAGGGAGTGGGAAGGGAAAGTGCGAGGGGGAGGCAAACACGAGGGTAGACTAGCAGGCGGTACAGAGATTGGGGTGAAGTGTGAGTCAGGGATGAAAATGGGGTAAGTGTAGTCGTCAGCTGCGAGCAGGCTCAGCATGCAGACCTCTCCCAAAATTGATGACCTCAGAATAGTTTCCGCAAAGGTCATAAGTGTCACCAGAGCCTGTCTAGCCTTCTGAGTTGGGCTATCTATATGATGTTTAATGCTAGGCAAGTATTCCATCGTGAATGCTGCATACGTTATCTATTTATTTAAAACACAACATACCACATTGTACGCCTTACATCAAATGCATATCTTTTCATAAAGTTTTGTGCGCAGGCGTTTCAAATTTGACTTCGGCGTAGTAAACTCTGATGCGTTTGTTAGAAATTTCTTTTTGTCTCCTAGAAAAACGTCAGTGTGCCTCTGAAGGACTTGCAGCAGCAGCTGGACGTGCTGGAAGAGGACTGCAAGACATGGACGTCCCAGGCAGCCACGTACGAGGAGGAGCTGTCGAGAAACCTCCGCTTCTGCTCAACGAAGGAAGAAGTAAACGAGGTATGCCTGGCATATTTCGAAGGCTAGCAAACGCTGTAGTCCCTACATACTGTTCTTTTGAATGGTAAATGTTTCTTTTACATGTTGCGGGATACTTTAGTCTACTGTAGGCATTGTTTCCTGGTGTTAAATGTCACTGGCATGCGTCTCGCTGGTCTGAGTGCACGCGGATATCCAAGTCGTGCTTGTTGTTGACACTGATCTGGCTTCAGGCGGCTTTGGGTTTGGCAGCAGAACAGCTGCGAGGTCTGAGGCTGCTGCACCGCTTGATACAAGTCGCCTTGAGTGCGGCAGCCCGGGATTCCACCGACAGCTTTGAGGGTAAAATGATCACCTGCAAAACATATCAATTGTTTTAGTACTTACCAGCGGGTTTTTTGTTAATCAATAGATTGTGTGCAAACTTTGAATGAGTTAGCAGAGCTGATTTTTTAAAAAAATTGCAGTGGTCGAATGTGTGCCACGTGCTGTTCAAGTTTACAAATCTGAGAAAATGCAATCCTTGCAAAGTGTGCAAAACGCGGAGAACCCAGTGAAAATTGCGCCTGCAGATGAATAATACATGTTCTGCTTTAAAATGACATGCAACTTTGCTGAATAAGCCGGGAACTGAGGAGTCGATGTGTGAATATTCCCTTATGCATACTGATTTAACCACTGTTTGATCATGGAAGGGACCTCGCAGTATTTTGCAATTTGTGTAAGTTTCACATTGCTGATTAATCCTGTAGTAGGAAATTTACGAAGGCTTCAAAAGGTAGGACATATTTTCAGGCCCGGCTAGCACAGGTAATAGCGGTGAGGCGGGAGTGAGGTGAGGAGTCGATAGATGATGGGATAGGTAAAATTAAAGAAAACAAAAACACCTTTCGCTTGCTGCATCGTCCCCTCAGCGGAGTGGCGAGCGCAAGGTAAGTGGTTTTATTAATGTTTTTATTAAATTTTACCTATCCCATCATCTGTCGACTTCCCACCCCCAACCCCTACCCCACCGCTCTTACCTGTGCCGGCCGCGCCTGCATATTTTCATTGCGGTAAATGGAGGTTTTCACGCCTGAGAAACACCTGGTATCAGCCAGTGTAAAAAAGGCTGAGCTTGTAGCAAGACCGAACATTTTGCCTACTGAAGATTTCTTGTCATAGATGAGCATTTCATTGCATTATACTGATTGATCAGTGTGAGGAATGGGTAAGCGTCAGTTGGCCACCAGAATGTCTTTGCAATTCCAATTAAAAAGCGACCCCAAAAGAAGAGAGTAAGAAATTGGGTTACTGGTTGAGAGAGTGAAACCCTACTCAAGCAGTAGCCTCAATTCTTCTCAGGGTGATGTTACAAGCAACTCTAAATTAATCTGTGCTCAAACCTATGATAGCTTGGCACAAAGCAGTCAGGCTTAACTCAGAGGCAATGTGAAAGTGGTTGTGCAACACTTCAAGCAGTAATAAAACTATAACACAACCAAATGATAACAATTCAATCAGTTGAGCCAAAGATATGCAATTTGAAAGATTTAAGTGAAAATAGCACCAAAAAGCACAAAGAACCAACTGTGGATATCTGGTAGTGCCGTTGGTGAAAGTCACAAGCTCAGGCCGAGAGAGGTGGAGCCCGGGCCGGCTACAGGAACACAGTGAGCCTCGCTGAACAGAGTAGCATAAATCCATGTTGCAGAGCGTTGCGGGGTCCTGCGTCGATGATGCGTCTCACATCTGAGGTGATGCATTGGTTCCGGTAAGCTGCGAGGTTGTGATTCAAGGTCCTGCGTCGTCTTCGAGGAGGCTGTCAAAAAGGGAAGCTTGCGATGTGAAGTCCTGCTTCGAGGATGCGCCGTGCCCTGGCTGTTTCCAAAGAGACTGCGGGGCTTGTGATGCATGGTCTGTTGTCGTCATCGATGTTGCCATCAACAAGAAGTTGGTGTTGCGAGGGCGTTGGGGATGATTCAAGCAACCGCGGTTCCGATGGGGCCTGCAAGGTTGTGGTGGAGTCCTTGTGCTGGAAGAATCCTTGCAGCAGAGGCGATGTGTTGGTTCTGCTGGATCCACAGATGGGCTGGCAGAACACCTTCAAGCGAACTTCCAAGGGTCCTGACTGGGGTGGCACCACTTGGCAGGATATTACTCACAGTTGCAGAGTCCAGGGGCTAGTTACAAGAGACTAGCCCTTGGAGTCACTCTGGTGGTCCTGGGCACAGATTCCAGGTCCATTCCTTCTCACCCAGACAAAAGGTCAACAGGCAAAAGATCAGCACAGAAGGCAGCCATCCTTTAGGGCAGCAGTCCAGCAGTGATGGCAGTCCTTTCAGCGGCACAGCAGTCCTTACTGGCAGAGCATTCCCACAGATCCAGAAGTGTACAAAAGAGTTAGTGGCTGAGGTCCAATATTTATGCCTGGTGCTTCCTTTGAAGTGGGACAAGCTTTGTGTGGGTTTCCTTTGAAGTGTAAAGGTTTCTTGCTTCCCTTGCCCTGGCTCCAGACTAATTATAGGGGGGATGCACTCCTTTGTGTGAAGGCAGGACACAGCTTATTCAGGTGTAAGTGGGGCTGTGTCTAACTCTGCCCTTCCATCCTGCCAATGATGGCCCATCCAGGCACACCTAAGCTCTCTATTGTGTATAGCTGTCTAAGAGGAATACACAACAACCAAATGCCAGCTACATCCAGTAATGTGATTCAGAGACAGACTGCAGGCACTAAACAGCTAAGGGAGGAAAACGCCAACTTTCTAAAAGTGACAATTTCAAAATTGTAACCAAAAATCCAATTTCACTATGAAAGCGGTTTTTTCATTGCAATTCCAAAGACACCAAACATGAACTGTTTACCTGTTCCCATTTGGAAGTTACAGCTTATTAAATGTAATAAGGTAACTCCAATGTTAACCTATAAGAGAGGTAGGCCTTTGAATAGTGGAGAACTCATTTAAGAGTTTTTAATTATCAGGACATGTCAAAATTAAAAGTACATATCTGACTTTTTAAATTCATTGCACAGCGCCCTGTGGGTTGTTTCGGGCCTATCCTAGTGATGACTTATATGTATTAAAAGGAAGGCAGTAGCGGCCGGCATGGCTCACATGTGGTGTGGCAGGGGCATAGCACGCAGGGGAGGGATCTCGGGGGAGTGCACAATATAAAAAAATTAAAATAAAAAGAAACGTACCTTGACGCCAGGTCCCGCATCTCTGCTCCTGCTCTCCTTGTCGAACTCGAAAAGGAAGCACAGCCAGGCCCCCCTGACCAATCACAACGCTGCAGTACAGTGTTGTGATTGGTCTGAGAGTCCTGGTTCGACGCTCAGCCAAGGAATGGGGGCCTGGGCATGTTCTCTGCGCAGGCTGTAATGCAGCCTGCATGGAGAACAGGGTTGAATCCATCATCATTCTTTAGCTAACTTCGCCACCTCAGTTCAGACCCAGCCATATGCAAATCAGTCTTGACAATGTTCCTCATGGGAACAGTCCAGCCCGAACTGCCAAGCCAGGTCTTCCCTGAACCGGCAACAAGCATCCCGGGACCGGTTTCTGGGTAACACCCTTCAACAGGTGGGGGACTAGCTTTAATCTTCAACAAAAAACTCTCAGCAAAAGTCACACCCATCCCCTTACCCACCTGTGAGGCCTTACACTTCTCCATTCAGTTAACGGCATCACAAACTTTTAAAGGTATTTTACTATATCGCCCTCCGGGACCTAGAACAGATTTCCTCGGTACCCTCAACTTGCTATTAGAACCAGCAGCAACTGAATCCTCGTTTACAGTGCTAGGTGACTTCAATTTTCATTTGGAGAACCTTCTAGACAGTCAGACTAAAAACCTACTTAATGATATGGAAGCTACAGGTTTATTCCAGCAAGTCCAGACTGTCACGCATCAAGCCAGCCATATTTTAGACGGCCTTTTTTCTAACCCTCAGACCATCCGTGTTCAAAATATCCTTCCTTTAGTATGGTCTGATCACCATGCAATCCTTTTTGAAATTTTGATCTGCGCCAAGTACCGACCCAAACCCTCTGTCACGAAACTGGGCCCTCGGAGAGCTTGGAGGGACACAGACCCACAGCTCTTAAAAAACTGTCTCTCCTCTACCCAACCTCTGGTTTCTTCCGATCCTAATACAGCATCAGTAAGATAAACTAACTGGCTCAGCGACGCGTTTGCTCGGCTGGTGCCACTCAAAAACATCTCGAGAAATCGGAATGCCCCATCAGCCCCATGGTTTTCGAAAGCTCTTAGAGAAAAGAAAATACTATGTAGGAACTACGAAAGAAAATGGCGTAGATCCTACAACTTGCAGGACAAACTAGCTTATAAAAATGAGCTTACTAAATACAAACTACTGATTACCCAGGAAAAAAACAGATACTATACCACACAGATTGAGGGTGCTCATGACTCGAATAAACGCTTATTCCAAGTAGGTGTAAAACTCTCAGGACAAGCAACTGCTAATAGTGTCACCCCCACTCAGCCACTTTGTGACTCCTTAGCAAACTTTTTTGTTGATAAAGTGAATAACATCTACAACAAGTTTGCACCAGCCTTCAACGCTGCGGTACTTCTAACCAAAAAGGACCCCCCCCCCCCCGGGCAGTCTTTTATGGTTTTTGAAGACACCACTTCTGAGCAGATTGCGAACAAAATGCTATCAATCAAATCAGGCTCTGCCACTGATCCCTGTCCGCCGGCCGCACTCATGCCGGTACTGGATCAAGTGGCTCCAGTTTTATCCACCATCTACAACACTATGTTCACGTCAGGTATATACCCCACAATATGGAAAAAAAGCACAATAAAACCTTTATTAAAAAAGCCTATCTTGACTCCAATGAAACCAAAAATTACAGACCCATAGCCAGCCTGCCATTCCCGGCAAAGATTGTTGAAAAAATCATGAATCTCCAAATTTCCAAATATATTGAAGGATCACCAACTGCTAGATACCACTCACTTTGTATTTCGGAAAGGTCACGGGACAGAGACCGCACTCATAAAGGCAACCGAGGACATTAGAGTTATTTTGGACCAGGGGGGCACAGCAGTTCTTGTGCTGCTTGATCTCTCAGCAGCTTTCAACACGGTCAATCATACCATACTCATTGACCGTGTCACAGAACTAGGCATCGGGGGCAAAGCCCGGGATCTGCTAGCCTCCTTCCTTGCCAACCGTACTCAGACGGTTCACCTTGGCACCTTTCAGTCCTCCCAACTGAGTCTTCCCTGTGGAGTTCCGCAGGGTTCGTCTCTGAGCCCGACCCTTTTTAATATATATGTGGCGGACCTAGCCAGAATCATTAGGAGCCATGGGCTGAATCTCACCTCTTACGCTGACGATACGCAGCTGGTGCTGGCCATACATAATGACGGTAAGGAAGCAGCTGAAAAATTTCAATGTGGCCTACTGGACATAAGTGACTGGATGACCAACAATTGCCTCAAATTGATTTCTGATAAGACAGAAATCATGATCTTTGGCAAACTAGCCCCAGCCTGGTCTTCTACCTGGTGGCCTTTGTCTCAAGGTCCCCCACACCCCCCAGTCACCAAAGTAAGAAACTTAGGAGTCATATTTGATGACAGACTAACCTTTCTTCCTCATGCCAACTCAGTAGTCTCAGCTGCCTTCTACAAGTTACGGATGATAAAGAAGATTCTTCGTTTTCTTCCCCTAACTTCAGGAAAAATCCTCATCAGTACCTTAATTATGTCAACCATTGACTATTGTAACGGGCTTCTTTTAAATGCCCAAAATAAGGTCATTCACAAGTTGCAAACTGTCCAGAACGCAGCTGCCAGGTTGTTTTCAGGAACCCCAAAATATAAGTCAATCTCCCAGGTGATCCGAAAATACCACTGGCTCCCGGTGAAGAATCTGATTAAATTCAAGGCCTTGTGTATTGTGTATAAAACATCACGCAACACAGGACCCCACTTTCTGATTAAAGACTTGGCAGCCTATACTCCGACCCGGGTGCTTCGTTCATCTACTTCATCTTTGTTCATAGTGCCCCGCACCAAAACGGCCACCTGGGGCGACAAATGTTTTATTGTCGCAGCCGCCAGACTCTGGAACTCGCTTCCCCTTCATACCAGAACCTCTCAGTCACTGCTTTCGTTTAGAAAAATGACCAAAACGTGGCTATTTGCACAATAAGTCCTTGGACTAGGTTCATGCTGTCGTTCTTAGCGCCGAGACACCCATGGGTATTTGTGCGCTTTATAAATTTTATAAACATAAACATAAACATCAGCCAGGCTCGCTTGAATCCAGTGGCAAAGTGAGCAAGGGACCCACGTCTGGGCATACCCTGCCAACTTAGGGTGAACAAAGCAAACACAAGGAGATGATGGACGGAGCGCAGAAACCTTTCAGACACTCACCCCCAGTCACAGATCTGGGTTGAATCCATCATCGTTCTTTAGCTCACTTCGCCACCTCAGTTCAGACCCAGCTATATGCAAATCAGTCTTGACCCTGTGCCTCATGGGAACAGCACAGCCCGAACTGCCAAGCCAGGTCTCCCTTTGACCCGGAAACAAGCATCCCGGGACCGGTTTCTGGGTAACACCCTTCATCAGCCAGGCTAGCTTGAAACCAGTGGCAAAGTGAGCATGGGACCCACGTCTGGGCATACCCTGCCAACTTTGGGCGAACAAAGCAAACACAAGGAGATGATGGACGGAGCGCTGAAACTTTTCAGACACTCACCCCCAGTCACAGATCTGGGTTGAATCCATCATCATTCTTTAGCTCACTTCGCCATCTCAGTTCAGACCCAGCTATATGCAAATCAGTCTTGACCCTGTGCCTCATAGGAACAGTCCAGCCCGAACTGCCAAGCCAGGTCTTCCCTGAACCGGAAACAAGCATCCCGGGACCGGTTTCTGGGTAACACCCTTCATCAGCCAGGCTAGCTTGAATCCAGTGGCAAAGTGAGCAAGGGACCCACGTCTGGGCATACCCTGCCAACTTAGGGTGAACAAAGCAAACACAAGGATATGATGGACGGAGCGCAGAAACCTTTCAGACACTCCACCACAGTCACAGATCTAGGTTGAATCCATCATCATTCTTTAGCTCACTTTGCCACCTCAGTTCAGACCCAGCTATATGCAAATCAGTCTTGACCCTGTGCCTCCTGTGAATAGTAGCCCGAACTGCCAAGCCAGGTCTTCCCTGAACCGGAAACAAGCATCCCGGGACCAGTTTCTGGTTAACACCCTTTATCAACCAGGCTAGCTTTAATCAGGTGGCAAAGTGAGCAAGGGACTCATGTCTGGGCATACCCTGCCAACTTAGGGCGAACAAAGCAAACGCAAGGAGATGATAGATGGAGCGCTTGAAACTTTTCAGACACTCACCCCCAGTCACAGATCTGGGTTGAATCCATCATCATTCTTTAGCTCACTTCGCCATCTCAGTTCAGACCCAGCTATATGCAAATCAGTCTTGACCCTGTGCCTCAAGGGAACAGTCCAGCCCGAACTGCCAAGCCAGGTCTTTCCTGAACTGGAAACAAGCCGCCTGGGACCGGTTTCTGGGTAACACCCTTAATCAGCCAGGCTAGCTTGAATCCAGTGGGCAACGGACCCAACTCTGGGCATACCCTGCCAACTTAGGGCTAACAAAGCAAACACAAGGAGAGGGCCTATCCTAGAGGTGACTTATATGTATTAAAAAGGAAGGCAGTAGCGGTGGCATGGCTCGCGTGTGGTGTGGCAGGGGCAGAGCGCGCTGGGGAGGGATCTCGGACTATGCGCAATATAAAAAAATGTTATTAAAATAAACGTACCTTGTCGCCAGGTACTGCATCTCTGCTCCTGCTCTCCTTGTCGAACTCGAACAGGAAGCACAGCCAGGCCCGCCTGACCAATCACCAATCTGCGTTGTGATTGGTTTGAGAGTCCTGGTTCGACTCTCAGCCATGGAATGGGGGCCTGGGCATGTTCTCCGCGCAGTCTGTAATGCAGCCTACATGGAGAACAGGGAAAGCAAGCATGACTGTTTTGGCAGCCCGAGAGGGCCGGCCTAATAGTCATGTGCACTTAGGATGGGCAAATCACTCCTCCCCTGCCACGCTTCGAAAGCAGAGCAGCCCCTTGCCCACCCACAAAGCAGCACAAGTTTAAGATGATAATAACTTAGTTATTATTATTTTATGTTTCTACTTCGCACTGCTTAAAGCAGTGAGGCGACGCTCCTCCGTCATAGAGGAGGAGCCGCCACTGAAGGAAGGTTTGGGACTGACAAAACATTTATATTGGCAGGTCAAAATGGCAGTTTAAAACTTCATACACAGGCTGCAATGGCAGACTTAAGACAGGTTTACAGGGCTACTTAAGTGGGTGGCGCAACAAGTGCTGCAGGCCCACTTGTAGCATGTAATTTACAAGCTTTGGGTATATGCAGTAATACTTTACTGGAGACTTATAAGTAAATTAAACATGCCAATTGGGGACAAGCCAATGTTACCATGTTATAAGGAGTAACCGCACACACTTTAGCAGTGCACAGAGTCTTAAGGGTGACAAAAACAAGATCAGCAAAAATGGAGGAGTACAGCAAAAAGTTTGGGGGAAGATCACTCTAAGGCTGACAGATCTAACAAAGACCATGAACAAATAATATAGAGGTGGCCAGTTTGTCTGATGGTCCATGTGTTAATGTGCAGCGAGGCACTGGTGGTGCATAGTAGAGATTACTTATTTGATTAAGACATTTGCTGACAGTTCTCCTCATCTGATAGCACTTTGGAAGCAGAGGGTCAATGATGTGTGTTCCTGATAACCTCCGGATGGACGTTTGTAACCAAGAGATGACTGCTTGCATTGGAACGGCATGTGATTCATGTGCGTCAGGGAGGCCAAGATATGCTTAAAGATGCAAAATATAGGGCTATTTATCATTTATTTTTCCTGTAGCATTGTTTGAAAAGTTATAAAGTGTTTAAAAAATAAAAACACATTTGCTGACAGAAAAATAAGTGTGTGTCAGTGGGTGGGCAGCATATGTGATGTTAAGGGTTGTGTCAAGTTACTTCCCTGTAACCTTGAATACAACCAAAGGCAACTTCATTCAGTGGCATCTGTCAAAGCGTTTAGTTTTGCAGCAGTGATGTGTACATGGGTGTACAATATATCCCTCATTCAATAAACCTGCATGTGCATAATCGTGCAATATAGTTGCCATCAGTGTAGCCAGGGAGTGGTCTCTCGCCTCCCCTCAGCTATAGCACTGAACAATGAAGATTTAACCTAACTCAAACAATGGATGGGAGAGGGGGAGCCTGAGGACTTTCCCTTGGTAGAGCCATAATGCCACATAGAGCAGCCTCAGGTAGGCATCAGGTAAAGCTGATGTGTTCTTTGCCTGCCTTAGTAACACACTCATATGGTTAGCCTCCAAGAAAGATATTTGTCAATGCAACTATCTCCGACCACATAACAAAGTCACCTTCTCATAGTGACAAACTATGCAGAACAAACCTTCAACCAGCAACATTTGCAAGCTTTAATCACCCATCTCTTGTTAGAGAAGCACCGACTGCTGGAATATAATTACCGCCCTGCGTCTGATAGAGAAAACAGACATGATCCAGCAGTCCAGCATTAATGGGCACCCGATGATTTGGTCAGTGTACCTTCTCATTTCAAGCAGGCCAGGCAATAGGACGTGACCAACTCAGATGCTACAAATCTGAAGTGAATTGGGGAGTGCATAAACGATGAAGAGCCAAATTTACTTTCTCTCAGGGCAAGAAGGATGAGAGCCCAAGGGCAGTGCCCTAAGAAAGCAGAATGTGGCTGCGCGTACCCTGTAGTTATACCTGGGCGCCTAAAGTGAATGTAAATGACTTCACACATCCAGGGTACTCAAGGTGCAAATGGTCTACAATATGTCAGTACATCCAAGAATCCTCCCCTTTCACGTGAGAGCAGATGACGTGTTCCAGAGCTGCTCTGCTGAGGGAGTTTTGCTGTTTTCCCAATGAGACAATGTTGTCCATTTTTAATAAGCCCGCCTCGCCCACACGCACTATTGCCCACAACTTATTTTATTTCATCGACTGGCAGCCCCTGTGATTTAAAATCTCCAGTGTGAGCATAATATGCGGTCCTGGAGACAGGCCAGTCTCTCAAGGCGATCAAGCGGGGAGGAGGTTACACAGAGTGTGTGATAGTCAGATGGACAGATTTACGTTCTATTTTCTATTTACGATAGAACTAAGTACCTTACAGTTTGATTTAAACTTTCCAAAACGTACAATCCACCTGACGAATAATGTGTGTAGATTTAATGTGTGGTTGGATAATGTCTGGTAACGTGTGATTGGTTCAGCTGCTCCCTGCTCGTCATCTAGAAGCCCTGACAGAGCTGACAACGGATGTTTGTTTACATACAGCTGTTAGCTCATTGGAAAAGGCCAAGAAGTGCCTGGGATCCGATGGCGGAGGAGGTTTCCTTGGTTGCCAAATGTGCATACAGTGTGCTTTCGAAGTCCGCTCTAGCTACTTGTGGTCAGTGCACAGGCACCATGGTCCCAAATGCAAGAAAGAGAAAGGGGCCATCATCTCCTGGTTTGGTACTACAGAACAGGCATAATTGGGATGCAATGGACCATTCACACCCCTGGGCCCTGATGCCACTGCACATGCTGCCCTGTGCCTTCCTTTGGCTTGCAAGTGAATAGAATGCAAGTGGAGGGAAATCATTAAAATGTCTTGCCTAGGATTTTTGATGCTGTTTCACTTTTTGGAACCCTGAATACATCAATGCTGACAGCTTAGGGTTCAAAAAGGACTTCCATGCCAAAAAACAATGGAAGTCAATAATAAAGAGAGGTGTCAGTCAGTTTCTTCTTACCCTTTTCAGCAGTCCCTGGGCAATCAGCGGTTACTCGGCTGAGACTGTATCATCCAGAGCAGTATACAGGGGCTTAGCCATACTATTGGATTCAAAACTGATCACTAAGTACACCCTTTTAGCATTTGACTCACAGGGTAGAAAACGCAAGCAGACAAGGATTACTCAGGGAGTTGGTGTGGGGTTAGACACTGCACTGAATAAACATCAAATACCCAATAAACTGCTGTCAAACCAGTACTTACGATTACACAAACAAGAAGTACTTTAATACTAAGCATACTGAAAAAACGTACTTTGCATAAGATACAGAGAGCAGTAATTGGGGAGTACCAGTGGCGGATCGCAGAGTGAGTGCTGCGGGGCGGGTGGCGGGGCTGGGGAGGGGCAGAGTGGGGAGCAGTGGACTTGGACATACGACGGACAGGAGTAAAGTAAGTAATTAAATAAATAAAACTATTTACCTTGTGCTCGCTGCATCACCAACTCGGCGATGCAGCGAGCGCAAGGTAAATAGTTTTATTTATTTATTTACTTACTTTACTCCTGGCCGTCGTATGTCCGAGTCCACTACCCCCCCCACCCTGCCCCTCCACCGCCCCGCAGCACTCCCTCTGCGAGCCGCCACTGAGAGTACCAATGATAAACAGTACCTGTGATGATTTGGAGGGAGTCTCTTTAAGCAGTGGTTGTAGCCTTTGGCCCAGTAGGGGAAATATACAGTAGAGGCATACTGGAGTGAATTTTGTCAGAGTTGCTCTTTCCTTTAGTTGTAGCTCTTGGCTGCCTGCTGCATGTTAAGTATGCTGTTCTCACCTGTTTTGGGTGCAATGCCACAGTACCTGTCTGTGCATTGTGGAATAGCTTGTGAAGGATGCTTGTATACCCAGCTCCTATATAAGTAATTGTCAATGGAAATAGGTTGATTCTTAGTGACGTGCAGCGCACAGCCTGGCGTGTGCGAAGTAGTGCCCATTGGACTCTGCCCCTTCCTCTTCCCTTTCGCCCAGTTGCCCGTCTGTGACCAAGGGTACTCATTTAAAACATGGCAGTTGTCCCGTAGACTTTATTTAGATTGGCATTGACATTAATGCACTTGATCGGGACATCCACCACATTCTTAATGGAGAACCTTGTTCACCAAACTATCACTGAGACCCCTGGTGTCTCATTTAAAGTCTACTGGGCTGCCAGCCAGGTCAGCAGAGGATATGGTCTGCACCACCCTGGCAGAAGACTGTTCATTAAACATCTTCACCTACCTGGCAGAGATCACACTGCCTTCAATGATGCTGCTGCTCCAGCGACTCCATTGAAGGCACTGATACATTTCTGAGTGGGTACACATGAAGCTCAAGAACAAACCCCCGAAGCAGGAGCATGGTCATGCAGAACAAAATAAAAATTACCCCGATGTGTAGGAATTCTTCTCCCTGTGCATGGGGGCCGTGATGCAATTTCACTACCACATCCGCGGTGTGCCGTATGGCAGGCCCCTGCTAGGGAAACAAGTGACAGTCTCTCGGCCTAAATAGGGTGGGACGAAAACTACTGTGACCTGACTTCCATTGGTGGATGGAAAGCTGGGTCAAGAGTTTATTTTGGTGCAGCCAGCTGAAGATGAAAACCTAGCAGGTACTGAAATGGATAGGGGAAACACAAGTTTAGCACAGCAGTGCAAGTACCATTCCACCAATCTCTACCTGGCCCCCTTATTTCCTTAACTTTCAACACCCCTATGGCGACGTTCACAAATTTGATAAGACAGTATGAGAAGGCAGGCTTATGACTGACCTCTGCTCATGGTACAGGTGAGGAAAAAAGGATTGTCAGTCTCCAAATGTATTACCCTGGGTTTGTTTTTGCTAAAACTTATCAAGAGTATTCCTCTATCAGAGTATTCCTTTATAAGTTCCAACATATCCAGTTTGTTGAACCTTGAGAATTGGGACTTATATATAAGGGGTGTGGCTGAATTTGAACCCCAGGGTTTGCATTATGGAAGCGTCCCATGGAAGCAATAGACATTTACATCCATTTTTTGCCCCCAACCTACTTCGGTATTACATTAAGATGTGAAGATGTTTGCTAGTACCTGGTAGTACCTTGTAGTACCTGCACAATATCAAATGGGTGCCCCCTAAATTGTATACAGCTGTGGTCCTATGTAAAGGATGGATCCCTCTTGCACCACATTTACAATGCAGGTGCAGAAATAGACTGCCACGACGCACACCAACTGTGCACTTCCTAGGCAGTGGCATACAGTGAATGTGCCCAATGACAAATCATTTTGAGAAGAGTCTGTGGGAGTTTCCTCGACCTCCCCCCAGAAACCCTACCTCATAGGAGGCCACAATCACATACTGACAAACCTGTGGGCAAACCCAGGCTTCTTCTTTAATATTGGATCAAGCCTACTGCACTGAAAGATGAAACAGTGCTTTGAAACTGTTGTCCAGTGGTTCACTGTGTCACTGTCCACAGTGCCTATGTGAGTAAATCTTTTTGATAAACGAGAGCATGCTCTGCACATATGCCCCAGTGCAGACCAAAGCCCACATTGTATGTACAGCGAACTGTCCATTTGTGTTGTGGCAGTCCTTTAAATGGGAGAACTAGGCACACATTGGGACAGTGCATCATCGCTCCTGACCTGGTGGTAGCGCGTTATAGAAAGGCAGAGCAACTCCTTGAAGCAGTGGTCAGCCTTTGGCTGTATAGTTGGCAAACCAGCCTGCTTTTGAAATGGAGGCAGAGATCTCCATGTAGATGGGCAGTGAGTTATTGCACCAAGTAGTGGGGTGTCCATGGGATCCCCTTTCAAGGGTTGCCCTCAAGGGCACATTGACTCTCAACAGCTTATGCTCAACAGTATATGCTCTGTAATACGGTGCAGAGGCAAAGTGTTTCCTCATTTGCATGGGGTCTTGTTCCAGTAAATGAGGAAACGCCCCCATGAGATCTCGCTAGCACACATGTAATGCTGATGCACACAGTTGTGAGGCACTTGTGCTAGTTGCGGTATTGTCTGGAAATTGATGTTACGTGTTTTTAACTGTTTTTAACTGTTTTAAAGAATCGCTGGCACACTGCACTTTATATCTGAAAGAAACACGTTAGTTAGATTCCTCACCTTAGAATATCCCCAGGCGTCAGGCTGGATCCGGAAAGATTTTTGTAGCAATACCCCTTGCGCATCGCTAGGCGTCGTCTGCGGCTCCGCGTCCGTCGTTGGCGTCGTGCGCCGGAATGACGTCATCGGAGTACTTAGACGCCGCCCTCGCGCGCTGACGACAGTTCTTCTTATTTCCGCGCCAGACAGCGCCGATCCGGGAAGAGCTTACCCCTTAGCCAATTTTTGACTAATCTTTTTGACTCTTTGTGGTCTTCTGTTGACTCGACTCTGGTGCCGGTAGGATGCCTGGGTTTAAAGCCTGTGACTCCTGTCATCGACTGATGTCGGTGACGGACCACCATCGCCGGTGCCTTTACTGCCTGGGGGCCGACCACGACGCGGAGTCGTGCCCCGATTGTCAGGCCTTGACCTCGAAGGCTAGATGGGAGCGGTCCCATAAGCTTCTCGAGCTTCGGCACTCGGCTCCGCGCCGCTCACGGTCCCAGTCCAGGAGGAGGTCCAAGGACCGGTCGCGGAGCCGCAGTCACCATCATCGCTCGTCGGGCTCGAAGTCGTCGGGTAAGTCGAAGCGATCAAAGAAGTCCAAGAGGTGACACCGCTCTTCGGACTTCCCTCGCCGGTCGTGCGACTCGGCCGAGGGTCAGGGTGGTCCCACTCCCGCGGCTCCGTCGGAGCTGCAGGAGCCGCGTCCGTCTCCATACCCGCCGGTCCCTGGGACTAACGCGACTCCGGCGGAGGTCAGTGCCTTCCTCTCGGCCATGAGGGGCCTTGCTCCGCCGTCGACGCCAGCCGGCGCGCCTCTGGGCCCCGCGGGCTCGACTGGGCGACCTCGCGTGCCGGCGGCTCCGGCCCCGGCACCGTCGACGACTTCGGTCCCGACGCCGCAGGTCCCCGAGGGATCCAGGCCTGGATCTCTGTCGGCGCCGGTCGACCTCACGACGCCTCCTCTGCCGGCGCCGACACCTGTTCCACCTCCGGCGCCGTCTCCAGGCGACGCCGTTCCACGGTTTAGCCCCTGTCCGGACCCGGTGCCGGCGCGGCGCCGCCCGGCGTCGCACCCGACGCTGATGGATGAGCGTTTCATCTACCGTCCGGCTCCGATCATTCCTCCTGTTTATCAGGAATCGGATGATGGGGGCGACTGGGAGGGGTCTGAGGACCCTATGGCCATCCAGGGCCAACTTTCACAGGACGGGGCAGACGAACTGGGGGATGCCAGTGGTCTGGACACTTCACCGGACGCTGGTTTCATCTCTCCTCCGACTGTGGCCTCGGAGGAAGGTGCAGCTTTTTCAGGGGTGCTGCGCAAAGCGGCCGAAGCCCTGGGGCTCGAGTTGCCTGCTGTGGCCGTGAGGACTAATATCCTCACAGAGGTGTTAAAACCGTCAGCAAGCTCCACAGAGCCTCTGCTGCAGTTCAACGAGGCCCTCATCGACGTTCTGCAGGGCACTTGGTCCAAGCCCTCCACAGTTCCTCCTCTGGATCGGAACGTGGCCCGGCGCCACCGCGCTGCTCCGGGCGACCCCAGTTTCCTGTCCCAACACCCCACCCCCGAGAGCCTAGTTATCCAGGCCTCCACTTCCCAATCCTCCTTCCCGTCCGCTCCTCCGGATCGGGAATCCAAGAGGCTGGAACAGTTTGGAAAGAAACTGTTCTCTTCCCTGAGTTTGGGCCTGCGGTCTTTGAACACCGCTTGCCTCTTGGACCGTTTCTCCCACTCTCTGTGGGATGCGGTGGAGGACGTGCTGCCCCTGTGTCCGGAGGAGGCCCGGATACGTCTCTCCCGGGCACTTGCTGATGGGCGAGATGCAGCGCGACATGCCATACGGTGTGGACTTGACACCACGGACTCGCTGGGTAAGGCGATTTCCACCACGGTGGCGCTCCGGCGCCACGCCTGGCTGCGGTCCACGTCTTTTTCGGGGGATGTCCAGAGTACCCTCATGGATATGCCCTTTGATGGCGCTCGCCTTTTTGGTGAGAAGGCGGATAGTGCGCTGGCTCATTTTAAGGACTCCCGGGCTACGGCCACGTCCTTGGGTCTCTCGGCCCCACGGCCGCAAACTTCCGCCTTTCGCCCCTTTCGTGGCCAAGGAAGGGGCGCCTCCTCACATCCGCCTAGCCACCGGCCGCAGAACCAACCTGCACGCGGTCGCGGAAGTGGTTTCCGCCGTGGCGGTACTAGAGAACAACGTGCCGGTCAGTCCACATCCACCCAGGCAGCATCAGCCTCAAAGCCCTCCTAGTCCGAGCTTTCAGGCACATTCCACGCCAGTGGGCGGCAGAGTTCGCCATCACCTGCTCCAGTGGCGCTCCATCACTTTGGACAGGTAGGTGCTGCAAATCATCCGAAGGGGCTACTTCCTCCCCTTCGAGACGACCCCTCCAGCCATGCCACCGCAGTGCCACCGTATATCGGAGGATCACTTGAATCTTCTGCAGGAGGAAGTTACGGCCCTCTTGGCCAAAGAGGCCGTCAAGCGCATTCCTGGTCCAGAAGTAGGCCGTGGTTGCTATTCCCACTACTTTCTGGTTCCCAAGAAGGGCAAAGGGGGCCTACGCCCTATCTTGGACCTCAGGAGCGCCAACAACTTCCTCCGGAAGAAACGGTTCAAGATGCTAACTTTGGCTCAGGTTCTGGCTACCCTGGAGTCTGGATGGTAGCGTTGGACATGCAATACGCCTATTTTCACATCCCCGTCCTGCCGGCCCACCGGCGTTACCTGCGGTTCATGGTGGGTCAGGAGCACTTTCAGTTCACCGTGCTCCCCTTCGGCCTCACTAGTGCCCCTCGGGTGTTCACGAAAGTGATGGCGGTGGTCGCAGCTCATCTGCGCAGATCGGGGGTTCCAGTCTTCCCCTATCTCGACGACTGGCTGTTGGAGGCGGGCTCGCCCCAGCAAGTCGTCTCCCACCTCCAGACTACGGCCGACCTCCTGCATTTGCTGGGGTTCTCCATCAACGTGCCGAAGTCACACCTGAGACCCTCCCAGAAGCTCCTCTTCATCGGAGCGGTACTCGATTCGGCGCAGTTCCGGGCTTATCCTCCGGAACAGCGGGTCCGGGATATTCAGGCTCTGATTCCCATCTTTCGGCCTCTATCCTGGGTTTCGGTTGGTGCTGCGGCTTCTGGGGCTGATGGCCTCCTGCATCCTGTTGGTGCATTACGCCAGGTGGCGAATGCGGGCTCTGCAGTGGGACCTTAAGTTTCAGTGGGCCCAGCATCGGGGCAACCTGTCCGACCATGTCTTGATCTCGGAGGGCACTGCGAACCAGTTGCAGTGGTGGCTCACGGACCGCGATTGGGTCAGCGGCAGATGCCTCTCCCTACCCCAACCAGAGCACGTAGTAGTGACGGACGCGTCCCTCCTGGGATGGGGGGGCCATATGGGAGAGGCGGAGATCAGAGGACTCTGGTCTCCGGCGGAGGCTCAACTCCATATCAACCTTTTGGAGCTGAGAGTGATCCGGCTTGCACTGAAAGCCTTCCTTCCCTCTGTCCAGGGCACTACCACCATGTGGTATTGCAACAAACAGGGCGGGGTGGGGTCGTGGACCCTTTGTCAGGAGGCTCTGCGCCTCTGGACATGGCTGGAACACCAGGGCATCACCCTGGCGGGCTCTCTGAACGCCAGAGCAGACGAACTCAGCCGCCGGTGCATGATGGATCACGAATGGCGTCTGAACTCGGACGTGGCGCAAGGTCTCTTTCTGCAGTGGGGAGAGCCTTGGTTAGATCTATTCGCCACCGAAGAGAACGTGCAATGTCAGCAGTTCTGCGTGTTGGAATTTCCTAGGCAGCACTCGCTCGGAGACGCTTTTCGTCGCGAGTGGAGTTGCGGTCTGTTGTACGCCTTTCCGCCTATACCACTTCTACCCAGAGTGCTGAAGAAGATCAGGCGCGACCGGGCCCAAGTTATCTTAGTGGCTCCGGATTGGGCACAAAGGTTCTGGTATCCCGAGCTACTCAGTATGTCAATCGATCCCCCGATACGACTGCCTCTTCAGGAGGACCTTCTGTCGCAGCAGCAGGGGACGGTCCTCCACCCGAACCTGTCCAGCCTCCACCTCCATGCGTGGGGATTGAGCGGCGGCAGTTGATGCCATTTGACTTGCCTCCTGAAGTCTGTGATGTCATTCTGGCAGCCAGGCGTCCCTCCACAAAGACGGTATACGCCTGCCGGTGGAACAAATTTGTGGCATGGTGCACAGCAAAGGCTGTGGATCCCCTTTCCGCCCCTCTTTCTGAGGTTCTCCTCTTTCTTCTTTCTTTGGCCCAGCAGGGCTCTGCTTTGGGCACCTTGAAAGGTTATCTTGCTGCAATCTCTGCCTTCTTACGGCTTCCTGATCAGCCTTCTCTTTTCAAGTCCCCTGTTGTTTCACATTTTCTCAAAGGAATTACTCACATGTTCCCTCCTGTCCCCTTCGTAATGCCTCAGTGGGACTTGAATCTTGTTCTGACCTTTCTGATGTGCGCTCCTTTTGAGCCTCTTCACAATTGTCCCATTCGTCTTCTGACCCTGAAAACTGCTTTCCTGGTAGCTATCACCTCGGCTAGACGGGTGAGTGAGCTCCAGGCTCTGTCATCTAAGCCTCCATTTCTTTCTGTTCATCCGGACAAGGTTGTCCTCCGGACTCGTCCTTCTTTTCTACCAAAAGTGGTGACCCCCTTTCACATCGGGCAATCTGTCACATTGCCCACCTTCTTTCCGCCTCCGCATCCTTCAAAAGAGGAAGAGAGGCTCCACCGTCTGGACCCAAAACGGGCGCTGTCCTTTTATTTGTACCGCAAAAATTTGGTCGTCCTGGTGGACGACCAACTTTTTTGTTGGATACGTAGGAGCTAAGAAGGGGAAAGCGGTACACAAACGGACCATCTCACGGTGGGTCGTGTTGTGTATTAAACTTTGTTACTCCTTGGCAAAAAAGGACCCTCCTGTTGGGTTGAGGGCCCATTCCACCCAGGCCACAGCGGCTACTACTGCCCTGGGCCGGGGAGTTCCCTTGCAGGACATCTGTCAGGCGGCGACGTGGGCTTCACTGCACACGTTTGTCAAGCACTATTGCCTGGACAGCCAATTCCGGAGAGATGGCTACTTTCGCCGTTCTGTTCTCCAGGACTTTCTGGTGTGATCTTGGTTCGCAGACCCACCACCGGGGTTGGTATTGCTGGGGTATCTATGCTAAGGTGAGGAATCTAACTAACGTGTTTCTTTCAGATGAACAAGTTACTTACCTTCGGTAACGATGTATCTGTAAGAAACATTAGTTAGTTAGATTCCTCACCGACTCACCCATCCTCCTCGTTCTGCGAACTGACATCTAGGGTTAAGGCTATCCTTTTCAGGGCCCTAGATTTTTTGGCACCAGTGTCGGTCTCTTGCATGGCTCTGCGTTCCTGGCGCGGAAAGCTATGTACAAGAACTGACGTCAGCGCGCAAGGGCGGCGTCTAAGTACTCCGACGACGTCATTCTGGCGCACGACGCCAACTGCGGACGCGGAGCCGCAGGCGACGCCTAGCGACGCGCAAGGGGTATTGCTACAAAAATCTTTCCGGATCCAGCCTGACGCCTGGGGATATTCTAAGGTGAGGAATCTAACTAAATAATGTTTCTTACAGATACATCGTTACCGAAGGTAAGTAACTTGTTCTTTGAATTCCTACTCTGGACCCTTACCTCAGCTGCCTTTCTGCCCCATACTCCAGTCCACCGCGTGCTCGCCTGTTTGTTGTGGAGGGTATTGAGGGCTGCCTGGTTCTTTCTCTCCGGTCTCTGCTGGGGGCGGAACAAGCGGGTTAGCACACTAGCACCCACTCTCTATTTAATCCATCTCATTTCTGTCGCGCAGCGGATGCGCTCAGTTGGGAGGCACTCGCACTAGTTGGGGTATTGTCTGGAAATTGATGACGTGTTTTAAAATTTTTAAAACAGATTTAAAGAATCGCTGGCACACTCCACTTTATTTTGAATTCCTACTCTGGACCCTTACCTCAGCTGCCTTTCTGCCCCATACTCCGGTCCACCGCGGGCTCACCCGTTTGTTGTGGAGGGTATTGAGGGCTGCCTGGTTCTTCCTCTCCGGTCTCTGCTGGGGGCAAAACAAGCGGGTTAGCGCATCAGCGCCCGCTCTCTATTTAATCCATTTCATTTCCGTTGCGCAGCGGACGCACACAGTTGTGAGGCACCCACGCTAGTTGCGGTATTGTCTGGAAATTGATGACGTGTTTTTAACTGTTTTGAACTGTTTTAAAGAATTGCTGGCACACTGCACTTTATTTTGAAATCCTACTCTGGACCCTTACCTCAGTTGCCTTTCTGCCCCATACTCCGGTCCACCGCGGGCTCACCCGTTTGTTGTGGAGGGTATTGAGGGCTACCTGGTTCTTTCTCTCTGTTCTCTGCTGGGGGCAGAACAAGCGGGTGAGCGCACTAGCACCCGCTCTCTATTTAATCCATTTCATTGCCATCATGCGCCCGTCCCCGCCTGTTCTGTGGCCAGCGCCAGCCATACTGTTGGATGCCCCCCCGGTGCCCGAATCCTCTGGTCCAGGACTCAATTGCTTGAAATGAGAGATTCGTGCTGTGGCGCCTCGACTTTATGTGAGTTTTTCGGACCCCTGGCTCAATTTAAATGCGCCGCTTGTCCATTCACTTTTAAGTTAGACCCCACAGTCCCACCCATGTTATCCTCAATTCTCCCTGGACCGTAAGGACCAAACTGGTCTCTCCCACACCATCAAAGCCTGTCTACTCAATTCTAGATCGCTCCCTCGTCATTCGAGCAACATTTGGCTCTTCCTTGAAACTCATGCCTGGGATATAATGTTTCTAACCGAAACATGGGTTAGGGATTCCTCTAATCCCGACCTCAATCTTGCTGTCCATCCTGACTATCGTTTTGTGGGAGTAAATCGGGCTAACATCAAGGTGGGAGGTGGGATTGCAGTGATCCTACCTTCGTGCTGGGATATCTCTTTCAGGAAACTCCCTAACATTGTGAAAAGAATAGCCTTCACAGGTTTATTTGTAGTTCTTCAGTAGTTTTATTGGTTAAACAGCATCCCAGCAGAGAGTAGCTTCTTTCACACCAGTGACTCTCTTCAACTGTTCTCTACAGAACTTTCCCTCACATCCATTCCATATGTACCTAGGTAACAAGGCTATGACATAAGCAATGTGGAGATCTCTACACATCTCCCTTTTACACAATACAACGAACATAAGTATATATAGTAACAGACCAAGGAAAAGTCAAAAGAAATAAAAATATTATTTGAACAAGATGTACAAAATATACATTGAGAAATAGATCCAAAATTCTAAAGACACATTTCATGGTACTGTCCTACGGTCTAGGCACTTTACAAACATTTCCTTGACTCCAAATTGTATCATTTTCCAAGATTACAACATTAGATTTTAGGTTGTTAACTTGAAAAGGTCCTATATATTTGCTTTCCCCTTAACAAACCCATTCATTTTTCCGTACTGCAACCCAATCACCCACTTGAATAGACACCTGTTTAACTCCTTTTCTGAAATTATAAATGTTTTTCATCTTTTCCTGACTATCTTTAACATTTTCCAACATTTGTTCACGATCAATCCATATTTTTTCTTTTTTACATAACCAAATTGGACACTCTTTTTTCCCTGGTTCCCTTCCCTTAAGAGACACAAAATGAGCTATACCAGTGCTAGAGTGAGGAGTGATTCTATGCATCCTCATAATTTTCCTCAACTCTTCTCTCCAAGATAATCCATTAGCAAGTGATAACTGAACATTTTCCATTATAATGCGATTAGCTCTTTCCATGAGACCATTAGCTTGAGTTCTGAAAAGAGCCACTCTCTCATGAATGATACCCATCTTTTTGAGATATTCTTCCATCTCCCTTGAAACCAATTGTCGGTCACTATGCTAGCCGGTATCCCCTCCTCGAGAAACGTTTTCTCAAGAAATCTTATAACATTTTTAGTATTGATTTCTCCCATGGTTTCTATTGCAAACCACTTAGAATGGTAATCGACTAGAACCAAAATAAATCTGTCTCTTACTCCTAGTTTATTAACCGTTCCAATAAAATCCATAGATAGTTTTTCCCATTGTCTTGATGGAAATTTAGTACATTCCAAAGGAGGTTTTAGACTTATCACTGTTTAAGCAGAATTGACAGTCCTTCACCAGGGCCTCGACTTCACTATCAACTCCAGGCCACCAGAATGATTCTCTCATTCTTCGCTTCGACATTCCCTGTCCTGGGTGACCCTCATGAGTTATCTCAAGAATATGTTTCCTTACACCTCTAGGAGGTACAATTTGCCATCTCCTCATAATATTCCCATTGTTCAGACTCAATTCTTCCCTGACTTTAAAGAATTCCGCAAACTACAAATCTTCGTTATCATTAAAATCCCAACCTTCAACTATTTTGGATTCTACTTTTTTCAATACAGAATCACTCTCCATGGCCTTACTCCACTCCACAGACGACAAGGCAACGACACCTGTCATACCACCAATGTCACCATTTACATCACCACAAATTTCATCACACTCGGCATCTAGAGGCATCCTTGATAAATAGTCAGCAATCACGTTTTTCTTCCCTTTGACATACTCAACTTCATAATTGAACTCCATAACAGATAGTAACCACCTAGATATCCTTGGAGTTATGCTCCCTTCCAAACCTCCACCACCTTTGAAAATAAATAACAATGGTTTATGATCAGTTCGTATTCTGAAAGGGAGACCCCACAAGTAAAATTTAAAGTGGCACATTCCCCAGCAACACGCCAATGCTTCCCTTTCAATTACCGAATAAGATCTTTCTGCACCAGTGACTCTCTTCAACTGTTCTCTACAGAACTTTCCCTCACATCCAATCCAGGTAACAAGGCTATGACATAAGCAATGTGGAGATCTCTACACATTGGCCCCCTAGAAGCGATGTATTTTAGCATCTCTGCTGCATCGAATATAGCCATGGCTGGAATTTTCATTTACAAACCCCCTAGTTTCTCGCCCCAACATCTAACAGACTTTTATAATATTGCTGCTGACCTGTCGCTTAAACATCCACATTTTACAATCCTTGGCGATTTTAACTTACATGTGGATGTCACTAATTGCACTAAAGCGGATCAGCTTCTAGTAACCCTGGAAGGCCTTAATTTGACCCAGCAGGTCAGTGGCCCTACCCATCGGGCAGGCCATACGCTGGACTTACTTTTCACTAACAATTATAATCTGACCACAGCACCGCCTCTGACTCGTACCTGGTCAGACCATTTCTTAATCCCGTTTAGTTTGGCTGTACCTTCTCGTCCAACTAATGCCTCTAAGGCCCGGGACTTTAGTAGGAAGTGGTTTGAAATGTCTTCTAATACTATGGCCCCTGCCCCCTACCGCACCCCTTTGCAGTTAGTTGGGGATTCGGAACCCCTTGATACTGTTGCCCCCTTGCAATCCATTGTCTCCTCTAGACAAAAACCTTCATCCCCCTGGTTTACCCCGGTTTTTGCGTGCTGAAAAAAGCTGGTATAAGAAACTTGAGCGGCACTGGAGAATACTCTATGACACAGAGGCTAAATTAATCTATAGAACTGCCATTAAGAATTTCCACAAACTTAAGCGCTCGGCAATGAGAGAGTATTTTATCAATGAATTTAACTCCGCCGGTAACTCTTCTAAAACCCTTTTTAAAATAGTGAAAGATTTTACTAAACCTTCCACTTTATCTACCACTATTCCCCATACTCAGGAACTCTATAATGGGCTATCTGATTTTTTCCAAGACAAACATTTAGACACATACTCAATGTTTGGCCCCACCTATGAGATTCCGGTCCAAAACACTTTGGTAGCTAATAGTGATACATTTACGTCCTTTCACTTGATCCCCATTAATACATCACTCTAAAAACTGCTCGCCTGCAAATCAGGCTCTCCAAAGGATCCTTGCCTGGCACAACTATTTAGCTCTCTAGCCCCCCTTATTATTTCTCCTTTGAATCGGATTGGGAACACCTCCCTGCAAACTGGGTCTTTTACCTCGACCTGGAAACAGGCCATGTTAATACCATTTTTTTTTTTTTTTAAACTGACGCCTATCTATCTGTTTTTAAAAACTACCCCCCTATCTCTCTCCTACCAAAACCAGCCAAAGTTTTGGAAAAAGTAGTTCAGGAGCAACTATCTAGCTACCTTGAGTCCTGTCATCTCTTTCATGACTCACAGTATGGGTTTAGATCTGGATATAGCAGTGAGTCTGCTCTTCTGGAGGTTTCTGAGACTATTTGCGAATGCATGGATGCAGGCGAAGCAGCGATGCTGGTGCTCCTCGACCTGACCGCGGCATTCAACACGGTCTCTCATGCTATTTTACTTGAAAGACTTTACAATCTTGGGATTCAGGGCACCCTCTGTCCTGGATCCGATCCTTTCTAAGTGGCCGCACTCAACAGGTCTTCCTTCAGCCATTTGTTGGCCACAGTGGTAGAATCTTGTGGAGTCAGAGTGATTTAAAGACCACTCTGAAGCAGCTCTTTATAATTTTAGACGCTGCCCGTGTAACACTTCCACCTGGATGACATTAAACACGTTTAGGCTCAACGCTGATAAAACCAAGGTGTTGTTCTTTAATAAAAAATAAAAAAACTCTGCCACTATTGTGGTGGCCATCGGAGTTGAATCCTCCTCCGGAACCTGTGGACTCAGTCAGGAATCGTAAATCTCAAATCAACCAGGTTTCCTCAGCGTGTTTCGGCAAATTGCACATGATCCGTTGAATTCTCCCTTTCTTTCCTCTGGAGTCGCGCCGGACCATTATCCATGCCCTGATCACCTCACATCTGGACTATGCAAATAGTCTGTACGCTGGGGCTCCAGCCTACCTGATCAAACGCCTGCAGATTTTTCAGAATCCGGCGGCAAGGCTGATCTGTAACATCCCATATCGCCACTCGATCTCGCCCCACCTGAAGAAGCTCCACTGGCTTCCAGTGATTAAACGCATTCAGGTTAAGTCACTGGTTTTGGCTTTCAGAACAATTCAGGGTCAGGGCCTAGCCTACCTTAGAGCTCGACTTAAGCTTGCTCAATCCAACCGCTCACTCAGATCGAACCATCTCTGCCTTATGATGACTCCCTGTTTTCGCCACTCCAGAATGTGTGGCAGAGCTTTCACATTGATTACTGCCAAAACCTGGAATAGCCTGCCACTGTCCTTGCATATGGCTGAATCTGAAACCACTTTCCGACGTGACTTGAATACCTGGCTGTTTTCCAACTCTTAGCCCTCTTTGGTACCTGCAACTGCCGCCTGTCTTAGCACCGGGACACCCCCGTTGGGGATAGCTGAGTGCTTTATAAGTCTAAAAAAATGAATAACAAAATGAATAAATATTATAGGAGGGGCGCCGCACAAGTGTTAGAGGTCCCTTTTGTATATCAAAGTGTCCTGGGGGTGTGGAAAGCAGGGGCACAGGCCTGTAGCGACCCCAGAGCGCTTTGTGTAATACAGCCCTAATACTGTGTATCCATTTACCTAATATCGCACCATGAGAGCCAGGACAGCAGACAAACATGGTAGTTCCTATATTCAATTCAGTATCCATCTGACTTGATGCCACGTGTGGTATGTCTGGCTAAAGTCTACAGATATGTTTCTTTTTAATTAAAGTACTGATGAATTGTGTGTATGAGAGCGTGAACATGTAAGCACCTGTAAGAAGTTATTGCAGTGAGGATTAGTGATGGAAGGATGGGAAGGGGTGGAAGGAAAAAGGGACAGATTGCCCCACAGACACAGTGTCTCACAACACAATCATCAGAAGACTCCACGAGTAGAGTATGCAAAGACCAGCACTCAAATGATCTGCTACTTCCTCACAAGAAGAACCCAAAGTGTCAGGCTGGCACCTTTTACATCAGAATCCAGAAATGCAGCATACCCCAGGGTCTTCCCTAAGGACCACCCTGTTCAACATCTACCTGGCTCCACTCACCAACATCATCAGATCCCAAGGAATCACCATCATGTCCTATGCATATGACAGCCAACTCATTCTCTCCATGATGGACAAGATGCCTGCCAGCAAACCAACTTTACCGACTGCATGACCCTCGTGGTGGACTTGATGAGTGCAAACTGCTTGAAAATTGACTCCGTCTAGACTGAAGTACTGGTCTTTGGAAACAAGAACTCCCTGCGGGACGCCACCTGGTGGCCAGCAGAACTCATACCCACTCCAACACCCACCAACCATGCCAAAACCCTGCAGATCATCCTAGATTACATCACATCGCCTACACCTTTTCTACATGCAATGTAGCATAACATATATGTTATTACTCCTTTTTTGTTGTTATATGTATTCTGAATTCAATAACATTTATAAAGTGAAATGTTTTTCCTGTACACTAGTTGTGGGCGGAGAGCATGTATTTCAGCTGTGTTCTAGTTGGAGTTGGTGGGAAACAAATAAGTCAAAGGTGAATAGAAGACATAGGGTTGTGGGATCCCCCGACAGCCGGATATCACCTGCTGCATTATGGACTGCAGAGTTAGGCGGGTCAGCTGAGGTAGCTCATTGACAGCGGGTTTAAAGAAAGTAAGCAGTAATTAGTTGGAGCCAGTGGTTGCAAGTGGGGCCCACTGTCACTCATTTTTGGGGACCAGTACTTACTTTTCTCAACAGATTTTGACTGACAGCAAGAGAGGTAAAAACGCAAAAAGAGGAACAAAGGAGGAAGAGAAAGATGTGAAAACAGTAACAATGAGAGAAAGCAGGGATGAAAAAGAACAAGCAAGAGTGAGATAAAGAAGCAAGGAGTGTCTGGTGGTGGATTAAGGAGGCATGAAGTAAAATCTAAAATAGGTAGCCTTGGTATTCGACATCCCAACCTTTGATAGCACCGTCCCAAGGCTTCTGAACAAAACTTTGGGCCGACACTTATGGGGCTGTTCACAAAGGTAACTTACACTTGTGAGTAAGTTACACATTTAACTTTACTCTTACATTTTCAGTAACTTTACTACTTTTGGCTATTCACAAAATGTAAAGTTACTCAAATAGTAGACTTACACTTCTCTATCTGCTGAAAAGGGGCAAAATTATGAGTGCACGTTACTACTGCCAACAATAAACAGTAGTAGGTCCAGCACCACACATGGCCAGCTACTGATACTGCAAACCCCTGATACTGCAAAATCCTCCCACAGACAACAGCACAGATGGGAGACTTAACCCCTTAGGAAATAGTGTTCAAATAAATTGTTATTTTAAATATTTACAAACTTATACAAATATAATTTAATGTTAAAAAAATAAAAAGTGTATTATTTAATAATATGATATTTAACATTCTTTTGGAATTTAAACCTTAATGTAAAATTCTATGTCATTTTTTAAATTCAAAATAATTAAATTTCTTTCAACTAATTCTATATGTCACTTTTAATAATTATTAATGCATAATAAAATAAGTTAATATTTTAATGTAAACTTCAGAAAATAATTTGAATTTAATTTAATGTATTTAAATTGAATATAAAAACTCAAAATTAAGTTAGTAGTAGCTGTAGCATTTTCTACTTTTATTCTAAGCTTAAAATAAATTTGTAAACTTAATTCACAATAATATTTAACCTAGAAATATCTTTACTATTTTCCTTTTTCCTATCTTTCACAATAGGTAAGTCTCAACTCCTGGATAGTTATTGATATTTTTAATTGTTTTAAATAATTAAATGTGTTTTATTATTTTGCCCTATGGAATTATGTTTTAAGATCATCCATTATATTCTGTAGGAGTATGTTTTAGTACCAATGGTTTGCCATGTGTGGTGCTGGACTTGCTTCAGCTCTGAGGTGGAGTAATATACTACCATTTTGGGTCCTTTTTTAGCTGTAGTAACTTTAGAAGTCCAGTTTGTGAATAGCAATGGGCTTACTCTTCTGAAGGCGAGCAGATGTCCCTCCTTAAATCGGTCCTTACTCCTCACTAATCCCCTCCCTTTAGTCATTAAGGATTCTTCATTTTCTTTCATGTCTGTCCCATTTTTACTTCTATAAAGTATACTTACGTGTGCAGTGACTCCACAGTCGGGTTGAGACCTATGCACGTAAGTTTGTGAATAGCATTTTGTAGTACTATTGCAGTACTGCTAAATGCTGAACAAAATGCAGTTTGCGAATAGGTCCTTTAGTCTTTTACAACTTAAGTACTGAGAGTAAGGTTCTGATTGGTTGCGTTGCGATGGTTGGTCCCCTTATCTTCTGCAACAGACGTCTTAAAACAATGGTTTCAATGCTACCCATAGACATTAAGGCAGACATTTAACATAGTGTTAGGGCACTTGAACCATATCCTGTTCATACTGCCATCAGATGGTGACATAATCTTGCAACTATCACCGCTATACATGGAACACACTCTAGGATATGGAATAAATGCTTTAATCCCAAGTCATGGTTGAGTGCATGCCGCTATTGACAAGTGTTTATTTATTCAACATGTTCTACAGTAAGTTACAAGATGTACTCAACTTTAGTAGGAGGAACCATTGCAATGACCACAGTAGCACAATTTATAGCTCTTTAAACACTGAAGTTTAAAAGCTCTTTAAAGTTTCAAATGCTGCGATGTGTGAAATTTAGTGTGCCCCTCTTCTGAGCATCACAAGGATCTGAGGCCGAGTCAATCATCCCAGCCTCTAACTTGTGAGCGATGCACACAGATTCTGGTCACTGACACATTACCCACTGAGCAATCATACATGCAGTAACATCAAAAAGAAATCTCATGACAATCTGTCAATGTGTTCATGAAGCCTTTCATGGTCAGGGGTTACTCTGCAGACACAACTTGGCTTCTGTCTGCATAAACTTGCAGGCCTCAGAGTCCACATATGTTCCTTGCACCCTGGGCTAGTGCTCACTGAGACAAAGGCACACTTCTGTACTAGTTTAAAGAATGGTCATCATGGGCAGTATTATAAATACGGCACACTTTCCTTGTTTGCGCCATGGTGCACCTTTTAGATGGTGCGGTGCAAGCAAACAGGGACAGTGTGCCGTATTACAGGGAATGCGCTGTGCTCAGGGCAGCTGAGAACTTGTGCTTCCCTCGGTGTAGTGCATTCAGTGAAATAAGGAGTGGCTGCTTCAAGGTTGCTCCAAGTTTCACAGTGCAGGCAGAGGGGAGAAAGATCCCCTTGCAAGTGGGTGCAGTGAGTGACTACACCCGCCTGCAGGAGGATGTATGGGGAGTCCATGGGACCCTCCCTGATGCCAGCCTGACTGGGGGTACAAAAGAAGGGGCATGTCGAGGCATCCACTGACAGTTGTGTGTTGAAGGGAGGTCACTTTTAAGTCAATTAAGTTCTTGGGCACAACCCAGATGGTCGCCTAAGGCAAGCCCGTCTGCGCCCGTCCGTGGCCGTCCGGGGCTAGGGGCCATAACCCCTGGCCCTAGGCTGAGATACTCTGCTCCGGCGTTACTTCATCTGGCTGTAGGTCATCAGGGGCTCAATAATGTCACCATTGCCAAACTAGAAAAGGAAAACATTCGGAGGCAACAGGTGACTAGCAGCCTCACCTTTTTGAGGAAAACTCCTCTGAACAGCATCAGCCCGGATCACGTTCCGGATTTAAATATAGTGATCCTAAACACCAGATCACTACAGAAACATCACCTAGAAATGTTTACACTCCTCCAGGAGGGGGACATTGACATTCTGGAATTAACAGAAACTTGGTTGGGTGATACCTCTGCCCCGGATATTATCGCTGCCCTTCCTGGGGAATTTGATGCCTTATGGCACAACAGACAGGATAACAAGAGAGGGGGGGGGTGGCGATTTTCTTTAAAACTAAGCTTATGGCCACAAAGATCATTGCAGAGAGCATTGACAATTCTGATTTATTAGGAATTAAAATCTCCCTTAAATCTTCCTGTCTCCTGCTCCTGGTGGTCTACCGTCCTCCGGTGGCAACTCCGAGGTTCTATGACTATCTTACTGAGACCGTGTCCGATCTCAGCACTCAATACCAACGTCTCATGGTGGTCGGAGACTTCAATCACCATTGGGAAATAATCCCGAGAGAGCCGTATGCCAAACAGCTTGAAAGAGCAATGTCCTCCATGGGGCTTGTCCAAATGGTTGACCGTCCATCCCATATTAAGGGGCATACTCTAGATCTGATCTGGTCTTCAGATAGGCGGGTCAGGCTCACGGACATCCAACCCTGCGCCTGGTCAGATCACTTCCTGATCTCGTGCTGGGTGCCCGTCGACGGCCCACTTCCACTAGTTCCTCTTAAATGGAGGAAGGTGCGGAGCTGGAATAAAATTCAGGCCGAGATATTAGGGGCTATATTACAGAGGCCATCCCCACCTAATTCAGACGCAGGCAACATGGATCTAGAAAGCATTACCTTTACTAATACCTTACATGCTGCTATCGATCAGGTAGCTCCAGAACGTACGGAAAGAATTAGACACAAATGTAAGGGGGCCCCCTGGTTCAACGAACCATTGAGGGAAAGGAAACAAAGCCTTCGCCAAGCTGAAAGACGATGGCGGAAAGTCTATGCCCCCGCTGAGCTAATAATTTACAAATCCCTCCTTATACTGTACAAAAAGGCTATTACATCTAGGAAAGCCGAGTACTATGCGGAGCGTATTGCCAGCGCATCCAACATCCAAAAGGAGACTTTTAAGATTCTGAAAGAACTTAGCAAAAAGTCAGACATCAACCCTGCAGCCGCACCTTCTGACTGCAATGCCCTCCAGGTCTTCTTTCTACAGAAAGTAACCAACATCCTTCTAGAGATTAAAGACACACGGATGACTACAGGCGCCTCGGAATCGCTTCCTTCCCCTCCTTTCAAGGGCAATCCTATCACCAGTTTTCCGCTCTTGGATTTAAGTTCTCTTTCTTCTCTGGTCTATGGGACCAAGTCAGGATCCCCTATTGACCCTTGCATCCCTCGGATTTTTAGAATGGCATTTCCTGCTTTGGAGAATCAGATTCTTGTATTACTGAATACGTTTCTGACAATCGGTCAGGTCCCTGCTAATATGAAGGAGGCCAGAGTTATTCCTCTTTTTAAAAAAACAGGTGCTGACTGGACCATACTAAAGAACTATAGGCCTATTTCTCAGCTTCCCTTCCTGGTGAAGGTCTTGGAGAAACATGTTTTGATAACTCTCTCAGCTTTTCTGGAAAAGCATGAGATTCTCCAGGTCCACCAAGCAGGCTTTAGAGCCCATCATAGTACGGAGCTAGTCATGCTGTCGGTCGTGGACGAACTCAGACGAAAGGCCGATAATAAAGAATCGAACACCCTGATCTTATTAGATCTGTCAGCGGCGTTCGACGCGGTTTGCCACCAAATACTACTCTCTCGATTGGCAGACCTGGGCATTCAAGGACAGGTCCATAAATGGCTAGAATCCTTTCTATCGGGGCGAACGCAGAGGGTCCAACTGGCTGAGCAGGTATCGGACAAGGGCATCATCTCTTGCGGGGTCCCTCAAGGATCCGCACTGTCCCCCCTCTCTTTAATATATACCTACAGCCCTTGGTGGCCGCGCTAGCCAAAATGGACTGTAGAGTGTTCAGCTATGCGGATGACACTCAACTCATCCTAAGGATTGAGAATTCGGCCTGTGCCCAACAGTCTGCTTAGAGCATACTCAGGTTCACAGTTAACTGGATGACGGCTAACTCTTTAAAAATCAACCCTGACAAGACGGAGGTCCTTGCTATTTCAACTAAAGGCAACCCCTTGCTATTTCAACTAAAGGCAACCCTTGGAATGACCTCTTCTGGCCTCAGGGGCTAGGAGTCCCCCCCATACCAGCATCTGTGGTGAAAAGTCTGGGCATAAAGATCGACTCTGAACTCTCGATGACCAATCAGGTTAATGCGGTGGTCGGTACTTGTGTCGGTCTTTTACGACAGTTGAGGAAACTGGTTCCCCTCCTCCCGGTCTCAACCATGAAGACAATCGTAGCCGCTACGATAGTCTCTAGACTTGACTATGGAAATGCTCTTTATGTTGGCCTACCTCAGAAACTCACAAGTAAACTGCCGATAGTTTTGAATGATGCAGCCAGGCTCATTTTTAGATTCCCCAGAAGTGAATTGAGTGAATTGCACTGGCTACCCATTAAGCAAAGAGCCCAGTTTAAGGGTCTGTGTATCACCCACAAAGCCCTCTACGGACATGCCCCTGACTATATAAAAGAACGGGTACTCAAATACGTGCCAGGACGTGTGCTGCGCTCTGCGGAAGCCAGCAGACTAATATGTCCTCGTTTCAATTCCACAACCAAAGGAGGGAGAGCTTTCTCAATCCTCCTGCCACAACTTTGGAATCAGTTGCCTGGAGAGTTACGGAAGGAATATAGACTCTTATCCTTCCGAAAACAACTTAAAACCCTCCTTTTTAGAGCAGCGTTTGTTATGGTTGTGAAACCTTTCAGTACCTGAGGACCCAGCCTGCTTTGTTTGTTTCTTCCTCTGTGTGAGTGCTATGAGACCTGCCGGTATATACGCACTATACAAGATTAAATTAACAATAACAATAACAATAACAATACTGCCAGAGAAACAAAAGCACCTTTCCACACCCAGGTGTTAGTCTCTTCTCTGGGTGCAGTCTTTACACCTCTTTCGGGGCCATTCACCAGATGGATGACAGTTGGAAGCTTCTGTAAATTAGGCTTTAGGAGTTTCAGTTTGGGAAAAGGTAACTTTCTAAAAGTTACTTTTCCTTAATATCTATCAAAATTCCACCTTCACCATTAAAGTGGCCTTTTGATAAATATTAAAAAGAGTTGTTGAATCATGCTTCTAGCTGGTCTCCACCCTGAGATAGCAGAATTAATATTTCATAATGCCTCAAAGTGTTTCTCAATGGAGCAGCCAGCGTTCTTACAGTGAACATATGTTTCAGGTGCTAGTCACTGTAAGATCATGTTAACATTACATTTCTACATCTCATACTTTTACATACTATGTACCCTGCCTTATGGGTTACAAGGCCTACTTAGGGGTGACTTATTAATATATGAAAAGACAGTTTAGACCTGTCAATAGGGTTTGTTTTTATAGGTTGAATTGCAGTTTTTACACTGCTCCAATCCGGCTACAGTGGTAGGGCTTAAGCTATGTTTGCACTTCCACTTCAGTAGATGGTACAATAAGGGCTGCAGTCCATTAGTGGCATTTAAGTTCCAGGCCCTGGATGCAGTTTGTGTCATGTAATAGAGGCTTTTCAGCAAGTTAAATATGTCAATTAGGAGTATACCAATCAGTGGCAGCTGGCGTTTACGAGGGGTGGCGGGCGTGCGCGAGCGCTGATAAAATAAAAATGATAAATAAAAATAAACACTTACCGAGTCCTCCGCCGCAGACCTCTTATTCTTCAACTGCAGCAGGGCCACCAGGAAATTCCCTTGACCTATCCTGGAGCTGCTTTCATGCAGCATGAGAGCATCACCCTGATTGGAGCGAGCAGCCTCACTTGGCACTCCACAGCTGGGTTAGAGAAGTTTAAAGTGCGCATGTGTGGCTGTCCGTCACAAGACGGCCAGCCAAAAAGACATGCACACTTTAAACAGTGCACATACAGCCCACCCTCCTCCCTGCTGCTGTTACTTTACAGGTCCCGCCCCATCCTGATGCTCTGTTCGGGACCGGGGATGAAAAATAAAATTGTAATGAATTACCATATTATTTTTCATCTCTGGGGCTTTGGGCGTATTGTAAGTGGGGCAACGCTCCTTCGCACCAATGGAGGAGCTGCCCCTGATACCAATTCAGCCATGTTAAAATGGGAAAAGCAGGCACTTTGCTACTCGTTAGCAGTGGTAAAGTGCACAGATTTCTACATCCAACAAAAACAGGCCAAAAAATCTGGGGGTACACCATGCAAATGATAGTCATTTCCTACATTTAAAATTCTTTAACAAATAGAAACACGTTTCTGCCCATTTCCTTCAGTATCGCTGATTTCTGCATGAAGCCCATAGTGCTTTCATGTCCACAAAATATACAGGAGGTGGGCAAATTGTTTCATGTACACAAATTATATAGGAGCAGAAACGTTTGCATATACATTTCTTCTGATGCTTAGGGAATAAAGTTGAGCAGCTGGTGTGGAATGCCCCACCATTCCCTGTGTGTGACAAACTGCCTAAAGATAGAAACAGCTGAGTGTTTGGAACTTCTAGTGCCTTCCTGTGACCAGCTCCCAAGAGACGAGGTGTCTGCTGCACAGAGAGACGCATTTTATCGGTTCCCACTGCCTTGGTTGTTCAGACACATAATTTCACAATGTGGCCATGTGAGTGATCTCTTCCTTTCTAGCGCCCTTTCCCTCTCTGTTCTCTGTAGAGATTTTGAGCTAGTAAGTAGTGCAGCTGCAGTCTATTGACACACGAGCCCTCTCGAGATGCTCGTACGTCAGAGGCCTATAATATAATGTCGAGGAGAGCGTTCCCGAAAATGCGAATGAGCGCAAAGCGCCGTCATAGACTTTGAAATAGATCAACTAGGATTTCATTGCATTGATTATAGAACTGGTACATTGTCCAAAAGAAAGGTGACACCTCGTTCCTCAATCTTAGCGAGTATGATCAACACAGCTGTTCCTTTTACCTCTCCTAATGTTATTTCATTGAGCATTCGGGGCAGTGTGCGCACCGATTGTAATAGCCACATTCTAGGCCCTTTTCTGAGAACATATTTGAAAATATTTCTTTGGAAACCCCCGTGGGAGCAGTAAAACTGCTCGTGGAATCACCACAGATCTCAGTCCGGAGTTAGCCAGTTAGTGTTGTCACCCATGAACCAGGATGTCCCCAGTACTCAGAATGAGCTCCCATATATCTTTCATGTTCAACCCGTGCTTCTCCCCGCCGAGTTAAATTGAGATAATCCTCTAAGAACCGACCTGCCATGCAGTCCTCTTGCTCTCTGCTTTGCATAACACTGTTAAACCCAGAAACAATGTCTATCCGCTCACAGGGTTCATCTGTACTGCATTCACCGTGACCTTAAGCTCGTTTCGTGTGCATCTTACTGTCCCCTCCATACTGAACAGCGGTCCAATCTTCGGGATAATATCCGCCAGGCAGGACAACGTAATTTATTGTAAGCCCATGTGTTTCTCTGCCAGACACTGCATCCATCAAACAACGCGTTTATATCTGTTTTAAGCAGCTTCAGTGACCACAATAACTAACACTATACGTGGATTGTAAAGTGTCTTTTAAGTACCAAAAACGTGTACAGCATGCCATAAAATTCCACATACTACCACAAGTGGCATTACAAAGTGCAACAAACTACCACAAACTCCGACAAAATATTATGTTACATTAAGTGCACAATCTACCATATGAACTGTCTCTTAGCACTGACAGCTGTCTTTTTTTCAGATTGCTGTTCTAGTTATAGAGCGCAGTTGTGGTGAGGTAGGGGACTCTTGTGACGTTCATTAACACCCTTGTACACAGGTACTATGCATCATGAACCTTATAGTTATGTGTTCCTGGCATGAGAGCAGTTTGTCATGGGGTCTTCTCCAGCTTCTGTGTGTTTTGAGTTGGTGACTCATGTGGTCTGCAGGTGTTTGTTTCCCTGTGGTGAGTGTTGTGAACTGCTTCTGCACTCATGTTTGTGTAGACAAAAGGTCATGCTTTTTAGTAGTTGATTTCCATATGATGCTTCTAGCACCTAAAAGTGTACAACACTGTTATCTGCGTCAAAAGTTAAGGCTGACTGCGACAGAGCATGGGTCGGATGCAGCGACCAGGCTCAGTCTGGTGGAAAGTTTAACTTCTGACTTTGTCTCTAGAATGGAAGTCAAAAATCCTCAGGTGGGTAATGCAGCAGGCTGTGGCTGAGATGGGTTCCACAGTTAGGCAAAGCTGTTGAGTTTCAGCAGGAAATCTCCAGGCAGGAGAAATTCAAAATTCACCTCAGTACTGATGCCAGGGATACAAGATGCTGATGATGCTGTGCAGTCGACAGGGGTTCTTCCTGGAGCTATGCCTTGGTCGGGCAACTTTGGCCAAAGGCTTCGATGTCCCTGGAAGTCTTGGTGGGTCCAGTAAAAGTCCAGTTGCCACTGGTCTACTGGTTTCCAGTCACAGCAAAACCAGAGGTTCCCTTCTTGGGCCATCAAACTGCACTTCGACGACTGTACTGGGTCCAGCAAGCTTCGTCCCAACTTTTAAGTGTCAGGATTTGTGTCCACAGCTGGACGTGAGCAGTCCATGTTGGTCAAGCGATTGTGGCTACTGACTTGCTAGGATGAGCTACTTCAGCTTTTGTTGCCCTGTAGCTGTAACAGGAAGTCAGCAAACGGACTCCTGGAGATTACCTCTTCTGCTTGGGGCTTAGGGATGACTCTTCGACAAGCCAGGCACCACAGACACGGTCCTCTATGCTAGCCGAAGGAGCAGCAGATGCAGTCCGCAGTCAGGGCAGTCTCTCTTTCCGAGTCCAGGGAATAGCAGGGTAGTCTTTCTTCAGTCCTCTCTCCAGTGCAGAAATGATCTGAGGTCTGGGTGCCAGGGGTATCATATTTATGCACAGAAAGTGCCCTTGAGGGATGAGGCGGTTAATAGCCAATGGGCTACTAGGTCCCTTCCCACCTGATTATGACTTCCTGTGATGCGTGGCATCTAGCTATCCCAGAGTGAAACACTCTGTTTACTTCAAGATGGCAGAATCCCTCTCTCGGGGTGTGAAACTTGGTAACCCACCTTACAGGTGTGGCTACCTGAGGGCTGCATGCCCATGGGAAAACCAGTTTGGTAACTGTTTTCTCCTCTCTACCCCCATCACCAACCTGTCTATCAGAGCAAAAGAGCTTGCCCTCTTGTGTGTCTCCACCACTTGCCCTTCAAAGGTGGCTTCCCCTTTAAAGCTGGCCTTTTGGGCTCGCACCCCATGTGTTTCCCTGCCAGGGAGATGTGACATCTTTTCCAGTGGCAGGTGTCTATTGTTTCCTTTCCTCATAGTCATTTACATTTCTCCGCAGGAGGGCAGAAGGCAGTCTTGTTGACAGCATCTGCGAATGGCCACTGGAAAATGTGGGCAGCAGAGTGAGAGGTTTTTAAAGTTGCCTTATACTTAAAAGTGACATTAAATATGACCTGGGCAATAAGTAGAGTTTAATGTAATTATTATTTTGTTACTTTGAAGTACCAACTTTACTAGTGCCATTCAGGGGTTAGCACAGCTGAGTTGTCCACATGTAACCCTGTACTCACAAATGGGGCTACTAGCACTTCCACAGTAAAAACGACAATGTGGTGTTTTTACAGCTAAGACATATACAAGTATATGTCCTTCTTAATATACATCAGCTCCATGCCTTAGGACTCGATAGGCCTGCTGTAGGGGTTACTTAAAAAAAAATGTATTTGTATTTATAAGTCATATCACACTTTTGATATCTTCCACAAAACAAATGACAATGTGATAAATCACCCCCTTTCCTGGCATCCCAATTATTACATTTCTACATTCTGCTGTATGGGTTACTTGTGTATATATAAAATTGGAGGTTTGGATGTCACCATTAGTTTAAATGAGAAGTTTGGTTAGAAGTTTAAACCTGCTCTATCAGTCTGCAAAGGCAAGTTGGGAGACCTGTTTTACATTATCACACTCAGGGTGGCACAATAATTGCTGCAGACATGACGGAAAACTCAATTTACAGGCCATGGGTACCCCTGGAACTACATACTAGGAACTTATAAGTAAGTTAAGTTATGTCAATTGGGTATAGCCAATCAGACATCACACTTTTAAGGGATAGAGTACTGGCACTGAGGTCTGGTTAACAGGTTTCAGTGCAATCTGGGATTCATTACACCTGTACCTAATAGTCAAAATGTTGGGCAAAAACTGGGGGTGAACCTGCAAAAGGCCTATTTCTTTACAAGCACACGCAGATTTACTTGAACAGTGCATACATAAGTCTTTGGAGCATGTTGAAAAGTATTCTCTGGGTTTCCTGACCTACCGCTTCATTCAGTGTGTAAAAAAAAAAAAAGAAAAGAAATCCGTGATTTTTGGGTGACAAAAGGTGTTATTCAGCTCAAGGGGTAGGATTGTCAGTTCAATAGCCTGGTTTCTTGTGATTACAAAAGGGATTGTTTTGAGAGCTGATAGTTGAATAATTAATAAAAAAAATGACAATTCTAGTTTTCAGTTTATGCTTTTAGGGTCTGCCAGTTCTTTATCATCCACGTGGGCTTGAAATCCTAGATGCCACAGAAAATAAATTCTCTTTTCACATTGGCATACCATGATTAATGTTTGCATACTGTTTTGCAAGAATAAACAATACGGTTCTGTGGCCCAACTTCAACATACTAAACTAGACCAATAAATACACTATTCAAAAACTCCCAGCCCCCGAATGCACATATTGAGGTTGTACCCAGAGCAAACAATAAGGGGGACATCAAACCCTCCTCTGGCAATGGAGTTCCACATTTAAAATGTGATGTGTTTTGTACATTTCTATCAAATGTACTTAGATGGGCACAGTCCTACGTGAGTCATGAAAATCTTGATGATAGTAACTTTCTTAATGTTTTCACCTCTACAAAAAGCAAATTTAGATGGTACAATAATTGATATTAATGTGGAGCAGTAAGGTTTATAATACATCCTCTGGGCCAACAAACAACCATATTGTGTCTGTAATACAAACAGGGGTGTAACACAGGCCCCCGAATCCCCTGCGGTGCGGGGGGCCCCCCGAGCTACAGGGGCCCCCCTCAGCACAGTACGTATTAAATCCGGAGCGGGGCCCCTCCTTGTACATTGCAGGGGGGAGCCCTTACATTTTCGTTACACCACTGAAAACAAACATGTTCATTAGAAGATTATGACATTAATTCACAAGACAATGGAACCATGCCATAACCCATAAAATGAATAGTTAATCTGAAATTTCGTGAAAAGCTCAAGACCTGTCTGTTTAGTATATTTAAAATGGACGGTTTGGGCATTTTACTTTTTATCTTTGATCAACTATTATTCAAATATCTAATTCTATAGAATATTCTAGCCTAAGCGACTTGCTCATTTCCATCCCTTTTTAATCAGCCACTCCATTTGTGTATGTTGTTTCGTTGATTTTGCTAAGAGATTTGAACGAGTTATAGGTTTCACTCTAAACATTTCCATACAATAATAATAATAATAATTTACATGATCTACTCGTCAACCAAAAGCCTTAGGTTATTCAAAACCTTACAACCTAATTTCAGAAATTACATAGAATAACTATCAGGCAGAATCTGTTCAAACTAGGGAATAAGTATTAAAAAAGACTCTATATTTACCTCATAAATAACCCAGAACCCATGTGGTACTTTGAATATTGTTCGTGGCAGTACTTCTTTTAGTCATCTTCTGATGTCTAATTTCTCCTAGATTATCCCAGGCCTCGGTATGCTCTGAGTTTTATAGCCATCCACACTTTTGGCCCCTCTCATTAGTGCTTATTTTGAACTGGGTCAGATGGATGAGTTACTGCACACATGCTGCATATTTTTCACATGCGCAAATGTGTTTTCTAAATCTGTGTCTGGGCAAAATATGTTCCACTCCCACCAATCCACCCACTTCCCCACCAGGTCGGAGTTAGATCAGGCAAAAATCTTTTGCGAATTTCCCAGCATATTTCTAGAATGGCAAAGGGGTCAGCTGATATACTGTATTTGGTAATGTGAGCCTAAACTGTGAATGAGAAAAGCTTAGATCAATGGTCATCTATTTGTATTTGTGTCCACTTGAATAGATAGCCCTTCTAACGAAGTGTCTTCAAAAGGTGCATGAGAAAATATGTTGTTGATGCGTTCATGGTACATGATGCTACCATAGTCAGATCAGTCAATACAAACTTTATGTCATATATGTACAATGTTTTCTGCTGCTTTTGAACCTCAACTGCAAAGTGAGACTGCTTTAGAGCAAAAAATACCTTTTTTTTTTGTATGGAATGCAACTTGTTGAAATAAAATCACAAACTCTAAAACATAAAACTCTAAATTCAAAAGAATCTTTTGAAACTAGAATCCTATGACATGAACATAGTGAGGCTTATTACGATGTCGACACCGTTGCGGATTGGGAACCGCCCGACCTTTGGTCGACAGTTGCGACAGCAGCATTTGGATTCAACCGCCATTAGGGCAGTTGGAAACATACATTTTCAATTGAAGCTTGTGCGGCGGGCGGAAAAGGCCCGCAGCACAAGCTTCTGTTGAAAAAACTATGTTTTCGAACATCCCAGCACCATGTGGCAGGCACCTCATGGTGCCTGTCACACGGTGCAGGTATGAGAGGGACAAGAGGGAAGGGGGCCTGCTAGGGGCCCCCAATGTCACTTTACAACTGTCTTTCCATGTCTGAAAGGCTGACATGGAAAGGCTGTCGGAAAGCGTCATCATAATCCCGATGGCGGAGTCCCCGTCATTAAGGAATTATGAAGGGCTTCCGACACACTGACCAGGTCCTTGAGCCTGTTGGAAAGCGTCAGACAGTCCCCCCGCCTGCAGCCTCCAACCACACACATTGTAATGCGTCAGTCGGACCGCAGCAGCAGATGGCCGTCAGTTGCGGTCCGACCAGCCCCAATATGTATTGTTGCAATTCATATAGGCCAGGTGCTTTTCCTAATTAGCAAGGGCCAGTTAATCTACTCCATTTACAATAAAAAAAACATCCAGGAAGACTTGTTCTCAAAGTATGCATGCACTGGGAGCAATTCAGGCTATAGATGTACAGTGCCGTGGAGGTCAATTAGGGATAGCTGACAGTGGCCTTTGGGGCCCCTGGTCTTGTTCTCCATGCCTCAGGGTAAGCAGGATAGTGGAGGAACAGAAAGTCATCATCTTAATTCCCATTCTGTAGTATACACCCTAGTCTCTCAGCAGCTGATAAGAGGCTGTTGAGTTGCTAAGTGTTTAATCAAAGCTGGAGGGGGGTTGCTGGGAGACAGTACGATGCACTGAGGGGGAGGTACTGCCCCATCAAGTCAGCTGCCTCAACACAAGTGTGATATATCTTGGGCAGCCACAAGTATTTTGGTGAATTTTCTTGAGCATCTAAAGACTTTTTGGACAGTAGCCTACACGTTGTTCCTTAGTTCATGTTTTCGTAGGTAAACATTTACAAAGATAAAATAAGTCTTCCCTATTACTAATTGCTTACTAGTGTATTTGTTTCTTTCTAAAATGATTTGAAAAATTGTGTTCATTTTTTAGTTTTTATAGCCTCAATTCCTTATATTCGTTTAATTCAGCGGTGTCAAACACAAGGCCCGCGGGCCGAATCCGGCCCGCCAGACCTCGTCATGTTGCCCGTGTAGCCGCCGCGAATGATGCGATCATTTCAGCCGGTGCTGCTCAGTGGGAGAGGAGTGGGTGGAGTGACGCGAGCTCCAGTGACTCGTGCGGCGATCACCCCCGCAGGAGCAGCACTTTCCCTTTGACCCCCCTCCCTCCCTCCCTCCCTCCCGCTCTGTGGCAGCCCATCTCCCTCCCTCTCCCGCTCCTCAGGACGGCCGCCATGTTACTGGGGAGAATGTAACTGCAGCTCCGAGGGGAACCTGCTGTCGCTGTCCTTCCTGCGGAGCTGGGAGCGCACCACGCACCGGAGAGAGGAGTGAAAGGAGGAGGGGCAGGAGGCGGGCAGGAAGGTGCAGCAGCCCTGGGAGCAGCGAGTGCAGCACGCGTCCCTCTGCCCTGCAGGGCCCCAGCCGGCGCTGACTCTGCTTGCTCCGCAGGCTCCTGGTCGCTGGTCTCGGCTTCTGCAGCCCAGGCAGCCACAGTGTGTCACTGTTTGTGTGGATTGTTTAGCTTCTTGGCGCTGGCCGCGGGCGGGCAAGCGGACTCCTGCAGCGGCGCTGCCAGGGAAGGCTGCGCTGAGATTTCCCCGGGCTGCCACTGAACTAGATCAGATGAGCTGACTGCCCCGTCCGCCCGCGCAGCGCCTTCCCGCGCCCCAGGTGCTGGCTCGGCTGAGCTTTCCCTTTTCATTTCCTGGATTGCGAGCTGTGATTGCCCCGCACGCAGGATCCCGAGGAGGAGGAACTTATGTGACCCCCGGCCCGGAGCTTGGATAACGCAGGTAAGCTCTCCCTCCACCCCTGTGTCCCCTTGTTTCAGGAAATAGAGGGGTGCTGTCCTGTTCCTCACCCTGAGGGTTAGTGTTCGGGTTGCCTTCACTCCATTTATTTTTTAAACTGATTGCTTTTCTGATTGCTATTGTAAACTCAGTTAGCAAACGTATCATGGTGTAGCTTGAAGAAGTCGCATGAGCCACTATTTAAAAGAGTTTTTTCGCAACAACTTACTGTGAGGCCTTTGCAAACATTTGTACTGCCTCTTTTTTGGTTAAGTCTACCTATGGACAGTTTTCAGCGCATGCGCGGCCGCCTCTTCAGCGCATGCGCGGCTGCCTCTTCAGCGCAATATTTGTATGTTTAAAAACTACTGTCTGTTACCAAAAATCTTTTTTCAATAAATTGTACAATAATTGTACATTTGAATATCTACTTGCCATTAGTCTCACTATGTTTCTGCTTTCAGAGCTAGTTATTACATATTATTACAAAAAACAGTAATAATTGAATGCAGTGACAATAATTTATGATAATAAAGAGTGGACACATACTCCTACAGATACAACCGGCCCTTTGAGGGTGACCAAACTGCTGATGCGGCCCCAGATGAATTTGAGTTTGACACCTCTGGTTTAATTCGTTGCATCCCTGGCTACTAAACAGGTGCTTGTACATCACAAATCTTTATAATGATTGTATTGTAGAAATTATATTAGTGAACATTGCTCATGATGTCGCTATACTTTAACGAAGTGTTATTTCTATTTTCTTGCTCTGCACTTTTCAGAGTAAGGTGCTGTCTCCCACCCCTAGTTTGTCAGTCAAAAGTTCTGGATTCCCACTAATATGTTCTGTGATATTAGGCAAATGAAAATTGTATGTTAAAAATGTAGATCCAATATGTTCTGTCAGAAATGGTTTTCCACAAAATTTGAACTATGAGTAAAATAACAACTTGCAATGCAAAATGACCCCTTGTTCGTTCTTTGTCCGGCCCGTGGAAGCACAATAAAAACTATTGCCATCTCATAGCTGACCTTCAAAGATCTGTGCTATCTGTACATATGTCCTCTTTTGCACACTGAGGCCTGGGACTTTGCTTTGTGTAGCATTACCTTAGGTAGGAATCTGTCATTAGTGCCCAAGAAGGAGCAAACAAGTTGACTTTGGGCTTAAGGGCAAGGCCCCATAGAACAGCTAGTTCAAAATCCAAATGATGCTTAATGTGTCTGTATTTATCACTGAATATATTCAAAGATCTGCTGCTATTTTGTTGCAAATTGTTAACTAAGTTGTCTGAATGGAAGTTACACAATATTTCCCTAAGGCTGATGCAAGGAGGTAAGTGTAGGCGTGCCTTGTTTTTAAAAATTTTGAAATGCTCCTTTCGAAACCATGTAACCTAAGATTGTGGGTGGCTGGCAGGAGGCATACAGAAATAGACACGTGCAGTAATAAAAAGAAAGTCCGGTCCGGGTGGGTTTTGTAACATGTGTAGTAATAAAAAGAGAGTCCGATCCTGGTGGGTTTTGTAACACGTGTAGTAATAAAGAGACAGTCCGGTCCTGGTGGGTTTTGTAACACGTGTAGTAATAAAGAGACAGTCCGGTCAGGAGACAGTCCGGTCCGTGTGGGTTTTGTAACACGTGTAGTAATAAAGAGACAGTCCGGTCCGGGTGGGTTTTGTAACACGTGTAGTAATGAAGAGACAGTCCGGTCCGGGTGGGTTTTGTAACACGTGTAGTAATGAAGAGACAGTCCGGTCCGGGTGGGCTTTGTAACACGTGTAGTAATAAAGAGACAGTCTGGTCCGGGTGGGTTTTATAACACATGTAGTAATAAAGAGACATTCCGGTCAGGAGACAGTCCGGTCCGGGTGGATTTTGTAACACGTGTAGTAATAAAAAGAGAGTCCGATCCTGGTGGGTTTTGTAACACGTGTAGTAGTAATAAAGAGACAGTCCGGTCAGGAGACAGTCCGGTCCGGGTGGGTTTTGTAACGCGTGTAGTAATAAAGAGACAGTCCGGTCCTGGTGGGCTTTGTAACGCGTATAGTAATAAAGAGACAGTCCGGTCTGGGTGGGTTTTGTAACGCGTGTAGTAATAAAGAGACAGTCCGGTCTGGGTGGGTTTTGTAACGCGTGTAGTAATAAAGAGACAGTCCGGTCCTGGTGGGTTTTGTAACGCGTGTAGTAATAAAGAGACAGTCCGGTCCGGGTGGGTTTTGTAACACGTCGTGTAGTAATAAAGAGACAGTCCGGTCCGGGTGGGTTTTGTAACGCGTGTAGTAATAAAGAGACAGTCCGGTCCGGGTGGGTTTTGTAACGCGTGTAGTAATAAAGAGAGTTTTGTAACACGTGTAGTAATAAAGAGACAGTCCGGTCCGGGTGGGTTTTGTAACACGTGTAGTAATAAAGAGACAGTCCGGCCGGGTGGGTTTTGCAAGTGCTTTAGCAAGGCCTGCTTAACATGCAGAGGTAATATTAAGCAAACGACAAACCACCAAAAGATGATTTTTCATCAGAATTAACCTTTCCAAGAATAACAAGTTACCTCAAAGGAATGCCCAGAATATTTTTACGGCTCCATTTTGAGGTCGGCATTAGGGGTAAAAAACGAGAACAAATTATATTGTCATACTTTTTTTCTGCGAGGAACTTCTGCCACATTAGTGCTAACTTACTCCCTCGTTTGGGTTTTGTACTCCGTTGGCTCTAGTGACAATCCGCAATAATAAACGCACAAAAACGGTAAGAAAATAGTTTGCTCCATTAGTGCCTAATTTGTATTTGAGTTTTATATAGCGTGAACTTGACCCGAAAGTATCAGAGCGCATTACATACGCACAAGTTACATTACACAAGGATACATTCATTATTGTTAGGCACGGAGATTAAGTCATTTGTCCAGAATCACAGGATGTTTAGTGTCATTGCTGAGAGTCGAACCCGGTTCCCCAGATTTGAGATCGACCGTCCCACCTTCTCATTGGGGAGCTGCTCTGTAGGTTTGCAGTGCCAGAGTTCTTTCCAAATCCTGAATGAGGCCGTCCCAGTTCTAATCATCAGGCATCAGATTGCACGAGCTGGTCTCACAGGCACTCTTACCGGGTCCCATTAGCACGTCTCTGCTTTCCATCTGGCCCTCTGCAGAATGCCAAGACTGTGTCTAAAATATAATCCTTGTCCGACTTTGATACTTAGAACTGCACCCTCTGTTAATATGCTGCATATTCGCATGCAAGCTTCTGTGATGTCTGGGCACATTTTTTAATTGTTTTTCACTGTAAGATGGAGATCAAAATAGTATCGAGAATTTATGGACTTATTTTGCTTTCGTTCCACTGAAATACCAAAATACCCAGAAACGGTGTTTTTTTTTGTCCGGAAAAAGCATCAACAAAAAATTGAGATTACTGAAAGCGCATCTTCTGATTTTTCCAAAGTAGCCAAAAATGAAGAAAAAAAATGTTTTAGATTTCAAACGCATAGGGACAAAATTGTGACATTAACTAAACATAGAAAAAAGACTTTTAGTTTAACATGCCCACCTGTTCTTTTTTTTGCAGCATTTATTTATCGAAGCTTTAATAAAAAAGTGCCTTTTTTATACAGAGTAGCGCCACTGCGGGCTTGCAACACAGGAGGTACAAATATGTACAGGAGTATGCAGAGTCTGATGAGTCCAGGTGGAATGGGGAAGAATCAGAGCTACATAGCATATCAGTGTCCATAGGTCAGTGATCACATCACCGTGATCTAATATGCTCAGACACTCTGTACATGGGGCATTTATACTCCATGAGATTCACCACTCTGATAAACGAGGATGGCACCACGTGAAGGCGGGGTAGAAGAGGATGCATAGAGGGAGGAGCTGGGTGGTCGATGAAGTGGAACAGGTGAAGCATATACATAGAAAATAGACTCTCCGGAACAACAATAATGACGTGTGCTAACAAAATTTCATTGAGCATCTCGAGGGTCTGCACAACTATAGGGCCGGGTCCTAGGTCTAGGATGGTATACCTCACGTCCGGTAGGGAGTTAGGTTAATAGTCTCACCATTTCTGCCATAAAGGGGTCCCAGATGGCTTCAGATATGTGAGATTGGTCATTCATTTTATATGTGAGTTTCTCGTAACCTGCATTTGATATAATTCAAGGAGCCATTCCGACCAGGAGGGAAGAGTGGGTTGACGCCACTAGCGGAGTATGCAGAGGCATATGTGGCCTGTGAGGTGACGAGCCATCTGCGGTTGTGGGAATTTTTGTCAGGTAGATCCAAAGGAGGCCCAAATGAGGTGAGGGAGAAATTCATAAGGTTCTGTGCCCTCGTAGGTGATACCACACAAGCGCCCAGTAGGGGGCCATAGCGAGGCATGTCAAAAAAATGTGGTATAGATCACAGTTGGCTGTATCACACTACAAGCAATTATTTTGACCCTGGAGAGTTTTCAGGGGGTCAAGTACCAGTCTTGTAGGAGTGATTTTAAAATAGAGACATTTCAGCCAGGATTTTCTTACGGCCCTATCGTGATCTGAAAGGAGCGCCGCCCAGTCTTCCAGGGAGTACACCTTGCCTAGGAGAGGCTGCCAGTAAAGCCTAGTAGCCAAAAGAGAAGGAAGGGAATGTTGTCCTTTAATAGGGATTGCATAGAGGCTGAACACTAGACTTTTGTAGTGACCAAAGGCCCGGAAATATTGGAGTAAAAGAGATGGAGGAGGTTCCAGTGGTTGGGGCCTATGCTTTGCGCACCAGCAGTGAGACAGTTGGCGGTAACACCAGAAGACCTCTGGGTGATGCCCAAATTTCGTTTGTAATTGGGAAAAGGGTTTGAGTTCGCCAACCACAAGGATGTGATCAAGACAGTGGATGTAACAGTTTATCCAGGTTGTCCAATGGAGCGGGCACCCATTGATACAGAGGGTGAAGTTAGGCCAGAGAGGAGCCTTTCGATGAAGGTAAGAGGGTACTCCCAGGAGCCGGTGTGCTTCCTGCCAGGCCCACACCCTTGCTGCCAAGATCAAGTTGGAAGCCACTCTTGGGTCTCTGAGAGAAAGATATCGGGATAGAAGCTCTGTCTACGGTGATAGAAGGTTGCGTTCCAGGGGCACCCAAAACAGAGTCTCTCTATCAAAATGCAGATGGGCCGTGACCTGAGAGACACGGAAGCCAGACTATAAGAGGCAAGATGGGGAACCCTGAGGCCACCAGCCTCAGTGACGGCCCAGAGTTGGGAGGCTTGGATGCACTCTTTTCACCCATTCCAAATGTAGGACTGTATGTTGGCTTCAAATATTGATAGCAAGTTTTTAGGCAGCCAAAGGGACAGCTTGCTGAAAACATAGTGAAAGCCAGTGGACGTTGTCCTTTCTCAAGAAACACAAATGGAAGTGGGACCATTTCAGTAAATCCTGTTGGGTGCACTCCAAGATGGGGAGAATGTTGTCCTCCACCCCTGTTAGGCCCCTATTGACCCATATACCTAGGTAGTAGAGCCCATTTAGTACCCAGGTCACATGATAGCCGTGGATGCACTCGGGGAGATGATTTTAGTCATCAGAAAGGCCATAGTTTTCTATTGCAATTTAGTTTGAAGCAGTTGCAAAATAAAACAATATGTAACCCAATGTATTACAAGTATCCCTCTAGAGAGCTCTTAAGAGAATTAAAGTGTTAGAAGAGTAGTCAGATTTATACCTCACCACATTCTACCTCTAAAGTTCAAAGACGTTTCGACAATCTAGCTTAAAGTCAAATAAAAAATGTGTCTTTCACTTCAAATTACTGCTCTCAGATTTTGATACGTGTCATCTCTTACCTTCAATTTGTACTTCAATGGATTTTATTAAAATTAATAAGTACAACCACACAGATAAATTAACAAAACTCCCTTTGTTCTTCTCGACCAGATAACGAATTACTTTGTTTTTCAGACACCATTGGGAAAATCAAGAAATTGAATAACAACTGTAAAGGGTTTTGGGAAAAAAATCAGGAAAGGAGATAGGAAAGGGCTAGTTGGACAAAAAGGAGAAAACAAACAAATCACAGTAGAAAGTAAATTCTTCTCATAAAGCGTCCTAAACCAATGCACAGCTTGTGCAATGGCATTGTTTTCCAACTGCCCAACTTGGTTAATAACCCCAGCAAAACCATACTTATCTTTAGCCCTCAAGCAGGGCACTCTTCATCTCCTCTTAAAAAGGATTTTGCTACCAATGGGACCATAAAGTGATAGGATTTCTCATCATCTGTCACACATAATTTAGCTTTATTCCACACCGATCATAATGTTATAATAGTCCCTCCCAGCTTTTACACCAAGGCAGCGATGCTTCATGAGTGGGCTGTTACCCAAGAGAAACTATCTGCACATGACTCTCAAGGCTGAGAATTCATAAACTACTAATTGAAACAAAAACGTTTTGAATTGATGAAGAAAGGCCAAGTCAGAAGGAATATAGCACAAGGAGGAATATGGGGCATTCCAACGCGTCATGGCGAGGTAGAAAAATTACTTTCGGTCCATGCGAGTACATGAAATGCGGGCACGCTTGAGCAAAAAAATATTTGCTAGATCTGTGCTATTTATTTGAAGTAGAGGGTATTAGTCTGTCCTAAATATAAGATGAATATATGAAGAGCACGTGGGCAAATGCAGGGGGACTAGGCAAGAATATGTTAAGAAATGGGAATCCAGAGAAGAATGTGCAAGTGTTTATATGGAAGCACCTACCAGGAGAACGAAAATAAGATAAGGCCCAGAATATCAACCTAACTGAAGATCTTTAAGATTAAGGTCTAAATGTACAAAGCATGTTTACAGTTGAAAACGGCTGAGTCACAGAATCGGGCCGTTTCGAACCGCAAAAATGCATTTTGGTTTGTATTAATCCCAAATACCGAATTGTGATTCGTAACATGTTACCGAATCACAATTTGGAATTGCGAATTCATACCATTCGGTATTTGGTAGGGATGTGTTTAGGGCATCTCTTCCAAATACCGAATTAGATAAGGATATATGATTTTTCTTGACCGTAATGTAGTTGCTAAACATCTGCATTTTACTACCAACTCAACCCATTCGCAAATTGGAAGGGGTCCCCCTGCGACCTGTTCCCCTTGAGAATGTTTAAAAAATAAAAATGAAACTATTATTTTTTTTATTTTTAAACGTATTCCGTTTTCCTTTAAGGAAAACAGGCTGCTATTTAAAAAAAATGATTGTTTTCTTTAAAAGCAATCACAGACATGGCGGTCTGCTATCCCCAGCAGGCCACCATCACAAATTAGCGACCTACTTCAATAATATTCATGAGTTATGTCTATTTGCGACCCACTACTCATCGCTAAAGGGCCAAATATTACTTTTGTACATTGGTAATAGCAATTACCAAATAGCGATTAACCAACAAATCTCTATTTGGTAATCGATATTGCTAATCTTCGTACATCTAGCCCTTTGTTTGGCGCACCTAGGAAATGGAAGTTACTGTAATTTATCGGGAAACTGTGAGAGCTTGCTAATGTCAAATTTGTCAAATGAAAAGGGTGAATTATCCTAGGTTTTGTAATAATAAAAAATCAGTCTGATGTGACTTTAGTAACATGGTTCTTAAACAAAAGTAAGGCGTCAAAAAGAGCACCTAGATTTCCAGGTGAAGTAGTAGGATTTGGTGTTGGGGCCAGTTCCAAAGACCATCATGCAGAGCTCCAGATATCCGGGTCATTATTGAGGGGTTATCTAAGTGCTTACTGCACTCATGCAGTCCCAAAACCTTTGAAGGCCACCGCTAGCTGGGTGTCATTTGTATATGCCATAAATGAAAACTCAAAATATTAAAGTAATAAGGTTAGAGGGCATTATATAGATTAATGAGCCCTCAGAAACTCCAAAGATCACAGAAACAGGGGAAGTTAAACTACTTTGAGTGATAAGTGAGAAAGAATTTGAACCAGCTTGGAGCTAATGGTGAATACGTAATTGGGATAAGCAGTTGATAAGTATTTGATGTAACACCAAATACAGTTAAATTCATCTCTCCTGTATCACAGGATTTACATCAGTGAACAGGAAGTTTCCCTATTATCAAAATCAAGTTTTTGCTTCACACCTACCACAATCTTCAAATTTGGAAGAACTATTAACATTTCCTGGAACTATACTGACCAACCCATGGAACTGAAAAGTAACATAACTCATTCATTTGTGCTACAATGCCTCACAGGCCTAATTTAGAAGCTTCCCTCCTGTCTTTGAAATTTGGTGCCCAAGCATTGACCATAACCATATGGACACTTACACTGACTTTAGTTAACTATATCAGTTTGAATTGTAACCAGCTATCTATATACCTCACCCTATTCCTGAATTGTTTTGCAGAATAGCTGGAATTGAGACCTCAGAAACATAATCTGTAAATGTGGCATTGTAAAGTCTTGAGGTCCTACTGATAACCTTGTATGATCAGGATTTTTTCAGATGGGTATTGCTAACACCATGACTTAGATTATATGAGTGGTGAGAGCTGACACCCCTGCTTATTGCCCTACTGATTTTTAAATGAATCACATAATAGTACATTAGTTAGACTCTTTGCCATGGTAACTTCATAAATATGCTTTAGACACTTTGTTTATTGGCTAGTGTGCAAATTGTAAACCCCAAATTAAATGACTGATTGCATCTAAATGTGCACTTTTGGCGATGTCTACTTGAGTACTACACTTAAATGGTCTAGTGTTGCCGTATTAATACCATCTTAATGAACCAAACTGTTTCATTAGTGGTGAAAATTGAACAACCTTTTCACCCTGAATGCTCAGATTTGTTTCAACATTTTCATATTTACATTGTCTGTAGTTGGAACAGTAATCCGGTTATTTCCAAGGATTGGTTATGATGGCTAGCCTTGTTTCCTGTATTTCTTTGGAAATTATTAGTTATTGATGCCCCTATAGGGAATACCACTGGAAGTATCGTATGTACAAGACAGCGGCTTTGTTAAGACTGAATGTTTCTGTTGCTCTCTTCATTTCAGCTATATTGATTCCTAATTCAATAGTCTCTGCACAACTTCCACCTAAAGATGGAAAATGTAGCTTGAACAGGAACTTCTACTTTACATCTGCATATCTCTCTTTTGCTCTTCATTAGAACAGAAATTACATCTTCACAACTCTTTTTTTATTCAATCTTGTAAGAGAAAGTAAAGGAATCCAAAACAAGGTGGGTGTTGAACAGGTTAATAGTGAGAACTTGAATTTAAAACAGACAGTTTGAAGGAGATCTAAAGAGTGTCTATCAAGTTGAATGTAATTAATGATTCTAGAAGCGAAAAATGCTTTTTAAATAAACTCTTGAAGACATATTTGGAAATGTATGCTGAAAGTATCTGTTATGTATTTTTTTAAGGAACACCCCTTATCTGGGCTCTTTCATTTCAAATGTAATAAATGTAAGAACAACAAAGATTTTCACTGTACTCGGATTCATTATTGTTGTAGTTTATTTGACCTTTTATTTAATTTTCTAATTCATTAAGAGCTAATTACATTGATATGTTAGTAGGAACTGTGAATAAAGTGAGAAATCCCACAAAACAAGAGGACAGGGTTTAAGCAACCAAACAATTTAAAGGATTCCCCTTGCTAAATTATTTAGATATGGAATTACAGTTCAGTGTTTTTTAAATCTGGTTAGAAACCTCCTCTTTTTATTATGTTTCCATATCAATATGTTTATATTTTCTACCAATTGTATTTACATGAAGCTGGACTGTAGTTTCCACGATCATACCAAATAATATAAACGATTCCCTTTTCTAAATCATTCAGTCTATGAATACACTCACATACAGTCACCACAATTAAACTGATTTGATGCCACAGGAATTTGAAAAAAACACATAGATCATTCAATATATATTCAAGGGATTAGGGATGGTGGCAATTTAAAAAAAATGTTTATGCAAAGTTGCTGAGTGTAAAACTATGAAAATTTGCAGAATAACAATTTTTCTTGCAAATATAAATGTTTATATGAATTGTTAGTGCTGTCCAGCTATAGCTAATCATTAAATAGGCAGGTCAAAGAAAATACAATTTTAAAGTAATTTATGCTTTGCAGTGCATGTTATTTTAAAGCATAGCTGGGAGGAGAATGGTGCAATGTTTTAAAAAATGTTATCCTGGAAGTGGCATATAATGTACTCATTTTGGTAAAGATATGCCCACAGAATCATATGACAATGGCATTCAGGTAAATCCCAAACTGCTTTCACACAAATTGACAGCGAATCATGAAATCTATACTAGCAGTTATTGGAAAATTGTAGGCTAATGATGCGCTGTACTTTTACAGTCCATGGGGGAGGCATTATTTTACATATAGGTAAATTCAACACATTGGAATTATCCTGGTCAGGTAAAATGGTCTCACGCTTTAAGGGAATGAAATAATAAAGTTCCTTACTTTGAAAGTGCATATTTTGCATATGTGTACCTACTCAGAAATGTTGGGACTTATATGAAAACTAGTGTCATTTAAGCCATACATATAGCTTTTCTGAGCGGATATTGAAAATTAAAATATATAGTTTTGAATTCTCAAAAATATATGTTTCACTCATCCCTCTACTTATAATAGTAATACTATGACTGAACAGACCTAAATATAGAATGTATTGCCCCTCATGCAGTCTTTTTGAAAGACTAAACACATGCAGTTAACTTTTTCCAGCAGACTGGATTTCCAGACATTTTTGACTAGGCGGCATTAGATCAGCTTGTTAAGGCTAAGTACATTGTATGCAGAGTAGTTCAAATAACAGCCGTAGGAATGTGGCCCCCTTTTAGCAGAACAGTAAAGATATATTACAAGAAGTAAATAAGTAGGAGCTTTGGTAATGTGTAAAGAGATAGGTTCGAATATTTTGTTATGAACATTTCAACTTTATGAAGCAATGCTAATTTTTCACTTAGTTTTATTGATTTAGTTCCTGTTGTGCTAACATGAAAACAATAACACTTAATATTTCATATGTTGCTCTTCTGATAAGTTTTGGTGTATTTTGTGAGATGGCTTTATATGTACATTGTTTATACAAATGTGTGTATTGTGAAACTGTATGTTTTGTTACTGAATGTATGTCTGAATTTCTTGCAGCTCAAAGAGTCATTTAAGGATCTGAAAAAAAAGTTTAATAATTTGAAATTTAACTACATGAAGAAGACTGAAAAAGCCAGAAATTCTAAAGTTCTTAAAAATCATATTCAACAAGTTGAAATGTATGCTGAAAAAAATCAGGTAAATAATGCAAAAGAGCGTCCAGATGATTTCGGGAGCTGGCATCCTTAGTGTTGCCACTATAACGGCATAGTCAGTGGTGTGCACACGTTCTCATTGTGGGGGAAAGGAATGAGGTGTGGATAAAAAAAAAAATCTCCAGAGGAAGTATGGTTAGTGTCTGAGAAGTAACATGTTATGAAGGTAGTTTTGGTGTGATCCTTCAATCTCTAGGTCATTTCTATTTGTTCAAGAGAATATTTAAGGTGTTTATTTAACTTAATTTTGATATTTTCTTTTAATTTATATGTGTATAAACCTGGTGTGTTAAGCATTGCCATGTTTTATCATTTTCCTCTGCTTGTGAGCATTTATCTATATATGCAATTCTATATTATTTTATTAATTGCTAACTAAGTTTACAGAAAATATTGTTCTTATGAACTTTCTAAAATAATTGCAATCCTAAAATTTCACTATATATTCAGTTTGATATTGTCATTGCTCGCCTTGGTACAGGAGGGTTTACATTTATAATCATCAAAATGTTTATTTGGGAATGGATTGGTGAAACTTTCAATATAGGTGTACAGCAATATACTTCCTAGACCAATTACACATGAAAACTGTTCTAAGTGCCCCATGCCATGTAGATCACATCAAATAGAATCATACTGTTTGCAATCTATAAAATAATAAAATCACAATTTAACATATACTCAATATCTGAACCTCAATATACAAAATTTAAATAATTAAAACAAAAAGGAAAGAAAATGAAATGGAAGAACTACATTCTGCATTGATTCTAAGAAATAGTAATGATTAACCAACAATAAAGTTAAACAGTATGCATGAATTGTTTGGGTCATCAGGTCAAATCACTCAAAGATTTAAGTATGTTTAAACAATAAAAGAAACACTGAATAACGCATTGTAAGCCAAATTCACAAAATTATTTATGCACTTAAGATGAACCTACACGTGAAAGTACCTTCACTTACATGTAATAAACTTGGGTTTGAGCTCACAAGACATGAACCAAATCTCACAAATGGTTTTACATGATCCTAAAGTAATTTACATGTGAGGAATTCGTCTCCTTGAGAATCTGTAATGATTTCGGTTTCTATCGTCATGGTATTTCCATGTTTTCTAGGAGGCTGCTAAACATCACCCCAGGTGCCTGGTGCCTAGAACATAGCAAGTAATTTGATAACCATGAGTGGTATATATGCTTTAGGTAAAATCATGGTAAAAATAGTCAAAAACCGTGCAGGTGGCATAAAGGTTCTTGGTGGCATGTGGATCATAGTTTAGTTTTACACCACCCACATGAAAAGACAAAAAATATAGCATGTGGGCTGCTCCAGTAGTTCAGTATTGCTTTGGGCCAAGTTGTACAATCATGTATCATAAGAAACCTTTCCAAGTATTTAAGACTACATCTATCATAAAATATATCACCTACAAATTGTGCCTTGGTGCTCACAATGCCTACCTGTATAATGCTTGGAGATGGCACACAAAGTATAAACTGGCCATATCTTTCCAGTAACACAATTTAACAGTGATTCTTCATGGCACAGGGCAAAATAACCAGCTGCAAAGGCCTGCATTATGTATACAATTCATAATATCCTTTCTTGCTGTAAGAATCAGCTAGAAGTGTTGCTTTAAATTAATATAATTAATTTGTGGACAATGAGGAAATTTAGAAAATATGTTTGCCGTTGCTTAACCACTACAACCCTCTAACCTGGCTTTGCAATGCTACCTCCGCCGGTAGTTTCCATAATTAGACTTTCCACAGCCAAGAGTTTTCCTGGAAAACCGTGAACGGCTGTCATCAATGTCTGCTTGGAGAACATAGTTGGCCTGTGAGGCTACTGCCCTTTTAGGAGAATTCTGTCAGCAGAACAAGTGCTAGATCATTACAGAATCTCACACACCCAGGAAACCTAAGTACACCACCTATCTGAGGAATGTGAAGGGAGGAGAGGGAAGTTGAAGGAAACTCTAACAATTTATTTCATGTTTAGGTCAAAGCAAAGACATGTTGTGAGCCTGCCTTTGAAGCTGACCTTCCATTAGTGACACTGTCACCTTTTACACTGAAGTAATAAGGAAACAGAACCAGTTTTGAGGTACCTGCCATTGGTAGGTGTGAGAAATTGGGTTTCTGGTTGATTGGGGTGTGAGCCCTGGTCAAACAGCAACCACATTCCTTGTCAGGGTGAGGGTGAGGGTGAGGCACCAGCAAATATCAAATTAACCTTGGCACAGAGCAGTCAGGCTTAACTTAGAGGCAATGTGTAAAATATTTGTGCAACACTTCATACAGTAAAACAGTGAAAACACCACACAAAAAAATCCCACACCAATTAAGAAAAACAGAGCAGAATCTGATAGATTAAACAAGATCAAAACAACAAAAATCAATCAGTAGAACTGGGGATATGAATCTTTAAAGGATAAAGTGACTGTAGTGACAAAAATCACAAAGTGCTAGCTTGGGGTATCTGGTCCAGGCTGACTGCGATGGAGCGCAGGTTGAATACAGTCCCACGTTAGTCTTGCTGAAGGTTTACCTTCTCAAGTTCGTGCCAAGAGTTCCTTCCGTTCATGTGCACAGGGCCTTAAGGAGCAGGGAGAGCATCGCAGAATGCTGTTGGCAAAGCATGAGGAGCCGGCTGGCATCGAAGCCGGACATTGCAGGGTCTTTGCGGTGGCGGTTCCTGCAATCGGTCAATGCTGCAATGCAATGTCTCACGCTGATGAAGCTTTGCCATGGTTTATGGTGTGAGCAATGATGTTTCGGTGCAAATGTGCCTGTGAGCCATACGTAGGGTCCAGCACCTGAGAGACACCACTTGGGGGTCAGGAACACACTGCAGCTGGGTCCAGGGGCTGGTTAAGGATGTTGAGGAGCATTTTATGTCCTTGAGGCTCAGATTAGGAGGCTAGCATACTAACCCTTGGAGTCACTTTGGGTTCCTGGGATTAAGATGAAGTTGCTGGTCCAGTTCTCCTTCCCCAGGCAAGAGGGCAGTAGGCAGCAGGCCAGCAGAGCAGGTCAGCAATTCTTTTTGAGCAGCAATCCATCAGAGTGGCAGTCATTGTAGCAGCACGGCAATCTTTCTTCCTGGCAGAGAATCCATAAGTCCATTAGTGTACTGAAGTCCAGTATTTATACCCAGATGTGCCTTTGAAGTGGGTTGAAAGCTTCTAGACATTACCCCCTGACGTCCCAGGCATCCTGCCACCCCTGTCGTGGCTCCAGACTAACTACAGGGGGTATGCAGCTCTTTGTGTGGAGGCAGGACACAGCCTATTCAAATGTAAAAGGGGCTGTTCTCAGCTCCGTCATCCCATCCAGTCGCACCTAACTTCCCTATTGTGTTTTCACTGACAGGACACACACTACTTTTTAAATGCAATGCACTCCGCCCTCTAGGCTGTCCAGGGCTTACCATGGGGGTGACTTATATGTATTAAAAAGGAAGGTTTGGGTCTGGCAAAAGGTTTATTTTATGCATAAACTATGAAATCATGCATGCGAATTTTGGGTTTTCAACAAATTGATACCGTTTTTTAACAGTTTTTTTGTGTAAGGTTTATTTTGCCAGACCAAAATGGCTGTTTAAATCTGCACACACAAATGCAATGGCAGGCCTGAAACATGTTTTAAGGGCTACTTAAGTGGGTGGGGCAATCAGTCCTGCAGACCTATAGTAGAATTTAATTTACAGGCCATAGGCATATGTGGTGCTACTTTACTAGGGATTTATAAGTAAATTAAATATTCCAATTGGGTGTAAGCCAGTGTTACCATGCTTAGAGAAGTGAGCACTTTAGCACTGGTTAGCAGTGATAAAGTGCACAGAGTCCTAAGGCCAACAAAAACGAATTCATGCGGACACATTGGGAAAAGGAATCAGCAGGCCTGGATGCAAATTACTTTTGACTCTAGGCCTGAAGAAGGGGTAAAGAGTACTGCTTAAACATTGAATCGGTGCCTTGGTTCCCACAGAAAATCTCCTGAAAGTTTGAGAACAATAGAAGCACTCATAAAGAACTTATTCAACTTTTAGAAAAGTTGGGCTTGGTACTTCTTGGACCTCCAGTGTCGGGACTTGAAACATTTTGCCCAGAGCAATGTGCCAAGTCTGCCCCACAAAGGTTCAACCTCCTTGGGCAAGATTTCTTGGTTTGTCTGACTCGTCACTTATCACAGCAAAAATAAACGCTCCAGTTGGGCCATGTTACCCAGGTATCCAAACATCTGGAGCCCTGCCATGACTCTCAGCAGTGCCTTGCTGGAACATTTTGGCACCAGAAACGTGACTAAGTCTGATCACATAGCACAAGAGTGGAAACAGACAGCAAAGTGACCCCAGCAGCGAGAGGAATTTGGTTGCTACAGTTTTTAAGTTTGTCCTTGTCATTGCTTTTTGCAACAACATTTAAAGATTCTGTGAGGCCCCATTTCCCAACCTTCTGGTGTCCTCAGAAGCCACAGCAGTCTGCCTTGCCTTCTGTGATATTTCAATCTTAAGGACAAAGCCAGAAAGTAAAATTGTTGACCAGACCAGGACAATCTGCTGAACTCTACCTGACTCACACTCCCTTACTGTCTGCTTGAACCGCTGCTTAGGACCCAATCACCAATGCCTCATAGTCTGACATTGACTTTAGTCTTCCCCATTGTTTTCTCTGGATTATTTGGGTTTTTTTCTCTCCATAATTCTTAGCTACTAATCCTATTTACCAATTTTTGTTGTTGTTGTGCCATTTTAATAAATACATTGTATACATTTTTACTAAGTTGTTTTTTGAACTGTATGTTATTTTTTTAAATTTGATGTTGTGATGTGGCTAGTAACTTACTGCACATACAATTTCTCCAAGGGAAGCCTGTCTCATTGAGCCATAGGTACCATGGGGAGGCATAGGATTCTTCATTGAAACCTGCTTTTTACTTATTGGGCACTGTATTATGTGACTTTGTGGAAGCTCAACCGATGCACTCTTCTCTGGTCAATACTCCAATTTGTAACTGTTTTGTTCACTTCGATTCTTAATATTGGATAATGGAAATAAATACATTTAAGTAAAAATGTTATGTGGTGGTTACCAGAATTACTGGACAAAATTAGCCAAATCTACAATCCTCCAAGTTGAGCTGTTTTCGTTCTATTTTTGAATGATCCTATGATAATGTCAATAGAATCAGTTCAGCTTCCATGATTACAAACAAAAAATCTTTTGAACTGAATTCTTGTGAGAGAGTCAGAATGGAGGAGATACGTTTCTAATTGAGAGGCATTCTTAGGAAATGGAGGAGGTTTAAGGAGAAGAAATTCAGTTGTCTGATCTTTATAAACGTATATGTTTGCTATTACTAATTATAAGGAAAACACGTTGTGAATACAGAGAACTAAAATCAGTGGTTGCTAATTTTGAGAGAAGCATAGTTAAATGAAACAGTTACTACATTTGCTCCTGTCACTAACTATTGGTAGGTAAATTAGGTGTGAATAACTTTAGAGAATGTTGGTCAATAACAAAAGAGCTATGACTATGTGGGTATCAACCACCTTCCCAAGTCCTTTACCCCAAACTCTACTGTTGCAACTTCTAAATATCTGCTATGCTTCCTTATTTTTTCCATATTATGTGGACTGTGCAGTTGAAAAGGCCTCCAATTTATCATTCTTTGAGCCAGAAGTTGGGACTGCCGACAGCAGGGCCAACCTATTGCTCACTTGTTTTTGTCCAGTGGGTTCATAACTAGACATGACAAGAATAAACATAGTTCGATTTTTGCTGGTATCTTCTATTATCCTCACTTAGTTCGAGGACAAAAATGCATGGAAAGCTGAACTTGTTTTTTTCTTAAATTTAGAGTTTGACAAAGAAGATGGACAATATAAAGAAAAACATATGTGCAAGCACGCAAAAGGAGACCAGTGATAAGGATGTCATTGTTCAACAGACAGTGACCGATTTACAGACTCAGATCCATGAATTTGTAAGAGGTGTCGAAGAATATAAGAAGAATTTGGATATGACAGAGAATCTACAGCGGCTAACAGAAGAGGTACATCGGAACATTTATATTTTATACAATTTCTCGATGAATTAGCTTGCGGCTTTGTGTGTTTTCCTTTTCAAAGCTGTTTGGGATACTGGTCCTATGTTCAAATTGTGTTATTAAGCAGAAACACATCCTTATCTGTGGCATCTACCACTGAATTATTCCAGGAGCTCAATGGAAATTGCATCTGCCATTTCCAACCCTGCACTCTTTGGCTGCAGTAAATAGCCTAGTGAGATAGCTGTGTTTCCTGTGGTCTGCGGGAAGAGGCATGGATATGGGCTTAGATCTAGTAGGTAGCAGTCAGGAGACTCTCAAGCTTTTCCTCTAAGGGCATATAGGTGCTTCAGCAGTACGTACCGGTGTATGTGGAACTGATGCAATGAAAGGGCTAGGGCAGTCCTCCTGAACTGGGGGCATCAGGTATAATGCTGCAATAGCAGCAATTGTTAGTGGCTGAGGAGGTGGCATGGGCAGAGCAGTGATGTGTACTCTGCTTTCTGGTGCTGAAGATTAACATTTTTAGGTCTCGCATCGGCAGTGCTTGCGCTGTCTCTGAGAGGCATGCTGTATTCAGTATGTGGGTTTTAAAAACTCCGCCCATTTTCAAGGACTGTCCCTGTTGCATGTGTTGTTACTCGGAGCTCTAGAGCACTATTCTTTCTTTAAGCTGAAGCATTGGAGACCAGTGCTTGTGGCTCTGTTGTTCCCCATTACAACAAAAAATCAGCATTAGCGGTCCATACATCAGTTCAGTTGGGGCAGTCAGGGCAGGGGTGCGTGTCCATCACCATGTGAGGGACTTTTCCATCCCAACCAGAAGGAATTAGTTTAATGAAGATGATCTGTAACCAATCAGAGCATTGCAACCTGACCCCTTCTCCTCAGCACAGTTTTTGTATTTTGAAGAAATATCAAGTGGCTAGTCTTCACTATACAATGGCAGATGTGATCTGCAGAAATGATCCGTTTGGGACTTCTTTTCCAAAACACGTTAATTAAAGAAAAAAATTATCTGCTTGAAGACCAGAAAAGTCGTGCACACTTACGTTTGAGCAAGAGCGGCCATTGCAGGTAAGAGCATCACAATCCTTTTTGGGAATAAAGAAGAGAGGGGAAGAGGCTGGTGATGACGAATGCCTGATGAAACCGGATGCAAGGTGTTCTTCCAGGTAATTCTTCAGGTATTGCTTCTCCAGTTCAGTGAGGGCATAGACCCTGCTACATGGGATAGCTGCTCCTGGCATCAAATCAATACGAGAATCGTATATTCTGTGAGACGGCAACTGGGTGGCTTGCTGTTTGTCGAATACTGGTTGGAATTCCTCATAGATCTCAGGTAACAAAGTGGTACAGCAATACTGGACTTCCGCACACCCAGTTGCCAAAAGACTGGCTTGCGTATTGAGGGTTCCTTCCTGTCAAATGTGTTGCTTGGTGCAATGTTCTCTACAGAAGTCTGAATTCAAGGAGACGGTGCGGGCAGCCCACCGGATGACAGGGTAATGTAAGGTCAACCACGGCATGCCTAGGATTAGACGGAAGTGTGGGGCATTTATGAGGTCGAACTGTATTGTCTCGAAGTGGTTTTCACCGAACTCCATCATCATGGGAACGGTATGGTATCGTACAGGTCCTGAAGTGAGTGCTGTCCCATCGACTGCTTTTACAGGTTCAGGGGACTCCTTCTCGTACGGAACACCAATGTTTTGTGCATATTTTTGGTCTATGAAATTTCCAGTCGCTCCGGAGTCCAATAAGGAGGGGGTCTTTAGGAAAGTGTCTTCTGTAATCCACAATGTGACATCCACGTTCAGATGGGCGATGGCATTTTGTAGGGTGTTGGCTAACATCGAAGAGATCATTTCTTGTTAGCTACCCGAGTCAGAGACCTCGTTCTGACTCGGGTGCTTTAGTTTTCCATCGCCTCCATTTTCCCCGATTGTTGCGATATCATGGCTTGCATCCATTGGGTGTTTGCTCTTTCCAGTAGTTTAGTCCAGGCGCGGCATTCTCTGATGAAGTGTCCGCTCTTCTCACAATACAGACACAATTTCAACTTCCGTCTCTTTTCTTTTTCTTCGATTATAAGAGGACCCCGGATACCACCGATCTGTATGGGTTCGATCCCATCAATTGCCTTGGTATGTTCTTCAGTTACTGGCTTATGCCTGGGGAAGTAAAAACGGTTCTCCCCTCGGTTTCTATCCCCTTTTCGTTCCTGTAGTCGGTGGTCCAATTGTACTGTGAGATCAATCATCTCTTCACAGGTCTGGGGTAGCTGTACCACTTGAGACAGGACGTCTTTTAATTCCCCGCTCAGTCCCTGGTAAAACAGAGCGGTTCATTTCTCATGGGGCCAATTGGTTTCTACTACGAGACGGTTAAATGTAGTTATGTAGGTAAGCAGATCTTGGGATCCTTGTCTGAGGGTTATCAACTACCGATCCAGTGTCATCACATGTGATTTGCAGTCAAACAACTTTCTCATTTCCAGACAAAAGTTCTAGAAGTTGTGCAGGACGGGATCGTCTCTCTCAATCAGCGAAATAGTCGAGCTTGCAGCGTTACCCCCCCATATAGGACATCACGAAAGCTGTCTTAGCCTGTTCCTCCTGGAAAACTGCAGGCTTACACAGGAAGTGCAATCTGCATTGGTTTAGAAATATCTCGAATTTCTTTGAGTCCCCAAAAAAGCGTTCAGGAGGTGCCAATGGGATCCCTGTGTTCTGTGTTTTGTTGTCACATGAACAGTGGGAGTAGACTTGGAAGAATGAGGTGATGCAGGTGTTGCAGAAAGGAACCCCTTTCCCTGTGTCTTGCCACTAGAGGGTGTAAGTACTTGAGGAGGTAGGGTCCATTCTTTAGTAAGTTCCTGTCCCTGTACTATCTGACTTGCCTTTCCTGGACAGGCCTGCTACTTCTCTGCGTAACGTGCCCATCTCCTTCCTTAATTCTATGTTTTCTAATCAGGAGGTTTGTACCTCCATTTGAAGAGCCGTAAGGCCCTCTAAGAGCGTGGATAAAACCACATTGGTGTCCATTGTCCTGGCTGGGCAACAGTCTTGGGATTGACAATCTGTCAGGATCTGTATAATGCCACTAACCTTAAAGCCAACAGCGGGGACGAAGGAGTGAAGAGAAGCCCCCCCCTACTCCCCTGGGCATAACCCCACACAGAGTGATAATACACTGCTATGCAAGGAAACACTCCGGGGAAAAGGGAAGTGGATAAAACAATAAACACTGCTGCTAGGGTGGCATCTTCTTATACCTAAGTCTGGTCTGGGAATTCGGTACGTCGTCAGAAGCCACCCCACAGGTAAGTACTGTATACAAAAAGAGAGGAGAGATGTGTATGAGGTAAGGCAGGGATTAACACACATATCAACATAACAGAACTCACTATGTTCTCATATGCTCACAAACACTGATGCAGCAATACTCTTGATAATAGAACATGAAACAATAATCCTGTTCTGGAAGACTATAAACCTCTGATAGTAGTCTTGGACTCAAGAGGTAAGAGAAAGACCAGGGCCACCATACACAGGATAGTGTACTCTCCTAATTATGTCACAATCCAGAATATAGGTAATGAATGCAAATAAGCACCATGAGCCATGATACTGCTCTATTGTAAAGTCATGCATAGATCCGCAATAGCATAACACAGTTCAGTTGTGGAGAAGCAGTAACTGCACCCTGCTGCTGTTACAACACAGCATTAATATTGCCTTTAAACTGCCCTCGCTCTCCCACTGTAAAAGGATACAGAGCAGAGTCAAAGTAAACAAAAGTCACGGAAGCAGCTGCGGGAGGAGCGCTTCTGCGCTTCACTCCCAACTTCGGGGAATTACGATACATGGTGAATGGCCGCGTTCAATTGCGGCGAAGAACAAGGAATCCTGGATGCCGGAGCAGGAGAGACCGTCGGAGCCCCGAGGTCTCCAGATACGGCGGGTACTGTTCTTTCGGGAAAGGTATCGCCAGCAGAGAAGGACTCCGGTGTCAGCACGAACTCCAGCGGGGAACACATTTCCACTTACACGAACTCGGATGATTAGCAAAGTGAGAACTCACGGACAGGGACTCCAGTCGGGAGAAAGGCAAGATTGTCAAGCCCCGACCCCAGGAAGGGGAGGGGCTTTATAGTAGCGGATTTCTAGATGACGCCTAATCCACACCCCTGCCATGCGCCCCAAGGTATTCTGGGGCATGTAGTTCACCGAGCGTTGACTGCCTGATCGTGGCACCATGTTCCACACATACCCAGCATCATGCATACGGGGGGAAGAAGCTTTATGTGTGGATGTATTTACTCCCATCAGATCCAACCCCTGCTGAGCAATCGTGACACATAGGGACCTTACACATATTCAGAGGTCATGTTGAACATAAGTTTTGACAGGAGAATCCAGGAGTTAAATCTCTTTCAGACGCCTGGGACAACATCAGCAACCACAGAGAGGTCACTGACTCACAGTGAATCACGAACATATAAAACCTGGTAAATAACGGTCAAGCTATGTCAGCAAATAATCTTATTGTATACTCACGATTCAACAGAGCAATGTTTGAAAACGAAGGCCCATATTTATCAGTCTGTTGCATTGCTCTTGTGCCTTGCAAGGGGGCACAAGGGAGACGCAAAACTAAAGTCGGATCTATAAAGCCAGGCAAGGCCACCTTGCGTGGCTCTGCATTGCTTGATAAAGGCAGCGCAAATCACTGCCTTATTTTACTCTGCCCCAGGGAAGCATTCCATGGGTGGAGAGTGGGTGTTCCCAAGCATCCGCTCATGGATTTTGGCGCATTCCCGGATTTACTATTTACTATTACTATCAAAAGACCACATCTCCCCAGGGGAGGCGTAACAAGGAGAAATTCCTTCTCTGTTTTTACTCTTTCTAGGTGTGCTGCATTTTGCAGCACACCTAGAAAGAGGAAAATGCCTCTCAGGATTGTTTTTGTGCAAGAAGGTGTCCCTTTCTTCACAAAAACAATCCTGCGTTCAAAGCAGGCACCCCCTTTGACCATGTTGCTAGGGTGGTTGCGTTGGCGCTAGACAGCTGAATGTGTGCTACTGCATGGAAAGGACAGTAATATGCCATATGATTTTAAATATAGGACATTCCTGCCCTTTACCTTTCGTGCAGCACAACAAGGTTGACTTGCTGCACTGTGCTGCCTGAAAGTATAATAAATATGCCCCCTAACATGAAGTAGAAAAGATCCACTGAGGAACCAAAGGTAAGCATAAGACAAACCATCTCAAAGTATGTTTCTAAGTGAGCACTAGCCACCTGCCAAATCCTCCTCCTGGAAGATAACCTAGCATGAGTTCAGCTAGATTACCACTAGTGGCAGCCAGCACGGCTCGCAGGTGGCGGGGCAGGTGTGGGGGGGGCGTGGATCACAATAAAAAAAAACCACTTAGCTTCCCACCAGGTCCCACGTCTCTGCTCCTGCTCTCGTCTTCCAGGACCAGGAAGCACCAGTGAACCCACGCTCCCCGCAGCCAATCACAACGCTACATCAGTCATTGCACACTTAGGAGGGTTGTACCCTCCTCCCCTGCTTCTCAGCCCCACCTGCCCCCTCACGCAGTTGCCGCAGCAGGAGGACAAAATAAAATGATAATAATATGTTATTATATTTTTTCCTTTCTTTTCCTGCTTTTAGGCAGTGGGGCAACGCTCCTCCGCCGTATCGGAGGAGCTGTCACTGATTCCCTTATTAGACATTTTAGTAAAATAGCAACACGATTCAGCAACTCTGCATAAGTATATTTTTGCGAGGGAGGGCCTCGCATTTGCCCTTTCTGGTAGTGTAAAGCGATGTGTAAATCACCAATATAAAATAGCATTTGATTCAGGAGAAAGATTCAAGGAAATGTATTCATTCACATATAGCATAACGCTGATTTATAATATGTATGTGCAATATGTCTTCCTTCTGCGGGCAAAGGTTTGCAAAGTTCATAATTTTCATCCGTCCTTGATTTGCAAAGTTTTTATTTGGTTATCCTCAACTGAGATCCGTTGTTTACGTCATGCAAGACACTTTTCACTACTCAGTGAATTATTTTTATTCTAATTAAACCAACTTAGGGTGAAACGTATTTTTATCTGCACGTTTACCTTTCGCACAACTTTCCTATGTGCAATGACAGTGTCGGCATAGTCATTTTATTATTGTTAAATGAAGAATTGGGCAACATTATTTTCAGGTAAAGTAATTTTTTCATGCAGACGTGGTGAAGTAAAAGATCTTTGCAAACATCTAAAAGTTATGAAAGACTGCAATGAAAAAGAAATGATCTTGTCCACACTTTTGGCGCATCCGGTACATAAAAGGATTTGTTTGACCTTGAGGACTCTCACACAATTTGTTGAAATTGGGAAGCCCTGATTAGAACTCTTGTCCAGAAGTGCTGCTTTCTTATTTGCAAATGTGAAACGTAAAAGTGTCCATGGTGATAATAGAGCAGCACTCAAGAGGAAAGATCAGAGGTGCTTAAAAGATCATTTCTGTAGACTCATCATGATTTGTTTTTGAAATTACTGAAAAAGGGTACTGTAAAACCAAACTCCGACGGAGGTTTACCCATAATAAATCTCTATTTTTCATAATGTATAGCACTTTATCCTATGTTCATGTTTGTAAGCACTTCTAGTTTTGAAGCCTGACTTGTGAAGAGGTGGAAGCCTTATTACATACCGTCAGATCAGGCTCCCCTCTTGATGTACCAGCCAAAATATCGGCGACCCTCTCAAAACAACTGTCTGCTCCTATCTGCTCCCTTCTGAATGCATCACTAAAGGAAGGTTATTTATCTTCTGAATGGAAGGCAGCACAGGTCATTCGCCTACGTAAAAACACCAAGGCCTCTATGAAAGATCTATCTAACTTGCGACCTATATCCCTCCTACCGCTCCTGAGCAAAATGCTGGAAAAACACATCAACAAGCATATATCAGCTTATGTCGAAGCGACAGATTACATGGATGTGTCACAATCAGGCTTCAGGCCGAAATATAGTACGGAGACAGCCCTAGTGGCAGTCATGGACAATATTAGGCTAGCACTAGATAGAGGACAATCTACTCTACTGGTGCTATTAGATCTCTCGGCGGCATTCGACACCGTCAACCATCAAATTTTGCTCAGGACATAAGAGGAATCTGGGTTAAAAGGTAAGGCCTTGCAGTGGATGACCAGCTTCCTCTCTGACCGCTCCCAGACAGTTAGCCTGGGTCCTTATATGTCTAAGTCCAGGAAGTTGTCCAAGGAAGTCCCGCAGGGATCTTGTCTAAGCCCTACCTTATTCAACATCTATATAGCTCCCTTGGCCAACCTTATGAGGATATATGGATTTGTACCAATATCCTATGCGGATGACACCCAGCTTACCTTCTCCTTTGATAAATACTCCACAATAGCCCAGACCAACTTCTCAACCGGCATGCTAGCAATATCTCATTGGATGTGTAATAATTATCTCCAACTAAATGCAGGGACACCAGAGTGGTGGCCCAGGGAGTTGGGTGCCCCCCCACTTCGAAGGCATCAGTAAAGAATCTAGGGGTGCGCATTGAGCAGAGTTTAAACATGAAGGAGCAGGTGTCTCAAACGCTACGCTCATGCTTTCATGTATTAAGTCTGCTGAGGCGAGTATTTCCGTTTCTTCCAGACCATAAACGGAAGACTCTTATCCAATCACTAGTCCTAAGCCACTTTGACTACTGCAATGCTGCACTGATACCGGCCAATGAGGCCTTGTTGGATCGCTTGCAGGTGGTGCAAAATACAGCAGCACGTTTGGTACTGAACGCCCCCTATATATCTCTATCGAACCCGCTATTGCAGCAGCTGCACTTGCTCCCGGTGCGCAAGCGAATAAAATTTAAGATTTGCTGCATCACCCATAAGGCAGTGCATGGCAACAGGCCATCATACTTGGCGGAGAAGCTTAGTCAATACACTTTCCTTAGAGACCTGCGATCCAGCTCTAAATCCCTTCTTAAAGTCCCGCGCATTAACAAGGCCAGGACTGGGGGGAAGGGTTTTTCCTACCATTCCCACGGAACTGGAATTCACTCCCGCTTACACTAAGGCAGTGCACAGACCATTTCCACTTCAGAAAGTCCTTGAAAACATTCCTATTCTAGACGTCTCACAGAGTATTAGCATCTTCTTACTCGCCCGCAAGCGCAGAGATACCCCTACGGGGGTGATTCAGGCGCTATATAAGTTCGTAAAATAAATAAAATAAAGGATATTGAAGCTTATGGAAATAAACCTAATGTCGAGCGGAATGAGTGTCTAAAACCTATATTGTGTGTATTTATGACATGTTAAATTATTATAATGAAACATTTTTATACACTATATGCAAATACTGTCCTAGTTTGATAGAACAGCAAATTTCAGGTGTTGCTATTGTCCAACTCAGGAGTATTTGTGTGACCTTGTTTGGAAGCATTAATAGCGCAGGTGATCTGCCATGATTCAAACTGGTAACCAGCAGGTTGAACCCACATCTTTTAGCCCGGTGAGTCAACTACATTACTGTTAACTGCATTGTTGAGCGGCTACCTATAATACTAACGACACAGGTGTATGAGTGGCCAGTGGCGTAGCAAAACGTGAGTGGGCCTCCCTGCAAGATATGCTGAAGTGGCCCCTCACACTCACATCAGTAGGGGCTGAGGGGGCCCCTTCTAGTATGGGTAAGCCTTGGGGCCCCACCGCACCACAGGGGCTACGGGGGCCTCTGTTACGCCCCTGTGAGTGGCTCTGAGTTATCTAAATATTTTGTACTAAAGCACAGAATTTGGGACTTAGTTGAACATGATCTGGTTGACATAGGGAAAAGACTGAGAGGGCAGCAATTGATAAAGCAAATCTCAGGACAGAATTGAAAAATGTCGGCTGGGGTGACCACAGCTGGCCTCAGAATGGAGGCACCTTTTGAGCCATGGAACAACAGAGAAGAGGGGCGAGAGGCAGACAGCAATACATGCCTGACAGCAGTCTCCGCGGTGCTATATGCGATGGTCTAGTGTCGTGCAGGCCTTGCATACTGTCCAGACTCCACCTTCATACCAAGCAATGAGCACGGCACCTGTGTACCCAGACACTGCAAGGAGTAACAGTCACTTTAAATCCTATGTTTCAACCCTTTGGGTGAAAGCATAGAGGCAGTTCATCTTTAATATCTGTACACAGAAAATCTGAAAATCTGGGTTTCTCACACTGCTCAGTGATGGACCATGATACTAGACGAGAGCGAGTAGAATGAACAAATGTATGCAGGAATGGACAAAAAAGGTCCGCCAGCTGAAACAGATGCATATAAGTACAACCCCACATAATCATAGGCCAGTGTGCACCCAGGAAAACATGCCAGTTCCAAGCAGCAAGCATGCCATAATGTCAGCACCCAACCCACGTGCTCACTCACAAGAGTATTGGCGAGCAATCACAGTGCCCGAAGTAAAACCCACAACAGAGGGAAAATAATATTCTCCATAACCAGCCCTTTAAAGAAAGAAACACAGGAAGGATCTCGAACCTTCCAAACACACAGAGAGGGGAATCAGGGTTTGCAATTGTTTAATTCATCTGAAGTAGTCAGAGGAAGCGGGATGGAAGACAGAGCTAACTACACCTTGGTTAATGCCTCAAGAATTTGAAACATCAATTCGCTGCAACATGGGCTGTCTCTCCAATAAGCCGTAGAAACAATCATTTGACAACAGGGAAGATACAGCAACTGGAGCAGCATGCTAGAACAAACGAAGTGACGTGGTATTTAACAAAAATCAGGGAACTCTAGTGTGAAATTACTCACTTGTGAATGCAATTCTTTATAGGATCTTAAACTACTCCTGCAATGCAACCTGCCCATCAAAACCATGTGTCATTTGTCTCTGTACAACTGAAAGAACACTTACCGTGGGGCAGACAGTACATACCACTATTAAATTAATATGGAGTGATTCCCCAACTGATTTATCTGCCAGGCCTGGCCAAATTCAACATCCAGTTTAGCAAAGAAATCGGAGAATTACTGTACCGTAGTCTCAATCCGAGACCTTAAATTAAAACAAAAAAGAAGGTGCATCACTGCAACAGAACACTCATTTCCATAAACAGTGAAGACCAGCTTCACTTGAAACGACAAAAGAGTTAAAGTGAGATTAAAGGGGATTTATTACCGATTGATTCAGCTCACACCATTAGTTCATTAAAGATTTAAGGGCCAGATGTGCGACCGTTTTTTGTGGTCGCAAAGGGCTTTTAGGCCTGTTTGCGACCGTAAAAAATGTGTGGGACATGTCCCAACCCGATTTTGAGAGTCGCAAACAATTTGTAGAAGGGGCATTCTAAGGGCATCCCTTCCTAATAGAGACTCCAAAACCAATGTATGAATGTTTTGTGACCGCACTCGCAGTTGCACTCGCAAACGGGAAGGGGTCCCGAAGGACCCCTTCCCCTCTGTGAATGCATGCGCTAATATTTTTTAAGGGCAGGACCACTGCCTGCCCTTAGAAAATAAAACAGAAAAGTTTCATTTTTATTTTTTAAATGCATCCCGTTTTCCTTTGAGGAAAATATGCTGACAAAGCAGTCCCAGACATGGTGGTCTGCTGATCCCAGCAGGCCACCATCCCTGGGTGTGCCAGCCATTCCCAATGGGGTCGCAAAGTGCAACAGCTCCATTAATATTCATGAGGCATGCAGTTTGCAACCCCATTGGGAATCACAAACAGTGTCTCAGACACTGTTGTACATAGCATTTTGCAACTCGCAAATTGCCACTCACAATTTGTCGCAATTTGCGAGTTGCAAAATGCTCTGGTCGTACATCTGGCCCATAATGATCTAGAAGCTAATATTTCAAAATAAGGTAAAATAGAACATCAACAAGAATTACATAAAGAATACAGAATATGCAACAAGTGTTTTCCATAAAGGAAAACCCCTAATATAATGAAGAAAGTATAAGTTGAATAAAGGCATATTGGCTAACATGGCTATGCCCTTAAGTGGTGACACTGAACAGACGTCGGGAACAGTCAGCTCTTCCCACAAGTCTTCCATCCAGGCATCTACTCCTCCTTCCAGTGAGAACCTCACTATCAGTGTTCTTGTGCATACCAAAATGCCTATTCACTAATTAATAGAAGACTTCTGGAAGAGCACAGCATCTGCAGTGGAAAGAACAAAAACATAACGTGCAAAACAACCGCAAAGAATATGTGCACGAGCTTCTTAGCCTAAAACGTGGTCATTCAAATTGACAGTAGGAAAAGGTGGCTAACATCTATTTAATATGTTAACTTGGGTGCTGCTCATAATGACTAAATGCAGCCACCTAATACGAATCATATGATTAACATGAACAATTATTTAATGTTTTAAATCACAATTTGTTGATGAATGCCTTTAATTATGCAAATAAAATTTAGACTCGTCAACAAGCAAGTGAAAAAGAACCAAGACACTTAACCTGAATGTACATCATTCTGCATGACTCCTAAGGCTCTTGCATAGAAAGGCTATTACTCACGGAAAAGGAATGATTCATTAAAGGTATTATTGCTAAAAGAACCTATGAACTTGAGTCCTGGGAAGGACACATATGTCAGCACTGCTATCTCCCTTAATAATAATAAAGAGAAAAGAAGGTGACTTCAAATTCCGCAACCTCAGAAATATCTTTGCTCACTTGCTGTTCTTAGAAACTACTGCACATAGGATCTCATGCACAAAGATTCCAAAAAGGAAATTGTAAATTGTAATTATTAATGATTCACAATTTACTTATTTGGGATGTACTAAAATGGACCTGATAAAAGTTGTTGCAATTTTCATATAGACATCTACCAAAAGCATTGGTATTTTGTGAACCAACATATGTACTAAAAGGTTGGTTGCCAGAATAAAGAATCATTATGGGTCAAAATTTGACTTACCTCATCAATATTCATGAGGTAGGTCGCAAATTGCTACACACTACGATTAGCTACAGTCACAGGGATGGTGGTCTGCTGGGGTCAGCAGACCACCATATTTGTGGTTGCTTTTGAATAAAGCATTTTTTTTTTAAAAGCAGCCCTTTTACCTTAATTGAAAACAGGATGTCTTTAAAAAATAAAAAGTTAAACAAGCCTTATTTAGGAGTAGACAGTCGCCCTATGGACCATTGTGTTCTTTTCAAAAACGATTCTGCCAACATTCACAAGGGGAAAGTTGGTGGTAAAATATTAATGGTTTGTGACTGCATTTTGGTCGCGAATCTTTAATACATTTCATAAGGAATCAGTATTTGTAAGGGACGCCCTTAACATGCCCCTTCCAAATTCGTAATGGTCTCCTAAACCTGTTTAGTGATTTGGAAAACCTTTTTCAAATTGGTCTGTGGTTTTAGTACATTTAAAAAAGGATTTAAGGTTCGCAAACCTCTGATTTCCCAAACACAAAAACCCTTTTTACGTGGGGCCCATAGTCCTTACCCAAACACAGTGTGCTCTGATAATAAGGGTTTTATGATCAAGTGTCAATGAGTGCCATGCACAGAATCATGCATAGAGGCTGTGGGTGCAGGTTCATTTGGCATGGAGCATGGCTTAAGACCACACTCTTCTCCCAGAACATGCTGTGCACTACTGAATTCTATGTACAGCACCAACAGACGCAAAGTTTTTGCACTGAACCATTAAATGGAGTTGCACTATCCAAAATGCAGGGAAATCAAACCACAGTAAACTTAAAATGCATTATACTATAGCAAAGAAAGCCTAGCAATCTATGTACTACTAGTATCGTCAGATTTCCGCAAAGTAATGTGTGTGTGTGTACACAAAAAACTTTAGTTAGTATTTAGTTAAGGTTGATGTGAGGTGAATAGCACCTTCTATAAAAAAAATAATCCAAAGACTGTAAATATCTCTGTTAAAGTAGAATGTTAAATTTAACTCCCACTCCCACATTACAAGTAACAAATCTCAAGCTTTTGAGAGAATGAGTGAAAGTGTTTCTCTTTGTATGAGACTTCGAATGATTCAGTCTCTAATGGTGGAGTGAGAAAAGAATTAGAAATGGCCACAGTATCAGGCTATTTAAATTTAGCGAGAGACTTGACATTGACCAATTATATAAAATCTTGTATTCTTATTTTTGTTTATAGATACCCCTGATAAAGGGCTTTTGTATTGGCCGGAAATGCATTGGGTTGGATTGGATTGATAGTCTTACAAAAATGTAAAGACCAGCTCTCATATGGATGAATCATGAACACAAATCTCTTCTTTGGAACAAATCTACTTGATTAAAGAAATTTGATTTACGCAGTCAAATGTGTAGTACATTGCTTGCTGAGCACCTTTTTTCATAATCTTTCTGTCTATTCTGTTTAATTCTGTTTATTGCTGTTATATTACGTTGTAACCCCGATTGGTGATATAGTAGAGCACACTGTGTCTAGACCATCGGTTCTAGAAATTCTTACTTTTAGATAGTTGCCGTTTGTCTGCCCATAGCCCTTTGGTGCCTACAGCTTGTCTTGGGTCACGTGACTTGGTGTAACTAACAGTTAGAGTTTGTGAGTTCCTCCCAGACAGTCAAACAATAGAGGGATTAGATCTACCTTAATGGGCCATCTGTTGGCAGGATGAGGGGGCAGAGCTGAGCACAGCCCACTCGCAACTGAATAGGGAGTTTTCTTCCCTCACACATAGGACCTAATGACTTCACATTGTCACTGCAGACAGCTTGGAGCTAGGAATGGGAGTCAGGAAATTCTATGCACTTCAAAGCACCTTTCTAGAAGCTTCTCTCCTCTACCAGAGGATGGGCACCAGGGTATAAAAAGGGGACCTCAGACACCAACTGTTCAGTTCACTTCTGGACCTGTGGATACTGTGCCAGGAAGAAGGCCTGCTGTGCTGCTGGTAGAACTGCCACTGTGCTGGACTGCTGCTCAAAAGAACTGCCCTGTTGGATTGCTGACCTGATTGTCATGCTGCTCTGCCATTTTCTGCCTGTGGACAAAGACTGGATCTTCAACTGTCCCAGGACCTCCAGAGTGACTCACAAGGGCTAATTTGCTGTCCTCCCCTTCAGAGCCACATGGGCACAAAAGGCCTCCTCATTCTTGAACGGGCATCTGGACCCAGCCTGAGTGAGTTCTGAACCTCCATGTGGTGCCCCTCCAGTCCTGGACCCTTGAAATTGATGCTAAATGTTCCCAGACAGCCAAAATACAAAGTTTGGCTAAAACCCGTGCTGAGAACCAGGAGGAGACGGGACTAACCTGCTCGCCTATCCGCTTGAGGTGCATAGCCAGTCGAATTGACTTTGCAGCTTCTCCTGCAACATTTTCCACAGCAAAAACAACAGTTGATGGACAGAATGCAGAACAATGTCATACATTCACCCCAGTAAAGAGATCTGGGCCTAAATCCATCATTGTTTTGCTCACCATGCCGTCCCAGTTTGAACCCAGCCATATGCAAATCAGTCTTGATCCTGTGCCTCATGGGTACAGTCCAGCCCGAACTGCCAAGCCAGGTCCTCCCTGGACTGGAAAAAAGCATCCTAGGACCAGTTTCGGGGTTTCACCCCTCTTCAGCCAGGATAGCTTGATTCCAGTGGTATGGAGAGCACGGGACCCACGTCTGGGAATACCCTTCCCACTCGGGGTGACAAATGCAAAAATAACAGTTGATGGACAGAATGCAGAACAATGTCATACATTCACCCCAGTACAGAGATCTGGGCCTAAATCCATCATTTTTTTGCTCACCATGCCGTTCCAGTTTGAACCCAGCCATATGCAAATCAGTCTTGACCCTGTGCCTCATGGGTACAGTCCAGCCTGAACTGCCAAGCCAGGTCCTCCCTGGACTGGAAAAAAGCATCCTAGGACCGGTTTCGGGGTTTCACCCCTCTTCAGCCAGGATAGCTTGATTCCAGTGGCATGGAGAGCACGGGACCCACGTCTGGGCATACCCTTCCCACTCGGGGTGACAAATGCAAAAACAACAGTTGATTGACAGAATGCAGAACAATGTCATACATTCACCCCAGTACAGAGATCTGGGCCTAAATCCATCATTTTTTTGCTCACCATACCGTTCCAGTTTTAACCCAGCCATATGCAAATCAGTCTTGACCCTGTGCCTCATGGGTACAGTCCAGCCTGAACTGCCAAGCCAGGTCCTCCCTGGACTGGAAAAAAGCATCCGACGACCGGTTTCGGGGTTTCACCCCTCTTCAGCCAGGATAGCTTTATTCCAGTGGCATGGAGAGCACGGGACCCACGTCTGGGCATACCCTTCCCACTCGGAGTGGGGATGGAGATTTTTTACTTCCTTTTTAGAGACTAATTCCTAACGTATAAATCTTCACCGTGGCCTTGACCCAAGGCTATCCAACTACAATGCTCCCTCCTCAGACACCTCCTGCAGCCTTGCCTCACTAAACCTTACCTTCGCAGAACATTTTTCCCAAGGATTTTACTAAGTCCAAAGGTAAGCTCCAACCGGGCCTAATCTACTTCATCACGGTCAGCCATATTATTTTTTACTTTGACCCAGTTGGCGCTTTGATCTTTTAGGCGCTATTTTTTACTACAAAGTTTAAAAATTAACCCCGGTTCTACTGATTGGATTTTTGGTGTTTTGGTGTCAAAGAATTTATTGAAATTTACTCTAGTTTTGTGAATTGGTTTGGGATTTTCCTTGTGTTGTGTTTTCACTTTATTACTGTTTGTGTTCTGCATTAATACTTTACACATTGCCTCTAAGTTAAGTCTGACTGCCTTTTGTGTCAAGCTACCGAGGGTTAAGAACAGGTTAATTTATTGACTTTTTGTGGTTCACCCCACAAGGAATTGTGGCTGTTGATTGACCAGGGCTCACACCCCAGTCAACCAACACCCAAAACCCAATTTCTCATCATAATTGCACAATCCTAGGTTTGCTTTAGGCACATATATTACTAATCAATCTGTATGTCATTTAACTGAAATGACACTTAGGTTTCCTGGTTTGTTCATGTGTCCTCCTACGTTATGAATTATTCTTTATATAACACAGTGTGATTGTAGTTTAGGGATTGTATGCCATTGTTTCACTTTTCATTAATTAATATTTATTAGTAGGTGTGATTCAATTAATTAATTAAGTTTGCTGATATCAATTTACTGTGTTTATAATTGATGTAAGATACTGCTTTATGCATGAAAAAGGGTGTGAGGATACATAGCAGCACTGTGAGTTACGATTAACATACTACGTAACTGTTCTATTTCTGATCTTTAGAGGTTTTGTGTTGTATGTAGACACTATTTAACTTGGATTAACCTTAACTAAACATTCCGAGAAAAAGCTTTAGTTTATTTTCAGCCAAGTTTGATGGCAGGGGATTAGTGCCTACAACACAAAGCCTCAAAAGAAAGACAATAGAACAGTTATGGTAGTACAGTAATCTTAACTACTGCCCCTAGCATTGTGTTTGAAAGGTGGGTAGCATAGTAAAAGGGTGATAAAGTGTGGTACACAGTCATTGAGTTGGTGAAGTAAGAAAAAATGGCAATTGTATTTTTTGTTTGATAGTGAAGTTATAATCATAGCATGTCCTGCATCCAGAAGAGATAAAAATAAAAGAGATAGACCATGTGATACTCACCTATGTTCAAGGTGGTGGGAGCTATCCCACTGAAAATGAAATATAGTCGCACCCTTTAGACAAGGGGGAGGCAAAAGCTAACCCTCCCTAGCCCAGAGGAAAGACCAGGAAGGAAGAGAAACAAACCCCCCACGCTTAGGCAAGTCAGGGGGAATTCAGAAGTGGGTGGGGTCAAGGAAATCTTCTACAATCAATTGCCAGGACTGGGTTGATTATTTGTTACATCCCTGTGATTTGGCAAAAGGGGGTATGTTTTCAACATTGTCCCCACACCCTGTCTTGGCCAGGGTGTGGCGGTAAAGGCCTCTTTCGGTCGAAGCCTACCAGGCAGCACAGCTGTCTGGTTTGCTAAAGACATCTTGGGGACATTTGAAAATCTTCCCTGGGAATACTGACTGCCATTGCTTACCGTTGGCTTTATGGTTTGTAACTCACATTTGTTTGGTTTTTAATAGCTGGCTTTATTTGTTTCAGACTGTTCAGCTTGAATTCTTCCCTTCCTTAGAGCATCCTTCCACCAGTGTTCGATTTCTGTAAACAGGCCTTTAAATCTTGTTCTTATCATGTCACATTTGCTGTGCATTCAAAGACAAAGGTCAAATGTCAGGTTCTGTCTTCCAGGGAGCTTGGTGTTTACCTTTCTTTTTCTGATTTAAAAGTGAGACGATATATGTGACAATCATGCTGACTACTGAGGGTGTGCTGAAGGAAGTTTGTAGGATATTATTTTTTTCTAGCTCACAACAAAATGTAAATGTCCGTAAATGAACTGTGCAGATATTTAAGAATATATCAGAATTAGGAAAGAACAAATGAAGCACATTTTATGGTAATTCTGAAGTGTGGTGGAAAAAAATATTTCAATACGATTAAAATAAATCAATACACTGGGTGATGACACTTCCACACATTGTTTGTGCATTGTATACTTTTATCAGTAAAACTGTATGTCTGTGCAGACTTAATGGTCATTTCAATTGAAGATGTGTTGTTTGTATTGGCAGTGCATGACCACACCATGCATAATCCGCTTTATGCCACGCCACTGTACTCTGCAACACTCCACACCACTGCACTCTATTCTACGCTACTTCACTCTACACCATTGCACTCTACTCTCCTGCACTCTACACCACTCCACTCTACACCACTTCACTCTACGCCTCTCTTCTCTATACCACTGCACTCTACAATACTCCTGTCTTGGCCCTTCCACTCTACTCTGTACTACTCCATCCTATGCCACTCCACTCTGCAACACTGCACTCCCTGCCACTGCACTCTACTCTGTACCACTCTACGCCAGTGCACTCTACGCCACTCTCATTTACTCTTCACCACCTATTCTATGCCACTGCACTGTATGCCACTGCACTCTCACTCTGTACCACTCCGCTCTATTCCACTTCAGTCTACTCTGAAATAATCTACACTACACCACTGCACTCTATGCCACTGCACTCTACGACACAGCAATCTTCGCCACACCACTCCACTCCACACCAATCTAAACTACTCCACTGCACTCAACCCCACTCTACTCTAACCACTGCACTTTACACCACTGCACTCTATGCCAATCCACTCTACACCACTTTACTTAAAACCAATGCTCTTTATGCCACTTCACTCTAAGCAGTCTACTCTGCAGCACTACACTCTACGCAAGTTTATGTTACTCTGCATCACTGCACTATATGCAACTCTATTCTACTCTGCATCATTATACTCCACACCATTACTCTCTATGCCACTGTACTCTGCACCGCTCTACTCTGCACCACTGCACTCTACGCCAATTAACTGTATGCCATTTTACTCTATGTCACTCTACTATACACCACTGCACTCTACGATGCTCTATCTGCAACACTGCGCTCTATGCCACTGCACTCTACACCACTGAACTCTACTCTGCAGCACTCTACTCTACACCACTCTACTGCATTCTACACCAATGCTCTGTATGCCATTACACTCTATGCCACTCTACTTAATGTCACTGCACTCTACCATGCACCACTTTACCCCAGAACACTCTGCTATATGCCACTCTATTCTACTCTGGAATAACCTACTCTACATCACTGCACTCTGCACCACTCGTATGTCACTACACCACACCACTCCAAGTTTCCCTGGGCCACTCTACTCTAAGCCACTCTACTCTACTCTGAACCATTGCACTCTACGCCAATGCGCTCTAAGCCACTTTACTCAAAACCAATGCACTCTACACCAAACTACTCTGCACCACTGCACTCTACGACAATATACTCTACTCTGCAACACTCTACTTTACACCACTGCACTCTACGCCACTCTATTCTACTGTGCAACACTGCACAGTATGCTATTGTTCTCTACATCATTTTACTCTGCTCTGCTCTATGCCACTGCAATCTGTGCCAATGCCCTCCACACCACTGTACCCTACGACCCTCTACTCTGCTACTCTGCACTCTCTGCCACTGAACTCTATGCCACTCTACTCTGTACCACTGAACTCTATGCCACTGCATTCTGCTCTGCACCACTCTACTCTAATGCACTCTACGCCACTGCACTCTACGCCATCCACTCTATGCAATTCTAATCTAGTCTGTACTATGCCACTCTACTGTACAATACTGCACTCCAAGGCACTCTGCTGTGCAACACGGCACTCTCTGCCATGCCACTCCACTCTGTACCACTGGAGTCTGTTTCACTGCACTCTACTCTGCAGCATTCAACTCTATGCCACTCTACTGCACTCTACACCAATGCATTCTATACAACTGCACTCTATGCCAACCCACTCTGTCATTCAATCCTACTCTGCACCACTGCACTCTGTGCCACTGCACTTTACACCACTCTACCCCACTGGACTCTACAACACTGTACTCTACCCTGCACCACCCCACTCTACCCTGCACCCACTCTACTTTACACCACTCTATGCCACTCTACTGCAGCCCCCTACTCTATGCCACTGCACTCTACGCCTATGCACTCTACACCACTTTACTCAAATCCAATGCACTCCGTGCCACAGCACTCTGTGCCAATCTCATCTGCACCACTGTACTCTATGCCACTTCACTTTAGGCCACTCTACTCTACTCCACCCTACTCTACTCCACTCTACGGCATTACACTCCATGATACTCCACTCTATGAGACTCTTCTCCATAAAACCCTACTCCATGCTACAACACTACCCAACATTACAACACTTTATACCACTCTATGCTACTCTACGACACTCTACTCCACTCATCAAATGATCTATGCAGCTTTCTCTATGCCACCCCATGCCACTTTTATCCACTCTGTTCAACAACAATCTCCTCTACTGTACACCACAGCACTACACTCTAGGCCACTCCACTACACTCTGTGGCATTCCTCTCTATGCCACTCCACAACAATCTTCTCTGCTCCACTCTGACATTCATCTCCACTCTTCGCAACTGCCTCTACGCCACCCATGTTAATTTACTCCACCCTATGCCACTCCACTCTGCTTCATGCCTTTCCACTCTATGACACTCTATTCAACTGCACTCTACCAGACACTGGCTGCAATGGCAGCGAGGAATGGCAGAAACTGGTAAACAACCTCTAGATCACTACGCCACTGGCAGAGTAACCCCAAACCCTATGTACCTTTTGGGGGTCAGGCTGCTTGGTAGCATCCATCCTACCAAAGAAGGTATGTCCAAAAAGAAAATACTGAAAAAAAGGTAACCTAGCTAGATATGGAGCAGCATCCAGTCTGGTGTTGTGACAATATCATAAAAACAGACAACGATCCAGAGTGATTATTGGAAAATGTAAAAGAACATCACAGGTGCATGTTTTCTGGAAATGGCTCACCTTCATTGTATATACATGGAGACAAGGGAGAAGAATGAGGCGGTAATGCTGTGTACAACTCAAAGCAGTAAACCACTGCATTTCTGTTCTATTCCCTAATTCTAACCTAAGTTACTGATGAATTTAACAACATTCACATTTTTGGACTTTGCTTTGTTTTAAAAGCGCAGTTCATAAATCTTTACTATATCTCCAAAATATGTCCAAAATATTTCTGAGACACCTGAGCATAAAAAATGTGACTGGAATGGCATCTACTCTTTCCAATTTATTTGCATTATATTTTTTGACTTTAGCTCAGGTGTCTCCAACCAGTTGATTGCAAGCTACCAGCAGCTCACAGACACCTTCAGAGTAGCTCGCAGACGTGAGTTAATTTTTAAATAAGCAAAGGGTTACATTTTCCTTCTAAAGTTAGGGGAATGAAGTGTTTATATTACATTATTATCTTTAAGCTGCAGATAGCAGGGCCTGATAAGTAGTGCTGAAGTATTTATGACCCAGTGTCAGACACAGAGGTGAAAAACTGAAGCACTGGGGTATTCAACTCAAATAAAAGTTCTTGTCAAGTCAATATTGGAACGTGAGAACAAAATGATGCATCGGAATGCTTTTAAATGGGAGAAAATAAAATGAAGTGTTAACTTAATCATTAAGTTAAATCTTCATTTTATTTTCTCCCATTTCAAAGTGCCATTTGTACAAGCAGCAGGTCTTTTGCTCCCAGTGGGCAGTAGACACTGTGCCATATTTATATCTGATTTTTTTTTTTAAATGGGAGGAATTTAAAGTGAAGACAAATATTTCTATAAACCATTAAGTCCTAATGTTTTTCTCCACTTTCATGTAAGCCAATTACATCTGAATATTGTATGAAGTATGTCTCTTCACTTTAAATTCCTCCCTTTTAGTCAAATGGCTATAGCTTTCTGTTATAAATATGGCACCTTGTCTACAAGTCACTGGGTGCAAGGGGCCTGCTGTTTGTAAATACGAAATTGAAATGGGAGAAAATGGAAATGGTGATTTTTATGGAATACATAGAAACATAAAGTTAACTCTTCAATTTAATTTTCTCCAATTTCAAAATGTTGCATTTACATACCGTAGGCATCTTGCTCTCAGTAGCCGGTAGTCATGGTGCCATATTTATAACTGAAAAATAGAACAATTTTTTTAAGTGAGAGAAATTTAAACTGCAGAAAAATGTTCCATATTATGAAACTTTTTGCAGAACATGTTTCTGTACTTTAAATTTCTCTCATCTAAGAATATGTTTGTTTTATACATGTAATGGTGACACATATGGTTAAAGGTATATCCTCTGCCACAAGTACATATGACACAGGCTCTCATTCACCCATACACATATATCCCATTCATACGCACACATCTTCATACTTCTCCAAAGACAAGCTCTTTTACTGACACACATGGTAGCAGTCTCATTGCCTCCAGTCAAAGTATTTTGTTCAAACAATAGTATCTGGAACATTAGGTGTAAAGTCAATGAAGATGGGTGTGGGGGTGTCTGGTAATATTATGTGAGTGACTTGACCTTCAGTAGCTCACAATGATTTTCACTAATCAGAACTAGCTCTCACCACTGAAAAGGTTCGAGGCACCTGCTTCAGATGGATAAGCATCTCAGCACTTACATTTCACTTTTTATTAGGATGCTTCAGCTCTTTCTCTGACACAGTTTTCCATGCTCACAATGTATTGAAGATACTCTTGTTTGAGTAAGCATGACATTTATCCTTGTGAATTGAGAAATAATTTTAAATATCTTAGTGTCAGCATATATATTTAGAGAGAGAAAGTCAGATACTTTGTACCAGAAGACACATATGTTCTAATTTTGCCTACAGCTACAAAAGTAGATGTTACTAGTGCATATCATAGGTAAAAGTGCTCAGAAGGATGTTTATAGTCCCACAGCAAAGGTTTGACCTCTCACAGAGTTAAAACTACAATTGACACTTGTATAGGATTAAAGGGACACGCCGTTCATGGACATGCTCTTGTCTAGGGGAAATCACTAAATGTTAACTTTTGCCGTTCCCTTTGGCTAGTAAACATCTCCTTTCAAAGCATTTGAACTAAGATGTTATCCTTGTCCCATGAGTAATTAGACCAATATGGTCTCATGCTTTGTTTCTTTTTACTGATGATCATGGTATTTATTAATATTTTTTAGATGATTTGTTGTATCTGTTCAGCTTTTATTTCCAATTTAGTATGTACTTGCTAAGTGTTCTAAAATATTTCTCTTCTTATACGTTTAGTGTAATTTCTGGTGTGAGGAAGCAAATGCCACAGTTGTTAGAGTTGGCAAATATTCTGCAGAGTGCAAGACAAAGGAAGCAGTGCAGGTCCTTTCCAGACAGTTTAAAAAATTTGTTCACCCAACTGTGGAGCAGCAAGAAGAAAGAATACAGCAGATAACTGACCTAGCCACCAATGTGTATGGTAAGACAATTTACATGACAACCTCTGTGCAGTTGGAGAGAAAAACGTCTAAGGTCTAAGTGTTGTCTTGTACAAACTGGTTGTGTTCAGAAAAATGTATTAACACACAACGGTAAAATAGATCTGATAGGAAATCTTCTAACAGTGGCTGACCGTTGAATTTTATTTTAATGATTTATTTATAGTTTTCAGGATACATACCCAATTTCAACACCAAACCCTTGATTGACAAGCATTACATTTACATCATCATCGTAATAACTGAACATCAACCAATAGAAATAACACTTGGCATGCAGTTAGTTGCTTCCATAGTTTAATGAATGAATACCAGCTTCTTGTTGGATGAATGGCTTTCAGTCTAGATACAAATAAATGACCCCATATATGGCTTCACTCTACTCTAATTCATTGTCATGCTTGATCAATTAGACTTTGAACAATTGCATATTCCCCCAATTCTGATGCCCTCTAAAACACATTCATCTTTCTTTTCTCATATACTACAAGGTAATTGAAAAACAACAAAGCTAGTTGCACAAACTCCCAAAGTTTGAACCATTATTATGTTTCTTCTGTGTCAGTTCAAGCATACATTTTGCAAAGTTATGTTCAAAATCTTGTTTGTTACACGCACAAACCCAATAAGACACTCCATAACTCAGGAAGGGAGAATTCCATCTCAGGTGGCTGTATGTACCTTATTAAACTGTTTAAATTTACATTGAATCAAACTTTATTATGTATTTCCTAGCACCTTGCCCATTGTGAGTGTATTTATACCACACATCAACAGCATTCCATCTTTTCTACTACAATTTACGATTGAAGAGCCTCCTAACTGGATGGGTTAAAGCAAGTAGTTATTGAAAATGTGTGTCCATCGACTATTGTCTGCTCATTTGGAAGATAGGTTACGAAGTACTACAGGCTGCACATGCCTAACTTGAACATAGTGATATAAAGAAGACTACAACATTGAAACAGTCCTTTTCAGGAAGTGGTCCCAGAATCTGGAATTCCATCCCTTCTGATATCATGAAATGTACATCCTGTGAAGTAATAAAAGAGAATCCAAACACCATGTCCATCTATAACTGGTATGTCTCTGAAAAAACAATTCCATCAACCCCTTATATTGCCATGGCAGTGGACCTGACATTGCTAGAAAAAAAAGTCCTTGAAAATGTGTTCCTGGCACCTTCAGGTCTGCAAGACCGTCCTATCTTAAATAGGGGAACTGAACTCTGGAAGGGCATATGCTTTTATGAACGTTGTTTTATTTGAACATGGGGGGAACCTACTGCTTACTGTATTGCCCCTCTTATTCATAACTTTATTTGGGGAATAATTCCACTGGTATTCACTAATATTGTAACAACTGTAATCTATTTGTGAACTATACCTTTGTAAAACCTACTGTCAATTATAGGTCTTGTATATGCCATTCAAACCTGCTACACAAATAAGTACCTATTTACTATCACAGGCCAGGATAGCGACATATTTATCAAGATTGTTATGCCTGTCCTCAATGAACAAATCAGATTTAATTTATTTTGCACATACTGTAAACCCGCGTATTGCTGAAGAAACAAATTTGTAGGAAGATCTGGGAAACAATCAAACTTTTTCTTTTCTACAATGGGTGTTCTATAATTCATCACTGTATTGAAGCTCAGCTAGATATAAATAATAGTTTTAGTCAGTCTGTAATTATTAATCAGGACTCTTTTTTCCAAAGAATAGTACCTTACGTTCTGGCTGCACTTACTCTTGTGCTTTTTTTGTTTTAATCTTTATATTTTCAAGCAATGGCTCTTGTGTAAATCTCTTTGATCATCATGAACAGGGGTAATCAATGTTTTATAGATCATTACAAGGACTCCCAAACATTGTTTACGCTTTTGCATGAAGAGACCGTATCTCATAGACGCTTACATGCCCAACACTTATCTGACAGCCCCAATGTGAAATGTTTCAATAGCATGCAGTATTTTCTAAGAAGGTTTTTTCTACTGTGTAAAGGTTATTCCTACATTAACTGGTGAATTAAAATGAGTATTCATCATCATAAAACACAATATGTCTTTTATTTGTTCATCAAGATAAAATTCCAATGTATTGTAAAATGGTTTCACCTATTTAAACTCATCAGAAACTTCAGAAGTATGAGAATAGCCAAAGTACAACAATGTTTTCTATATTAGTATATGAAAAATTAAGGACAAAGCAAAAAACATGCTTGTTGCTTTTAGTTTCAATTTTTAATTTCAATATATATCTTGTGTCTTCCCGAAATTGTTGCTTGAATTTCAAATTAAAATACTTAAAATTTAACATGGGTGCTTTATTCCAGGCTTGATTGTACTTAATTACTCCAGCATAAATCCCAAAGTTCCAAATGAGAGTGTGCTATATTACAATGTTTGGTGCCTCTATATTGTAGGTAACTCTTGTAGACATACTTCCTGCTTTAACTACATGTTCATAATGTTTAATACAGGCAGCAGTAGATTTGATCAATTTGACTTTAGTGTGTCCCCAGCCTGAATATAAAACGTCATCAAGATTACTAGATGATTACTGGATATTAGTTCCTTCCAATTACAAGTGTTGTCTTCCTTGCAAAAGAGCCATTCAGGTAACTGTCCCAAGGTAAAAGAAAGTTTTAGTTAGATAAATCAGAAATCCAAAACCAACAGTTTGCCGATTCCTTTACAGTAGTATCCATTAAAATTGATCCTTTTTTTTGGCCCTATAAGAACTCCCAGACAACGTGTATGCTGGGTTTAAATATTTTTTCTTAATTAAATGTGGTATGCAAATAAAATTCTGATAAATGATCCTTGGTGTAAACATTTATTTTAATAACTTTCATCTTACCCCATAAAGTGAGTTTGAGGAATGCCATCTATTACAGTCCATCAGTTAAAGGCTACAGTGTTTGAAGAGTCCAGCATATACGTCATTCCTTCAGGAGAGCATTTACTGCCTAAATTTATGGATTTACAGATTGGGAATACTTTAGTTTTATAAGGTTTACCTATGTGTGTTTAAACCATATTGGCTTATTTTGCAGGTGCAGCATTCAGTGGAAATAGAGCAGATTAAGGATAACTAGCCTATCTTCCTCGTATCAGTTCTGCATTATTTCCCTCAAACTCTCCTCCCTTGTATCACCTAAAGAACTGCTTTGATATGTCTAATCTGAGTGAAGCCACTAGAACTATATAAAAGGGGCTATTGGTAAAAATATATAGCTGGTTCGGCAGCACAACCATCTTGCACTGATGGGGGGCACATCCTAAGATGGATAAGAGCAACTTGCATCACCTAGTTAATGTTCCTTGATTTTGTTAATTGCACCAACTATCTTTCATTCCTGATACTGGAACAAGTGCTGCGGTCCATCAATCAATCAATCAATCAATGGTACTTGTAAAGCTTGGCTTATCACCTGTGAAGGTATCCAGGTGCTGGGTTGTGGGTTTCTGTCAAAGAGCCAGGTCTTGAGTTTCTTCCTGAAGTCTGTCAGTGAGGGTGATGTTCGGAGATGGGGGGGAGGGCATTCCAGGACTTGGCAGTGAGGTGGGCTAAGGAGCGTTCTCCAGTGCGGCAGCGACAGATGCGTGGTGTCTGAGCAAGAGTGAGGTGGGCGCAGCGGAGGTTTCTGGATGGTTTGTGGAAGTTCAGGCAGTGGTTCATGTATGCTGGTCCTTGGTCGTGGAGGGCATTGTAGGCGTGGCTCAGTAATTTGAACTATCATCCTTTCTGGATGGGGAGACAGTGGAGATCTCGCAGGTGCTGGGTGATGTGGATCCTTTTGGGCAGCTTGAAGATAAGTCTGACGGCTGCATCCTGAATCATCTGGAGTCTTCTCATGAGTGCGCTGGTGCCTTAGACCAGGCGCCTGGTGATGAGGGCCTGCGTTACTGTTTTCCTGATGCTGATGGGGAGCCATGTGAAGATTCTGCAGAGCATGCGGAGAGTGTGGAAGCAGGCTAAGTAGACAGCATTGACCTGTTGTTTTATGGGGAGTTCGCTGTCCAGGATGATGATGAGGTTGTGGGAGTCGTCTTCCAGTGTTGGGGCTGGTCTGAGTTCCAATGGCCACCAAGTATCGTTCGAGTGAAAGGTGCGGCTGCCAAAAATTAGCAATTCGGTTTTGTCCATGTTGAGCTTCAGGCAGTTGTCCTTCATTCTGGTGGAAATGTTTCTCATGCAGTTGTGGAAGTTGAACTTTGTCGTGGTGGGTCAGCTGAGAGTGAGATGGCAAGCTGGGCATTGTCTCGGTAGGAAATGATGTTGATGTTGTGGGATCTGATGAAGTTTGCTAGCGGCTTCATGTGGTTATTGAGTTGTGCTAGGCAACTTTGGAGTTTTGCCTGGTGCAGTTTGCGTAGCTGAACCATGAATATTTACAAATGATGCTACCACATTTTAATAAGAACACTGTGATAGGAACATTAAATATTTAAAAGAGGTCATTATGTATCAAAAGGACATTTTAGGTGTATGATGCTCTTTTCAATTCTTTTCAATGTATTGTCTCTACTCTTTGGACTGGCTGCGCTTCCTGGAAGCCCCCCGGCGATAGACTTTCTTCCTCGCGACTATCTTAACCCGCTTAAGGCTGTAAAATGGTTTGGCCTTTCACTAAGGCACAGCTACAAAATGGATGATATTTCCATTTAACAATTACTCTGCTGTACTTAGGGTAAGATGCATTCCCTGCACATAAAACAGTAACTAAAACACATTTAAAGTGATGGTTGCTTGCGTTGTTAACCTTTCACCTTGACTTGCATTGACAGTACATTAATTGTGTTATTCCGTATCTCCAGGTGCTGAAGAAGGAGCAAAGTATGTTGAGAAAACCGTTTTAAAACACAAAGAAGCACTGGATTCTGTCAATGAACTTTGTAGTTACCTAAAAGAGCTCGAGGACAAACTGGAGGTAAAAGTTTACTTAAATATTATTGAAAAATTAGATTATTTCGTGCTATCGAGATTTATGACTAACGTTAAGCTTATAGTAGCACATTTGTTCAAAATAATTCATTGATTTCAACATATGACACAGAAACGTAAACTTGCTCTTGTAAACAAGTCTGTTATTACTGCCGCCCCTCTTACTGAGATGCTGGCCTCAATCTTCACCTCCACCAGAGAACACCTGACCTTTTGCTCAATACTGCTGTCATAATAAACACACCCATCTGCCTGTTTCTGTTGACGACCCTTTGCCAGCTCCCCACTATGAACTGAGTCTTCTTCCCCAAGACACCTCTAAATTTCATTGCCTTTACCTTAATGAATCCTGGATTGCCCTTGTCGACTGCTTGAAAGAAATGATTTCCATAATCACTACTTTAAAGTCTTCTATTTCATAGAGACCAGTAACCACAGTCACCACAGTCAGCTTGGCCTCTAGGGCAATCAGACAGTGCCCGATAGGCTAGTCTGACAGACATTTCTGAAAACTAGACAGCCTGGGAAGTCCAGGGAGGTGTAGCTTGTGTGGATCTTTCAGTGTTTAGCTTAAAAAAAATAATTTTCCCCACATTTCTATGTGGTAAAGTTGTGGGATCACCAGGCCAACACAAATTTCCTACCTCAGGTCTCCCGATAAAAATGGTACCTCACTTCTGTGGGTGGGCCAAGTACCCACGACAGGGAAAGGCCCAAAACATATTGTGGCAACATCAAAATTATGCATCACAAAACGACCTGGTTTTGCAAGGGAGACACATGCGTTTTTGGTCCCAGGTGAGGCGGCCATCTAGGGAATCCTACCAAACCCAGACATTTCTGAAAACTAGACACCCGGGGGAGTCCAAAGACGTGTGGCTTGCGTGAATTCCCCAACATTTTCCTTGGGGGGAATAGCCAGCAATGATGGCAGAGAGTCATATCATACGCAAAGCATAAACAAAATTTCTGTGTAAGACTAAGGGCCTGATTACAATGACAGCGGTCTTGGGACCGCCGTTGTGCGTTTGGCGGTCCAACCACTGCCTCCTCAGCAGTTCGACTGCACAATTGCGATATGTGCGGTGAGACCACCACAAGACTATCGCAACCTCCAGAATTTCAGTTATCGACGCCCCAGCGGGAGAGGCAGAGGCGGCCCATGGTGGTGGTGTAGGCATTTTTCCCGCCATGCGAATTATTACCTGCCTTTCCGCCCACCTTTTCCTGGTTGGGACACCGCCATGTGAGAGTCAGCCAAAAGGAAGGAAATGAGGTGAAAAACTGCCTCCAAGGTGAATGTGCCCTTGTGAAATGCAACTGGTACTCATGTTTATACCTCCAATACCTTTGGGTTGGGTACGTGCGCTGTTTCTCTTCTGTACCTTAATGCAAGGGAAGCAGTGTAGCATGGCTGGCAGTGGCTTGAGGCTCATTACCAGATCAGAAGCTTACCATCGCCATGACTCTGCCGCTCACACACCCATGCCTGACGGTAAAGTCATAATACAGCGAGCGGGATGCAGTTGGCAAAGTGGTGTTTTCTGGTGGTAAAACTGCCAGTCATAGTCGTCCCCAGTTAAATTTCAATTGGAACTTTGTAGTTCAGATACTTCTATGTACGTTTGTGCCAAATGTGTACATTCTGTGCTTAAAAGTATGCTATTAACGAACATTGAAGACTTGCATCAATTTTACTAAGCCCAAAGTATCACATAATGTACATTTCAAAAATGCACACTATTCAAAAGATTTGTGCATTTATACTACTTTTTTGCAAAAATAATTGCTTTTCTCTAGCATGCCTCAACTTTTAACAAGCATTTTGTAAATTCTGCATGAATCACCCACTTGGCTTCACTAAGATTTCCTCAAGGAAACAACAAATACAGTAGAAATGTATAGACTCGTATGTTTAGATACTAAGTTCCTGCTTATTTCTAATTGACAGAGAGACAGCTCTTGCACACCCCAAAGTGGTTATTTCAACCAAGAAACGTCCAATGTGGAAAATGAGAAGCACAATCACAGTTTGGATAATGCAAATGAGGAAGCAATGATGGAAGATGTTGGTGATCAAAGGCAAATGGTCAGTACTCTATCTTTAATTCAATTACATATGCATATAGATCAGCTAGTGTGCTCATTAATACAGCCTTTCCAAATTTCTGAGGAATACATCTCAATCATTCCCATGTACAGGGCAAATTATATTTTGATTTTTAAGTGAAAATGTTCCTGCTTAAGGTAGACAGCTTCAATCCATTACTTGCAACACTGGTAAGGTTCATTGAGAATCACACTCAGTGCCACACTGTCTCTTCTCCCACTCATTAACAGAATTGCAAAATCAGACAATTTTCATCTACACTCCCACAAACAGATCACACACCTATTCTCACCTGCACATTTGAAGAAAGCTGCATCCGCAATGTTCATCTTCCATCTTCACTTTGATAATCCGATCATTCATGTGGTCTTCACTTGTCACTATCAAGGTAGTTCTAAATTCATCTTCCCTACTATTGTCATCCACCAAAACATTCAACCATTTCTCACCCATTCTGAAGGAAATTAATTGGCTTCCCATAAATTAAATTAACTAACCGTTCTATCACTTATTAGGTTATTCACCTAGACCACCCCTCCATAAACTGGTAAACCAACTCAACATTTGAGGCATTCAAATAGGTCACTGAAGGAAAATCTCTTTATATCAGCAAATTACTAAATTCAAGAACTCCTAAGCATAGAACAAAACTATCTGAAGTGCTGGTAGTCCCATATTTCTGTCATTCACGAAACTGCCCAAAAAATGCCTTCTCCACTTATATCTGAGTTAACATGATTTCCATGCCACTTATCAGTAAACCCTGCATAGTTAATGTTTTAATGCGTTCAATATTATTGTTATCTATGTGTCCTTTACTTTTTAGTGTGCTGGGAAGTGTACCGTTGCATTATGATGCAGAAGAGCAATATAAATCTGTTGATGAATAAATAAAGAAATGCTTAAATAGTTATATACTTGCAGTGCACCTCATGAGATAAGAATGTCTACCTGGCTAGGCTGGATGTTATCACCATTCAATGTCTTATGTTTTACTTCCAAGGATCCGAAGAACTTGCAAGGAGTGTCATATCCCATTAAAGAAGATATTGATCAATCAATTGTATCCTGCTTGAAAGAGGAGAGTGTTCTCACTGAAGGTGGGGACTTGCCAATTGAGCTATCAGCAGAAGAAACACCATCTGGTGATGAATATGAGTGCATGTCACCCGACGACATGTCTTTGCCTCCGCTTTCTGAAACTCCTGAATCCAACCTTCTGCAATCAGAAACCGAGCAAGAGGAGCAGCCATGTTGCAGCTCCCAGAGCCTGCATGTCAGCTCCTACAGCATGCAGATACAGATAAACAGTCGCAGTAAGCGAATGGTGGAGCAGTCTGAACTCTTAACACCTGTTGCTTTCGCTGACACTTCAGATAACAAAAGGGAAAAAAACTCAAGTTATTTTGAGAGTTTTTATTCCCCATCTCTTGGATTCCACCCTAAGTTTAAAATTGAATCTCCTTGTCTTCTGCACCCACCTGCTGCTTCTGAGTCCACCGCTGCTTCCCATTCTACCCCTGGGACACTAAAAGCAAACTCTGCATACAGCATGAAGAGTGAAGTGCATGAGACCCATCTGCAACATCACACTATTCAGAAAAGCATGCGAGAAACACAGAACCCGCTGCATGCCTCTAATCCCTGTACTAACAGCACTGACCGACAGCATACCTCTCCTGATGCATTCTCAGGTCTCGTGTTTCAATCAGACCTTCAGAGAAGCTCTCCGAGGCTGATGGTCACCCAGGAGGAGATCAGAAGGGCATCAGAAAAAACCAACATGACTAGCCTTTCTGGGCAGTCACCCACCTTCTCCAAGCTCCTGTCCAATGCTACTGTTAAGGAAGGCTCTCCAGTCACCCTGGAAGTAGAAGTAACAGGATTTCCAGAGCCTACACTAACATGGTGGGTAGCTTACAATGAGGGTCAACAAATAAACTGATACTAGTCTATAAGTTTGTGCACTAACCCATTTATGCAACCTTCTTTTCTGCTTTTGTTGCCATTCTACATCACTTCATGCTGAAAAAATTAATTTCAGTGTGTAGATTCTATATTTTAACATAACCCATTATAAGCTATGATTTAACACCTTTCCCATTACTTGGTTATATGTTCTAACACAACATTCCACATGGAAAACATCCGCATTAACAAAATAAGGAGTCACACTTCTTTTTTATCCCTCTGCAGCAATCTTTTTAGTGCAAGAATGTATTCTTTTTACATGGGACACGTGAGTTAACTTTGTTTAAGCACACCTTAACTATTGAGCATCGCAGGACCCACTCACGCCTCCTCTACTGAAGTTTCCACTACCTCTCGTCCATAGAACATTGTAATTAGTTAAAGAGCAACTAACCGTTTTGCGGTTTCTGTTTTACTGTATTTTTGTGTTACTGTAAAATGTGAACATCATTTACACTCATTTTGAAAAAAGAGTGTAGCTTTAAGTTGAAACTTGTGTTATGTTGTGTGTTTCTTCCAAGTCCTTTAAATCCAGACAGAGGACAATAGATTTGTAGGGGCTCATGTACACTCTACTCCTTGTGTAAACTCCAAATTTTCATTTTCTCATAGAGCAGCACACTTCATGTTTATTTCCATTTATACATAGCATAACAGTTTAAATGGATTCTTCTGCACATATCGAGAGACATCTGTAAGAGCAAAATTTTTTAATGTTGCACGATTTTAAGATTCAGATGGACTGTTTTCTATCCTACGGCACCGGGCATTACGCAGTGTAACATTAGACAATACTGTAACATTTGTTAGAACCTTGAATGAAATGTTGGGAGCTGGCCAGCCAATTAGAATGCAGCCTTTGGGGGCTGTAGGTACTATTAAAGGCCCGCAAATGCAGCATTCTGTGCTGCCATGCCCCTATCCTTTGGTTGGCTGTGGGTCACGCCCCTTTCCTACAACTAATGGCAAGTACGGGTGAATGCAGAGGGCACTGAGGGAGAAGAAGTTGTTTCACACCTGAAAGATAGGGTGAAGAATACTTCTCTATTATCCAACGGTACGCCTTTAGTCTGTTCTGAAGAAGCTAGTTGCGACATGAGTGTCCCGGCTCCTTCCTATGCTTTTGCTGGGAAGAAAGCCCAATCCACCAAAGAAAAGTTAAAATAAAACTATTTGTTTCAATCACTCAATCAATCAATCAGTACTTCTTAAGAACGACTATTCACTCCTGATGATCTCAAGGCGCGGGGGTGCTGCAGGTCTGAGATCCTTCCTGAATTGAGTCAGCGAGGGGGATAGCCTGAGGTGGAGAGGCAGGGTGTTCCAGTTTTTGGTGGTGAGGTAGGAGAAGGATATTCCTCTGATCCTAGTCTTGCGGATCCGAGGTACGATGGCCAGGGCCAGTTGGGCGGAGGGGAGGTGTCTGGTGGGTACATGGAATGAGAGGCAGTGGTTCAGATATGCTGGTCTGGCTTTGTGCAGGGCTTTCTACTTTTCTTTAGCTGACTGGGTAAAGGAAGGAGGGAGCTTATTGCCTTTCATGCTCCTCACCTTTGGTACCTTGTTGTTGTCCGCAGGGGGAGGTACCAACTCTTAAATATTGCACAACAAACAAAGGCATAATATGTCACATAGATCAGCATACGAGGGCATAACATACCAAAGCATAAAATTACTTTGAGGTTTTTTTGTAATGTGTTTATAAAGCCCCTCGTACTTAATAGCACCAACAAACATTTACTACACAGTACCTCCACAACATTTAAAATCAAAGGTTCATAAACCTTGCTCCTGCACTTTCCTTCTAAAATGTCCAATGTGTGGTCATCCACAGTGAAGAGTTGGACAGTCCGTCCATTTTGCCTGAGTTGCTTTGAACTGAACCTGTCCACCACTTTGTGACCGTTGAAGAATACACTGGCCTTTCTGCTATGTTTTTGGCAGCTCAATATCATCAGTGCAATGGAAACAACTTTGTTTTTCAGATGGTCAACGTATTTATGTAAAATAAAGATTTTAAAATCACATGGCAGTTCCTTATAACGCAGATGATATGGGAAGATTGGGGCCTGAACATTTTGTAGATTCCTCTCTGTAAGCAAAACAAACTGGTAAGAAATAGTCTTAATACGAATTACCTGAGCAATGGTGGTGTTTTGTTGGTGTTAAAGTTAGTATACATCTAATTAACTAGGTTAAGTGGTTTAGAACACACTTCGTTTTCAGATTCGCGATTTACGTTTACTATATGTAGCAACCACTGCCAGTATACAATGAGCACATCAACAAAATATCAAACTTAGTTTTTACAACATGTTTTGTGTGCAATGCAGATTTCAACTGTTGGTTTCAATGTGTTCCAGGATCTCTTTCAAACTTGTAGTACTCTTACAAAAAACCTACTAAGCCTGTAGTTTTTGGATTACCTGCACCCTGCCATTGGGAATAGGTCAAGTGATGTAGCAGCTGGAAATGTTTGAGGCCATACATGCATCAACCCACTTCTCTTAGAGTCTCACCTATCTCTGAGGGGTAAATAATGATTTGAATCTTTATAGAATGTGTCTAGCGCATTTTAGATAGCTCCTTGACAAAGCTCAGTATAGATGGCAATGTAGTTTCACTGCAAACAGACAATGCCCAATCCATCATGCTTTTTAGGTCTCGCCTAGGCAGCGCTTGCGCTGTCTCTTCGAGACATGCTGTATTCAGGATAAGGGCATGAAGTCCTGCCAACTTTCCGCCCATCTTTTTAATTGCCTCCTGTCCTATGTAAATGGTGTTTTTTAAATGGTCAATAGGCTTAGTAGTCCCTCCTTACTACCACCTTTTCTCTTTTTGTACCCTCCCATATGGACACTCCCTATTACATGTGATGTGACTCGGTAGTCTTCAATTACAGCCTCCGAGCTATATTTTCTTAAATAGCTTTGTCCTGTCTACTGTTGCAGACAAGACTTGCTCTCCCTCAATGCTTATGTTTTCATTTATCCAGCACAGCATGCATAATGGTGGCTACACTTTTATTTTCTTATTGGCTGGCCGAACGCGACCTAATGACCTTCTTTTTTTTAAAACATAGTGAGGTTTGCCTATTTGTTTGCCTGCCTAATTTAGATTGACAGACATATATAGCGGTTTTTCAATGCCTGTCACCACCACTAAAAACCTGGTAGTTAGGGGCACTGAAAAGTGCTCTATGACCACCTTGGCTATGGAAGGAAACTTTAGCACAACTAGGGTAGGGGAAAGTCCAAAGGAAACAAGTTTAAAGACCGGCGAGGAGCATTTTCCCTAAGTGGTTAACCCAAGCCTTTTTGCACTTTGTAGCTCCTTCTCTTAACACACGGACTCTTTGTGATAGCGGGGGTTATTTATTGACTCACTCCCCTACGTTGCCCTTTATGGCCGCTGTCATTGTTTCGGCTTGTTTTAAGTCAATGGGTGCTTACACGTTTATGGTCACCGTTTCTTTCAGTTGACGCATTAGCGGCTGCCCTACAGTTTTAACTCAAATTGTAGGGTTATGCGTGCCCTATCACGGCTTACTTGTCATCTATTTGCCCTTCGCTTCCGTGATTCGTATGTGCGAACTGAAGGACAATGAGGTATTTGGCAATTCAGCATTTTGATCAACAGTTAGCCTGTTATATTGTGGCTTTTTAACCAGTGATACCATATACATAGGTCTGTGGATTTCCACAGTTTTTCTACATATACCGCCAAGAATGGCTAGTTGCTAGACACACACATTAAAATAGAGATAAGTGCCCACACTCAGAAATGGAAAGTGTGATACAAGATCTTGTCTCTTCCAGAGCGGGGCCCCCTTCCCTGAGCTGTCGCCAGGTGGAGGTGAGGCTACTTATCCAAACAATATGGGTAAGTGTATATACATATATTCTCTGTAAATTATGTATGAGGATTTGCTACTTAAGGTTAAAGACTTAAACCTGTAGCAATAAATGCACCATAACAGAATTGAAGGACTGTTGTCTGACTTGTTGCACCTTGTTTTTTGTCTCACCCTTACAGATAATCCCAGTAATACCCTTCATCAACATATAGGATTACTGGTGTTGTATTATCTCTCTTTTTTTACCCTCTCACCTTTTCTCACTAGCAGCAGCAATCGTTGATTTATTGTTGGTCCTGAAGAAAGCCCAGATACATCTCATTGATCATTAGAGGGCTGAAACATGTCAACCTTGTATTTTGTTGAGTAGTTTTAAATCAATACTACTCTTTGGACTGCTTTTTTAACCCTACCAGTTGGAGCAAGTCAATAAAGAGTCGCTCTTTGCATCCTCTAGGTAGTTTTAAAATCACTACTGCATATACACCTTATCACGCCCTATTGCACTGCACCCTCACCACGCCTATCTTTCACATATGGGATTTTAGCATCCTATTCTGTTACCATCTTGTGAAAACATCCCAGAGCTCCTACCTCACAGTGAGGGAGTTGTAGCCCTCAGTAGGACTAGTTTTGCTACTGCTACTAGGAGGAGGAACCCATATGATGAAGCATGCCACCTATGGTGGGTGATGGTTTCCGTCTTAAAAGGGATGATCCCCCTATTTTTATGGAAGACAGTGTGATGCCTCAGTCCTTCTAATATTCCATGCACGCTAGTTGTTGCATATTTGTGTGCTACTAAAGACCCGAGGTTGTTTTGTGTTAGTATGGAAGGAAACTCCCATGACGAGGGGGGCATAGTTTTTTGTTGTTTTTTTTTAAAGGAAATCCCATTTTTGGATTTTCTTTTTGAAAATAAAACAAAATGTAACTTTGTTGTACGGCTCTGTCATGTCATGTTTGATGAAGCCATCCGGTAAAGTTTCAGCTGCAGTTCCTGTCATTTCTTGAAATGTTTGCGGTGCAAGAGGACATTTAATTATTGCTGGGTGGAAAAGTCAGTGAGGTGAGCTAAGTGAAGTGATTCATAAACAACGTAACCCAAAGAATAAAACATAATTGCTCATACACTCACTCATTAGCAAGTGAGATGAAGTAAGATATGTCTGAATGTAGGTATGAGGATGTGTGTGCGTGCATGACAAAAGGGGGGCAGTTGTTAGTGATACACAGTATGTGACTGCCACTACCAGGCACAAGGGAATTACACATTAATCACAGCATATAATGCAGAAAAGGCATGGACATTTTGGGACATTTTGTGGACTGGTAATGAGAGGTCAAAGTTGGATTCTACAAAGTGGTTTTATAAGCAGGTATGGGCATTTTGGGTTTTTGGGTACTAGATATGTGGTGATATTGGAACTGTATGGAAAGTAATAATGGAGGCAAGTTGAACCATTATAGATCCAAAACTGTGAGTATACTGTGGCATTTTGTGGGCAAGTTATATGGACATATTAAGACACTATAGAATGTTAGCAGATGCGAGCGCTGTGAAATCTACTTGAGCTTACCAAGGCATTATGAGAAGTTATGACGTTGACTATTTGGGACATTATAGAAATTGGTAATTTAGGCTTGCAAGGAAATTATGAAAACTGACAATATGGGTGTGATGGAGCAATTTGGTAACAGGTAATGCAGGCTTATAAATACACTGGGACCTGGTTTGGGGGTCAATCCACAAAATAGGCATTACGGGCAGATTGTCGTTCTTACTGCACCAGAATCTGCATGTCACAGTATTCTCCAGGCATTTTTCTCAATGTAAATATTGGCATGTTTGACCTGCCAAAATATATCCAGGGGCTGCTGATTTTATGGCACCTGTTATTTACCCAGTGTTAAAAATTATGCACATAATTCTGATATGTGCCCTAACAGGAGCTGCAGCATCTCTTGAATCATATGAGCCAGTCGTAATGAGGGCATATGAGATTATGAAGTAGACATGCAATGCATATGCATAGAACATTTCTCAGGTGAAGGCTGTGGGCTTTGCCAGCGTTTATTTTCTTTTGTGTCTTTCTTAACTAATGACAATCTGTTTATTAGCAACTTCTGCCAGGCACACGTCCTAGAATCATCAGTTACCTATGCAATGCCTTGCTCTGGGGAGCTTTGGATGTACAAGCTAGCAAAGGCTTTTAGCTTACAATGTCGCCTGCACAGACATTGGTACAGAACATGTTTGATGTATGATTTATAAGAACACTTCCAAGAAGTGTTTCGATCTTTAAGCAAATTTAACTTCCACTTAGCATAGAGTTTACAAAAGCCCCTACTTAGTAAAGGTTTGTGCAGATGGTCAACTGATGCAACAGGAAGCAAAATGAAATTAAAATGTACTGTCCATTTTAAAGGCCCAAGGGCTCCAAATGCCCTCACAGGGTTATTCTTTCTTCCCTGGTAACAGGTACCCCTCTATAAGTGTTCACAGGGTGAGTAGGCCACATCTAATCAAATACCTGCAAGGACACACCAGACTCCACATACACCCTACTGTTTATAACTCTACCTACAACCTGACCACCCACTGTTCTTGGGGGTGGGGGTGTTTGGTGATTGTTGAACCTCTATTTTGTTGCTACCCTCTTCTGGTATGATATCCATGATATTGCAACACACATGGTGTGCATCTTATACAATGTTGTGAGCATAAATGTACCAATTTATTATGCAATGCCGGTCTGATATGTGTATGTTATACCACATGCCAAATGATAATGCAATAAAATATGTTTTTATAAAAAATAAAAGTCCCATGGGCTCAGTGCTAAATTGCTTTACGTCGCATGAATTTGCAGTAACTAAGGGCCTTAGTGTAGCATTACACCAGCGTGTCTAGGGCAAGCACGTCACTTCAAATCACTTGCCAGTTGCTACCTCAGTGGAAGAGCCATTTTGAAAGCATATTTTATGCCCTGAAAGTTTGAACAATAATGAGGATATTACCCTATTTGAGGTATAAACATGTTGCTTCACACAAATACACACACACACAAATGAACACATTATCAGCTATAACATGTTTTTCAGAAACTGCCTGTAACCCAAAATAATCTGTACCAATGTATTATGATGCAAACCTGACTTTAACCTTGACTCTTTGCTTCAGGTACAAGAAGGGCCACAAACTACCTACAGATGAAAATGTAAAGGTCTTAAAAAAAGAGACCAAGCACTCGATCTTCATTGAGAAGGCGCGTGTGGAAGACGGTGGCTTCTATATCGCTCGTGCCACCAATGTGAATGGTTCTGTCACTTCCGGTGCAGTCCTCAGGGTCACAGTTAACAGGCCACCCATCAAGAAAGTGGACTGGATAAGCCTCCTTATCATGGTCATCAGTGTATTACTGATACATCTGCTCGTCAGACAGTGGTGGTGGGACTGACAGCAGTGGACCTAGCAACCCTCCAGGAGCAACATGAAGGCATTTCCTCTTCTATGCATTGTATTTAGTAGCCTGATTACCTTTCATTGTTGCCGTTCTGCGTTCACATGTCTATCACCTTTGCATCTAACGCTTCACTCTCTGTGCCTTCAATACTTCAGTGTGCAGGTGGGCTTTTAAAGTGCTGTTGGTGCAAGGAATTGCAAAGGGCCAAAACTAACAATTCCAGTCTAAGTGCCTGTGTCCTTCGCTACATCATCTAAATAGCTTGTTTCCACAAGGTGTTTTCCATCACACTTCATTTATCAAATATTTTTTTTTTCTGCACTGACAACAATTGGCCCTCACTTGCAAAGTAGATTCTTGCCATTCATCTACAGTTCAACGATGGTTGTGTCTCACAACATCATGGACGAAGTATAGACTGGCGGATATATTTTGACCATATAAACCATGAAGATTGCATCAAGGTAAGTGTGGCCATACTCCTCCACCATGATGATATTTGGGAACTGATGCTCTGGTCATGATATATCTGTATGTTGGTATTTTGATTACCATAAGGTGGTACAACACCTGACGAGGATAACATTGTGATCTTCTTCAAAGCAAGTTCATGGTTTTTGATATCTGGAATAGCCTACTTAAAACCATAGTTAAATTCCTCTGGCAGTGAATTGCTCTGTTTTTTAGCCCTCCAAACTGCTAAATTCCCAGTTTGTTTTTACACGGCTGTGAATGCTAAGGGTTTTCCTGTTTCTAAAAGCTGCCAATTTCTGCAGATAACGGTGTGGGGCACTGGTGGTTTCTCAAGACCACACAAGTTCACAACAGAGCAACCCAAGATTAGGACCCGGGATTCATAGCTCCTCAGTTAAGAATGTAGCCCATCAACCATATTAGCCTTTACAACGCAAGCCTTTACCCAGCAGGCATTACAACGTGTTTACCTTTACATCACATTGTAATACTGAGCAGGGCTTTACAACGCATGTCTTTACACCAAACACCAAAATGCTCACCAGAATGTTGTTGTAAAGTCTGATATTCTTCCATGTATATACATTATTTGGTTGTTTTTGAGGAGTGACCCCCCCCCCATCCCTCCTGTTTATTTCTTTTTTGTCAGTTAATCCCGTAAACCCCCATTTTTTTAATCAACTTACCTCCCTTTACCTCTAGCCTCCCCTGTACCTTAGGAGCCCCTTTTTTCCTTTTACCTCCACCCACCCCTGAACCCTAAAAAAACTGTTTCCCCTTTACGTCTACCAATTAGAGCCCTAAAACCCTTAATCCCCTTTACCTCTACCCTCTCTGAACCCTAAAAAAACCAATACATCTGTAACTCCCCTGAACCTACACCTTAAAAACCATTACCTCCCTTTACCTCTGCTCGCCCCTGAAACCTAATAAATTACCTTTCCTTACCTTTACACTCCGTTACCCTTAATCATCCCTTAATACTTACCCATCTCTTAACTCTTAAATTCTTTTTTCTTTTTAATTACATAAAATTATAGTCCTTTAAAAAAACACTTACCTCTGTTGTAAAGTACCACATGGTGAAGTATTAAAAAGGGGCCTGCGTGGTACTTACCTGCAGACTTACATCCTGCGGGGTAAAGTCTGTATACACCCACATGGATTCCACATAAAGGAAAACTTTCTTCTTTTTTTTTCACTTTAGGTTGCCTTTGATATTGTCCTTTCATGGCTATAGTGAAATTATGAACAGAATAATGATGCTGACAAAAAATATTTTATAATTGTTTAAAGGTAATGGTGTTGTAAAATGTATTTGTATTATTAATACAGAAGTAAGTGGGGGATTCCAAATCGGTTTCCCATGCTCTGTTTACCAATGAAGACATGTTTTTCCCCTCAATTGCTATTGCTGCAGAGGAGGGGTCTTGTTGAAGGCTCTTTAACTCACCTGATTCCCCCACCGCATCAGTGCCATGGTGCTTCCGTTTCTATGCTCTCATTGTTTGTGTTTCAACTTGGTCCAGAGTTATCCAACAAGGGCCCAGGAAGTCCGATTCTATATCAGAGTTTACATGGTAACAGCTGATTATGTAAATAAATTGTATTTAGACTAATTCTATGTAGATATATCCAAGGATATTCTGACAATCTGGCATGTATACAACTCTCCTGGAATTACATCGGACACCTCCAGTTGAGTAATTTGTTTGAAATAAATAAGACCTTATGGATGCTTGATTTATAGGGCATGAGTTATATGTTCTTGTTTATTTGACATAAATTGTGTGAGCTGCAAAACTAAGGGGCATATCAGCAACACCCGGCGATAATTATCGCTCAGCGCTCTTAGCATGAGGATAATTATCGCCGGGTAACGTGGATTTTTATCGCTGAGATAGCGTGCTATTAGCAACGCTTATCTCCTCAGCGATAAAAATCCTCACGCTAACTGCCTAACGTGAGATTATCACTGGAAACCCAGCGATAATCTCACGTAGTGTGGCGTTAGCTTGCTGATAGGGACTCACAAACTTGGCCATGATATCCACCTTCCATAGGATATCATGGCTAAGTCAGTCCTGAAGCAGGCGTAAGGGAAGTAGCGATAACAGGGGTTTTTGGTACTTTTCCTGCCGCTATGCTTCATAGCGTGGGGCTTAATGATAGGAGAAATGTCGCTTAGTGACATTTCTCCTGTCATGTTAGGTCAGGAACGTCCACTTTGCATCTCATTAGAGATGCAAAGCTGGGCGTTAGGAATCCCCACGCTATAAAATTATCGCCGCTTTTCGGCCAAAAACGGCCGAAAAAGCGGCGATAATTTGTCATCGCCAGCTTGTAAATATGCCCCTAAATTGTTGGAATTGGAGGACACATGAAGACAGGGTGACAGAAAAAGTGTGGTACGGGTGCAATGTTCATACTACAGGTATATATTTAAAACAAGAAGCATAAAAAATAAGAAAGGGTTCACAGATTACAGTTACATTTTACAAGAAAAGATAATTCATGGCTGTGGAGTTGACCAAATAATGACAATGTACAAGGGCAACTATGAGGCCAACTATACAGGCCAGTAAGTATAAAACACATTGATGGATGGAATGCTTGAATTATTCTCGTCCACTGGTAAGCACTTGTAGCTGCATCCCAATCCATGGTTATTTTACACACGAGGCCACCTCAGTTTGGACCCAGTCAGATGAAAATCAGTTGTGACCCTGCTCCAATAGGAACAGTCCAGTCTACACTGCCAAGCCAGGTCCTTCCTGAACCGGAACACAAGCAACCCAGGACCAGTTTCGCCCTAGTTATGGGGTTATCAGCTGGGTACAACTTGGATCCAGTGATACAGTGTGATACAGTGTCCTAATTGGAATGGGCATGCCCATTCCAATTAGGGTGACACAATAAGTACACAAAACAGTGATTGTTGCAATGCTTGAATTAATCTCAGCTATTGGTAATCACTCGGGCTGGATCCCAATGTATTGTTATTTTGCATACTATGTCACCTCAGTTTGGAACCAGCCATAGACAAATCAGTCTTGATCCTGCTAAGTAGGACAGGTATGCCCAGACATGCGTTCTGAGCACACTGCATCACTGGTTCAGGGAGGACCTGGCTTGGTATTTCGGACTGGATTGTTGCCATTGGAGCAGGGTCAAGACTGTTTTGCAAATAGTTGGGTCCAAACTGACATGGCATGGTATGTAAACTATCGATGGGTTGGGATGGGATGTAGCCTTGAGTGATTTCCAGTGGCTGAGATTAATTCAAGCATTGCATCCATCACTGTTTTGTATACCAACATTATGCAGACCAGGGCTCACTAATATACGTAAAGACATTAACAAAAACAGACAGGCAAGAAATGTGCCCATGCGCATGTCTAGGAAGGAGATAACTGCATTTCTTAATAAAGGTGTGTGGGTAGGTAAGTGATGGGCACAGTTGTGGTATGTGCTAGGCATTACGGAGAATGGAAGGATTTTAGGGAGATGTATGCTGTTGTGCCAAAATGACAGTGAGCTTTAGTATGTGGTGGTTGTCATATTGAGTAGAAAAGAAGCAGTACCACTTACAGAACTAAGACAAGCAGCATTCACCAAGAATGAGTGCGGCAAGACTAGTGAGTGAGCAGGAGGGCACATCAGTTCTTATTGGGTTAGGCTGGTTTGTGCTAAAATATAATGATGACAATAGTTAGGAGTGGAGATTATTAGTTAAAGATCAGACAATGCTCAGAAGTGTGGTGGGAGTTGTATGTTTTTGTATTATTTTCATAAATTTGATTTAGGGTCACTATGCACTTGCTACTTGAAACAGATACCCTGCTACACAAATAATTCACAAAAAAATAGGGATTACAATTTGTAATGTTATTTTGTGCAATGAATGAATGAGGCAGAATCTCAGTCATCTCCCTCCCTAAGTGAACCTGTTAATTTCAGTTGCAAGGGAATGCTCCTATGAAAGCCATGATTGAAGGCGATTGATCCCAGAGAGCCCTGGCCGATGCATAAGGGATTTATAGAGGAAAATACATTGATGATTTTGAAATATGATTTACTAGAGAAGGTGCAGATTTTGGTGCTCATCTAAACTATTGCAGAAACACTGTAGCTTTTTCAGGGTTTGTAATAATTGTATTTATTTCGTAATCCTAAAATTGCACCATTTGTACTTTCTTTCTATGCAATTTCATCCAGGTCTGGGGTGTTAGAAATGGGGTTTCTGGTTGGCTAGGGTATGCACCGAAGCCAGGCAGAACCCACAACTCTAGTCAGGGCAAGTAAGTTACACACGAAAGATAACCTATGCTTACTCTCTGGTAGCTTGGCGCAGAGCAGGTAGGCTTATCATCAGAGGCAATGTGTAAAGCATTTGCGCAACACACATACACGTAACACAATGAATATACCACAAAAGAGATGCCACACGGGATTATAAGAAAATATTTATTGTATATTGTACATAAAACATAAACCAAAACAACATAAATCATAAACTCACATAAGTATGGCTCTAGTTAGCATGATAACGGCTCAAAGAACACACAGGGTTTAAATATGCATACACTTCCCTTATGGGTTCTACAGTCGTAGGAGATGCAACAATTCACTATCGAGCCCTGCAGCTCCTTCAGTCTCTGGCTGGGGTTTATGGTCCCCTGAGGGACTAGACGAAGTTCTGGACCTTGGCAAGCTGACTTTGATCCCCGCTGGGGATCAGAGCCTTAGTTTCTGGTGGTCATAACTCATAAGAAAGGATAGCAAGGCCCGTCATCATGAGTTACCACTCCTGCCAAAACTGAGCCAACCACGAAGCACTGTAGGATGGCTTTAGCCACCCACCGTAATGTCCCCGGGCTCCACGAACCAGGAACGAGGGTTCGGCACCACTTCCCCAGGGCTAGGGAAATAGGGCCAACACCAGCTTCCTGAGACTGCAAAGGCAGGAAACTCCTCGGGCCCGTGTCTGCAATCGGGATGTCTCCGGGGGAAGCAACCAAAGCAGATGTTGGCAGCTTCCCCGCAGGGGGGTCTTGAACGGCTGGCAAATGACGATCCTTTCTGGAAGGGGGATGTTGCCTCAAAACAACACGTCCCCATCTACGGGCGTACATCATGGTCTCCCTGGCTGAGAGGGGGGCATGCAGCCCACAGCAAAGGCTTTGCTGGGCAAAAGCGCTCAACGCACACTAATCTTATCCAGGAGTGGAAAACAAAGTGCCTATCATATGCTACTTTCTGGATAAAGACAAATGAAAATGAAGCGCTCTCTGCACGTACTTTCTCACCAAAAGCTTTCTCCTTGCGCTGGTAGAAAGAACAAAGCGCCACAATGCACTGGAACTTGTCTTAGTGTGCCTGGGGAGGGGATGTAGCCTTTCGGTTAGAGCAGTAGACTTCCAAGCTGGGGAGCCGGGTTCGAGTCTCCGCAACGACGCTCAGCATCCTGTGATTGTGGGCAAATCACTTAATCTCCCCGTGCCTAACAAAAATGAATGTGTTCATCTGTAACGAAACTGGTGCTCATGTAAAGCGCTCTGATACCCGATATAAGTTCGTGCTATGTAAAACTCTTAAAAAAGAAAATGGGGGGACATGAAGTGCTCAGCACGCACTGTCTTGAAGACACCTTCTGAATCTTCAACGGTCCCAAAAGAGCAGGGACGGGGGCAAACCACCCATTCCCTCGAGAGCACTTGTGTCACAAGAGCAGGGAGGCAGGCAGCAGGCCAGCACATGAGGCAGACAGCCCAAATGGCGGTACCTCCTAGCAGTCCCAACAGTCCACCAGTCCAACAGTCCTTTTGGCAAAACAAAGTCACTGAGCATCTAGCAGCAAGGCAACCACAGAAAAGCAATCCAGCTAGTTCTGTAGGCCATCCAGCAAGTAGCAGGCAGCAGGGCAACAGCAGAAGAGCAGTCCTTCTGGCAGGTTTGTTTCCAGTTCCAAAAGTGCTCTGAAAAAATGGGGTCAGAACCTCTGAACTTATATTTAAGATTGTCTTTGTTCAAGAGGGAGGCTTAGAAGTGCACAACACTCCCTTTTGAACCCCAACCGTGGCACCAGACATTAATCACCTCTTTGTGTGAGGGCAGGACACAGCATATACAAATGTAAAGTGAGAATGTCCCTCTCTCTCTACCAGCCCAGGAAGGCCATCAGTATGAAGACGAATGCAGATGTAACCCTGTCATACCCAAGCCTTTCTGTGTGCTGGCTGCCTGGAAAGTATGCACAAAGTGTAGCTATCAACAAGGCCCAGACATGGATTGGAGGAAATCAAAAAATCACAAAGAGTTATAAGCAGAGAGAAATGCCTCCTTTCTAAAAGTGGCATCTCTAAAATAGTAATGTAAAATCCAACTACACCATTTAGCAGGGTTTATCACTACCATTCCAAACATACCAAACATGGCAACGCTACTTTTTTCAGATCAGGAATTACCACTTCAACACACATAAGGGAATTCTCAATGCTAGTCTATTAGAGGAGTAGGCCCCTCAGTAGTGAGAAACCAAATATGCAGTTTGTCGCTACCAGGACATGCCACACAATAAAGGCACATTTCCTACCTTTTATTTACACAGCACCCTGCCCATTGGGCTATGTAGGGCCCACCTAAGGGATGACCTATATGTAGTAAAAGGGGAGTTTTAATGCTTGGCAAGTAGTTTTAATTGCCAAGTCAAAGTGGCAGCAAACTGCTCACAAAGGCTGTGCACTGGCAGGCCTAAGACAAGTTTGAAAGGCTACATCAGTGGGTGGCACAAGCAGTGCTGCAGACCCACTAGTCACATTTAATTTACAGGCCCTGGGTATATGATATACCAATTTACAAGGAACTTATAAGTAAATTAAAGAGACCAGACAGGTGTAAACCAATCGTACCAGGTTTAGAGGAGAAAGCAAGTGCACTTAAGCACTGTTTAGCAGTGGTAAAGTGCACAGAGTCCTAAAGACAACAAAAAGAAGGTCAGAAAAATTGGCAGAGGAAGACAAAACCTTTAGGGATAAACCTGCAAAAAGTGCCAGGTCCAACATGGGGCATTCAAAACTCCTTATATTTAAACAGTCATGAACTCTCCTGGTTTCTCCTCACTGTTATTTGTACCTCACTGTAGTGAAAATTGTCATATTGGGGTAGTCAGTCTTTCTCCTCACACACTGAAGTTTGGAAGACCCTCCAGGCAATACTTCTTAGTTTCAGAGGAAACATTGTCCTCTCTGTTTACTCTTTGATTTCTTTCATCTAGCTTTCTCTAGCTCTGCATTTTCCTTTTAAACATGAGTTCCAAATTTCCTTCCGCTATTCTTTAAAATGGCATGGATCTACGTCTTTACCTGTTTTCTTCGTTTGGTTTAATAGTATCAGAAAGTACTGTGCTAATATTTTAAGAATCATTCTTTTAAGCATCTGTCTGCTTCTTCCTCCCTCGCATACACAAGTGCACTGCTAAGCATTCCCATGCTATTCAAATCTGTATGTATATTATATATGGAATGCTCTTTGTTTATACTGATGTTTTTGACTGTTTTGTATATGGAGAAATGTAAAGCTATTGGAATAAACTTTGCAAACACCAGGCGTCTAAAAAACATGTTGACAATCTTTGTTTAAACATCGCTTTAAATCCTAACTAAGAAAACGTGTTAAAAATAGCAATGATTTCTATGTAACCCATCCACCTGCGTATTCAGAGGAATAATCCACCTTTCTTGATGCATAATGAATATAATGAATATAATGTGCATTGATTTAATTCAAGAAAAATATAAATCACATAGCATGGGCTCAGTCATTTCTAGGTGTAACCCCTCAGGACGTGGGGATCAGAAGTTGTGAAACTAATCGGTGAAGGGTTTGGGTTCAGACCGGTGGTGGCCAGCACAGGTAAGAGCGGTGGCGCGGGGCGGGGTGGAAGTCGACAGATGTCGGGAGTCAGTGAGGCAGAGAGCGCAAGGTAAGTGGGTTTTTTTTCTTAAATTAAATTTTGCCTACCCAGTCGACTTCTCGCAACCTTGCCCCGCCCACTCCCCACCTCACCGCTCTTACCTATGCTGGCCACCACTGGTTTGGACATGTGTGTGAGTAGGTGGAGTTTGGGAATCCTCAAAAGACAATAGTAAGGATGGCCATAACACAGGCTCTTGCAGCCCATTTAGTACAGGGGAGCACCAAATCCTTCTGTGGGTCTCCAACCCGTCATGGGGCCACATTCAGCACAAGGCAAATGAATATCAGTGCAAAATGGGAGACTTAGGGGCCCCTCATCACATTCTGTAGGGTTCCCCATAATTTTGCGGTACTCCACTGGTAGCAAGCAAAGCATTCTGGTGTGGACAGGGAGTGATTCCATAATTGAAGGGACTACATGACAGAAACAGCATGATCCACGACCAAACCTCTACAGTTAGTGGTTGAAAAGAATCAAGAAAGTGGTTTCATATCCCTGGTTACAGAGTGCACACATATGATGCACATTTACTTTAGGAGTGCAGGCCAAGCACTTGTTTTTAGGCATGTCGTTTTCTTTTTTGTATGATTCAAGTGTGAATGTGGAGCTTGTGGATCTGTATGCTGAACCCTGAGTTTGGGGCTAATCTTTCCATTGCATAATCACATAGAAGTTAATATTTTTAGCCTTTTTGGGCCATTAATCTGGTTGTTGTGAGACTGCTTAGAGGACTATGCCATAATCTAACTCTAACCAGATAGACAGCTACCTTGTTAAGCACATCACCAGGGGTTAAATGGTAATGGAAAATCCATTGTTGTCAACAGTGCAAATCTTGGAATTCATGTTGAAATTCACATTCTTGATGGGTTTCGAGAACATGGAAGGCACCCAAAGGTTGAATTGGTGAAAATGTTTTCAGTGGATATTTGTGGAATACGAATATGGTTTCGCTTTGCAGCCTTTTCATTTTTTCTTCACACTCAAACTTTTCAAATCTTCTGCGGCTTTAATAGCCCACCAAAACCTATAAATGAGTCTTGAGGCCAGAAGTATAAAGATAGGTTTGAAATTACGCTTTGACCATTTGCCGAACCTTTGCAGTGACGGGAACGGCTGCATAGTGAACTGCGACTTACCTGCTCCTGCTGCCACATCGAATCTTCCGCCGTGAGGGAAACGGCCTGCATTCAGCACTACCACTCCCAGGGGGCACCGCTTGGCCAGAGACAGGCGTCACCAGAGGGCGCCTGGGCTACATAAGCACCAGCTGCCTCCCGCAGCGTGGGACGCGCGTGGGCGCGCCCGGGCAAAGCCCGGGCCAAGAGCGGACCCGTCTCGCGCCCGTCAACGCCAGGAAGAGGCAGGGCTGGGCCCCCCCTCTTATGTCTGCTCCCTGTTAGCTTCTTTAAGGTACTGTTGGCTGCATGGTATTCTGCGTGATCCCTTGAGACAATTTGACCTGTGGTTTCTATTGTTGTATATTGGGTCCGCAAGGGAAAGTTGCTTGTTAATTACCATCTTAGAGCCTCAAGCACGTGATCCTTGCGGTTTACTCATCCGTATACTGGGGGTATTCTAGTGCTCGTCCTTGTGGCTACCTAAGTGTCCCTTAGAACCACTGACCCTGTTAGTTTCATCCCCTACGTGTCATTGCCTTCTCATTGCAGCTCATTACCCCATAGTTCGAACCCTGGTCTGTACTCCATCAAATGGTTGGGAAAGGGAAGCGTACGGGGGGGGACAGTTACTGGCACTCTAGATCAGTTTATAACTAGGGCTGTCTCGGTCCTAGAACACGAAATTGCCATAACCGAGCGACGACTCTCTACTGAGCCAATGCATGTTAGGCGTTCATCCATTGGGCCATTAGCATTAGCTCAATCTCCTACCAGGCCTGTAGGGCATGATACTAGTGATCCATCTCAGCTTAGGGATCTCGAGGCTAGCCCTATTATCTTTCAGGCCAGCACAAGGATCTCTGAGGCCTCTGGAGAGGTCATTTCTGCAAACGAAAGTTCGCCAAGACCAGAAATAGTATACCCCCTGACAAGGGCCAGTAAAAAAGTAAAACGACTCACTAACCCAAAGAGGTGGGGACACTCAAGGTGGGAGGCAGCCGAAAATCCCCAAAAACCTGGAAAATTCTACTAGAGTACCTGGTGTCTTATTGGTTGATGACCGCCAGGTTTCTGGGGTGGGTAAAAATTGCCCCTCTGATCCACAATCCGGTGACATGATTCCCCAAATCGAACAGGTGGTTCGATCACTAATACTCCCCCTCTTAGAAAGGGTTAAATTGGCCAATGAAAGAATCGAACGTCTTGAACAGACGATGTTAGATCATTTTTGCTCTTTAAAAAATGTAATCAAATTAGCAACTAAGGAGAGATCTAAATCCAACTCTAATTCTGTATCTTTGAGTGCATCTATAATGACCCCTACCCCTGTTCCCCCTGCTGATCCTGTTGTGACCACAAAGGTTAGCCTACGGGTTGATTCACAAAAGGCTTTGATTAACGCTAATCAAACTAATCTACGGGCAGGACGGAAAAGCCACGAATCTGGGGGTAATAATAATAGAGAGAACAAGGGTACGAGTGAAGACGCAAGTAGAGAGTCTCACGATAAATCTATCAAACCTGCTAAAGGTCACATCTATCTTCCTCCAGCTTCTCTTCCCTATGTCATAGCATTGACAGGTGTTCCTGAACTAAAAGGCGACAAGTCTGAATCCTACCAAGAACTTAAGAACAAAGTGACATTCTGGCTAAATAAAAACAGACCAATCCCCGATAACATGAACGGGAAGATTTTATTCGTCAGAAGGGTCAGCTGAGTCGGATCTAGACCAAAAGACGTCTTGGGTGACTCCATTATCGTGAATTTCCAAGATAGGCGCCTAGTGCGTTTCATGTGTGATTGTCCACCCCTTGGGGCCCAGACTGGGATTGGGGTGCATGATTTAAGCTATTTTTATAACCCGGCCTTTTATCAAGGTGGAAGAACCAGACAATATTGGGAAGGCAAAGGCATTTTCCCTGGGTTTAATATTTCCTCCTCCGACTATTACAATGGTTCGTGCAATCCTGATTACCTGGACTGACCAGTGTCAAAAATCCCGAACTTATTGGCCCCTAGTGATCCTATCATAGCCGGAGACGTCCTTACGATTGGCGCAAACGATGCGGTCCTTGTTACATCCAGGACACCTTATCCAACAAGGCTGTCTTTTCAAACGAATAGAGAGCATCAGAGCCAACATGAAGCAAGCCCTAAAACCAATTACCAGGCTAAAAAGCTGGGACCAGGGGTGGGTTCAATGATCTCGTGGAATGTTGCTGGTCTGAAGGCCAAAATGGACTCTCCGGAGTGGGTTGATTTCATTGGTAACTTTGATGTTTGCCTTTTCCAGGAGACCTGGTCCTGTGAGCCTCAGTTTCTGCTGGGCTACTTGAACTTCTATGTTCCAGCATCCAAGGGACCTAAAGGGTGCCCCATGGGTGGCTTAAAAACTTGGATCCGCCAAGACTTGGTTTCGACGGTCAACGAGCTACCAACCGGGTATCCTGATACCCAACTAGTCAGACTGTCCCTGGGCCCTATGGGTGATGCGGACATTTACAATCTGTACCTTAGAGGGACCAAAGGGACAAGGTCTCGGGCTCTGGTTACTTTAGATTCCCTTATTGACCAGCACTCGAGTGAGAGGGGAGTGCTCGTCGCGGGGGATCTGAACATAACTTTTGAACCGCTTTTAAATTCAGACTTCTATTGGGGCCTTGACCCTGAGCAAGAACAGCTCTGGGGCATTTCTGGACTTGATCTAGAACCAATCAATAGGTGGACAGAGGCCGTAGTGCAGGTCAATGCTCTCTGCTATGAGAGAGGATTGAGGGCTCTGAATGGGAGGACGCAGGGGGATAAGGAAGGGGCTAACACCTTTGATAACGGCCGCTACAGGAGTAGGATTGATTACGTCCTCTGTAGCATGAAGTTATGGCAATTTGTCAAAGATATGGTGGTTGAGTCAAGACCTGAAAGTGACCATAATCCTCTATGTGTTACCCATTGGTGGTGGATGAATGGTAATTCAAAAGAAGAGGTGATGAAACTCAAGCCACCTGAAGCAGTCCCCTCTAACGACATGCGCAGGCTCAAGTGGAGTCTGGTTAAGTCCAATGACAAGGCCACTGATAACATTGATAACATTGATAAACAGTTGTCCAAAGCTACATCGGATCTTGAGGGTCTTATGGCCACTGTCCCAGGTAGTGCACTAATCACTGGCCTTCACGAAACCTTTTTTGAGGGAATACGCCGGTATTTTTTGAAACCAGCAAGAAAAGATAGGAGGGCACCACTCAAGTGTCTACGATGGTATGATAGTGTCTGTAGGAGAGCTAGAGCTGATTTGACCGCTGCCATTTCTAGCGGACCCAGCAATTGTGTGCAAAAGGCAAGACAATCATACAAAAAATGTATAACACAGGCCAAAAAGAAATGGGATGAGCTCTACTGGTCTGACCTGAAGAGTGCCAGCGATATCAGGAACACCATATTATTCTGGAACATCATTAAGTGGGGTAGAGGAGGTTTGCCTGACAGACCTTCAAACCATGTCTCGAAAAAGGAATGGTTAAAATATTTTAAACCCCAATACGCGTGTGATTTTCCGTCTAATCCCACTTGGGAGATATCCCAGGTTTTCTATCGCCATGGTCCTTTTAATACTGAAGATGCCCTAATGGCTCTGGGTTCTGTAGCCTGTGGACGAGCTCCAGGATTAGACGGGGTCCCGTCTGATCTTTTCCTCCATAACAAAAACTGCTGGAGCAAGTACATTACACTACTGGCAAACGCTGTGGCCGAAGGTGCCCCAGTCCCTAAATCCTGGGGGGGCTGTCATTATCCCAGTGTTCAAAAAGGGTGATAGGGCACTACCAGGCAACTACAGACCAATCAGCCTGATAGACACAATACAGAAGGTTATAGGGAGGATGGTTCTGAATCTGACATTGGTGTGGATCGAAGATAACAAGATCCTATCCCCTTTCCAGGCTGGTTTTCGTAAAAAAACTAGCACAGTTGATCAGGTTTTTCGATTTGTGCAACTTTATTGGAAGGTGGTTACTTTGGGAAAAGGCAGTCTTTATGTTGCTTTTGTGGACTTAAGAGCTGCCTTCGACCTTGTGCCTCGTCTGCGGTTGTGGGCGGTGCTGGAAAAACTAGGGCTCCCGGCAGATATTCTAACCCTGATAATGAGGCTACATGAGAATAATTTTGCTAATATCCAGTGGGGAGGACCAGGTGACGTTACCCCTGATTTCCCGCTAGAACGAGGTGTGCGGCAAGGCTGCACCATGGCTCCCACGCTTTTTTCACTATACATTAATGGGATAGTAAAATCCATGCTTATTGCCACCACAGATGCCCCATAGCTGGCCGGAGTTGTCACTTCGATATTGATGTTTGCGGCTGATACGCTTATTGTATCTAAAACTCCGAGTGGCCCGCAGAGAGCTTTACTAGTCTTTGAGGAATTTTTTCGTGGTCACGGTCTGGAGGTAAACGTAGCCAAGACGAAACTTATGGTTTTTAACCCCCATCCAAGCTACAAAGGGAGAAAGTTTTTTATGAATAGGCAACCCCTAGAAATGGTCACCAATTTTGTTTATCTAGGTTTGTATGTAACCAAAGATAATAAATGGGGCAAGCACATAGAGATGGTCACCCTGAAATTTTGTCAAATATTGGGAGCGTTAACTAGGGAGCACAAAAAATCCTTTACTAAACCCATAAAACCTGTGCTCCAAGTCTATGAGGCAAAGGTCCTAAGCTCAGTTTTGTACTGGGCAGAGTTATGGGGGTTCGACCGGTTATCTGCCTTAACTATAGCTGAAAACAAATTCTTCCGTAGCATAACAGGTCTTCCACAGAGTACCCCAATGGTCCCCCTAAGATACGAGTTAGGTAGAAAGGCCATCACGGATATAGCTACACTCCGTCCGGTCTTATACTGGCGAAGGCTCTGGACTACTACGGAGCTTTCCCCGTATGCTATGGGACTTATGGATGTCATAAATCTTGATGTCTTTCACAAGATCGGATGGCTGAGGAAGCTCCGTCAGACTCTGATAGCCATGGGCCGCGAGGGGCGGTGGAGCGACCCAGTGGCCGCACTGTTTCCTTCAAAGAGAACTCTACAACTGATCTATTGAGAACGAGTCGAACATCAGGTATCGAGCAGATCAAATCCCTCTGGGATGACTGGTCGTTATCTAGAGGCAAAGATTTCACCTGCCCTAGAACAATACTGGGACCTGATCTCGAAACTCGGAGATAGGAAGCTCTACTTCCAGCTTAGAGCTGGCTCCTTACCTCTTAGGTCTCTTACAGGAAGATGGTCTAGTGCTTGTGAGGAATTATGCTCCGCTTGTGGGTTACAAGCATAATCAATTGCCCATTTCCTGTTCGTTTGCCCGGTATTTGCCACCCCAAGACGAGTATGGCTGTCCCCTATGTGTCGAATTTTAGGTACTAGGAGTTGTGCTGTTGCACTAAGAATTCTATGCACTAGCACTTTAACAATTATTTCTATATCACTAGCCAAATTCCTGGGATGGGCATGGACTCTAAGGGCTCAAGCCTCCAGCAAATACTTGAAGCGTTCTCATTAACTTACCTAATTAATGTAATTTGTTGGGCCCCGTACTAATTGACATTTTCTTACTCTGTAGTTCGTGTGGGTGATTTTATATACGTTTTTTTAACTTCGTAGTCATCTCGAACTGTTTAATGCTTTTTTATGATCTTTTAAGTATTTATTGATGGATTCTAATAATTCTTTTTGGGTTTATTTATGTTATGTTTGTTTATATGTTTGTGTCTTTTATGATCTTTTAAAATCGAATTAAGACTGATGATGATGATGATGATGATGGTTTGAAATTAAATATTAGACACAAAAAGGAATGAGTTCTATATCAAAAATAGGGAAAAGACACTTTTATTATAGAAAAATAAAGGACATTACGGTGCTGGGATGTAAAGGTCCCCAGGGCCACAATCTGAGGATCAGGGAGAAGGGAGTCCTGCTAGGGACCCCCAAAGACACTTTCCGACAGCAGTTCCATGTTGGAAAGGACGACATGAAACTGCTGTCGAAAGTGCCATCATAATCCCGACAGCGGAAATGCCGTCTGTTAGGGGTTATGAGGCCCTTCCGACTGGCTGGTGAAATCCTTGAGCCCGTTAGAACTGAGTCAGATTAACCAGCCATATTAAACTCCGACTGCCATCTTTGTAATACTGCGGTCGGAGTTTAAACCTAAGATGTCGGTTGGAAAGCCTCCGACCGACATCCAAATCAGGCCCTAAGTGACTAACTCATGAAGAGTACTGACAGCTCAATAGAACACCTTAAAATGGCAAAGTATCCCCAAAAAGAGAATGAATCTCACTGAAAGCATATCAGCCAAAATAATGATCAGCCTCTCAAACACAAGAAGTCATAAGGTTTTATTGAAAACACACATTCTAATAACAACAACGAAATAATTAAAACTACACAATTAACCCATTTCCTAAGGTAGGAGAAATCTTCCATTGATTCCTCAGCAACTGCACTCCGGAGTTGTATAACACAAATTAAACGTTTCTTGAACAATAGCTTATAGAACTCGCACGTCTTCTGCGGAACTTCCAGTGGAAGTCCTTGAAAATGATACTCTGGGTACATCATAGAAGCCTCATTCACAATACACACAAAAAATAGCACCAAACTAGGCACTAGATCAATATTATTAGTTATAATGGAATAACAGTACCTACATACAAAGAAGAAAATATGTCTACAATATATAAAAAATAATAAAATTGTAACTAAGAAAGGGTAGAAATATAGATTATCATCAATGTAAAAACTGAGAACAGAGCTACTATTTATAACCATAAAAAAAACCTTATAAATATAGAAATAAATAAGGCAGTAAAAAGGAATGAATTAAAAATGGATATCTATATAGTGATCCAAAATATATGACATACAGAACTATTATGAATAGGACCAGATAAAGATAGGTTAGCACCTCTTCTAGTAAAAACTATCCATGACCACCATGTGTACTGATAATGATGAAGAATCTTTCCAACTAGCCATAATAGCTTTTAAGGCAGCTAAAATTAGAAAATAAAAGATTTACATTCTGGAACAGACAAATTCATAGAAAAGAACAAAAGATTTACAAATCAAAGTAGTATATGAAATTGGTTCAGAAAAATTTATTATACTTTTGATAACATCCCAAACCTCCCTCCAAAATTGAAAAACAACATTACATTAATAAGGCATATGTTTTAATGAACCCATATGTAATTTACAATGCCAACAAATAGGAGAAAGCAAAAGCTTATCTTGAAATATATTTAAAGGAGTCCATAAACAGTTAATAATAATATAATAGTTGGTTTGATAAAAGGACACAAGAAGCCATCCCGAAACACCATTTAACCAGAGTTTTTACCAAATATCTTGTGATAATGAGAATGATGATTCTTTATTCCAGAAGTTACAAATCATGTCAATGTTATTTCCTTGAAAATGATACATCTTCTTATAAATTAAGGATACAGCATGAGGTGAGGTAGTCACTGTTTGAATATAAACTTCTAAATGAGAAGCATTATTTGAGGGAATATTACTAGAAAAGGAATCTTAAATATTATTACATTGGAGCTCATATTTGGAGTAATTAAAAGAAGGCAAACAAAACTTTTGTTCTAATTCCTCAAATGAGAGAAAGTCAATATTTTGATATATGTCTTAAAGAAAGAAATTACCATTCATTGTCAAGGCCTTCCAAAATTTTACGGTTCTGGAAAGTTTTAACTGTGGATTATACCATAACGATATTTTCAAGGTATGGGAGACAGGAGATTGAAAATGCGAATCTAAATCGTGTAGTATCAGATTAGTGGATTATAAAATAACAGATTTATTAAGTAATGTTGATGTATTAGACATAGTTATTAAAGCTGGCAAAGGAAATAGCGCTATTAACCCTTTTTCTATAAGAAGCCATGTAGGAGGACTAGTAGGAATATCAATGAGTAAACCAAAGAGAACTTTGCTTTATTATAAAAGCTTTGTGATAATTAAAAAAATTAGGTAACCCAAAACCCCCATTACATTTTGCAATTTGCAATTTATTATCACTGATATGAGGAGTTTTATTGTTCCAAATTAATTTAGAAAAAAGTTTGTCAATAGTTTTATAAAATGACCTAGAGAACTGAGTCGGCTACATAGCAAGAAGTTAAAATATTTTGGGAGCAATTACCAGTTTTTTAAAAATCTATTTTCCCCCACCATGAGAGATGCAAAGAAGACCATTTGGACAATGTTTTTTTGATATAATTTATGATGTCATCACAGTTTAATGTGATTAATTTTTTAATATTATGGGAAAAATAGACACCAAGATATTTAAATGTCTCCCTTTGCCAAATTATATCTTGAATGGGCAGCGTGTCAGGAGTGCAATATACATGCAAAGGAAAAAAAGTCTGTTTTATTGGCATTTAACTTATATCCAGAAATTTGGGATTATAACAAGGGTACATTAAATAAGGGGGGAAGTGATGAATCAGGATTACTAATAAATAAAAGAACATCATCTGCATTAGCTTATGTTTTTATAATAACATCATTAATGTTAACACTGATAATTTCTGTACACTTTCTAATAGCAGTAAGTAAAGATTCTATAACAAGAAGAAAAAGTAAAGGAGAAAAATGACAGCCTTGTCATGTACCCCTAAAAAGAAAAAATTGATTAGAAAGATGATTATTTACAATAAGTCGAGCAGAAGGCCTAGAATAAAGAACAGGTATCATGCGAATACATGAATCATCAAAATTAAACGCAGCTTCTGAATGAAATAAAAATTTCCAATGAACTTTATCAAAAGCTTTTCCAGCATCGAAAGCCAACACTCCAGAATGTATTGATAATTTAGGTCCTTGCTCAATAGCGTGAAGCAACACTCTGGCATTATTTGCAGAATATCTAAGTTTCACAAAACCAGATTGATTTTAGGATGTACAATAGAATCAAACTCAGAGGTCAATCTAGGTGCAAGTATTTTGGCATAAAGTTTACAATCTTGATTTATTAGGGAAATCAGATGAAGATTTGAAACAATATTGGGGTTTTTGTTAGGTTTTGGAAGAACAACAATTAATGCTTCAGAAATTAACCAGAAGTTATTCCTAATGAGCCTAAAGAGGAAAGAAGCTGAAGCAAGTAAGGTAGGGGATGAGGAGCAAAAACCTTAAGAAACTCAGCTGGAATTCCATCAGATCCAGGAGCTTTAATGAGGATTTTAGCCAAATCAATCTCTTCTACAGAAATTGGTGAATCGTCAATGCGGCTTGGATTCGGATCGCTCAGCAGCGGGTGCGAGTGTTGGGCCAAGCCAGCGGCCAGAATCAATTTTAGAGCAAAAGACACTCGCACTCAGGAACCTTGCAAATATTTATTGTTAACAGAGTTCCCTTCTAACAGAAGGGAACTCTGTTAACAATAAATATTTGCAAGGTTCCTGAGTGCGAGTGTCTTTTGCTCTAAAAAAAAAAAAAAAAAAAAAAAAAAAAAGAAATTGGTGAATATAAATAATTTTTGGCTGATTGTGATATTTTCTGTAACCCACAATTGTGCAGAAAATTGTCAATCAAAGAAGAATCCACAGAAGGAGGTTTATTATATAAGGTTTTGTAATAAGTGAAAAATTCTTTAACAATATATTTATGGGATAAGGCAATATGACACATTGAATCACAGTAATATGAGTCTTGTCTGTTTTAATACACAAGTAATTTGCCAAGAATCTACCTGATCTATTTGCATTAAAAGAAAATTTGACCTTATTATTGGAAAGTTGTATACCAGCATGGCTATTTAATATGGAGCTCTGGAGGCGTCTAGCCCTTCGGAGATGCCTAGGAGTACATTCAGTGGAGCGAGAGGGACCTCCCAGCGAAAGACCTCAGTGAGTTTCCCGGTTACTAGTTCCCAATACCTCGGATTCACAGAAGAGAGCCATACCATGTGATAGAAATCTGCCGGAGGGTGAGAACAGCTTGGGCAGGAAGCATCGGGCCAGAGCCCCGCGCGGTGGAGACGCAATGGCGTGAGGTAAGCAGTGTGAAGATAATATATTTGGACTAAGTGGAGCCTCGCAGAGACTGTAATTATTTTGGGCGCCATCAATGCGTCTCTCCAGTCATCGATGCAGATTGTTAGTAACAAAGGAGAGCTATGAATCATGACCTGTGGGAACTCTGGTCAGAGTTCAGTAGAATATAACCTTGACTTTACTTTGGTTGCATTGCCATCTTTCTTACTCACATTTTTTGATAAATGCCTCTCACAGCTTAGTCTTAGAGAAAGACAAGCATTTGCAGAGTGTTGTGTACAGGAAAGCTAAGCCCAAATCTGTGAGAGACTTCCTAACGCATACTAGTCAGCAGATACTATTGGCTCGGTCAAGATTAGTTATATCTTTTATTACAGATTGATTCAGCCCAACCGAGTCCCTTTTCCAGATGCACAACCATAAGAGAAGTGGGGCCAGTTTGACTACGTCAGTAATAAAAGGGAGGCCGAGTTCTTTATGGGCGATCAGATTAGGACAGGCCAGATTGACTGAAAGCATCTTTTTAACAAACTTATCCTCCACTTTCTGCAAAGCATCCACTTCAGCTGTACCCCAAATTTCTGCTCCATAGGTGGCTATGGCTATGGATTTTGCCAGATATATTTCTACCATTTCCTCAATTGATTATTTGCCCAATTTAGAGGCGAATTTCCACAGGGCAACTATACTTCTTTGCAGCAAATTTATTCCGTTTGCAACCATAGCGGACCAGCTAAGTTTGGAGTCAAACAAGAGGCCTAGGTACATAAATGCATCCCATTGGGTTACCAAGGACACAGAACCTACAGGGTTAAAAGTAAATTAATCTTGAAACGCAGATAAAAGTTTTGGTTTATCAATTTCATTGAGAACAGTATGGGTATTCATACACCATCTGGATTGAGTAGAAAGAGTATAGGTGAACTGAAAAACAGCTAAAATAAGTGCATGGTCAGAGATATCTATATTATGTATTAATGGAGTAGAAATTGACTGAATTAATTGTTGGCATGCTAATAAATAATCAAGTTGTGAATAAGAATTATGAGGATTTGAGAAAAAAGGTGGACGATATTTAGATTGTGATGATCTCTCTAACAAAGGATCACAAATTTAATTAAAATCTGCCCCAATAATAAGTGTAACATTACCAATTTTGAGCACCTCTGTCATAAATAAGGACCAATATGTGATATCATCATTTGTAGGCCCATAAACATTAATTAAGTAAATAGGTGTAGTATCCAGTTTAATTGTAACAATAATGTAACGACCTTCTGTATCTGAAAATTTGCTCAGTATTTGAAAATGTAATCTTTTTTCAAAAATAGCCACTCCTTATTAACTGCAGGCCAAGAAACCATAGTACCAACCCATTTTTTCTGCATATATGATAAAATCTTATCATCAATATGCGTCTCCTGTATAAAACAAATATCAGTTTTGTGACTTGCTAAATAATCTAAAATTTTAACACGTTTAAAGGGATCTCCTAAATCTTTAACATTCAAAGAAACAATTTTAATATTATTAAAATTAGCGATATGGTAATAGGAATGTCAATAGAAAAGGACAGAACAAATAAAGATAAAATAATAAAAGTAGGTCTAGATATGAGAAATAGGGAGAAAAGATAATACAAGGACAGACATAAGTAAGACAACACAAAAACATAAATAGAATTGTAGATACACGTACACACATAAGCAAGAATAACCTGCCCAAAAAATGTCCATATAGCTAATCTCAGAGAAAGGGCAAGTTGGATTGAAAATCATGACCAATAAAAAATAAATAAATAAATAAAGTCAAGTATTAATAGAATTTGTTTCCATGGACATTGAAGACTGTTGTTCAAAGAATGTACGTAGTTCTTCTGGTCATTGAAAGGACTTTGAGACACCGTATTTCCAGATTCTCATAGTAGAAGGATGAAAGAGATCATATTTGAAATCAGAGGATCATAACCATGGTCTTAGCTCAGTAAATTCTTTACGGAGATGAACAGTTTTTTTAGCTAAATCTTGGTGTCTGTAGATGTTATTTCCAATTACCATTAAAGATCGAATTTCTCTAGCTGCCTTCTTGATCATCACCAAATGATTATGGTGCAAAACTTTAAATATTATTTGTCATGGTTTGCCATGATGAGGGTTTCGATGAGAAGAAATTCTATTTGCTATATCAATTTCACATTTTTCAGAAAATTGTAGCTTTATTAGACCTGGCAGCAATTTTTCTAAATACTGCCTACAATCATTTCCCTCCATGTCTTCTGGGAGATTAAAAATACGTAAGTTGTATTGACGATTACGGTTTTCTAAATCCAACAGCAACTTACTCATTGGTAGAAATGTTGCTGCCATAGGTGTGAGGCTATCAATTTTGGCTTTATTATCAAGGATTTTATTTGCGTTAACCAAAATTTTCATAGAAATACTTAGCCATGTCTTTATGGCTATTTTACATTTCTGACACAATAGAATCAGTATTTAAACGTATAGCTTGCAATTCTTCCAACAAATTGGATAAAGAATGTTCATTTGGATCCACAATTTTAGATTTTACAGGTGGAGGAGAAATAGTTTGTTTACGGTTGTTATTCCCTGTAGAAATAATTTTTCTTTCCATTTTGCTGAAATAGTATAATTAAATATATAAGGATAATTCTCACCAGAAGTAGAAGCGAAGAGGCAAAAATAAAAGATATTCGCCAAGGAGTTAAGAGTGCAGTAGCTAAAACTGACTGTAGGAGTGGTTCCAGGCCTCAGCCTCGCCCTTTCCTGAAGTAAAACTCCACCCTCCTGACAGTAAATCTCAGCAGAGAAGGAGCAGAGTAGCCGGTGAAAACAGCAGAAAAAAAGAATGCAACAAACCTGCCTAAAAAATCTCCACAAACATGCTAAAGGGAAGCGTTGGTGTCAGCAAGCAGAATTCTGGGCAATAAATAAGTAAAAGTAATGCCCTTGGAGCTGGGGCTGATGTCAATTTTGCCAGTTTCTGGGGGTCCAATAGAGCCTATTAACTGTAAATAAAAGTGTTTTCTCTTCAAATTAGCTGGTTTAACGACCTTATAAAATAGTTCAAAAGAGAGTTGCCAGATTCTCTGCAGCTCCGTCATCTGAATTACATCATTCCAGATCTCATATGGTGATTTTAACTTCTTATCTTCCGAGTACAACAGAGTCCAGTACCAATCAGTGACTTCTTTACTTCAAGGGCCCTCATTCTGCAGTTTCTTTTCAAATTCCCAGACTCCGACAATCTCCCTTCTGTTGGCCTCCACCCAATGTCCTCAATAATTTGTTGCTAACAGTTATATTGGTGCAGACATAACCTTTCAATTGCAATCGCTGTGAGATATGTTAATTGATGATGTCTGGGCTGACATAATATTGGCTAAAGAATTAACAATATTGCCAACATGGGATTACAAATGATGTTTTTAATGTATGGATTGGATGTTTTCATTTTTCTTTAGAATTAATGTATGTTATTGCTCTGATGTATGATTTTGGTTCTTTTGCTTGGATTATAAGATAGGGAGCCTGAGACAAACAAAAATTAAAATGCTGTATAACACAAGCATTGAAAATGCAATAGGTCTCGCTTTTTATTAAGTTAAAGCCATTTATTTGCTATACAATTCCATTAGCAAAGCAAATGGCTTTAACTTAATCAAAGGCGAGACCTATTTCATTTTCAATGCTTGTTATAAATCCTCAGAAACAAATCGTACACTATAGCACACTATTTTGAGAGGGGCACATCAAAGGGAGGCTAAACTCTTCGGCCATCCCCAAGGAAAGTCTTAACTGGTTCTACACAAATGATGTACTAGACCCCTCACTTCGTGGTGCTCTCCCAGTGAAGCTGTTCTTTTTGGACCATGATGGCGGGGCCCACAAATGGGCGCCCCCAGTTTTTCCAGTCTAAAGTTCTCTCAGTACATGTGATACTTTGGAAAGAATGAGGAAGAATGTCTCCAACAACACAGATGTCAAGTTTCCAACTCGGAGCTAGTGTAACTAAGGCTATGGTTTTAAGGATTTCACACCACCCACGCAACAGATAAAAATAAATTCCGAACTGTAATACCCTGTAATCGCATAATGGGTTCGTAGCCAAACGGCCCTATTCACAGTTTAACATGACCACGACTTCTTGTTCACCCTTCCCCAGTGCCCTCAACATCCGCCTGTCGGTGTACACGCCGACGGAGAGAGAGGACCTCAACAAACCTCTCTCCTGGAAAAATTGCAACGGTATTAAGAAAAATCATCCTGATTCCAGGACTGCAATTACTTATAATTTGTTATTTCTCAACACATGTGGGGTACCCGCAGAGCTTCCCTCACAGCGGCTCACTTTGTTATCCGTCACTGAAAAGCAAGAAAAAGACTAAAAACACTGGCATTAATTTTAGTTGCACTTAATTGAATAATTTCTCCGGGGAACAGTTGAAGGCAGAGTTGAAGAACTGCCTGGGCTGCCAAGAGCTATTACTAATTGGCATCTATCGTGGTGCGGTCGTGCCAACTAAAACACTTATTCCTCAGTGTTTCTGGAACTTCTTTCCCCTGCAGATGTGTTGAGAACTTGCACTGACGGAAGTCGGGCAACGGCGGCATCCACATCAAATAGTGTGTGGAATATTCCTTTCCAGAAATCGGACGATGCCCGGGCACAGGCGGGGAGCCGCACGACACTGTTTGTTGGGAGAACCAGGGCTTGCGCGCTGCTTCTGTGCCCCAGGCCAGCACCTGGCCTCCCACCGCGGCATGCCCACCTTGAGAGGAAGGCCTATGGCAGAAGTAGCTGGGACACTTCCAAGCAGAACAAGCTGGCTCTGTGGAGCCGACGGGGGGAGGGAAAGTGAAAGCCGAGATGCGTGCGCTGTGTAACGCGAGCCTCTGCCGGGGACAGGAGATATGCACGCGTACGGAGTGCACATCTTCTGTCTGTACGCGTGCACATCTTCTTTCCGCGCGTGCCACCTCTTGTCTCCCTTCGCTAGAGAAACCGGCAACAATAGATCTTACCGAGGCGAGCAGCGTGCATGCGCTGCGTCGCCAAGGCGAGACCTAAAAAATTAGTATGTACTAAGTAATAAAATGCGTTTTTCAACAGGTCTGTTTCATGATATTGATTATTTATTGAGTTATACCTTTTAAAATAAATGGAGAAGCATATCTTTTTCAATATATTTTGATTGTTCATTTTACCCTGGTGTTGCCGTCTCCCATTATCAGTTTACAAGGGCCCTCTTATGCTTAAAACTTGTCAATGTGAATGTCTTTTAGCCATGTTGTCTAGCAGCACATTTGCTGTTCAGCATGACTGGAAGTCACTAAAAAAAACACTATGATGCGGCCAGCTCAGGCCACGTCATATCACTTTTTTGGGTTAGAAGGGGCAGGACAATAAACTCAACATGGGGAGCAAAGAGACTTGGCATTGGCTTAACATCCTGTGATTCCAGGCTTTTAATGGCTTTCAGCCATGCTGAACATCAGATGTGCTTCTAGACAACATGGCTAAAAAACATTCACATTGACAAGGCCAATAGCATGGGCATTGCCGAGAACTATTGGCTTTGCCAATGCGTGTTCTAATAAGACACCAGCTTCCAACCAACATCCTATATAGTATTTTTATCTGCAAATTATATTTCACTTTGCCTTGGCATCTGGAGTACAAGTTAATGCATTTGATGTTAAAAAAGTTTAATCTTTGCATTGTATACTGTGCAAACTTTAAATGTCATGGCACATTCCTTCATGTGCGGATAATATTTATTGGCAAGTTTACATTGTTTTGTCTGACCACTTCATAGAAAGTGACAGAGAAAGAGAGGAACAAAGAGAAAATGTGTGTGAGTGGACATAACAGACTGTTTCTGAGCAAGAGTGTCATTTTTGGAGAGAGAAAGAAAGAGTTAGTGAGAAAAATATAGAACAATAACATGGGTGAAAATGTTGGTGACTGAGATATAGTGGCTGGATTAGCATGTGAATAAGGGTTCTAGTAAGATACTGAGGTAAAGTTAGAGTGAGCATAAGTAAGAGGAAAACAGAGAATGAGAGAAGCTGAGCTTGAGTGGGGGAAAATAAATATACATTGGAAGCTGTAGGTGGAAGGAAACGAATATTGAAGTGATCGACAAAAGGAAAGAGAAGTTGGAAGTCATAACAAGTAGACCGAGAAAGAGAGAGCGAGGGAGAAAGAGAAGTAAACAGGGAAGACAATCATTCTCTGGCCCTGTAAGAGATTGGGGAATTCTGGACAGGAATTTGATGCTTCTTATGTGTTGTGCTATATGGCCAAAGCATCTCAGTGTGAGACCTGTGGAAGTAGAGCCCATATAGCAATGTCATTGTCTTCGCACAATACCTGAAAGGCAGGTATTCTGAAGAACACTTAACAGCATGGCAGTTGTTTTGATCACTGTGACTGATAGTGGAGCAGTCTTACACATGCTCTTTGGGCACAGTAACTCTACAAGCTAAAGTAGTAGCACAGAAGTTAAACATTCTGTGGCATAGCAGTTTTAATTCAGATATCATCCTGCCACATGAATTCTGATGGGCATTCTCTGGAATTTCTCAATTTGATGGAACCTACATTTACTGTTTCATAAAGAATAACTGTGCAGTGGCGTATCGGGTGATTTTACATTCAGAACAACCCTTAAAATATGTTTTCTTACAACTAAAGTGGGTAAATATGCTTTAAAATATATATTCCAGTATATTCCAGAAGCACTACATAATCACACATTTACCAAGCAGTAAGTCCTCTACATCATCCCATGAAAGTGCAAGCTTTTTCCCAGTTGCACACCATGCGAAACAATTGGGCACACAAACATTCCCTTTCTGCACACTGACAAACATTATTAATGGGGACATTGCTCACACGCCCATCAGTTTTGACAGAGTGCGCAAACGAGGCCTCAAACCTACTGATGCTCCTTCCAATGTTAGGAGCATCTTAGCCAATGATATCAAGGTCAATGAAAGACTGATAGTAGAAGCATGAAAGCAAAAAGGCACAATTAAAGATGAGCATTCCTGCTCATTTTTTAAAGATACAGCTCCTTAGCCACTCTCCAATGCAAAAAAAAGACATGCAAGCCTTAAAAGATAAGCTTCAGAAGGACCACATCCGATATTCTAGAACCTACTTTGTTGGGATAGCTTACAAAGTAAAACTTGAAGGGGTTTGAAGAGACTGGAGATTTCAGATGCAGTGCCAGAGTCTTCACATAGCTGGATGGAACATCTCTCCAGGGTTACTACAGGATCACACAAGGCCTCTCACTGGAAACAAAATAGAGCAAAGAGGTCTGGCTAGAGATGTACCCAGGCAAAGATGACTCTTCTCAGACAATATATTGGATATTTTGCATGTAATCAAGGGTAGATAGTGAAGGTACCAACACGTAAGTATGTATACACCGTTTCTCCTTTCAATATTGCTATTAGCCAATACATGTAGATACTGCTTAGGGGTGGAAATAGAGCGGTGAAAAGAAAGTAATTGAGGATTGAGGAATCACCTCACCTGTAGTACTATTGGCAAAGAGCTCCTTAGGAGCCCAGTGATCTGTGGTCATAGATTTGATAGGCCATTGGTCTCCGACAGTAAATGTTGAAATGTTCAGCTGTATCTCTTTTATTGTAGCTGAAGCAAGGTTAGGTGATGGGACTACTGAGAGAGAGTGGTCACAAATGACAGGTACGCACATGTAATATCAGTGATCTCCAAATTATGCTATATAAAATTTATGGTCACAAAGATATTTATTCAGTGTGTCATGTTTGATTCCACATCATGGTGAATTTCCTATCACTTAACACGAAGGAGTAAAAGTCCCTAAATGCAGGTAAACAGAGGTGTGGCAATGCCACACAGATATCCTATCTACAGGAAACACAGCTGTTGGCAGCTGATACTGGGATAACTAACGGACAAGTGTATCCACATGATTCTGGGCACATTTACACACCCACCAATGTAATGGAGTTTCAATACGTTTCCATTAAAATAACTCCTTGGGATGAAGAAGTTCAGTGTTGTTAGATCTGGCATCCTTGGTGTGGTTTCCCCTGACTTTTTGCCTCTACCTCCTGTATTTTTGACACTGTGCTGGATTTCTCTTTTGCTGGTTTAGATGCTTTGGGCACTTTGCCACTGCTGATCAGTGCCAAAGAGCAACTGCTCCCTGTTTAAATTGTAATTGTGATTGGTTATCCATGATTGGCACATTTGTTTCACCAGTAGATGTCTATGAAGAAGTACACTGAGTGTGCCAGGGCTGGTGATTCAAATGCTACTAGTGGGCCTGCCTAACAACACAGGGTATGGCTCCAATCAGGAAGGCTGAACCTCTAATCAAAATACAACAAAACACCTTGCCTGTACTGATCCTTATTCAAAGATGCCAATCATCCAGGTGACAGCAAACAAATTATTGTCAACCTCCTCAATATTTATTCAAAAATATATTTTTATTTTTCATTTTTCAAGAATCATTTTGTTTTACAAGTAATATCATAAATCAACAATTTTGCACAATATACCACAAGACCAAAACACAATTAAATGACTGTAAATCAATACACAAATCATGGACAACATTAAGAGACAACTTACTCACATACGAAACATGGAACACATGACATATACACTAAATCATCTTTTATCAAAAATTATTTACATTGGTTAATCGATCTAGGGAAACCAACAGAAACAGTGTGAACGGTTCAACGGAAAACTTTCTGAACTTTAGACAAGGAAACTTCGTGATCAAGAAGGAATCCCTGCCAAAGAGAACAGCTGAAGAAGACTGAGGAAAAGTGCTGCCATTGCTGTATGTCTGGGGGCTGACCTGCAGTTGCTGTTTCTGCTGAGGAAGAGGACTAAGGGACTTTCTGCTGTGTGCTGTGTCCCCCTACTTGAAGAGGAACTGTGCTGTGTGCTTTGTACCTCTGAAGTGAAACTGTCTCCAAGGGCCTGAGAAGAGCTGGCCTCCTGTTTAAGAAACACAGGGTTATAAAAGTTTTCAAAATCGACCAGTTCTGTCTGGGTGCGTGTGCCTGGACCCAAACTGAAATCTACATGAAGCCTGCTGTGTTACTTGAAGATCGGGATATTCTGAGCCTTCCCGCTGTGTGCCTGTGCCTGCACAAGCACAAATCTACACCGAGAGGCCTCGGATGATCAGCGCGCTGCAAACGCAGTGTGCGTGTGCCTGCATATCGTCTGCCCGGCCCTGTGGTCGTCGTGGGAGCTAGCAGTGTGATCAATCAAGTACTGCGTGCCTGACTTTCACCGCTTTGGCCCGAGTCCGGATGAGAAGTTGCTTTGGGAACGGAACCGCTGTAAGCCGTGGCTTGGCAACGGGATGTCTTCGCCGCATTGAGAAGTGAAGCCGTGCTCGAGTCCAGGCGACGGCAAAGGAATCATCAAAGAGGTAAGGCTCGCATCAGAGGTTAGCCCTGCGAGTCGGCCTGCGCATTTGATAACTGTGCCCTAGTGAGAGGAGTGGCTCGCATCAGCGGTAGACCTGTGAGCCTGCCTGCGCATTTGATAACTATGCCGAGTGAGAGGTGCGGCTTGCATCAGCGGTAGACCTGCGAGCCGGTCTGTGCATTTGATAACTGTGCCCGAGTGAGAGGTGCAGCTCGCATCAGCGGTAGACCTACAAGCCGGCCTGCACATCGATAACCCCGCCTGAGTTGCGGGCCGTGTCAGCGTAATTGGGGGCTGCGGTCTGCTCCACGGAGCCTGCTTATTTTTCCTACCGCATCTTTTGGGGGCACATTACTTGCTTTTTCGTCCTTGCTACAAGAGCGAGTAGCCCCGAGAGAAACAGAAACTATCCATTTTGTTTGTGACAAGAACTCTACAAAAGAACATTCCAAAAGAAAATCATAATAGTGTATGTTGGTATTTTTGTCGTTGTTGGTCATGCCTAAATTTATATAAAGAATCCCATTTTTTATAAGTACCTGTGTGGTGTCCCTTTGTGGTGTTTCACTGAGTTACTGTAGGTGTTGGTGCAAATACTTTACATATTGCCTTGGGGATAAGCCTGTCTGCTCGTGCCAAGCTACCAAGGGGGTGAGCAGGGGTTATCAACAGTGTGTTTCCCCCTTACCCTGACTAGAAGCAAGGGTCCCTATTTGGTCAAAGGTACCTACCTCTGCCAACTAGAGACCCCATTCCCAACAAGTGCATATTGGTAACTTACATGGTGAGGAGGGGTGGAAATCACAATACCTGCTATGTCCACAGCTCATCCGCAGGTGAAAATCTTGATCTCAAGACACTGGCACAATTTGCAAAGGGGATTCTATACTAGCTAGTGATGTTATCATAATCATAGTGTGCAATGAAAGGCTGATTAGATATGTAGAAACTGAAACGTCCAGTGGGATGCTATTCAAAATTCTTGAATCCATATCACTGACTTTGGACTCAGTGCCACATTTCCTGAGCTTCAATTTTTTTCCCCATATCATTGTACATGTGCTCACAAAGATGATTTGTGAGTGACTCTTTAGTGCCATACACCAGCTATGCATCCATTAGGGTCTATCACTCCCTAATTGGAGCAACAAAATCAATTGTCATACATATGAGGCAGACAAATATATGGGATCTCTGATGGGTGAGTCACCTTGTTTGAAAGATGAGAAAAAAGGACTCAGCTGAATGCTGAAAAGACTTTTGACCTGGTGAGGTAATTCAGTTTCCGATCTTGTTCATATTTAGCCACCATTTTGTGTCTTTCTGCCATTTTGTGTTGCCCTCACTCAGGCGGCACGGTGAACGAAGTGTTGTTTTCCCTCATCCTACTGCAACGTGTCAAATAACCTCCTGCCTCTGTTTATAGCTTGTGTCAGGGTCCGGCCGACTCCGCTAATCCTCATCTGGTCTGACTGATCCCTGTTTCAACTATCTGTTGGTTCGCACCATTCTTTCCTGTCTTTATCTTATCCTCTGGCCTTCGCTATTCTTTACTCGTATTCTCTCATTTCACAACTGTCCTCTGGGCCATACAAATGTGTCCTGCCACCTGCAAGTCGACTTATAAACACTACCACTGATTAACTTGTGGGGAAGGGTGACAAACACAGTTGGGAGAAGGGCTTATTTGAGTTACTTAATATCTTGTTTTCACATTCTTCTCATTGGTTGACCCTGTATGCATTGGGAGTGTTCTTTGTGAATATGTACGTTAGAAAAGATTGTGCGCCACGAAGTAAAGTGGCAGTCTCCTAAGAACATACCGAGTGTACTTCTGGGACAACGGTACTTAGCTGCAGCTAATAAACCCTATCTTCTACGCCTAACGGAGTGTCCTGTGTCTCTGTTCGACAAAGCAGGTGAACTCAGGAGATTAAGGCGTACCCTGCGCCGCCAGGCCCCTAAGGTCTTGGTTCTTCAATGGTGAGCATGGCATTTATGAACAAGGGCACATATTAATGACATTGTCACCTTGCTGCGTGATAATGATAGGGAAAGGGCAGGAATGCACTGTGTTTAAAATAATACAGTGCACTCTTGTCATTTCCCAGCGCTGGTGCACAATGTGCTGCCTAGCACCAATGCAGGCACCCTTGCACCCTGGTGCAAGGGTGCCTGCGTTGTAAGCAGGATTGTTTTTATGCAGGAAGGGACATCTTCCTGTACAAAAACAACCCTGAAAGGCATTTTCCTCTTCCTATGTGTGCTGAATAATGCAGCACACATAGAAAGAGGAAGTAACAAGGAGACATTAAGATATTTCTCCTCGTTACACCTCCCCCTGGTGAGACATAGCAGTTTGAAGCATTCCCAGTTTTACCACTGATGGTAAATTCGGGAATGCGCCGAATCCATGGGTGGGCATGTTGAAACCCCCTTGCTCCACCATGGAACGCCTCCTTGGAGTAGAGTAATGCAACACAGCAATTTGCTCTGCGTTGCATTACTCTGGATTTATCATGCCTCTCAGGGCCACGCAAGCTGGCCTTGTGTGGCTTGATAGATCCTACTTAGGTTTTGCTTCACCCTTGCATGGTTTAAGGGCAACCCAAAACATACATACATATGCCCCTGGGTTCATAAATTACCTGGATCTTAAGCATTTTAGTCCAATCAAAGGCCACAACTGAAATAAATGGGGGGACGAACAAGAAACCTGGTTTGAGGCTGGGAAACTTACTTGAAATTGCCACAGCTCCCTGGTGCTACAAACTCCTGGTGTCTGCAGCGTCTCTCTCCCGCCGTCGCTAGCCTCCGCGACCGCTGTGTGGGGGGAGCGCCGGCTGGAAACTACACCTCCCAGGATTCCCAGGGACAGGAAACACGCTGTAAGCGCGCCCGGAGGCGCTACAAAACGGACCCTGCCCCCGGCAGAGCGGGGGACGAACAAGAAACCTGGTTTGAGGCTGGGAAACTTACTTGAAATTGCCACAGCTCCCTGGTGCTACAAACTCCTGGTGTCTGCAGCGTCTCTCTCCCGCTGTCGCTAGCCTCCGCGACCGCTGTGTGGGGGGAGCGCTGGCTGGAAACTACACCTCCCAGGATTCCCAGGGACAGGAAACACGCTGTAAGCGCGCCCGGAGGCGCTACAAAACGGACCCTGCCCCCGGCAGAGCGGGGGACGAACAAGAAACCTGGTTTGAGGCTGGGAAACTTACTTGAAATTGCCACAGCTCCCTGGTGCTACAAACTCCTGGTGTCTGCAGCGTCTCTCTCCCGCCGTCGCTAGCCTCCGCGACCGCTGTGTGGGGGGAGCGCCGGCTGGAAACTACACCTCCCAGGATTCCCAGGGACAGGAAACACGCTGTAAGCGCGCCCGGAGGCGCTACAAAACGGACCCTGCCCCCCGCGTCGCGGGTAGCGCGCGGGTAGCGCCGGGAGAAGCCCGGGACAAGGGCGGGACCGTCTGTGGCCGTCCGGGGCCTGACGAGGCCGGGCTGGGCCACCTCTCCAATAGCCACTACCATAGAAGGTAATTAGTGTGATTGTGTACAATCGGTAATCAAAATGGTGAAAGGAAAAAGCACCAGATCAAAAACTCCTGTTGGTGATGGTGCTACACTAGATTCTTTTTTGGTCAGGGCAACGACTCTACTTGCACACGAAATAGAGTTGACTGAAAGGAGATTGTCCTTGGAACCTGGATGTCCTTCACTGAGATGCCAGGGTTCGCCTGCTCATTTAAACTCCCAAATTAGTAATCAAGCATCCCCAGGTATTCCACGAGATCTAGTTGGCATTGAAGACCCTAATCCACATCTGACCCCAAGCGTTGGAGACTGTAATTCAACAACCGGCATTCATCCAAGTCCACCAATCTCTATTGAGGCTTTAACATCACCCACCAAGCTAAGAGAGACCAGAACCAGGAATACGTTGACCGTCTATAACCCTACGGTCCCTAAAACGACCTGTGCTACGAAAAAGAAAGTTTCGCTAAAAAAACCCACCAAAAAGCTTCATCAGCCTAAAGCAACCCTTTCAACATCCAACCTACCTGTCCCTCATGTCATCGACCAAACGTCAATTTGGGATGATTTACTTAAGAAATTGGACTCTATCATTGATCCGATAATTGACAAATTGGCAAGCATCGAAGTAAGGATCTCCAAGTTGGAGTCACGATTTGATAACTTTTCAGCAATAGCTCAGAACAATGTTATCCTTGATGGTCCCTTACATGGGCCCCAGCCAACTTCAACAGAAAATACTCCCATGCCAGGGACACAGGCCGCCCAACCCTCAATCATAACAGCTCTATCCGTAGCGCATCCAGAAATCACTAGGAGCTCACAACATCCTAATGCTCCCCAAAATAGAACTGAAGGGCCCTGTGCATTAGCCCAGCCGGAAACATCTAAAGCTATACTCACTACGACAAATACAACACAAGTACAACCAACGTTCCATTTATCCCCTCTAGCAGCCCCTTTGGCGTTGGTTCTGGCACAGGTACCCCCGTTATCACCCAATCAAAGAGAGTCTACTATCCATCTAATGGACAAATGTGCATACTGGATATCGTCAAATCTCAGTGCCCCTGAATGGGTATGCCAATCACTCGTAAGAAAGATCATCATGGCGAGAAGAGTTGACTGGGTGGGCTCTCAGGAGAAGAAGCTAAAAGGGGACTGTGTTATTGTGCACTTTTCGAGCACTAACGTTTTGCGTGTGCTTCTTAGAAACTTTTATCCCCCTCAAAGGAGATCGTTTGAAATAGTGCCTCTAACATATGATTATTTCTATAATAAACGTCAATTCAAAATCCCAAGCTTAGCCAGGGTAAAAAATTCTATGGCACAGTCTAGTGCCCCTACCATTGCCAACTCATCCTGTGTTAATACATTATCACTTTCCAATAGATTCGAAGCACTTTCCAATCTGGAAGAATGTGATTGACTCGGGAACAATTCTTTACCCTTTACACAAACCCCAAACAAACACATGAAAGTACATGCTAATGCTATTGGACCTTGTTTTAACTTATATACTCAAACCCATTTGTCAACTTACTGTGTATTGCCTAGTTTTAATGAACCAGACGTAAGCGAAGAAGTCAGTAACCCAGCTAATGTGGAGACTCCTTGTACTGAACGCCAATCAACCATAGCCTCCCCCTCAGATCTTAAAATCAGGATTCTATCATGGAATATCGCTGGTATAAATTCAAAGATAGATAACCCAGAGTGGTCTAAGTTTATATCAGAATATGATGTCGTATTATTCCAGGAGACCTGGTCGCTTGTGCCTACACTGTTCTCCGGGTTCTCGGCACATACTGTAGTAGCAACTAAGGGGAAGAGGGGTAGACCTTACGGGGGCCTCTCTATATGGGTTGCAACTCATTTAGACTGCACTATTTCTGAACTAGATCTGTTCTCAGTAGATCTTCAAGGTCTGGCTCTTTTATTTAAACCCAATTTTAAATTAATTCTTATTAACGTTTATTCACGTCCATCTAGCCTATCTCAAGATTCCCCGATTTTCGACTTATTATCTACTAGTTTACCAGACCTACCTAAACATGACAGATTAATAATTGCGGGTGACTTTAACTGTCAATACGAACCGCTAGTTGATCTCCCATATATATTAGAAAACGAGGAAGATAACTGTAATCTAATACCAGATCCCCAAATCCAGAAGGTAAAGGCTTGGACTCCATTAGTTATGCAAATTAATGCATTTGTCCTTACGCATTCATTGAGGGCCTGTAATGGTCGTCTAAAATCAGACCAGCCAGGGAAACCTACCTTTAAAAGGGACAATTATTCCTCCCTAATAGACTATATTCTGGTGGAGGTATCTTCTTGGAATAGCATTGTAGACTTTTCTGTCATTTCTAGATTTGACAGTGACCACGATGCGTTGTTGCTTGAGTTATTAATTCCTGTCTCTCAAGCATCTTCTACTACTGGCCCTACGGCCGACCGGAACCTTTTTCTGGACAATAATAAAAGAAGAATTAGATGGGATTCAGTTAAACGCACTCCGGATAAAATCTTAGAACTTTATGGGCTGATCCTCCCAGCGCTTCTTGAAACCGAAAGGTTATTTACCCCACTTCCAAGCGATTGGGACTTACAAGCGGTAGAATTAACTTACCTACATCTTACTTTGGCTCTCAAAACATTTTTTAATCCTCCATCAACTAAGTCCAGGCAAAATCACTTCTCTAACTCCTGGTATACTAAAGAATGTAGGCAGGCAAAATCTGCTCTTATTAATGCAATTAAAACAAAAAATAAGGCTATATTGAAGCCTTCCAGGAAACTTTATTACGAGACTATTAAAAATGCAAAAAAGTCATGGGAATTTGAGAAATGGGAGGCCCTCAAAATTGCTCTTTCTAACAAGGACATGAGGGGATTTGGGAAAATTATCGCCAACATAGGCAATAAGGACGAACGATCCCCGACTTTACCGAATATTGCAGCATCTGCCTGGGAAGCTCATTTTAAGTCATTGTACTCAACTGGAGATGATCTGATTCCTACGGAGGGTCCTCTTCAGCTAGCACAATTTGACTCTTTAAATGAAATAACGGCCTTAGAAGTCGAGGGTCCTATCAAAACCCTCTCTACATCTAAAGCACCTGGCCTAGATAAAATCCCTGGGGACCTATATAAAGAAGAACCCTTGATCTGGGTTCCTTATTTATGGACCTTATTTAACGCCATCATGAAAGGTATGAGTATCCCAGATACATGGCTAGGAGCTGAAATATTTCCCATTTTTAAAAAAGGATCACCGTTGCTTCCTGCAAATTATAGGCCAATTAGCCTAATAGATGTAGCACAAAAGCTGTTTGCTAGAATTTTACTTAATCGTCTGCATTTTTGGATGGAAGAGATGAATATCTTGAGTAATTTACAGGCAGGATTTAGGAAAAGGGTGTCAACTGTTGATCAGCTTTTAAGGCTGCAATTATTATTCTGGAAGACAGTATCAGTGAAGGGTGGCAGCCTCTATCTGATATTCGTCGACCTGAAAGCAGCTTTTGATATGGTCCCAAGGGCTAAGCTCTGGGCGGTATTGCATAAGCTGGGAGTCCCCTTGGACCTACTAGCTATGATCATAAGATTGCACACTGGCAACTATGCGCAGGTCCGATATGGTAAGGCAGGCCAATTAACCGCGCGCTTTCCAGTCAACAGAGGAGTCAGGCAGGGATGCGTGCTAGCCCCTACCCTGTTCTGTCTTTATGTTAACGCTTTGGTTAATCATATTAATAAGACGGACCGTGGTGACTCCCCTAGACTTAATGGTAGAAAGGTTCCAGTCATGATATTTGCAGACGACACCCTTCTGCTATCCAAATCCCCGATGGGCGTTCAACGTGTTTTAGATAGTTTTTTAGCATTTTGCATTGACCATGGGCTCGAAATAAATATTTCGAAAACTAAATACATGGTTTTTAACCCAGCTAACACAACTCGGCCTAATCCCACACTTAATGGAACAACTCTAGAAAGGGTCTCACTATTCGATTACCTAGGGATCACACTTTCTGAGTCTTTTTCCTGGGCTCCCCAACTAGACAAAGCAGCTATGCGGCTTGCCCAACTATCTGGTGCGATATTAAGAATGGCTAAATACACCACACATAGGGCCCCTGGCCCCGCTGCAGAAATCTACAAAGTGCAAGCAAGAAATGCAGCTTTATATGGGGCAGAGTTGTGGGGCCATTCTCAGTTGAAAGGTCTTTCTCTAATAGAGAACAAGTTTATTAGACTTTTATTGGGCCTACCGCAAAGCACCCCTTTAATACCACTACGTTTTGATCTGGCAATACGACCAATAGATGAAGAAGCTGGCTTACGTCCTTTAACATACTGGCGAAGACTTTGGCTCACAGATGAGCTAGGGTCCTATTGTCGTGATCTTAGTTCAATAATTGCAGTTAGCACTTCTAAGAAGTTTCCCTGGCTTGTCTATATTAAGGAGATGTGCTACAGGATTGGTTTGCCTGAACTCTGGACTAGTCCTGGGGTATTTTGTTTGACGCTCTCTCGTGTCAAACTGGTCCAGGTATATAGGCAGTATAAGCTAAGTGTATTACAACAAAACACAACTCTTGGCAGTCTTTCGAGACAGTTTTTGTTAAATAAAGACCAGTATATCTTTGAATCATTCCTGAATGAAGTGCACCCATCTCTGGCAAGGAAACTATATATCCAATTTAGGCTGGGCACCTTACCTCTTAGGGACCTTACTAAGAACTGGTCCAAACAAAGAGAAACAATTTGCCCAGCCTGTGGAAGGTCGCCTGAGACAATAATCCATGTATTGTTTCTTTGCGTTGCATATAGAGCCCCCAGGAAATATTGGCTCATTCCTCTATGTAGGAGCCTAGGATTTACAAGATGTACTGAAGCCTATCGCATCTTAGCCAGCGATACAAGTGCTGTTGTAGTGTTTGCTGTTTCACGTTTTTTACATGCAATGTGGATTAAGCGTCTTAAGTACTAAAGAATCGTATGCTGCTATGTATATTTTCCATGGTCTATTTTAAAATCAATTTCTTAATGTTTTTTATTATGCTCAAATGTGCTTTTTATATGTATTTTATGCAACTTTTATGATCTTTTGATCGAAATAAAGTTTACAAATGGAATGGAAATAAATGATTATTTCTTTGAAAAAGCACAAACGGCACCTGGAGGGTGGCACACATCCCAATTAAAGTTCACTTTCACTATTTAAACACTTTCCCAAAAGTTTTACACCAATTTTACTGGGTCTGCATTTTCGGAGAAAGAAATGAAACCTGGTTACTTCTTCAATGACATCCTATGTACATCTAGAAAAATTCCAACTACAGTCGGCCTGAAGCAAGGATGCATAATCGCACTTCTTCTCTTCAACCTTTTTTCTGGCAGGCTTGGCGTCCGCTCTGAATTACCTTTTTGCCCATCCTCCCAAACGAGGCAGGAAGCAGAGGGGCAGTTTGTTCTATGCAGACGATTCACTCCTAATGAGCCAAACAAAAATAGGCCTGCAGAGACAGTGAAATATTTTATATTCATATTCCACCAAGAACCACCTTGTGGTAAATCTGCAGAAGACTAAAATAAGGATTATAGGGAATAAAATCAACAAGCATTTGCAATAGGTCTGGCATTTACGCAAGTTTAAGCTATTGACATTGTAAATGATAATGCCTTTTATTTATGTCTTAAAATCCAAAGCATAAATAAAAGGCATTGTCATTTACAATGCCAATAGCTCCAACTCACATAAATGCGAGACCTATTGCATTACAAAAGAAACTTGGGGGCAGATTTATGTTTCCTGGCGCATCCCTGCAAATCAGCAGGGATGCGCCAGGAAAGATGCGTCACGCAAGTTTACCCTTGCGCCACCACAGATGCGCCGCATTTACAATGCAGCGCATCGTGGCGCAAGGAGAAACAGATGCGTGACGCATCTGATGGCGTAAGGGCGGCGCATTGCTGAAGTCGTGTCGCAAGCACGACGCAACTCCAGCAATGTTTAGGGACTGCCCATGCCTAACATGCTGCGTCATGCCTTACGCCTGCTTTTTTCCGGTCCAGGGAAGACATGGCTTGGCAGTTCGGGCTGGACTGTTCCCATGAGGCACAGGGTCAGACTGATTTGCATATGGCCTTGTCTGAACTGGGGTGGCAGAGTGGGCTAAAGAACGGTGATGGATTAAACCCAGATCAGTTGACTGGGGGTGAGTGCTTGCAATGTTCAACACTCCGTCCATCATTTCCTTTGTTTTTTGCTTTGTTCGCCATAAGTTGGCAGGGTATGCTCAGACGTGAGTCCCTTGCTCACTTTGCCACTGGATTCAAGCAAGCCTGGCTGAAGACGGCTGAAATGCCAGAAACCGGTCCTAGGAAGCTTGTTTCCGGTCCAGGGAAGACATGGCTTGGCAGTTCGGGCTGGACTGTTCCCATGAGGCACAGGGTCAGACTGATTTGCATATGGCCTTGTCTGAACTGGGGTGGCAGAGTGGGCTAAAGAACGGTGATGGATTAAACCCAGATCAGTTGACTGGGGGTGAGTGCTTGCAATGTTCAACACTCCGTCCATCATTTCCTTTGGTTTTTACGTTGTAAATAGGGCGCAACGTGGCGCAGGGTTTACGCCACCACTGCGTCACAAAAGTGACACAACGGCGGCGTAAAAGTGGCACAAGTCTAACATAAATCTGCCCCCACGTGTATTGAAGTGGGGGAAAGGAGGGCTGCTGGAAGCAGGCCTGGAGTTTGCACATCACAGAAAGAAGATCCAAACAAAAGAAAGTACGCAACTGTCCGATCAACGACACAAGAACAGCGAAAGGTAATGCTGGCGCAGACTTTGCCTATAGATTACCGGATGGTATCTGCAGGGAGCGAGTGGAGACCAGGAAGGAGTTACACAAGTTGCTTATATTTCATGTCCCTTGCACTAAGAATAGCCCAAACAGTGGAAGGAGAAAGGCTGTACTCAAAGAATGGGGATAGGAGGGGCGATGGAGGGAGTTTGTTAATTCATGGGTACTCCTCACTTGCACTTTAAGTGCCTTTCGTAAGCACCAATTTTATTCAGTTTTGTTACAAAATTTCACCCAGAAATAACACTTCGCCGCAGTTCTATTTTAGCAACTTTTACTGAAATGAATGCCTTCCCATAAACGGGCAACCAGCTGTAATGATCTCCCAACAATGTACAATGGAAATACCCCAGCCTGATATAGGAATTATTTCACAACGGACCGAAGTAAAACAGAGTTCACAAAATGCGCCTCAGCGTGAAAGCCCTAAGTGAAAAGAGACAACACACTCCCCGATTATGTACAAATTACATAATATGATAATATGCCGCAGAGAACACCAATAGAAGCCCATGTTGACACCAGAACATGGGCTTCTATGGGAATTCTCAAGTGCATATTATTTATCGAGCCCATCATCGCCGCCTTAGCGGCAGTTTTCTGCCGCTAAAGCGGCGATAATTTTAACGCCGTTTCTTGATAATATGCCCCTACGTGCAATCTTGTAATATTTGATGACGGGTTCTCTGAGTGTGTGTGTTTCTTTGTGTTTTTTTGCTTCAAGTGATCGTTAAATCTATTTTGGGAATAATAGGATGTGTGCCGCTTTCTATACAGAAAATATATAGGGGGCAGATTTATGTTCCCTGGCGCATCCCTGCAAATCAGCATGGATGCGCCAGGGAAGATGCGTCACGCAAGTTTGCCCTTGCGCCACCGCAGATGCACCGCATTTACAATGCGGTGCATCGTGGCGCAAGGACAAGCAGATACGTGACGCATCTGCCGGCGTAAGGTTGGCGCAGTGCTGAAGTTGCGTCGCAAGCGCAACGCAATTCCAGCACTGTTCCAACCTACCCTATCCCTAACATGGTGCGTCAAGCCTTATGCCTGCTTCAAGCAGGCACAGGGTTTTGACGCATCAGCGTTGGGAAAGTGACTCTTATAGATTTCACTGAGTCACTTTTCAGGGGCGTTCCTGCGACGGAACGCCCCTCCTGAGTAGACACGCCCACATGAAACCTGACGCAGGTTTCATGTGGCACAGGGCTTTACACCGTGACGCATCTCCATAGATGCGTCACGATGTAAATGGGGCGCAACATGGCGCAGGGTTTACGCCGCCGTTGCGTCACAAAAGTGACGCAACGGCAGCGTAAAAGGCGCGCAAGTCCCTCATAAATCTGCCCCATAATGTTCATAGTGTGGTATTTCTTGCCTTTTCCAGGTAATGGGGATCACATCGCTGATTACAAATCTAGTATTTCACACACGCTAAACGAATAAATACAAATTAACACAGTGAATGCTGCCTTTTATTTTGCCGTTATGCCACTACATTCATTGATAACACTTTTGGGGGTTGTTAGAATGCGCTGCTGCTATTTTCCAGTGGTCTTGAAGCGCTAACCCATTCTACAAGCTGCAATTCTAGTGAACAAAGCTGCATACCTAACACTAAGAAACCTCGTCTCCGGATGATGTTAAATGGTAGCACCTTTTTACAACGAGAGCCCTTTCTGGCATGAACTAATGTTTTAAAATAAGCAAAGCATCAGGGGGAGCTGCAGCGACGCTCCAGTCTAAATTATTCAATACTACCAATCCTTGGACCATACTCGCCAAGTATTAGTTAACTAATTAAAAAGGCTAATTTTGAATTAACAAGCATTTGCAAAACATACTATCTCGCTTTTACGAGAGTTTGAGCTATTGTCATTTACAATGGCAATAGCTCATACTCTTGTAAATGTGAGACTTATGTCACTTCAAAGAAGCGGCCCCTGTTGTCCAGGGATGCTTGAAAGAGAAAGCGAGCATTGCGCGCTAAAAAGCACGTTGTGCCTGCAGTAGGAGAAACCCATTAAAGTAAAGAGTGCTGACAGACTCAATAAGGCAAACCGAGTCGCATCAGAAGTAAAGGGACCAGTCGCCATGGGTGTTTACAAATGCGATACCAAGGAGGGACTAACAACCCTAACAACAATTACACAAGCCATTGACAAACATGGGCGAGGGAGTGGGCAGAGATTCTCTTCTATACTCCACCACAAGAAGTCTCGCAGAGCAGGGCATGAGCGCTGACTCGGGCTTGACCTAAAAAGGAGGGCAAATAGCTCCTAAATGGCAACAAGATTCCCAAAGATAACATCTTTATGTACCTGGGCTTTCAAATTGACAGCAGAGGATCTTTCCTGTCACACAAAAAATATATTTGTAACAGAACAGGATCCTTCTTACAGCTCAGAAGCCCTGTATGGCGGGAATGCGCAGCTCCTCAACACTCTGGTCTTTTTACTACCCCACGGAGCATCCCCGTCCCAAATACGGCTGGAGTTTGGACTTAAAGCTTAGGAAACATTTTAATTTCTGTACTCAATTAAAGAATTACAAACTCATTTCTTATTAATCCAAATTTGTTTATCTAATAATAATTTGCTCTGCATTAGCATTTAGGACTACAGATCATAACATAAATTCGGTTTCTTTCAAGGAAAATTGAACCTTTGGTAAATAAGCATAGGTTTGGAAAATGCATTCAATAGTTACCAAATATCAAACGTTGGCGACCCTCCAATCACACAAAGAATTATCCTAATTCTCTGGTACAATCTCCGGGATAAACTGTTCGACCCACAGCAATAATCAAACCATCAGATGAAATAACTTCCCATGGAAATCTTCATCAGCTCAACGTAGACCCAACGCCATGAAAGATCAGCCCAAAATGAACCACCCCCCTTTGGCAGATGAGGGTATTTTATACCCTTTTCCCTCTTCCTTCAGATCAACATGCAACAATTTAGGGTTAGGGAAATGCTCTGATTGGCCAGTCCAGAGTCAACTTGTAATTTCTCAAAGGTTTCCCAGGACCAACTGGTTTTCCATGAGACTCGGCATAGCAAAGCGCAAAATGTACATTATCCAGTCGGTTCACAGGCGAAAGTTCCGAAAGTAACGTTTGAATAACAAGCAAACATCCTTATACAGGTCTTCCATTATCCCCTTGGTGGTTCACACCGTCCATCACTTGGCAACCCTCCATGCTCCTATCCTTGACAAGGAACACGATGTTGCAGAGGCTGGGGTCACTTGGAGATCTCCAGAGCATTCGATTCTGCGCAGAAGTCATCGCGCTCACATGACGGCGGCTTCATAGGACCTCCATTTAAGTACTGCGGCCTAGTAGGCCCAAATGCCAACTTAAGCAAAAACAGACATAACTGTAATTAAAATATAGAAATGAAGATTCTAATATTTAATCCCACTCTAATCCCAATATATATTAGTATTCTCCTAGCTTGTAGCAACATTTAAAGCAATAATACTCACCACTCTGCAGTACTGAAAGCACAAACAATCACAAAAGCAACATAAATCATGCAATTATCTATTTCACCACAATCTAAAGTTACTTTGCGTACCATAGTTAATTACTTTAGTGTTCTGCCATGCAATTTGCATTTTAATCCCACATTTATCAAGGTGTAAAGGTTGGTTAGTAATGTCTCACTTTAAAATAATTAGTACGAGTTAATTTTTTAGAATGATTACGTAATTAATTTCAAATTTCATACAAAATAGAGGAGGTATACACATTTGTTTTACCTGCTCCATCAATTCCCCCTTTGGTGATTTTTAACATCACTGCTAATCACTCGATTTTCAAAGTGGTCAGGTGACCTATAATAAGCTCTGTTCCCACAGATGTAATATATTCCAGGCAATACCGGATAATTTCCTCCTTTAAATCCCCATCCTTCCATGATTTTATATAAGTCATGCCATTCACTTGCACCTACAAAATAATTATCATAGACAGTATTATCTCTACTGATGCACAATTTCCCTTTCTGCAGCCAATCTAAGGTCATTGCTGGATTCGCTTCTTCCTTTAAATGATTTTCCTTTCCAACATCCCAAAACGTTCTTTCCATCTTTTCCCCAGACACCTTCCTTTGTATCTTAGCTCTCCTTTCCACTACCATGTCCAGGAAAGCTTTCTCTTCTTTTCTCAAACTACAAGTAAGATTATTCGTAAACACTTCTTCAAAAGTTAACTCTCTTGTTTGCCGGAAAAATTCACCTAATATTCTACCAGGAATCACCTTGTTTTGTTCAGGAACTACAGGTATCTGTGAGAAAACATTATCTATGTCAGTGTAATAATATTCTAATGTTCCTGTTTTATAAAACAAACTAGCTAAGACACTACAAGTTATCCCATATGTCACCGGAAGGTGATGATAAGTAACACCTTCTGACACAGATGCAGGTAATTGCATGCAGACGTAGCAGTCCCTAACCTCCATGGTCTTTACATACTCATACAACAACTTTCAAAAAAACAGTATTGGAAAAATCATTTATGGACTTATCTTTGTAAAGTTCTGTTCTATCTACCAGTTTGGTAACATGGCTTTCATCAATCTTTCCCTTATTAGTTCTGTTTTCGGTGTGTTCTTCTATATCTTCAAATGTTACTCTAAATGAAATTGTTATTGCTAATATGATCCAGACAAGCATTAGTAATCCTGTACAACAAAAACACATTTTACACCATCTTCGGAGAAACCCACATATAGGTTTTCTCCTTTCTCTGTTTGCCATTTCGGTAATGATCAGTGTCTTTTGACTTAGCCGCTTTTTTCCAACAATTTACCTTTGTCTAAACCTAAGGCTCTGATTGCCTACTTGGTTTTTTTCTGGTCACGTGTTTCGTCCGGAGGTTTAATTCCTTGTGATTTCCTTTGTCATTTCAATCCATGCATGAATCGCCTTTAGGTTCACGATCTTTGTTCAGAATGTCCTGATCATCCGTTTCTTCTCTGGTGTCAAACAAGATAACTCTCAGGATTTCCGAATCTTCTTCTTCTCCAACCACTTCCTGCACAGTCACTCCTAGACTTTCTTGGCTGTCCGCTTCCTCCGGTATCTCAGGAAGTGCCACATATGTCCATTCTGGTGACTTGTACTTCTGGTTCATTTTCTTTGTCCTCTTCCAAGTGTTTCTGATCAGTGTCTTCTGGTTTTTCTTGACTAGACACTTAATTCACTTGTTCAGCATTAGAAGATTTTATTCTGGTTAATCGGTATCTTAATCTTTTGATTCTGTTTGGCCAAATGTCTTCTTTTAATGGCCTTTATAATTTTATTCCTTTCCCTTCTAGCTCAGTTTTCCAAGCTCTTTTCCTTAACGTTCTTCCCCCTTTGCTTTCTTCTTCACTTTCTTCAGATTCTGTATCGGTCTGGATTTTACTTTCTTTGGATATTATCCTCAGGACCTCAGGTTCACTGTCTGCATCTATCCCTCCTCGTGTTTCTTCCACGCAATCATTCTGCTGACTAACTGTCCCTTTTTCTACCTCGGTGTGTTGTGTCCATACACCTCCTCGGGGGTCTTCAGCAATTACCTTACCCTCACTCTCTGTATCTAATTCCTCACCTTCTATTTCTACGATTTCGGGCGGAATTTCTCTTGTGCTTGTACTCGGGACTTCCTTACCAAAGATTACTTGTTCAGTTTCTCCAGAATTCTAATTTATTCTTTCTTGTATTCCCACTGGTTCTGTCTCTGATTCAGAACTGGTATCAGAAATTTCAAGTCGTCTTCTTAGTGGTATATTCTCTTGCCCCACAATTTGACTTAACCCCGCTTCGCCTGCGCTTGGGGTTTGTTTCTTCTGATTCTGATGCAGAGCTGGTATCTGACGCTTCCTGATGCTCTTCTTCAGATTGATCCTGAGGACTTGGGACTCGAAGCGTGTGACTGGCATGAATCCAGTTCTTTACCTTTGCACACTTCACAGCAGTCGTTGTTGTCAGAATCACTTGACGTGGTTTCCACCAGCGTGGAACCAGACAATTTCTCCTTCTGTGTACTTTGATGCGTACCCAATCTCCAGGACTCAAGTCATGATCTGGCTTCTTTTCAAGAGTGGTCGCATCTGGTCCAACCTGAGAAACACAGAATGTACCATATCAGCCAATCCTTTGCAATAATCCAAGACGAAGTCATCAGATATAGGCAGTAGTTTGTTGACAGGAATGAAAACATGTCTCATTGCCCTGCCCATGATAATTTCACGGGGACTCAACCAGTGTTTCTATCAGGAATTGACCAAATTGTCATGAGTACAAGAGGCAAGACAGCTGGCCATTTTAAACCTGTGGCCAACACACATTTTCCCAAATCTGTTTTTTATGGTGCCATTTATCTGCTCCACAACTCCAGAAGTCTCTGATTGGTAGGCACAATGCGGTTTTTGTTGTACATTCAATGCTTCACAAATCAATTTTATGATTTCATTCTGGAAATGTGTTCCTCTATCTGATTTAATCGTTACTGGGTAACCAAACCTAGGGATGAACTCTCTCAGTAGGAGTTTGGCTACAGTAACTCCATCATTCCTTCTGGTCGGGTAAGCCTCCACTTAAAGTGAAAACAGACAGACAATCACCAGTACATATCTTAGCCTGTTACATGAGGGCATTTCAATAAAATCAAGCTGCATTCGAGTGAAAGGACCTCCCTCCCGTCCTATGGTTCCCAAGCTCACCACAGTTTTTCTTCCTAGATTAGATTGCTGGCATATAAGGCATCTCTGAGAAAGGCTCTCAGCTATAAGCCGAAACTGCGCATTATACCAGGTCTGTTTAAAAAGTCTAATCATGGCATCCCTACCTATGTGAGCCTGCCCATGGTACATCCGCGCCATGGTAGAGATCATGCTATCAGGCATTACTGGTCTTCCATCCCGTTAAACCCAAACTCTGTCTGCCTCTCATGGTGCACATCCTGACTTTATCTACTGTTTCTTTTCCTCTTCCTGTAACTGTCTCACTTCATCCCATGTATTCACAGTGTTAGTAAAAAGCAAGGGACATGACTCCATTTCCTTCTCCCTATTACGGTTTAAGGAAGTTTGGTTTTGCGCACAATATTGTGCTAGGTTATTTGCAAACTCGTTACCAGCTGACACATAGTCAGTTCCCTTCGTATGTCCTGCGCATTTTATAACTGCAATCTGTTTAGGCAGCTGTATCGCCTCAAGTAATTTTCCAACCATTTCTGCGTTTCTAATTGGAATTCCATTCGACGTCAAGAAACCTCTTTGGGACCAGATCTGCCCAAAGTCATGCACAACTCCAAACCCATACTGACTGTCAGTAACCACAGTGACTCGTAGATTCTCTCCCAACTTGCATGCTCTGACCAGTGCAAACAACTCAGCAACTTGAGCAGATCATACTCATTTCAAACAAGATGCTTCCAACACAGTCCTTACCGTACACACAGCATAGGCAGCACTCAAAATCCCTTCTCCACTTCACAGGCATGACCCATCCACAAACATCACATAATCACTCTCTTTCAGAGGCACATCTTTTATGTCCGGACGCGGTTTGGTGTAAAAATCTAGTACTTCCACACAATCATAATCAACACCATCCTTCACTTCTGCATTCACAGCATCAGGTAGTAATTCACATTAGTTCATCTTACAAGACTCACATTTGTAGCACCCAAAATTATCTTTTCATATTTGGTTAGACGACTATGCGTCATGAACTGAGTTTTGCTCCTTGTCAAAAGGATTGCCACATCATGGGGCACAAACACTCTCACAGGATATCCCATCACAATTCCTTCACTTTGTTCCAAACTTTTACACGTGGCTGCCACAGCTACGGGATCTAACACAGCTGAAAAATAGGCAATCGGTCGTCTCAATCTTCCATGCCTGTGTACCAACATGGAAAGTGCACATCCATCTCTCTCACTGCAATAGAGCTCGAATTCCTTTTCGTAATCAGGCATTCCAAGAGCTGGTGCTTCACACAAGCTGTCTCTCAATTGTCTAAAAGCTTTCATCTCTTCTTTATTCAGCTCAAGGGGATCTTTTACATCACTTTTTGTTAGACATACCAGAGGATTTGCAATCAGCGAAAAGTTGCTGATCCACTGGCGACAATATCCTGCCATCCCAAGAAACATTCTGACTTCTCTTTGTGTCATTGGTGCTCGCATTCCTTTTATTATTTTAATCATGTCCACATTCACCCTTCTCAGGCCTTTTTCAATCTTATGACCTAACTATTGTACTTCTTTCTGACAAAACTGTAATTTTGATGGGGATACTTTGAGTCCTCCATCAGCCAAATGATTTAACAGTGCAACTGTGTCCACCACACATGCCTCTCGCGTCTTCGATGCCACCAATAGGTCATCGATGTATTGTACAAGCACTAAACTTTCAGGCATGTTTAAATCTTCCAGTGACTTTTTTAGAATCTGATTAAATATTGATGGACTTTCTGTATACCCTTGAGGGATACGGCACCATGCCTAACTACACTCACCAAACCGGAACGCAAAAATGTGTTGGCTATCAGGGTGCAATGGAATAGAAAAGAAAGCATGACACAAGTCAATGACTGTGTACCATTCTGCATCATGGGGAATCTGATATAGGATTACCGAAGGGTTCGGTACAATGGGACAACAGGGAACAACAATTTTATTCACTTTTCTCAAATCCTGTACTATCCTAAAAGTCCCATTCGGTTTTTTCAAACCCATGATCGCAGAATTACATGGACTTCTCATTATCGCTCTCAAAATTCCTTGTTCAATCATTCTATCAATTACAGGCGTTACTACTGCAATTATTTCTGGTGTTAGTTTATACTGAGGAATATACGGGTAATTTACTCCTTCTTTTACAATGATTTTCACAGGATCTACTTTTTTCATCAATCCAATATCTTCTCCTGTGAAATCCCATACTTCGGGTTTCACTGTTTTCTTCAACTCTTGAGGCAATCCTTCCAGATCAAATACAGCAAATGCCTCAGTGATTTCGGGTTCTAAGTTTGCCATTGTCATTCTATACAATACGTCTTCATCAGGAGTTTCAAAAGCTATACCATCAGGGGTACAGAAGATAGTGAATTCATTTTGCACAACAAATCTCTCCCCAACAGATTTACGGGGCTAGTGTCACACACAACAATCGATGCATGTCAGTGAATTTCCCTATTTTAACCTTTACAGGATTAGTAAAATAAGCTTTTATCTGTTTGTTTGAGACCCGAACTACTTGGATTATTTCAACCGAGAGAGAAAGATTTGTAACGTCAGCTGATCTAACAGTTTAACGAGTAGCACCAGTATCTACTAGGAAAGTAATGTTCACTTCATTCACCTTTCCATCCACAAAGGGTCCTGTCTGGTCTACCTCTAGAGTTGCGCCAAGTACGCACTCCTCTTCTTCTCCTAGGCACCGTCAATAACTCTCCTCTTACTCACTCTCATCGCGTTGCAGCCAATACTGCGAAACAGCACTAGCGTGCGGTAGCTTTGTTACCTCTTCTTGGGTGTAGAATCCTGTCTCATTACTGTATCTCTGAGGATTTAAGCTCTGTGGAAAAGGTGGCTTTGGCACCTGACACTGTTAGGTAACAACCTGCTGCTGTTGTGGCGGTTGGCAACTCACCTCATTCTGCACCTGTGGATTCAATGATGAATTATCACCATTAGCTCTCGGTGGCAATTTACACTCGGATTTCCAATGCCCTAACTTTCCGCAATTATGACACGGCCACTTCTTCTTAGCTTCATCCATGCTGACCTGTTCTTTTCCTTTTCCAATATTAGGTTTTTGTTTTGCTTGGCCCATACCATTTACTGGGCTTCTTGTCGCTCAGCTACCTTAACCTGTGCCCACATTGCCTTTTCTTTCAGTTTACGTTGTTTGGCTTCAATTTCATCCCTAAAATATTTTTCATGTCGTAACACTTCATCTATCTTTTTATTCTGCCAATCTACTGTATTTTGTTTGATCATTTCACTAACCTCAGGCTTTAAACCATAAACAAATCTGTACACAAAATGACTCAAATCCTTTTCGCTTAATTTCTCATCTCCACTATATTGCTTCTCGTAATACGCATGTACAGATTCTTTAGCCTGTTGGTGAGTTCTGTCAATTTTTACCCAGTCAGTTTCTTTCGGAGGTACTTTATTTTTCAAAAAGGTAATTACCTGATCATATTTTTCCATTACTTCCGATCAGGGGCTCCCGTTTTAGGATCCCTAGGATACTCTTGAATTAGCCAATCTATTGTAATATTACATTCTGCCCATAAATCTGCAGGTACAATTATATCAAAAATACCGTTCAGATCTATCCACAACACCTTGGAAAGTTTGACAAACTTCTCTACCTGTCAACTGCTTTTTCTCTTAACCTTGGAAAATCATTGGTAAATGACAAAATATCCTGTCTAGTCCAAGGGACATGCACATATCCTCCTCCTGGGATTTATCTCATGGGACATTCTGTTACCACTGGCTCTTTTTCTCTCATCGGAAATGCTGAGAAAGCCTTAGCTGTAGTTTCCTCTCTTTTCCGAAACCACCTACTTTTCCACCGATCCACATCACCCCATTTCCTTAACAAGTCTATCAGTTCTTTAATTTGGGTCAACCTTCCTGCAGTATTCAAGTTTTCAATATCGTTTTCGGAAAAATCTACCCTATATGGTTTTTGAAATGACCTTATTTTCTCAAAATCAATTCCCATGTAACTTGCTGTCTCTTCTAATTTTTCAGGCAAAGTTCTCGCTCTCCAAGTTATACTTTTGCAGAGGAACATTAGCTCTTCATCCTGATATGCTTTTAATTTTTCAGTTGGAATGGTTCCTATGATTAATTCTTCTAATGTTACCTTTAATTATGCTACATCTAAAGGTTGTGGTTCTGTATCCTTTCTCTGTAAACTGCTAAACCAAACACTTAATTCTTCAGATGTGGGTCCTACAGGGGTTGTCTCGGTTCTTATTTTATCGGTTATTCCCTCTGGGGTTTCAGTTGCTGATTCTGTTGTCATAAGTGTCTTACTCGCTGGACTTTGATTTACAGTTACATTTTTAGGAGTACTTAAACCGGATGTTCCTGCCATATTCTTCCATTCATTTCCTCCAGAACCACTTCTTTCTGTCTCCTTTTGCCTACCACAATTATAAGGAGCTGTTAAACAATGCTCACTATCTTTCTGTTTTTCAAAGACAGGCATCACCAGCCCTATAGTTACAGGTACGGTCACTGCTTCCACATTCTTAGTTAACTCACTAATTTTCTCAGGTAATACCAATGTAGTTCTAGCTAACTCGGCTGAATTTTCATTTCCAATTCTAACGGGTTGTGACATTTCAGAATCTTTAAATGTATTAATTTTCCCCAAATTAGGTGGCGTTTGCTCAATATTTTTATTCATTGCAGTCTCCTTTACCGGTGAACTCGGCGTCATTAACGTGGAATTCGGTTGATATTGGGGTGGATTTATATAGAACATGTCCTCCAACACTTCATCTTCTGATTCACTCACTCCATATCTATAATCTTCTGACCCTGTGTTATTTCTCTTTTTTGTACATTTCCTGCCACTCGTCTCTTCAGCATTTCATAGAGGAAACATACCATCAGTCATATTCGCATTCCGCCATCTTCTCATTCTGTCTTCATGACTTTCTTGACCACAATGTCTACCAAACGTGTAATTATACCTTTTTCCACTCCGATGCCTTTCCCTTTTATACATCTCTTCTTCCCATTCGGTCAAAGCCTTGAATTGGGTCGGTCTAGGTTTCGGTTCTAACCTCATCACCCCTTCTCTTAAATTTCGTAATACAGCCAAACTAAACGAACCATTTTCTGGAAATGCTAGTATTCCATCCTCTTTGGTATACCTTGCCCAATTCTCTAACCAGATACACATATGATAACCATATTTTGCTACCATAAAGGATGCAGGCGATTTCGGTGGAGGGAGTATCTGTCCTTCACTAGGCACAATCAGCTTATCCTTCTTAAATAGGCCTTTTATTTTTCCAAACCATGATTTTTTTAGCTTTTCTCAGGTGTATCGTACATCATTTTTATTTTCCAACGTCCTTACTCAACTAAGCTTTGCAAATCACTTCCTTCACGGCTTCTCCGTATTCTGTCCAATCCTAGCGCGACTCACACTAACGCACCAATCCTGGGCGTCTACGTCACTCCTAAAGCCTTCCACTCCCAGCGCGACTCACACTAACGTACCAATCCTGGGCGTCTACTGCACACCGGTAATTTTCCACTCCCAGCACGACTCACACTAACGCAAAAGCTTCGTCTCTCTACAGCTGACCAATCCCAGCGCGGTCTTTCTGATGTCAGCCCTTCTCGCTACTCCTGCTCTTGCTGACCCCTCCTTTACAAAATTCTCGGCAAAACCTTTCTTACGTTTTCTTTACTCAAAAACTGTTAGTAACAAAACAAAATATCTACATTGCCTGTTTCGCTAAAACAAAGAGATAGTTTTGCTCATTTACACAAGAATTCTATATTTCCAGTAGGCAGCGCTTACCTCTACCCTACCACAGAATTTTCCGTTACGCCGATAAAGTAGCACTTACCTCTACCTTACCCTTCTTACAAGCAAAAGGCTAACCTGTTTCTCTGGGGATAAAACCCATGTGGAGACTACAATGCTCCTGAGAATTAAGGCCAGAGTTTCACAAGAAACCTATTGCTATTTCACTCACACACATTCATACGAAAAATTTCCCTAAAGATAACACACGATGATGTTACCACTTTGAAATCAGACAATGCGCTGTGCGACTTCACTTGCCACACATTTCCCCCTGCCTGCATGCAGGGCAACCAACTTCCTACTTTCCGGAAGTCTTTAAACCAATTGACAACTTAAAACGCAACACAAACTCAACATAAAGTGTTAAACATAAATAAATAATCACCAAACCAATGCAATAAAACCCTCCTCTGCTACCAAGAAAACTGCTCAAGCGTAAAGGGAAAATTTACATATTCTCCCTATGTCACAGACTCGTCATCACAACAACTCATTCATACACTCATTCATTGGTGGGGCCCATAACACCAACACGCACTTGTCTCAATCGAATCCTGGACACAGGAGAAAAGCACTGGACATGTGGGTACCTTATTACCGATCAGGATTATATTTATTTACATTATATACATTTGCACCTTTAGAATCCTTGACTTTAACATCAAGGCACTCCACCACTTGGTTGACGGACCAATTAGTTAGACTGGTTGATGGTGAATTAGAACCAGCTAAAACACAATTAAAGCTTAGGAAACATTTGATTAATTTCTGTACTCAATTCAAGAATCACAATCTCCTTTCTTATTAATCCAAATGTGTTTATCTAATAAAAGTTTGCTCTGCATTAGCATTTAGGCACTACAGATCATAACATAAATTTGTTTCTTTCAAAGAAAATCGAACCTTTGGTAAATAAGCATAGGTTTAGAAAATGCATTAAATAGTTACCAAATATCAAAGGTTGGTGACCCTCCGATCACACAAAGAATGATCCTAATTCTCTGCTACAATCTCCAGGATAAACTGTACGACCCACAGCAATAATCAAACCGTCAGATAAAATAACTTCCCGAAAATCAAATAAACCCAAGGTAAACCATGGAAATCTTCATCAGCTCAACGTAGACCCAACGCCATGAAAGATCAGCCCAAAATGAACCACCCCCCTTTGGCGGATGAGGGTATTTTATACCCTTTTCCCTCTGTTTTCGCTTTTGGATTCTGATACAACTATCGAATAAAAGAATGTTTTGCATCACAAACAACATGGACCTTTCATCATACTTTTTCTGAATAGAAGATTTCCACAGACGAACTTTTGATATATATATATATATCTGTTTCTGATCCTGAATAACGCATGTGTTTATTATTGGTTATTCAGTTTGACTTCATATATACTATTCATAGTTGTGCTGTAATAGCTTTATTTTTTCATGTTATACAGGTAGATTTCACATCTACCTTATTGGCACTTTTGGGTAGTGAGTGCCTATAGCTAGCCAAGCACCCAAATCGATTGTTCATATAACCAACTGTTTGACGCCATCTCACTGAATTGTATACAACTGTGTGCTCTTTGATGTGCAGGTCTTTTCCTTTTTAGGAACACCACTACCCTTCCTTATTCCTTTTCCCTCTTACTTCAGATCAAAATGCAACAATTTAGGGTTAGAGAAATGCTCTGATTGGCCAGTCCAGAATCAACTTGTAATTTCTCTAAGGTTTCCAGGACCAACTGGTTTTCCATGAGACTTGTCATAGCAAAGCGCAAAATGTATATTATCAGTTCGGCTCATAGGTGAAAGTTCTGAAAGTAACGTTTGAATAACAAGCAAACATCCTTATGCAGGTCTTCCATTGTCCCCTTGGTGGTTCACACCGTCCATCACTTGGCAACCCTCCATGCTCCTATCCTAACAAGGAACACGATGTCACAGAGGCTGGGGTCACTTGAAGATATCCAGAGCAATCCGATTCTGCGCAGAAGTCATCGCGCTCACATGGTGCAGCTTCATAGGACCTCCATTTAAGTCCTGAGGCCTAGTAGACCCGAATGCCAACTTAAGCAAAAACAGATATACCAGAAATTAAAATATAGAAATGAAGATTCTAATGTTTAATCCCACTCTAATCCCAATATATATTAGTATTCTCCTAGCTCATATAACCAACTGTTTGACGCCATCTCACTGAATTGTATACAACTGTGTGCTCTTTGATGTGCAGGTCTTTTCCTTTTTAGGAACACCACTACCCTTCCTTATTCCTTTTCCCTCTTACTTCAGATCAAAATGCAACAATTTAGGGTTAGAGAAATGCTCTGATTGGCCAGTCCAGAATCAACTTGTAATTTCTCTAAGGTTTCCAGGACCAACTGGTTTTCCATGAGACTTGTCATAGCAAAGCGCAAAATGTATATTATCAGTTCGGCTCATAGGTGAAAGTTCTGAAAGTAACGTTTGAATAACAAGCAAACATCCTTATGCAGGTCTTCCATTGTCCCCTTGTCCCCTTGGTGGTTCACACCGTCCATCACTTGGCAACCCTCCATGCTCCTATCCTAACAAGGAACACGATGTCACAGAGGCTGGGGTCACTTGAAGATATCCAGAGCAATCCGATTCTGCGCAGAAGTCATCGCGCTCACATGGTGCAGCTTCATAGGACCTCCATTTAAGTCCTGAGGCCTAGTAGACCCGAATGCCAACTTAAGCAAAAACAGATATAACAGAAATTAAAATATAGAAATGAAGATTCTAATGTTTAATCCCACTCTAATCCCAATATATATTAGTATTCTCCTAGCTTGTAGCAACATTTAAAGCAATAATACTCACCACTCTGCAGTACTGAAAGCACAAACCACCACAAAAGCAACATAAATCATGCAATTTTCTATTTCACCACAATCTAAAGTTAGTTTGCGTACCATAGTTAATTACTTTAGTGTTCTGCCATGGAATTTGCATTTTAGTCCCACGTGTATCTTGTGTTTATCAAGGTGTAAAGGTTGGTTAGTAATGTCTCACTTCAAACTAATTAGTACGAGTTCATTTTTTAGAATGATTACATAATTAATTTCATGCAAAATTGAGGAGGTATACAAATTTGTTTTTCCTGCTGCATCAGAACCAAACCATAGCCCAGAAACCCGAGAGACTTTGTAAGTACACATTCAAGGGTGCACGGGGATGTCACGTGTCTTCAATAATGAACATCACATAAAGCATAGCACTTACTACATGACCTTCCCCTTCACATTGACAAAAGAAAGATAAACATAGAAATACACATTATGACAAGTGTCAAATTACATACTAGTAAACAAGTGATAAGTGTAAAATCATACAATATTGGACATCTAAATATAGGATAAAACGAAAACCACAAAATCAATATATTACAAAATCCTTAAATTTTGAAGGCGTCTTGATGTTACAGGATCTTGGTATTGATATGCCAGTAGGGTTAGACACCGAGGTACTGCCTGAAATGGGCAATGGGTCAAATGAACTACTTGAAACGCCCTCATCAGTAGAGGCTGAAACATGAACCTTAGATGAAGATGGCTGCGCCAAAGTAGATGGTTGCACCCAAGTGGCACAATCAGATTCTAAAAAGGGTTTAGACCTGCCAATAATAATGTTGGCCTACTGAGGAGTCAATCTGACTAATTGATGTTTGTTCCACCACCCTCTGCCCACTAATAACATGGAAGCTTTGCCTGCTCTTTCCACCTGGACAGGGACTGAATAGGTGAATTGTCCTTTGGTGACTTTTATGGGACTTTTTATGAGCACACAGTCAACTTCCGTAAATGGTTGAAAATCGTTGTCGCCAATGTGTGATATGTAGATATGCACGGAAGCAGTGTGCAGATTAAAAGGATGTATTTGTAGAGAAAAGCCCACGATGCTCCAAAGCATCCGTTTGTAATCTTCCAGCAGCAGCAGGATCTGCCGTGGTACCGAACCATAGCCCAGGAACCCCGAGAGACTTCATAAGTACACATTAAAGGGCACACAGGGATGCCACGCGGGGATGTCGCGCATCTTCTATAAAGAACATCACATAAAGCATAGCACTTACTACATTGACTTGAGAGTGGGTTTCATATCGGAAATATTGAGTTTCGACAGTTTCTAAAAAAGGAGACTGGCAGGGACTTCTGTGTACGAGGTGCCAAATGGATATAGAGATAGAAAGGAACAACGAAGTGATCAGACCAAGGTAAAGAAATTGAACAGCCTGCCTGCAAGTCCTTTAGATTGGAGAATAGGGGGTAAAGCGAATGCACAGGACCATGAGTAGGAGTGTGGATAATGAGCATGGCTTTAAAGTCCTCTTTCAGGGAGGAAGCAGTTTTACAGGACAAAATTGTCGAAATGAATATTAAGATCACCAAGAATGGAGAAAGGATCATATTTTAAAAGGAACGAGGAAAGGACTCTGAAATGCAAGTACTCCAAATGCCAGCAGGTTAAGGAGTGTGATAGGTTAAGGTGCCAAACATGGCAAAGTTATTAGTTCAGGACAGGGAGAAAAGCAAGGCCTCACAGTCGAGTATCAGAAGTTTGCCATTTTGCATAAATATTTTCTTTTAAAAATAATCGCAATTCCTCCCCTTTTCTGTCATGACTATCTACTGTAAGGGGCAGATTTACTATTTTTTCATGTAGCACAATGCAGCAGCCAAAAATGCTGTGCTGTGCTACGTGAAAAGAAGAGAGGAGGAGAGCGCCCTATTTACTAAAATAAGGCACTCTCCTCCCCTCTCACTAGTGTCAGCGCCACGGAGACACCTTTGCGCCATGGTGCAAGGGTGTTTCCATGAGTCTAGCATAGGTTTTGTACTGAATGGAACCCTTCCAGTACAAAATACTATGCACAGACTCGCTTTAACTAATTTCCCCCTTTGTATGTGTGCAGTAAAGTGCAGCACACATAGAAAGTTGGAAAGGAAGGAGAAATGAAAGCATTTCTCCTTCCTTGTGCCTACAGGAAAAGGGTGCAGTTTTTTCATGCTAAACCCAATCTACTTTATTTAGTCAATTGGGTTTAGAGTGAGAAACCTTGGGTGGTTGCATGGGAATGCCCATGCACCACCCTTGGTACGCCCCCATGGCACAAAGTAATGCAAAGCAGCGATATGCGCTGATTTGTATTACTTTTCCATTATTTCCAGGGATTAACAAGTTTAGCGCTGGAAAGTAAATTGGAATCAAAATATTTTGTGCTGATTTGTGTCAGTTTTGTGATTCAAACACGGCACAAAATCTTCGTAAATCTCTCCCCAAGTATGCAATATTCTGAGGGTGGTGCAGCAACAATATCCTGCATCCAGGCCCCATTGAGTCTGGTTTCAGCTAAGAAAATAGTATCCGGAGTATGATCAATTAAGAAGTTGAAAATTTCGGTGTGGTGTTTAGTGAGGGAGCGACAGTTGATATAAAAATCGAAAGCAGTCAGATTTAGGCTCCAACATGTCATTACCTTTAGAAGGCTGGAGCTAGCACTTAATCTGAACTTTAGGCTCTGGGTGAGGATAGATAATCATAAAATCGCAAGAGGAACACTTTTCCCGCACAGTATCTGGATTCCATGAGGAGAAGCAATCACCTAGGGTTATGGGGCGGAGAGCGAATAAGTGAGAGGCAGAGTAGACCAGCCTGCCTGAAGTAAAATGACCAGCATCTCTGGCCCCTAGTTCCGTTTGGGCGTGGACGGGTGCAGACGGGATTGCCATAGTCACGCCTTTGGCGTGTCTGTAATATAGACGTGATTAAATATGCTGACCTGGAGCTGGGAAACGGCTGTGAGACACTAGAGCGCAAACCGATCCATAAGACAACTCAACAAGATGGCCATTAAGTAACTTATTTTCCTCAAAAGACGAAATGTACAAGAGGATTAAGTGGATTAGCAAGCCCTCCCAACAGATTCAACAAATTTAGTTCAGTTTCACTTTTAATTTCAGCAGTATTAACAAATATTTAAAAATGAGGCGATTTTAAAACTCAGGCACAGATATAGCAAGTGTCCTGTATGCGAAGTACAAGTGCTTTAGAGTATTTGTTACTTGTAGGACGGCAGGCAGAAATTCACCCACAATTGTCACAAATTACCCTGGCTACCACACTTTAAATAAGAGAGTTAACATCTTAGATTTGTCCTTCAAAAATGTGTTAGGCATGAAGAAACGTTATACAGCTAACTTTCCTGCTAATAAAGCTAAAATGTCAAAATGGTTCAGGCCAAGATTGTGTAAAAACATTTTTGATAACTTACATCAAAGTGTTATATTTTGATTAACATAACAAAGTTAAAACCATTACTGTCAATAAGTACCCTACTTAAAGGAGGATGTGCCAAAATACTCAACTTAGCATCTTTGATGGTTTATGAAGCTAGTAGATGGTTGTTCAGATACTACCACCCATTTATTATCATGCTACGCTATATATACTTCAAAAATACAATTTATTTTAGAACTCTAAATGAATGCTTTGTCAATAGAAGCTGAATATTTTATGTGTATGTTATTCTAAATTGTCATGATGGACATGTGCTTCACTGCTCTATAAATATCAAAAATCTGATAAGAGTTCAAGTAAGTCAAATGATATTATTTAATGTCAGAGGTATATCCTTCCACTGCAAAAATATGCTTCCCATCGTCCACACAGCCTATCACTAAGGTGCAAGGATATTTGTGTGGGCGCAAGGCACCCTAAAGTGCAGTACTGCCGGGGGATAGAGAAACAGCACCATACTAGCGAACATATGGTTTGACTCTCCCCCTTTAACACAACACATCACAGAAATGTTATTTTCGACACTTCCTCAAATTGTTTAATATGATTCTAAATAGTCTTAGCAAAATTCACAGTCAATATGTGTACAATCATTCTGCCTGTTTCTTAAGTTTGAAATTAACATTTATGTTTTTGCAGAATTTGTCTTGGCTGATTTGATATCTATCTTGCAATTACAAAATGTGCTGCATGCTAGAGTCATACATCTTATGCTAATTTTTTAGAATTAGTTGCCGTGTATTAAGTATTCTGCAATATTCACATGTCCCATCGTAAACAAATAATGTAATATAATTAGTATTACACTTCTGAAGTCATGTGTTTTGTTGCTTTTATGTATAATTCAGAAGTTCAAAACTGCCAATATTAAAATGCAGGTTTTTAAATATAAAAACAAGCTTTTTTTGTGAAATTGTCAAAGGTTTTTTTTTAAAAAGTAACAGTTTCCAGGTAGAAATTCTGCTGGAACTGATGTTTGCATATTGCTACAGCAAATTGTATTAACAGTGTTTGCTAAAGTGCTGTTTCTAAATGATTAAATCTGCATAATGTAAATTTTAGGAATTTAGGACTGAGTTGTGGTTTGGATTGCGGACAGCAGCTACCAGTGTGGTGGAGGTCATTGCCTTCACCACCCTTCCTTAACTAACTCCTGCAAAATTACATGAACCCCGCTGGGCCAGTGATCACTCCTTTGCTTTCAGAGGATCTACCAACAGATAAGTTCCAATGAAGACATAATGAGCAATGTGGACGTCCACCGTCTGTTAGGGAGGCATTCAACAAACTTTTTTCTTACTGAACCAATTACCAAAGTGAAAATATGTTTGATGAAATAAAAAAATAATGACCCCGCCATGCTCAATAAGTTTTGTTAGAGGGTGTGTGTTTATTTGTTATTTTATGTGTCTGTGACCACCAGCTTTTATGGGGCGCTGACAGACAGAAAACAAGTTACATCAGACCATCACCAGCAGGCACTCTGATGTTCTTTTTTTTTTTTTTTTTTTTTTTTGTTGAAAAACCTTTATTGACATTTCAATCATTAACAAGTATGGGCCTACAACCCCCCGGGGCCGGCCGCTAAGCAATCAGAGCAATAAGAGCAAATGTAAACACAGGCGGCACCTCGGAGAGCAGAATCTTCATTCCAATATAGTCCGGCCAGTGAGCCGCGCAGGTAGGACACCAGGAGAAAAAGGGTTTTCCATTTTATAATGAGACAAGACAGTAGGATCAGGTGCCAAACAATTTCCCAACAGCGATAAGGGGCAAGAATAATAGACGTAAGCAATAAGCAGCAATCTATTGGATCTATGGCGCAGACACGGGAAATTCCGGATGGGGAAGAATATCAAAAACAGTTGCGCCTGCAGGCCCCCGTACCTAACGCCCAGAGAACACCCCGGAAACTGTGGCACACATGAAGAGGCGACGATTCATAACAAAGGAGGTGTACCGCGCTGATCCCAGAAAGGAAAAAACAAGAAGAAGCGGAGAAGAAAAAGGAGGCCATGGAAAAAGAGATAAAGACTAAAGAGTCCCCTCCCCCAACCCCCCACCCTGCACCTCTGCAAATGAGTATGGCCCCCCCCCAGCAGTGTGCCTGTCGCCCTGGAACTAGACCCGAAATATAGAAGAAACAGGGAAAAAGGAGTAAGAAAGAACCCCACCAGACGGGGGGGTGGAGAAAGTATAATAAACTGGAGGAGGGCCTTCAAAACATACCCCCGGCTTCTCCCTCCCGCACGGTGAAGTCTCCCCACAGCAAACAATAAGCAGCACCAAATCGACCATATCAGAAAAGGGGGATGGGGAGCATTATGCACCAACTATGCTAATATCCATGAGAGTACGCAACCATGAGTCCGCCCGTCTACTAGATGACCACCCCCGAAGGATCAGCCTCATCCTTGACCACTCTTTGCAATTCTGCCCATGCCTACCCCTCGACCCAGCACCATGTCCGATGTTACAAGGTAAAGGAGTGTCCAAAAACAACCGGGAAGCGACGCACACAGGTGGGGTGGAAGTCTCTGAGTACCAACACAGTCCGCATCATGGAGGGACATCTTTCCCAGTGCGGCCCCAGGATCTGCACTGCACACAAGGTCCAGGAAGGCTGAATCAGCCAAAGTAGACAAACGTTGCTGGAATTGTCCCTGGGTCGCTGGAGGCCGTGCACGGGACAAGGCCACCACCTTCCACTCAGGTCCAATACCTCCGGAACAGATCAAACCCTCAGTTAGCCGATCACACGGTAGCATACTGTCCGGAGTGTCCGGCTGTGCACTAATCGCAGGGGTGGCCGCGACATTATCCTCCTGTGCGCAGTGTGGGAAGCCCCTGAGTACCTGTGGACCAGCATGCCGCCACTGTCCCAACGCTGATGCCACACCATCGAGCTTACTCCCCAAGACCCCGGCGCCACGAGCCAAGGAGAAATGAAGGGCACCAAGGGCCTCTAAGAGGTCGCCGTACCCCAGCACAGCTCTCTGCGATCGCTCCGCCACACTCCCAAAAGTCACACACTCCCAATCCTGCTGCAACCCAGTGGACAGGATGGTAGGCTGCATCGCAACAAGATGGCCGCCGGGAAGGCCCGACTCGTATTGGGGCCGGGACCCAGGGACAAGCGCCTCGAGGTCCACGTCGCTTAAGACAGGGGTCCGGGGGCAGGCACAAATTCAGCCGTTGCGTGGTCACGGGAAACAGTCGTCCCCGCCACGGACCAGCTCCCGCGAAAGTCCGGGAGCAGCCCGCAAGGATCAGGGCGAGCGTGGGGCGGCGTCCGGGCAGCTCACCGTCAAAGGCAGGGGCAAGCACCGAAGAATCGGAGAATTGCACCCCCGGGCATGTCCTCGGTCCGCTACGCTCAGCAGTGGGAGCGACTACGGCGAAATGCAGGCCGAGGGCAGCACCGCTCCGGTGGACCGACTCCACCCAGTCACCACAGGCCGCTGTTGTTAAACTGCCGCCCGGCCAAGGCGTCCACTCGAGGTCCCGGCTCCGGGGCTGCACGGGCCGCAAAGTTCAACTGCAGATTTCTCCGGCGGTATGGCAGCCAGAAACCTCGGAGTCACACGATCGGTTGCCACTCTCATTCACAAACACGATCCCATAGCGCAGACTGAGGATCTCGTGCAGGATATCCGTGCGGGATGCGGAGGTTCACGGAGCCGGGAATCTACGCTGCCGTCCCGGTCGCCATCTTGGCTCCTCCTCCACTCTGATGTTCTTAATATGCGGGCCCAATACTCGGTTCGCCTGTTTGAGTTTACAGAAATGAATAAATATTGTCAAAGAAAGGATGTTCAATACAATGCTGTAGCAAGATTATCATCTAGTTTCATGTATTCCAAAAACATTTATAACATACAAATTTCTGAGGGTCTAACTTCATACTCTACTAAGGATTTAATTGGAAATACTGTTCTACATAATAAGTATTTCACAGGAATAGTACTCCAATATATATATATATATGTGTGTGTGTGTATATATATATATTATCTACTGGCGGTCGCCAGTAGATAGTTATAGTTAGGACCCTGTTTCCATAGGAAAACCGCAACATTCTCTTTTGAATAACTTTGGCGCCGGTCGACGAATCCTCGCGAAGTTTTCAAAACTAATGGGGCGCTACAGTCCGCTCCTACCCTGAAAGTCTCGGGGGGATTCATCAAGCGGGAGCTGAGAAAAAAGGGGGGTCCCAAAACGCGTTTTCCCCATGCATTTTTCCATAGGACCTTTAGACACAGCTACAGCCCGAACTGCTGAACAGAGTTACTTGAAATTTGGCAGAGAGGTAGTATACAGGTCAAGGAAGTGCCTTTTGTAGGTCTGGTGTAAATCTGTTCAGTAGTTCCTGAGAAAATAGCATTTAAATCAATATATATATCTGTGGCAGCTTACGGTGCGCTTACCGTGCGCTTACGGTAAGCTTACCGTACGCGTACGGTGACGTGCGCGAGCGCGATTCTGATTGGCTGTTAGATCTTAGTAAACATTCGAATCGGTCGAAACCAGGAAGTGTCGGCCGCCATTTTCTCTCTCGCACTCTGAGGGGGGGAGGAAAAACAAAGCTGGATAACATGAAAAGGGGAATGCCCATGCACCACCCTTGGTACGCCCCCATGGCACAAAGTAATGCAAAGCAGCGATATGCGCTGATTTGTATTACTTTTCCATTATTTCCAGGGATTAACAAGGTTAGCGCTGGAAAGTAAATTGGAATCAAAATATTTTGTGCTGATTTGTGTCAGTTTTGTGATTCAAACACGGCACAAAATCTTCGTAAATCTCTCCCCAAGTATGCAATATTCTGAGGGTGGTGCAGCAACAATATCCTGCATCCAGGCCCCATTGAGTCTGGTTTCAGCTAAGAAAATAGTATCCGGAGTATGATCAATTAAGAAGTTGAAAATTTCGGTGTGGTGTTTAGTGAGGGAGCGACAGTTGATATAAAAATCGAAAGCAGTCAGATTTAGGCTCCAACATGTCATTACCTTTAGAAGGCTGGAGCTAGCACTTAATCTGAACTTTAGGCTCTGGGTGAGGATAGATAATCATAAAATCGCAAGAGGAACACTTTTCCCGCACAGTATCTGGATTCCATGAGGAGAAGCAATCACCTAGGGTTATGGGGCGGAGAGCGAATAAGTGAGAGGCAGAGTAGACCAGCCTGCCTGAAGTAAAATGACCAGCATCTCTGGCCCCTAGTTCCGTTTGGGCGTGGACGGGTGCAGACGGGATTGCCATAGTCACGCCTTTGGCGTGTCTGTAATATAGACGTGATTAAATATGCTGACCTGGAGCTGGGAAACGGCTGTGAGACACTAGAGCGCAAACTGATCCATAAGACAACTCAACAAGATGGCCATTAAGTAACTTATTTTCCCCAAAAGACGAAATGTACAAGAGGATTAAGTGGATTAGCAAGCCCTCCCAACAGATTCAACAAATTTAGTTCAGTTTCACTTTTAATTTCAGCAGTATTAACAAATATTTAAAAATGAGGCGATTTTAAAACTCAGGCACAGATATAGCAAGTGTCCTGTATGCGAAGTACAAGTGCTTTAGAGTATTTGTTACTTGTAGGACGGCAGGCAGAAATTCACCCACAATTGTCACAAATTACCCTGGCTACCACACTTTAAATAAGAGAGTTAATATCTTAGATTTGTCCTTCAAAAATGTGTTAGGCATGAAGAAACGTTATACAGCTAACTTTCCTGCTAATAAAGCTAAAATGTCAAAATGGTTCAGGCCAAGATTGTGTAAAAACATTTTTGATAACTTACATCAAAGTGTTATATTTTGATTAACATAACAAAGTTAAAACCATTACTGTCAATAAGTACCCTACTTAAAGGAGGATGTGCCAAAATACTCAACTTAGCATCTTTGATGGTTTATGAAGCTAGTAGATGGTTGTTCAGATACTACCACCCATTTATTATCATGCTACGCTATATATACTTCAAAAATACAATTTATTTTAGAACTCTAAATGAATGCTTTGTCAATAGAAGCTGAATATTTTATGTGTATGTTATTCTAAATTGTCATGATGGACATGTGCTTCACTGCTCTATAAATATCAAAAATCTGATAAGAGTTCAAGTAAGTCAAATGATATTATTTAATGTCAGAGGTATATCCTTCCACTGCAAAAATATGCTTCCCATCGTCCACACAGCCTATCACTAAGGTGCAAGGATATTTGTGTGGGCGCAAGGCACCCTAAAGTGCAGTACTGCCGGGGGATAGAGAAACAGCACCATACTAGCGAACATATGGTTTGACTCTCCCCCTTTAACACAACACATCACAGAAATGTTATTTTCGACACTTCCTCAAATTGTTTAATATGATTCTAAATAGTCTTAGCCAAATTCACAGTCAATATGTGTACAATCATTCTGCCTGTTTCTTAAGTTTGAAATTAACATTTATGTTTTTGCAGAATTTGTCTTGGCTGATTTGATATCTATCTTGCAATTACAAAATGTGCTGCATGCTAGAGTCATACATCTTATGCTAATTTTTTAGAATTAGTTGCCGTGTATTAAGTATTCTGCAATATTCACATGTCCCATCGTAAACAAATAATGTAATATAATTAGTATTACACTTCTGAAGTCATGTGTTTTGTTGCTTTTATGTATAATTCAGAAGTTCAAAACTGCCAATATTAAAATGCAGGTTTTTAAATATAAAAACAAGCTTTTTTTGTGAAATTGTCAAAGGTTTTTTTTTTAAAAGTAACAGTTTCCAGGTAGAAATTCTGCTGGAACTGATGTTTGCATATTGCTACAGCAAATTGTATTAACAGTGTTTGCTAAAGTGCTGTTTCTAAATGATTAAATCTGCATAATGTAAATTTTAGGAATTTAGGACTGAGTTATGGTTTGGATTGCGGACAGCAGCTACCAGTGTGGTGGAGGTCATTGCCTTCACCACCCTTCCTTAACTAACTCCTGCAAAATTACATGAACCCCGCTGGGCCAGTGATCACTCCTTTGCTTTCAGAGGATCTACCAACAGATAAGTTCCAATGAAGACATAATGAGCAATGTGGACGTCCACCGTCTGTTAGGGAGGCATTCAACAAACTTTTTTCTTACTGAACCAATTACCAAAGTGAAAATATGTTTGATGAAATAAAAAAATAATGACCCCGCCATGCTCAATAAGTTTTGTTAGAGGGTGTGTGTTTATTTGTTATTTTATGAGCTGAGAAAAAAGGGGGGTCCCAAAACGCGTTTTCCCCATGCATTTTTCCATAGGACCTTTAGACACAGCTACAGCCCGAACTGCTGAACAGAGTTACTTGAAATTTGGCAGAGAGGTAGTATACAGGTCAAGGAAGTGCCTTTTGTAGGTCTGGTGTAAATCTGTTCAGTAGTTCCTGAGAAAATAGCATTTAAATCAATATATATATCTGTGGCAGCTTACGGTGCGCTTACCGTGCGCTTACGGTAAGCTTACCGTACGCGTACGGTGACGTGCGCGAGCGCGATTCTGATTGGCTGTTAGATCTTAGTAAACATTCGAATCGGTCGAAACCAGGAAGTGTCGGCCGCCATTTTCTCTCTCGCACTCTGAGGGGGGGAGGAAAAACAAAGCTGGATAACATGAAAAGGGGAATGCCCATGCACCACCCTTGGTACGCCCCCATGGCACAAAGTAATGCAAAGCAGCGATATGCGCTGATTTGTATTACTTTTCCATTATTTCCAGGGATTAACAAGGTTAGCGCTGGAAAGTAAATTGGAATCAAAATATTTTGTGCTGATTTGTGTCAGTTTTGTGATTCAAACACGGCACAAAATCTTCGTAAATCTCTCCCCAAGTATGCAATATTCTGAGGGTGGTGCAGCAACAATATCCTGCATCCAGGCCCCATTGAGTCTGGTTTCAGCTAAGAAAATAGTATCCGGAGTATGATCAATTAAGAAGTTGAAAATTTCGGTGTGGTGTTTAGTGAGGGAGCGACAGTTGATATAAAAATCGAAAGCAGTCAGATTTAGGCTCCAACATGTCATTACCTTTAGAAGGCTGGAGCTAGCACTTAATCTGAACTTTAGGCTCTGGGTGAGGATAGATAATCATAAAATCGCAAGAGGAACACTTTTCCCGCACAGTATCTGGATTCCATGAGGAGAAGCAATCACCTAGGGTTATGGGGCGGAGAGCGAATAAGTGAGAGGCAGAGTAGACCAGCCTGCCTGAAGTAAAATGACCAGCATCTCTGGCCCCTAGTTCCGTTTGGGCGTGGACGGGTGCAGACGGGATTGCCATAGTCACGCCTTTGGCGTGTCTGTAATATAGACGTGATTAAATATGCTGACCTGGAGCTGGGAAACGGCTGTGAGACACTAGAGCGCAAACTGATCCATAAGACAACTCAACAAGATGGCCATTAAGTAACTTATTTTCCCCAAAAGACGAAATGTACAAGAGGATTAAGTGGATTAGCAAGCCCTCCCAACAGATTCAACAAATTTAGTTCAGTTTCACTTTTAATTTCAGCAGTATTAACAAATATTTAAAAATGAGGCGATTTTAAAACTCAGGCACAGATATAGCAAGTGTCCTGTATGCGAAGTACAAGTGCTTTAGAGTATTTGTTACTTGTAGGACGGCAGGCAGAAATTCACCCACAATTGTCACAAATTACCCTGGCTACCACACTTTAAATAAGAGAGTTAATATCTTAGATTTGTCCTTCAAAAATGTGTTAGGCATGAAGAAACGTTATACAGCTAACTTTCCTGCTAATAAAGCTAAAATGTCAAAATGGTTCAGGCCAAGATTGTGTAAAAACATTTTTGATAACTTACATCAAAGTGTTATATTTTGATTAACATAACAAAGTTAAAACCATTACTGTCAATAAGTACCCTACTTAAAGGAGGATGTGCCAAAATACTCAACTTAGCATCTTTGATGGTTTATGAAGCTAGTAGATGGTTGTTCAGATACTACCACCCATTTATTATCATGCTACGCTATATATACTTCAAAAATACAATTTATTTTAGAACTCTAAATGAATGCTTTGTCAATAGAAGCTGAATATTTTATGTGTATGTTATTCTAAATTGTCATGATGGACATGTGCTTCACTGCTCTATAAATATCAAAAATCTGATAAGAGTTCAAGTAAGTCAAATGATATTATTTAATGTCAGAGGTATATCCTTCCACTGCAAAAATATGCTTCCCATCGTCCACACAGCCTATCACTAAGGTGCAAGGATATTTGTGTGGGCGCAAGGCACCCTAAAGTGCAGTACTGCCGGGGGATAGAGAAACAGCACCATACTAGCGAACATATGGTTTGACTCTCCCCCTTTAACACAACACATCACAGAAATGTTATTTTCGACACTTCCTCAAATTGTTTAATATGATTCTAAATAGTCTTAGCCAAATTCACAGTCAATATGTGTACAATCATTCTGCCTGTTTCTTAAGTTTGAAATTAACATTTATGTTTTTGCAGAATTTGTCTTGGCTGATTTGATATCTATCTTGCAATTACAAAATGTGCTGCATGCTAGAGTCATACATCTTATGCTAATTTTTTAGAATTAGTTGCCGTGTATTAAGTATTCTGCAATATTCACATGTCCCATCGTAAACAAATAATGTAATATAATTAGTATTACACTTCTGAAGTCATGTGTTTTGTTGCTTTTATGTATAATTCAGAAGTTCAAAACTGCCAATATTAAAATGCAGGTTTTTAAATATAAAAACAAGCTTTTTTTGTGAAATTGTCAAAGGTTTTTTTTTTAAAAGTAACAGTTTCCAGGTAGAAATTCTGCTGGAACTGATGTTTGCATATTGCTACAGCAAATTGTATTAACAGTGTTTGCTAAAGTGCTGTTTCTAAATGATTAAATCTGCATAATGTAAATTTTAGGAATTTAGGACTGAGTTATGGTTTGGATTGCGGACAGCAGCTACCAGTGTGGTGGAGGTCATTGCCTTCACCACCCTTCCTTAACTAACTCCTGCAAAATTACATGAACCCCGCTGGGCCAGTGATCACTCCTTTGCTTTCAGAGGATCTACCAACAGATAAGTTCCAATGAAGACATAATGAGCAATGTGGACGTCCACCGTCTGTTAGGGAGGCATTCAACAAACTTTTTTCTTACTGAACCAATTACCAAAGTGAAAATATGTTTGATGAAATAAAAAAATAATGACCCCGCCATGCTCAATAAGTTTTGTTAGAGGGTGTGTGTTTATTTGTTATTTTATGTGTCTGTGACCACCAGCTTTTATGGGGCGCTGACAGACAGAAAACAAGTTACATCAGACCATCACCAGCAGGCACTCTGATGTTCTTAATATGCGGGCCCAATACTCGGTTCGCCTGTTTGAGTTTACAGAAATGAATAAATATTGTCAAAGAAAGGATGTTCAATACGATGCTGTAGCAAGATTATCATCTAGTTTCATGTATTCCAAAAACATTTATAACATACAAATTTCTGAGGGTCTAACTTCATACTCTACTAAGGATTTAATTGGAAATACTGTTCTACATAATAAGTATTTCACAGGAATATTACTCCAATATATATATATATATGTGTGTGTGTGTGTGTGTGTATATATATATATATTATCTACTGGCGGTCGCCAGTAGATAGTTATAATTAGGACCCTGTTTCCATAGGAAAACCGCAACATTCTCTTTTGAATAACTTTGGCGCCGGTCGACGAATCCTCGCGAAGTTTTCAAAACTAATGGGGCGCTACGGTCCGCTCCTACCCTGAAAGTCTCGGGGGGATTCATCAAGCGGGAGCTGAGAAAAAAGGGGGGTCCCAAAACGCGTTTTCCCCATGCATTTTTCCATAGGACCTTTAGACACAGCTACAGCCCGAACTGCTGAACAGAGTTACTTGAAATTTGGCAGGGAGGTAGTCTACAGGTCAAGGAAGTGCCTTTTGTAGGTCTGGTGTAAATCTGTTCAGTAGTTCCTGAGAAAATAGCATTTAAATCAATATATATATCTGTGGCAGCTTACGGTGCGCTTACCGTGCGCTTACGGTAAGCTTACCGTACGCGTACGGTGACGTGCGCGAGCGCGATTCTGATTGGCTGTTAGATCTTAGTAAACATTCGAATCGGTCGAAACCAGGAAGTGTCGGCCGCCATTTTCTCTCTCGCACTCTGAGGGGGGGAGGAAAAACAAAGCTGGATAACATGAAAAGGGGAATGCCCATGCACCACCCTTGGTACGCCCCCATGGCACAAAGTAATGCAAAGCAGCGATATGCGCTGATTTGTATTACTTTTCCATTATTTCCAGGGATTAACAAGTTTAGCGCTGGAAAGTAAATTGGAATCAAAATATTTTGTGCTGATTTGTGTCAGTTTTGTGATTCAAACACGGCACAAAATCTTCGTAAATCTCTCCCCAAGTATTCAATATTCTGAGGGTGGTGCAGCAACAATATCCTGCATCCAGGCCCCATTGAGTCTGGTTTCAGCTAAGAAAATAGTATCCGGAGTATGATCAATTAAGAAGTTGAAAATTTCGGTGTGGTGTTTAGTGAGGGAGCGACAGTTGATATAAAAATCGAAAGCAGTCAGATTTAGGCTCCAACATGTCATTACCTTTAGAAGGCTGGAGCTAGCACTTAATCTGAACTTTAGGCTCTGGGTGAGGATAGATAATCATAAAATCGCAAGAGGAACACTTTTCCCGCACAGTATCTGGATTCCATGAGGAGAAGCAATCACCTAGGGTTATGGGGCGGAGAGCGAATAAGTGAGAGGCAGAGTAGACCAGCCTGCCTGAAGTAAAATGACCAGCATCTCTGGCCCCTAGTTCCGTTTGGGCGTGGACGGGTGCAGACGGGATTGCCATAGTCACGCCTTTGGCGTGTCTGTAATATAGACGTGATTAAATATGCTGACCTGGAGCTGGGAAACGGCTGTGAGACACTAGAGCGCAAACCGATCCATAAGACAACTCAACAAGATGGCCATTAAGTAACTTATTTTCCCCAAAAGACGAAATGTACAAGAGGATTAAGTGGATTAGCAAGCCCTCCCAACAGATTCAACAAATTTAGTTCAGTTTCACTTTTAATTTCAGCAGTATTAACAAATATTTAAAAATGAGGCGATTTTAAAACTCAGGCACAGATATAGCAAGTGTCCTGTATGCAAAGTACAAGTGCTTTAGAGTATTTGTTACTTGTAGGACGGCAGGCAGAAATTCACCCACAATTGTCACAAATTACCCTGGCTACCACACTTTAAATAAGAGAGTTAATATCTTAGATTTGTCCTTCAAAAATGTGTTAGGCATGAAGAAACGTTATACAGCTAACTTTCCTGCTAATAAAGCTAAAATGTCAAAATGGTTCAGGCCAAGATTGTGTAAAAACATTTTTGATAACTTACATCAAAGTGTTATATTTTGATTAACATAACAAAGTTAAAACCATTACTGTCAATAAGTACCCTACTTAAAGGAGGATGTGCCAAAATACTCAACTTAGCATCTTTGATGGTTTATGAAGCTAGTAGATGGTTGTTCAGATACTACCACCCATTTATTATCATGCTACGCTATATATACTTCAAAAATACAATTTATTTTAGAACTCTAAATGAATGCTTTGTCAATAGAAGCTGAATATTTTATGTGTATGTTATTCTAAATTGTCATGATGGACATGTGCTTCACTGCTCTATAAATATCAAAAATCTGATAAGAGTTCAAGTAAGTCAAATGATATTATTTAATGTCAGAGGTATATCCTTCCACTGCAAAAATATGCTTCCCATCGTCCACACAGCCTATCACTAAGGTGCAAGGATATTTGTGTGGGCGCAAGGCACCCTAAAGTGCAGTACTGCCGGGGGATAGAGAAACAGCACCATACTAGCGAACATATGGTTTGACTCTCCCCCTTTAACACAACACATCACAGAAATGTTATTTTCGACACTTCCTCAAATTGTTTAATATGATTCTTAATAGTCTTAGCAAAATTCACAGTCAATATGTGTACAATCATTCTGCCTGTTTCTTAAGTTTGAAATTAACATTTATGTTTTTGCAGAATTTGTCTTGGCTGATTTGATATCTATCTTGCAATTACAAAATGTGCTGCATGCTAGAGTCATACATCTTATGCTAATTTTTTAGAATTAGTTGCCGTGTATTAAGTATTCTGCAATATTCACATGTCCCATCGTAAACAAATAATGTAATATAATTAGTATTACACTTCTGAAGTCATGTGTTTTGTTGCTTTTATGTATAATTCAGAAGTTCAAAACTGCCAATATTAAAATGCAGGTTTTTAAATATAAAAACAAGCTTTTTTTGTGAAATTGTCAAAGGTTTTTTTTTTAAAAGTAACAGTTTCCAGGTAGAAATTCTGCTGGAACTGATGTTTGCATATTGCTACAGCAAATTGTATTAACAGTGTTTGCTAAAGTGCTGTTTCTAAATGATTAAATCTGCATAATGTAAATTTTAGGAATTTAGGACTGAGTTATGGTTTGGATTGCGGACAGCAGCTACCAGTGTGGTGGAGGTCATTGCCTTCACCACCCTTCCTTAACTAACTCCTGCAAAATTACATGAACCCCGCTGGGCCAGTGATCACTCCTTTGCTTTCAGAGGATCTACCAACAGATAAGTTCCAATGAAGACATAATGAGCAATGTGGACGTCCACCGTCTGTTAGGGAGGCATTCAACAAACTTTTTTCTTACTGAACCAATTACCAAAGTGAAAATATGTTTGATGAAATAAAAAAATAATGACCCCGCCATGCTCAATAAGTTTTGTTAGAGGGTGTGTGTTTATTTGTTATTTTATGTGTCTGTGACCACCAGCTTTTATGGGGCGCTGACAGACAGAAAACAAGTTACATCAGACCATCACCAGCAGGCACTCTGATGTTCTTAATATGCGGGCCCAATACTCGGTTCGCCTGTTTGAGTTTACAGAAATGAATAAATATTGTCAAAGAAAGGATGTTCAATACGATGCTGTAGCAAGATTATCATCTAGTTTCATGTATTCCAAAAACATTTATAACATACAAATTTCTGAGGGTCTAACTTCATACTCTACTAAGGATTTAATTGGAAATACTGTTCTACATAATAAGTATTTCACAGGAATAGTACTCCAATATATATATATATATGTGTGTGTGTGTGTGTATATATATATATTATCTACTGGCGGTCGCCAGTAGATAGTTATAGTTAGGACCCTGTTTCCATAGGAAAACCGCAACATTCTCTTTTGAATAACTTTGGCGCCGGTCGACGAATCCTCGCGAAGTTTTCAAAACTAATGGGGCGCTACGGTCCGCTCCTACCCTGAAAGTCTCGGGGGGATTCATCAAGCGGGAGCTGAGAAAAAAGGGGGGTCCCAAAACGCGTTTTCCCCATGCATTTTTCCATAGGACCTTTAGACACAGCTACAGCCCGAACTGCTGAACAGAGTTACTTGAAATTTGGCAGAGAGGTAGTCTACAGGTCAAGGAAGTGCCTTTTGTAGGTCTGGTGTAAATCTGTTCAGTAGTTCCTGAGAAAATAGCATTTAAATCAATATATATATCTGTGGCAGCTTACGGTGCGCTTACCGTGCGCTTACGGTAAGCTTACCGTACGCGTACGGTGACGTGCGCGAGCACGATTCTGATTGGCTGTTAGATCTTAGTAAACATTCGAATCGGTCGAAACCAGGAAGTGTCGGCCGCCATTTTCTCTCTCGCACTCTGAGGGGGGGAGGAAAAACAAAGCTGGATAACATGAAAAGGGGCATACTAGACAGCTCCTAACCACATATCCATGGTTAGGGTGTCCCAAAAGAACCCCCAAGGCCAAAAAGTCAATTTTTTTTTTTTTTTTTTTTTTTTTTAAACGCCGATTGCGCTTACCGTACGCGTACGGTAAAAAAAAAAAAAAAAAAAAACAATATCCACAATTGCCCCACCCCGTGTGCAAAAGGCGCCCGAAGGGCACCATTTGTGCATGGCATATAGTCGATGTGGAACAAATAATAGATAACCTTTCACAACGAAGCGCATAATATGTCCTCCGTGTGCGGACGGTGCGCACATGGCCCATCCAGCATAATGTGGGCACGCGGTGCGCGTAGAGCACCGCGTGCCCACCGTGCGTGCACGGCACTAACTGCGTAAAGTGGGCACGCGCACGCCACGAACGGCGTAAAGTAACTTAGCATTTAAAAAAACGTACAAATTCACTGAAAAAAACATAGGTTTCACACACGTTATAGTTAGGAATTAGCATTTAAAAAACCTTGCAAATTCAATGAAAAAACCATAGGTTTCACACACGTTACAGTTAGCTGGACATTTCACTCGTAAAAAAACATTGAAATTCCCCCGTTATAGTTAGTGCAGGCAACTATAACTCACGCGACCGCAATCATTGAATATACATATATATATATATAAATATAATATATATATAATCAATCGCTTATGGATTGAGTGTATTCCTCAATCCATAAGCACCAAAAGTTCCAGAGGGTCACAGAAAGGCAGCACTCTCATCAGCAAAAACCCAGGCAAGAAAAGTTGTTCAGCGTTTACCATTTTTATTTGTCTTTTTTCAGTTATTTTGCTCCATTAAAATTTTTTTTAAAGCGTGCAAAATGCCAAGTGCATCAGGAAACAAACAAACAAACTACCTACACGTTTCGGCCAGAAGCCTTCATCCGGGTCATGCGATTATAGGTGCAGGGTGTGTAAAAAGAGGTTGATTTGACCCGCCCTCAGTTACAAAAAAAGTCCCAAATGAAAAGCATCTTTTAAAGGAACAGTAATTTAAACAATTAAATATAGCCACAATCACGAAGCATTTATAATCCGAGGAAATGGTCATGAGCTTAATACCATTGTCTTAAAACTCGTAAAAGTACTTGGAATAACATGCTGTTTCATAATCAGAAAATAGAAACTATATTTATAGATATTACCTACTGGCGGTCGCCAGTAGGTAGTTATAGTTAGGACCGTGTTTCCATAGGAAATCTCTAAATTCTATTTTGAATAACTTTGGCGCCGGTTGACGAATCCTCGCGAAATTTTCAAAACTAATGGGGCGCTCCGCTCAGCTACTACCATGAAAGTTTCAGGGTGAATCGTCAAGCGGGGGGCCGAGAAAAAAGGAGGGTCCCAAAAAGCGTTTTGCCCATGCATTTTTCCATAGGGACTATAGTCGCAGCTACAGCCCGAACGGCTGAACAGAAATATGTAAATTTGGCAGAGTGGTAGCCATAAGGTCCATGAAGTGCCTTTTGCAGGTTTGGTGTAAATCTGTTCAGTATTTCCTGAGAAATTAGCATTTAAATCAATATATATATCTGTACGCGCGCAGCGTGCGCGCACTGATCAAGTCCTGTGCGCGCGAGCGCACTTCTGATTGGTTGTTAGATGTCAGTAAACATTCGAATCGGTGGAAATCAGGAAGCGGCGGCCGCCATTTTGTCTCTCGCATAAAGAGGGGGTGATAAACAAAGGGGGAGAACGTGAAAAGGGGGCAGAGTGGGGAGATATTGACCCACTAGGCATTGTAAGGGGGTCACAGTAGGACCTTGTAGGGCAAAAAAAAGATTTATATTTTGAAAAAAAATATCGCCGAGTGCGCGCACCCACCGAAAAAAAAATTAAAACAAAAAAATTATAAAAATTCGCAATTAAGTGAAAAGATATAAGGTGGCTCTAAAAAGAGCCCTTGTGTTTATTGTGTGTTTTTTGGTACCTACAAGTAAGTACCGATGCATTTCTGGAAAAACTTTTGTTACAGTTGCAATAATTTTTCATGGAGGACCTACTGTAACTTCTGGACATTACACAGTTTATCTTTAATGTGAAAAAGGCTGGACACTGTGTAATGATTCCCAATTGATTTTCAAGCAACGTTTGCCTTATGATTTACCCAATTCTTACTTAATTTTTCTGAAACCTAAATTTTGAAAACTAAAAACTGCATCTGAAGAAAGCATTTTTTGTAATTTTAAAGGATTATAATTGAAAATAACGAGGTATATTTTAGTGAGGATAGTTTTTGGGCTTTTTTTAAACAATCTTTTAGATTGTTTTTTTTTTGCCCGCTGTTAAATGATGAATACAATTGTTTTCACTATTTTAAGTGAAAATTAAAAAATTCTGAAAACAGCAAAAAAAGGGCAAAAAATTGCTTTGTAAAATATGTAAAAACATGTAATGCTTTTTGTAATGTATGATTGAATATTAATACTTTTTTTCTTTTTTTGCAGAACTAGAAAGAAAAAAGAAAAAACAAAATTCTGTTCCCTTGCAAAATACAAAAAAATTATTTTTTCCAAATCAGTTATTTTTTTTAAAAAATAAGTGAAAAATATTTGTATTTCTCAATCCTCCCTTTTCATGCTTCCATTTCTTCACCTCTCTTTGTACATTAAATTTAAAAAAAAAAAAAAAAAACATTTTAAAAACATCCTTGGGTGCGCGCAGGGTGCGCACACCCGAAAAAAAAAAAGATAAATAAATCCCCCCAAAAATTTGGGGGGTTTAGTTTTTAAGTGGCTCTTAAAAGAGCCCTTGAGTTAATGGAGGGAAACAGGAAGAGAAAAACGAAAGAAAAGAAAAAACATATATGGCCTACTGCACTCATGCGCATCAAATTTTCTCTGAATGAGATCAAGACTGGTCTCACCCACAGAAATAAGTCGACCGCAATCAGTGCAGCGTGTGGACAACCTCGCCAAACAAGGTGGTCCAAAAAGAGGTGTGGAAGAAGGCAAAGGCACCACTGCAGAAGAAGTGCTCGCCTGAGCTGCCGAAGATGTGCTCGGCTGAGCTGCTGCAGATGTCGTCGGATGAGCAGGTGGAGGGTTTGCTCCAGAAGCTCGACGAAAAGATATTAGATGCATTGCCTCAACATGCCTCGTCATTGTGTGTATGCTGAAAGAATATTTCTTGTTAGCATTCCCACGTGAAAAGACTTTTTGACACAATGTACAAGTAACTTTCGGTGCATTCACCTTTTTTTGTCCCTCTGGGAAAGTAAAAAACTGCCATATAAAGCTGTCTTTCTGCTTCCTGTTCCTCTGCCTCTCAAGAGTGTCCTGCTCAGTGTCTGAAGATGGTTGCTGTTCAGCCATTGTCTCTCAACAACAGAATAGCTCCTTCTCCAAAGGAATCAGAACTAATAATGAGGGGAGTAGGTGTGGTTTGGGAAGAATCTGGAACTGAAAGTACTTCAAACCAATCAAAAGTGATGATTCATGATCACATGACTTGCCATGAGGGGATTGGGTGTGGTGTTGAAACAATCAGAAACTGAAAGTAATGATAACCAATTAGAAGTGTTGTTTTATTAAGCATATAACCCGAGGTGCGCGCACTGCGCAAGCTCCGAGCGCGCACCTTGTGATTATGCATGCGCGAATGCGTAGGAGCGCATGTGCATACGTCATATGCGCGTACGTAACGCGCATACGTTGAACACGCATATACGCGAACGTTAATGTGCGTAATTTAAGCGTATGCGGAAGTGAACCACGTGGAGCGCGTACGACGCACGCACGCATGCGTACGTACGTACGCATACGTACTGGGTGCGCGCTCCCAGCGTGCACTATAACGTATGTATGCGTACGTAAATAACGTACGACGGTATTCATAAAAAACGTACGAAAACGTACTAGGTGCGCGCTCAGAGCGCGCACCCCAAGAATTTATATAAAAAAAAAAAAAGTGGAGAAAAATGAATTGCAAAAATAAAATAAACTGTTCAACTTTATCCTAATTGAAAGTTAAAAAAAAGAGCAAAAACAAATAAAAGGATACAGATAATATATAAATGAATACATAGGAATTTTATTTTTATAAAAAAAAATATATATTTAATTTAATAATTCAAAAATTAGCATTTAAAAAACCGTACAAATTCACTGAAAAAACCATAGGTTTCACACACGTTATAGTTAGGAATTAGCATTTAAAAAACTTTGCAAATTCACTGAAAAAAACATAGGTTTCACACACGTTATAGTTAGCTGGACATTTCTCTCATACAAAACCAATGAAATTCCCCCGTTATAGTTAGTACAGCTAACTATAACTCGCGCGACCGCAATCCACTGCTGATGACGTCACATATTACATCACTCATGACATGGTCAGTGACATCACTCATGACATCACTGATGACATCTCAAATGACATCACTGACGATGTCACTGTTCAAGACATCAATGTGATAAATTACCACATCTTCTCACACCCTTATAAAACCATTCATATACCAACTGAAAATTACACAGTTCCATTCTCAAATCCATAAATAATGCAATACTAATAACTGCATACCTAAAAAAAAACTTTAAGACCTTCGTTCACCTCTACACACTCACCTGTACAGTCACTCATAGTTACATTCAGTCCATAAAAAAGTATCATATAAATTTATACATATATCTATATAGACACTCACACACTAACAATCATCCATAGAGGTACTCTCACACCTAGTCATTCAAACAATTAATCACACTGCCATTTACTCATTAATGCAGTTAAACACACTCAAGTTCACTCACTCACAAAAATAGTATCATATTCTTATGCTCAATTAGAATCATTGACACAAGCACACATTCATCCATACAGACACTGTCACAATTACACACTCTCACATCTAACCACTTATATACTCTTACACACATATATTATGCCTTTTTCATATTTAGTTAGTCACAAATGTACCACTGAGACATACATTCAAACCATAATACAGCCATACATACACTCACTCAACCATACAGTCCTTCAGAGATGCACTTTTAATAACATCCAGTCATAGAATCACACACTCACTCATCTATGCACACTCACACACACTTTACCCACACAAAAACGTAGGAACTCATAAAGATACTGAGACAAGCAATCAAAAACCCATATAGACACTTATATAGCTATTCACAAAACCATGCCACGACTTATACCTCAACACACAGACACATACAAAACATTTATACAGTTTATGCACTAGTCTAAAGTAAGATGTAGTTAAAGGACTCACTTGTCGAGTCAGTTACACAACACAGAAAATCAACCCTTTACACACTTGTACACCCAATCATTCTTAAACAGGCCTTTCCCTATATTTATAAATTTTTTTGAAAAATAAACATTCACTGGATGACATCATCAGTGACATCGTCAGTGATGTCATTTGAGATGTCATCAGTGATGTCATGAGTGATGTCACTGACCATGTCATGAGTGATGTAATATGTGACGTCATCAGCAGTGGATTGCGGTCGCGCGAGTTATAGTTAGCTGTACTAACTATAACGGGGGAATTTCATTGGTTTTGTATGAGAGAAATGTCCAGCTAACTATAACATGTGTGAAACCTATGGTTTTTTCAGTGAATATATATATATATATATAAAAAAGCCAGGGTGTCCCCATAGAGAAATCACGCGTAGAAAGGTTACCGCTCAGCATATCAGCGGTAGCAGCCACAGCGAGCCTTAGTATCCTCCTGTTTGCATATGCCAAACGCGTTTCAAGCCGTAAGCCCTTTGTCAATGGCATGCAAGTAACACAGTGAAACACCCAAGTAGCTTCGGAACGCTTTATTGGTTAGTTAGAGTCCCGCCCATGTGGGCGTGCGCAGGCAAGGCATTATGGTAACTGAAGTCCATCTGCATAAAACTCACGTTCCTGATACCCAAGTGGATTGGGGGCCTCACAATGTGAAAAATGTCAACCCGTTTGGGTGGAGTCAAACAAAAGAAACGCTGTGTTGCTCCCAATACGACCCTGGAATGAGGCCCTTTCCACTCCCAAAGCGTGCTAGTAATAACCAGCACCAGGAACCACCAAAGATTAGCGGCAGGACATCTCAGCGGCCGGACTAGCCGCAATACACAAAAAGCCAGGGTGTCCCCATAGAGAAATCACGCGTAGAAAGGTTACCGCTCAGCATATCCAGCGGTAGCAGCCACAGCGAGCCTTAGCATCCTCCTGTTTGCATATGCCAAACGCGTTTCAAGCCGTAAGCCCTTTGTCAATGGCATGCAAGTAACACAGTGAAACACCCAAGTAGCTTCGGAACGCTTTATTGGTTAGTTAGAGTCCCGCCCATGTGGGCGTGCGCAGGCAAGGCATTATGGTTACTGAGATGACATCAATTTCTTTTTTGAGGTACGCATGTATCTAAGTTAATATAACCCAAGTACATTCAAATATGGCTGCCATGATGATCGCTATTCATTTGTCAAACATTAAGTCCGTCATCACTTTTTACGTCTATGTAATGCCTCCTCACCTTGTAGTATACTGTGTGATCAAGACAGCTTGCTGTCGAAACGCGTAACCTACAGGATTAAACTTTTGTGGTTCATTTCCGAGTGCGGGTTGTTCTTTGAAGAAGACGTTTGTGTGCTACATTACATGCCGGGAGACCTGCCCGACTGAACCCGCCACCTGTCTATGGGCCAATGGGACTCCAGTAATCTTGGTCGATATGTGGATATGAAATGTGAGGAGTCCTCACGGCCGGCTGCTACCATATCTGTGGAGAAAGAACATTGATTTGTAGTTTGCTTGCTCAGTGGCAGTCACCGAAGTATCCTTGAGGTAGGAGTCTCCTTTTTCCCGTTTCAGGAGCGTGGGTGACTGGGAGGGGGGAGGTGGGCGTTTGGGAGCAGACGCGCCCTGTCCCTGCCCGTCATAATGCTTAGGAGACACCGTTTCCTCGGAACTGGCATTTACGCTTCAAGAATTTTGGAATCAAGACAAGTGCCCCTTTTCCTCGTAATAACAAATTGCGGATATAAGATAACACTTGGGAGCTTGTTTCCTACAAATCTAAGCTATATCTATTCAGTACCTCCGTAACTGAATAGAGGTGACTGACGTGCCATCAGCAGACTCCTAGTATTCAGAAAAAAATATATCTGTGCGGCAACAGGAACCTCTAATTATTTAGAGGGGAAAACGACCACATCAACAAGGGACAAGTGTCCACTTCTCAATTTTCTGCATATTACGCATGTGCATTTTTTCTGAAAAGGCACATTAATTCACAGACATATATTCTTTATCAGCATGAATACAGAAACGGAACGCCAAGCAGCAGCAGTGACTCTTCTGGCACGTGCACCGGGGAAAGGAACTAATGTAAAAAACCCTCAACAAGTCGACACATCATTGAATTCTAAACTACGACGTCTGGAAAAACTAAAAAAGTCTGAAATTGCGAAATGGTGGGAAGCCATTTCACTACAGGACTATGTTGATAAACAGATGGTACCCAGAGGCCTTCGCATTTACATCATGCCTTCATACGAATCGCAAAATCCCCGCATGTTGCAAGATTGGCAGGAGAATTCAGCAAATAGTTCAAGGAATATGTTAAAGATACTTATAAAATATGCATGGGAAGACAGGGACAACATCTTATTAGAAATCAGTACCCTGGAAGCAGAGTTATCTAATAACAGTGAGCAAGACATGATTAATAAATTCCTGTCCGAATTGAAACCTAAATTACAACAACATGAGGAAGATATAAAAAATCGGAAACAAAGAAAACTGCACAGAGATTGCGTAGACTATGGGTCAGGCCATATTCTTACGTACAGCCACAAATATCACTATCTGTATGAGGATTTACCACAAATAATGGAGCCCGTACAAATTACAACATTAGAGGCAGAAACTGTTGTAATAGAAACCAGTGGGTCTGATAATGAGAATTCAGTCTCGACAGACAGTTCAACATCTGAAAGACCAATCCTGGGTAAAACAGCGACTTTTTTAGACGAATTCCGAATTCTAAGAAGAGGCCGACAAATACCGAGATCGACGCCACAGTCACCATCAGGGAGGGGGAGAGCATCACGAGGCAGAGGCCATGGAAGAGGAAGAGGGAGGGGAGGAGTAAACAAAGACGGAAACGCAGAAAACAAAGGGAATGTAAAGACCAACACAAAAGAGCCCATGGGATACAAGGCATGAGGCTCAAGATACATGAAGTAATGGATCCAGATACGGTAAATAAAACAATTGTTAACCTTAGTAACAGACAACTGACATTTCTGGAGAAAAGTACCTTATGTCTTGGTCTTACTTTCTGCCCAACGGAAGTTTTTAATTATGCAGATACCCGCATAGACCTGTATAAATTTGTACGAAAAGTAAAACTGCAGAAATGGCATGCGCTATATAAACGTGATCATCAGGTAAATAGAAACAACCATAGTAATGGACCATTTCCTAATCTAAATATTGCAGATATACAGGATCTAGTTATGGAACAAGAAACCGTAACGGCTACACAGATTGAGGGTTGGGAGACTGACATCTTTACAGATTCTGCTGCCCCCACAAAGTTTAAACCCCGATCAATATTTTACCCTAACCTCCCCCACGACAATATTGACACTTTCCAAGAAGTAGTCACACAAGCTCTGTTGAAATTGAAACACCAAACCAATAAGAAAGTACAGTTAAATCTATCCTTCAAACAAAAGAAACTTTTGACTAATCTAGCAGAAGATGTGAATATCGTTATCCATCCAGCTGACAAAGGAGGGAACATTGTCCTTTGGGATAGAGATATGTACATTACGGAAGCAGAAAGACAACTTAATGATCAAAAATTTTATCTCAAAGTGAATATGGAGGTTTACAATGCCAGTATTGTCGAAATCTGGGAAAAATTGAAAGAGTGGGAACAAAAATGTTACATCACTTGGGAAGAATATTGCTTTTTGAAAAGAGATTTTCCCAAACTATCAATATTGTATCTCCTGCCGAAGATACATAAGAACCCTTCTTTGCCACCAGGACGACCTATTGTTTCCTCCATAGGTAGTGCCCTGGAAAATGTTTCAAAGTATGTGGACCATTTCCTTCGGGAATATGTAACAGGACTTCCTTCATATGTTAAGGACACTAAGGATTTCCTCATTAAACTTGAGAATGTTAGATGGGAACCAACTGACCTTTTGATAACGTTAGATGTAAATTCTCTCTACACGATTATATATCACAAGCAGGGCATAGAAGCATGTCATCACTTTTTAAAAAAGAGATCTATGAAATATCTAGAACATACTAGAATGCTTACAGAGATGATGTACTTATGCCTCACGAATAACATTTTCATGTTTAATGGTACCATATATAAACAAATACTTGGTACAGCAATGGGAACATGTTTTGCTCCATCTTTTGCAAATCTTTTTCTAGGAAAATGGGAGGAAGATATCAGAAATGACGGAAGTCTTTTTTTCATCTTTTGGCAAAGTCAAGATTTGGCTTCGCTATATAGATGATTTATTTGTGATTTGGACTGACACTGAGGAATTAGCGGAAAGATTCATTGAGAGACTCAATATCAACAACTATAACATTACACTCACAAGTAATATGAGTAGAGTCTCTATTAAATTTCTTGACCTCCTAGTTACACCTCAGGACAATACTCTTCAAACCAGTCTTTTTAGAAAAACCACGGCGGGTAATACTCTTCTTCACGCCCTCAGCAGCCACCCAGATACCCTTAAGTGGAGTATCCCCTTTGGGGAACTGCTGAGAGCGAGAAGAAATTGTAGTACCACCGCACCCTTCGAATCAGAACAGGAAGTCATGACTAAGAGATTCTTGGATAGAGGCTATCCTAAGTGGGTTTTAAAAAAAGCCATCGATAGAGTCAATCAAATTGACCGTAACCAAACTCTTAGTACTAAAGAGGAGACTGAGAATACCCCTAATATGGATGAAACTAACAGGGTTATTCTCACCTATAATGGAAATTCAGGGCAAATACACAAGATATTTGCAGACAAATGGGAAATTTTGACAAGTGACTCCATCGTGGGCCCTACTTTTCACCGTCGTCCTAAAATAACATACCGAAAAGGGCGCAGCCTTAGAGATATTCTTGTCCACAACGACATAACACCAATGGCCAATACCAGTGAACACAACCTTAAAGGCTTTTTTCCATGCGGGCATTGTAAAGCTTGCCGCAATAGCTACATGATTAAGTCTTTCAATATCCCGGGTCAAAAATTGCCCAGGAATATAAATCAATTCTTAACATGCAGTACCACTTACTGCATATATGTGCTGGTATGCCCATGTGAGTTATGGTATGTGGGGAGCACTACCTTTATGGTGAAAAAAAGAGTATTGGAACATCTACGCGCCATAAATAAAAAAGATAGTCATTATCCCATTGCCAGACATTTCGAGCTATTCCATCTGTCCAACAGTTCGCAATTGCGATATTTTGTGTTGGAACAAGTTCACAGTGGTCCCAGGGGAGGTAATAGAACTTTACAACTTCGTAAACGAGAATCCAAATGGATAATTGAATTAGAAATGAAGTACCCCACAGGCAACAATTTAGATGAGGAACTGAATACACACTTACGTTTTGATTGAGGTATTATCAATTTCTGTAATTCCTTTCATCTGTACTATTTAGCTATCTGTAACATGCTGATTCTGTTTCTGTTTAAGATGTAATACTTTTTAACCCATTAGTTTTCACTATGCAATTTAATAGTGGACCTAATATTCATTTTAACACAAATAATTTTGTTTCATATACAGGAAGAAAGGAGGGGTCGTACCGTCAGCGGACTGTCTCATCCATTCCGGCTTCCCTAAACCTTTCTTCCATGGTCTGTGGTTCTTCCTCAAATAAGATAAGCTAGTTATCTCTTTATTCCTTTTGGGCACGTCTCTGGTTTTTAAAGGCTTACTTATTTTCAAAGTTTTTTGGTGAATAGCGATGTTAGTATATTAGACGCATTTGGATTTGAGTATTGGGTTGCATAACATTATACCACTAAGGTTTAAGTATGTTTGCAAATGTATATGTAGCATATCTATGTGATCATGTAGAAAAAATGTCTTTCCATGTAATGGTACATTGGTGTTCATACGTATATGGCATGTAGGTTTTATTACATTGGCCCACTTGGGGACAGCATAACAAGTACAGTATATTATAGTCCAAATATACCAATATGAGTTTTTTCAGCCAAGAATTAGCGTAATACTGCGCAATTGCATTTTCTATCTAGGCTTCAAATGGCTGATCTTAATTGGTAATTTTCCCATTTTTTCCGTTTGATGTACTAGACAGCTTAAAATTGTTGTATATTTCTTTTAAATACCGGAAATTAACATGTATTTAACTAACTATACATACGAATGTTGCACTGATCGAATTGTATCTATTGAGATGACATCAATTTTTTTTTTGAGGTACGCATGTATCTAAGTTAATATAACCCAAGTACATTGAAATATGGCTGCCATGATGATCGCTATTCATTTGTCAAACATTAAGTCCGTCATCACTTTTTACGTCTATGTAATGCCTCCTCACCTTGTAGTATACTGTGTGATCAAGACAGCTTGCTGTCGAAACGCGTAACCTACAGGATTAAACGTTTGTGGTTTATTTCCGAGTGCGGGTTGTTCTTTGAAGAAGACGTTTGTGTGCTACATTACATGCCGGGAGACCTGCCCGACTGAACCCGCCACCTGTCTACGGGCCAATGGGACTCCAGTAATCTTGGTCGATATGTGGATATATATATATATATATATTCACTGAAAAAACCATAGGTTTCAGGGGTGTTATAGTTAGCTGGACTTTTCACTTGTACAAAACCATTGAAATTCCCCCGTTATAGTTAGTTCAGCTAACTATAACTCGCGCGCCCGCAATGCACTGCTGATGACGTCACATATTACATCACTCATGACATGGTCTGTGACATCACTCATGACATCACTCATGACATCTCAAATGACATCACTGATGACATCACTGATGACATCATCCTTGTGATAGAGTGGCAGACCTCCTCTCACCCTAATATAACCTTTGATACACACATTCAAAAATAGAGACTAAAATTTTCAAAACAATGGACATACCAATACCAGTTACAACAACCTCTTCAGTAATTCTAAGATCCACATGCACATCCACTCATTCACCAACAGTCCTTTGTCACAGTGCATATGCAACGTTACACTCCCCAGCACATATTTTATATTACAACTTTAGAGACTAGCTCGGTTACACAACACTGACCTGTGCATATTACACTCCAAGGCGCATATCGCATAGCACGCGCTAGTGCCTGTGCTATCTCACGCTCTCCAATGTATCTGTCATTGCGCACAATGTATTGCATATTATATTTCATGCCCGGTTCATCTTATATCACACTTTTTGGTGCATAGTTTATACCATACACTATATCTAGTTTTCATTTTCAATCGTGCTCTCAGGACTATGTTCTATATAACACTGTGTTCACCTACCCTTTTCACGGGCATTACATTTTGCGATAGGGGGTGGAGGGTCAGAGGGTGTTTCTGCCAAGTGAGCCCGGAGTAACAGTCACAAACGTCCTCTTCTTCCTGAATAAAAGTGAGATTATGCTGCATACTTGTTCATATTTTAAGTAGTTCGCACAGACACACGTTTTAAAAACAATAACGTTCCTAATACCCGCCTTCTCTGAACAGTTAGCTTGCTGCCCCATCCCCTCCTCCCTATCCTCTGTTGTGTGAATCCATGGACTAGCCTCCTCCCTCCTGCCATGCATGGTCTGATGTGCTGCCACTGCCCTCAATTTAGTATGATGTACCAGTCCACTCCTCCTGCCCTCCATTGCCCAATTCTATGCCCCATCATTGACCTCCTGCTTAAACTCTGTGCTTAGCTTGCTGCCCCTATTCTCCTTCCACCTGCCCTCCGATGTCTTTGTGCATGCCCCTGCTCCATCATTTTTGCCCACCATGTTCCATGGACCTGCCACTCCTATCTACTCTGAGTGTTCTGTTGAGCTGCCACTCCCCTCCCACCTGTCTAGCATTGTCAGATGACTGTAACCTGTCCCTGCCACCTCCACCCTGCCTGTCCACATGCCATGCCCCTATCCTCTTCCTCCTGTCCTACATGGTCCATTGTACTGCCACACCCTTCTGCCCTCCCTGGTCTGTTGTGCTGCAACTGCTCCTCCTGCCTGCCCCGTGCGGTCTGTTGTGAGGCCCCTTCCCCTGAACTTTCTTGTCTGTGCACAGGTCCTGACCCTCCCTTCTATCCTCCATCGTCCTTTGTGCATGCCCCTGCACCCTCCTTCTTGCACATCATAGCCATTGTTCTGCCACTAACCCTCCCACTTGCCATGCATGGTCTTCTGTGCTACCATGACCACCTTCCCTGTGTGGTCAGTTAGTTGCCCCTAACCCCCTCCCACCTTCCCTCCATGGTCTGTGTGTATGCCATCACCGTCTCACTGTCATGGTGTGTCTTGCTTCTAGTGCCCATCCTGCCTGACCTCCATGGCTATCTTGCTGCTCCTGCCCTGCCCCCTTGCCCCCAGCCCTCTGTTTACATGTGCAGACCCCTACTCCCTCCCTCCTGGCTTGTCTGTTCCATTGTAATGCCCCTGATCTGTCCCTCCTGCCCTTTATGGTCTGTTATGCTGCAGCTTTCTCTCCTGTCTGTCCATTATGGTCAGCTAGCTACCATTGCATCTTGCCCCTCTGTTGTCCATGTGCATGGTCCTGTCCCCTCCCTCTTGCTTTCTATGGATTGTTGTGCTGAACTCCCATCCCGCATGCCCTGTGTGGTGTATTGTGCTGCTGCAAACCCTGATGCCTGCCCTGCAGGGTCAGTTTGGTGCACCTCTCCATGTCCCTCCTGTCCTCTGTTATCCAAGTCCATGTCCCTACCCCATTTCCTTCCATTATCCAATGTACCATACTTGCGAACATTTTGAACTTGGTAAGAGGGAGATTTTGAAAAAAAACTGGGGTATTGATTTTCCCCTTTGAGTTACATTGAAAAAGAGGAGATTGTAGACAGGAGACAGATCAAATAAAGCCCATTTGAGCTTAAAAACATTGGACGTTTCCTGGCTGAAACGGGTCTGTTGGCATGTATGGTTGTACTACCATTGCCTCTTCCTTCTGCCCACAATGGTCTATTACATTGCCACAGCCTCTCTTGCAAGTCCTGTATTGTTGGTTTGTTGCCCCTGCCCCCCTTTCCACTGCCCTCCATAGTCTGTTGTGCTGCCACGGCCCTTCCTGCCTGCTCAGTGTGGTTAAATTGTTGCCTTTGCACCCTCCTACCTGCCTTCAATTTTCAGAGTCCGTGCCCCTGGCCTCTGCCTCTCAACAGTATCCTAATGAACAACTAGATTTATTACAAAAATGTGGAACGCCTGACGTCATCTTGATGTGATCAAAACTGTAATACCTAGAGCATTTCCTTTAGAAATTACATATATGAGAGGGTCTTATTGGCATCAAAATTATGGTTAGTGCTCTAAAAGACTATTATAAGGACATATTTTCTGAGTTTTCAAATAGCGACAAAGCACTTTTAAATTATTTGTTATCTTTATGTTTTTTTATCCAGTTGACCACTTGATTAAATGTTGCACTTAGGGGAGAGGATGTGGTGTTACTTCCAGAACTGCAGACTTTGCAACTGGGGAACCAGGTTGGAGTTTCTGCTTCAGCTCGACATTCTGTGATTCTGGTCAAATCACTTAGTCTCCCCATGTCTACAACCAAAATGAATTTGTTCTTGTGTGATGTAACCAATGTTCATGTAAAGCACTCCAATACCTGACAAGTCTGCACTATATAACACTGCAAAAACACAAAATAATAAGTGTGTTGCACACGTCTGTCATTGGGCTATATTTGGGCTACATCTGGGTGATTTTGAGCTACATTTGGGCTCTTTTGTCTCCGGTGGCCATCTTGGGAGATTTATTTGTTATGAAGTTTCCTAATTTCCTCATGTACTGCAGTCTCCTCAGTAGGAAATTCTTTCAGTTTTTTACTTTGATTCCATCATTAAGGTATTCAGATATGTCACACATTTGCCATAAATTCTGAATGTTAGCACTCTAGTTGCTCATTAGATCACTGTAGTAAAACTACTGTTCACCATGGAAGTCTGCTCCTGGTATTAAAAGTGCATGTTTCAGTCTGCATGTCAGAATTTTTTAATGAAATAGAAGAGGATTTGAGAAGTCACTCAAAATGTGCCCTCATTTTCTTTCTTCAGCATTAATCATAATTTCTATGGCAAAATGAACCCCCTCATTGTGTTCCTTCTTAAATTAAATGTTTTAAGTGTTACCAGTTTATTCCAACCAAGATGGCTTCAGGTGTGCCATACTTTTGTCATAATGAAGACAGTAAGCGCTCTAGTTGTTTTTAAGAACACTCTGGGACATTCTGTCATTGGGCTATACTTGGGCTACATCTGGGTGATATTTGGGCTACATTTGGGCTCTTTTGTCTCTGGTGGCCATCTCGGGAGACTTCTTTGTTATGAAGTTTCCTAATTTCCTCATTTACTGCAGTCTCCTCAGTAGGAAATACTTTCAGTTTTTTACTTTGATTCCATCAAGAAGGCATTCAGATGTGTCACACATTTGCCATAAATTCAGAAGAATGTTAGCACTCTTTTTGCTCATTAGATCACTGTAGTAAAGCTACTGCTCACCAGGGAAAACTGCTGCTGGTATTGAAAGTGCATGTTTCAGTCTGCATGTCAGAATTTTTTAATGAAATAGAAGAGGATTTGAGAAGTCACTCAAAATGTGCCCTAATTTTTCTTTCTGCAGCACTAATCATACTTTTTATGGAAAAATGAACCCCCTCATTTTGTTCCTTTTTAAATTAAATGTTTTAAGAGTTACCACTTTAATCCAAGCAAGATGGCTTCAGGTGTGCCATACGTTTATCATAAGTAGGACTGTTAGCGCTCTAGTTGTTCTTTGGAACACTCTGGGAAGCTGCAGTAGAACACAAAGGAATCAACTGACAGTCTCTGCCCTTGTTGGATGTACATGTTTTACTGAGAATGTCAGACTTCATTCTCACATGACTGAGAAAGATAATGTGAATTTACAGAAAATAAGCTCTCAGTTTAGCTTATAGATCACCTTCCAAACCTCTGTGGGAAAAGCATGAGAAAATATTTTTCTCTCAATCATGATATCCCAGCAGAAGGCTTTTTCACATGGTGAAATCACCTTAGAACATACCACATTTCCTAAAATGAGTATGGTACCATCAACAAATGATTTATAATGTAACTAAAGTCTTAAAACCTTCTATTAACTGCAATGCTTTTTAATGAGGTGCTATCATGTATATTGGTCCCAAGATGGCTGCCAACACTTCTTGGATGAAGTGCTGACAGCCAATCAGATCTCAGGATGAGATGTGTGGTTAGGCTCCGCCCACATATATATATGATTTTACTTTTGATTTTCTCAGGAACTACTGAACAGATTGACACCAGACCTGCAAAAGGCACATCCCTGAGCTGAGGACTACCTCTCTGCCAAATTTCAAGTAATTCTGTTCAGCCGTTCGGGCTGTACCTTGTACTAAAGGTCCCTATGGAAAATTGCATCGGGAAACGTGTTTTGGGACCTCCCTTTTTTCTCAGCCCCCGCTTGACGAATCCCCCCGAGACTTTCAGGGTAGGAGCAGAGCGGAGCGCCCCACCTATTTTGAACATTTCGCGAGGATTCGTCAACCGGCGCCAAAGTTATTCCAAATAGAATGTTGCGGATTTCCTATGGAAACACGGTCCTAACTATAACTATCTACTGGCGACCGCCAGTAGATAATATATATATATATATATAGTTGAAATATCCTTTAAGTACAGGACAAGTCTTGCTTTTTTATTGCATATGAGTTCAGAACTAGGCCTTGAAAAAGAAGCGCAATTTGATGTAAAAGTGACTTTTACAAAACAATAAACGAATCTAAATTATTTTGTTTAAAAATGTACTCACTGGAGAATGAGGGTACTGTAACCCAAGCATGGGATATAAAACAAAAACTAAAATATTTATATTAAAAAGTTAAATAAAAAAGAGCAACATGTGTTGGTATTATGAAGTTAGTATATGACACGTATGGAAATGTTAGATTATAAAATATTTTGGAAGTTACTATTTCCAAGAATATTTAAGCACATTTATAAAGGGTCCTGCTGATGCTTTTTTATAATTATAATTAAATAACATATGCTTCCCTTTCCCTTCACATTGGAGAATAGGGGATCAAGCAAATGCCCAGCCTCATGAGCAGGAGTGTGGTTAATGAGCTGTGCCTTAAAGTTCTCTACCAGGGAGGAAGCAGTTTAACAGGACAAATTGTCGAAATGAATGTTAAGATCACCAAGAATGGTGAAATCAGCATATTTTAAAATGAACTGAGACAGAACCTTTGAAATGCAAGTACTCAGTTCACAGTTTGAGTCCCTTCTTTCCAGCTCCTAATTCCTGGTCCTCCCTCCATGGGCAAAGATGTGCCTGCCTCAAGCAGGTCAAGTGGCTGCTCCACTACTTCAGAGCAGATGCAGGCCTCACAACAGTATCTGAAAGTAGAGGCAGCAATGTGACAATCGCTAGCCCTCTAAAAAGGTCTGGTTAAACTGTGATCACTAAAAAGACTGTACGCTGCTACCACCGCACTGCATGCTTGAACCAGTGACAGGGACCATAGACCTCTGTCACTATGAAGAACAGGCTTGGTGTGCACCTCCCGGTCCTGGACTGTACTCACATTAAGGGACAGGCATAGACCTTCACACAAGTTAGATTTGTGTGAGGCTTGGGTCAAACACCAGAAAACCAGATACTCACAGCTGGGCATTCAGGCAGAGAACTTGACTGTATGTCATGCAGGGGGGGGGGCATTCCCATCCCAACACAATCAATGCCATATAGTTAAAGATTTGTGTATGGAGCTGAAGTCAGAAAGAAAAGAAAAATACAAATATTTGAAAATCATCAGTTTAGAGTTGATGCATGTTAGACCTGTCGGCCTTAGGGTGGGCATCCTCTCAATGTTTTGCTTTCCTCTTCCATTTTCTCTTTTTGCTGGTATTAGGACTCTGCACACTTTACAAGTACTAACCAGTGCTAAAGTGCTGTGCTCTCGCCTCTCAATATGATAATATTGGCTTTACTCCAATTGGCATATTTATTTACTTATAAGTCCCTAGTAAAATGCACTACATGTGCCCAGGACCTGTAAATTACATTTTACAAGTGGGCCTGCAGCACTGATTATGCCACCCACTTAAGTACCGCTTTAAATATATCTCAGCCTGACCTTGCGGAGCCTGTGTGTGCAGTTTTAAACTGCTGTTTCGACCTGGGGGAATAAACCTTTTGCAAGGCCCAAACATTCCATTATAATACATATTAGTCAACGCTAAGGTTGACCCTGGACACCCCAGGGGGCCGATGCAATGTATTTTAAAAGTAGGACATGTACTTTTAAGTATTACTTCTCCTGGTAGTGAAAAACTGTTTTTACTACTGCAGGACCTATCTCTTCCTTAGGATAACATTGGAGTTGTCTTATTATTATTGACAAGTGTAATTTCAGAATGGGAAGAGATAGCTCCTTCAAGTTTGGTGTCTTTGGAATCACAATTTAATATCCTAGTTTATGGTGAAGTCGGATTTTAAATTGTAATTCTGGGAATGCCAGTTTTAGAAAGTTGGCATTTCCTTGCCTTAGCCATTTGGTGACAGTGGCCTGTCTCTGGTCACATGATTCTATGTAGTTGGCAGTTGGGTGCTGTGTATTCCCCGTAGACCACCACACACAATGGCCACTTAAGTGTGACATGATGGGCCATCCCGGGCAGTATGGGAGGGAGGAGTTGGACACAGCCTAACAACCCCGTATTGACACTCCAGCCAGCTTGGAGCCAGGGAATGGGAGGCAGGGCCTTCCTTGCACTTCAAAGCCACTGTTGACAAATGTTTCCCACCTTCCAGAACCAGGGCACCAGGATATACATTTTGGACCTCAGACACCACCGCTTCAGTACACTTTTGGACCTGTGGATACTCTGCCAGGAAAAAGGACTGCTGTGCTGCTGAAGGTCTGCTACGCTGCTGGACTGCACCCTGTTGAACTCCTTCTCTGCTATGCCGCCCTCCTGACCTTTGGCCTGGGTGAGAATGACTGGACCTGCATCTCTAAAATACAGAACCCAAAGTGCCTTCAAAGGCTAATTGGTTGGCCTCCTGATCGAAAGCCTCAAGACATAACAGGCTTCCTCGGATCTGGTGCATCACCAGCTGCACGCCAATTCCCCGATGTCGGACTTTGCATTGCAAGCCCCGTCATCGGGATCCTTGACAATGATGCAACAGGACCTCGCATCGCAGCCTCACCACATCTCAGAACTGACACATCACTTTGGGTGCTTGGAGCACTTCCATGAGACTATGTGCTATTTCATATGTTGACTAAATCCTGTGGGTCTGAACCACATTTTTCCCAGGAAGCTCTGTTGTATTAGACTCACTAGTGAATTTCATGTGCATGTTGGAATTGTTCTTTCTCACGTTTCTGTTTCAGGAGGAGAAATTCATCCTTGTTAGCTATAATAATGTCTTTTTTTCAGGAGGTAGGCTTACAGAGGAGGGGATACATTGAACGGCAATACTGATAATGAGGGACTGTTGTACTTTCTCATTGAAGTGAGCCTGGGCCTGGGAGCATTGCTGCCATGTGGAAAGTTACCTACAAGGAGGTGGCTTGCTTGGATGGTGTGATGCTGCAGTGCATTTCGGGATATGAGGTGCAAGTTCATGTATTGAAGTTAGGGACAGTGCCCGGGCTACTTCTGCCTTGCCTTGAGAGAAAGAGCATCTTAGGACGAGCTCTGTAGCTTTATGCTACATGACCCATTCAACATGAGTGGACTTCTTAGGAAGCCTTCACATGCTGACACCTTTCATTGATTTTGTCTTAGGAAAATGCTCAGTGGGATGTCATGTTAGTGGTAGTGTAAAGACAGACTAATGCTTTATATCTACGAGCCTCCAATGAAGGGGAATCTTGATGTTGGAGCAATCATTTTCTGTATTCTGATTCTGGAACTGGTTATTCTGTATATGTTGCACTGTCTTAATTTCACCCGTAGGTTTGACTTTGTATTAGTTACAGTGTATTTCTACACCCTCATCTTGAGGTGCTTATATGTCCAACTGTTCTTGGCTTTGTAATAAACTAACTAAACTTAATTGGGAGTCTCTGATTCTTCGGAGTCATGGTTCATTGGAACGGTCATGTTTGATTGGCTATTGATTTTCCTTCCCTCTACACTTTCAAATGAAGATACAAAGAGACATCAGCCCAGTGGGCCAGAGTAGATCTAGAAAGTGGGGCCCAGCTCCTTCAGTTGGTAGCAGTATAGGATGGTTCTCTCATGAAGTGAGGGGAGAATCTAGAAATTTCTAGAAAAGACCTAGATCCCTAGAATCCCAAAATAGAACCCAATGATCCAGAGCAGAGAACGACGGACTTTGGCAGAGACCGACAGTGATTGATGGTGCAGTGAGAACAGCAGTGAAGGGAGGAGTGAGTATCAATATGGATGCATCTTGTGTTAGATTCTGGGAGAGTGTTGATTGTATGATGTCTGGCGGAGTTTGTGTGAAAGTTGAGTGAATGTGGTTTCTGGCCGAGTGTGGTCCAAGAGTTTTGTTTTGAGTTTCAGGCTCCGAAGTAGCCTAACATCCCAGGATATATTTTGTGGTGTAGAAATAACGATTTGTTGTGATTGGCTGACCGTTGGTTTGAAGGGTTGTCATGAGACGTCATCAGAAACCAACCTGGGACAGGGAACTTTGGGAGGATTGGATGTGGTAGGATCATATGGTAAACCTTGTTTACAGGGGTGAACTATATGGATTCTGGTGACCAGCACAGGTCAAGGGTCGCTGTGTGTGAATGTTCTTGAGTGATTGAATTCTATCGATCTTTTAGAAAGTCAGACAATTACAAAATTGTGATTGTGTGAGTAAAAGTGATTGGTGAAATTGGGAAGGAGGGTGAACCACTTTGAGGAGGAAAGGGTGACGGACCTAGTCTGGAAGTATGTGAGGAAGAACTGTCTTGATGCATGTTGGCGAGGTCCTTACCAGGTGATTTTGGTGACAAACACTGCTGTGAAGTGAGGTGATTTGCCGAACTGGATTCACATCTCCCATACCCACAGAGTTTCATGACCCTTGGAAGAGACAGCTCCTCTCCCTTAAGTGAATCCAGTCGTGGTTGCAAGACCACCAGAGAGGGCAAATCAAGCTGTGGGGGTTCGTGAATCAATCAATCAATCAATCAATCAATCAGGGGAATTGTAAGCGTGCTACTCACCCGTGAGGGTTTCAGGCGCTGGGGAGGTAGGTAAAGGTAAGCAGCTCCGTTTAGTCAAAAAGCCAGGTCTTGAGCGTCTTCCTTAAGATGTTCAGGGAGGGGGCCCGTCTGATGTCAATCGGGAGCCTGTTCCAGGTCTTGGCCGCAATGTAGCAGAATATTTTTTCACCTGTTCTGGCTCTGAGTATGCGCTGGGTTTTGGCGAGGGCGAGGTTGTCAGATCAGAGGTTTCTCTTGGGTACGTAGAAGGAGATTCTTTTGTTGCGGTATTGTGGTCCGGTGTTGTGGAGGCATGTGTAGGTTTCGGTGAGTATCTTGAAAGTGACTCTCTTTTCAACGGGGAGCCAGTGGAGGTTCAGCAAGTGTTGGGTGATGTGTTATTGTCGAGGAATGCTGAGGATGAGTCTGGCTGCGGAATTCTGTATGGTCTGGAGCTTGTGGGTAGAGACTACTTGATCCCGGCGTAGAGGGAGTTTCTGTAGTCCAGCTTGTTGGTTATGAGTGCGTGGGTGAAGGCCTTCCTTGATTCGGGGGAAATCAATTTGAAGGTCTTTCGGAGAATGCGGAGAGTGTTGAAGCAGCTGGAGGCGACGGCGTTGACCTGTTGGGTCATGAGAGGGAGGAGTCGAGTACGATGTGGAGGTTCAGGACGTGGTCCATGGGGGTGGGAGGGCTGCCGATGGCGGTGGACTACCAGGTCCTGTCCCATGCAGAGGGGGAGGGTCCAAGGACGAGGACCGCTGTCTTCTCCAAATTGAGCTTCAGGCAGCTGCTGCTCATCCAGGATGCGACATCCTTCATTCCTTCCTGGAAGTTGAGTCTGGTGGTGATTGGGCCCTCAGTGAGGGAGAGGTCGGCGTAGGATACTATGCTGAGTCCATGCTGTCTGACAATGGTGGTGAGGGGGGCTGTGTAGATGTTGAAGAGCGTGGGGCTGAGCGATGATCCTTGGGGTACTCCGCAGTTGATTTCAGTGGGTTCGGAGAGAAAGGGTGGCAGTCTGATTCTTTGGGTTCTGCCGGTGAGGAATGAGTGGCTCCAGTTGAGGGTGGTTCCTAGTATGCCGGCGTCGTGGAGTCTGGTGGTGAGTGCGCAGTTGTACACGGTGTCGAACGCTGCAGGGAGGTCAAGTAGGAACAGGGCCGCAGTTTGTCCTTGGAGGGTGCGGATGTCATCTGTGGCAGCGAGTAGAGTGGCCTCGGAGCTGTGGTTGCTGCGGAATCCGGATTGGGAGGGGTCAAGGATGGAGATGAATTCGGTTAGTTGTGCATTGACACTCTTCTCGGTGACTTTGGCCGCAAAGGGGAGAACGGAGATGGGTCGGTAGTTCTTGAAGTCCGTCTGGTCTGCTGAGGGCTTCTTGAGCAGGGGTCTGACTTCTGCGCGTTTCCAGTCATCGGGAAAGGTGCCGGTCTTGAGGGTGGTGTTGATGGTGTGTCGTAGTTCGGGAGTGAAGGCGGTGGCGGCTCTGTGAAAGATGTGCAGAGGGAAGGGTCCATGGGGGCTCCTGAATGGATGCCTCTCATGGTCATAGTGGTGTCTTCGGTAATGAGTGGGGTCCAGGAGTAGATGGTGGGATGGCTGGCATTGCGGGAGAAGGCGGTGGTTTCGGTAGGGTGTCTGGTCGTTGAAATTGTCGTAGAGGACCTTGATTTTCAGATGGAAGTAGGATCCTAGCTTGTTGCCGATGTCTTGGGAAGGGGTGATGCCCGTGCTTTCGCAGGGGGGATTGGTGAATTCCTAGATGATGCTGAAGAGTTGCTTGGAGTTGCTGGAGTTGGCGAGGAACTTGTTTTGGATGAAGGTCCTTTTGGTGGACCTGATGTATTGATGGTATTCCGTCATGACGTTCTTGCAGGTTGTGCGATCTTCTGACGTTTTGCTGTTTCTCCAGTTCTTCTCAAGATGCCTGCAGGTGCGTCTGGATTCTTGGAAGTCAGCCGTGAACCAGCTGGCCTTCTTGGGGTGCTATCTTTCGGGGTTACGTAGGGGTGCAAACCTGTCTGCGCAGTTGGAGATCCATCTCTGGAGTTCTTTGGCTGCGAGGTTGGCGTTGGTCGAGATGGTGGGGCATTGCGGTTGAGGGTGGAGTTGGGCTGCGCCTCAGTGACTTTGCTCCAGTTCCTTCTTGGAGAGCGCGGTGCAGGTTTGGCAGGTTTGAGCAGCGTGGGTTTGCCGATGTGGAAGTATATGCAGTGGTGGTCCATCAATGGGGGTTGCGTTGTGTGGCTGAAGTGATTGATGTTGCCTCTTGCACAGATGGGGTCGAGGGTGTGTCCTGCCTTGTGGGTGGGCATGGTGATGAGCTATTTCAGTCCGATGTTGGCGAGGTTGTCCTGGAGAGTGGTGAATTTGGGGTCACTGGGGTTGTCGAGGTGGAAGTTCAGGTCTCAGATGTGTATGTAGTCAATGGAGGTGATGGCGTGGGGTGTGATGAGGTAGGCGATGGAAGTGATGAATGAAGCACGTGGTCCAGGGGGTCTGTAGGCAAGGGTGCCGCGGGGTTGTGGTTCTAGGGCTGTTCTGAATCTGGAAGTGAAGGTGTTCGGTAGTGGAGAAGGAGTCATTCGTGGTGGAGGATGTAGAGTCTGAGGGACCTCTTGTGTATGATGGCGAGTCCTCCTGCTGGGAGGTTGGGGCGGTCCTTCCTCTGGATCTTGTATCATCGGTGGCGATGTTGGGGGCAGAGGAGGTGTTGGTCCAGGTTTCTGTAAAGAAGGTGACGTGTGGTGGGAGGGCGTCAAGGAGGTCCCAGATCTCTACAGCGTGTCTGTGCAGGGAGCGCATGTTGAGGTGGATGCACTTCAGGGCTCCGGAGGTGTTGGCGTTTGGTGCAGGGGCAGTGGCCATTGGTGTGCGATTGGAGGTGAAGGTTTGGCGGCAGTGACAGCAGGAGAACTGGCCGTGGGTGGTGTTCGGCATCAAGAGTTGTTGTTTCTTCTGAGGTTGAGTGCGAGGAGGGCAGATGAGTTGTAGTTGTGTGAGGTTGCAGATCCAGGGTCCCTGGCGCTGGTCGTGGTGGGGTCGCAGATGGGCACAGAGAGGCTTGCCTTTGGTCTGCCTTTGGAGTGCCAGCGGCTCAGCCGATCAGGTGTCCGCTGCTGGATACCCACCAGGTCGAGCTATGGGGGGGTCATGCTACACATGACCTAGGTACAGACTCACAGGGAGACAGTAACTTTGCGAGTGGTGTAGAGTCTGGTTCAGCTGAAGAGACTGGTGTGGAAAGTGGTCGGTTCCTGCGGGAAAAAACTGATGGCCTGTGAGACAGAAAAGGTAGAACCTGAGACTTGCACTGGAAAGAGATCTTGCTCCCTAATCTGAATCGTCCGAGTTGGATCAAAGTGAAAATGAATGAGCACAAGGGAGCTTGAGGAGATGAAGGAGATGAAGGAGAGTGAGAGAATCGTGCCAGAGATACGCTTCCCAGGAGTGCACTTACCTGGTTACATACGCTGGGGATAGTGAGGTTGGGACAAGAGAGGTCTGGGAGAGTGAGGCGCGGAACATCAGTGCTGATAATTGAAATTGAAATGTTAGTCCCTGGAGCAGAAGCTAATGGAGTTCTGACATTGACTGTACCAGATCCACCAAAACTGAGTGGCTTACAGAGCTTGATTTTGGAAGATCTCACATTTCCAACTTTTGGGTATCAGCCACCAGCCATCAGCCACCAGCTCAGGAGATCGCAGCATTTTGAATTAAACTTTTGCAGCATGTCATTGAAGAGATTGGCTCTGATCTCATAAGGGATGTGAATTGAACTGTGAACAATAACTACAAATATTTTGCTCAAAGGAAGATAACCTAGGCCCGAGTGGGAGAAGAATAAAATTAGGGGTTTTCCCGTGGAAGAAGAAAGAGGGTTAGGGAAGCCTTCAGGCTGTGTAAATAATTGTGCCGCGAGCTGAGTGAGAACTGTTTCCAAAGACTTCAAGAACCTGTGTATGAACTTTGTTGTGCAACAATGAGAGGCAAAGAAAGAGACTCTGCATTGATCCTCTTACAGTCACAACCTGAACTCAGTTGAAAATGGAGTCTGGATATTCGAACCATAGGCACAAATGTATATTAGGTACACTTATAGTAGGAGTAATCATAGTCATAGCTGCAGTTATTACTCTGTCCATTATAGGTTCAAACGAAGCTGAAGTTAATGTAGTGGGAGTACATGGGACAGCCACACCTACCACTTCTAGCACAAAAGTGGATACATTAGGAGCTGACAGTGCCTTGATTGATCAGACTAGTCGCTTGCTGCAAATAGATTTACCTAAGGGTGACCATATGTTGAATGCGTATGCGAAGCTGCTATAGGAGTACGTAAATACTATGTATGTGGGAGATTGGTATGTGTGCATGCAATTACCTGTATCTGTTGAAGAGGGTATCAGGTACCACCACCTGCCCTTGATGTATGGTATTACTTGTAGTTTGTTTCTTATCATGTTCTATGGTAAGTACTATTTCTTGAATAATGATGTGGAGCTTTCAGAGATTCCAGCTTACAAGCATCTGAACAAGTATGACTACTATTATAAACAAAAAGAGAGAATGAGAAAGTATTTCATACCTACTGTTACATTAGACATAGCTTATGCACATAGACATAATTTGACATGCATGTTAACTGACATAGAAAAGAAGTTTGTAGCTCAAGTAGAAGACAGACATAGGTCATTAATAGTTAAGCTCAGGGCTTTAAGTGGGCCGGGTCTCACCGGGTCTGAGCACCGGCAGTTTTTTTAAAGGCGCCTCGAAACGGGTCTCTATCGGGCCCTGTTTTGTGCCGTGGCACAGGCGGTCCGTTTGTTTTCCAGACTGCAGTGACAGCAGGCACATCGATGTGCGCGTGCTCACATTGCTCACTTCTCACTAGTGGAGAAGTTACGGCATGACGTCATGCCAGGTGAGCATTGTAGGGGAAGGGAAATCCTTTAAAGAGAGTCATTTTCTCTCTGGATTTCCCTTCTCTTTTTGAAACGCAGGAGCAGCAACATCGTCGTGGTGTCACCAGGGCTTTAAGTGGAAACTTTTTCAATATTATCAACAAGCCACAGTTGTTGCCTATTTATCTTATGAAACTAACAATTATTGACAAAGCCTATAGTCCTGACTTGTTGTAGGAAGGATGTTACTTGTTGTATCATCTGTCTGGATGCAATGATAGAAACAGCAAAATACACACTATGCTAAGCACAGATTTTTAGCTTATGTGTTTTAAGCCATGCCCTTAATTACATTGGCCACGCCCCTTTGAGAAACCCCCCCCCCCCCAGTTTTTTCATCCCGCTTAAAGCCCTGGTTAAGCTTAACAATAGAAAAGGAAATTTTGATTGAACCAAGAAAGCGTTAGCTCACAAGGCTAGGGGAAGTTATGGTCCAATAGCTTTAGACTGGGAACAGCGAGGGAAGCTTTGCATCAGACATGTGCAGACATCCTAGGATAAGAATCAAGAATTCTTTATTTCGATTAATTTAGAACCATAAAAGATACATATAAAATCACATTCCATAATTCAAATAAATTTGTTAAAATATAAATACTATACAATACATACATCGCAATAAGGGCCTTTAGGACGAATTTATAGAGTGCAACCTGCCCCTACAACAGCCAATAAAACTATATAATCCAATAAATATCTAAAAGCAGGCATTTATAATGATAAAATCCATTTACGCTAATCCAATGACCTTTTTATATTGGTTCTGCTTCCTCACAGGATCCCTTTGTAGTTTCATAGTACCGCGGGTAACATCAGTGCGGGTCTCACTTCATAATTCCCATATTCCACCATTCTATCATGGATATCAATATTTCAACTTCCTAATGCAACATTAAAGGAACATAAAGTACTTTATGCAAGATTATAACATGAGTGCAATTTTCCTCTGGTTCTACTATTATTTACCAAAGTATCCAGTTTTAGAGCTTCAATCCTACTTTGGCTCTTATAAGATTTACATTAAATAAGTACCTGTTTACGCCAAAGACAATTACTTGCAATGTATCAGTTTTCAAGATTCTCTCTGCCTCTTTACAAGCCCTGATGTTCACATTTTTACAAATGGGTATAATCCATTTCTTCCTTGGTGTTTTATACGATGGGCAGAAAAAAAGTACATGTAGTTCATTTTCTTTGGCTTCACTTTGACATAGTAGACAAAGTTCACTACTTTCACTTCCAGGATTACTACGCCATTTGGATCTATTAACATTTGTTTGTAGCACCCCGTACCTAAATTTTACATATAGGGACATAGCTAATTGTGGGCGCACCTCGTCCATAAATGGCTCAAAACTTGGTACATCTTTAAAAAGAAGGAACTTATTTGTAAGTGACCCTTTATTGGAGCGGTGTAACATACTATTTTGGATATGAGCCCAAAAGGTTGTTTTTAGCAATGTCTTTGATAATAAAATCAGCTGGGTCGGATCTTCCCAAAAATACGATATACCCAACTTTGAGAACCAGAAGGAAATATGCTTGAACCAGGGAATATCCTTACTCCTGTCGTTCTTTAATATCTTCTCTAGACCTTCCCTATAATGTTTCAGTTCCGGGGTTATCCAAAGTCTTACCCAGAATAGGAGCGGTCTTAGTTGGGCGGCATGGTCAGTACGTTTAACATTCAGGTCCATGGTAATTGGAATCAGGGGAGTTCTTATAGGGAGGCTTAATATTTTCCTAAAGAATTTGTTTTCTCCCAATTCAAAATTCTTTTTACAGTAAGGCCCCCAAATTTCAGCCCCGTAAAGGGAGGCTGTTTGGGCTTTGTGTTTAAAAACCTCCAAAGCTGGAGAAACTGCCTTCGAAGTGCTGCCTTGGTGTTTTTTGGCTATCGGCACCGTGTTTTGCAGAAGGATTATCTTATTTTTTTCCAACTGTGGTGTCCAATACATTTTTGAATCTAGGGTTATACCCAAATAATTAAAACTTTGCACGTACTCTAGTTTTTCGTTATTTAGTACTAGATTCTTTTTAAATGATCTGTGCGGATTTATTGCCATATACTTGGTTTTGTTGGAGTTTATTTCAAGACCTTTAGTAATGCAGTATGTATGAAAGCGATCTATTAAACATTGTAATCCTTTCGGGGTCTGTGACATTAGTATAGTATCATCAGCAAATAATAATGCTGGTACCAGATCCCCCCCAATTTAGGAGCATTATTAGCACAACCATACAGATACTCGGGAATGTCATTCACATATAAAGAAAATAGGGTGGGCGCCAGTACGCACCAGTACGCACCCCTGGGATTCGCTCTGTAAGTTCGCCCAGTGATCCCCATCTCACTTTAGCGAAGTTTTCCTCATGCAATCTCATAATTTGTACTAACAATTCGCTAGGCACCCCTTGGTATTTTAGCAGATCCCATAATAAATTCCGAGGTATCGAGTCGAATGCGGCTTTCAGATCTACGAAAGCAAAATACAAATGGCCCTTTCTTAGATTTATATACTTCCAACAAAGACACATGAATCTGAATACTTGATCAATTGTTCTGGTTTTAATTCTAAATCCTGCCTGAAATTTTGAAAGCACATTTTCTTCTTCTATCCAGTCACTTAGTCTATTTAAAATATGCCTGGCATAAATCTTTTTTAAAATATCAATTAAACTAATTGGGCGATAGTTTACGGGGTCATAACGGTTGCCCTTCTTAAAAATCGTCACAATTTTTGCCCCTTTCCATGACTCGGGTATTGGCATTCCCGAGGCTATTACGTTGCATAAACAATTAATATATGGTCCCCAAACACTAATATCATGCTTTAGCAGATCACCTGGTATTTTATCCGTTCCTGGGGCTTTCCCGGGCTTTACTGCGTCAATAGACAAAATGGTTTCCTCCAAGCTATGTAAATTCTCAATCCTTAGATTTAACGCCAAGTCAACAGCAATGTTAGACTGGTCAGTTTCAACTGCTGCATAAAGACCAGTAAAATGCTCAACCCAGGTATTAGCGTCAAGGAAAAGATCCTTAGTGTCCCTACCTGACCTATTCCCTTTTGCTATTAACCTCCAGAAACTTAACTGGTCTTTTATTTTCGCAGCGCTTATTAGTTCTGACCAAATGTTATCTTCCCAGATTTATTTTGTTTTAGTTAGGATTCTCTTCTATCAGGCCTTATTCTCCCTTATTAGGACTACATTGTTGGTTTTGATTGCCACTATTAATTCAGCCTTTTCTTCGCGACACTCCTTGTTATTCCAATGATTCATCCCTGGTTTCTCATCTTGCTTGCCTCTACTACCTTCCTTCAGAGTGTTACTCACTAATGGATTTAATGCATCTACTAGAGCATTATGTAACTCTAACATTAAATTTGGATCAGGTAGTTTATCAATATAAGGCAAAATAATATCCGCAAAGGATTTATAAATGCATTCCAAAGATTGGGTATTCCCTAGAATATATGGCCATTTAAGGGCTCGGCGGTTGTTACTTACTAGGGTTTCATCCACAAGATTATTATTTCCTTCACTACATAATAACGCAGGGAGAAATAGCTGCGCTGATAGTGTCAGCTGGAGTGGTCTATGGTCACTCTCAGTTCTAGGTTCTATTTTTAAATCAAGGACAATTGGCCATAGCTCCATCGAAACCATTATATAGTCTATATTGCTCCGAGCTTTGGCTCTACAAAAAGTATTTGCCCTTGGTCTATCCGAGGGTAAACGGCCATTACAAGCTCTTAATCCATTCCCTGTAGTTAATTTCATAATGTGTGCCACTGCCACAGTGCACGGCATTAGCTTGTCGCTTTCTATATTAGGGATATTGTTTGATGCATCTTCGCCCTCAAAAAGATTTTCAAAACCCACCACTGGTTCAAAACAGCAGTACAAGTCCCCCTCAACAATTACCCGTGCCTTCGGTTCCAATGTGTTTAAAAAGGAATCAAGTTGGTCTATCACTGGTGATTCCTTTATTGCTGGGCTCGGTCTATTGTAGATGTTAATTAAGTAGATCTTTTTTCCATCCCTAGCAATTATTTTAATCCCAATTATATCATGTGATGGTAAAAATATTTGGGTTATATCAACTTCAAGGCTGATCCTTGCCCAAATAGTTAGGCCGCTCGATGGCCTACCTCTAGCCGACTGAATAGCTTCCACATTAAATGTCTTATATGCTACTCTGTGGGTAATTTCTAGTGCCCAAGTCTCCTGCAGAAGGCAAATATCGCTCTGCTCTATGTACTCATGCCATTCCATATCTCTGAGATTCTATTAAGGCCTGCTATATTCCATGAAATAAGACGTATTTCTGACCGTGAGCCTCGTTCAGCATCTAGATGTAGATTATTACTCGTACTACAATTAGATTTCTCAGTTATAATACTACTAATCATGTGGTCAGATGGAATCTCTAGGAGATTACCTTGAGTAATACTTATATTCTCCTCCACTCGATATTGCCTTATTTCCTGTATCCTACCAGAATCTAAGACATAGTGGGGCACTTCCAGACTATGAGCATTTATTAAGCGAGTTTGAACCGTTTCACAATTTTGCCAGATGATCCCAGGTTGAATAGTTCTCTGATGTGATATCTTTTGTTGTCAATCTAGTGCATATAGATCAGATAACCCCTGGAACCTGTTGGAGAGTGTTACTTGGGTGCCATCACTATTATGAGAATTTTCAAATCTGGGTCTGTAGAAAAAGCCAAGTGGAAGGGCAGTGATACAACTACCTTGGGGGGATATCTCCTCATACGTGTTTAGTATTCTGCTTACCAACTGTGGTCGCCGAAAATATACTACTACACAATCGCCTACCATATTCTTTGGGGATTTCCCTATCCACCCAACCCTACGGGCCATAAGGATATCTTTCATGTTCGAGGGATGACATTTTTTGTGTTTAGTGAGCCAATCAACCGTCTTATTTCGCAAATTATGCCATGATTCTTTTTGCTCTCTTTTAAACAGTGGGGCCCCAGCTAGGATTAGCGCATAAGGGCACGAGGCCGGTGGGAGACCTAGAACTTCATTATTGGGTATAGGTTCAGTCCCTTGGGACTTTGTGTTTGTCTTAAACCAGTATGAGTTTCTGGTACATTAGGAGTTACATGTTGAGTGTTACTATTTTGTAGCCCTCCTGAATTATCTTATGTATTCCACACTCTACCCAATTGGTCTATGTCCCTGCCAATCAACTTTGGCGTATGATTTGCTGGTGATGGCTCTTTACCCACATTACTCATTTTAGCTTGCTGTACTAGCAACCCTTCTGCTTGTAATAATGGATATGTCCCTGTAGCTTTTTTAATGTGAACGGTATTGCTGCTAATTGTTAATTGTTCTATTGCACTGTTCAACTGCTCCATCTTAATTCCTATTGGACTAAGTTTCTCATCCATTTGATCACTAATCTGTATTAACATTATCCAGAGAGCAGATTCTAGCATTGATGCTATAGAGCCCTCTAGAATTGTCCTAGTCTGTTCTAGAAAAGAGGGATTTATACCAAAGTCTGTCTCTGTCTGCGTGCTAACTGTTCTATTTTGGGTTTCACTCTCAGGGTGCTCATCGGTATTATGGTTTAACTTTACCATGGACACCTGCCCTCCTGCTTTCTTTGTTTTAGCTTTCCTGTGCCTGTTTATATGTCTATGTTTTACCGATTGCCCCATCTACTTTAATTCTTCAGTTAACCTCGGCGCACGCAACCTAGTTGCCATTGCCTTTTTGTTTGGGCCATCTTCAATAACTTCCACATTGTCCAAATCAATTAAGGATGGTATCGGTGAAGTTAATGTTCTTTGCTCATTGTGAACGATCACTGTTGGACTTAACCTCGGTGACTGTAATGGAGCCTTAGTAGTTAATGGGCTTGTTTGTCTATATGCAGCTAGTTTAGAGGGGTTAAGCAAGAGACGTCTTTCTGCTATCTGTATCTCGTGGGTTAAAAGAGACTCTGCTTTATTAATAAAGGCATCCAAGGTGCCAGCAGCCCCCTTGCGTCTATTTGAGCTCATACTTCTTTAATTTGCCAAACAGAAGTTAACACTTAATAGTTCTCAGGTCCCAGCTAACTATTTCGTTGCGGGAGTCCCGTGCCAATTATGTGCGCCTCCGGGCGCGGAGCGATGACGTTTGCGGCGTGCGCCTCTTGTGGCGCTGGGAGTAGTAGTCCGTGGACTCCTCCGGTCGTCGGGACCACCACAACAATGACTCCGGTGGCGGTGGTGGTGAAAAAGTACACAGGTAGGCCTTCGTTGGGGAACCCGCGCTGCGGGGGTCCTGTGCCGCTTATGTCCGCCTCCAGGCACGGAGCGATGACATTTGCGGCGTGTGCCGCTTGTGGCGCTGGAAGTAGTAGTCCCTGGACTCCTCTGGCGGTGGCGGCGAAAAAGTACACAGGTAGGCCTTCGTTGGGGAACCCGCTCTGCGGGGTTCCTGTGCCGCTTATGTGCGCCTCCGGGCGCAGAGCGATGACATTTGCGGTGTGCGCCGCTTGTGGCGCTGGGAGTAGTAGTCTCTGGACTCCTCTGGTCGTCGGGGACCACCACAACAATGACTCCGGTGGTGGTGGTGGCGAAAAAGTACACAGGTAGGCCTTCGTTGGGGAGCCCGTGCTGCGGGGGTCACGTGCCGCTTATGTGCGCCTCTGGGCGCGGAGCGATGACGTTTGCGGCGTGCGCCTCTTGTGGCGCTGGGAGTAGTAGTCCCTGGACTCCTCCGGTCGTCGGGACCACCACAACAATGACTCCGGTGGCGGTGGTGGTGAAAAAGTACACAGGTAGGCCTTCGTTGAGGAACCCGCGCTGCGGGGGTCCTGTGCCGCTTATGTGCGCCTCCAGGCACGGAGCGATGACATTTGCGGCGTGTGCCGCTTGTGGCGCTGGGAGTAGTAGTCCCTGGACTCCTCTGGTTGTCGGGACCACCACAACAATGACTCCTCTGGCGGTGGCGGCGAAAAAGTACACTAGTAGGCCTTCGTTGGGGAACCCGCTCTGCGGGGTTCCTGTGCGATGACATTTGCGGTGTGCGCCCCTTGTGGCGTTGGGAGTAGTAGTCCCTGGACTCCTCTGGTCGTCGGGACCACCACAACAATGACTCCGGTGGTGGTGGTGGCGGCGAAAAAGTACACAGGTAGGCCTTCGTTGGGGAACCCGTGCTGCGGGGGTCACGTGCCGCTTATGTGCGCCTCCGGGCACAGAGCGATGACGTTCACGGCGTGCGCCGCTTATGGCGCTGGGAGGAGTAGTCCCTGGACTCCTCCGGTCATCGGGACCACCACAACAATGACTCCGGTGGCGGTGGCGGTGAAAAAGTACACAGGTAGGCCTTCGTTGGGGAACCCGCATTGCGGGGGTCCCGTGCCGCTTATGTGCGCCTCCGTGCGCAGAGTGATGACGTTTGCGGCGTGTGCCGCTTGTGGCGCTGGGAGTAGTAGTCCCTGGACTCTGGTCGTCGGGACCACCACAACAATGACGGCGGTGGCGGCGAAAAAGTACACAGTTAGGTCTTCGTTGGGGAACCCGCGCTGCGGGGGTCTCGTGCCGCTTATGTTCGCCTCCGGGCATGGAGCGATGACGTTTGCACCGTGAGCCGCTTGTGGCGCTGGGAGTAGTAGTCCCTGGACTCCTCTGGTCATCGGGACCACCACAACAATTACTCCGGTGGCGGTGGCGGTGAAAAAGTACACAGGTAGGCCTTTGTTGGGGGTGTTTTTAAGCCACACCCTTAATTGCATTGGCCACGCCCCTTTGAGAGACCCCCCCATGTTTTTTCATCCCACTTAAAGCCCTGGTTAAGCTTAACAATAGAAAAGGAAATTTTTATTGAACCAAGGAAGCGTTAGCTCACAAGGCTAGGGGAAGTTATGGTCCAATAGCTTTAGACTGGGAACAGCGAGGGAAGCTTTGCATCAGACATGTGCAGACATACTAGGATAAGACAATTTGTGGGACAGAGTGTGTGTGATCACATCTTCACAATTGAGACTTCTGAAAAGACATTTTTACAAGAGACAGTACAAGTGGTGCCAAATGTGTATTTTATGTGTGGGAGAAATGCGTCTGTCCGGTTGCCACTGAATTGGTATTGCATGTCATGTGGCTGTTGTGTTTCCTAAGATATACCATTTGGAGGATTTGAAGAGTTTGGAAGGGAAGTCACCACATGGAGAGAGACGTGGTACCAGAGCAGGAGAGATTGTAGGAGACGTGTTTGGAGTGATGATGCCAAGTTTGGGAGTGGTTTTGAATGATGCTAAGATTAGAAGATTGTCAACTATACTGGATACGTTGTTAGTAAATACAGCTCAGTCATTACTACTCGTGGATGGAGAGATTGTCTCGATAAGAGCTATGGTGATGTAAAATCGTCTTGCTGTAGACATGTTATTAGCAAAAGAGGGTGGGGTCTCTAAAATGCTGAGGGTTCAACAGTGCTGTACTTACATCCCAGACCATAGGAAGGATCTGAGAAAGTATATAAGTAACATCACTGAGCTACATCATGAGATACATGATTTGGCAGCTGAGGGAGTTTGGAGCAAAGTTGGTAAAGCATTTGGAAAGGTTGGCAGTTGGTTTGCTAAACTTGGAAAGAGAATTCTTGGTTGTTGGACCTGACATCCTTGCTGTGGGTTTTCCATGTATTTTTGCCTTGGCCTCCTTTGTTTTTACTGTGTGTTGGACTTTGTTTTTGCTGGTCTAGATGGTTTTGGCACTTTGTCACTGCTGTTTAGTACCAAGGTGCAAGTGCTCCCTCTGTAAATTGTTGTCATGGATTAGTGTTTCCATAATTGGCTTATTTGGTTTACTGTTAAGCTCCTAGTACAGTGCACTGTGTGTACCCAGCACCTGTAAACCAAATGCTGCTAGTGGGCTTGCAGCCCGGATTGTGCCACCCACACAAGCAGCCTCGCAAAAGGGTCTCAGGCCTGCCATTGCAGTGTCTGTGTGCAGTCTAGTACTGCCATGTTGACCTTGCAAGGGCACCCACTTGCCAGGCCCTACCCTTCCCTTTTCTTACATGAGTCACCCCTAAGGTAGGCCCAAGCTACCCCTGTGGGCAGTGTGCAGTGTATGTGAAAGGTAGAACATGTTCTGCTGTGTGTGGTATGTCCTGATAGTGAAATGCTGCCAATTTCCTTTTTCACTATTGAAAGACTATCTGTCCCTCAGGTTAGAATGGGAGTTTATGTATAACATATTATAAATATAGCTTCCCATTGGGACAAGATAGGAAGGTAACGTTTAGTATGCCTGAAATCAGAATGTAAGGATGCATCTTTTAGAAAGGATTATTTTTACATTCTGTGTTAGAAAATACCACTTTAGAAAGTAGGTATTTTCTTGCTTAGCCATCCTGTGTGCCTCTGCTAGGTTTGTGTATTGACTGTCTGGCTTTAGAGTGACAGGGGCTGGGGATGTGCATTCTGTTCAGACGGTCACTTGGAGGGTGAGGTGTGTCCTGCTTTCCAGGGTGAGTCAGGGCTGGGCTAAATAGACGTGGGCTATATTCAGAGTAGGGGGAGGAGATTTCTTTCATACCTGAATAGGCCTGGTCTGCCTTGGAAAATGCTGTCTCCGCCTCCTGCCAGGAAGCTGCACCAGAAAGGACAGAACTGGTTCTGGCTGGGCAAAGAGCTTCTCTGCCACCAGAAAACAAAGGAATTTGTGCTATAAAAAGTGGGGCCCAGACCTCAGACTTTTATATTACTTCTGGAATTCAAGAGGAACCTTTGCCAAGGAGAGGAGCTGGAGAAACTGAAGAAGTACTGCCCCTTTGCTGTGTGCTGTTTGGAGATTGGCCTGCAGTAGTTGTTTTGCTGTGTCTCCTACTTAAGGAAGATCTCCAAGGGCTCGAAGTAGAGCTTGCCTCCTGTTTTGAAGTCTCAGGGATACAAAGACTTCACCACCAGCAACACTGGACTTTCTTGCTGGGAGTTCTGACCTGCCAAGAGGTGCCTCTGACTTTGTTGGGCCTCTGGAGTTTGTTCCTGCTGTTGGGAGCTGGAAAAGTGACGCAACTACGAGAAGCGCGACACATCCGTAACTGTTTCTGACGCATCGCTGAAGAAACCGACACAGCATCTGCCCGCGGCTGGAGAAATCGGCTCACGTCAAGTCACATGCATCGATCTCCAAAGTCCGAGATCACCGCACCGATTCCAATGCAGGCCGTGCTGTGCGGCTACAAAAACCAACGCATCATGAGACCGCAGCTGGAGAAACGGACGCAGTGCCGTTGCCACCGCCACATCACTAATCGACGCATCCCCGATCCCCACGCATCGCACCGGGGTGCCAAGTCTACAAGGACACCGGAGCCGCAGTAATAAACCGATGCATCACCTCCCCTTCAGTAAGAAACCGACACATCACCTTTCCTGCGTGGCAGTAAGGAACCGACACATCACCTTCGTTGGAGTAAGGAACCAATGCATCACCTTCCCTGCACGAAAGGAACCTACGCATCACCTTCCCTGTGGCTATTTATGTTTGTGACTGTGACGCATTCAAGGTACTTTGTGTTGAAAGTGTCGCAACTATAGTTTGCCATGGACAGAACTGTTTCTACCTTTAAAAAAATCATATTTTGATGACTGTATTGTGGATTTTTTGTCATTTTGGTCTTGTTTTGTTTAGATAAAGATTACTTATTCTTCTAAACTGGTGTGGTATCCATTTGTAGTGTTTTCACTGTATTACTGTATGAGTGCACAAATGCTTTACACATTGCCTCTGAGATAATCCTGTCTGCTCGTACCAAGCTACCAAGGGGGTGAGCAGGGGTTACTTTAGAAGTGTATCTCCCTTAACCCTGACTAGGAAGAAGGGTCCCTATTTGGACAAATGTGCAAACCATTGCCAACTAGAGACCCCCATTTCTAACATTGGTTATATCCAATGGTAATAGTTGTGGTTTGTGTTATCCTGTTGATGGGAACAGTGAGAGCTTACAAGTGGCATCTGTCCAGACAAGCTGAAAATTCTCTTAGACAGTTAGAGGGGAGACTGAAGAGACTGCAGGACAGTCACTATGAGAATCTCTGAAACTTATAGAAGTTTCAACAGGGAAGGCTGGCAGCAACTTCTGTTTAGGTCGGTTCGTTCTACGGGAAGTTGTATAATGGGTGTGATGGCACTAATCATCGGGGGGACTGAAAGACCTCATATTTTGCTCTTTCATTTGTATGGGTGCATTATACTCATGGGTAGTTCGCGCCCGCATATAATGTTAACATTAGGTCATTAGAACGTGACCTGTAAGAACGTGAAAAATGAAGTGTTAGGGATATTTCAATGTAAACGTGAAGAATTTAATGTTGCAACTACTTATAAGAAGAAAACATTAACGTGTAGAATTTGTATATGTAGTTAATGAGTATTCACACAATTGATGTGCTTATGTAACGTGTTAACTTAGGTGTGATTTGAAATAATGTTAATTTCATACATGTACTTCCATGAGCCTATGTGCTATTTCTTATGTTGACCGAATCCTGTAAGCCTCTATTGTATTTTTCCCCTGGAAGCTCTCGCATTAGACTAGCTTGTGAATTTAAAGTGCATGTTGGATTTGCTCTTTCTCACGTTTCTGTTCCAAGTTGAGAAATTCATCCATGTTAGTTAGAATAATGTCTTTGTTTTAGGAGTTAGAGGATACATATAAAGGGGATACTGATAATAAGGGACTGTTGTACTTCCTCATCAAAGTGAGCCTGAGAATCAAGGTCATCTAGCCAAGGCCTGGGAGCATCGCTGCTGTGTGGAAAGTTACCTACAAGGAGGTGGCTTGCTTTGATGGGGTAATGCTGCAATACATTTCGGGATATGACTTGCAAGTTCATGTATTGTAGTTGGGGACAGTGCCCGGGGGACTTCCTGCTTGCCTTGCGAGAGAAAGCATCTTAGAACGAGCTCTGTATCTTTATGCTACTTGACCCATTAAATGTGAGTGGACTTCTTAGGAAGCCTTCATTTGCGGACCCCTTTCATTGATTTTGTCTTGGCGAAATGCTGAGTAGGGATGTCACATTAGAGGCAGTGTAGGGACAGACTAATGCTTTATATCCACAAGCCTCCTACGAAGGGGAATTGATGTTGGAGCCATCATTTTCTGTATACTGATTCTGGAACTGGTTAATCTGTGCATGTTGCACCGTCATAATTTCACCTGTACGTTTGGCTTTGTATTAGTTTCAATGTATTTCTACACCCTCGTCTTGAGGTGCTTGTATGTCCAACTGTTCTTGGCCTTGTAGTAAATTAACTAAACCTAATTGGAAGTCTGTGATTCTTTGGAGTCATGGTTCATTGGAACTGTAATGATTGATTAACAATCGATTTTCCTCCCCGCCACACTTTCATGCAGAGAAAAAGAGACATCGGCCCAGGGTTCTAAAGTAGAGCTAGAACGTGGGCCTGGCTCCTTCAACCTCATTGAGCCCCCTGAAAGTTTTCTACTCTCGAAATCTTGAGCTATTAGATAAGCAATATCCTTAGTCTCTAGCACCCATGGAAGCACAGAAGGGAGTGTTTTGCGTAAACATTCTTGAACATGAAAAAGCAAGGAACTGGTGTCATGGCCATGCACTGCGTGGTAGAGTAAATGAAGGCAAATGCATGTCTTATCATGGTTTACCTGTGTTTTGAATAGTAAACCCTATACTTTCCATTGAAAGTCTATGCCTGCCTTTTTTAACTTACTTTTGTTTCAGAGCTATCTCTAGCTGTATTGCTGTTTTGTGATTTTTTAATGCACTCCCTTTGATTAACTAAGGATCAAGGACATATGATTTCACTTCTTGTAATGCTACACAGCTCAAAGGTCACGGATATCACTTCCTGGTATGTCATGTTGATGAAGGGCTGAAGGTCCACATCTTGTAAATTATGTTACTCTTATGAGTTTGACGAAATAAAGTGTGTGCTTCCCTCGGTGCAAAAGCCTACTTTTCAACAAAACATAATACTTGAAGGAAGGAGATGGTTTCTTTTTTCTGTACATGGAGCGTCTATTTGAAGCATCCTCAATAGTCACATCCCTGACCTCTTCTTCATGGGAAAAACGTCAGAACAACGTGAAAGGCAAACTTTCTTGATTCTGAGCACTTAGGCAGCGTCTTCCTCGATACAGTTGAATGTGCTATGCCGGTGTGGGTGTCTGTGTCCGGAATAGCCCGGTATACGCTGGCACAGTGCCCTGAGATCGGTCGACGCGCTGTATGCAGCTGTACAAAAATACACGTGCTTACTTTACATTCAAAATCCATGCCGCAACGTCTATTATATAACGCGAATATACAATGGTCCCGGCGAGCTATGCTCCTGCTGTTTAGTGGGACTCGCACCTAGACGAGACCAAACACATTTCTGTGTAAATTATGGACATGCGCCTTACACGGCAAATACCAACATGAGAGCGAACCTGAATTTTTCATTTACATTCTGTTTACATACACACACTTACACACCTTTTGCCCTAATTGCACCGTTATTGTACGGAGGTCGTTCAGTTTCTCTGGGCGATATTTTTATAAATGTTTTACAAATGTTTATAAAGTTATACATGTTTTATAATAGGGCGGGGGTTGCTAAACGCCAATACGTCGCTACAGTGTTAGAATAATCACGTCACACGTCAAACAAGTGATGTGAGAAAAAATTGTCGTGTGTACTGCTGCGTAGATGCGACCGAACCCAGTCAAGGAAAGCAATCTCGTCTCTCATCCGTTAATTCGACTCTCTCAAAAAGTCGCTCTACCTGGCCGCAATGTGGGGCGTTTTGAGGGTGTGGGCATGAGATTGTGCTGCATGTATGAGGTCAGCGCACTTGACGGGCCACAGAGTGACCCTGTTACAAAGCGGAAATGGCCAGGGGCTGAATATACCTGCCAGTGACTGCACCAGTAGGGAATCTGGGACTACCGAAGTCATTCCTTCTTTATCAAACATGCTGAAGTACTAAAGAAATTTGGAGCCGCAGAAGAAACGAAACTTCACGTCCGTCCACCCTTTCGCCGGTTTCTGCTCTGGGTATTCGTGGTACCAAAATTAGCCTCCGCCGACCGGGTGACAGGTGCGCGCTTGCATAAACCGAGGCGCCGCCCCTTGGGGGGTCTTCGCCTTCCCGCGGCCAATCAGAAGTTGTCGCTGAGGTCCAGTGGGCGGGGCCGCCGAGCTGTCAGCAGATCTGCCGTATAAGAGGTCCAGGAGCCGTGGGGGCGCTTCTGAGCAGTGCGGGCATCCCAACCTCGCCTCGGGTGTAGGGATTGCATGGAGGGAAGCAAAACTACACAGTCGCAACCGCTGTGTAGTTTTGTTTTCAGGGAAGGAGGCTCAACCATTCACATACTGGGATTGTCAAAAGCCAACCGGATAAGGAGGTCGTGCCGCAAATTAACCAACTTGGGCTCAGCCCACCCTTTTTAGGCACTCTCGAGAAATCAGGTTAGTGGTGTTTTCACTCAAACCGCTTTAACTCTCTTTTATTATACCACTTTAGTTAGGAGCTGTTTTGATTAATAGCCCTCCTCACGTGCATTTGTTGTAACTAGCAGCTCGACGTTTTATTACACATGTATGAGTAAAATTATAATGCATTCTTAAATTACATTTAATTCGATATCTTTCTAATACTTGTTGCCCAATGACCTAGACTTACTGATATATGTATACATATATTAACGTTCATTATTATTTTTGTATATTTGCATGGGAATGGATGCATGTACATGTGTTGGTTTTTAAGACTACGTATATATTTATTTGGGGATCGGACTTATGTAAACCCATTTCGAGCGAGTTTATTAGAGGCAAATATATATAAATATAGAATATATACCTACATATATATGTGTATGTATATATGTAAAATGCACCACCTTGGCAGAATATGACCGCACACATGTATAGATCTTCACGTTATCTAGTTGTGTGCGGCCATTTGTGCCTCGTGGCGAGAGGGGACCACAGTATAACATGTGAGCGCCACTTGTGCTAAGTTTGGCATCGGTGGAAGGGGGTGCCCAGGGAAGAATGCTGAAGGTTATCTGTCAGCCACCAGCTGAGCAGAGCCAATAATAGCCCTGACTCAGGGCGGCGGCAGCAGCTGAGCGGGCATGGCTTTTTAAGGCAATGGACTGCGAGGGTATCAGTTGCGCCCCCCACCCCATGCGGGCACACTTGTCTGCTGTCAATCAGAGCGGGAAGGAATTATTTTTAGACCAGGCCTTATTGGATGAATGGCCTTTACCATCATAAGTATAAATTACTTACTACCAATGTTAATATTTTCAAAATATGCTTTATCATTGCACTTTTAAAACTTTTCTGGTGTGCGAGCCAAAGACCCTCGATGTAATGGGCTGAAATGAATAACTCGGACCACTGCTACAATTTGAACAAAGTCTGTGGGAACCGTTAACGATAATAACGTTGTAGAGAATAATATTAAAGTCTACGTACTCACCCACTATACAGTGTACACTTTTATTTAAGCAGAGCCGGTTGCTCTTTTTTAATGTATAATGATATGACATGTCCCTTATTCAACTGTGTCCCGATGGGTTGCGTTTCTGGATGCGTCTATATTAAGTAGATAAGCTTACTTCAAAAAACTTCACTGAAACTTTTTCATGAGCAAAAGGTTTTGGAACCCTTTAAGAAAATAACATTTAACCACGCTGAGAGCGTGCTGTAATATTCTATTTAGAAACATGTCAAATTGTGGAAAGCACATCTTTGCTTTGGAACGTTTGTTCCGTAAAGTGGTAATAGAGGCAAAATTGAATAAGCCCTGACAACGTCATCTCTTTGGAAGTTCGCGTCCGCTATTTCGTGCGGCGTCACGCTGAGAGGGAGGGGGCTTCTAGGCCCACATACCTACCACAGCTGCACAAATGCTTGGCGACTACTTAATTCCAGAAATGCCCCCCACCACCAAACCACCACCTTACCATAAAGAGTTGCACGAATGTTATCCACATTCCTTCCAACAAAAAGTGTAACAAACGATATTTACAGTTCGACCGTGTCGCGTGTACACATTGAAATCATAAATAGGTATGTTTTCAGAGGTCAATTTCTGATGAAGGAAGCGTTTCATGTTACCTCGATCCCGATCTGAAACAGGACAGCGCAGATTAACGAACTGGCAAATTCATCCAGTGTTTAAATTCGAAGTTAGGCCGTGTAGAAGATGATACGTGCCCTTCATTAATGCTTCAGATTACGATCCGAGGTCAGTGTCGTAACTACCGTGGAGAATGATGATGTCGGTACTTGATTTGTGCCGGTGCTTCCAGTGGTAGGCACCGGCACTCACGATTTTTGGCCTGGGATTTATTTTCCATTCCTACATTGTGTCCCGGGGCAAACGGAGGGGCATATTATCAAGAACAGCGTTAACAATTATCGCCGGTTTAGTGGCAGAACACTGCCGCTAAAGCGGCAATAATGGGCTTGATAATATGCCCGTGAGAATTCCCATAGAAGCGCATGTTCTGGTGTGAACATGGGCTTCTATTGGAATTCTCCAGGGCATATTATCAATCCCATTATCGCTGCTGCGATATTTTTAACGCCGTCCTTGATAATATGCCCCACTGAAAGTTAAAATGAAGGTTAAAGAGAGAGATTTAGAAAAACGCAAACGTAAGACCGATGGAGAGATGGGGAAGGAAGAAAGAGGCATGATGGGAAATCGAGACGAGGCAGTCGTTGCTATATTTATCATTCGTTATCTTAGTCATTTGACAAAATGTCTCTTAGGAAAAAAATGGGCCCATGTATTATTTATTTTATAAAGTAAGGACTGAGACGGAGTCCTGACAAGTCCATGTTTATTCCGTTCTTCATTGCGCCCTTTTTGGAAGTGGGGGTTCCGAGGGTGGGGTGGGGTGGGGCAGTGAGGAGAGGGGGACAGCTGGGTTGATAGAGGTGTTTACAATGTATGTTGTTGATGCACGTGCCCTTCCGCTAATGGACGTGTGCACCTGTTCTCTCTTCCAGAGTGCCTATCAAGATGACTGCGCAAGCACCAACGTTCATACAGCCGTTACAAAGCGTTGTAGCACTTGAGGGTAGTGCTACAACCTTTGAGGCTCAAATTAGTGGTAAGTGGACTTCCTAAAATGCATGTTTATGTTATCTTCGAGTTCTTGTCGTGCTGCGCACATTTTGCTTCCAAGCGCTAACATGTCAACAGAAAGTTTTCAGGCGCAACAGGATTTTGCTCTCGTGCTGGTGTTATCAGATAGCTCCGTGGCACCATGGCTCCGGTTATGGGGGACCATTTACCTACTATTTCATTCTGGGAGCTGTAGTCTCCGCACTACCCTTTATTGGGATTAAGTGCAAGAAGACATTGGTTTGCATGCCTTGTCAGTGTGGTGCCCCCGGGGCACAAAGGCGCCTGGTAATGTTACACATGCTCTATGTTGGCACGCGGACATTCTGTTCACTCTGGTAGATACGAGTGATTTTGCGTGTGCCTGGATTTTTGCCCTTTTGGGATCTTCCTAAGTAACAACGTTTTCTTTGGGTCTCTGGATTTCGTATTTCTGTCCTAGAAATAGTTTTAATGTGTACATCAATTAACAGAGCCTAGAATCGTCTCTACTTCAGGGAGCTAGAGTTAATTTCGATTGTAATGATACAGATGTGCTAGATTTTAAACAGGTTAACCTAGCATTTGACTCAAGTACATAGTTAAGTCCAGCGGTTAAGGTGAACCATTCTTCAAACGAACAACACCTATAGAAACCTATAGAAATCGTACAGGTTCGCATGTTCTTAGTTCATACACTTTGGACTTTGTTGCTGGAGGCCTGGTGCCATTTGCCATAGAATTGTAGCTTAGTCTGGTTTGTTTGCAATGGTGGACTTTTGTGTCCACAGTAGGGACTCGTGTTTGGCCCCATGGCCACAGGTTTGAATCCTGGAACACCCACTCAACCTTTCATCCTTCCGAGTCGATAAAATTAGCACTGTTGAGTTGGGTAGAAATACCATTTGTTATTTAGTTCTACACGTTGGTTAAACATGTGCTTTACAAATACCCATTATCGTATTTTATATTATTTTGTCAAGTTATGTGAGGATTAGTGCACGTGGAGTTCTCATTCTCATAAAAGCAACGCCAGTGATCTCAACTGAGTAATTCCCTACAAGTATGGGTGATGGGCTGTTTAACCTCGAACCCGCGGTCCCCGCCCCACTAATGACAAAACCGATTAGAAGGCTCGCGATCCCTGGCATTTAAGGAAATGGAGCACATTGGTGGCGGGTTTAATTTTACCAGTGATGTGGGCGGCATAGACTCCAGCGCCTGCGAGGCCTCGCCCACAGCCTGACTCACCGGCTACTGATACGGGGCTCAACTCTTGCTAAAAGTAGACCCCAGCCTAGCAGCATTGGCATGTGTACCAGAGGCGTCCCGGAGCAAAGGCACGCCCGGGTACAGGCTGCCAGCAGTTCTGCTGCGGTGACGCACTATTATTAGCTAGGCCTAAATCCTGTGTGCACCTGTGCTTATGCCACGGATTAAAGTTAGTCAAACACGCTAATCACCAACACATATGTTCTTTCATTCGCCGTCACTTATTAATAATGTATCAAAAAGCGGCATATTTGTGTCTACGTGTCATTAGCGCCATAGACTTAGAACGAGTGTCATGGGCCCTATTTCCAGCAAAGAAAATGCCCCCTTGCCCCCTGGTTGGATAAGAAGAAACATTCCTAATTGTGGTGCATTGGGCTGGTCACACACCTGGGCCCAGGTGCCACCGAACCTCCTGCGCTAACAATAGTTACCTCCCTCAGTGGAGTCATTGTTACCAACTCTTTTTTCCGGAAAAGTACATATTACATCATATTCGGACACAGTAATTTCCAAGGAATGTTCGAATTTAAAGTAAACGTTCCTTATTTCAACAGTAAATAACACGAGTCCCACAGCTCAGGACTCAGGTCAAGGTAATAAACCAACCCCTCCCCCCCTCCCTCTCAAGCTTGGCAGAGCTGCGCTCTCACTTTAGATTGCTCCTTGGGCATAACTAAGGTGGTCCCGAGCAGAAGGGGTTAAATCCAGTACGGCGCGATGAAGCCTCACTGCCCCAATGTGTTTTGTGAGAAATACCAGCCCTTTGGGGGTGCCACAGCATATGTCTCTGAAATGCCCTCCTGTCGCCCCCGCTGGGATGCCGAGTGTGCCTTTCCACACGGCGGGCTGTCAGAAAGTAGCGCCTCGCTGGCACAGCTCAAGAGCTTTAAGAAAACACAGCTCTCCTACAAAAGGGGAATGGGTTCCTTTCGCCAATTAACTGATGATGACAATGATGAACGAATGCAGGGATGAGTATAGATCTGTAAGTGCCCGTGACACGGATATCGGTGCAGATCCCTGCACTGTACATTTACACCTCTCATTTGTAAGTGTAAACGGGTCTCGTGGTCTAGATTCACAAGTCTGTTCCTGTGAGTAATTGCGCCTTATGCCTTTCTTAATCGTGACTTTCATGACCTGATCCACAAAGCATTTCCCGTGAGTAGTTTTACTCTAGGATTAGGAATGACTTCCTCATGCTCTCTGGCTGACACGCGTTTTTTCACGGGCAACGATGTCTTTCTCTTGGAAGTTCCAGAGTCACATCTAAACCTCGAGTAACAGACAGCCTTTCAGAAAAAACTCAAACTTTTTGAATCAGACCAAAAGCATCTAAATGATGGTGCCATGGAAACCCACACAAGTCGTGGATTTCCAGCTGCACCCCCTTGCCTTGGTCTATCCAGGATACCATGGGCTTATCCACATAGGCACACAGGTGGGGGACCGCAGCGAGACCGGTCCTCTCTCAAACCAGACATTATACACCCATACAAGTATAGCTGGTTCTGTGAAAGGACCCAAAACCAGACACCATTATTGCGTTAGAGAATAAAACAGTCTCTGGCCGTATTTATTACATTTCATAAACACAGCAGATTTTCCATTTACATATTAAGTTACAATATGTACAGAATACCATCACATGGACATAACTAATACATGAAATTCCTAGTCAATACTCCATAACAAATTCATGACGTTTCCTAGCAAGTACTCCAAAGGAGTCATGGTTGACCACCCCTCAGGCCCTTTGTGGCATCAACTGATTCAATTGACTTGGACCCGGGATGAAACCCTGCTGGTCCCTCAATAAGGTGTCCTTTAGAAGGCAAGCTCACCTGCCCCCTCAAGACAGAGGTAGCTTGGGCCAGCATGACAGCTGGTCCCCAAAGGGATCCCCCTGGCACCCATTGGGAGATGGGTCTTGACAACCAGGCCATACCTTGCACCCCTGGCGCAGCCACCATGCCCCAGTATCCCCAGGGCCATATAAAGGAGTACGCTGGCTGGCTATGGACAACCACAGTAGCGGACGTCCTCAGCCTTCCAATAAAGACCATTGTACCCCTGCCCTGGCTTGAGCTAAAAGCTTAAAAAACAATTCCATCCTGAATTTGTCTGCACTTATATTCTTGATGCTAAGTTGTCTACCTGTTTTGTGGCCAAAAACAACTCCTCCCCCACCAACACAACTCCTCTTCCACCTAACCTGATGATCAAAAAACGCACCTCACCCAGTGGTCTCAATATAGGGACGGGAGGGTGGGGAAAAGAAGAAATCCGGTACCGAAAGGGCAGGGGATGTGTCGGCGGTCATCAGGGGCAGCTAGCAGAGAAAGAGCAATCGGGTAGCTTTGCCCATTATTTAACTTGTGCTGCCACCCCTGATGCTCGCCCAGGTGACCCCGCCGATCCCATGGCGACTAATAACTGTTGCCCATGGGGGACCTCCAATGTTCAAAACACGGCCACCACCTCTGGCTGGTCCGATCCGGCCTGCACCTGTCTCTGGGGCTTGTGAGCTTGTGCCTTGGACCCTTGTCCATTCTGCTGAAATAAATATGGAAGACAAAGTCAAGAACACATAATATCGAATTTATTTCTCCACGGAGAAAAAAAATAAATTAAAGGGGTGTTCCACTGTCAGTGTTCCATTACTACCCTGTACGTTTTTGTGCACGTTTCTGTACATTTAAAGCAAGTATTTATCATACCTCTGATAATTACATCCATAGAGACGCCAAAGTGCGAGATAAAATTGTGAAACTCCTTTCAGGAGACAAATCAGCAATACCAATGGGAGAAGAGTACGATACAAATGCCGAATAACTTAAAATTGCATAACGGTTTCTATTATATGACATCGCATAACATGTTGAAATGGCAATGCCTAATGGCTGCATTTGAATCCTTTCAAAGAGGGTACATTTTGTAAGTGGAAATGTTAATACAAGTGTAAGTATTTGGGCAACATGTCATGAGTGTACATTTGTACGATTATTAAAGTAATCAGAGATCTTCCAGATGTATCAAAAGGCATACCTCCTTAAAAAAAAGAAATAAGTAGATTTCAAAACGTGTATTGCCTTACCCAACATATTTTTTAACTCTTCTATTCAGTACTAGTGGTAGTAGAGTCTGCGATGCGTCAACCAATGATCATTTAAATGTGCATGTAATTGTGTTTGTTTCTATTTTTTGTAAACACATCTCAGTTCTTCAGTTGTATGATCAATAAATGACAGATTGGTAGAAGTTCCCATTGCTGAACTGGACAGGGGAGTGGTGTGTTCCTGTCCAAAGTTTGTTGTCTTGTGGAATGTTGGTGTCCTCCTTCAAAGATGGCTGCCTTATAGTGTGGTGGTGCTCTTTTTTACAGTAGGTTTGTAATCCCTTTCAAAGATGGTGTCTTGTACTATGCTAGTGCTCCTATTTAAAGATGATGTCTCATTGTATGTCGGTGCTCATGTTTCTAGACTATGTCTTACAATATGCTGGTGCTCCTGTTTCATGATGATCATTTTGCGGCATATTTTTAGGTGATTTCAGGAGAGAGCATTTCTAGTTGTGTCTATTGCTTCTGTTGAAAGTCTTTGTTGGAGATATTAGAACAAGTTTCAGTAGCACCACTTAGCAGTCCTTGTGTGTAGCTGATCTCCAGATGTCATTGTTAACGTTAATTTATTATATTACATTTGCACTAGCCTGACCCCTGAATACGAGTACCAGCACATGAAACATACGCTTGGAGGAAAATTGTAATCATATTTGTCCAGGCGTTATGAAATATAATTATAAACATTTATAAGCAATGACATATTTAAAAAATATAATTATATACATTTTTAAAGCTGCAAAGTCACCAGATGCCAGAAAACTCGAAATCTTTCAATGTACGAGTTCAATTGTGCTTTCCTCACTTTTGCGTCAGTATAATATCCGGTGAATGAATTTTATTTTGGAATTCTACCAACAAATCCCAGATTAAATATACTACAAAACGTATTACAACATGGCATTCACAAACCTGTGTGTGGAGTTTAGCCTCTGCCTCTCTTGTCTTTTTCTGTGCAGAGATTTCTGCCTCAAGTGTGGAGTCTGATCACATGAAAAATATTAATTTTATTAGTAAATTGGGAGACACTGAGGGGAATGGCTGGACATAGGGGAATACCTAGAGGGGAATAGGGAGGCGTGAGGAGGGATTAACAGAGGGCAGATGTGAGGATTAGGTAGGGATGTCTACCCACCCACAGAATAAGCCCACTCCTATTTACAAACAGCACTTCTAAATTTATTACAGCCAAAAAGGGACCCAAAATGGTAGTAAATCAGTCCAGCTCAGAGCTGAAGTAAGTCCAGCACCACACATGATGAACCACTAGTACTGCAACACTCATAAAATCAATGGAGTTAGGGATGTAAAATAAAACCCCCTAGGATATATTATTACATTACATTAATTAGAGTATTTAAAAATAAATATAATTCAACATAAAAAGATGTAAAAAAGTACATATTTTAATTTAATTATGAAGTTTTGTAACAACTTTTTTCATTTAAAAAAATTGTAACAATACCTTTTATTTAATATTCAATTACTTTTAATTCTATACATCACTTTTAATAATTATTAATGCATAATAAAACACATTTTTGTACTTTAGGTGTGAGTTTATTTTAGAATTTAAATGTTAGAAACTTATTTAGTGTAATAATTCTTCTTATATATATTAATAACTATTTTAAATAATTTAATTTCATTTTATACCATTACCTATGGGGTTTTATTTTGAGTTCCTACCTCCATTTTCTTCCTTTGGAAGGGTGTTGCACTACCAGCAGTTGGCCATGTGTAGTGCTAGACTTACTTCATTTTTTTTAGTAGTATCTTACACTTGTAAGTTTGGCTTTACTCCATTTTTATTGAGTGGAGATGTCTAAGTCTACACTTTTGAGTAACTTTACACTCAGGTTTTGTGAATAGCCAAAATGAGTATAATTACTCAAATGGGTAAGAGGAAAATTACATGTGTAAATTGCTCACAAGTGTAACTTATCTCTGTAACTAGCCCTATGCATGTAGAAATACATTTTGCAGGTCAAAAGAAATCAACAGTGCTCTCTATTGCTTTACATTTATATTGTATATACACCCTGGAATAGCCAGAAGATTAGCAGAGTGCCTAGAGTGCACGGTGGCCATGTGAATATTTTGATGGAGAACCTAGCAAATGAGTGAAACTGGACATCTGTAGCTAGTGCCTGATAGTGTGGAATATGACCAACAATAGCAATAAAGCAAATATTGTGATATATCTTTCAAAAGAGCAACTTTAAAGATAACTTGAGACCCACTATAGCATGACCTCCAGGTCCAAGATCTTAGCAGCAGCAATGGTGAATGCACTAGTTAATTGATTGGGGATTGTTAAGAGACTTGTCTGACTGTGTTTGGGCAATAAGAATATTTTGTGGCCCTGAAGAATGACTTGATCTTATTGCTCTGCATTACTGGAAGGCCGTGAAGTTTCTACGCCTTTCACTTGCCAATTAGCAGCATTTCTCACAAGACCGGAGGCTTGTCACTCAGCCCCGAATCTTTTATTACTCAGGTGTATTTTTGAGGGAGGTTGGTGTGGATTATATTAAAATAGTCTAGTTTTGAGCCGATAAGGGTAAAGATTACTTTTATTATGTTATCTGGTTTAATATCTTGTGTACTGTTCCATCAGAGTCTGAGCTGGTGGTTGAAAGAACTAATGAATGTATTTAGCTGCAGTTCAAGATTAAATTCCCATTTTTTAGTCAGAGATTTAGGTCAAAATTTACTGTCCTTCACACAAGGGAGTTCTTCGTGAAAAATCGCAGCGCTGGATTGTATGAGGAGAAAATAGTGTGGCACCAGATTTACTAAGTCACCTTCTAATTACGTCATTGGCGGTGCTCACACTAAATCTGACTGTTCTATGTGACGCAGAGTCTCACACTATGGCGCTAAGGATACTGCACGGAACTGTCTGGCCTAGAATTTGTACTGAAGGTACATCCTCCATAACAAATTCCTATATGTAGATGCCAGCGCAAAGGGTCAGACAGGTAGGATGAGTACTTTAGGGTACGGGGCGCCTGTAACATGAAGATATATTAGGAGATATCCCATTTGACCGCTTGCTTAAACCTGCTCTTCTTTGGAGTAAGGATTTGGGGCGAAGCCAGATCAGTCTACGTTTTTAAATCTAATTAACACCAAAATGTAAGGTGTTAACACTGACCAGCCACAGTCACACCCCACACTGCATCCATTAGCAGAGGAATGGTTCAAAGGGGTTTTGACCCAGCTCAAAGTTAATTTTTCAGCGCAAAATAGGTTTTGTATTTGAAAGATAACCTGTGACTCTTTTTTTGGTGCTATGCAATGTTTCACAATACGTTGCTTTGTTTAGCGTCTTGCCAACTCAAACCCTCTGTTTTGTTCCTATAACGGTTGGCATTTCATTGTTGCACAGGTGTGGTACTAATTTTAGATAGTTATGATGGTTGCTAGGTTTGTTGATGGTAGTAAAATTTAGAGGACAAGTGGGATTATGGTTAAAATATAATGTTTAGCCTTCCACTGTTCTTGTGTTTTCAGGCATAGGCTAGGATTATTAAATGTACTTGCTACTTTCAATCAAAGCTGACTGTGGTTGGCATAAGACTGTATGCTAACTTTGTGTGCATTAATAGTGTCAGGAGCTCTTTTAGGTAGCTAATAAAAATAATTGAGAACTGCTGATAACTCGGAGGATCGAAGGCATTTTCATTTAGATTTTGGCAATTGTGCATTGATGTCAATGTACTCCCTATTACTGTATCACGAATACATGTTTCACAATAAGTCAGTACAGCTTTGTTATCTACAATCACAAAAACTCCTAAGTTTAATTCCAATTTCTTTACCTCATTTTTGTGTTGTTCTTAACAATAAATGTTGTTAAGCTAATCTTAGTTACTTATTCAAAAGGACCACAGATATGTTGAAGCAAGGGTATTTTCCTTTGATATTTGTAAATTTAATAAAACATTTCACAGTGTACCATGTGGCGCACTAATAAGTGCATTGGTTAATATAGGCCAGGACGTGAATATTGTCATATTTTTCAAGAGTTGACTTAGAGGTGATGATAATCAATGAATAAAGAGTTAATGTGCTAGATATTTGAGAACCTGCAATTAGCATGATTGTCAAGGGATCTTGACACCATAAAGGTGTATTAATTGGGTGATATTTATGCACGCAGCCCAGAAAAGTGTCAGGTTGCTCTTTAAAAGGTACACAAATGTGATCTATGGCAAGGTCCTGCACTGCTGAGGGGACTCTTGAACCACACATCTTTCTTTGGCTTACTCTGTTGTTAGAATGTTATGGGTAACTGGTAACTCTCAATACTTGTCAATGAGGATAATGGTGGGAGAGCACCATCCAGAGTCAGTAAAGCAGAGAGGCTGTTGAACACTATGGGAATAACTGTAGAGGCCACATATTTGGGTTCATTACAGCCCTTCCTTTGCTGGCGTTCTGAACTGCTCATGTGCAAGTGGCATTTTTCAGTTGCTAAAGGAGACTAGTGCAGGACACCATTTAAAACCGCTGCCTGGAACTCCATGGTAAAAAGTAGTCAGTATGTTTGGAAGCTCCTGTGCACCAGAAAGTGTATGGGCAAATATTCAATCCAAATCTGCCTAGCTTGGGAAGTGTCACATATTTGGGATCTGGATGAGTGACAAAGGGAGACGTGTGAAGTCGCAGCTACGTTTTTAGGCTTTGTACTAAAATTTTGCATCGGTGGAGGAGTATGTTTAAATAACCGGTCTCAATGGTAGAAAGGCACTTACCCTCTGGGGTAATTTGACCTTCTCTGACACTTGATACAGCCCCTGAGAGAGTGACCTCGAATGAAAGCTCTAATTATTGATTTCTCATTCCAGAAATACAAAGTGAATCAGTGTTAATTAAGCATTTTATGGTATTGTCACTGTAGAGGTTTATTCTGAGGCTATCTGTACATTGGATCACAGTAACGTTTACGACATCTGCTTCAGATGTTGAGAGTGCTTGCCTCCTGGTAAGAATGTGAAAATAACACAAGTGCTGTGGAACCTAACTTGGTTAGCTGATCACCTTATCAGTGACTGATTGAAGATTCTGGAGATGCTGCTTGGCTTCTAGTTAATCAATGAATCAAATGGATAGTATTATGGACTTACCATACCATAATAGTATTTTAACGCAGTGTTGGTCTTTCTTTGTATGGTCACAATCACAAATTAGCATTTCATTTGACATCATTATGTCCGATTGGAGGATATTCATTGGATAACCTCTTTTACCTTCCTTCACCCGTGAGAGAGTTGAGACTGGTTCTAGAGACGTTTTAAGGCATGGGCAAAGTAGGTTTTGGCCCTGGGCCCCAGCCGTTCAGAGGGCCCCATAATATATTTAATCAAAAAGAGATTATGCTGTTCCCTAGAAGTCGGAAATTAGAAAGTCACAGGAGACAAGGATCCCATAATTCCAATGATAAGGAACAATATATTGGGAATCCAAAGTTTTGGATAATAATGCCCTCACACACCCTTGCGGGTGTCATGCTTCATCATATGGGCTGCCCCTCGTCGGGTCGGCGGTGCAATACCCGACGGGCTCCCTAAAATTAGGGGCTCTTTGGCGGAGATCTTTTTATCCAATGCCATATGGTGAAGTGCGGGTATGGGGCCAGTATTGTGTAGATGGAGTGAGTTAAAATAGAGTTGGGAGTGCCGAAGTAAACAAGTTTTTTATTCTGGGGGTCTCCTACCCTAATTAAAAATAAAGAGCAAGGCACTAGTCTGAGTCTAATGTCTCATTTAGTGTGTATCCTTGTTCTATCTAGTGTGGGTCGACATGTTTCTCGCTAATGGATAAATATCCGGGCGATTCTTGAGGACCATAGAATGGATAACTATCTACACAGAAGTAGCGTGGTCATTTTGCTACTCACAGTGAAGTTCTTATAGGTTAATGTGTCTGGATCTACCTGTTCAGGGAGACAAAAAATGTATAAATTCCTTATAGTATGTAAACAGAACATAATCAACCTAGGTACAATCTCAGAGTGACTCTAATTTCTCATCATTAACACACGTATAGTGGTTGTTAATGCGCTAAAAATAAACATTGAAAGTGAACAGGTGGTGGATCTCCACAGTGAGCTAATGTGACTAAGCCCCTGTGAAAAAAACTTTATGCAGCAGCAGAAATAATGAAGGGTACTCACCCTATTCAGTATAAGCATAACTCAAGACTCCTATGATATTGAGGCTGAACAAACAGATAATTATTATAGAAGGAGCTGTTTTGAACAAGTTACCCATAGACCTCGAAGAGCAACAGTGGTTGGTATCACTTAAATCTTTATGCAAGGTGGAGGAAAAGTAACTGACTTACTCCCTTGACACAGATATAGTCATTAACTTAAGTACTGTCAAATGTTTAGCTATCTAGCAAAAGTATAGTGTGTGGGGGGGGCGAGGTAAACTCGCCAAGTATTTTTACACTTGGGTGCTCGGTCCCCGTCAATCTAACCAGTCGAACAGATTTGGGGACTGTGTAAAACTGCTCTATTGTTGGGTAAACAGCCCGTTTAGATGTAAAAAATGAGAGCTCCGGTATCGGCAAGAACTGCAAGTAGTCACTATATTCGGAAACCAAAAATGCTAATATCGCCGTTTCTACTCACAGGTGTTTCTCGTTATACCGGTTGTTAGACCTTCCCTGTCCACCGGGTGCGGGAGGTGGTGGATTCAGTCCCTCCTTGATTTTTGAATGTTCAGGGAACCACGTGTCAATGGGAGTGGTTTATGATTACAGGGTTGGTAGTTATCTCATGTTGAGTGTAGGCAGCAGCCATCTTAGAATGGTAACAGTGAGTGGGAACACTAAGAGATATTATTTATTGTGTATAACGACAACCACTCAAATGTAATGGTTGAGGTATTGGTGATGTAGGAAAGCCAATTTAAAGCGCTACATGTAAAAAATAATTAATTCGCCGATAATACAACGATGAAATGGTTAATAGCGGGGACAAGACAAAAGTAGTAATGGTAATGTACGTTAAGCTCATGAATTTTGTTAGTAGATCGAAGAGCATTTACTGTTGAATCCTTAGTGGGGATATACCATGTGGGACACAAGACGCATAGTTACTGTGATGGGCAGTAACTCAAATGTAGTGGTTGAGGTATTGGTAATGTAGAAAAGCCAATGTTAAGTGCTAAATGACACAAGTAATTCGCCGATAGTACAAAATGAAATGTTAAATGACGGGGGCAAAACAAAGATTATAATAGTAATGTATGTAAAGCTAATGAATTCTGTTAGTCAATCGGAGAGTATTTACTGTAGAATCCTTAATGGGAATCTATCATGTATAACAAAGGCGCATTGATACTGTGGTGGTGGCCATCTTGAGGTGGTGCAAGGAGTTAGCCAAGTATGAATAACAAGTCTCAGTAGAAGAAATATATATAAAAAAATATTAAAAAAGCTGTGTCTCAGGTGGCAACATCTTATTAGAACACAGAGAATAAGATGACCTTCAGCAATAGATAATTTGTAAGGTTCATAGAAGAGGGGATATGACAGAATGGTAAGACTGGAGAATTAGATATGAATCGAGCTCCAGGGGATATCATCATTCAGCCCACTGACATGTGAGGATAGACGGTGTATCCATCTTTGTTCCTTAGTGAATAGCTTGGATTTAGACGAGTTCTGTGTGGCTTCCAGGATAACCCATTTGAGGGAGTCCGGAGAGTGTGCTTTTTCCAATAAATGGATGCACATTTTGGTGTTGTTTTTATAGCAGCGAAAATTGCTGCGGTGTTCTGAGATCCGAACCTTAATTGGACGAGTGGTCATACCCACATAGTAAAGTCCACAGGGACAAGTCAGTAGATAAATACAGTTCGTTGTATTACAGTTAGTGTGGGTTCTCATTTCCCAAGTGAATGTCTCGTTCAAAGTGATCATCTTGTTTATTGAGGTGAAGGCACAGGCAGTGCAAGTGCCACAGGGGTAATGGCCAACAACAGATGGTAGTTGCCAAAGCGTCCCTTGTCTATTGGTAACCTTTTGTTTTGGGCTGGTGTTAATCAGTATGTCTTTGAGGTTTCTTGATCGTTTGAACACGAATCGTGGTTGTTCTAGGTGTAAATCACCCGTGTTCAGTGTGCTCCAGTGTTTCCTTAGCACCTTGGTAAGTTTGTTTGAAATGGGTGTGAAGTTTGTGACGCAAGTGAGAGTCTCATTCTCAGTCGCACCTTTATCTTTGGGTTCTAAAAGAGCCTCTCTGTTGTTGTTACGTGCTCGCTTGCGAGCAAGTGAAATGCTCCTTGGTGGGTAGTCTCTTAATGTCAGATTCCTGGTAAGTATATCAGATTCAGCCTTGTATTCATTGACTGTGCTACAGTTCCTTCTTATTCTTAAAAATTGACCAAAAGGCAGGTTTTCTTTAAGAAATTTAGGATGGTAGCTGTTAAAGTGAAGTAGACTGTTGCGATCAGTACTTTTTCTGTACATGGTAGTGGCCAAATGTCCCCCCTCAATTTTGATTGTGAGGTCTAGAAAAGCAATATCAGTGGGTGAGGAAGTGATGGTAAAATTTAGGAAGGGATTAAGATTGTTAATCCAAACAAAGAAATCTCTAAGTCTCAGAATCACCTTTCCAAAAGATCAAAATATCAAAATGTCATCAATGAAGCGTTTCCATACCAAAATATTCTCATGGTATGGGTTGGAGTCATGGTGGATGTATTGTCTCTCAAAGGCTGCCATGTAGAGACAGGCCAGACTAGGAGCGGTATAAAGATAGAATATCAACGGGAAAATATCGACTAGCATTAATATCGTGGTAAGAATATCGACTGTGAAAAATATCGTAATAGAAAATATCTTTGTAAAAAATATCGTTTCTTGAGAATGACAAAAATATCGTCAAGAAAAAATATCGATGAACAGAATATCGTTGATCAAAATGTCGTTTCATATAATATCGACAGAAAAATATAAGTTGTTATAAAATTTATAAAAAAATATGTATTATGTTTTTAAAAAACTTACAAAACTCCTACTAGTAATAATATGTGTTAAAAAATATTTTCTACAAAAGAATTGTTAAAATGTTAGTAGCGGGTTATTGGTATTATAGGGGATAAGGGTGGGTAGTAATTTAAAATTTGGTTTTTACAAAATTTCTAAAATATAAAAATATTAGAAAATAATTAAGAAATCGAAATTTTAATTAGAAATTTCGATTTGTTCACGAAATTAAATTTGTAATTAAATTTTAAAATTCCCCCAAAATTTTTTAGGAGCGGGTTATTGGTATTATAGGGGATAAGGGTGGGTAGTAATTTAAAATTTGGTTTTTACAAAATTTCTAAAATATAAAAATATTAGAAAATTATTAAGAAATCGAAATTTTAATTAGAAATTTCGAATTGTTCACCAAATTAAATTTGTAATTAAATTTTAAACTTCCCCCAAAAAATTTTAGGAGCGGGTTTTTGGTATTATAGGGGATTAGGGTGGGTAGTAATTTAAAAATGTCGTGTTTTAAAAGTGTAGAAAATATTAATAAATTAGAAATTTATCATGAAATCAAAATTTTACTTCGAAATTTTAAATTTTACATGAAATTTATTTTTTAATATTAATAAAAAATATTAAATTAATATTGAAGAAGCGTTATTTTGGTATTATAGGGTAATAGGGTATAAAAAATAATTTAGATAGAAAAATTTATATTGTTTACTAACCTGCACATTTCCTGACTTATGTTGGATTGGAGTTAGAATAGTAATTTGTTATGGTTTACTATCCAGCACTTTCCCTGACTTATGTTGGATTGGAATTAGAATAGTAATTTATTATGGTTTACTATCCAGCACTCTCCCTGACTTATGTTATGTTTGGAGTTAGAATAGTAATTTATTATGGTTTACTATCCAGCACTCTCCCTGACTTATGTTATGTTTGGAGTTAGAATGGTAATTTTTTATGGTTTACTATCCAGCACTTTCCCTGACTTATGTTGGATTGGAGTTAGAATAGTAATTTATTATGGTTTACTATCCAGCACTCTCCCTGACTTATGTTATGTTTGGAGTTAGAATAGTAATTTATTATGGTTTACTATCCAGCACTTTCTCTAACTTATGTTGGATTGGAGTTTGAATAGTAATTTATTATGGTTTACTATCCAGCACTCTCTCTGACTTATGTTATGTTTGGAGTTAGAATAGTAATTTATTATGGTTTACTATCCAGCACTTTCCCTGACTTATGTTGGATTGGAGTTTGAATAGTAATTTATTATGGTTTACTATCCAGCACTCTCTCTGACTTATGTTGGATTGGAGTTTGAATAGTAATTTATTATGGTTTACTATCCAGCACTTTCCCTGAGTTATGTCATGTTTGGAGTTAGAATAGTAATTTATTATGGTTTACTATCCAGCACTTTCCCTGACTTATGTTATGTTTGGAGTTAGAATAGTAATTTATTATGGTTTACTATCCAGCACTTTCCCTGACTTATGTTGGATTGGACTTTGAATAGTAAATTATTATGGTTTACAATCCAGCACTTTCCCTGATTTATGTTGGATTGGAGTTAGAATAGTAAATTATTATGGTTTACAATCCAGCACTTTCCCTGACTTATGTTGGATTGGAGTTAGAATAGTAATTTATTATGGTTTACTATCCAGCACTCTCCCTGACTTATGTTATGTTTGGAGTTAGAATAGTAATTTATTATGGTTTACTATCCAGCACTTTCCCTGACTTATGTTGGATTGGAGTTAGAATAGTAATTTATTATGGTTTACTATCCAGCACTTTCCCTGAGTTATGTTATGTTTGGAGTTAGAATAGTAATTTATTATGGTTTACTATCCAGCATTTTCCCTGACTTATGTTGGATTGGAGTTAGAATAGTAAATTATTATGGTTTACAATCCAGCACTTTCCCTGACTTATGTTGGATTGGAGTTATATTAGTAAATTATTATGGTTTACAATCCAGCACTTTCCTTGACTTATGTTTTGTTTGGAGTTAGAATAGTTAATTATAATGGTTTACTATCCACCATTTACCCTGACTTACGTAGGATTGGAGTTTGAATAGTTAATTATTATGGTTTATTATCCAGCATTATCTATTTACTATTTTTAATAAGAATAATATATGTCATGTTGTAATATTCATTTCAACAATATAAATTAAAAACATTTTTATAACATTTTTACATACATATGACAAGTTTCTAAATTAAGAAATAAAAATTTTTAGATCTTTTTTTTTATTCATAGTTTAAATTGTTACTGCAAAGATTTTGAACATTTTATAAAACATTTAATATAATTTTTGTTAACAAATTATATTGCAGTTTTGTACATAAATACAGTTTCAATTATGCATACATTAGTATATTAAATTTTTATATTTTTTATAAAAATTTAATATATTACATATTTTTTATGACATTGATTTTATCACGATATGTACATAACATAAATTTAAATTTTTTAACATCTGAGAAAAATATTTAACAATGAAAAACATTTTTTAATATACAATAAACAATTAATATATAATTCTATTGAACATATTAATGTATATTTTACAATATTCATTTGTATTTTAAGAATAAAAAGTAAATTATTACTAAACATGGTAAATTTATATTTAAAGGATGGATTTAGCTATTAGGTCTAAGTATGCTAGACCTTCTATACTTGGGTACAGTCTAGTTTTTTGCTGGAGATATTCGTACATATTTAATGTTTGTTTACTTAGTTTAGGGCCAATTTTAGAAAGGGATTGCTCTATTCTGAGTTCTTGGTAGCTTTGTTCTTTTTTAATGCTTTGGATTAGTTTGTGAAGTGTTGGTTGACTTCTTCCTAAAGTGGCTTGGAAGGCATTATGCCATCCTTCAACTGCGTTGTTAGTTTTAGCTTTCTGTGCTATTGTACTAGCATACACATTCCACCATGGAATTTGAAATTTAGGTTGTCTACGGTGGCCTGAACGATGTAATCTTCCAACCCAGGTATCTTCAAAATAGTCCAAGAAGGGAGTTAGTATTTTCTCATTGGTGCGGTAGAAAGGGCTGTCAATTAATAAATTGTAGTAGTTAGCTACTTCTGTTGTTGGTACATATGCCAATGCAATCAACTTTTTTATTTGATAAGCAAAGTGACTGTTTGTACAATATTCAATGCTTAAGGTAGATTTTTGTAAGTGCCTCCATATACTTTGGTTGTAGTGATAATAACAACCTTGTATTGAGGTATGGGGATATATCTTAAGGATAGCTTGAATCATGGCTATTTCAAAGTCAATTATAATTCTTTGAGTATAGTAATTATCTGTTAATTCTTTGATCTTTGTTAAAAGTTCAACGTAGGTAGTATTTGTTTTGTTTGGCAGCAGAGTATAAATTAGAGGGATATTTGTATCTTGGTATTCCCCATGGATGGTGTAAAGTTGATAGAAAGGTTTGGGACAAACTTTAAAAGTCCCGTCCATCATCCATGCTTCACATGATTTAAGTTTTTGCAAATTACTATTAGTAGCAAAAAGTAAAACTCGTTTGTCATGACTCTGGTTGTCATACATTAGGAATATATCCTCATTATGTGTAATGGTATATTCAGGATATATTTTTATATCCTTAAAACTTTCTGGCGTTGGTGGAGTTGGATCTGAAGCACGTTTAGTTTTTGAAATTAATCTTTTTAAGTTGGGAATAGAAGGTAGCTGTCCTGTCACATGTTCTGGCACTTTGCTTAAAACATTTTTCAAAATACTAGTGCTTGTTTCTTGTGATCCTTTACTAGAATCTTTCAATGTTTCCAATGCTTCTCTAACTTCCACTTCTGTTACATTTGGTGGGTGGTTATGCTCACGTACATTTACCACATTGTTATCAACAGTTGTTGCTCTACCATAGCATGCACTTGAGTAATATTTGCTACATTTACAATGGGTCTTATTCGCTTTTACTCTTTCTTGGGTGTAGGTGTAACCCATGTAGTTCAGCATTAGTTTCCTTTTTTGCGAAGTAATGAAAGTAGCTCCAGTTGCCATGTCTAAGGTAGATCTGTGGAAAATATATATATGTATTTTTAAGAACATTGAAGACGATTTACAGAGATGTGTATAAGAGCAGGAAAAAGCGTGAACATATACTTACTATGTGGCTTCACTGGTAATTCTTTTATTCTTATTTCTCTTTCTGAATTGTCTTATTTTTAAGTTCTGTAGTAGTGTTAAAGAATAATTGAAAGACATGATTTAGTGTTATAGGTGTTTGATTTTACTTTCAGAATTGTTATACATACAGTGACTATACTTACTTGATGTAGTAGAAGATGTTGGTAGTGTAGTTGTAGATAGGTAAATAATTTTGTAGAGTCTGTGGAAAAAATAATCATTGTGTTACTTATAGTATTTGGATGATAGTAGTTGTTAACATATGAAGTAAATAGTACATTTACTTAGCAAGTTTAAATAATTTTTATCAGCTATCTAAGTAGACATGGATAAGGTAGTTTATAAATGTTTTTACATCTAATTTTTTGGTCGTTGTTGATAAGTTCAACATGTTTTGTTTTCACTCTAAAGAAGAACAGTTTTTAAATTAGGGAGTTTATCTACTTTTTGCTAAGTTCGAATGAAAAAAGCAATGGGATTTTACTTACTTGAAGTGTAGTATGACGTTTTGAAGTTGTAGTCGTAGGTTTGTATTCTCTTCTCTCAGCAAGGTAACCGTTTTTCTCCAAGTTTGTGCCAAAAATGGTAAATTACGTTAAGTGTGTAATTGTTTTTATATTAGTGAGTTAATTAATGGTAGGTTTTGATTGGTTCAATTAGTGAAATTTCAAAATCATTGGTCGAGAACGTAATTTCGAATTAGAAAACCGTTATTTTCGTAAGAGTTTGTTGCATCACTATTTGTTTGTTAAAGTACATTGTAAAAAGTTTTATATGTGCTTTTTTGTTTTATATGTAAATAGTTTATATGTAGAAAATAATGAAATGTGTTTCACATTTAGGCCATCGGAGTGTATGATAGTATCAGTAAATGTAATTTTTTTTAACATATATTATATATTTTTATATCAATAAGTATTAGGAAAACTAAATAATTATATGTTTTAATAGTTTTGTAAAGTAAAATAGTAAAAACAAGTGAGTAAAATAAAAGAATCGTGCATATCGAGTTGGTAATAAAAAGACGATATTTTTTGTATATTTCTATAAGCAGATAGGTCGTCGATGTTAGTGTAGTCGATATAAATGTCTAAGGTAATGATATTTAAAATAAAGTCGATAATGTAGTAGTCGATATTTATGTTGTAGATATTAGTGTGAACGATATTAGGGTTGTCGATAAAAAAAAATCGATATTTGTGTGAATTCTTGTTTAAGTATAGGATGACGATATTAATGTAAGCGATATTTTAGTGACGATATTTATTTCTGACGATATTTATGTTAACGATATTCCATCATGGAACCCTAGGAGCAAAGGTACTGGCCCCATAATATAGCCAGATCTCTTCTGCAGAAAGGCTTGCCCTAATGACCATGCATAATTCTTAAACAGAATGTTTTAAATACTTGTTCCCTTTAATTTATTTCTAATGTGAGTGATGTGTGTGAGTCTATTACAGACATTTTGCAGAGAAATGTTGTGTTTATGTTGCATGCAACATCCATAAAAAAAGTTTCCATGAGATCAAAACAGGATCTCATATATGAGAAATGGGAGGGTGTCACAAAGATTATTTGAAGTAATATTAGTGAGTTGCTGCTGTGTTACAATAATGAAACACAATTCGCTGTCCCTGACTAATAGATGTAACAACTTTAGAATTTGGATGTCCAGGACCCCTAAAATCTTTAAGAAGTCCGTGACTGGTTCACAATTGGCTATAACAATCCTAATTCATTGGCATATCTTTCCTGGAAATAGAATATGTGTTGTGGTAGCCATTATCAGAAGATGTTAATTTGACATCACTTCCTAAACTCTGTGATATATCATAGTATTCTGGTACCCAAATGACATGTTTTGATATACATTATTGGTGGAGGTAATATTTTTATGTGAGATGATAAGGTTAGACTATGTAACCGTAGGAACCCTGCAGATACATAGAGATACTTACTTAATGTGGCCAGGAGAAATATGTTGGAAGAAGCAATAAGCGCCAGCCTAAGTGGAATGCAATATTACTCGATGGTGATTTGTTTGGTGGACAAGGCTCCATGGGGCAGATTTACAAGAAAGTGACGCATCTGTAGAGATGCGTCACTTTCCCTGCGCCAACATGCCAAATCCTTGCGTCACCATGGATGCGCCGTATTTACAATACGGCACACCATGGCGCAAGGATTGACAGATGCGTCAGAAATTCTGACGCATCCGTTGACGGAAAAGTCACGCATTGCTGGAGTTGTGTCGCAAGCACTACGCAACTCCAGCAATGCTCAGGGCCGCCCTATGCCTAACATGCTGCGTCAAATCTTACGCCTGCTTCAAGCAGGCGCAGGGTTTTGACGCAGCATGGACGTAAAAGTGACTCAGTGAAATCTTGTAGATTTCACTGCGTCACTTTTACGGGGATTCCTGCGACGGAACGCCCACCCTGCATACATTAAACCTGACGCATCTCCCTAGATGCGTCACGTTGTAAATGGGCCGCAACTTATACGCTGCCGCTGCGTCACAAAAGTGACGCAACAACGGTGCAAAAGTGACGCAAGGGGCTTGTAAATCTGCCCTCATGTGTCTATCCAGTTCAAATCATTTGATTATCACACTGTGATTCATTGATATATTTAAATGTGTGGCTATTTCAAGGGAAAAATTAAACCAGCTACTGTCTTACCCACAGACAACACATTTCCTTATTCTTGTTACTGAGAACAGTGGGAGTGTTCTATTATGAATGTTCTGAATGTTTTCTATACAAATACACACTAACCCACTCTAGAGGTGTGAACATGTGTGCAGAGAACAGCATGAATTGCATCTGAATGAAGGGAAGCAGGCACAGACATGGGCGTCTGGGGATACAATAGCATATGCAAACAGCTAGATTTTGATTTCTTTCCTCTTGTGTGTCTTTAAGGAGGCACAATGTTGCTCTGCATCTCTGGGGAAAATCTGAGTTGCTTTACTACACAAGTAGAGCTTTATTGTAAAGGTTGTCTTTGGAGGAGAATCCCGGTTAGGAATGGTTTAAAAAAAACAGGGGTGTGTCTTAGCAGCAGTCGTGTTTGCCTTATTTGTAGCTAAAATCCCTAGTAGTTATCAGAGATTGAGACACTTCTCTCAAAATGGATGCTGTTCACATTCCCTCTTTACTTTATGCAGACAATCTTCTTTTATTAGATTATTCATCTATTGCTTGACTAAGAAAATTGTAAACTTTTCATACATACTATTCGGATAGCCATCTGACAGTAAATCATGACAAAAGTAAGATTGTATTCATATAATTTTGTTCTGGCAATTGGGTGGTAAAAAAGTTGAGGAAATAAAATGATGCAAATCTGACCTTTTGTAAATCTCTGAAATGGTCAGATGGCCTGAATTGAGAAGCAGCGTGGGCCTTGGCATTAACAGAGGGATTTCACAAATTTAATGCTGACTTTGGTGGTTCTTTATTGCTGCCAATTATAACAGCATTTAAGACCAACATTCTTCTCCAGGTTTTGTGTTGAATTGGATCATTAGCTTCAGATAATAAAACCTTCTTAACAAAGAACCTCTCTTTGAAATTTATATTGAGTCTTCCTTCCTACACAACGATTCAGGTTAGATTCAAGCTTGATTTTATCTCATGGAACGATTCAGAAAATAGGGATTTATTAAGATACCTTTATTCGCTATCATCAGAGGAGCAAAATAAAGTCTCTAAATTGGGTTTAAACAAGCTCCAAACTACTGAAAAAAGACGGGCTTTCGTAGTAGTAAAGTGGATAAAAGTGTTAGAAGATTTCCCTCCAAGTGAGCACAGGAACCTTTAGGGAATCAAATATACAAGAGTAGAGGTCAGGCCTATTTGGAAAAGAAGGTGTTCATTTCTCTTACTTTAAACTCTTTGGGTGCAAAAGATATCTTTCTATACATCTCTCACTTACCAGATCAAATAATGACAACAGAGGTATTTAAATTTAGGCTATAATTGAAATCCCAATTATCTTTCTCTGTTATGGCATCCAGAATATTGGAAAGCAACAGAAAAATGTTTTTTAAGTGTAAAATGCATATTGTTTCAAGTCCTTCTGGACTGCTTGTTTTATTGCTGTGTATCATCAATATTTGAAACCATTATTAATAAAGTATGGTGTATGTCTTGCTGCCTAGCTAGTAGATTTTCAGAAGAGATGCAGTATCTGAAAGTAGCTATTGGGCAGGGTTGTTTCTTACTGTTGGTAAAGAACTAGTGTAGGGTAACTACATTTTATTTATATGTCTAGATTTATATTACTTTAATGTTTTGTTTTGCTGTTCAACGGTCTATTATTTCCTACTAATAGATGGAAATTTTACTCTATCTCTCAACTCTGACTAATGATTGAGGCAAAAGTGTACCTGTTGTTCAGTACATAAGAGGTCTAGTAGCCTATAGTAATACACCTCAAGACAGCACAGATGTTACATGGTGTTGGCACTCAGGAGTGTAGTCATGGCAAAATCTATGCCTGTTCATACAATCTAGAAATTGGTAACAATTAACATAAAATATATAACTTTGATTCTTCTGAATTGTCCAGATATGATTTTCAGATATTCCAAGACAAAATATCTTGTAATAGAGCAATACATTGCCTAACTGATTGAATTAAAGTAGACATAGCTCTGCGTAAAATGACTTCCTGTAGTAACCTGGTGTTTAAAGCAGTTTATAGCCGCATTGCCTGACTGTGTGAATAATGTATTGGAAGTGTAACTCTTGAACAGTTTCAATGAAGCTTGGAGATACTCAACATTGTATGCCTATGGCCTTTGGGCACACAAAACTCTCCTACTGGTCCCCCCAGATGGTATTAATTGTATTGAACATTCTTAAATATTCTGAGAAGTGAAGTTGGTCATGATCTTCAATGAAGTGAGTGGTGTCCGATACTCTAAGAGAAAGAAACACTGAGCTGTTTAGTCCCTAGTCCCTCACTAAATGTAGCCTCTGCTCTATTCCTGCTGATCACTAGATTTTACTTTTTACTGTCCCACCGCCTACTTAGCTTTCCCCAGTAGCCTTTCCCTAACCTATGCACATATTTTATTAACCTCCCATGCTTGGCACCAACAAGTACCTTCTTCTTTGTCCCAGCACAGTTTCATATACAAAATAGCTCTTTAATTCCCTCATAATCTTATACTGTCCCAGCATTATTTTCTTTGGGCTATCATCACTTTTACTGACCAGCTTCTCTTTCATTGCTCCACAATTCATTTATTGGTGAACTCTTCATTGTTAAATTATAGCGTTCATGGGCACCTCACCTCTTACTTAGTTATATCACCTCTTTAAATGTCACATAATTTCTTTCTGACCTCAAATTAACTTTCTGTACCACAAGACCTCTTTGACAGAATCAGCAAATCTTTCACTGTTACATAATCACTTTCATTACTCAAGAACTGCTTTCTATGCCCCCCCTTATTTAACTAAACCACATTAATTCAAAAACCCTTTTGGTTATCATCTAATATTACCATACCACTTTCATTGCTGCTGCAACTCTCTTTTGAGTTTCTTCCACTCACATTTGTTTCTGCATCACCTCTTTTTAATGTATTTTAGTTAACTGGCTAGGTTGCATCAGTGCACGATTTTAGATTAAATATTCTACATATGGAAACATGTCCCAGGATTGGCCACATATATTGATGTTTAATCCACACTGATTTGGAGGCACAGTCCTTATCAGTTATAACAAAAAAGTCCATTTAAAGCACAACTTCATATTGCCAATATCTGTGTGGATTGGGTAAATGTGTTTTAGTCACCTTATTTGTTGGTCACCAATATCTCCTCTCCACCAGTTTGCTTTCCTAAATTTTGAAGTCCGTTTATGCCCTTCACTGTATTATCTATTTCATTCCTACTAATGTCTGCTAACTATTTAGAAAAACATCTGTTTTAATGTCCGTGGTGACCCATTTTAACTGTCTTCACACTTTATTCCAACCATCATTTTAATATGGAGGCTTTTCTGAATTCTAGCACCTTGCAGTTGACAGTTTACTAAATAGTGCACCACTAATGGTCTTATATTTTGTTCCCGTGATACCTGTAACAATTCACTGATAGCACCATACAGATCTACTTAGTAATCTGGTGGGATCAATGCACTAGTGATTCTTGTGATGAGTGCCAGTTCTTCTTTTCAAAGGGTCACATTTTTCAGCATGTCCTTCAGATATGTAATACCATTCTCCTGGCTGCAGTCCCTAAAGAATTACTTAGAGTCTCTTGGGTATGTGTAGTCAAGTCTTTCCAGATTGACTCGTCACCTGTTACACATTTCCACTGTCTTAGTACAGCTAGATGCTTTGGAATCATCCTGTCAGGTGGTTTTGCAAGTCTAACTCAAGTATCTTTGTTTGGGCATCCTGTTCCAACTGTAGTTTATTTGTAGTGTCTGAGAATGTAGCATCCTGTACAGTCAGAGGACTGGATGCCTTGTCAAATAGTAAGAAAGGGCATATCAAAAAATAGTTGTGTCCCTGGCATCTTACCATGTTATTCTGGTGTGTTAACAAATTATTGTTCTGAACATATTGACACTGTTCAGATTTCTGTGGGCACAGTAGCTGAAATAAATATTAGCATTCTTATTATTCTTGATCCAGCCACATTTTCATGGATTTCCACATTTTCAGATATTGTTAATTAATCCTGGAGGATTTAAAAAGTGAATTCCACAGTGTTGAGGTGTAAAACCTCAAATGTCATGACCAAGAAGTATCACTAGATGTCAAAGGACAGAAAAGCAGTTCCCAGACTGGGTTTGCCACCATAGGGGTTATAAAATATGACACATTTGGAAGTATGATGCCACGGTTTCTATGTGCGCTTGACCAGTGACTGGAAGTAAATAATTAATTAAAGTAATCCTCTGTAAAAAGCTGGAATTCTGCAGTTAGAGGCAATGGTAATCAGAGATACTAACGTAACAGCCTACAAAAAAGTATTCTCCAACAGTGATGTCTAGGTGGAATGTCTTCATCTTATTACATATAAAGTCACCAATTCTTCACAGAAAGAGAGCTAGGACTACGCATAGGTTTTCGTCACATCGAGAGAATGCAATTTATGACATATTCTTTTAGATGCAAGAAGAATTTGTGAAAGAAATACACTTGAAACAACAACTCTCAGCAGGTTTAGAGTCCACCCCAAGACTCTTTCTCACATATGAGATTTTAGTTTAGCTGTTGCCAATTTGAGGGTTGACACTCATGAAATTAACTGTCTCCCAGTTGGTTAGATTGAAATGGTTGGTAATTAAGTGATACATTCGTGTTTGAGTGGGATGTATTTAAGCAACATAAGAGTTGGCATTCGGTAACGAATAAGATGATTTGCGACTTTGGAATGTTGATTTCAAGAAGAACAGGACTTGGCACCAAAATGGCTGACTGTGAAAGTTGCTGACGTTCTTCTGTATGTTAACATAAAAGGGTTATATAGGAAAATACATTGGTTTGTTTACCAACGAAGACGCACCTAAATGCTGGGTATGGCTGTGTTGTAAAGGAAGTTGTCTATCAACTGCTGGTATGTCTGGTGGTGGATTTAATTATGCCTTGATGTCAATAGGCAAGTTATTTATTTTACACAGAAGTCTGAAAATCCTCCATTTCTTTGGTAGCTTCCCAGAAATACAGTAATATCCTAGACTAGCTAAATTACCAAGTTGCTTTGCCAAATATGTTATAATTAATAGTGGAGGAGAAAGAGAAAGAGAGGGGAGAAGCGTAATGGGTATTTTGGAAATGTTGTTGTTTATTGCCATTTAGGGTTTCGTATGTCATGATAAATCACAGGCTGAAAGACAGAGTGGTTTCTAAATGTCACAAACTCGAAATGGTGATATGGTAACATAATACTACATAAGCTACCTGTTACATATTTTCATATGACATGTCAATGTGAGTGTAGTAATTGAAAGCAGCAAGCTGAATGCTGCACTATACTGTTCTATTGTAGAACAAATAAAGAAATGCATTTAATTATGTAGCCAAGAATATGGTTTCTGATATAATAATATGCTTTCTTAAGATTCATTCTGTCTATGGAAATGTGAGCTCTGAAAACAAGGCGGAGCTAACAATGGGGCTGTTGCAATTAGAGAGAGCCTCCATGAAATAATATTTCACACTTCTTTCTCTCACGAATTGTAATAGGGTTTTCTGGTGCATAACACGGTGGCAAATTGTCAATTTAAACTCAATTGGTGTCCAACTTGTAATCCTCGTGTGTGCACAAATGAGAATTTGTCCCCAAAACGTGATGTGCAGCCATTCGTTATCAGAGCCTCTCTGTTTCAATAAACATTACCCTGTTTCATGCTACTCTAGAAGTCAAATAAAAGAAAACATGTAATCTTGGTGGTTTGGTGACATTTACAAACACTTGACTTTTTGCCTCTTTGTTTATGGCGCCACCAGAACCTCTCAATGGCAGAGTGTGACCATAGTACATGTATACCGACACCTATTTTGTATTCCCTCTCTCTCCCACTCTGTCAATCTCCCCCTCTCTGTATCTCTGCACGAATATATATATAATTTCATATTTCCAAATTGAGTGAATGAGTGTGTGTATGTGGGGGGGGGGGGGTTGTGTGTGTGTGTGTTTGAGAACGACATTTTAAGGAGCCTGATCTCAGGTTGTACATTTTGTGGTAATTAATTTGTCGCATTAGTTAGTTACTTGGATTTTGATGTCCCAATTAAATGGGTAAACAAAATATCTGTTACGTTGGCACAGTTATGATTCAGAACGTATGGACTATACAGAAGTCAGTATCCAGCAAGCCCTTTGCTGCTAAAGAATACTTGAATATTGGCAGTCTCGCTATCTGACATGATAAATAAAAGTTACATTCTATCAAATAAAATTTGACAACGTAGCTGCTATTTCCTTGGCGTTATCTGTTCAGTGAAAAGATGGAGCACAATTCAGAGACCTTTATTGCCATCGATATGTGACAGAGCCTGAAAAAGTAGCTGCTGACAAGATTCATTTGCCTGCATACGTCATGCACCAAGAGGCATTTTATTTTCACATCATGTCTATTTTATGTTTGACCGTACAGTGTGGCAAGTCTTCAAATCAACCACAATAATTTCAAATCGGAGAAAAAAATGTTAAATTGCACTTTAAGTTGAGACCAGCAAACCACTTTACGGCAAGCTGTGTTTAGCATTGAGTCCAAACTGTAAATGTGATGAGTTAACCTGCCCCTTTCTTCTGTAGGTTTTCCAGCTCCTGAGGTCAGCTGGTTTCGGGATGGCCAGGTAATCTCCCCTGCAAATCTGCCCGGCGTGCAGATCTCATTTAGCGAAGGCCGCGCTAAATTGACGATCCCCGCCGTGTCAGCAGCCAACAGTGGAAGATATTCCGTACTAGCCACCAACGGAGCCGGACAAGTAACTAGTACAGCCGAACTACTCACGACAGGTATGGCAGACTACCAACCCCCCCAAAAATGGGATACCTGTAACACGCTGGGTGGCCTATTGGGGTTGGGGTTGGGCATGTGTGTATGTGTGTGTGTGTGCGTGTGTATATATATATATATATATATATCCAAATACGCAGCGCTCCTTCTGGGGAGCAAAGACCCATGGGAGGTTGCGTGAAACGCTGGCGGAGAAACCAGCAATTAAATCCCAAATGTAGCAAGCAATTGTACACGCACTCAGGAAGCAGCCAGGCAGTTTACGATACCAATGATGATTCATTACTTCATAAATCAACCCATTCCAAATGTAGATGCACTCAGGAAGCAGCCACGCAGTAACTAGTACAGCCAAACTACTCACAACGGGTATGGCAGACTGCCAACCCCCCCAAAAATGGGATACCTGTAACGCGCTGGGTGGCCTATTGGGGTTGGTTAGTATGTGTGTATGTGTGTGTGTGTGTGTGTATATATATATATTTATACACATACATATAAAAATCTCCTCAAAATCCCACAACCTCTCAACCCATACCCACCCTAAACCCTAACATTACCTTTGCCACCCCAAAACCCATACCTACCCTAACCCCTAAATTACCTTTGCCACCCCAAAGCCAATACCTGCCATAAACCCTCAAATTTCCCTTGCCACCTCAAAACCCATATTAGCCTTCCCACCCCAAAACCCATACCCATCCTAAACCCTAAAATTACCCTTGCAACCCCAAAACCCGTACCCACTCTAAACCCTAAAATTACCCTTCCCTCCCCAAAACCCATACCCACCCTAAACCCTAAAATTACCCTTACCCTTACCATCCCCATCCCCAAACCCATACCCACCTTAAACCCTAAAATTACCTTTGCCACCACAAAACCCATACCCACCCTAAACCGTAAAATTACCCTTGCCCTCCCAAAACCCATACCTACCCACCCTAAATTTACCCTTGCCACCCCAAAACCCATACCCACCCTAAACCCTAAAGTTACCTTTGCCATCCCAAAACCCTTACCCACACTAAACCCTAAAATGACCCTTGCCATCCTAAAACCCATACCTACCCTAAACCTTAAAGTTACCCTTGCCATCCCAAAACCCTTACCCACCCTCAACTCTAAAATCACCCAAGCCACCGCAAACTCTATACCCACCCTAAACCCTAAGATTACCCTTGCCACCCCAAAACCAATACCCAACCCAAGCCCTAAAATCTCCCTTTGCGCCCAAAAACCCATAGCTATCCTAAACCCTAAAATTACCCTAAAGCCCTTTAAAAAAAAGACCTGCAAGTAAGTAGGTATAGTTAGAACCTAGTTTCCAACTTTGGCATCGTTTGATGAATCCTCGCAAAAGTTTCAAAACTATATGACACTCACTTTAGCTGCTGTCTTGAAAGTTTCGTGGTTATCCGTCATGCTAACATTTAAAATGCATCCCATACCCATCCTAAAATCTAGAAAATGCCCTCTCTAAATCCATGTATATATAAAATGGCTGTTTCCCTAACTGAGATGATTCAGTATTTGGAAAGCTGATTCACATGGTACTAATCCTAAAATATAAAAATCCACAAAAGTAATTAAATGTAACTATATTACCGGTATTGTTGAGCAACGTGCTACTGTGACATATTTGTTTGAACGTTTTCTTTCAATCATCTGTATAAATTTACATTTCTTCATTGTTTGTATTGATACATTTTGTTGACTGGGATTTATTTCCCCAACTTACAGCTGAATCAGCACCTCCAAACTTTATACAACGACTACAGAGCTTGACAGTAAGACAAGGCAGCCAAGTTCGCCTTAACGTAAGAGTGACTGGAATCCCTACACCTGTGGTGAAGTTCTACAGAGAGGGAGCTGAAATCCAGAGCTCCCCTGATTTTCAAATTTTACAAGATGGAGACCACTACAGTTTAATAATTGCAGAGGCGTATCCTGAAGATTCTGGAACCTATTCCGTAAATGCTACGAATAGTGTTGGACGTGCCACTTCCACAGCTGAACTCACAGTTCAAGGTACAGATTGCACGTTCCACCCACAAACCAACATGTACTCTGGACTAAAGTCACTATGCTTCTTGTGTGTTTGTTGAATACCCTTGGTTGCGTTTTGATTTCTTCAGTTTTAGGTACAGATTTGGACAAGCTATCAATATTAGAGTTTACATTCTTTAAGTAACCATTGCACTAGTCTTTTTCTACATACTTATTCTTAACTTCATTCATATTGAATAGAGCTGTGAAATAGAGGCTCCTGGATAAAACACATTGCCACAGTCACCAGCTTCTTGCAAGCTTTTAATGTTTCAACTAGGAGATCCATGCCAATTGCCAGGGCGTCATCTGAAGCAGCCATTTGGTTGAATGTAGAACTCTTACCCGTGGGCTATTTTAGAAAGTGATATATTCAACATGCCTACCAAGTGCCCCATCGTAACGGCTGGCGTCTCTAGAATAGATGTTTAAGGGGGGCACACGCTGGGTCACAGGTAAAAGTGCTGGGGCCACATACAAGTATACATAACTGCTGTGCAATGAAAGGTGTTTGGACGAATTAATATGTTTGGCAAGGCGCAGTGTCTGTTTTACTGCCTGTCTCCTGGTACATTCACCAGCTGTAGTGGTCGGGCTGGGAGAGAAGGACAAACAGGGCTGAATCACGATCCCCATCCGCCGCCCTCTCTAGCCATCCCAGTCATCCCAATTTATGTCAATAAAAGGATCCCATACCACTTCTTATATTTAGGTATCAACCAGGGGCTTTGAAAATACCTTTCTGTTTAATATTAAGAAAATATACCTTCCACATGCCCCATCCTAACTCTATCACTGAAGACATTCTTCAGTTTCTTCGTTTGGATTCGCATATGGATTGGTTACTTGCCTTGGTTCCACCTGTTGCCTTTACCTTCAAACACAGGCCACGCCCACTTTGTATATTGTGATTAGCAAAACAATGTGATTGACAGCCCATGAGATCTTTGTCCTCCGATTCGGTTCACCCCACAGTTTGTGTCCTTTATAATAATTTTTAAAAAATAGTTTTTTTCTTACGCTTTAAACATAAAGCAAACACTCACATAGTTAATAAAAAATGCATTGTGTCAGATACTATTCCGCTAGCAGATGGGCAAGTGTTGGTAAATACATTAGTCACACTGGCACTGTACTAAAGAGAGACAAGCTACATTTATGTTTTCAAGGTGTTTTGACAATTTGCTGCTAGGTATGGGACGTCCTTTATATACAAAATATGCCAGTCTTCACCACAGATTACATGTTCCCAAAAATAGTTCTTCCTGTAGTGTTATTACATACACTGTGTATAACCCTACAAGGTTCTCAAGCGACATTATCACTACCTAATTATTTGTCATTTATTTGAGTAGATAACATGAAAATATATAGTAACCTGGTGCGCAAATGTGAAGTGAATCAATTCACTTAAGTTTAAGGTTTTTATTACATAGTGGTTACAGAAAAGCTTTTCCTTTAATATGTTATATAGTTCTCAGCATCACACAAATCATAACTGATAAAGGTAGCCTCAAAATGTTTTAGCCAGCCAAGGACATACATAATTGTGGTCCATGAACCAACGTCATATTTTTTGACTGCTGCTCACTTTTATTTTCATAGCTGATGAAGAAATACCCGCTAAAAAGACAAAGAAACTTGTGTCTACTGCTCAGATTTCCCAAACAAGACAAACAAGAACAGAACAGGTAAACCTCTATCCTCTTGAAGAGTTATAAGAAACAAGATGCTCATTTTGAAAACGAATTTCACATGGATGTTTCTCGGTTACATTACAGAGGGTTGAATCTCATTATGATGCTAGATCCACAACCACTGTTGAAATGCTTGTAGAAGGCAGCCTAGGACTACAGCTGCACCACAAACAGCCTCCTCGAACACCTCCAAAGCCTACGTCAAAGTCTCCAACGCCGCCAATGGTTGCTGCTAAAGTTCACATGGCACGTCAACAGTCTCCATCGCCTATTAGACAGTCCCCTTCACCTGTACGATCAGTGAAGGCGCCAATACCATCACCCGTAAGGTAAACGATGTAAACTTTCCCTACTCTGCAAAAACGGTATCACATTATCTTCAATATTTTGGACTGCTTTGTCACTGTTATAGAGACGAGAGCCCTGATATAGCCAGCAGGTGCCTGACTCTGCTTCTTGATGCGCTGTGTGATGAAACCCAAGGAGATACCAAAGATAGTGACTCGACTGAAACAGTATCATGATAAAAAAAACATGCTAAACTTGAAGATAGAATTGGCCAACTCAATATCTAAAACACCTGTAGCTGGTGTTATCAGCCCCATCGGCATTATGTGGTCTCTCTTATTGAGGGTCTTACTGTATTAACAATCATTGCTGTTTAGAATACATGTACGTATGTGTACCTATATGTCTATATCTATCTATCTATCTATCTATCTATATATATATATATATATATATATATATATATATATATATATATATATATATATATATATATATATATATATATATATATATATATATATATATATATATACATATACATATACATATACATATATATATAACAAGGGAACTCTGGATAGTTCCCAGGTGTAGAAGGAGAGGAGCTCTTTTATATGGTCTACCCTACAACACCATCTATATTTTGGATTAAAATATATATATATATGTGTGTGTATATATATACCCCCATGTGTCTATGTATATATATATATAAATATATGTATATATATATATATTTCTCTCCTTTCAGTAGGGTCCTTTCTACCAAATATCAGACAGGAATTACGAGACTTAAACTGACTTAAGAAGCCGTAAAGCTTCCAACACATTTATCGAGGGTCAATGAGAATAGTTATTTTACAGCTGTTTAAGGATTAGTGCAGCAATTGTTCTTCTTCGTCCTATTGACACTTGAATACTCATTTCATTGATTAGGTCAGTGTCTCCGGCTGGAAGACTCTCTACGTCACCCATTCGACCAGTGAAATCTCCTGCGGTGGTCCGTAAAGCACAGCCCACCACCCCAGCGGACACGCTTCCACCGTGGAAGCAAGAGAGCTACGTGGCTGAAACGAGTAAAGTCTCCATGCACACGAAAATCGAAGAAACGTTTGAAGGAACATATAGAGGGCAGGAGCCGGGGACAGCTCCCACTGCTCCACCAGAGGTAAAGAGAATCCCAGAGAAAACTGCAGTAAGCTTTGTCCATCACAGTGTTATGTGTTGTAGCCGGAGCGGAGACTCCAGACTTGTCCTATAACCACCTATGTATATGACTCTGCTGGATAGTATATATAGTATCTGTTGTAAGGTTCATGTTGATTCTATCTGTGCTTTCTATGTGCAATCTGTGAAACGCATGTCTTTTTATGTAAATACCATAGGTTCACAAAGAAAGTGGGAAAACAGTGGCAGTAGCCACCGTGGTCGCTGCTGTTGACCAGGCCAGAGAAAGAGAGCCCGTTCTGAGTGCCTTGGAGCAGGCTGCTAAAAGGCCGGCTGCGGTCCATATTATACCTGCTGCAGTCCATATCCCGCCTGCTGCAGTCCATATCCCGCCTGCTGCAGTCCATATTCCGCCTGCTGCGGTCCACATTCCGCCTGTAAAGGAACAGGTAGAAATAACCCTTGCTCCTCTGCTACCCCCATTCCACCTGTAGCTAGTAGAACAACCGTAACCAGAGCTACGCCTAACACACACCTGTTTGAGTGATTTCAAAATGTAACAATTCCGTCCTCACTTTATCACCCCTTTATTTTCTTCTCTTTATTTTTAAATTTTTTTCTTTCTTTATTTTTTTGAACGCGTGTGCCATTTCGGTTTCTATAAGCATTTGCCATTACTTTTGCTTGAAAGAGCTTCTTAAGAAAACCCTTTCTTTCCCCTTATAAATATCAGATCAGAATCGAAGCTGAGAAAACCTCCATAGCTTCTTTATCCGTTACTACTGAAAGAGCGGTACAGAAAGAGACAGTAACAAGAACTCTAGAAGAGACATCGACTAAAAGAGAACAGATGTATATGACGCAGCAAAAGGTGAATACACCCTCTGGCCTTTTAGAAGTCACTGGAACACTCCATGCAATTTTACACTGAACCATTTGAGTATTGCTGTATTGCATAATCATGAGATCTCTTCACATTTGCTTACTAACACCAAGCAAAACTCCTTTAACGTGGTTCTTTGCATATTTCATGATGGAATTATGTAGTAAGCTTGTTTAATGTTGTATTTTGCCACGACTATCTAGATTATCGATAGCCCTGAGAAAACAGGAGCAGTTGCCACAGTCCTGGCTGCTTTAGAGGAAGCCTGGTCTCGCGAGACTCTTCAGACAGACACTCAGTTGACAAGCACACAGTTAGTTGCTGCTCAGGTAGTTAAAAAGCACATGTATGTTACACTGATAGCCAAAAATTCCTGCAGTTTTCTTTTTATCACAAGTGGTGCACGCCTGCCCTTATGGAGCACTAGACTTGTGTGGTTTCTGCCTGCACCGAATTCACAAAAATGAGGTAGCATGATATGGTTTGCACATGCACATTCGTGCAAAATCACTGCATGCGAAACACCCTGTATTTCTCTTACTGATTTTAAAGAAATCACTTAAACCACTCAAGAAAACTCCAGATGTTAGTTTACATAATTATGTATTAGGAATTAAGAACACACATGTGCTGTGTCCACAAGCCTGCAATTAATTCACCGCCTTCTGGGTGCTCTGTCATTCACTGGATCCAGGTATGTCCACTTGAATAGTATGTCGGTCTGAAACTGGAATGTCTGTCCACTCTTTAATTTTCACATGTGCAAAGTATTCACGTCTGTGTGTGCATTTGTTTCCTGTCCAGTTGTTAAAATATGGATACAGATAGTATATATGTTTCGTTCAACAGTGACCCCCAATGCAGGAAATAGTAGAATACCCATGCATGTTGTAAGCTCTTTAATGACTTTTCTTGAATTGCTTTCTGAAAGTATTTGTTCTGTCATTCCTTATAACTATCTTCTCTGCAATAATACTGTTGGTTTTCCAACCACTTCTTCTCTCTTCTTCCATAACATCTTACGTCGTTCTTCTTATTCCTCAGTGTTACATATATTCTTGGTGTGCGTAAAGGTGTATATTGTTTACCTGTATAAATCAATGTGTTTTTTTTCTGTGACCGAGTCTCTTAAGTTTTCAAATGCTACCTTTGTCTAGATCGGCACAGGGAAAAAAGCTGAGGCTGTGGCTACGGTTGTTGCTGCAGTTGACGTAGCCCGCATTAGAGAGCCAGAACCGGCCGAAGAGTACGGCAGAGAGAGTTTGGAGTATACATATAAGCAGCATGTTTTAGCAGAGAAAACAGTTGAACACCCACCTGAACGCCCTACTGTCACCAAACCAGTTAAACCTGCCCCAGTTCATGTTACGCCTGAAATCAAAGCACCTCCCACAGACTATGTGGTGACGCCCGTCGTGCAGGTTAGGCTCAATTTTTACCCAAGTCATTGGAAGTACATCAAGAATTGCCTTTCCAGTGTGGTGTGAGCACTGATCACTCAAAAAACTCTTGTTGGTTCATGTAGATTAAAAGAACACCTGAACCACCAGCTGAATCACCAGTCCGCATGATCCAACCACCTCCCCATTCTCCAGTTCCTCATTTCTCAGTTGCCAAAATCACTGTTCCCAAGCCAGACCATACTTATGAGGTAAGACGTGGTGGAAGAGCATGACAGGCATGCAGGCACAAACTAAATGAATCCCCGGTTATCATACAAAAACATAGCCCATGATAAAGTCCTCAAAAAACCGAAAACACACTTGGCCTTGAGCATTTTGGCCATTCTTCTTTACTCCGTCTATGCTTTTCCTTTGTAATTCGAATCCCATATTTGTTTAAAAAAATGCTGTAGCATCATCTGCCTGACCTGCAACTTCCAGCCATTGAAAGTAGACGCCTTCCCTATTGAAGCTACCCTACAGCTATTAATCTAACACTACTCCCTGTAACTCTTAATGTTGCAGTGTTCATACTGCATACTAAACCAGCTGATAATTAACATGTACTACACCAATAATCATAATCTAATTTCATACTTCTAATAGCCAAAACCAATGCTTTACTGCAATTTACAATTATGCTTTTCCCTCATTTTTTGCGCGTTGATTAATTTTTTTACATTTAAGTAGTTCATGCCTAATCCATTACTGCAAATCATAGTAGTACTATCACTTTCAACTACTTATTGTTGACTTTAAAGATGCGCTGCATGTTCCTGACGCACAAGTCCATCCACAGGGAAGGGCTGTGCCAGGAAGAAGTGCAAAAGAAAGCAAATTGTGTGATATAGTTCTGAAAACATGTGGCAGTAACTCCGCTAACACACGACTAATGCATAAAGAAAGACAGTTTACCAATAACTCAGTCAGAAAAGGACATTTCGCAATACTTGTGGAATCCTTTGTGGATGAAACATCTTTTTCCGATAAGAGACTAGTGCATCTTACAAAAAAAGGAGGTAAAAGAAAGTGACAAACTGTGTAACACTTTTTCTCTTGGGTTGGTTAGGTTTCCATAGCAGGGACTGCGATTTCCACTCTGGAAAAAGAGCTGACAGCAACCATTGCTCAGAAGGTCATAAAACCAGTGAAACCTCCTTCTGTAAAACCAGCTGAGCCCAGAAGGGTGCCAGAGAAGGTGGTATATCAGCCTTTCCCATTGGGAGAGACAACAGAGACATATAAAACACGTTATGATCTTGAGATGAAAAGAGACCTGGAAGTGAGCATTACAACTGATGTGGCCTATGAAGAGCCATTAGCGAAGCACATTAAAACAGAGGTTTGTGATCCGGTAACTTGCGCTCAATCTACATGTAAAGTAGAATCTCTTATAGCACTCTAACTTGTATACCTCACCCCCTCACCACAAGTCCCACCCTAGACCCTACTCATGTCTGTCTCCCCCCCACGTAGTTGTTTTGTCAAGCTGTCCTATGCTTTTAACCATATTATGTGTCCGCAAACAGCTGGTAGTCCCTATAAAGGAAGCAATTTTCTTCACACACTCTTATGTGGTACTGTGTGATATCCTCAATTCTTGAGCTCTGGATCCTTTCTAATAACTCCATTTTATTTTGTAGGCAGCGAAACCTGTACAGACACCAGAACCAGAACACATTCCTGTGACTCCTCCAACCATAGTATCAGTAAGTAGGGTGTCAGAGAATGCGCACATTTGCTGTTTGATCTTAACTGCTAAAGTTTTTGTTTATCTGTGCACATTGTCCACATTGAGTGTGATCAGGGATGAACTAGAGGAAGGGAATGATGACTAGGCTATAGTTCATTCCTCACTCATGCAAATGGCAAAACAATCCATACCCTGTTCCTAATACTGATCATTGTACGGGGGACATCTCCTCTTAGTCTCACCAGTAATGACCCAGGACTAAAAATGATATTCCCTTTCTATGGATTGAGAAGTTCCTAAATGGTTTATATCCCAACAAAGTTTTTGAGGTTGTTGGGGTCGGCAGAAGTTTTTTTTTAGGAGGGGTCTGACCTCTGCATGTTTCCATACATATAGGAAGGTTGGTGTAAAGACGGGGGTGTTGAGGATGCTGCTGAGTTCCATACTGATTAGGTTGGCTCCGAGGTGGAAGAGATGGTGGGGGCAGGGATCGTTGGGTGCCCTGTAGTAGGTGGATGCCACAATAGCTGTGGTGGTTTGGGTGGTGTACATCTGTACAGCCCAGCCAATGGAATCCGTCTAGGTTGATTAAACAAGCCACCGATCCCTGCCTTGTGGAAGATTTTTGAATGGATACAATGAAAGGGCAGAAAAGATACCATTTACTCTGCATAGAACCTGAAATAGACAAAATGAATAAAAAGAAATCCAGTCAAAACTTATGAATGGGAATATGGACCCCTTCATCATTGGCAGCTGGGCCACACAAGGTACCTCAATACCCTCATCACCATGTTAACAGACAGTAGCAACCTTTTGTTTGCTAATTCTAGCATTCTCACATGCATACACATTAGTCACTAACTCAAAAAACATTCAAATAATACATTTTTTTCATATTCACACACTTTCCTAATTCATATTGTTATTTATATTGCTTACTTTAGGGTCTGAAAAATGTGACTGTTATTGAGGGTGAGTCTGTCACTTTGGAATGTCACCTTTCCGGATATCCGTCTCCAACAGTGATGTGGTTCAGAGAGGATTATCGCATTGAAACATCAATTGACTTCCAAATTACCTTTGAGGAAGGCAATGCCCGCCTTCTGATTCGGGAAGCCTTTGCAGAAGACAGTGGACGATTCACTTGCACTGCAACGAATGAGGCTGGCACCATCAGCACTTCTTGCTACTTAGTTGTCCAGGGTAAGTAAGCAATTGTTTTAAGACCAAAGACAACAGTGACACAAATGTGTTTCATCCTGGGTACACAATACACAAGTGTGTATCTTATATTGCAATAGTTTTGCAAAATATAATATGATTGAAAATGTATTTATGTGTGTATGTGATATTTCTATATCGGTTTTTAGGAAATACAAACTGGAATGTACAAAAATAGAGACTTCCTAATAGCGATTCCTACAGAGAAGGTATCGCTATTAGGAAATCACTAATTAAGAAATACCGGACCATTCGAGGCCCATAGGTGCGAATGGTTTTGCGTTACCCTTGCAAGGGGGGCTTTTGGCCTAAGGCCCCCCTTAATGCACCCCCAAAAAAGTAGTGCACCTGTAAAGCGCAACCATGCCCACTTTATAGCACTTAAAAAAATATTTTGGAGTGCTTTTTTTAAATTGCACATGGTTACCATCAATTTGAAGACGATGGTAATTGCATTTCCTAAAAGCCCATCTCACATTTAGGAAATGCTTTGTATGTGTGCTTAGGAAATCACAAATAGGAAATCCCTATTTACAATTTCCTATTTGGGTATTGCAAAATGCGATTTCTACTGGGTAGAAATCACATTTTGCAATTCCCAAACAGCCTTTGTACATATGGAAGGCCATTTAGCATTTCTTAACTGCCCGAAATAGCGATTCGGTCCGTTAAGAAATGCTAAATGCTTTCACACATCTGGCTCTTAGTATTTAGTGGAAGTTGGTGTTCGAGAATGTCAAGGTTCATGTCATTTACGCCAGGTTTGCAATTTTGCTGGTTTGTTCTTGGCAAATAACAGGAATTCTGTCATTGTTAGGTTGAGCTTCAGGCAGGTACTGAACAACCAGGTATGGATGATGTGCAGCCAATGTTTGAGGCATCTGAAGCAGAGGAGACTTTCAAGTAGGGTTGTGTATCATCAGCATATTGGTAAATCTTGATGCCATTATCTACAAGAAGAGCACCAATTTGCTTTATTTAGAGATTAAAAACTCTGCAGGTGATAGGAATCTTTGGGCACCTGGAGGTGCCCATGTGATAAAAATGGTAACTGTTGGAAAGGTAGGAGGAAAACCAGATAGGTACATTGCCGATTAATCCCATTTGAGACTCCAGGGTGTGCATGAGGTTCGGATGTTCAGCTTTTTTAATGCCAGGTCAGAAGTCCAACAATATGTGGAGGCATAGACTATAGTCATCTGTGGTCAAGAGGGCATCTCTTACGATGTGTATGATAGCAGTTTCTGTGCTGAAGTGTAATCTGAAGCCAGACAGGTAGTCGTGCAGGAGATGGTTAGAACTGATGTGCTCTTGGAGTTAAACATAGACTGCTTTTGTAATGATCATTTGATGAATTGTAGGTGAATAATCAGCAGGTAGTTGGCACGTTCCTCAAGGTCTAGTGTCGATTGCTTTAGAAGTGGGAGGATCTGGGCTATCTTGAGAGCTTCTGGGAAGATGCCTTTAGTGAGAAAGGCAGTGATAACACTTAGTAAGGGACGAAAGAGCGAGCCTACAGAGATCTTTGATGAAGGATGAGGGAAAGACATTACTTTCATAAGAAGTGGCTTTGAGGGAGTTGAGTATGTCAGTGAAATCTGTGAAAGATAGGGCTTTGAAAGCTTACCACTTCGGGATTTTACATAAAATGGTAGGCGTAGGCTTGGTGTTGTCAATGTGTGTCACATTCTTTGAATTGTTTCCACTGGAGAAGAGGCTGCACCTTTCTTGGAAGTGAGAAATATGTGGGCATGACATGGGGCTGATGCAGTGTCTCAGATGATTATTTTGTTTTCATTTTTGTAATAGTAGTGTCAATGGATGATGCTTAAAACCATCACACATACACATAGATTCTCCAAAATTAAACCGGAATCACTGAAAAGAAAAGTGAGACATTCTGGTGGCATACTATTAACATCATTGAGCTAGCATCGGCATATCGCATATAATATGTAGATCAATATAATTACAATGCATGTTGCCCACATGAATAATTATTGTGCTATTTGGTTGCAGTGTTTAGGGATTAATAAGTTGGCCCCCATGACATTGTTTCCTTGATATTCTGTTGGAAAACCTATCAAGAACCACTTCACAAGGCAGCTGGAATGGAAAATCAATGCCATTTCATTGTGTTACACTTAAGCAGGAAATATTGTAAAGTTCAATGGCAAAGTTTGCGCTGCTTATCAGAATCTGGAATACCAAATCATACCATCAGATCAAGAAATGTCACTGCCTTCAAACTGCAGCTCTTACAGCTTTTTATGTTTTTTATTCAATGCCTCTGAAAAAAACAGAGCTGAAAGCTCTACATATGGAGCCCCGGCATGGAGGAGCTTTTGTATATTTGTATAATGACAGTAAGTCATAATCTCCCTCCCTGACAAACAACTCAAGCATAATAGCTTCAAATACAACCACACTTCTGTAGTGGATATTCCATTGTATCAAAGTCAGATGCTCAGCACAGATACCAAGCAACATCATCGTTTATAATCCAATTGTTAAACTGGTTGAGGGGTTGGCACTACTCTTTCAAATTAATGGATAGTGGGTTTAATAGGATGCCTACTGAATGCAGCTCTTTGTCAAGTTCTATTAGTTGAATGGAAGAAAACATTCTGATACTCTTCTACTTTGTACCTTGCATGGAAACATTATTTGTATATTCAGTAGTCTTGCATTGTATATCCATTTATTGATTTGTATCTTTACAACTGACACGTTTTGTTGATGCATTTTCTCAAGGCATTAATTTCAGTTTTGTGATGGTCTTAGTAAAGTAGTATGCTCTAATGAATATATAAATTTTACAAACACTTTCACAATATCTGAAAATAAACATAACTCATGCCCATCTTCATGTTTTTTAATCCATATTGGGAAAGGGTGGGTTAGGTAAGAATAATTGTCTTTTATTTCACATAATGTACCATTTATGAATGTATTCCTGTTGCAGTTTAGCAAATTATTATTTTCCCTTGGAAATCTAAACAACATTACAATAACTGCAAACTCACACTCCTGTTTTATGATGTCCTGAAAAAGTGTCAGTGGATGTAACACAGTATCCTTTTCCAAATGTTTTCTAATAATCTGTGAATTAAAGCATTGGATTTCAATTCAGAACATTATTTTGTCCATGTGTTTGCATTTGTAGTGGAGTGTCCTTACCTGTTCAGTTCATATAGAATTTCAAATATTGAATGAATGTTTATTCACTTTTCAGTTTCTGAAGAGTTTGAGAGCAGAGAAACCATTCCTGAGAAAATGGTCACTGATGAAAAAGGGTAAGTATTCTGCATCTCTATTTCTCAAACTTGCATTTCTTTTCGCACGCATTTCAATTAATTTGGAATTGGATGTCACAGGAAACAATTTACTTATATATTTGTACATTTACAGCTTTGAAGAGCCGGCTAAGGAAATGGATGTGGAGCCTCCCATTGTTGCTGAGCCAACTGAGCCCACAGAAGGTGTTGCTCCATTCTTTGTCAGAAAACCAACTGAACAGAAGTTAGTTGAAGGAGGAAGTGTTGTGTTTGACTGTCAGATTGGCGGATCCCCAAAACCACACATTTATTGGAAAAAAGCTGGTGTTCCTCTTACCACTGGATACAGGTACCTTCACGAATTATAATATATTAAACATCCGATCACCTGTTCTGCTAACTTGATCTTAATCTACTCAACATGAATAGGATACGAAGGAAAAAAGAGAAGGGACTACAAAGAACTTGATGCCTACAATGATACATCCATCCGTTAGATAGGACATCATGAACTATACCTTTTTTGACAGTTGTGAATAACAATAACTAAAATATACTTGCATGTTGGCAGCAGCTTAAAAGATTCTGATCCATTTCCTCAAATCTTATGAAAGACCCTTAACTCATTTAGTTAGACTGTTAATTACAGAGTCATAGTTATAATCATTATTATTGGTTGGCTAATGCTGGCCATCCATCAAAGAACAGTGGGCTGTTACTGTGATGGTGGAGAACACAGTGGTCTGTAAATCTATGTCTGCCTTTGAATCCTATATTGATAATCACATAGAGTGAGATTCACAAATTATTTTGCACCCATTCACTTGGATGTACACAGAATATATTTATGTTTCGAAATGCTACATTCCATGTCACAGAATCAGAACTAGCAGAATTTTAAAAACTCAAATGCATTTATAATGTTTGAGAATCTGCCACCATTAGAACGTACAAGCATTTCAACATGTGTTTATATAGTCTTATGCATTTTACTATTCTGTTTACACATCTAAATCTTTTAACAACATATAGTATGCTTCATGGTAGTGTTGGGTTCTGAGTTTTCTCACCGAAAAAAAGTCATTTTATGTTGGGGAGAGAAATAAAAATCTGTAAACCTTATAAAAAACAGTAAACAGACAGACCTTTTTCCTGTGGAATGAACATCTGCTTAAAGATAAGTGTGTGAGCATCAGCCTATGATTTGTTGTAGGTTCATGTGTTTATGGTTTCACATTTTGCAAAGCATATTCAAGGTTATAATCTACACAAGCTGAAGGATGAAATCTGTGAAGACTAGATTTTTGACAATATAATTTGGCCCTTGAGAAAAAATAAAAAGCATTTTATACAACAGATTTCTTTAAACACTGTTGAAATGATCCCTAACCGTATATTACTTACACATGAGAATAGTGACTTGCTGGTGCAAAAAATAACGTGGTAATAAACAAAATGTTGCATACTTTATCTTTTTTTCTTAAAGATACAAAGTTAGCCACAACAAGGATACCGGAGAGTGTAAGCTGGAAATATCTATGACCTTTGCAGATGATGCAGGAGAATACAGTATTGTTATTCGCAACAAACATGGAGAAACATCAGCATCAGCCGATTTACTGGAAGAAGGTAAAATCAAACAAAATTACAAATTAAAGTAAAGAAAATATTAATCATAGAACACATATATTATGTTGCATCTTGTGATAGTATATTATAGATTGTGCAATCATCCCTAAGGGCATCCTGGCACTACTGTTTTGTAAATGCAAAGTATTTGTTGAAAAGCAAAGCACCTGATATCTATGCTCCCATTCTAGATAAAATGCTGACTATGTTGCAGGTTTTCCATTTCTACTTCTCATGCATAGAACCACTGGGGGCAAACCTGAACCAGCAATGGTTCACTAAGCAACAGAAATGAAATTATGAGATGGTGTTTGTTTTCCAGTGCATAACATTATTCATATTACACCAGAAATGTATTACAGTAGATCTTGTGCACAACTTCAATCTCCAGTTAAGTATGATTGGCACTACCAATTTGTATTTAGAGAGTCATGACATTGGGAAGGTTAGCCCTAAAGAATATATTCAGTAAGGTTGTGACCTTTTCCCATTCAGACAGCTGTAGAATGTTTACTGGGGATTCAATGAAACCCTCAAATTACAATTTATCAAAGTTTCTCTAAACATTATTCATGAAACGCTCTAGCACTACTTTTCCTAACTCTGATTTTAAAAATTTGGAAAGCAGTGTCAGGTATAAGAACACAACACTAATCTAATCATTCATTGTAAATCAAATCCCTCCTACCCGCTTGACATTCTTTAAAACACTTACATGTTCCTTTAAATTTAAAGTCACTTATAAATTGTTCTGCAAATTGGTTTTATTAATGCTGAAAAATAGCAAATGTATTTAATATGTTCTAATCTTTCAACGTATCTTTATCTTCTAGCTCAATATGAATCATACGTAACACAATTAACTGCATTTGTTCAAGAACCAAAAATTGCAGAAGAGGCTCCAGAAATTCCATTAACAGAATATGAAAAAGAGCAAGCATTGATAAGGAAGAAAATGGGAAAAGATACTATCTCATTCAAAGAAGTACATGTATGTTCACCATTTCTGTGTTGCACTTTAGTATATATTGATTATGTTTATATGTTCCCCTATGCTGTCTTGAAGATGCATAAAATCCTTTATCTATTTGCAGGAATTACACATCTCTTCATTTGAAGAAAGACTAATCAGGGAAATTGAATATAGCATTATAAAAATAACATTAGAAGACCTTCTTGAAGAGGATGGTGAAGAAATGATGGTTGACATTTCTGAATCCGAAACAACTGAACCAAGATTTGATATAAGATTAAAAAGCTACAGAATATTGGAAGGAATGGGTGTTACTTTTCATTGTAAAATGTCTGGCTACCCATTGCCAAAGGTATGATTTATTTTTTTGTAAACTTTTACTATAGAAATGTTATGTAATAGAGTACTTCATGATATAACAAAAACACATACTGATGTCAAAATAAAATATCAATCACCAGAAATAACTGAAAAATGTATATAGGGAGTGGTTAAACCAAGCATACATCACTAAATTGCTAGCAACTTTGCAAAGTTACTGAAATTACTTCATGAATAGATTCCCTGATGTAACCTGTTCTAAAGAAAATTTAATTATTATCTCCAAATTAAAAGTAACAACAGACTGTGTTCAGATACGAAGGCAGAGTTTTTCCCTTATAAACTGTGCATTTACAATTTATACCATATATAATTTCAATTTGATTAATCTAATGTTTTCTTCAATTGTTCCAACAGTTTATATTGTTTTACTTGAATATAGTTATTTGAGCTAATTTAATTTGACTTCATTGGTATGATGAAATCTGCCAGTTCGAAATAGTTTACAAATTACTTCAAAACTATTGAACAAAAGACTCAAAGAAGCATTTAAATCAGGTTTTCTATGAACTATATCTTCGAAAATGTTTTAGTTTCAGACTACTCTACATCGATAGCATTCATATTTGACAGTATTCATATCTGATGGATTTCCTTTAAATTTCTTCCAATTATATACCAATTATAGATTGGCATTCTACACGTGGCACCATTTCTTAATTTATTTAGTGACTTTTGTATAGCACATTTACCACTTGGCAGCTGAGGTGAAAGTTGCTTGTGTAAAATCGTATATATATACGGGACAGAACAGGAAAAAGAAAAAAACTATCAACAAATTTATAACATGCACCAGTGAATTTTGCGTCTACGTCTTAGAATGTCCCTGTGGCTTAAGATACGTAGGGAGCACAAAATTGCAATTAAAATTGCGAGTATTACAACACATGAGGGCAGTTACAAATATGGATCTCAATTACCCGGTCGCAAGACACTTTCAAGAAAAACATCAGGGGAATGCAGATCTCATCAGTTTTTATGGCATTGACAGAATTCCACCACACCCTAGAGGAGGGGACCGAGAGAAACTTCTGCGCATTACTGAATCGAAATATATCATAGATCTAAATACCAAAATCCCATATGGAATGAATTATGGGGAGGAATTAGCAACTCATATTGGCCACAGATAATTCCATCTACTGTTTCCACCTTCCTATTTTCCTGTATGGTGGCTCAGCTTCTGCTGTATCACTTTTTTATGCCAGAGTCGATTTCAATAGTGACCTTATATGGGTTCAGGCTATGGGGTCCATGAGGAAGTTTCCAGTAAACGACCCTTCACCTTGGCCATCCACACTAGAAGTAGTGTAGCAATGGTTTAATGCTATAATTCACTGCATTCAACTTTACCCTTAGTCACTATTCTCCTCGTCTCTTTTTTTCTGAATGTAATTATCATTACAATTCATTACACCTTTTTTCACTCTATTTATCAATTTTCACATTTTTACACCGTTAATTCACACATAAAAAAATTTCTCATTTACAACAGCAACATACCTTTGCCCTTCTGTGACTAAGGAGTTATGTTGATGGTTTATGCATATAACAGAAATGTTTTGTTGCAGTACATGATTACGAATGTATAATTATCTTTTGATGATATTTCTATTTTGAATATTCATGAATTTCTGTAGACAATTATCGTGTACAAATTCATCTTTCAATCCAGAATTCATTTTGTCTGGTTCACGTTGAAACATCGATGATTATGATTCTTTTAATTACTAGCACTTTATATTGGGATACTCATTTGGCACTCTCGCACTTTAATGGCGTACATATTCTGGGTACATTACCCTTGTCAGGATTTTGGACATATGATAAGATATTGAGCTGGTTGAGGGTACATTACCCAATATTCTGATATCTATGCGGCTCATTTTACTTGACATGAATTTAGCGATGTAATTATTAGAACAGATTATGATAAAAATAATTGCGCAATAGCGCATTCGCTAGTCAAGCAATGAATTAATTTTATTTAATTAATTGCTTTCTAGAGCTATTACTTTTGCAAGCATTTCATTATTTTACAACCAGTGCACTGCATATTTCCTATGTACCGATTTTTGCATTATGTATCTTTACGCGATGATTTCAGTCTGTTTTTCCAAAGGTGCCTTTACTTTGACAATATTTCTTCTATGTTCACAAACCATAACCCCTATTTCTATGGGGAATTGGGCACAGGTCACTTGCTTGACAAAGGCTTCGCCGAAACGCGTCGTACTGTTGTGTTTTTGAGGCAATAAATCTTTATTGAACTCGTCCCTTGGTGTGCCGCTGGCAGTTATTCTACATCCTGGATAGCAACCTTTTGGAAAACGTATTTAGCGGAACTGTGTCCGCTGCTGGCACCGGCGTCAATAGGAGGGTGAACGGCTCTTCACAGAACTTTCTGCACGATATATATATATATATATACACATACATATATATAAAGCATAGTGACATCAAAGTAGAGCACCACAAGATAACATGCATTATTACTGGGTAAACATTAAAAAGGGGTACAAACTGTGAAAGTGAAAAAATGAGTCAAGCTATTGCGTAAACGCTTTGTGTAAACTCACAGTTGCAATACTGCTTGAACCAATCAGAAATCAACGAAGTAGGTGTGATAATATTATTGTTCCAAATTAATGAAGTAAGAGAATAACCTTCTTGGCAAAAAGAGCATGATAGTTGTCGACAGTCCATGAGGGCTGAATTCTGTAGGGTTTCTTAAAAGAGTGCTGATGAGATATTTTTACATATAGTGTACCACCAGGTGTTTACACTGAAAACCTGATTGATGCAGCCGTCAAGAACCACCAACCAGTATGCAAATAGAATATGAATTTGTAATAATAGGCATAGGCAAATCATAGGAGACTTTAATCTCTGCATTCTATTCACTTGTTCACTATTGACTGTTGTGTTACATATGTGTTCTTAATACTACTGCACATTTCTTTTTTCTACCATAGATTGCTTGGTACAAAGATGGTAGGCGCATTAAACAAAGTGCACGGTACCAAATGGATGTTTTACAAGATGGCAGAGCAAGTCTGCGGATACCTGTTCTCTCACCTGAAGATGAGGGGATATACACTGCTTTTGCCAGTCATGTGAAGGGAAATGCGATCTGCTCTGGGAAATTGTATGTAGAACCCGCTGCACCAGCTGGTGCTCCAGGGTACTTGCCCACTCCAGATGCAGTTAAAAGAATTCGGTAAGTGTATGTGTGGCATTCTATATATATTTGCATATTTTCTTCTGCACTACAGAAAATGTTTTGCCTGTACATGTTTGGTATATGTTACATTAATTCCACTATTCACTTTACACAGGGTATAATAAACTACAAATATTCTTGTAAGCATCTTCTGAAGCAATATCATGATGAGAGCAGACATGCGACCCAGTCGCCAATGCAATCACACCCCAAGCATTATTAAAGGGCAATCTTCCATTTACCTTTTTGCTTTCAAACAATATCAAGCCCTTTACACAGAACTTCCAGCAACTGGGGTTCCTTGCAATTAGTAGAGAAAACAGAACCAGGTAAAGGTTTAGGAAAATTAAATATGCTGTGCATATGGTTAAGACAGCAGGGTTACATCAGTAATTCTTTTTGTCAGGTTGAGCACAGGATAAATGGTTTTATAGACATGAACACATTTCTGTATTCTAACCATGATGTGTGCATGCTTGACACATAGTTAAATCAATTGGTGTTGAAGGCCAACCACCTTCTTCAGAGCTTAATTATTCTGAGCCATTCTTTGTCTGTCCTCCATAGATGTGCTATGCATAGGAAAATCCTACTGCCACACAACCAAGTTCAATAAACTGCAATTATTATTGGACCTAAATTGCAGGAAAGCATCCATTGTGGTTGTGTCTTAAAAAAGTTGATGCTCTAATTGTGCCATGACTTTAAAAGTTGCATCTATTTATCAGACTCTTTTAAGATTTTAGTCCCACTTACCTTAGATCAGTGGTTCTTAACCTTTTGACTTATGTGAACCCCGCTCATTCACTGTTGGAAGCTCGGACCCCAGCTTAAGCAATTTCTACGATTTGAATTTCAAACAGTACACAAAATGCAGAAACAAGTATACATCAGACGAATAATTAAAACCTTTTATTCACCCAAAAACTAAAATATAATTTGAATAAGAGACTATGATCTTTTCAACGTTCAGTTTTATTTCTAAAGTATTAAGCAATAGGCTAGATTCTAGCTTATGGCTTTGTCTTTTTTGCTCCTAATGCAAGTGGCATTTTTGTTGATTTATTCCAGTGCTTCGATTGAGGCAACCAACCAGCTATGTTAGATTCTATTTGCTATAATTGCCTTGCTTCTGAAATCAAGCAGATTGTAACCTCATTTTTAGGCTCCTATTGAAAATTCCTTCACATTTGCAGAGCATTTTATCTTTTTCAATTTTGCATTTTATGTATATATAATGTGCTAATCTATTAATATTATTTAATTTTCTAAACAGTCTCGGACCCTCTTAGTATTCATGCAGACCCCAGGTTAAGAGCTGCTGCCTTACATCAATTAGGTCAAGCATGGTTTATTTTCTTTGACCTAGCCATTTAAAAGGAACACATTTCAGGAGCCATTCATTTGCTGGTAACGCTGGTGAAACACCTTCTTCTTTTGAGGCACATTTTGGCACTCAAAGTGATAAAGCTTTTGAGTTTCACAAACGGACTTACAACATATAGCACTCCTATTTCTCAGTACCTTTCAAGCAGTTTCTTTTCAAGGGAGAAATAAACGACTTGAAGGTTCACTGTAATTTCCTGTGCTATGGCAAGCAGCTGTTGCATGACGTGTCACATTACATAAACATCCAAGTAACCTGCAGGTTGTTATGGTCATGAGAGCATTGGACATGCACATCACTGGTCTAGCCAAACCCCCAGATTCATTTTACATTTGGTTGAGTTCACCTTTGTCAGAACAAGCCTTTATACATGGAACAGTATGCCATTTAACCACACAGGGGCACATTATGATGTTGGGCGGAAAGCCACCCAACTGCTCCTCGGAGGCTTTCCCGCCCGGCATCATAGGTTTCTGTCCAACTGCCATATTATGATACAGAGCCCATTAGAGCGGTGGGCGAAATAGTTACCCCAAATTGACAGCAGAGCCAGCCTTGGGTCCGCCGATTACGATGTCGTATTCTGCCTGCCCTTTCTTGGCGGTCCGCCTGCCATGAAAATACAGATGGAAAGTGACTTTGGGGGCCCCCTAACAGGGCCCCATTCCCCCCCTGGCTCTCCATTATTGGTCGTGGCTGGCACCTATGGTGCATCCCAAACATCCACGCATCGTGTGGCAGGCACCTCCATGTTTTGAAAGTGTATTTTTTCTATTGTAACCTGTACTGCAACCCACAGCTCAAGATGCAATATAAAAACATTTACGACCACCATGATCGTAATGATGGCAGCGGAACCACCGACTCCTTGTCGGGGGTCCTATTTCCACTACAGTGTCAGACCGAAATCGTAATTAGGACCAAAGTGTCTACATCCTGGCTTCTGTCGGAAAGACCAAGACACGCAATTGTTGCCCTAGGCATTCTTGCTTTACCCTGTTTAACTATCTCATTACTTAGCCTATATTAAAGTGACTATAAAGTTAGCTGCGTCTCCGCATTTGTTTTAGATACAGAACTTCCTGTAGGCTGTCGCAGGGAGTATCCCGCCATATCTACTACATGATGTTTGCAAATTGAATGGCATTCTACATTAATTTACAATACTACACATTTGACAATATTCTCATGTGGGTGCACTGATTGGTATTTTAACCTATTATTAATTATTACTAAATTTACACCCTTTTATTTTAAATGTGTATGTGTTGGAAGGGAGATTATTATTAGGGGTAAGTATGCACCAACCACTGGAAATAAGGCCAAAAATGCAATATAAGGTCCAGACAAGGTCTCAATAAATTATTCCTTTTCTCAACCCTTGGTAGTAGGCAACGAGCAGGCAGGCTTAACTTAGGAGACAGATGTGTGAAGCATTTAAAAACACCTATAAACGAAATAAGACACAACACACAATACAAATCTACAACCAATTCATAAAAATAGGAAACATTTGTATTGTGAAAATGACATCAAAACGACAAAAATTCAATATAGGGAACCAGAGATAAGATTTTTAAAGAATAAACACTTTCTAGTGCTTAATAACATATAGCGCCAAATTGGGACATCTGGTTGCGCAGTCAGAATTTGAGGCTGATCACAATGGAGCCCTGGTCAGATACACTAAATGGAAGGCCCCGGTCAAAACTTTACCTTCGCTCTTATAAACTTTTCTGGAGATTTTTTCTTTACGTCAAGCGGGCCTCTCCAGCAGGGACTACAGTGCCCACAATGCACCTGGCCAAACCCGTAAAAGTCCATTCGACACACTCCAGACTGGGGACATCTAGAGGGAGATGGTGCAGGGAAGCTCTGTTAACCTGTTGCTCTCAGGGAGTCCACTCTTTAATCCTTTTTTCAGCAAGGCAAAGTCCTCAGGGCTGTGGTTTTAAGTGTACAGCAGGTGCAGTCCTTCAGAGTTCAAGCCTTTGAAGTGCAGACCAGGGTCCCAGCAGGGTACTCCTTCTTCTTGTAGATTCAGGCAGCAGATCCGAGTTGCTATACAGCTCTCACATATTTTTTCAATGTTATGGGGCGACAAGCAGGTGGTGGGCACCCCTGACCAATGGGGTACAGGTTGCCACCCAGAAGCATAATTGCTTCCTCCAAAGTGTGGCATGTCCCACAAAGCACTGCACTATTCAAGATGGAGGTTTCCTCTCCTTGGGAGTAAGACCTGGCTAATCCAACCCACTGGTGTTGCTCATTTCACTTAACACTTCCTCAAGAGACCTGCAAATTCCACTCTTGGGGCTGCCATCGGGCCGGAGGGTATAGTAAGAGGGGGTTGGCCTGGCTGGCATTACTGTCCTGTTTTATTTGAAGTCCAGTTTAATTTACCCAGCCCCTGCCCTGGCCTCTGCAGCTGCAGAGCTCCCCCCATCAGATAACCTTTGTCACTTATTACCTCATCAAAGTAGTTTGACTAAGCCTGTTAAGGGCTGGACAATCAGGAGAGGCTGCTAGGAGGCTGGATGTGGGCTCACAGAAAAGCAGGGTCTATAACAGAAAAGAAGGTTCTCTAACTTATTTTCTGAAATTCATCAGTGGCAAATTGTTAGATTTATCATTACCAAACTTTTAAGTCCTTGCAATATTATTTTAGCTCACTCCTGTCAATAGATAGCCTGTATTACAGTATTCCCATGTTATCCTATAGCACTAAAGGGCTATAATGGAGGAAAAATGAAAGTGGTAGTTTTCCCCTCACCCGGTCATATAAAGCATCTTTTAAAATGCCACTACATATTTTTACATGGCACCTAGCTAGACCATAGGGGTTACTTATATAATAAGATAGCTTAATACTTGGCAAGTACCTTAAAATCCAAAGTCGAATGTGCATGCAATTTCAAATTTAAAGCAGCTTGCAAAGCAGGGCTAACTTTTAAAATGACAGCAGGCAAAACAGCAGTGCACACCGCAGTGCCTCAAAACTGCTGGGCCTCTAGACCTACCTGCTTTACCATATACTAGGGACTTACTGTTAAGTTGTTAGTGCCATTTGTAATTACACCAAATTACCATAAACTTTTGTAATCAGTGCACTGGCACTGGCCCTGACGAGCAGAGCCCAGGGCGCAGTCACAATCAGTTTATACCAGTATAAGTCAAAAAATGGGCGTGATCAGGTCAAAAAGGATGACTTTCTCACAGTATGCTGTTCTAGAAAAATTAATTGTGCCTGTGTGAAATGTGAGTATTATGTTGAATGTTTTAATTTCCGAAATTACTGAGAGTCATTATGTTGCTTGCTTCTCTTTTCAGATCTGTTTCCCCACGTTCCCCAAGTCGATCTCCAGGGCGTTCCCCTGCACGCTCTCCAGCACGCAGGCTGGACGAAACTGATGAAGCGCAGCTTGAGAGACTGTACAAACCTGTTTTTGTGTTGAAACCAGCCTCATTCAAGTGTGCTGAGGGACAGACTGCAAGATTTGATCTCAAAGTTGTTGGAAGACCTATGCCAGAAACCTTCTGGTTTCACAATGGTATGTATTAAACATAGTCAATATCGTTTCACAAATATTAAAACAACTTTCTCATTTGGTGAACCTCATGGGATACAAAATATTTTGTTCACACAGGTCAACAAGTTGTCAATGATTACACGCATAAAATTGTCATCAAAGAAGATGGCACACAGTCACTGATTGTTGTTCCTGCTCTACCACCTGATTCGGGTGAATGGACAGTAATTGCCCAAAACAGGGCTGGCAAAACTTCAGTCTCCATGACCCTGACTGTGGAAGGTATTTACACATTTTAAAACAATATTTTTAGAAAACAGCATCATTTTAGAGTATTTTACATTTTTAAATATGTTTGTCATTTCAGCAAAGGAACACTTACTAAGACCACAATTTGTGGAAAAATTGAAGAATGTCAATGTGAAAGAAGGTTCTCAATTAGAAATGGCAGTAAAAGCAGTGGGCAACCCCAATCCTGACATAGTATGGTTGAAGAACAGTGACATTATTGTGCCACATAAATTCCCAACCATAAAGTAAGTATTTTTAATAAAATAGTCAAAGAAGAAACAGAAGGCAAATGTTTATTGTTTCAGACCATAATTGCATTATTGTCTTTTATAGAATTGAGGGGACAAAAGGGGAAGCTGCACTCAAGATTGAATGCACGACCAACAGAGATGCAGCCTGGTACACTGCAACTGCCATCAATAAAGCTGGACGCGACACAACAAGATGTAAAGTTAATGTTGAGGCTGAATTTGCAGAACCAGCACCAGAAAGAAAACTAATCATTCCAAAGGGGACGTACAAAGCAAAGGAGATTGCTGCCCCAGAGCTAGAACCACTTCACTTGCGTTATGGACAAGAGCAATGGGAAGAGGGAGATCTTTATGACAAAGAAAAACAGCAAAAACCATTCTTCAAGAAAAAGCTCACTTCAGTAAGGCTCAAGCGTTTTGGGCCATCACACTTTGAGTGCAGACTTACACCAATTGGAGATCCAACAATGGTTGTTGAATGGCTTCATGATGGCAGACCTCTTGACGCTGCAAATAGACTCCGTATGGTTAATGAGTTTGGATATTGCAGTCTTGATTATGAAGTAGCATACCCCAGAGACAGTGGTGTTATCACTTGTAAGGCTACTAATAAGTATGGAACTGATCATACATCAGCTACTCTTATAGTGAAAGATGAGAAGAGCCTTGTTGAAGAATCTCAGTTACCTGAGGGCAGGCGTGGAATGCAACGCATTGAAGAACTAGAAAGGATGGCCCATGAAGGTGCTCTTGCTGGCGTGTCAGATGGTGAAAGGGAAAAACAGAAACCAGAAATAGTTTTATTTCCCGAGCCAGCAAGAGTCTTTGAGGGAGAGATTGCTCGTTTCCGCTGTCGTGTGACTGGTTATCCTCAGCCAAAGGTCAACTGGTACCTGAACGGGCAGCTCATTCGCAAAAGCAAAAGATTCAGGCTCAAATATGATGGTATCTATTATCTTGAAATTGTTGACTGTAAATCTTATGACTCAGGAGAGGTTAAACTCACTGCAGAAAATCCAGATGGTGTAGCTGAACATGCAGTTAAGTTGGAGATACAACAGAAAGAAGACTTCCGATCTGTTCTTCGCCGAGCACCTGAATCTAAATTTGTGTCTCCAGCACCTGAGCCTGGAAAACTTCAGTTTGAAGTGAAAAAAGAGGACAAACTGACCGACACTACAACCAAAGAGTTTGTGAAGCTGAAACGTGCAGAAAGGATAACTCATGAAAAGAAAACTGAAGAGAGTGAAGAGCTGCGCAGTAAATTCAAGCGTAGAACAGAGGAGGGATATTATGAAGCAATTACAGCTGTTGAGCTCAAGTCTCGCAGAAAAGATGAAGCATATGAAGAAATGCTAAAAAAGACAAAAGAAGACCTTCTTCACCACACAAAAGAACTTACAGAAGAAGAGAAGCAAGCACTTATTGTGGAAGGAAGTATCACCATTCCCACTTTCAAACCAGACCGGGTTGAGCTTTCACCGAGTATGGAGGCTCCCAAAATCTTTGAACGTATTCAGAGCCAAACAGTTGCGCAGGGAGATGAGGCCCACTTCCGCCTGAGAGTGGTGGGAAAACCAGACCCTGAATGCCAGTGGTTCAAAAACGGTGTCAAAATTGAGAGATCTGACCGCATTTTTTGGTTTTGGCCCGAAGATAATGTCTGTGAGTTGGTGATCAGAGATGTCATTGCAGAAGACTCTGCCAGCATCATGGTGAAAGCAAGCAACGTAGCTGGTGAAACGTCAAGCCATGCATTCCTACTGGTTCAAGGTAATGTAATGTATGGAGCTGTTTATGTTAACTTTCGGTTTCTCCCTCTGGCCATTTGCAACATCACTTCTCTTTCTCAAATGAGAAAGGCAACTAACTCCTGGCTATTTTTAAAGGGTCAGTTAACCACATGCGTCATTTTATGTCTTTCCCTAAAATGGCTAAAATGTCTACAAGAGAATGAACCCTTTTTAAAATGTTACTAACTTTCGGGTTATGAATCTGTGTTGTAGCAACAGCATCATGGACCATAATGCATGCAAGGAAAATTGGCTTCCAGAACTGTTGGCGTGTAGTAAAACACAATTATATTTGGGGCACACTGGGACAAGGATTGTCCTTGGCCCCAGTGCCACTGCACCTGCTGCACTATTGATAGCACTGCCCCTGCTATGAATGTTAGTCCCTCCCAAAATGTTGTCAAACACCTCTTTATTTCATTTGTAGGAAAACCACTGATAACCTTCACCGAGGAACTGCAGGATGTTGTTGCCAAGGAAAAGGACACAATGGCCACTTTTGAATGCGAAACTTCAGAGCCATTTGTCAAAGTGAAATGGTTTAAGAATGGAGCTGAGATTCACTCTGGCGATAAATACAGAACACACTCTGATCGGAAGGTCCACTTCCTTTCAGTCCTGATCATTGACATGTCTGATGCTGATGAATATAGCTGCGCACTAAAAGAAGATGAATCTATCAAAACAACTTCTAAACTTATCGTTGAAGGTAAGAAAAAATGTGTCAGTCTCTTGTGTCTGGAAGGCTTGCCCTTGTTTGTTGTAAGTTGCTATGAAAGTTGAAACAGTCTCTTTTTCGCTGAAAAATTACACGACTTCCGCAGTCTGGGAATCATTTTACTCCATTTTTCGAAATTTTCATTGTGTAAAAAAAGAGACTGTTTTATTGAATGTATTATATTATCCTACTGTAAAAGGGAGCATGCTTTATTTCGACACAAATTCAGTTCACATGCACATTTGTCAAGAAAGGGGAAACAGAAAGACAGTATGTCTGTAGTTTATAGTTAAACCTGTAAATGGCATCATGATTTGAGTTAGATACATATAGATGCTTTATCCCTGCATATATTTTGTTTTTTAGGCACTCCTTTTGAATTTATCAAAACCCTTGAAAATATTGAAGTCCCAGAGTCCTTCTCGGGTGAACTGGAATGCGCCGTCACTCTGGAAGACGCGGAAGGAACGTGGTATCATGGCGAAAAAGAGATCACGCCGTCAAGTAAATACGCAATAACGTCAAGGCGAGGTCGCCATACTCTCACCGTCAAAGACGTCGTAAAGGAAGACCAAGGGCAATACAGCTTTGCTATAGCAGGAAAGAAGATCAGCTGTCAGCTCAAGATGAAGCGTAAGAGAGTTTAAGTGTACCCTCTTGCGAATCATTATTTTTGTGTTTTTGTGGTATATTCACGCCTGTTCTTTTTCTGCTTGTTTAACAGCGCGCCCCATCACTATAATGCAAGGCCTCTCTGACCAGAAGGTCTGCGAAGGGGAGATTGCGCAGTTTGAGGTAAAACTCTCCCTGGAAAATGTCGAAGGTGTCTGGAAGAAGGATGACCGTGAACTTCAGCCCAGTGACCGGGTTCACATGGTCATCGACAAGCAGACGCACATGCTACTGATTGAGGATGTCACAAAGGAAGATGTTGGAAGCTATTCTTTCCACATTGCCAATCTTGGACTATCAACATCTGGCCGCCTGTCTGTTTTTAGTAAGTACAACCTATTTTGAAAGTTCCTGTTTTTTAAATTTCTTATGAACTACTTGAGTAAAATCGAAACAAAAAACCATGGTAAGACGTCTTTATGACGTGCACTCCAGGTGTCGAAGTGCCAATAGAACCAAGATTGCCTGAAATAAAAATCAGACTTTTCACTGCATATTACTCTCACATTGGCCAAGCATTGCATAGTTTGTGGCTCTAAAATGCTAAACTATTGGCTTCGGCACTGCTTTTTATCCAGTTGCATTGATCCACATGCGCCAAGACGCATGCGGGCACATGCCTATAATCTTTTAATGGGTTTTCTGCTACAGTAAAACCCTTTCCTAGGTGACTGCTGACATGACTGAATGCGAATACATGCCAATAAAGCTATTTCTATGATGTACCAGAAACTAATCAATAGCATGTCCGACCCCCTCCTACAACTCCACGAAAATTGGGAAAATTATGTTGTGGGCTTGGAGGACAAGGACTGGCAAGAGGCCTATGTGTCTCCCAGAGAATTTGCAATCTCCTCGAGATATAGGCTAATACAGCTTAAGGTACTGCACAGAAGATACCTATCAGGTCCAGCTCTTGTGAAAATGGTTTATAGAGATGGGCCCTAGTGTGGGTGGTGGTATGACTGGGATGGTACTTTCATCCATATTATTTAACAAAACAAACAGTGTATAGCTGATAAGCCTTTTCCTTCTTTGTCTGTTGCTGTGTTTGTAACCTGCCATTTCTGTGACTTTTGCAGGCGTCGATATTGTCATACCTCTAAAAGACGTGAGTGCCGTTGAAGGAACAAAGGCCGTGCTGGAATGCAAAGTTTCAGTTGCTGATGTGTCATCAGTGAAATGGTACCTTAATGAGGAGCAGATAAAGTTGGATGACCGTGTTCAAGCAATTTCCAAAGGAGCCAAACAGCGCCTGGTACTCTCTCGAACCCATGCATCAGACGAAGGACAATACAAGCTTCAAATCGGCAAAGTGGAGACTACCTGCAATCTCTTTGTTGAAAGTAAGTTTGTTACCAAAACATATGGTTTTTACCTTCCAAATTGGTGCCATCACCCTCTTAGGTCTGGGTGAAACCAAATGCCTGCTCACATTCAACACACAAATGTAAAGCAATACTGTGCATATCAAAGTTCACGTTTCCATTGCAACCCACTAACCATATAAGTCACTGCAAAGGAATCTTAGAGTCACCATCAACTTTGCTTTAATACCAGATTTACCTAATGGCATGCACTAATTCACACTAAAATACATCTATCTCAATTTGACCTACAGGTAGAAGTAGAGAACTAAATTTGTACTGTGCTATACATTTGTAGTGTAAACTAACCTGATCTTTAGAGACTATACTGCCTGACACTCAAATTATGTATTTATTTGAAAGTGGCCAGAAATGTGCATACTTGAATGATTACATTTTTCTGTGAGTTCGGGGTAATCCTACTTTAGATGCAAACTTGAGTCAGTGGCTGAGTCAAGATGTGTATTGGTATCACACTATTTCGCTACAAAGAAATTGCCCTGTAAAATATGCTGAAATGTGTGCAGGGAAATGGGGAAAATACAACACATTCTCAACTTTGCAGAAAGGAACAGGAGAAAGCATCCAGCGGTACCACGCAATAGCCCATTCTAAGGAGTGGAGCTTTGAATCTGGAGATACTACCAAATCCAATAATGCTGCATCTGGTTGTGTTCACAGCTACCTGGTGTAGCATACCCCTAAATAAAGAGACAATCAGAAAGAGGTCCATTATGTCTTCAAGTTGTACTTCACAAGTAATTTGCTGTTTTGTGCAGATAAAATGCGGCCATCATCACATTTTCACATTTATTTCCTCTCACCTATATATAGTTACATAAATATTGCCCCCATCGGAAGTAATAAAAGAAAGCAATATTTTTATATATGAAATTTGGGCCACAATATTGTCGTCAGATTATATTTTTTAAAGTGATATTCTTTTTTTTTAAATTCTTTTTATTGAACTTGGTAACAGTCATGTACATCATACCTTGTCAATACAGTTGCTGACCATAATACGTATAGGTAGGGGATAATAGATTACAGTTACAATTGCAGCACATCCCTGAGTTCATTTCTTCGCATTTTTAATTCCACTACTGGTGGTATGCATATATTTCCCCGATAGCTATTCCATGCCTTCCATTTCTTATCCCTCTTTTTGGGGCAGCCACGTGTTATGAATACTTCCTATTCCGCCACCATACACCTATCAAGTTCCCTCACCCATATCCGAACGGAAGGTATGTCTGCAGCCCCCCAATTTCGTGCTATCTCACGCTTAACCAGGGTATATCCTAGTGTCATCATCTGCTGCTCAATTTCCGTGAGGTCTGTAGCCGCCCATATTATAGTGATATTCTGACACAACCATTGAGCCATATTTGCGTGGATCAGTGCTTTAGGGTCAAGTACATTTCACTCATTCACAGTTCTCATACACTACTTGATGTGTCATTTGCCTGTGTATGAAAAATTAGTGTCTTTTTGATCTCATTTTTCTTTTTTTTCTTTTTTCTTTGCTCTTTTTGTTCTCATTCCTCTGCAGAAATAAAGATTATTAGAGGCCTCCAAGACACAACATGTACTGAAACTCAAAATGTCACCTTCGAAGTTGAGCTTTCTCATGCAGGCATTGATGCACTGTGGGTTTTTAAGAATCAAGAACTGAAATCTAGCGATAAATACAAGATGGAAGTAGATGGAAAAATCTATAAATTAACAGTGATAAACATGATGAAAGATGAAGAAGGGGAATATACATTTATGGCTGGAGAAAAGAAAACAAGCGGGAAGCTGACTGTAGCAGGTGTGTTTATGTGTGATGCTACAGAGTTGATACTAGTGTTTATGTTTTAAACTAAATATAATTTCATGTGAAAAAAATAGCTTATTAGTAAATTGATGATGGTCTTTAATATTTTACATCATTTCGAAATATGGATTTATGATCTCTTTCTACACAATTTAACTTCATTATGAATCAAAAAAATCCCAGATTTTGGGTAGTTTCTCCAAACGTAGCAGAGTTTGAAGTGCTGCACGTTCATGTCTTTTCTTCTAAAAATACCATTCTTACACTTAACTGACATTTTCAAAGTATTAATAAATTTGGAAAACATAAACATTACATTTTCCATGGCCTTATTGAAAGTCACTAAAATTGACAAATATTATCTAAATATAGAAACCGATGATAATTGGAAGAAGTAATAATATCCTACCTAGAAACCACAGCAAAGCAAAGTCATGCAAAGTAATTTTAGTCTATAGTGTTGGCAAGACTTGTTGGTTTACAAGGACACATCCAGCATGTAAAAAATAATTGCATCACTTCAAAAGAATTTGATAACCATATGCACAGGTGATCACCAAGAGTTACCCTAAACATGATGTTCTTTCTTCCCTTTCCTGTAGGCGGCGCAATCAGCACACCCCTTGTTGATCAAACTGTGGCTGAATCTCAGACAACAATCTTTGAATGTGAAGTAGCCAATCCAAACTCAAAAGGCCAGTGGCTGAAGGATGGGAAACCAATTTCCTTTTCGAAAACCGTTAGAAGTGAAGCAGAGGGCACCACAAGAAGACTGGTACTTGACATCACAAAGATGGATGATATGGGAGAATATACCTATCAAGTTGCAACCTCCAAAACATCTGCCAAATTGAAGGTTGAAGGTTAGTGTTGCATCATATATTTATAATTCATAACTGGATAAGACCTAAAGGCTTCTTTAATGCCATGGTCAATTTCATTGACTGGGATCTGCAGAACACTGTGTTATCAAACATTTCTGATATTTTTAAACTGTTGCAATCATAGGTGGTTTACTCAAAGTGATGTTTCAAACAGCATGCATAGGTTTCTAGAGTTTGATAACACAGTGATGGCAGATCCTAAATGGCAATACCTGGCCAAACTTTAAAATCTTAAATTCCTCTTTTTGTAAAGTTTCATCAGTTGTCTACATACTTATCCCCCGGGTTCCATATGTGTGACTGTGTATTACCCTCCTCTGTGACATGGCAGTTGTTTATGTTTACCCTTTTCTCTCCTGTTTATTTTCAGCTGTTAAGATAAAGAAAACCTTAAAGAACCAGACAGTCACAGAAACACAAGATGCCGTATTCACCGTGGAGCTTACTCACCTTGATGTGAAAGGAGTCCAGTGGATTAAAAATGGCGTCCAACTTGAATCAAATGACAAGTTTGAAATCACTGCCGACGGAGCCGTTCATACTCTGAGAATTAAACACTGCACTGTTGCGGATGAATCCGTGTACAGCTTTAAACTTGGAAAGATTGGTGCCAACGCTAGACTCCATGTTGAAAGTAAGTAACCTTATTTTTATACTTCATTATCTCTTTGAAAAAGTGAGATGGGGTGCTAAATAGTTGTACTTTCCTTTATCAAGCTATCAAGATCATCAAGCGGTCCAAAGATGTAACTGCTCTGGAAAGTGCCCAGGCTGCATTTGAGATCAGTGTCTCCCATGACTCCATCCCGGTGCAATGGTTCTTCAAAGACACAGAAATCAAGCCCAGTGACAAGCACAAGATGATCACCGAAAGGAAAGTTCACAAGCTGGTGCTGCAAAATCTCACCCCCGCGGATGCAGGAGAATACACAGCCGTTGTTGGGCAACTAGAATGTAGAGCAAAATTATTTGTGGAAAGTAAGTCTTGCACTGTGTGCTTAATCGCTTCTAAAATGGATTTCACGTTTTATTTAATCATGGTGTAAACATGTATTTTAATGTTCCTTTTTAGCTTTGCATATCACAAAGACAATGAAGAGCGTGGAAGTTCCTGAAACAAAAACAGCTACTTTGGAGTGTGAGGTATCCCACTTTAATGTCCCCGCTGTCTGGCTGAAAAATGGAGTGGAAATTGAAATGAGCGACCACTTTAAGATAGTTGTACAGGGGAGACTACATCAGCTAATCATCATGAACACAAGCAGTGAGGATTCTGCTGAGTATACATTTGTCTGTGGAAATGACAAAGTCAGCGCTACGTTGACAGTGAAACGTGAGTACATAGACTTTGGATAATGGTGCTATGTGTTCCGTATACCTGTGCATAATTGTTATAATCACTGTTTGGTTCTAATTGTCACTATTTAACACATTCTCTTTAAATCTTCTGATCAGTTTTCTAATATTATATAAAAAGCAATCAGCATGATAAGAAAAGATGGTACATGAAATAGTAGCAGCGTGTGCATCATGTATGACTTCCATATAATCATCAGTGTGTTGACTGATAGTTGTACATATTTGGAAGGATTTACAACCATATTATTATTTATGAATAGATATCAGAATGCAAATGTGTTTTTTAACTCTATATGCCTGGTCGCGGAAGAGGCCCAATATAGGTTGTTGCATTTCTAGTGTCAGGACAGGTTTAATCAACTTATCAAGCAAATGTTCTAATATATTTATCATTTATGTCATGAACAATACTTGCTCCCCAAAGGAAAATATTTAAGAAATTAGGTGAAGAAATAATGTGGTTTAGGATAAATCTAATCACTTCACATGCTTTCCCATCATTGCTCCTCTGGTACTTTTCTTAAAACAATCATATGTGTTCTTCTGAGTTATGCAATTGTGTATTTCATTTGTCTAATTATAGCTTGTGGAGGTCTGGTTCTAGCTACTTTTCTGCCATATTTTAAAAAAACCTGCATTGATCATAGCAAGTGCCTCTGACTGTATTAGGCAAAACCAAAGGGGATGATGGACGAAGTGTTGAACATTGCAAGCCATCACCCCCAGTCAACTGATCTGGGTTTAATCCATCATCATTCTTTATCTCACTCCACTACCCCAGTTCAGACATGGCCATATGCAAATCAGTCTGACCCTGTGCCTCATGGGAACAGTCCAGCCCGAATTGCCAAGCCGTGTCTTCCCTGGACCGGAAACAATCATCCTGGGACCGGTTTCTAGCTAATCAGCCATCATCAGCCAGGCTAGCTTGAATCCAGTGGCAAAGTGAGCAAGGGACCCACGTCTCGGCACACCCTGCCAACTTAGGGCGAACAAAGCAAAACCAAAGGAGATGATGGATGGAGTATTCAACATTGCAAGCACTCACCCCCAGTCAACTGATCTGGGTTTAATCCATCATTATTCTTTAGCTCACTCCACCACCCCAGTTCAGACATGGCCATATGACTATATTAGAGCACTTCTTAACCAAATTTAAGTTTTCGTTTAGGTGAGTTATAAATGTATTAGATTCAAAACGTCAGCACCACTGGCCAGGTAGACTTAATATTAGGAAATAATACCAATTTAGAAGTATCATATTTCTGGATAATCTAGAATATGCACCAACTAAAAATCTGTATTTTACCTTTTTGCAGCTATCCTAATTACCTCAATGCTGAAAGATATCAATGCAGAAGAAAAAGATACTGTGACCTTTGAAGTCACTGTAAACCATGAAGGAATCACCTATAAATGGCTGAAAAATGGTGTTGAGATCAAATCAACTGACAGATGCCAGATCAAATCCAAGCAGATGTCGCATGCCCTCACCATAAGAAACGTCCACTTTGGGGACGCTGCTGAATACAGCTTTGTTGCTGGAAAAGTAGTATCCAAAGCCAGTTTGTATGTAGAAGGTAGGTGTCCCAATTTCAACCCTGTGTTTTGAAGCTATCTTTATTTTGATTACATTGGTAAGCAATAATATGTTTTTTCCCTCCCCAGCTCGTCACATTGAATTTAGGAAACATATTAAAGACATTAAAGTTCTTGAAAAGAAAAGAGCCACCTTTGAATGTGAAGTCTCAGAGCCTGAGATTTCTGTTCAGTGGATGAAAGATGGACAAGAACTCCAAATTACTGAGAGGTAATGTTTGAGAGTGTGCATGTGTTTTCACTTGAAATAAAAACAAATACTCTATAGCTAGAATGCTTTCACAAGGCATGAGTATTCATTGTTTTTATTTGAGCCAGATCATTTAACACCATGAATTGTATTTTCAAATCCTTTTATTGAGAATGTTTACACTTGAATATATCAGTAATGCATTGGATCATTATTTATGCAATACGTAGAGTCATGTACCTTCTTTGCATCTGCTGGGATTTATCTAGCATGTATTAGCAAAAAAAGGATGCTATATTCACAGTGAAACACTGAATTTTTAACAGTCTTACTGAGTATTTATATTCTAGTGATTTGATGTTCTACAATGTTACTACATTTCTTAGAATAAAGATTCAGAAGGAGAGGTTTGTGCACCGCCTGTTGATTCCAAACGCCCGGCTGTCTGATGCTGGCCAATATACTGCAGTAGCTGGCGGAAATATGTCCACTGCAAATCTGTACGTAGAAGGCCGCGATGTTCACATAAAAAGCATTCGCAAAGAAGTGCAGGTAAAAGTCTTTTTGTATAACAATGTTTATTTGTTCAGTATTCCATGCCTAAAACCTATACTCTCTGACTGTTATACCAAGCAATGCACACATTCTAAGATTATAGAACCATACAGTAGGATATACACTTAAAAGGAACATAGACCATGGTTTAGCAAACTAAAGCAAAATGATAAAATTATTTACAAAGGTTCACTGATTGCAGTCAAATAGGAAAACAAGGTTGGAACAACTTCAAGTTCTGGCTTCCTCACTCAAAATCATTTCCACTAGACTACGTCTGTTCCCTTCATGCTTGTATGCTTTTTGTCAGTTTCTTGTTCTCAATAAAAACCAGTACTCAAGAAAACTGGAAGCGTTCCTCAGCTCCAGTATCGAAAGGAAAGTGATAGCCATTATAGGGTGAATATTTCTGACACAGATGTCATTGAACCACACTTGTAATTTATAAAATAAAAAATAATTCATAAAAAAGTAATTTTGACTAAAGGTCTCCTACTACTGTTATACTACCAAAAACACTGACAAAATCTCTGAAGAGAACTGGGTCTGTAGAAAACATAGAATATAGACAGAACGAGGGCCAAGCAAACACACTAAACAGCTGCGCGTGGTAGTAGGAGGCAGCATCTCTCAATTGCTTTAAGCGGTAGTTATACTTTCTGACCTGAGTAAACATGGTAGTAAAATGTTTGGTTTTATTCTACATTAATGCCCTATGCACCCCTTGAGAATAAATGAATTTTCTTTTACATGATTTTCCTTAATTGTGTAATGCCGGCCACATAAAAATAGCAATTTCATTTCAGTATTTTAATAACATCTCTCACACCCAATTCACTCCAACACATAATGTTTCTACACCACATAGCTCATTAGGTCTTTGCGACAAAAATTGGACAGTATTTTATCTTAATGCATAGGCCATACAGAATGCCAATTAAGGGAAAGTGCATGCTGGAGTAAAACTCAGCATGGTGTAGTCTACTCAACAACACGCTATCACAACTACCCCAATTTGGCCTACAACATAATTGTATTTTAGTATGGCTGTGACAGACACGTTCATCCATTGATGTCATAAAGGGATATCCAGAGGTAGCAACTGCTACTCCTGGCTTGTCTTTTGCTACCCATGGTACTATCCTTGCTACCTCTCCTCATAGGTGTCACAAAGGCAATGGCAAGAACAAGTAAGACGGACTCAAAGAACCCTGTCTACTTTCTGCTGTTTCTACTCCTTGTCGTTTCATTAACCTCCAAACAAAAAATAGGAGGCTGTTATTAGGTGATAGATATGACCAGGGGTCACCCCTGTGATGTGTTCTGGGCCCGATGGTGTGTGATGCCTCTTTCCCTACACATGACATTCTTGTGAATTAACATTCATGGATGTGACCACTCTGTAGTGGATTAACACATCATCGTAGGGTGTACATTTTCATGAGAAAATATGATTTTTGGTTGATGTTGCAAACATGGTTCAGGTCCCTGCCCACCCAAGCGTATATACTGAAAACATTTAGATAGGGTTTTTAAGACAGTAGATATAAAAGATTTAAAAAAATAGTAGTTGGGAAAGTTGGGCCAGTTTGCCATATTTTAATTTAAAAAAAAACATTTTTTTAAGGTTGTTGAGAGACAGCGAGCTGTGGTTGAGTTTGAAGTCAATGAAGATGACGTAGATGCCCGCTGGATTAAAGATGGCATTGAGATCAACTTCCAGATTGAAGAAAGATACCAATACGTAGTGGAGAGAAGAGTGCACAAAATGTGCATCACTGAAACCAGAATGAGTGATGCTGGAGTATACACCTTCCTAGCAGGCAGGAACAGGAGCTCCGTTACTCTCTATGTAAACGGTATGTTCATTTTCCATGTCCAAATCAAACATGTATTTCACTGTTTCTGAATCATGGTGTTACTGGTCAGGCACTGTTTTATCTCTTCTAGTTAGTTTCCAAAAGTGTATGTGAAGTTTTACAGACTGTGACGCATAACCCATTGCTCTAGCGTCGTTAAAAGCCATTAAAAAACAGTTTGGTACTTTTCAGTGCACTTTTTTGTGTGTGCTTTCCTCATGCTGCTGCATTACAGTTCTTACTGAGAGGAGAGCTGTGTGATCAACATATGTTGATTCCTTTCTTTGCTCTAAACTAATGTGTTTTTGTTGTTGACAATTTTATTTGATTTGCATACACTGCACATGCAGGCTGGTCACTTATAGCACCCCCACACTCCCGCCTGATTTGTGCAATGGAATGAAATGATTAGGCAGCATCCAGAGTTTGCAAAGGATTTAAAAGTGATAGGCTGTACTATAGTTCCCTATACAATTCAAAGGGCACGCTTGGATACTGCAACAAACCAATTTCCAAACGTGCCAAAGAAATCAGATCTTAGTAAAGATAGCCTGTATTTTGCCCATTCCACCAATTCGGAAATAATCAACATACCGCAAAGATAAATACTCCAATGTTTCTATAGTTCACAACAAAGGAAACAACTTGTTTATGTATGTTAAAGAATTCCTCCCACCAGTTAAAATTTTTTTTTTATTCTCCTCTTAAATACATGTTTGTCTTTTTAATTCCTTATTTTAAGGTACCTTACAAAAAATATAGGTGATCATTGTCAGTAAGGTTTATTAGCACCTTCTGATAACAATGATGCATGCTTTGATTGTATTCTGAGTTTGGCTCTCAGGTACTGCTGGAGGCTGATCATGACTTGTATCAAAATGTCATTGCAATCATTTAAGTGTCCTTTTTGCTCTATTTCCTTGCTGAAAACATAGAAAAACTGTGTTTTAAAAAATGTTTTTATAGATTGCTACCTAACGAACTTCAAGTGAGCAGTGTGACTTTGTGAGAATGATTATTACATTAAAATGAATTGGCAATACTCTTTTTTAGGAACTATGAATCTTTCTGAACTATACTTAAGTGTTTTATTGGCAGTGAAAATGTACAGATCTTTTTTATCAGATTAATAATTTACGGTGTGGAAAACTTTTTTTAAATATTATGATGCTTTTGAAAATGTAACTCAATCAAATTTTCTTCTAACATCACTGTGAGTTGTTGTGTGTTCTAATTACATGATACATTATGTTTACAGCTCCAGAGCCACCTGAAATCTTGCAGGAGCTAGAGCCAAGCACAGTGGAGTCAGGCAAACCAGCCCGATTCTGTGCTGTAGTGTCAGGCAAACCTGTGCCCAAGATTTCTTGGTACAAAGAGGATCAGCAGCTGTCTGCAGGATTTAAATCTAAGTTTCTGCATGATGGACAAGAATACACCTTGTTACTCATTGAAGCTTTTCCTGAAGATGCAGCACTGTACACATGCAAAGCAATCAATGACTATGGTGTGGCCACTACTTCAGCATCCCTTACAGTTGAAGGTAACATGCTAAATCAAATGTGTTTCTAATTTTGCTGAAAATGGTATGCTGTGCACCTTACACTCTACGGATGTATCATAAAAGACATTTCTCTTTGTTCAGTACCAGAAGTTGTCTCACCGGATTTAGAGGCACCATCCTACCCACCTACCATAATTGTACCAGTTCGTGATGTCATTACTTCTGAAGGACAATCAGCTTGCTTTCAATGCAGAGTTGCTGGCACAGGTGAGAACAATTTACTCATTCAATTGATGATTGTTAGAACAGAGTACTGACATTTGTCCAAACAGGAAAAGATAGATTCACAGATCACGCCAAAGTTCATAGGATTTGTTTCTTCTGGTAATTATTATTTCTCAGCTACAAAAACATCTCCTAAAACTGGTCTTTTAATGCCAAAGCCCATGCTACAAGATTCATCCTTCATCTTGCTGACATCTCCTTGTCAGTGCATGAAAACCTCTGACCAGATTTACTAACACTTGAGCCCTTACAAGGTCATGCAAAGCAGTGGACAGCAAGGCATTGGTATATACTTTTGAGTGAAAAATATATTTTGGCCTGGAAAGGTGCTCTTTTTTCAGCAGAAAAACAGGCGTTACTGGGGTGTTTCAGTGCAAGCACCCATAGTTTGTGACACAAAGTAAGATGTAATAAGATTTTGTCAGACCAGGCTTTTTGTAAAAAACTAATTGACGCAGGTGGTAACAAGGAGAAAACGTTTTAATTTCTCCTAAAAACCCTCACATTGTATGTGAGTTGAAGTTAACAGCACACACCAATGTGTGGGATCTTTCTGTGTTTGAATATATGTAGAAAAATATGTACTGGAAATGTATACTCCACTACAAATCCTATGCTAGACAGTACTCGCAGTCTTGGATATGGCTCTGCACTGTGTTTTACTCTTTGCGCAGTGTAGCATTACAAAATAAAAACTGGAAAATAGTAATTCTGGCGCACTGTTTCAAAATCTCTCTTATCAGCTGACTTTACTCCCACATTTTAAATATTCTTGAGGCCTCCATTTAAAACCGTTGTGTGCATATCAATCATGAAAGGTTTGTGTGTTCCTCATTCCATGATGTGTTTAATTGGATTGCCTCACACAAATTTATGCTCCTCCTATTATCATTAACATTTAGATCAATCAGTGTACTCTTAAAAACAGCATGATTTATTATGTTTTCTGTATCATCCATTTGTGGCTGTGGATTGCTTCCTTCTTACAGCTATGAAAATTAATTCACCTTTTTTAGTCACACACGCAGAAAACATCAGCAAAACAAAGTTGTCATTTGCAGATCAAAATATTTCTAGAAAACATTGTGCTGGGTTTTAGCAGCTTACCGGAATGCATTTCAATTATGTTATATTCAACGACTCAATGTAAACATTAAATAAGAATAATGATTTGTATGAACAATGTACACTACGTAATAGACATAATATATGAAACCCTCTTACAAAGGTAGTTATATGCAGAAATAATTACACACACTCTTATAATTTGAGGTGGGCAGTCACCCACCTCAAGGAATAATAAGACTAACTGGTCAGGATGAAACCTAAAAACACTAAATTAACCAGAAGTCAACCCCCTAGTAGCTATGGCACAGAGCAGACCAGCTTAACTTATAGAAAGTATTCACGAAGTATGGAAACAGTTGCAAAGTCAAAACACCAAACAATAACAATGCCAAACAAAATTGGAAACATAGAACAAAATGACACCAAAATGACAAAAATGGAACATGGGAAACTGGAGAAATGAATTTGAGCATTTTAAGTAAAAATAGTGCCAAAAAGCATTAATCACCTGTTAGAGCTAGTGGTTTCTGGCCAGGTGAGACTCATTGAAGCCAGACAGAATCCACAGTCTTAGATAGGATGAGTATGACACACTTGCCTGATAGCCTGTGCTCACCCTTAGGTTGCTTGGCCCAGAGCAGTCAGGCTTATCCTAGAGGCAAAGTGTAAGATATTGGCACAACACCACCCTCACAACACACTTAGTACACTACTTGCAATCAAAACAACATACACATTGGATATATGCATTATAGTTATAAGCAATTGTCAAACTCTCCTATTAGCAGCAGAAAGGCATGAACATGTATGTACTAGTCATAGGTATTCACTTGCCCTGTTATCCCTTCAGCTTCGTAAGCAACATAAACCCATGTGCGTAAATTCCCGGAGGTGTTCACGATCCAAGCAATTCCTCCCACATCAAAAGTGACAGAAACATACTTGCAGCCTGTTCATAGGAATTCCACTTTTTCGATAACACATTAGCATAGAACACAGCATTCCCAATATCGCATACCCCGTACAGTTGTAATGATCGAGAAATCACAGGTTTTGACTATGCCTCATGACTCATCTCATTAGCCACTCAAACTACACTAGCTAATGATACACGTTGCACCCACTGGCAACACTTTCAATAGATTGTCAGGGCTCCCTAAGGTGGAAGGAAACAGTTACTTTTTTTTTAAATCCGAATTAAGCCTTCAGGCACCCAGCGGCACCTTCATGAGTGCGGGATCCTTATCCCCGGTAAAAGACTGTGACACCGGAAGCTGGCGTGCTATCAAATTGGAGAAATGTTTCCCCTCAGGCGGAGGTACGATCTGCAGTTGCTGCAGGCAGCCAGCCGTGGGTGCACACAAGGCACAACGAGACCCCTCGGGTCCTGTCGAGATATTATCAGTAACAGAGTACCTTGTGACATGGGTCCAAGGACAGGGAGCGGGGAACCTCAGACGGAGGCCGTGATGTCAGGCAGTGTCGTCCTCCTGATCTGGAGGTCAGAGACAATCTAGGCTTCAATAAAGCATGGGTCCCTCGAACTCAGCAAACTACCCCCAACACCCCTCAGACACCACTCTCTTCAGACTTGGCAAACTTCCCCAGCACTCCTCAAACGCCTCACATTCCCGCACCCCAGGTGGGCCACTGAACTTTATGAGCATAATCCTCTGCACAGTGTGATTATGGCGTAGTACAGGACTGCCCTTTTACGAACTGACAAGCACTTCCACCAGTTTGCACTGCACCCTGTCCTTTTTATCTTGTGGAAAGGAGGCCAGCCAACCAGCCCTTGTAGAGTGCTTAGGGACCCAGGCCAGGCCAGTTGGAAATTAGCTACAGGCCAGCAACATCCAGACAAAATCCACCAAGTGATAGTCTCCTTCCTGGAGCACGACAAGCCCTAGGCCACCACAAGTCTGCGGATAATGCAGTTGCAGTCCCTCCTGCTCCTATGGTTCCTCTTATTGATGTCCTAGCCAGTTTAGTATGGTTCCAATCCCAAAAGGGTCTCTAACTACTGAGGCCAGAGCACCAGTAGTTATACTCACAATGGTCTTTGAAGATGAGATCCATTCAAAAGGTCCCCTTTGAAATGCACAGTTCCTCCCTAAATGTTCTCCTGTGTGCAATCCTACCCTGGGAGGCTTGATCACTATCTTTAATTGGGCCAAGACCCCACCCCTTGGAATGCAGGTGCCCAATCCACCCTCTTGTATCCATCCCAAGAAAGCCCCTCAGAGTCAGAGGTCTACAGTTTCCCTTGAGCCCCCCTTTATTGCCTTCTATCAGGAATGCACAGATGTAGCTGTACCCTCAGCACCCAGATGGGGATTAAAGACAGGCGGACAGGAACACAGAGCCACAGGCCTAGAAATGCCAACCTTCCCAAAGTGGCATTTCCACATTAGTAATGTTGTATCTCATTGCATGAGCGGAGAGGATTCGCTATTACTAACTCATCAATATCAAACACGATAAACTGGTACTCTTCTGCATGTAGGAAATACCGCTCAATAGCCTTTCCACTGGCCCCTCATGTCTCATGTTACTCAATGCGAGAGGCAGGCCCCACCGTACCGTACACACTATCCGGCGCCATTCACTACCAATGCATGTAGTACCCATGCCCTGCCTCTTCCCGACACTGTACCCTGTCCCAAAGGAGTACTCTGATGTAGCAAGAGACATGCAGAACTTTGGCAAATGCCAAGCCGAGTAACAGTAACCTGCGGACACAGGCCCTCCAAGACAAGCCTGTGGCACATTTAAAGAGCTACCTCCGTGGGTGGCACAACCAGTGCTGCAGGTGCATGGAGGAGCATTTGAGTTATATGTCCTGGATATATGTCTTACCCCTAGACAAGTGACTTACAGCTAACTCAAATCAGGCAATCATGTATACCAATCACCAGGATGTATATGACAAGCACAGCACTTTGGCACTAAATGGCAGTGTCAAAAGCACTCAAAGTCCTACCGCTAGCACATAGGTCAGCAGAAAACCAGGAGGAACAAAAGTAGAAAGTTGAGGAAAGCACTCTAGAAAGGGACATTTCCAACAGCGCCAATGATAGCCTATGAATATGACTTAGGCAGGAATTCAGGATCCTATGATGGCTTCCGAGGTCTTGAAAGTCCCCCAAAAATGTCATATTCCCAACTTGTTAGGGTTTTCAGATCAGCTCCCCTGTGTCACATCTCAGGATCCCAGGACCACAGAGAGAGCACTTAGAGCCTGGAATCACTCTAGAAGCAAGGGCTAGGGCAGGTCCAATTGGTAGTTGTGAACTGGTAGATTCAATAAAAAAAAAGCCCGCCCCTGTAGCCACGCAGGAGGTCATTCAACGCACCAGTGAAGTATTTCTCTTTGTCCTGGGTACAAGAGGGAGCAGGGCAAGTCCCCCAGAGATCCTCTCATGGCTCAGACAGCAGGTCCAGTCCTCTTATGGTCTCTCCAAGCACTATAAAGTTATATGAGGAGGTTTTTTTTAGAAACCACATTGTGTTAATGAAAGGAGCAGTCCTTTCCCTGTGTCCAGTTCTGGGGCTAGTTTCTTTCCCGCTGGGTTTGAAGCCAGCCTGGCTAGTGTGGACCTTGAAGGCAAAGGCTTTCTCATCTTCAGGTCTCTTCTTACACAAAAATGTGAATGGACAGGCCTCACCTCTGTGCCTTAAAAGTTAATGACATTCTTGGGTGCACCTCAACTGTTCTTCTGGGGCTGATAGAGATTAGATGCTCCACACTGGTCCATCCTGTTACCTGGCCTAAGTCATTGTTCTGCTGTGAGAACAATATTCAGACCTCATCAATGCCAAGCACTTATGGGGCAGCTGCTAGCAGGCTAATGCAAATTAGCATCTAAGAACTTGAGGCAGGGAAAATGTAACTTTCAAAAAGTTGTTTTTCCCACATAGTCATTAAAAATATAACTTCACAAATGAATTGGACATATATACATACAGGATTCACCAAAACATTGTGCAGATGGTTTTAACATAAATTAGAAAAAATTATAAATGTGGCTTAAGTACAAGGTACAAGAAGTAAAACAATAAGGAAGGTAGGTCTCAGGTCAAAGGTCATGTCTTAAGTGTGAATTTCAATATTTGAAAAAAGGAAAAACATGACAGAGGGAGGAAGAGTGGAAAGGTGATGTCTAAGGATTGAAGTTCAAACTGGACAGAGGGAGGAATATATATTCACCTTTCCACTCAGGAAAGGTTCATTCTTGTACTTTATGTTAGAACCATCTGCCCACTATTTTGGCGAATCTTCTAAATCAAAACACATGAAAGATATAATGTATTTCCAATTGATACATTTCTGAGACCACATTCTATTTATTTAAATGATTTGCTGATAACTTATACTCATTTTATGTAAAAATTAATTTCACTACCATGTTTAGTATTATGCAAATTAAAAACACATGAGAAATGTACTGTATTTTGCATATTTTCACTGTGAACTACCCATTTAACAAGCAAATATCAATATAATTCAGAGGGTGACTAGTGTCAATGAATATGAATGATGTATGTGGCACAAAGGCTAATATCAGTGGTAAAATGTGTGGTTGCCCCAGCACCCAATGCATGTGGTACGGGCACATACAAGTAAGAATAAGAGGTGCACAATCTGAAGGCTTCTAACAATGATGACTAGAGAAAAAATAAGCGAAAAATGTGTTGTATGGTGCAATAATGTTATTCAGTGTTTCTGTTAACATGATATTCCATCAAGCAGATGGCTGAGGGCCCGATTCACAGAATTAACTTAAGACAAAATCCTAAACTTACTACTTGTGGTATTCACAGAATGCACTTACTACTTTTGGTATTCACAGAATGGATTTACGACTACTAACTTTATGTCCGCACTCGGGCCGGAAATTCCGTCCCAGAGGCGGAGCTTCCGGCCCAGAGGCGGAGCTTCTGGCCCAAAGGTGGGGATTCAGGCCGGTAGCGGAGTTTTAGCCATGGCCGAAATCTCCACCTCTGTGCCGGAAGCTCTGCCTCTGGGCCGGAAGGTCCGCCTCCGGGACGGAATATCCGGCCCGAGTGCGGACGTAAAGTTAGTAGTCGTAAATCCATTCTGTGAATACCAAAAGTAGTAAGTGCATTCTGTGAATACCAAAAGTAGTAAGTGCATTCTGTGAATACCAAAAGTAGTAAGTTTAGGATTTTGTCTTAAGTTAATTCTGTGAATTTGGCCCTGAGTGTTTTATAAATGTCAACGTTGCCCGATTTCACACATTTACTTTGGTTCAGCCACATACAAACAAGATTTTAATACCCAAATTAATTTTACATACTTTCTGATTAGTCTGTGGTTGTTAAGGAAATCAATATTCCATGATTTACTTGTTTCCGACACTTAGTAATTTCTGTGTTTTGTGAATAGGTTCTTGGACATTACTAAAGAGTACATTAGCTCATGACAATAAAAATAAGCATATTCCCTGACAATTTTAAACTATACATTTCACTTGAAGTTACTAGCATTTTGTACACCAATATTAAATTAGCACATTTACAGAAATATTGCACTTATGATTTAGCAACATAGATTAAACTAATCTTCATATTCACCTTTGTGAGATTGTGGGACAACTAGCTATATTTCTACACAACTGCTAGTATGATGGCAACATACTGCCATAATCAGCCACTTTGGATACAGAAGTAATCACTGCTAACCTCTAATAATATCAGTGCCTAATAAATATTTCATGACTTTGGCCCAAAGCTGTTACTTTTATGATTTAAATGTAAACTTCATTAATACAACGATTTGTTAATTTGTAATTTCCCTATCAGATCTGAAAATTACATGGTATTGCAAAGACAAGGAGGTCAAGCCCTCCCGGTTCTTCAAAATGACTCAATTTGAAGATACTTACCAGCTTGAAATTGCTGAAGCTTTTTCTGAAGATGAAGGGATATACACATTTGTTGCTAGTAACTCTCTGGGACAAGTGTCATGCACAGCAAACTTGAAGTTAGAAGGTATGTTGTAAACATATTAGCTCAGATGTTTTTGCTATATTGACATCATGCTAAATAATGCATGTTAGTAGCCGTCTTGTTGTTGTAATGTGTTTCTGCTAAACTTATGTCATGTTGTCTCTGGCATCCATTAGTTTTCTACACCCTTTGTTAATATAATTGGCTTGTATCTGGTGTTTGTCTCTTTGATGTTGCCAAATTCATCCACAATGCTCCCAATTTCTGTGTAAGTTCATCACTGAAACAGGGTTTCTTATTCCATGTATTCTAAATAGCCTTTTTAAGTTGCATATGCTCAAATGCAGTCTAGAGCAAGATCGATCGACAATGCACAGTGGTGCACATGATAAAACTGAATATATATGTGAATGATTAAAGCTATATCAATGTCCATTTCAAACAAATATCAGCCATCTTATCATACATCTAATTGGTTTTGTACTGATTTGGACTTCTTGGAAGGAAATAGCCAGCAGTTAGCTTTACAATGTAGTTACCATTGCGTTAAACATCATAATGGAGCATGAACAGACAAGCACTAAACAAGCAGGAATAAGCAAAGCTTATGTTAATTAGAGAGCATACCTTGGGGCGGCAATGGCAGTAGAAGTGTAAAGCTATTCATTGGGGTTGAAATGACACTGGGCAGAAGACTCCTGCAATATTTTCAATCTTAAAGTAATATATTCTACAAAATAAACATCTAATATAATAGATGATATTGGCAATATTGGTTCTTATTAAAAATTATGAAGGCTGTTCTTCACAAAGCAAACACAAGGAGTTGATGGACGGAGCGCTGAAACTTTTCAGACACTCATCCCCAGTTACAGATATGGGTTGAATTCATCATCATTCTTTAGCTCACTTCGCCACCTCAGTTCAGACCCAGCTGTATGAAAATCAGTCTTGACCCTGTGCCTCATGGGAACAGTCAAGCCCGAACTGCCAAGCCAGGTCTGAACTGGAAACAAGCATCCTGGGACGGGTTTCGGGGTAACACCCCTCATCAGCCAGGCTAGCTTGAATCCAGTGGCAAATGAGCAAGAGACCCACGTCTAGGCATACCCTGCCAACTTAGGGTGAACACAGCAAACACAAGAAGATGATGGACGGAGCGCTGAAACTTTTCAGGCACTCACCCTCACTCACTTTGCCACTGCATTCAAGCTAGCCTGGCTGATATTGGGTGTTACCCCGAAACTGTTTCCGCCATGCTTACTTCCAGTTCAGGGAAACATGGCTTGGCAGTTTGGGCAGAACTGTTCCCCTGAGGCACAGGGTCAATACTGATTTGCATATAGCTGGGTCTGAACTGAGGTGGCGAAGTGAGCTATAGAACGATGATGGGTTCAACCCAGATCTGTGACTGGGGGTGAGTGTCTGAAAAGTTTCAGCGCTTCGTCCAGCATCTCCTTGTGTTGGCTAGTCTTCACAGACATAATCTACACTCATGAAACTATTTAGAAGTGTATAAATTGTTTAATTACAAAGTGTGACATGTATTGCATTCTAAAATGGCAGCAAGCAAATGCCACATCTTGTAGGTAGATTGCAGGGTTACAGGCTTAAATATTGGTATACTTCTTTTCAGGGCACATAACAGTTAAAGAAGTTACATCAGAGTCACAATGGCATATTTCTTCAACTGTTTCATTAAAGAAGGATCTTCCTTGCCAAAAGCCTGCCTTCATCCAGCCTATTTCAAGCTGTAGAGTTTGCAGTGGAGAAACTGTCAGATTTCTTGCAAAGGTTTCTGGTTTGCCAAAACCAGAAATCCAGTGGTTTCACAATCAACAATTGATGACACCAAAAAAGGATATAGTTTTCAGTTTCGACGTATATACAAATACAGCTATGCTTATTATAGTTGATGCTTTCCTAGAGCATGCAGGGCAATACTCTTGTGTGGCAAGAAATAGTGCTGGCGAGGCAACTTGTGAGGCTTCACTGACAGTGACTACAGAAGGTAAAGACCTGAAAACCATTAAAGCACATTTTATATTTCACATGTGCACCATGTTACTAATGTCAACTTCTGTGCTCTTAGTATAGCACACTGCCACAGTATTTTGCACTGTCACCGGTAAAACATTTACATTTCTTTTCTTCACATTAAACCCAATGTAGTGTTATAAGAAATTAATACATTTCAAAACTAATTCACTTTTTAAATATTACCTACACAGAAACAAAAAAAACAGTTTTCACTCTTGTTTTCATGGCTGTAGAGTTGTATGTATTTATCATGCATGGTATTATGTTGATGACAGTTGCTACTGAATGTACATGGAAGACAATTTTTATAACAAAAGGACACATGCTTTCATCTTTATCAGTGTTATTGCATAGTGTTAAGATGCTCAGCTGTAAATTGTTGGGATATGCCACCTCCTGTATCAGCAGCATGAAGCGATCATCCAGTTATCAATGTGAATGCCATTTTTGTGAATTCCCATCTACAGCATGCTTATGACATGCTTCATTTTCAGATGAAAATGATGGGGTCTTTCTTTCCATTCACTTCATCTTTAGTGTGTTCATCCTAAAATACTTTAGTTGTTAATTTATTTTTTTGTCGCTTGATTATACAGTGGAAACCATAGCTAGGCAAAGCATGACAAATTCTGGGACATGTTTAGAGGACTCCACTATTTTAACAAAGGAAATTACGCGTGTGCAAGGAGCTTCATATCAACATGAAATGCAGGTTTTTGAAAGCCTTTCAGAAACGTTGACTATGCAAGCAGCATCTGCAAGAAAAGTAGAAATGCATCAGAAAACATTAATTTCACAAAGTACTGAAAGCACCAAAGTAACTGCAACTAAACTCTTTGACAATAAAGATGCCTCTCCAAAGGTCACATTAAAGCTGCATCCTCTTTGTGTGAAATGTGGGGAGACCGCTCAGTTCATCTGCCTTTTTGATGGTGAGCCCTTTACTGGAATAACCTGGGATCATGAAGGTGATGTGATACAGGAAAGTGAGAGATTAACCACCTCACAAAATGGCAGTGTTCAGATGCTTACTATTCTTAATGTGCAGATGGCTGATCAAGGACTGTACTGTTGCACTGTACAAAACGGCCATGGAGGAACAACAACTTCTGCACTACTAACCGTAGAAGGTGGTTATTACATTTTAACATTGTGGCATATCATATTCAGACTATATTTGTAGATTGTAGGTTGCTTGTGTGTTCACATATAAAACTTAACTATTAATTTAAACTTTTTTTACACATATTGTGCTCTATTCATTAATGATTGCTTTGAGTTTTCTTGTTAGATAAATACATTTGTATACTTGAGTGCATTAATGCCCATGCTTAAAACACATTATCCTTTCCTTTTAATGTTATCCACATTAAGTAAACATTGGAACAATTTGTTATGACATTTGTGCCTGGTGGCAATGATTAACCTTACAAAATGTCACAAACAGATGTTCCTCCACTTGGTTGCACTACATTTTTTAACCATATGGGGGGCGGGGGGAGTGAATGAGATGTATATCTACAACATTTAGTACATTTTGATCAGATGTACATAGTCCAAAATTTTGATTCACAAGAGAAAAGTCATAGTAAATTCACCTTCAAGCTCTTACCCCATTGTACATATATTCCAAGTTCCATTCCTTCTGGATGCACTGGACTGAACACTTGTGCTGGTAGTCTGGGTGTTTAAGTTAAACAGAACAAATGCAGAAATAAACCAGCAATAGTACTGAGTAAAATTTGCTAATTCTATAAAAGTGTTTACAGTTTAGGAACATTTCGTTGTCTGCAATACACACAATGTGAGAACCTGTTTTGAACTCAAAGACACATATGTCAATACAAACTCGAAATTATGGTCACTACAGTTACATCTTTGTGTGTCAAAATGCAACTGAAATGCTCTGGTAACTTAGTGAACACCTTGTGCCAGTGCATCTAAAAAGAGAAAATTAGACAACATAGTTAATGCACAATAATAATTTCTATGTACATTTAGATTGTCTTTCACAAGTAAACATTGTGCAATATGTATGAGGGATATATCCTCCCAGATGTTTTACCTTCCACCACAGGTTGCCACACCTTCAAATTCTAGATCTTAATATATCAAGAACTACATGAAAAGAATCCAATCAATCTTGCCTTTAAAGTAGTTACCATGCACATTCCAGACCTAGGTGAGGTGTACCCTGGCCTCTCTCTAGTCCATTATAATGGTGGACATTATGGTGTCAAGTAGTGCAAAGTATTTCAACATATCTGAACCAAAGATCTACCTGCCTACTATGTGGCCAGCAGTTTTGACCCCTCAGACACACCATGTAGTCTAGCGTGGTAAAATATTCACCACACGTTACCCCTAATTACTTTTCTGATCAATGCAAATGTTTTCCGGAACCCAGCTAAATCTGTGTATGAAACTTAAAATTCTTCACCAATGTAAGCAACAGTTACATCACCAAAGATCAAGACTAGTCTTACAAATGAGATGCAGTTTATGGCTACGTGACATTTATGTCATGAATAGCCTTTTCCTTAAATATCAAAAACTACTAAAGACTTTACTTTGATTAGTGCCGTTCTTATACTCTGTTCACAAGAATCGAAAGTAAAGACATTTTCTTCATGAAGTGCCACATCAAGCTGAATTTTTCCAGTCCATGTGGAAATAATAATTAATAATCCAAACTTTCCACATAAAAACAAATTTTGATTATTGTAAAATACCTGAAACATTCACTCTGTGAACTGGTTGCATGCAACTTGAAAGCAGGGTGGGCCCTTGCAACTGACCAAATATTATAACTAACACTTATCAAAATTAAAAGCTAGTAAATAGGCCATTACTAAATTTTAAAGTACATATATACTCACCTGCACATGAGTTGGGAACTAACAGACTAAGCATTCATTCTCTATACTAATCATAAGAATACATTTATATTTTGTTTTGCGTATAGTTCCGGTATTCAAAGCAACTAATCTATTGCTTTCCTAACTTTATTCTTGCCTAGCTAAAGAATCACAATCAAAATCAGTTACACAAATTACCCTTGAGTCAAATACTAAAAGTATTAAAACACACAGAGAAACCCAAAGTAGGACAACCTATGAAATGACGCAAGAATCATCTAAGAAAACATCAAGTATATCAATATCTACATCACAGAAGCCACGGCAAGCAGAAAGACAGAAAAGCAGAGAATATTATCCTGATGTTGTCCCAAATGAGGAATTGATAGACACTGATATCACCTCACCTGAGTTTCTTGAGAAGCTAACCCCGGAAATGACTGTAAAAGAAGGAAGCGACGTTTCACTCTTTTGTGTTATAAAGGGCGTCCCAACTCCATGTGTGATCTGGCTGTTCAATCAGTTGATTCTTGACAATTCTGCATTGTGTATCTTGAAATTTGATGGGCCCGTCTGCAGTTTAAAAATGTTGAAAATTGCTCCAAACCAAAGTGGTATATACACTTGCAAAATTGTTAATTCTGCGGGACAAGCCGAGTGCAAAACTCATCTAAAAGTGACAGGTTGGCATTTGCATGTTCTTTCTCAATGTGTCTTCCTCTTGCAATCAGTAGCAACATTTTGTCTCAGACCTTTGAAAAACATAAGGAAATGTATCATGCTAACGTTACACTATTTTGGATTGATGTTTGGTGTTTAAAGCATGCTACATTCATGAGAAAAATGCAACAAATGTTGTGGAACGATTATTAAAAAATTCTCACACTTTCCAAAAGGTTGTCCCTAAAGTAAAGTTACATGTTGCAGCTTTGTGTCTCTTGTACACACGAATGTTAATTGTGTCTTTGTCAGATGTTCAGTGAGTCACTTTGAAGAACAGAGGAATTAGAGTATTACAATTATTTTTTTGTTTACTTTTTTCATTCCAGCCTTGGAAAGAGTTATTCAAGAGAAGATTGAACAGCAAATTGAATTGGAGGTTAAAGGTACAATATTTTATGAAAGCAAAGTCTAAAATGTAATTTATCAAATAATTTAAAATGCCTTTAATGTTTTTATTAAGAATGAAAGTGCTCAATTTTCGGTAAGCATATTCAAATGCAGGGTGTGTCTTACTTCATACGTATTGTTGCATTTACTTGTTAAGCAGTTAAGCGCAGCACATATTTTGCATGTGTCAAAGCGTGCTAAATAATGACTTAACTGTGATTGGCTACTGCACTATGGGGTGGGAGGCTATAAAGTGGAAGAATACATGATGACAACAAAGAATACATTGACCATTGCTCGTTCATGGTAACTGGGATATGCCTGAGGCATCATGAGTGGGTGGCAGTGGGTATGGAGGAATATTACAATTTGACAAGGTGGATTTTAAGTGGTTTCTAGTCATTGATAATTTGCTTTGATGCTTTAGTGTCAAATGCAGGGTGCCCAGATGGAAATGATCAGAATCTCAATATGTCACAGGTGTGTTTGGTGATGGTAAGGTGGTGTAAGGTGTAAGCTGGAAGAGGTGCCTGGAGCTGCAATATTCGAGAGCTCTATGAGGAAAGGAGAATAGGAATGTATTTGAAGACAAGATTAGGTGCTGATTTAGAGTTTGGTGGACAGAGTACGCTATTGCATATGTGACAGAGTACTCTATGCCCCAAACTATCAGCCCGCCCATCTCGTTTAGAGAACTTAAGTATTCCATCGATGGATGAAATCCCAATGTGATTGTTTATTTCCAAAAAACCAAAAAGTCAAACGTTTTGTGGACAGTCGTCAAAACTGATGCAGGCCTTTCACTAAATTTTTAGTACAATGAAAGGAGCCACGGTGACGGCAGTTCCCTTCAATCTACACAGATGACAGATGAGTCAGTCATCTCAAAATTTGATGGATGGAGTACTAGCGAGGTGGTGAAAGTAATGTAATCTACCATTCTGACAGACACTGCTCCGTCCGACAGACACTACTCTGTCAGCCAACCTCTAAATCAGGCCCCAAGTGGCTTGTGTAAGAACCCAAGGGACAAAATCAGGGAATTTGCCGGGCATTCGCAGTGGTCAGTTGAGGCAATATTTGAAAAGATGAACCAAGGCATGCGAGGAAAAGGAAACTTTTTTGAGGGGCTGAAATATTTAAAAGGAGAGACAGTAGAGGTGGCCATTATAAATGCCAATAATCACATCAATTGGAAAAGATGTTATTTATAAAGATGTTGAAAGTAAAATAAGTATGCAGTATGCTGATGTTTGGTGGGTGTTGGCTGACGCAGGGTGGCTGCTATTGAAAAAATGGTTGTGATTCTCATTTTGCTATTAATATTAATCTGGAAGGACTGAGTACAGGGGAAGGAAAGGCTGGAGTCAGAAAAAAAGGGTACGGGATGGTATTGGCAGCAGTGAACAATGGGAAGTTATTAATCTCAATCTTGCTGGTTGATCCTTAATCAATAGGTGGCCGGCCATTCAGTAGCAGCACACAGAATCGGTTTTGTGATCTTAAAGCAAGTTTGTAAGGAAACAAGGAGCTGATTAATTCAATTGTATTGCTGAAGAGGTGGTAAGAGATACCGCAGACTAAACTGATGTTACAAAACAAGGGCAGTGTAAAGTAAAAAAAGAAATAGAGAACAAAAAGGGGATGAGGCAGAGCCCTGGGGTGAGGAGAAAAAGGGCCTAAGGACTCAGGGATGTCTTACTGTTCGCCACGGTAAGAGGAAATAGGAGTATTCTGTATACAACATGCTAGGCAGGTTGAGATGAATTAGGATGGAAGAGAGGTGATTGTGTTTCATCAAGTTTAAGCAGCTATAACTGTGAGGCTGTGCAGTGACATTTGTATAATCTATATTATAGTGAATTGTGGGATTAATTTAAATTGAGATAGTGATTGTGACTGGTAAGTAGGAGGCTCAAGCAAGTTTTTAAAAAGACACAGAAGAATGTTAGGGTTGCAGAAGATCCACACATATTCCATGATTCCAGACAAGCAACCATATTTAGGCAGGGTGTGTGTGCAAATTAGAGTGTGTCATTTCTTAAATATGTGACAAAAGAACGTTGGAAAGTTTCAGTGGTTTGAGGAGAATCAGTTCAAAGGAGCAAAGAGAGATAAGAATAATGGCATGTCAGGTTACATTTACTAAGTGAAGTGGGGGAAGAAGTTGGGAGCATGATGGGATATAATTAAATGAGCAGAAGAGGTGTATGATGGAGCAGTTGACAGGCAAATATGGATGTCTTGATTGTTTTGCTATTTGCTTACAAGAACATTGCATGCTTGTATTTGGGAAGGAGGATAATCTTACAGGGAATGGGGATGTAGACAGAAGGAATGGGAGACTACTGGACAAACATCAAGAGTGAGGATGAGGAGGAATATGAGTATCTGAAAGTAGAAGGACTTGGCAGCGGGAGGGAAAGGGTTGCAAGTAAATCTGTGCAGCATGTGGGCATTCATTGGCAGAGGGGGGAAAAGCATAAGAACTCTTATGTCACAGATTGCTAGTTGAATCATGCTGCGTAGCTGATGGTGAATTGGGTGAAGGTGCAAAGAACATGGAATATCCCAAAGACAAGATACTTAGAACAATTTTGCTTTTACATGTAATTTATATTAATATAAACGTGAATCTATGTTTGTATATCTTAACCCTCATTGTCTTTAAAAAGTGTTTGGCTATTACACAGGCCATACACATGCATGTCTGTCAAGATGTTCAAAACAGAACAAAGCCCAAGTAGGAAGTATCTTTAGTTTAGGAACATTTTTCAATATGCAGTTCTTTTTAACAAACCGTCATGTAAAAATGTTATTTCAAGTTCATTAGAGAACCATATAGTTCCTTGCATTGCATCATCATCATCCATATAAATGAAATGGATTATTTTGCCTCCTAAATCCATACAACACATACATGTAATGTAATATTATTTAATTTCTAAATCTTCCTTACATGGCTTGCAGATAGTGTATGTCGTCAATGTTGCTTGCTTTTGCATAACATTGTGAAATTAGTGGCTGTATTAGTTCGAATAAACGCCTTCTCGTGCCAGTTTAGTTATATACAGACATTTAAATTGTATAGCATTCAAAACTAAATTCATCATTCAAAGATATAGAAAGGGCGTTTATTCTACTGTCTGCAAGTCAGGTAAGCTGTATATAACCTGATCACCTAACACATTGACAAGTCTTTCCGGAACTCAGAACACACATGCACATAAACATGTTACTGCGAGATTCATTTTTGTTTGTTCAAGAAGAAATGTCCACAGTTTGAAGAAAGAACAGACAACGAAAGAATCTGGTGTCAGAATTTTAATAAAAGAACACGGTGTTGCGTTTATTCGAACAAATATGGTGAGTCCATTTCCTTATAGATGTGTGAACAAATTATGTAGCATGCATTTTTCTAAATTTCAAATACTTTATTTCTCATTTAAAATATAATTTTCATTTCATACTATTATCTTTCTCATGGCTAGGTAAATTGTAATTCAGTTATGTTCTGTTGCAGAATTATTCTTCAAGGAAGATGGTGAACATTTCAGAAACCAAAGAGATCTGCGAGATGCATTTTCAGATACAGAAGACTACTTGGATCATGGGCTTGTGTCATCCAAAAGATGTGCAAGTAGAACATCTTCTATAAGTTCTTGGACTGAATATATAAAGCCATCTTTCACACAAAAGCTTACATTCAAATCTGTTATGGAAGGGGAGCCAGTACTTTTTAAATGTAAATTAATTGCCTGCCCTACACCAGCACTGTCATGGTTCCATAACAATAGGCCAATTGCTAGAGATTTCCGGCGGGTTACGGAAATGGATAGTGATATGCACATTCATTGTTGTAGCTTACAGATTAAAGCAGTGCAGGAGAGGGATTCTGGAAGTTATCGGGTGTTTGCTATAAATAGTGAGGGATCCGCTGAATGCACTGCCTCACTGCTAGTTGCACTTAAAGAAGAGCAAAATGCTAAGTATTTGGATTTTGTGAGAAAATCAGAGAAAGCACATGAAAGTATTGATTGCTTGGTACAAAAACGAAGGGAAGAGAGGTTGAGGGTTGATCTTAGATGTGTTGGCTCTCCATTGGATAAAAGAAAGCAAAATAAAATAAAGCCAGGGGACCTTTCCACTAGAAAAGGGCTAATGAGAACAATCAGCTTTGAAAAAATGTCTGCAATAAGCAAACATGACCCAATATATGATACTGAATATAAAGCAACTCAATACATTGAAGATAAAGAATTTAAAGAAAGCAAAAGTATGCTTGACGTGGACATGAAATTAAAGTTGAGGCGTTTGCGTGATGCCAGAAGAGCTGGCCTAGGAAAGAGACTTTCCGTTTCCTCTTCAGAAGCATCTTCTGAGTTTGATCTTGACTCTATGAGAAGTGAAAGCAGCTTTTCTTCAGGTCTTTTCCCTTCAAGCGATAGATATAAACGATTTGCTCAGTTTGATGTTCAGGGGGATTTGCTCACTTATGCTACTAAAAATGCCAAAGAAATACTATGTGAACCAGATGGAATTATAAAAGACAATCAGAAAATCACTGATCAGTGTTCCGAAGAACCTTCAAAACCTGAAATAATCCAGAGACAGGGAGAAAAGGCTGCAGCAGGGAGCATGCAGGAATATTTAGAGAGAAACAAATCAACGTATTCTCTCCAAGACGAATATTTACATGAGGAATGTGTTAGGAAAAGGTTAATATATGATCAAAGTGAACCACAATCTGAACATGTTACATTTACGAACATCTCTACAACAACTGCAAAATCATCGGATTATATTGAAGACCCCATGGATAAAAAGCAGAAACAGATTCCATCCAAATATGAAGAGTTGAGGGAAAATGAGCAAATTGAGGTTGCACATGTGAGTGCTTTGACAAATAAGTTAGAAAATGAGCATGTGGCAAGCCGAAGCCCGGTTCAGAGAGGTACACCACATGGCCCCCCAATGTTTGTTCGTGACATTGAGTCTCAAGAAGTTAGTGCAGGTGAGGTGTGCACTTTTAGTTGCCATTTTCGAGGTTACCCTCAGCCAACAGTCACTTGGTATAACAAGGACAAACCAATACCCCGCAATCAAGAATATACCATCCTCACAACAGAAAACCGAACAACGCTAACATTTTGTCCAGCATTTCCCCAGCATGAAGGATCCATAACATGTGTAATATTTAATCAGTATGGTACAGACACAACTTTTGGTATGCTAAAAGTAAATCCCACTGTACACCTAAAAGAAGACTCTGTCCCACCCATACATGTTTGGGATGATATCCTTGAAAATGATGAAGACACCGAAGAACTCATTGTCTTGTATGACACTGACAGTGACAATGGTCTGCTTAATAAATCAAAAGAGAGGTCAACCCTTCAAATCCCACAGATTTATGTGCCAACCTGTAGCACTTCAGAATCATCTGTGCTTTCAGCACCAGTTGAAATTAAAGTAACTGCCCCAACTCCAATTCCTGAACAGGATAATGAGTTAAAGGAATGTTTTGAGCCCATTGAATTGCCCGAATCTGCAACAACAGATCCCATGTCTCAAGCAACAAAACACACATTTAAATTTGCTTTTGATGCTTCACATGGAGCACCAACGATTATAAATGAAACTGAACAGGATGTTAGCTGCAAGGAGGGTGAATCTGTGCTTCTGGAATGTGTAATATCCGGCGACCGCCCCTTAGTAGTGACTTGGTATCACAATGATATGATTTTACCTGATAGTGCAAAGTTTAGAGCTGAAGAGACAGGAGCCAGTTACAAGTTATTAATCGATGATGTTTCCATTGTTGACTTTGGCAAGTATACATGTTTAGCTAAGAATTATTCAGGGATTGCAGAATTTACATCACATCTCAAAGTGGAGAGCTCCCCTAAAAAGTTTGACAACTCCCTAGAAGAAATTATCATTAGTGATTTGGAAGGCAGTGTTTATTCTGATGTAGGCATTCAGATTAAGAAAACAAAAGAGCCAGTATCTGACCACTCTGAGTTCTCAATGGGCTCTACTCATGAAAGTATTGCTAGGAAAGAGAATTTAGTGAGCCAATATTCTCACAGTCTCAACCAAATAGCAAAGAGAGAAGCAACCTCTAGTAAGCAAGTTGAAAATCTAAAAAACATAGAAACAATACTGCCTACAATTAAAGGTGAAAGGAAAATGGCAATGTCTACGGCTGAGCAACCTATATCTGTAAATCTGCCTACTCATTTCCAGGGTCAAAATGAAATCAAGACAGACATGACAAAAGAGCAGTTAAAATCAGAAGGACTCAAACACTCTTCAATGGGTACTCATAGCAATAGCACATCCTTAGACGCAACTAAATATCAGACATGTGAATATGATGAGGAATCTAAACAAAGTACACATGCTTTAGAAACATCAGATTTACCAAACGATAAATCTGACACACTCATTGACAGTAATAAAAGGAATTCTAAACCATCTAAAGTTGAAAAGTCTACATGTTTTATGTTAGATTTCAGGGGAAAAAAGGTAAGGGATAAAGTCAGTGATTTTGAACAAAAACAGTTATTTGGAAAATTAGCCTCTGGAGATTTTAGCCATGGAACAGACATGAGGGATGCACCCTTTGTGGAACATACCCGTTTGGCAGAAATTAAGACAGAGCAACAGTTTCTGGAGATAGCAAAGCCAGAAATCGATCATTACAATATACATTTCCAGCAAATCAATCCACATTCAGAAGGAACGTTGTCAAGTGACGTTTTGGAAATGTCATTTAAGAAAGATAAGGAACAACTCTATTCCTATGAGAAAATGATACCACCGACTGAGGATGTGGTGAAAGAATATGCACATTTCCAGAAATCTGGAACAGAAAGGGAGCATAATGATAATTATGAAACATATGTGCACTGTACAAGTAGTTTGAATACTAAATCCATTGGTGAAGACCAACATGATCGAGATGCAAATAGCTTAAAGGTTCAGCCCCAGAAAAACTCTGTCAAAGACATGTATCAGCATGATGATAGTAATTTAATGGAGGAACAGATTGGCACTAATGCAGAGATGCAGTCACTGGCAAGCATACAACATGGCCAAGGGACTTCAGTACAGAATGAAGGCCATGCATTTTCATACGATTCCAGGGATGAATCGTTATGCCCATTACTTACAAATATTGGCAGTCATCTACAAAGTGATTTGGACAGGGCTCAGTCATTATCTAGTTTTCATACCATGAAAGTATGTGAAGAAGAATTAATGCTTGATGAAGAGAATCAGTGTGATGTAGCTGTTCAGACAAAGATGCTTCATGAACAAGTGATAGATCATGAGCAACATTCTGTCCCTCAACATATGTCTTACTCAAATCAATTTGTGCACAATATACAAAACATTAAATCATTTGTTCCAAGAAAGCTGCCTGAAGACGAAAGTATTTCTTGTAGCGATAATATTGTGAAGGATGAGAGTGAAGTCGAAGAACTAATCTTAGATCAAAATAATATAGCAATAATTGCAGATAAAGCTGTGTCAAACAAAATATCAGATTCTGGTGGACAGAAGTGGCCAATACATGAAGAATTGAGTGCCTACCAGAAGCATAGATTGTCAACGCATTCCAAAGAAATAGGTGGCATAACAGGTCAAGATGTCAACTACATAGTTCCTACTGCACCAGTTTCTTCATCTCAAGAAAAATCTGACTACGAGAAATCCTTTGACTTTAAGGAAGGAGGAGAAAGCTTGGAAGTCATGTACCCACATTTATCAGTGAAGCCCATTGCCATACTTAATCAGAATTTCAAAACAATGGCTGATGACGTAATTGTTCCTGTTGAAAGGAAGTATGTGGAGCCAGACAATATAACTGATACAGCAGATGTTAAAACATACACTGTCGAAGAGGTGACAGAGAACAAAATTATGCAAGAGAAAAGTAAGAAAATAATTTCTGAGCAGTACAGAGATCTCAAAATCCTCTGTCCCCAAAAAAACGAAGTCCAATCAGACACATCAAAGAAGTCACTTGGAGAATTGTCCTTGGATCGATATTTTATTTCATTGAGCAGCGAATCAGAACAGACTCATGAGGAGCAGCACAAAGGAGAAGAAATGCATGTTTTGAACCAGAAGTCTTATTTGGATGAACCCATTGCTAGGGATTACATTTCTCAGACTAGCGAACCTTCAGATTCAGCTACTGAGGATACTATAAGACATCCATTGTGCACTGTTCTTGAACATAAGAAGAAGAGTGTCAATGACAGTGCAGAGCCAAACACAGGATTCTCTTTAGCAGAATACCTTCTCAGTACTGGGCAGCTGGAAAGGCCCCACACTGAACACATTGTTACTAAAGAATCGGTACCAAGCATAGAGGTTGAGGATGTAACCTTCAGCACTGTCTATGACTTCTATAATCAGCAGCCACAACTGTCTCGCCCACTGTCTCCTGAATCAGAAATGTCAGTTGAAGTTGGCAGCACTGCTAGCGATGTAGAAGTTGAACTTGAAGGGTTCTATACACCCCCTTCATCTGTGGATAAGTTTGAGTCTCCATTGTCTTTTGAGTCATACCACACCCCTATCCATTCACCAGAATGGTGTTTGTCACCTTTGCTTCCAAATGTGATTACTGATAACCAGACTGCGCCATCTGAAGCAGAAACATACATCGCAGGACATGATTTTCATGGGACAACATCCATAGGCGAAGGCCAGCATGCATCATTTGGTGCTCCATTAGAAAGATGGAGCCCATCAGAAACATGCAGTGATGACGTGGTTCCCAATCCTGGCACAACTAGTGAACAAAAACAAAACATGCCCCCAGCATTTACTAAACCTTTGCCAAGAAAGCGGATCTATGAACATAGTACACTGGTTTTTATGGCAGAGGTTATAGGTTTGCCAGCTCCTGAAGTAAGCTGGTATAGGAACAAAGTGTTAATTGAAAAAGACCACAGGGCTAAAATGGGAAGAGAAGGTTACATGTGCATTTTGGAAATCCATAATGTGGAAAGAATAGATGGAGGAGAATACATGTGCCATGCCATAAATTTAGTAGGGGAAGCAAAAAGCATTACTCAGGTGGAGATTTTACCACAGGATGGGAGATCAGTTGCATTACCTCCTCCTGTAACTCATCAACATGTAATAGAGTTTGACATGGAGCAAACAACATCAAGATCTCCTTCCCCTCAGGAAATTCTTTTAGAAGTAGAGTTAGATGAAAGTGAGGTTAAAGAATTTGAGAAACAAGTCAAAATAGTCACTATTCCTGAATTTACTGCGGACAATAAAAGTATGATAATTTCTCTTGACGTCCTTCCTCTCTGGCTGGATGAACAAAACCCACAGTACGCCACAAAAGAAAGTGACAATGTGAAAATTGAAATGGAAGTGACTGAAATGCCACCTCGGTTTCTGATGCCTATCTGTGACCTTCAAGTTCAAGAACACGGAGAAGCAAATTTCAGATGTTCTGTGGTGGGTCTCCCCTCACCAACCATAACCTGGTACAAGGAACATCAATACATTGTTGGCAAATCTGGAAGGTATGTCTTGGACAGTCAGAAAGAAAATTATAGCCTTGCTATTGAAAACATATGTGCCTCTGACAGTGGCACATATGTGTGTGAAGCTAAGAATAGCTTTGGAGAAGTTGCATGCAGAGGATCGCTTACTGTGATTAAGCAATAGGCTTTAGATGTAAAGGTTAGCAGATTAGCAAAACAGGTGTGGGGGTTTCATCTACTGGTTGACACTTCAGGTGTAGATCCAATCAGACAGAAAAACACTTGAATTTAGAGATTTATCTGTGAACTTTCAGAAAGTTGTTAAAACAGTATCTGTGACATCCTTGATATTGAAAGGGATGAAATGTGTAAATATTACTCTTAAAATTTCTGTTTCACTAGAAGAAATATAGTGTAAAGTACAAATGTTCCTGCAGCTGATCCTTTGAATCTTAGCTTTTTGAATCTTCACAGAGGTTTACTGAATCTCAAGTTGAGGCCACAATAGCATTAGACTGTTCAGCATATTGTGGGAGTTTTGCATAAGTTCTCTGTTCCCAAGTTTTTGCTGGCAAAAGGATAGCAAACGTATGCAGGGCACTGGGTAGACAACTGAAGAAAAGCCGCAAGGATACTTTAAGTCAAATATGACACAAATGTGACAAAGTTACAAAAGCGATAATAAATGCGTGCCACAAATGCCGTGGAAAGAGTGGGCATGTACAAACCTCAGAGAAAGTTAATTTGGGGTTTTATGAATGATTTATAATTGAAATTGTGGCATTATTGTATAGATCTGTAATTATGTAGGCAGTCGGTGGAATTTGTCCATGTTATTTTTTTATGTGTGTCTCTAACAATTCAATCGCGGCTATGTAAACAAAATATATAAATAGTAGACTTTACTGTTACAGATGTTTATGTCCTTAAGTTGACTTGCAAAACATATTTTCTCAGCAGAATTATGAGTGTGAATATGGGTTGTGCTGAACTACATAAGTGAGCACATATGCCAGCCAGAGTCACTTCAGATACCAAAACTTAACTCGGGTCAAAATGGTGCTCTAAAGTCATTGCTAGTATGTAAAAGCATGTGGTTAACATTAACCATATTTATCTATAAATGAACATGACCTGGCTCCCTTATAATTCAATAAAGTGCACCTAGTATAATTGTGTAAATAAACACAATTTCACAAGAGCAACAACAACTCTTGAGCAGACAGGGAAACCAGACAGGCACATTCATTATAGATAAGCTCTTCGTTAGCCGAGTCACTTAAAGAAATATGCATATGCCTCACTCATTAATAAATATTATTTAAATATAATAACTACATTTTAAAATGAAATGATAAAGAATGAGGTCTCACAACCAAATCCACCAATGTTTATGAGAATGTAATCCGGTCTTAGAACTGTATATAATTTATTAGCCCTAGTTCCATACAATCATGTTAATTCTAAAGAAAGACCATGCTTTCTATTACCAACAGAGTATTATATGAACAAGTTATTTATAGTTATTAATGGTATAGGATATAGTTCCATTACACCAAATGCATCATTGTATTTCCATATAACAATGATGTAAGTGTAATCTGTGCACGTACAAATCTTACGGGCAGTGCCTCCCAAACATTTAGGTGGTCATGCTGTAACATTATAAAAAACAATACTCTATTTTATTTAAAAACCTATATTTTTAAAACTTTACTTTTTTCTGATTTTGTTCCATTAGCCAACTACCGTCCCCAAAGTGAGAAACTCGCAAACAGCTGCCTGGTTTAAAGTATGCAAAATGGCACTGAAAGGTGATGTTTCTTAAGCTCCTCTTCCATCAAATTGAAGAGCATCTCATTGTGCCAAAGTTTAAATCACCATCTTCTCTTTCTCTGATGGATCCAGGCTTGTTATTGGGTCATTGCTGGCCCACAGGGCCTTGGAAGTTCTTACCCACTTCCTCTTTTTTTTAGGCTTTGCACAGTAAAGCAAAATCATTTACATCACTCCTCTTTAAAGAACAAATCCAAAAAGTTAGCGCCATGCACACACCATTAGAGAATTGGGAGAATTATTGCTCTCTGATGTTTAATATTATGTTAAACTCTTGGGCCATAGGATTACCAAGTGTGGGCTAATCCTGTGAGGGCAGTTTCACTTTTCCTGGCCCATTTAGTGTCGACCCTATAATGTAGCACTCTGAAGAAAAACAGGATTACAAATGGCCATATGTTGATTTTGTGTACAATACACATATAAAAAGCCAAATTTGATGTTGCGTTTTCGATCACTCTTCAGATAACCTGCTTTTACTTTTGTTGAGAAGTTTTTGCAATGTCTATTTTAGAATAGATTGTTTAGATCTGAGCTATGAGGGAGGGTGTGACAGGCCACGTGTTTGGGCTCCGACTATGCAACTAGGTCCCAAAAATGTACCCCTGTCTGTTTTGTCAGAACAGAAAATACTGTAAAGGTCATGATAGGATGCCTGTAACACTTTCTTTATTTTCATGTATTTATTGTAACTAATTACTTGTGAAAACATTAATATCTGTTAGTATGTTGTAGGCAATGTGTAGGATAAATATTGTTTATAGAGAAATGATAAAGTCGCAGATGCACCATTTTTAAGTTGATTGTGAAGGAAATCCTTTGGTGCCTATTTTTTATGCAAGTGATCCATTGATTAGTTTAGTAATAGTGGTGTGAACACATGCCTAGGATGGGTGAGAACTGGGAGGTGAGTGAAGGGACAGTGCTGTCACTGCCAAGCACTCCTTTCCTCAGTGGCTGGACAGGGCAGCTGCCTCTTGCCCGGGTGGACTATGTTAAATGCGATTAATCTACCATGTGCTGCACACATGCCTACCTTGCACGTCATAATGACCTGAAAAAGAGGTAATATTTGTTGAGCATAAGATGGGAAAGGCAGCAGAAACATCTGTGATGTGAAGCTAAAAAATATGAATGGAGTGACAGATGGTGACGATATGGAGGGTTGTGAGGAAGTTAGGAGAGTCGAGTAAAAAGTAGTTTGTCCAGGAGAGTTAGTTAGACATGAGTATATTTTAATAAGAGGCAGATAGCTCTCAATGAGGGCTGGACTGGTGGGCAGCATCAATGCCGAGGTGAAAGAAGGCATGCAGTAGTATACTTGCAGGTGCTATGTCACCCCAAGAACCTCTGGATCGCCCAATACAGTTGTTATTCAAAGCTGGCCCTCAAAGTTGATTTTGTGCACAATGAGTGACTGAATTCAGTTCGCTAGCCCTGCAAACTGGTCATGTTTTTAAATAACAAACATGGCTTTGCAGAAGAAAAATCTGCTTTAATTTGAAATCATTGCATGCACATTTATCTCATGATATTTAATGTTGGATATTCCGCAAGCATCTCGCTTAGTGCCCTGATGAGAACTAGAGTAGTAGAGTTGGTCATGGCTGTACATACTTTGGCTTTTGTTTATGTCTTCTGTCTCTCCTACATTAGGCTGTCCTAGTAAAAGACACAGTGGAGGTATGTTTTGTTATCAATTGTGTACTACTCCTTTGAAATATGATATTTGACTTTGGGTCACTTTCTTTATAAAGTGCAATGCTAACTTGCTTTTGCCAACATGCACCCCGTTGAGAATAAACTGAAATATGGCGATTGCCATTCTTCTGCGTCTTAAAGTGCAGTCTAAAATATGCTTGCTTGCTTGGTACATAGGAAAACATATCATATTGTATTGCTTTATCAAGTGAATTTTTATTGTACATGATCTGCTCCTCTGTTTGTGATTTTATGATGTATTTATAGATGTTTCTAAATAAATAAAGATTTATTTAACTACACCTCAATATTCAAGGATTTTTCTTTTTGGTATGCCACCAGTTGTCAGACAACTGAAGCACAAACATGTATTTATTTACTTTTTCGGTTTTGTTTAATGTCAGCATCTCTCACCTGCAACAAAGAGCTACATAATCATTTGAAATTAGCAAATTAGCACATGTGGTCTGAAACTACTTAACTATGCTTGAATACAGGGAAAAAAGTAAAAATCTCAGAAACAGAACAAAATCAGGGGCTTTTCAACTGATTTTTAACTAAAAGATCAGTGGTAAAGGTTTGTTGTCAACTAGTACTTATTCTACATGGAAATTGCAAAACCTAAAAATGACTAGAATTCAGTAGGATATGTGACTTAAATTCTGGGTTTTCGAAGACAACCACAAATCTCTACTTAATGTATTTCTTAGACCCTCCAGAAATTCACTCTTTCTTGCATGTATGTTAGGGAAGGCAGGTGGAGAGTTGTGTGGACTAGCCTCTAAATTCACCAAGTGGAAATGTCAGGGTCAATGGGCTACATGGGTACACTGTATCACTTCTAAAACACACTTGGCTGCAGCTCGATATGCTGCTTTTACTGGGCTAAGGTGAAACTAGGAAATCTGGCCATGGACTGAAGTTCTGAGCCAATCTGTAAAAACAATATTTCCTAGACCATGGACTGGAAATCGGTTTCATTGATATGATTAAAATGGGATTTTCTTGCGTTTTAAGCGGTAGAATTTTGTTAGTTTTCACCAGTTGGCTAATATGGCTGTAGATTTGGATTTTGCTGGGGTCATCAAATTTAGTGTGTTAATATCTACTACCAAAACTCTCGTCCATGTTGCGTCTTTTGGGGACAATTTTTATTGGCCTAAACTGGGAGTCAGTTGCACTTAGGCTTAAAAATGGTTTGGCTTCCATAACTCAAAAATCAATTGTCCTGTGTGCTTGGTAGCCAAGACCTTCTGTCCAACTGGGTTTCCACTGTTTCCTGGTAAATAGGGAAAACCGATTGAGTAATCCCCTCCCTCATCAGCAACATTGAACATTGATGGAAAAGGGTGACATAACACAACCCTGCTGTGGATACAGGGCTGCTGCGAACTACTGAACCTGACCAATTGATGATACTGGATCAGGAGTGCAGCTGATGCAGGGGCCACAAACGTTGACTTACACTTGCCCAGATAGGGGTATTAAATGACGCAGATGGGCCAAACGGAGTGGTAATTGTACTAAAAGACTCCGCCTTTCAAGAACAGTTATCTTTGGAGCAGTGCATTTTTGGAATTGTTTAGCTCTTTCTAAAAGAGAGACTCACTCTTCTGTTATGTTATGTTATGTTATGTTATGTTATGTTATACAAAACTTAAAACTTATAAACTCATAAAGTGCACTATCACCCCACGGGTATCCTGGCATTGAGTTACGCTATTCTTTTAAATAATATTTACTGCCCGCTGTTTAACCTTAGACTGCTATAGTTTATTCTCTTTTTCAGTAGTATTCTAAGGGTAGCCTGAGAGTAGCCTGGCAAGTACATTTTGATTGCCCACATGTTTATAATTGTAAGTTATGTAGAATTATGGATTGGGGAAATAGGAGCCTGGGCAATATGTCACATGACATTCCCAGGAGTACACCTGGCACAGCTTTACAGACACAATCTGCTTCATGCAATTAAACGTTACCCAGGCTGGAATGGTGATTAACTAAGCAGACCTGGATTCTCCTGGTGAAAAACCTCATAGTTTTCTCAAATGCGTTCACCACTGTCATTTACCATCTGCTGGGAGCAGTGGAACCAGGGTCCGTCCAGGGTGTGTCTGAGTAGTGGCATGTTGCAGTGGGGTGAATAGCTCCTGCCTCCCCCCAACCCCCAGTGCTGCAGAAGCATGCTCTTCTCCTGCCCCAACACCTATCCTGTTCAGACACCAGTCCAGCCAGGTTGTACTAGATGTGCAGTCAAACCTGGCAAAACCAGACCCAGTGTTTTAGCACCCAGGATTATTGGTATAATCACACCCACTAATCTCAGGTGCAAAAAAACCATCCCACTTGTAATGGCCTGAAACCTTATTCTCTCTTCGCGCCTCAGGGATACTGCTTCAGGCCAATCGTAATCAGAGCCATAGAGCATGAGAGATACAGCAGCCCAAGAACTGACATAGAGGATCTGTGTTCTGACATTTCATATGATAGCTTCAAATATGACCATTTGAGACAAGGAAAACATAAACTGTGCTTTTAACTAATGTTTGAAAATCCAGACACCTTTCACAAAAACATATAGATACATATGTGAAATTCCTACTGTTTTTTAGAACAATATTTTTCGATGATAAGTAATTTGTCAATATTTCATCTCAAACGCTGCAATTGACAAGAAATTTTCCACTTCACATTTTTCTATTGTATTGATTGTTTTTGAATAATTGATATGTAGACAAGGTAAAACTGTAACACTTTCTTTCCCATACAGACATGTCTGCTAGCTTTGCTATATCTGGAGAGGAAGACAGAGCTGACCTCCTCAACAGCGGATCTCAGTTGCCCCACACAGATAAAATACTTGAACTCATGCCTGAATCTCCAGTTTACCCAGACAGACTTGCCATGACGAATGAAAAAGGCAAAGTCCCCTTTTTCATTAGACAGGCTTCCTCTATTGAAGTTAATGTTGGTGACATGGCTCGAATGTCCGTGGTCGTCACTGGTGCCCCTAAGCCCAAAATCTTCTGGCTCTATAATGGAGAGAGATTGATACCATCAGCAGATTATAAATTTGTGTTTGATGTGGATATGTATAGTTTAATTATCCCATATGCAAAGCTAGGAGATGAGGGTGAGTACAGTTGCATTGCCACCAACAAATACGGAGAGACGGCCTGCAGCGCTTATCTGAAGGTGAATCCAGACCATGCAGAAAGGTTGTCAGCAGAGAGACATGCTGAGTACAAGTCCAGCGTGGGCCCCCCTCAGTTTGTGTCAGAGATTACATCTACCAAGTGTGTGGAGGGTCAGGCAGCCATATTCAGATATAAGGTGTTAGGAGAGCCAGCCCCAGAAGTCCACTGGTATAAGGGAGACTCCCAGCTGAGCAATGGTGAATTTTGCACCATCTTCCATGGTGCAGATGGTGCAGGATCCCTGGTATTAAAAAACTGTCACACTGAAGATAGTGGGTTGTATAGTTGCAAAGCACAGAGCACCACGGGAGAGGCAACATGCACTGCAGAATTGCTTGTGTTGAAAGACACCACTGGAATACTTATCCAAAAAGAACAGCGGCTGTATCAAAAACGTGATTCAAAATCATACAAGAAATCTGTCAATAAGGAGGCCACGGAATCACGCATATATGCTGTGAAGCTCCCGGGAGATGCTGCTGCCGATCTGCAGGATGGACATCAGATGTTATACACAATTCGCACAGAGGGCAAATATTCTCTTCAAAAAGAGGAGGTTTACCAATTAGAGGATCGGTTATACTTGTCAGAATCAACAAGTAAAGAAAGCACACTTGCAGATGAGATGCTTAAACGTGAATCTCAAAGAATGGAAAGTCTGCCCATTTCTGCCAAGATTGAACAAGCACTCCCTCTGGTTTTTACTAGTCCAGAGGTCCAAGAAGACCATGGCCTGACAGAGCATCATCTTGAACCAATTGCAAGCCCGCCCATTCAAGAGCTGTCTGCTTTGGCGTTGCATGTCATGCCTGATCTGCGCCTACCCATTGTGGTGGAGCACAGACAAGATGTTAAAGAACGGCACTTTGAGAATGAAGCCTCAGAGACCATCCAACTCAAAGTTTCTAGAGAGGACAAATCCACACTGGCACCAGTAATTGCTGAAGAAAAGCATACACGTGATAGTGCTGTACCACTTACCGATGTAGATGTAAAAACTGGGACTTCAGTGTGTGAACAGAAGCATATGCTCTGCACTTATAAAGTTGAACGATTTGAGGAGCTGCCGAAGGAGACACCACTGGTGGCAGACATGCCGAAGGTAGATAAGTGTTCTTTATTGCAGGAAGAAAATGCATTGGTCCAATCTGTTCAGGTAGTAGAGCAACTCAAGTTAACAGAGACTCACAGAGAAGTCATACCTGCTATTGACTTACCTGTTAAAGTGAACATATGTGCAGAAGAACCACAAGAATGGCATGTGTCCGTATATGATTCTCAGAAAATGGCACATAAGGAAGAGGCATTGGCCATTATCCAATCTGGCAAGGTACTTGAGGTGCTAACCCCAAATGCGATTACGAATTCCATTTCTGTTACAGAAGAGAATATGCAGCTCACAGGAGAGCAGGCCATGGCGTTTCTCAGTTCAGATGAACTAGTTACTGCAAATGTACAAATAGAAACACACCAGCCTTTGCATTTGCAGGTTTTCAATGGTCAAAGTGCATTTACCAGAGAAGAGCCTTTCAGTTTTGACGTTCCTGTTGAGAACAAAGCATACATCAGCAAAAGTACAACTTTACTCCACCCCTTGACCGTAGCAGTGCACAACCTTATCTCACATGAAAGCAATGATTGGATGATCCCGCTAGATAGTGAGGTCAACATCTCACCCTCCTCAGAACACCTTTCAATTCTCATTCTTCCAACCAAAAGTTCAGAAGACATTTTGGCCAAGGAAGATATAATGATTTTTGAAAAACCTCCATCTCAAATGGCGTTGTATAAATCAGAGCAAATACGTAATTGGGCCCTGAATACAGAAGAGAAGATCAAAGTGTCTTCTGAGCAATTTGAAGTCCTTCAAACAATGATAAGCAGCGTTCTGCCAGAGCAATCACATGAGGCTCCGCTGCGAAAATGCATTAGCACTATAATGGAAGAAATACCCTTGCCCAAAGAAAAACATATACAGGCAGCTGCGGGAGCTGAGAGAGCAGCTCTGAGCAAGGAAGACCCTCCAAGTGATTTGCTTGTGGCAACTGTCATTGAAAGCCAGCCTTTAAACCAAGGACATGTTGACTTTTTCATAAGCAGAGACGCTGTTGCCTGTGAAACCACATATGAAGAGAGAATCCCTTCCCAAGCTCTCCTCACTGGGAACTGCGGGGTGCCCATAGAAAGCACGGTTCTTATAGAAGCAGCTGAGCATGACTTTGCTTCCCGGATACAGGAAGGACAGTCAGTAAGACTTTCCGTAATGATGGAGGAAAAGCAGATAATCAAAGAGGCACATTCAGTTGACTCAACAAGTATGCCATCAGAAAACGTGACATTAACAGAACAGAACAGAGATATTTTAATGGTAAATGAGGTAGAGAAAATAGATGTTTTAGCCAAAGAAGAAAATGTCTTGTGTCAGCATCCCAGGCCGTTTAGCATGGATGTGAAATCTCAAGCCAGACGTCCAGAGCGATCTGCGGTGATAAGTGAACAATGTATGTTTTCAGGAGAACATCTAGATGATGCAGACAGTGTTAAAGAGAAGAAGGTTAAACTTACCAAAGAGCCTTCATATTCAATCTGCACTCACCTCACTAGAACAGGGAGTTCAGCAGCCCAAGAAATAGCGTTAGCAGTGCAGGAGCTGTACCCTCAGACAGCAGATCTGAAGAATGAATTCAGGGCTGCTTTGCATGCCATCATTTACAAAGAGCAGCAGATGTTATTAGCAGAACAAATACAACTGGGATTAATTGTTAGGCCCGAAAAAGTGTACACTTCAAGTTCTCCTGTCCAAGCATTGAATGCTAATAGTGTGTTAGAAATACCATTAGTACTAGAAGGAGTTAGATCGACTACAGCTGTTCCATCTCCCCAACAGGCTCAAATAACTAAAGAATCTCAAGTTTATTTTGATGAGCTATCTCCTAAGGTAGAGTTAAGCATTCCAGCAGAGAGACCACCAGTTAAAGATGTGGGGGGTACTGCGCTCAGTGTTGATGCTAAGTTGACATGCCTCCCATGTGAGGGACCACTGCAAATTCTGAGAAAGGGAGATCAACAGGAAGAAATATGTGAGGATGAATTTGCAGAGGAATCCTCCCTGAGTAGACCAAATATATTTAGAAAATTGCAGGATATTGCTATTGAGGAAGGTAGTTCCCTCAGCATGGAAACTAGAATCTCTAACGTACAGGACGTGAAGTGGTACTTTGAGGGTAAACTGGTGCATTCAGACAAAGAGTTTAAGTGTTTACAACACAATGACATATTTACATTAGTGATCAACAAAGTAAAGATGGATGCTCATCAAGGAGAGTATACCTGTGAGGCACTGAACGATGGTGGAAAAACTACAACTTCAGCGAAACTCACTGTAGTAAAAAGAGGTTGGATTATGGGAAATATCACACTTTAGTATCACTAATTTACTAATCATATAAACATGTCTGTATATCAACACAAAAACAACATCACATCACAGACTGGCCTTTGTCTAGATAGCTATTGTATCACCACAATCATGAAATGTTTGTGCCTTCCTCTTTAGAGTCTTGCTTCAGCCATTTTCACAGTCTCTCACGTTTCTCTGCACAGCTCGTTAATTTTTTAACACACCATAGGTTGTATTAAAACTCACCCTTCCTTGTGATCAGTTGGATAGTCTCCAGTTCTTTAATCTGATTATGACAAATCCTCTTCATTTGTCCATTGCTCATATGATTTTTTACACTTAGGAATGAGGCATGTTTGAGCACTTCCATCCCTAATTGGTCATTATTTTGATAATGGTGTTTCTTGTTTGCACATTGTTTGTATAACCTCATGAAACTCTTCATAACCTGTTTTTTTTACAGCACAACAAGAGATGAATTTCACATGTATGTTCATAATAGTATGTATGTCAGGGCCGTTTCTATACATAGGCCTCATACGGGCTTGCCTATAGTGCCCCTTACTAAGGAGCTCTATAGACATCACCAATATGAGGTCCTGAAGTGATCTGTGATGAATGAAAAAGGAGGTAAAAAAATGCAGTACGCCAACATATAGTGGGACGGCCCTGGGTACTACACCAATACCACCAATTGTTTGTTTGATCACTGCACAATAATTGTGTACTTGGTTTGCCACGTCCCTTTCATTTCCTCAGCCACTGACCTGGTTTGTTCAACAGTAATCACCTATCTAATTTCCAGTTGTTTGGCTGCTTGCCTAGCCATATTGTTAAAACAATGAACACACAGACTCATTCTCAGTTTTTGTGTGTTTTTGTTTTTCCAGCTGTACCTGTGTTTCGGAAACGAATTGAATCATTGGAAGTCGCTGTTGGACATACTGCAAAATTCACCTGTGAAGTTGAACCCGCATCTAATGTTAAATTCCAGTGGTACAAGGCTGGCCGGGAAGTCTATGAGAGTGATAAGCATTCAGTGCAATCAACAAATTACCTCTCTACCCTGGAGGTCTTGAGACCTCAGGTCGTGGACTGCGGAGAATACACCTGCAAAGCTTCGAATCCCTACGGCAGCGTAAGCTGTACGGCGACCCTGTCTGTGTCTGGTGAGTACAGGTCCATAGGACAGCTTTGCCAGTGATCTCATGGCAATGTTTTTTCCAGGCTTCTTTATACAAGAACGCTTACACATGGCACATTGTTGGAATATCTATTACAGAGTGAACATATTCTTAGGGATATGTCAGTGTAAGTAACTATAGGTTTCTTTGGGTGTGGTAAAATTTTCTTCTCGTGCATAATGCTAGAAAAGTATTGTATTAGACCTATCTTAGCACGAAAGTGCATTGCGACTTTTTTTGTGTCAGAAAAAATGCGTTATATCTTACTCTTTCTTAGGGAGCATTTGATGTTGTTTCAAGCAGAATAACAGCAGACTTGCTCTGCTAAAATAGGCTAGTAATGGCTTTTACAGACCATATATTGCATAATCATGCCTTTAATACTGGAAAGGATAATCACCATATTAGTCGTATTTAAACTCTTTAATCATTTGATTACAGGTCAACGTCAGACAAATCCGATGATGCTATCTTTAACCACTTTGACCTATGCTTTCATTACTCTTTATAAGCCAATGAAAAAAATTCATCTTGTTTATTTATTTTCTTTTATTTAAAATGCTATGAATCCCATTGATTTCATTTACACTGAATATTGCGATTTGTTTTCTTTTCACAGAAGCTTTTCCACCATATTTTATAACTAGACCTGAGTCGATTACGTCTTTTGTGGGTAAGACAGCAAAATTCCAGGGTACAGTGTCAGGGACTCCAGTTATTGATGCTGTTTGGCAGAAAGATGGGTTTGCAATACCATCTTCGCGGAACTGTAAAATCTTGGATGCCAACAATAAACACATACTAGAGATCCCTAATCTTACCACTTCTGATAAGGGGGTTTACTCTTGCAAGGCATCCAACAAGTTTGGAACAGATATCTGCCAAGCTGAGCTTACCGTGGTTGATAAGCCATACTTCATCAAGGAGCTGGTCAACCTGAACTCGACTGTCACCAAAACCATCCGCCTGGAGTGCCAAGTGGATGAAGACAGAAAGGTCACCGTTGCATGGAGCAAAGATGGACAGAAACTGATGCACGGCAAAGATTGCAAGATTTATTTTGAAGACAAAGTGGCCTCTCTTGAAATTCCTGTGGCCAAACTTAAAGATTCTGGAAATTACGTGTGCACTGCTTCCAATGATGCTGGAAGCAGCTCCAGCTCTGCTTCTGTGACCATCAGAGGTAAGGCTGCACTACAAATACAGACACACACAGCCACATACCCACACAAAACGTATTCTCTAAAACACTACCAACTTTATTTAGTTTCCCAATGTTTGATCATAGGCTTGCTAATGACATCTCAAGAAATATCACTTAATTGTATACTTTTTTAAAGAACCAAAGTAAGAATTAGACCAATCTGCAACATCTGTTCATGTTTTTATGCTGTCTTTTCTGGAGACTCCATTCCTTCCAAGTTGTGGTTTGCATCTTCTTCCATTCAAAATGTTGACGGTGTATGTTATCCTTTACAAATTCCACTGTTTTGTCTCTTGTTATATGTAATTTCTGTGTGGTTTGGTGCAACCTCATTTTATACTGAGGATGAGTGTGAGCGTAGATTCCTTCTGTGTGTTGACGTTTGCAGATATCCTTACGTGCATATGAATCTTACTCTAGTTTTTTCTGTTTTAAAATCTTTCTATAGAACCCCCCTCCTTTTTGAAGAAGGTGGATCCATCTTTTCTATTGAGACAGGGGCAGTCAGCACGCCTGCAGTGCAAGGTTAAAGGCTCGCCCCCTATTCATGTCACTTGGTTCAAGAACAACACTGAAATTAGACAGAGTGAAGTGCGCCGAATAACATTCATCAACTCTGAGGCGGTGCTAGATATTGTTGACATGAAGGTTGATGATAGTGGCCACTACTCCTGTGAAGCAACTAATGATGCTGGCAGTGACAGCTGCACCACTGAAATAGTTGTCAAAGGTTTGTTTGCTTTAACTTGCTCTTTAGCTATTTTATCTGGGATAGAAATAAATGGATAACAGAGATTAACCATGTTTTGACACTTTAATGATTTTATAGAACCACCTGCTTTCACCAAAATGCTTGAGCCAGCAGAACTGGTTAGAGGATCAAATGCTACTCTTCAGTGTGAGATTGCCGGGACTGGACCCTTTGAAATTAACTGGTTCAAAGACAAGAAGCAGATACGAAGCAGTAAAAAATACAGACTTACATCGCCCAAGGGTCTCGCATGCATAGAAATCTCTTCATTCAATAGTGCAGATGTCGGAGAATATGAATGTGTCGTAGCCAATGAAGTCGGAAAGTGTGGCTGCAGTGCAACATACAGGCTAAAAGGTTAGTATTCAAGAGAAACTCTTTCTTACTGCGGATTTTGAAGACCAACGTATTCTTCCTGGAAGGACAGTCTTCATCTTTAGCCAGCTTCTCAACATTCTTCAATGGCTTTATCTTTCGCTTTCTTACAAATTGTTGGGTTGCTATTAATTTGCCCTTTGGATAGGGTGGTTTGAGAGAAAGTAACCTGTAAATGATCTTACAAGTTTTTATTTAGGCTAGTGGAGACTAAACGTTGTACCTCTTACGCTTGTGGATTAGTGAACAACGAGCCATCTCACCTTATGAAGTTGTATTTTCTGGACTTTGCATTAATGTACTTAAATCCATTAATGCCAGTATTAACCTTGCAAGCATCCGAAAAGAAAGTAACACTTTGGTATCTTTTATTTGTGTGATGGCTTATGCCACTTAGATATTTGGTTATGAATTTATTTGGTCAGCATCTCAAGGATGATGATGTTCAGGATATACACTAAATGATAGATAGAAATGTGGCAGTGGATGATGATCAAAAACTTAATGGGAGGTGTCGGCAGGTAAATAGTAGATGATTAAACATGTGCTGACTAAATGGCTGAGACGTTATGCCTTCTGTGAAGGTGACCTTTATTGATATGGTGCAGGTGTGCTATAGATGATCAAGGTAGTTCCACTGAGTTTAGTGGGCCATCCCGACAGTGTACTGAGTGGTGAATGAACTCACATAGGTGAAGAGGGAATTCTAGTGAAGGGATGGTAGGAAAGGCTAATATTTGACAGATAATATTTCACTCAGGGTGTGGAGCTTGTATGGTGGCCTATAGTATGTCAATGTAGAACTGAACAAAGCTGTAGAGGTAAATATATTGATTGGGCTTGAGTATGTAACTGGAGGGGCACATGGTAGTGCTCTCTTAATAAGAGACACCTTCTTTTATCAAGCTGATAGAAAGTGTAATAGCATCCTTGGAAATACAGTGATTTTTCAGGGAGTTGTGAAAGAGCTAATGCCAATTTCTATTACGCTGATGAAATGAAAATGATTCTTAAGGAAATAGGCAGTGTAGCACCTTGGATGGATGTGGACACATGAGTTAGGCACTTGTAGAGACACCTTTTTCACACACTAAACTAGCCTTTAAGATGTGAGCATGGCAGGTGGTGGTGGACATGCAAAGAAAAGATTGCTGGAATAGTAATGAAAGGATGAAGTAGAGATGATTGGTTCAGTTATCGAGTTTGCTGGGCACAGGGACACTACTCTTGTTCTTTAGATAGTGGAATGTGAGGTGGCGTAGTATCAATTGCAAATGTTAATCACTTGGTGATATGGGCTAATGGTTTTCTGAGGGATGAAGAAGAAAAGACATATTTTGTTTTCGTAATGGATCCCTGGCTATGGCCAGATTGGTGATTGAGAATAGAGATAGGGATTTAAGATAAGACATTTATTGTTCTCGGATGCAGTAGATAAGGAGACATATAGTAATTTGTATTTGGTGGGGTTAAGCGGTGCATGCCCATCTATGGTTTCACAGAAGGGTGGAAATAGGATGCATTAGTATGATTAATTATGTAATAAAGTGGAACAAGAAGACAATATTTGAGTCCTCAGCAAGGAAGCAGAAGGTGAATGGAGAGATACTGATAGAAAATGAAGAAAATTAGGGTGTTCAAGGACTGAGCAATGTAGAAGGTTCTTTGGTGCTGGGTGTGGTGGAGAACTGGAGGAATGCCTGGAGACTGATTTGGAATGGTCAGCAAAGGAGAAAGAGAGCTAAGGTAGCAGTGTCATTAAAGCACAAACTGTACAAAGATGGAAATATTATGTTGGGCACAACTGTACTAAAGACAATTGAGAAGTTTGAAAGGAAGACGATTGAGGAGAGATGGCTGTTAGTAGATGTGATGATAATGAAGTTCAAAATGGAGATGCAAGCTCTGAGGAGTGCACTTTACAAGAGCCAAAGTGTAGGGGGATTGCAGGGGCTATTGGCTGGAAGGCTGCATGCCAGTAAATTAAAGATAACCCTTTGAGCTTTATGAAGAATTTAAGGATCAGGTGGTGAAGGTGTCATTAGATGTGTCTATTCTTCTTGTTATGTGATAAAAGATTGTTTGGAAGCAGGGAGGGAACAAAACAGAGAAGATGCACCAGCTGATGAGGTGTAATAAATCAAGACTGAGTGGCACGTTAATTGTTTTGATTTTAGGGGCAAATCCTTTGGTGGCACAAGAAGAGATTGGCGAGTAACTGATGAGGTTGGAATGAATGCCGCAAGATAGGAATGAGTCTGAGAAGACCATTTAGAAAACTGAGAGAGGAGCAGGCGGTGTGGCTGAGAATGGCAACTTGTGATGCTTTGAGTTTGACTGGAAAAGATTAACATAATTCCAGTGAGAGGGAATTGCCAACTTGGTGCTGTGCATTTTACTCACAATGTGTTGCTAGCCTCCCTTTCATTCTTTTGTATTTCTCCCTTAATCAGATCCACCTTCTTTTATCAAGAAGATAGAAAATGTAACAGCGTTCTTGGGAAATGCCGTGACTTTTCAGGCAGTTGTGAGAGGGTCCGAGCCCATTTCTGTCACTTGGATGAAAGGAAAAGAGATTCTTAAGGAAATGGACAAAGTCAAAATTTATTTTGAAAATAGCATTTCATCTTTGACTATTGCTGATGTTCAGCCCAGTTCTGCGGGCAAGTACACGTGTCTTGCAGAAAATGAGGCTGGAAGTCAGACATGTTTCGGCGAGCTGTCAGTAAAAGGTTGGTGTTATAACCCTTAAGCTCTGCTGGTGATTCATTTAGTAGTAAGGGAATGTGGTGACAGGCATTCCTAATGATAATTGTTGCATTCTGTTATAGAGCCAGCCAGAATAGTCGACAAAACGGAACTGACCCAGGTGACTGCTGGTGACCCTGCCACTTTGGAGTGCACTGTTGCAGGCACACCAGAACTGAAAGCGAGGTGGTTAAGACATGGGAAGGAGTTGGCGTCCAACAAAAAGTACAGAATCAGCTTTAAGAACAATACTGCATGCCTGAAATTTTATTCTTCCGAACTGCAAGACAGTGGTGAATACACCTTTGAAGTTTCTAATGATGCGGGCACTATGAAATGCCTGATTACTTTTACCGTGCTAGGTCGGTATATGCTCTTCAAATCATAGATTTCTTCTTTATTTTTCAATTAAACCTTATTTTAATGTACTTTTTCCACTTCTAATTCTGTCCTCAACAGATCGCACGATTCCCCCAACTTTCACCAAACCCTTGAGAAGTCTTGACAGCATAGTCAGTGCAACTTGTCGATTGGAATGTAAACTCTCTGGCTCCTTGCCAATGAGCGCTTCCTGGTTTAAGGATGGGAAGGAGATCACAGGGGAAAAGTACAGAATAGCATTTGGAGAAGGCTCTGCTTCTCTTGATATCAGCAGAGTAGACATGAATGATGCTGGGATATACACTTGCAGAGCAACAAACTCTGCAGGAAGTAAAGAAAGCAGCGGAACTCTAACAGTGAAAGGTTTGACACCCTTTTTGCGCTGTTTAACATTACAGATATATATTAGCTGATAAAATTTACAGTGTGTGTACCCACTGAATACCTACAACATGTTTCTTCTTCATGAAATGTAGAACCTCCAAGCTTCACGTCTAAACCGGATTCACAAGAGGTCTTGCCTGCATCCACCGTGCGCTTGAAGGCTGCCTTCCAAGGAACCGCACCGTTCTCCATACAGTGGTTCAAGGGTGAGGAAGAACTGACAACTGGTGGAACCTGCTACATCACAAAAGAAGCCCTGGGAACAACCCTGGAAATATATGCGGTGAAACAGTCCAACTCTGGCAGCTATGCCTGCAAAGTCAGCAACGTGGCTGGCGCTGTTGCATGCACCGCGAACTTGTTTGTAAAAGGTTTGCATTCTCTTTTTGCCTTTGGCCTCTTACACTCTTAGAAGCTCTTCAGCCCTTTATGAGCTGCCTCTTACTTTGTCTTAATAACTTTTTTCCTTCCCTAGAACCTGCAACCTTCACTGAGAAAATGGAGTCTGTGCAACTGCTAAAAACAGGCGATTCTTTAGAACTGAGATGCAAAGTTGTTGGCACGCCTGTGATTAAGATAAGCTGGTCTAAGGATGATAGGCCCATTAAAGAGAGTGCTAAGCATAGAATATCTTTCCTGAACTCGGAGGCAGTGCTGCAAGTGAAGGATTGCAGTGTGGGAGACAGTGGTGAATACAGCTGTGAGGCACAGAACGAAGCCGGCACAGACTCCAGCAGTAGCATTGTCACAGTGAAAGGTTTGTGTGATGTGTGCCCTTTCTTTCTTAAAGTTCAATGTCTTGAAGAAGTTTAGTTGCATGTTAATTAAAGGAACCCCCTCTTTTGCACCACAGAGCCACCTTCTTTCAGCAAGAAATTCGACCCCATTGAAGTCCTCAGAGACACAGAGGTTGTTTTGGAAAGCCAGCTCCTGGGGACGCCTCCATTTGATATTTCGTGGTTTAAAGACAACAGACCTATCCGAAGCAGCCGAAAGTATAAAACAATCATGGAAGATGCTTTAGTGAAACTAAATATCATAAGGTTCGACTCCTCTGATGTTGGGGAATATGAATGCAGGGCCTACAATGAGGTTGGAAGCTGCATGTGCAGTTCTGGTGTCACGTTAAAAGGTTAGCACGCTTAGATTTTACTTTATATATTTGAATATTTTAATCAAACTATTTTAGCTAAAACTAATATCAATTGTATATTTATTTTTTGCTAGAACCTCCATCGTTCGTCAGGAAAATTGAGAATCTTAGCTCCCTGATAGGAGGAACTGTGACATTCCAGTGTATGGTGAAAGGGTCCCAACCAATCTCTGTAGTATGGTTGAAAGACAACGAGGAGGTCATGGAAGACAATAACATAAAAGCTGTATTGCAGAACAATGTGGCCACACTCTCCATTAGCTCAGTTCAAGCTCAGAATGGTGGCAAGTTTTCCTGTCAGGCTAAAAATGACGCGGGAACACAGAGGTGCTCTGCCACGCTCTCAGTAAAAGGTTAGTTGGCATAGAATGCAAAGGGTATTTTAGGTTTCTTTCCACTTTGCCCAAAATATGCAAAAATCTTTAACACTATCTTCCCATTTTCACTACAGAGCCAGCCACTATCACCGAGAAGCCTGTGTCCATAGACGTCACAGAGGGTGACCCGGCTACCTTGCAGTGTAGATTCTCTGGGTCTAAAGACATCACTGCGAAGTGGTTGAGGGGCGGAAAAGAAATAACATTCGGCCCAAAATATAAAATTAATACCACGGACCGGGCATCAGTCCTTAAGATACTCTCAACGGAAAAGAGGGATAGCGGAGATTACACATTTGAAGTTCAGAACGATGTTGGCAGAAGCAGCTGTAGCGCCACCATCAGTGTGCTAGGTCAGTATGCGCAACCATAGTAGCCCAATCCTTGCAGTCTTCTGTATGCTTTTCTTAAGGTAACCTTACACACTACATTTCTTCCACCTAACTAGCCTATTTTCACTCTTGTGTTATTTAGATCTAATAATACCTCCCTCCTTCACAAAAAAGTTAAGGAAAATGGACAGCGTCAAGGGGTCCTTCGTCCACCTTGAGTGCATAGTATCGGGAACACACCCAATTACAGTAAAGTGGCAAAAGGATGGCCAGGAGATTGTCGCAAGCGAGAAGTACAAATACTCTTTCCATGAAAACATAGCGTTTTTGGAAATCAATCAACTGGAAGCCACGGACAGCGGATCTTATACGTGCGCTGCAACAAACAAAGCGGGCAGCAGTCAGTGCAGCGGATACCTGACAGTCAAAGGTTTGGATTTCTGTCCTTCTTCTCCTGCATAAGTAAGTCTGCTCACTTGGATTTCTTTAAGTCTAAAACCTATGTCCCTGTCTCTTTGCATATTGCAGAACCCCCATACTTTGTTGAAGAGCCACTGTCACAAGATGCCATACCCGGGGCTAGAGTTCACTTTAAAGCCCTAATGGGCGGAACCAGTCCTATGGTGATAAAGTGGTTTAAGGATAGCAAGGAGCTCCTATCGGGGGCATCTCGATCAGTTTGGAAGGATGAGTCTTCAAGTATCCTAGAACTTCTTTCCACCAAGGTGGCGGATTCAGGAAGCTACACCTGCCAGGCCACCAATGACGTTGGCACAGTCATGTGCAAAGTGACACTCTTTGTGAAAGGTGGGCATATCATACCACTGTCATTCTTCAGCATTTCCTTAAGTTTTTTCAGTATATGTCCCAATAACCAATATTACCTTTTTTCATATTTAGAACCCCCTCGATTTGTTAAGAAGCCTAGCCCTGTAATGTTGCTGAAAAAGGGTGAACATACATCTTTTGAATGCCAGGTTGCGGGCACACCCCCAATCAAGTCAACGTGGTACATGGATGGGAATGAAATTGTGGGAAGTAATAAGTTTGCCATGTCTTTCTTTGACGATTGTGCCACCCTTGAGATTATTAGTTTGGATATCGGAGACAGTGGCACTTACGTCTGCGAAGCTTCGAATGAAGCCGGTAGTGAGAGTTGCAGCATCGATGTGCAAGTGAAAGGTTTGTACATATTGCACTAATCTCTTGAGACAGTGAGTTTTGCTTTTACGCCATAACTGTATGCTAAAACATATGATCCCCTTGGTTTCTAGACCCTCCCATCTTTACAAGGGAACTCCAGCCAGCAGAAGTAGTTAAGTTCTACGACGTGTCTCTGGATTGCGAGGTGACTGGCACCCCGCCTTTTGACGTAGCTTGGCTAAGGAATAATAAGGAGATTCGAAGTAGCAAAAAATATGCCATCACCCAGAAGGACTCCATATTTACAATCAACATACTAAAGTGTGATGCCTCAGATGCTGGGGAGTACTTGTGTATTGTTTCAAATCCTGCAGGCAGCTGTTCCTGCACAGCACCCGTTCGCTTGAAAGGTTAGTTAGTACAAGAGTAAATGAATGTGACCTAATCTTAACCCTAAACCTAATCCTAATATAAGTCTATCTCATTAAAAAAAGGACCTCTTCAGAGCTCACCAATTAAAACCTTGATTTCTCTTTTACATTCCATCGCTGATGTACAGAGCCCCCATCATTTGTACAGAAGATAGAAAATGTGTCCACCGTGCTGGAAAGCTCTGCCATTTTCCAGTGTACAGTGACCGGTTCTTCTCCACTGTCTGTGTCCTGGATAAAAGATGGGCGAGTGGTGGACGAATGGCATAATGTGAGCCTGAGCTTTGAGAACAATGTTGCTACACTGACAATATTCACAGTGGAAAGGAGCCATTCTGGGAGATACACTTGTCAGGCTGTGAATGATGCAGGCACAGAAAAGTGTTTTGCCTCACTTCAAGTCCAAGGTTTGTGAGCAAGACTTTGTCATACTTAAGATAGACTAGTCTTGATAACCAAATGAAATGCTAGTGTATTTGACCTAAACTTCTTCATTCCAATTCTTACACAGAACCTGCTAAAATCATAGACAGAACCAAGTCAGTTGACGTGACCGAGAGGGACCCGGTGACCCTGGAGTGCACTGTGGCTGGGACACCAGAGCTTCAAGTGAAGTGGTTCAAAGATGGCCGTCAGCTCATGCCAAGTAGATACTATACAATTAGCTTTGAAGACAATGTTGCCAGATTCAGGATCCAGTCAGCGATGAAAGAGGATGGTGGAGAATACACCGTTAAAGTGGAAAATGAATTTGGAAGCAGTAGCTGTAAATCTCTGTTGACAGTTTTAGGTTTGTATTTTTGAAAAATGTGTTATATTACAATACTCAAAGAATACTATATTTTATTTAATACTGAAATAAAGGAAAATGCTATAACGCATTTTTTACTATTTTTTGAGCAGATCAAGCGATCCCGCCTTCATTCACCAAAAAGATAATGAAACTGGATAAAGTTCTAGGATCTTCTGCTCACATGGAATGCAAAGTATCTGGTTCAATGCCCATTAGTGCTAAGTGGTACAAGGATGGAAGCCAGATAACTGAAAGTGCAAAATACAAGCTACTTTGCCACGAGAACACAATATCATTGATGATTTCTAATTTAGAACTGACTGACACTGCAAACTACACCTGCAAAGCCACAAACGTAGCAGGAAGCGATGAATGCAGTGCAGCCTTAACTGTTAAAGGTTTGCCATTCTTTATACTTCCATGGTTTTATTAGCTAACTTTGATAAACCTAATTTATGAGCAAAAATAGATGCCTACATATAACTAACATGTTATTCCATCTTCTGATTACATTTTTCTTTAGCTCTTTGGTGAATTTATGCTGTTATTTCTTTTAATCTTGTATTGAAGTAATTATTTCGCCATTCATAAGCAAGCAATTTAATTCAAGGGTTTTTCTTGAATACCACAGAACCACCAAGCTTCGTAGAGAAACTTGAAAACCAAAAGGCGATACCGGATTCTTTAGTGGACTTTAAAGCTGAACTCAGAGGAACACCACCCTTCAACGTGAAGTGGTTTAAAGAAGACTTGGAACTTTCCCCTGGAGCTAAATGCTTTTTTGGTGTTGAAGGGTCAATAGTGTTCTTAAATCTATTCACAGTTGATATCGCGAAGGCTGGACAGTATACCTGCCAAGTTACCAATGACGTTGGTAGCGATTCTTGTTCGGCAATGTTGATCATAACAGGTGCGGGAATCTTATTCTTGAATTCTGCCTTCTTTACTCTTCTGATTTGGAGTGGATGAGTGTGCGAGATTGTCTGTTTGTATAGTTTGTCTTCTTCTTGTGAAGATTTGGAGTTCACCCACCACATTCCCCCATGCTTTACTCTTTTGGTTTGAAAAATGCGATCTGATATCTGAACTTATTTAATTTTTTTTCTCCATTCTCCTCTTGTTTATTCTCTTGGCTTTCAGAACCTCCTAAATTTCTTAAGAAGTTAGAGCCACTGAAAGTAGCGAAACAGGGCACACCAGCTCGCTTTGAATGTAAAATAAGTGGCTCTCCGGAAATCAAGGTTGTTTGGTACAAGAATGACAACGTGCTCAAACAGAGTGAGAAGTACATGATGTCTTTTGTTGATTCCGTGGCAGTCCTGGAAATGGATGCCCTCAGCGTCGAAGACACTGGAGACTATACGTGTGAAGCCCACAATGATGCTGGGAGTGCAAGCTCCAGTATAAAGGTCACAGTAAAAGGTCAGCTTCTATAGAACTTAGTGTTCTCTTTTAAATACTCACGATTACGTCTATTCTTAAAAGGGTATATCATTTTCTATATATACTGATTGTGTCTATTCTCAAAGGGAGTATACCTTTTAACAATAGCCTATAGCTATACGGCTGTATATAAACACCTCCATCCTAACACCAAACTGTATCTCCTTCGCTGATGTACTCTGTGCCAATTGATAGTGACATTTCCCACTTTCCCTGTATACAGATGTTTTTCAGGTAAAAGCCACGTACTGTATAGCACTGTCAACATTTGCACCCCTGTAGTTAGGCTACAAATATGAGTTTGACAGAAAAATTACTTTTTTGCCTCGCTTATAACTTTGGTTCCCATTCTCCACTTTCATATGTATTTATAAATTCTTAAAAGAGCTGTTTTACATGACATTTGCATATGACCCATATCAAAATCTTTCTTATCAAGTTGAGTTAATGCATGTGGTGAAGTATGTGCCACTGCAACAATACATCACAGTTTGATGATATCACATTCTGACCGTGGGTGCTTAATATCCGATATTGAAAGCTTGTTCACGTATAACATGCCTAGGTTCGATTTATTGTGTCTGCTAATAGATGTACACGTGACTCAATTGACATTTCTTGTGGGGAGGGTGGGTCTTCCTGCCACAACTAACCCTGTAAGAGGGATATCTATGTCTTCATTCCATTCATTTTTGCTCAAACGTCTTTCTTTATAGATCCTCCTGTCTTCAGCCGGATACCGAGTCCTGCACAGATACTTAAAGGAGTGGATGTTAGTCTTGAGTGTGAACTTTCAGGAACTCCACCTTTTGATGTCACCTGGTACAAAGACAGGAGACAAATCCGCAGTAGTAAAAAATACAAAGTTACCTCCAAAAACACCCTTGCAAGTGTTCACATTCTTAATGTTGAAGCATCCGATATTGGTGAATATCAGTGTAAAGCAACCAATGAGGTTGGAAGCGACACTTGTATCTGCACAATAAAGTTGAAAGGCAAGTATTATATGTGTGTTTGCATGGCAACTATAAGTAACGTCTTAACGTGTACAGTGTTGATTTCTTAAAAGAGCATGCAATTCTTAACAGCAGTTGCATATTTCTTTGCTCAGAACCACCTCGATTTGTGAAGAAAGTGGACAGCATCACTGTCACTGCTGGTGAACCCGTTGAGTTGCAAGCAACGATTGAAGGCTCACAGCCCATTTCTGTAACATGGCTCAAAGGCAAAGAAGATATTATCAGAGAAAGTGAAAACATAAGGATATCCTATGTGGGCACCATTGCCACGTTGCTTATCAGAAAAACAGTTCCAGACAATGCTGGAAAGTATACCTGCCAAATCACAAATGATGCTGGAATGCGGGAATGCATAACAACAGTGTCCGTTTTAGGTAATGGAATCTTGGATAGGAAACATTGATTTCTTCCTGAGTTCTTTTAGGCATTGCTTCTTGTAGTGGTATGTTACGTATAGTCACCAGCTAGTGTGTAAATGACTGCGATCTCTCTTCCTTTTTAGAACCTGCGGCAATTGTAGAAAAACCCGAATATGTCAGAGTTACTGCAGGAGACACCTGTAGCTTGGAATGCACAGTGGCTGGAACACCAGAACTTTCAACTAGCTGGTTTAAGGATGGGAAGGAACTTACCAGTAACCAAAAATACAAAATTAGTTTCATCCACAACGTGGCTTCCATTAGAATTGTGTCTGCTGGCCATGCAGACAGTGGAGAATATACCTTTGTGGTACAAAACAATGTCGGGAAAAGCAGCTGCACTGCCTCAGTGGATGTGCTAGGTTAGTTGGGATACATTCATTTTGTCATTTACATAGTACATTGAGCATCAAACTCATTATTTTAATTCTGTAAACTATTCTTTATTACATTTTCCTATACAGATCGAATCATCCCCCCTTCTTTCACGAAAAAACTCAAAGAAACCTATGGTGTGTTAGGCTCCTCTGTCCTTATGGAGTGTAAAGTGTCTGGGTCACCACCTCTTTCCATATCCTGGTATCAAGATCGTCACCTGATTTCAAGTGGAGCTAAATATGAACTTTCGAGTACAGACAATGTCTGTGTTCTGAAAATCAACACACTTGAGTCACTTGATGTCGGCAACTACACCTGCAAAGCTACCAATGTAGCAGGAAGCGATGAATGCAGTGCAGCACTGACTGTTCAAGGTCGGTACATATTGGGTTTAGTGCTAGAATAATGGGGTGCAATACCTTTCTTTAAAAGCTGCTAACTTTTTTCAGCTTTTCTTGCTTTTATAGCTATTGATATTGAGTGGACTAACAAACATACATTAAAAAATGAAATAGCAAATTACCTTTCATGAGCATACGGGGATCCTTCTTAAGATAACAACCTGAAAAAGGGGCATGTACAATCTCAAAAGCTAATATACAAATGTATTTAATAGTTATTTCGCCAGTCTTATAATTAATTTCACAACCATGAATGTACATACTTCTTTCTTATAGTGACACTGCAGCAGACAGGCATTTTACAAGCCTAATTGATCAAAACATTGCCTAAATTGGTATATTAGCCCCTCTTTAGAGTCCATGACTGAAGTGTACACATGCTGTCTCCTTTGTCTTACCTTTGTTTAGAGCCTCCATCCTTCGTGAAGACCCCTGAACCCGCACATGCCTTACCTGGCATGGATATCATTTTTACAAGCATCATTAGAGGTACTCCTCCCTTCAAAGTGAATTGGTTTAGAGGAAGTTCTGAACTACTATCAGGAGAAGGATGCAACATCATATTAAAAGATTCAATTGCCATGCTGGAGTTGTACAGTGTAGATCCAACTCAAAGTGGCGATTACACATGCATGGTGACCAATGACGCCGGCAAAGATTCTTGTACTACACGTCTGTTTGTGAAAGGTTTGTTAATTTGGTTCTTTTCTAGCCTAGCACTCACAATAGGATTTGTCTATTTTGGATGGTAGATATGCTCATTACTGCACTTTATGATTGCTTACCAGAACCTGCAGCATTTGTGAAGAAACTGAATGACTGCAGCGTGGAAACCAACGCCTCCCTTGTTCTTGAATGTACTTATACCGGCACATCTCCGATTTCCGTTACATGGGAAAAGGATGGGGTTGAGATACGCCAGTCCGAAAAATGTACAATCACCACCACTGAAAAATCTTGCATACTGGAAGTGATGAATAGTTCAAAGGAGGAGGATGGAGAATTCACTTGTAGCGTGGAGAACGAGGCTGGAAGAGATTCTTGCCAAGCTCTTGTGTCTATATTAGGTTTGTGTTCCTCAGATTTCCTCCTAGCACTTAATTCTTATAAGCATGGACCATGTAAAGTGTGATCTGTATTTTTACTGATTGTCATTGTTTCTGCTGTAGAACCACCCTACTTTATTACCCATTTGGAACCTGTGGAAGTCACTGTTGGAGATTCTATATCCTTGCAATGCCAAATAGGAGGTACACCAGAGATTAAAGTATCTTGGTACAAGGGAGATACAAAACTGCGGTCCGCTCCTGGTTATAAACTATACTTTGCAAATAATGTGGCCACCCTAATGTTCAGCAGAGTGGACAAAAATGACAGTGGCGAATATACTTGCAAAGCTGAAAACAATGTAGGAGCAGCCTCTACAAAAACCACGCTCAGTGTGCAAGGTGATGTACCACTTCCTTCACATTCCCTCCCTCTCCACTTTAAGTTGTTTGCCCTTTTTTATTCACATTTTATTAACATTAAAATATATTCTTAATGCTATTTTCTTTACAGAGCGTCAACTTCCACCCTCCTTTTCTAGAAAATTGAAGGATATTCAAGAGACTCTGGGGCTACCTGTTAAATTTGAATGTCGTATCAATGGCTCAGAACCCATTGAGGTTTCTTGGTATAAAGATGGTGCTGTTTTGGCAGATGATTATAACTTACAGACATCATTTATTGATAATATAGCAACTCTTCAGATTTTGGGAGCGGAGAAAGATCATGCTGGACAATATTTTTGCACAGCAACAAACCACATTGGAACTGCTTCTTCGAGTGCAAGGCTCACACTGACAGGTGTGTTTAATTATGTTTTGCTCTCTTTTAGAAAATATGCTTTACTAAGATGCTGGGCTATGAATGGCTTATCACAGATCTAACTGTACTTCTTGATATTTGCAAACTAGGTAAATCTTCTCTTCCTCTTTTTGTCACCCTGGATGGCAATTTATTTTCTATTTTATCCTCTCAAATTGTAACTGTTATGTTTTGCAATACTTCCATGAAGACTTTCTTATATTTCACCCATCTTATGGTTCTCTTGTAGGGCTGGGTTTAGTTGCGGGAAGTTCTTGAGTATATGATGTTTAATGCTCTACTTACTTGATGCCAAATAATGCACTCCATGTGTGCATATGGCTGTTAAAGCATGTACAAAATCAAACTTATCTTTCAGTATTGGTTTGGTTTGTATTTCATGAATGCCTTTAGCAATGAGGAAGCTGACAGTTGAATTGATATTTGTTTACTAAAAACCGACCATTTTGCAGCAAGTAATCACTAACATTAGCAACTTCTTACCTTCAATGTTAAGTAACACAACTGTAAACTTTAATATGTGTAATTTCAATTTCCAGAACCCAAGAGACCTCCATTCTTTGATAGAAAACTGGTGCCGGTTAGCACAGCTATTGGACAGAGTGCCGATTTTGAGTGCCAAGTTACCGGAACACAGCCAATTAAAGTTATGTGGGTGAAAGATAACAAAGAAATCCGAAGCGGAGGAAACTATTCCATCACCTACTTAGGCAATACTGCACATTTTAAAATATTTAAAGTAGGAAAAGGAGATTCAGGGCAATACTCATGTCAAGCAAGCAACGACGTTGGCAAAGCCTCTTGTTCAGCTGAACTTTTTGTAAAAGGTACTGGTTCTTTCTAGGTCTTTTCCGTCTGTGTTGTTTGTAAAATGTTAACACTATATAAAAATATGATATTTAGAATATTCTCTGAAAATGTCTTGTCTAAGACGAAAAATCTGTATATGTTCTGCCTTTATATGCATATTCTTGAAATGGAAAACCTTTTACTTAGAAATGTGCTTAAATGTGGTTGTTGTTGTAGGTGTACTGTATGCTTTTCCTTTTTTGTATGTTTTTTTCTTTAGTTTTTGCATGAAATGTCTAATGACTGAATGGTGTTTCCTCTTTGTGGTCTGTGGTTCTTCCATGTTCAAGTAAACAAAGTTGCAGATTGGTGTCAGTTAGAGTGAGGTACCTGCTGCAGGCAATATGTTTTGGGAATTGGTTTACAGCAGCATATTCAGTGTATTAACATTTCTCATGCAAAAGTAAAGATTCAAGATCCTAAAGTACAGATCAGGCCATAATCTTATCTATGAGCCTTCCACTGTGCTTCCACAATTAGTTATCAGTGCTCATTCTTGGGACAACATAAAAAAACTAGTATTTATGCATCTTTTTCTTTATTTGCAATCAGTGGCTCTGTAGTTATTTGTTCTCTTTGGTTTCTTAGAACCTCCAAAGTTTGTTAAGAAGTTTGAATCAACAAAAGTCGCAAAGCAGAGTGACTCCATTCAGCTTGAATGCAAAATAAGTGGATCTCCTGAAATAAAGGTGACATGGTACAAAAATGAGAGTCAAATCCAAGCCAGTGGGAAGTACAACATAACATTCTTGGATTCAGTGGCTGTTCTTGAAATTTCTGACGCCAGTATTGAGGACAGTGGGGACTACACGTGTGAAGCTCACAACGATGCTGGGAGCACAAGCTGCAGCACCGTCATCACAGTAAAAGGTTAAAAATCACAAACTTTTTTGCAACTTTGCTATATGTATCACACCAGGTGTCGCTTGACATAGTCTCTTTTGAGCTTGGGGAAGGTGGCCCAGTAGCCCTGCTAAGTAAAATCCGAGAGCAAACTATAGAATGACATTGAAACATTGATTTTTCAGCCTTACTGTGGCAGGAGTTTACCACTCCATAGAACATAAGTGACAAGAGTGCTTCTTTGGGAATGAAATTCAGAATGTTTCAGGCTGCTCTGATACTCTGATACATTTTAGTGGCCCATCATAGATTTTACAAAGATCACATAGTTCAACAGAACTTGTGGTCACAAAGGCTAATGTACTACATCCTTGATCTAATGTTTTGGGTGGGCCAGTAACTGTATTGCAAAGCCTATTACTCTGTCACTTATATTGCTCACATTGGAGTGAGGGCTGTGATCCATGAAGCATTACAGTTCTATAAACAGTATATGATGAAACTTTAATTTGGTGAAGTCTATGTTTAGAGTACCCTATCTACCTAATACATTGCCAGGGAAGCTTTCAACCCCAAAATACACATATATATTTAGATGTTTTATTTTTCTTTCTGGGTAGGGGGGAGTTGTTGTGCCTCTGGAAGTTAGGAATGGGCATGAACTGTTCACAAAACACGACGTCTTTCACTGCTTTCAGTATTCAGAAAGTTCTTGTACGGGAATCCTTTCTAGACAATTCCACTTATAGACTCAATGAAATGGTCCTTCTTTCCCCTCCTCCAGACTCCTTACCAGCTCAGCCTATTCCACTGTGATAGAGAGAGCAGGGTGAGAGATTTTGGGAAGCCACCATTTCTATACATTGATGTGATATTTTTTACTAAATTATTAAATATTCTGGAAAAGAGAGGGGCTTAGCCAGGAAGTAATTGTTGCAAGGCTTTGGGATAAATGTGGACATTGCACAAAATAGTTTTAAAGTGAGTTGAAATGAGGTACTCAATATCGGCAATTATATTGACTCTCACACCAAGGTGTGAAGACGCCATTATTATCTTGTCTAGGTAAAGGCACCTGAAACAACATCAATACCGTTTCATCATCAAATTGAGGGGTTAATCAAAACTATTAGGTAACAGCATGAAATTATGAAAAATGAAAAATTTTCTCCTAAGATATGCATTATTGCGGTAATGTTGACTGTGTGAGCATCAGGCGTTGCTCTGTCAGGAAGGGTAGATTTAGGTTCAGAGGCTTTATCATCTAAAACACTAGGTGTGGCTTCAAATGATGGTCCTGTGTGCTCCCATGCTGTTCTTATGATAAACCATGATGCCAAAGGCAAATAGTTTAACTATCTTCTTTACTAATGAGCATGTGTGCAATTTCTCTTTTAAGTACACGCAAATCTTTTTTGTTTTTTGTAGAACCACCTGTCTTTAGCAAGAAACCTAGCCCTGTAGAGGTACTTAAAGGCGTTGATGTGAGCTTTGAATGTGAACTTCTGGGAACACCACCATTTGAAGTTGCCTGGTATAAGGACAGGAGACAAATTCGAAGCAGTAAGAAGTTCAAAGTCACCTCCAAAGACTCCCTTGCGAGTGTCCACATTCTTAACATTGAATCTTCAGACATTGGCGAATACCAGTGCAAGGCAGTCAATGAAGTGGGAAGTGATAATTGTGTTTGTGCCATTAAATTTAAAGGTTTGTATGCATTCTTGCCTACAGTGAGCTCAGCTGTACTTTGTGCATTTTATTCCTATGCAACGCTCTTGTGCAAACTTGCATACTTACTCTAATTACATGTTCCCTTCAATAGAGCCACCAAGATTTGTGAAGAAGCTAAGTGATGTGACCTCCCTTGTTGGGGAGCCTGCTGAATTGCAAGCGACCGTAGAGGGTTCCCAACCCATCTCCACATTGTGGCTAAAAGACAAAGGAGACATTGTTAGAGAAAGCGACAATATCAGAATATCTTATGTGGGAAATATTGCCACTCTTCAAATTGGAAAATCAGAACCATCTAATGCTGGGAAATACATCTGCCAAGTCAAAAACGATTCTGGCATGCGGGAATGTGCTGCCATCTTATCTGTTCTAGGTTGGTAACCAGTATGCATATTGCGATCATAATTGCAAATTTGGTCACGTGAATAATGCACAATTTGCTTTGTCGTTGGGAGCTATTTTCTGCTGGCCTGCCTTAAACTGTTAAATATGATTACTCTTTGCATCTCATTACAGAACCTGCAAGAATTACAGAGAGGCCTGAACCAACCAGGGTTACAGCTACCGATACTTGCACTTTGGAGTGTACTGTGGCTGGGTCCCCTGAACTCACTGCTAAGTGGTTTAAGAGGGGACAGGAGCTGACCAGTGGCCAAAAGTATACAGTTAGCTTAATCAACAAAGTTTCAACCCTGAAAATCCACTCTGCAGACAAGAGAGATAGTGGGGAATATACATTTGAGGTGGCAAACAACGTGGGCCAGAGCGCATGCACTGTGTCTGTTGAAGTCTTAGGTTGGTTTCTATACTTTTAAAATCTTACAGTATCTTTTAACCACGTTCTTTCCTTCTTTTAAAAATTGTATGTTGCATTGTTTTTACAGACCGAATTATTGCTCCATCTTTTACAAGAAAATTGAAAGAAATCAATGGTGTTTTGGGGTCATCCATTCGTTTGGACTGCAAAGTGTCTGGCTCACCACCTATTTCTATTGATTGGTATCAAAACGGAAACAAAATCACTAGTGGAGGCAAATACGAACTAACATTTGTAGATAATAACTGTGTCCTGAATGTGAATACACTGGAATCATCAGACTCTGGAAATTACACTTGTGAGGCTACAAATGTGGCTGGATCTGATCTGTGCAGTGCAATGTTGACTGTCCAAGGTTAGTAAAATGTGGTCAAGCAACTTCAAAGTGGTGACATTTTCAAAATGTCTCCCTGTACTCTACTGCTATCCTTTTAATCTTGTATGGACAAAATCTGAGTTGTTTCTTTTCTTTTTCTTTTTGTCTGTGTATGTGCTCAGAACCTCCAAGTTTTGTGAAGAAGCCAGATCCTTTAGAAGTGTTACCTGGCACTAATGTGACATTTACAAGTGTCATTAGAGGAACACCACCTTTCAAAGTTAACTGGTTTAGAGGAAGCAGTGAACTTCTACCGGGAAGCACGTGCAATATTTCCTTGGAAAACTCCTTTGCCACATTGGAGTTATATAATGTCGACTCATTACAAAGTGGAGATTACACTTGCTTTGTAGCTAATGATGCTGGCAAAGATTCATGCACAACACATCTATTTGTGCAAGGTTCGTCTTTACAACTATTTCAGTTCACATTTTGTAAACACCCATCTCTTGGGACATATTTATCTAAGGTGTTGTCATTTTGACCCTGTTTTCCTTCTTCTTCAGCCCCAGCTACCTTTGTGAAGAAACTAAATGACTGTAGTGTTGAAAAGGGGAAGCCCCTAATCCTGGAATGCACCTATATTGGCACCCCCTCCATTATGGTGACCTGGAAAAAGAACGGCATTGAAGTGTCACAGTCTGAAAAGTGCAGTATAACCACCACCGACAAATCTTGCATACTTGAAATCTTTAGCAGCACCGGGGGTGATGGTGGAGAGTACACATGTCAGGTTGCAAATGAGGCTGGACAAGATTCTTGCCAAGCATCTGTGTCAATATTAGGTGTGTTAATCTCTTATTTTGCTCAGTCTTTATGTATTTTCCATTATACGGATTGTTTGTGCTCATTATAAACCTTTATGCTTCAGAGCCACCTTACTTTGTTACTCACCTGGAGCCTATGGAGGTCACAGCAGGAGATTCCATTTCCTTCCAATGCCAAGTAGAGGGAACACCAGAGATTAAAGTGTCTTGGTTCAAGGGGGACACCAAACTGCGATCTACTCCAGCCTATAAGATGTACTTTAAGAACAACGTGGCTACCCTGATGTTCAACAAGGTGGATAAAAATGACAGCGGTGAATACATTTGTAGAGTGGAAAACACTGTGGGATCTGATTCATCACAGGCTCTCTTATCTGTACAAGGTGAAACTTTTTTATTTTCAAAATAATTATCTTGTTGCCTACTGCAACGAAACTGTAGTTTTACAAAGATAAATTCAGTATCAGTAATTCATTGGTACGTTATTGTTTCTTCCAAACTTATTTTCTTACAGAACGTAAAGTGGGCCCTTCATTTGCAAGGAAAGTGAAGGACATTCAGGAAACCGTTGGCTTACCAGTTGCATTTGATTGTCGGGTCAATGGGTCTGAACCTCTTAAGGTCACCTGGTATAAGGATGATATGCTTTTACAAGATGACAGTAATGTGCAGACATCTTTTATTGACAACATCGCAACTCTTCAGATCTTTCAAACTGAGATGACCCATGCTGGCCAGTACTTTTGTATGGCTTCAAATCTTATAGGAACTGCTTCTTGTAGTGCCAGACTTATCTTAGCAGGTTTGTTGATAATTCCATCTTTTCAACAAAAGTGTTCATGTCAATTATTTTGAAACGTCCCCCAAAACGCATTTCTTAGACATTGTGAAAAGAGCATGGTATAACTATGTGGTCTTCTTTCTGATTTCCAGAACCAAAGACACCACCCTTCTTTGACATAAAACCAGTCCCAGTTGATGCCCCCATCGGTAACGCTGTTGATTTTGAATGCCATGTCACTGGTACACAGCCCATTAAGATCACTTGGGCAAAGGACAACAGAGAAATCCGTCCAGGTGGAAACTATAAGATCACCTGCGTGGAGAACAGGCCACATTTGAAGATTTTGAAAGTGAGCAAACTTGACTCTGGCTTATACACTTGCCATGCCAGCAATGACATCGGGAAAGATTCTTGCACAGCCCAGCTTGGTGTACAAGGTATTTATATATGAAACCATATTTTTCCAAATATTTCAATGAGGAAAAGGGTGGTTGTAAGGTAATCATTATGACTTGTAAATGACTATAACAAAAACTATATTTTAAAATGTGTAAAATAATAGATTTGGCCAGAAGTGCATGTATACCCTCTTTAATAGATCGTACTTCTTTCAATTTCAGTTCTTACCTTTCTAGAAATGTATCAGTGTGTGCCTTTATGTCATTATATGCTTCAACCTAGTTGTGAAATTGGCATTCAGTTAAAAAAAAGTGCATAGTATATTAACAAGTGGATATTGAATCAGGTTAAACAATGGGTTCCTTGTGAGTATTCTGTCAGAAAGCTGCATTCTTGTTGAAATGCATCACCATCTTTTTAAAACATTGTACGTACTGAAACAATTAGAGTGTGCAATAATTTAAATTGGGCACAGCTCATGAAAGTATACACTTGTTGGAATAGGAGCCGGGCTAAGGAACTGGTTATATGTTGATGATAAATATTCTAAAAACCAAACCAGGTATTCACCTTGGTTTTTGTTGTTATACCTGCACAACAACAAAGCCCCAAATAAACTACATTTATTTCAGCTGCGCCCATGGCGATCTGCTTCTTGTCTCAGATGAGTGCCTTTGCCGTCCAGACCCTAAGTCTGCCTGCTTGTCTTCAGTTTAGACTGTTTGTAGCCTGAGGCATGTGGACTACTTGGTGTGGTTCGTCCCCAACATAGAAATCATATGCCAGCTGTGAGGTTAGCATTGAGCCATTTGTTGATTTCTAAATCTTTTCTTAAATCTAACTAATTGGCTATACAATCTTGCTCTGCCCTTCTTGATGTGGTTCATGATATGTGACATATAACGTGAATTTTTTATTCAAATCTGTTGTATTTTTTCCAATCATTGAGTATGACTTGTTTCCTAGTCTACCCAATGTCTCAAACTAAGGATGAAAGTATTAAACTTTTAAGAAACCGTGTGTTATTAGAATTGTGTGTAAAACGTGGAAAGTGTATTGTATTGGCATGTTTTTTAGTGGTAAATCTGAAGTGCTTGGTCAATATTTAAGGTTGTGTGGGGGGGGTCAGGCACTCAGTTTAATTTTATATCTTGAAATCTAATATGGAATTATGTTGGTTGTTGAAAAATAATTCAGATCTTACTTTATGACAAAAGCAAATCAGTCTCATATATTTGCATTAAATAACTATACGTGTCACTTTTTCCTTGAATGGTGGAACACATTTTCAACACTTCCTCTATTCACTTGCTTACAGTGCCATGAACGTCATCTTCTCTTTAAATTTCATCTGACATCTAAACAAACCTCTTCAGATTCATTCAGTCTTATTTCCAATTTGATGATATATTTGTGTGGGTTTCTGATGTAGATTTGCTTTTCATTTATAATTTGCCACCTTGCTATTCTTTGGCTCAATGCAACCTTTGATGATTCAATTGAATAACTATTATGCTTGATCTTATAGAACCTCCAAGGTTTGCAAAGAAGCTGGAAGCATCAAGAATTGTGAAGCAGGGTGATTCCGATCGTTTTGAATGCAAAATCACTGGATCTCCAGAAATTAGTATTGTGTGGTACAAAAACGACACAGAGATTCAGGCTGGTGAAAAATACAGAATGTCCTTTGTCGAATCTTTGGCAGTACTTGAATTATCGGATGCCGACATTGAAGACAGTGGCGACTACACTTGTGAAGCCCACAATAGTGCTGGAAAAGCAAGTTGCAGCATATCTTTGAAAGTAAAAGGTCAGAATTAATTCCCAAATTTTAATTTAAAATATTAAATATTACAAGATTTTTACTTAATTAATTCACAGCACAATCACAACCAACTACATGAAGTTAATAACTTTCCTAAACAGACCAGTAGTTTTATAACAACCATTGTAAGCATGATTTGGCTTCACATTGCATTAAGGCATAACTAATATGATCACAATAGATTAATTAGTTAAAGTCTAATCCTATCTGCCTGTTCTGTTAGTCAGCAATTATCTCTCAGTATACAATGATCAATGCTTGAAAGTCTCATATAGGCTGGTAGGCCTATTAATACTCTAACCTTACATGACTTGTCTTGGGTGAAGTGTAAATTGCTACCACTACAATACTGGTGGGATTTGTGAATACTACAAGAGTAAAGTTTGGTCCCAAAAAAGAAAAGTTTAAAAATCTTAAAGGATAAAGGAGTGCTTATTGTCAACAAATACCTTTAACCTGTTTATTAACTATTCAAATGTCATTCTGCTGAAGGGGAGCTTACTTGAGACTTAACACGGTTTTCCTTCCCTATAATGGTTGAAATACACTCTACACAATTTATAGCATAAATTCAGTGTGAGCTTGCCACAAGCCACAGCACTTTTGTGTACCCCATTGCAGCTCCAATGCCAAGCTCAAGTCTGTGACTGGAGAAAGGAGACATCAGCATAGCAAGAAACAAGTCACTAAATGCAAGGGAATGCTGGGGCAAGAGGCCTCCCCACCTGTGGCCCTACCCCCTTCATTTTGGCCTAGTTGCCTGTCAGCTTCAGCCAATGGGTAGGAAGGCTTTCACTCTATTATGGCTGTTGAAGTAAGTGCTCATTGTACTGTAAAAATTGTTGGGCCTATTCCCACCACTCACATGCAAATTGTGTATATCGGTGAGCACTGCAGCTTTGGGCACCTTTCATCCACACATTTGCAGCCTGTATGCAAGTAGAAGTAACTGAGCTGATGTTCTTTGCGTGACATTAGGTCATTACAATGAAACTCATTCAAAGGAATAGCTTTACAAATAAATTAAAACATTGAAACATTTTTTTATAAAATAAAAACAAAAAATAAAGCAATTGAAGTAGTTTGGAATTAGGTAAAGGAAAATCGGCAAAAGACACAAAGTTAGGGTTATGTGTTCAGGTGACGCATAAGGTTAATTTTATGGTGTTGACTTAATTGGTTAATGTTAGAGTAAGCTTAGGACATTTGAATTGAACACATTTTCACTGCAGACAATTCCAAAATCATGACTGCGAAAAACTACAGAGTTCGTAGGAAATCTGTTGGAACAAAAAAGTGAAAACTGTAAGGGTTTAAACATTCTGCTTACTATTGAGGGGTTTCAATACAACACTCTATCCCTGCTTGTATCTTACCAATAATACACTACCCTGCTATTTCAGTAAGTTGCCCCCTAGAAATGCTCCTGCTAAGAAAGCTCTAAGGAGACATATTTTATACCACTTCATTCAGGGATTGGTTTGACTTCCTCTATATTGACTAGCAAACAGGATGTTTACACATTTTCCATTTTATAATATAAGGTAATCCAAGACCTCTCAGATCAGATCAAGTAGTCACATTTTCATTAACTGATTGGTAGACAGGCTTTAAATAATGATCGACTTTCTAAATGCATCTTATTGTCTAAAATGCAACCATTCTTTCTCCATAAGAAACAGACAACATCTCAAAAATAAACCCGAAGATTAGTAGCTGAAATCTTAAATTAGGCTTTTGTCGTAATCCAGCAGGAGATTATATCAAAGTATCTCCTCAACTATCACCTGTTAGCGGAAAAATAAAATACATGTGTCTCATCCATAGATCACTTATCAAATGTAATTTTCTATTATTACCATTTAGGAAATATTTCCTTATTAAGCTATATGTGGCTCCATTTTCCATCTTAACGTGCAGCTTTTTTAAATCAATGAATGCACATAGTTACACAGGAGAGTCTAGACTCACAGTGTATACACCATCCTCTGTGGTGCTGCTGAAATATTAGAAATCTCAGTCTGCAAATCCAAATTTGAGCACTGTTGCTTTCTTCTTTTTTTGCCTGTAAATAATGATTTGATCACTCACTCTGTTTTTCTTAACATATGCATAACCTTCTGAAATTTGTAATTTTTGTATAGCCTGACAGCTGTACAAATGTCTTAAATGCAATTAGCGCAGTTCTTCCCTACCGTCATTACTACTACCCAAGGCTCCAAAGATTGAACTTTTCAATATCTTGTAACTGGAATGGATTTTCAAAATATATTCATGTATAATAAGTACTGAAATTCTTGTTTCTTCTCTTATAGAACCTCCAGTGTTCATTAAAAGGCCTCAGCCATTAGAGACTCTTAAAGGTCTGGATGCCAGCCTTGAATGTGAGTTACAGGGTACTCCACCATTTGCAGTGTCTTGGTACAAAGACAGAAGGGAGATTAAAAGTAGCAAGAAATTCAAGGTTATCTCTGAGAACTTGTTTGCTAGCATTCACATTCTTAAAGTTGATGCTGGGGACATTGGTGAATATCAGTGCAAAGCAAGTAATGATGTTGGAAGTGACACATGCATCGGCACCATAAAATTAAAAGGTTAGTACTTAGGTTTCACCAGTCCAATTTCTCTTTGTGCTTTAAGTTTCTTAACAACATTTCACTCTTATCAAATATGTTATGTTTGCATTACAACTTCGTACTTTCTTTGTCAGAACCACCAATGTTTGTGAAGAAGCTGGAGAACATCTCTATTGTTGTTGGTGAACCAGTTGAATTCCAGGCTACCATTGATGGCACTCAACCAATTTCTGTTCTGTGGCTCAAAGACAAAGAGGAGATTGTTCGAGAAAGTGAAAATATCAGCATTTCCTACTCTGACAACATTGCAACACTGTTCTTTGCAAATGTGGAGCCATCCAACACAGCAAAATATACTTGTCAAATCAAAAATGATGCTGGGATGCAGGAATGTTTTGCTACTTTATCAGTTTTAGGTTGGTATAAACTATAATCAAATATATGCTATATCTTCCCAGTGTAAATGTGCATTTTTTCCACAAATCTGTAGTTCAGTTATGCATTACCATAAATTTCACATTTAAGATCTTTTTGAAGACATGCCTAAGCAATTTGCATTTTATTCCCTTTCAGAACCAGCCACAATTGTAGAAAAACCAGAACCCACACGAGTTACTGCAGGCGATTCTTGTGCACTAGAATGCACTGTAGCTGGCACTCCAGAACTTATTGCCAAATGGTTTAAGGATGGAAAAGAACTATCCAGTGATGACAAGTACAAAGTTAGCTTTTTTGGCAAAGTGTCCACACTGAAAATATTTTCCACTGGAAGGGCAGATGGTGGAAAATATACATTTGAGGTGAAAAACAATGTTGGCAAAAGCAGCTGCACTGTCTCCGTTGAAGTACTAGGTCAGTGTGTGTCATTATTTTGTGATCTTACTCTTCTGTGTTACCTTATTACAAAGGCAAATACAATGTGATCTTATGCATCTTTTCGGGATTCACATTTTCTTTGCAAAATACATTTATCCACAAGAAATGCAAACCTAGAATTCTCTGGGCTGGTTTCTTTTATCCCATCTTTCACCTTTGTATTGAATGTATACACTCACTGTGTGATTTTGTCTCTTTCAAAATGAACCTAGAGTCATTGATGATGGTGTAGAGGATTTTCCTACATTTTCTAGAATGAGTAGATATGAATGTCTTTTAATACACAACTGTTGGATATTCTTTCTTATTTTGAACTGCAACTCCAACCTAGATGCAAGATGGCAAATATTACAAATGGAGTGCAATGTATGTAGAGCTAAATACACCCAATGTGTGCCCTTGACCTCTATATTCCATTCTGTATGCATTCAAAATCTCATTAGTTGAATACCTTTAAAGTTAATGATTTTGGATATCATATTTATGCATAACAGAACAGTCATTTCTATAGAATGGCAGGCTGAAATGCATTACATCATTTGAAGTCATCTCATAAATATGCCTATTATAAATTCAAATGCACACGTTGGCAACAAATACTTTGGGCAATATTGTCAGTTAACTTGTGTTTTTGAGTTTGCGTGTATATGAATAAATAATTCACATAAGTGAAACAATCGTTATGGGGGACTCCCATTACATTAATTGGTTACTACTTCAAAACAACCACTATAAAGATGCAACTACATGATTTGGGTAAATACAACAGCATTTAAATTCATTCACTTGTTAAAATAATGCATTTAATTTTATTTAATGTAAATTATTTAAATTTAAGGAGTAGGGGTGTGTATTTTCACAAGCCCCTTGTGAAAGGGCCTGCGTCAACCTTACGCCTTCTGTGAGGCAGGCGTAAGAAATTTTCGATTTCAATGCAGCACTTCTACGAGGCTTTTTGCGGGGGAGTGCCCACCCTGCATACATTATACCTGGCTCAGGTATAATGTGGCGCAGGGGTTTACAAAGAGACGTATCTGCATAGATGCTTTACTTTGTAAATAGGGCACAACATAGCGCATTTTTTACACTGCCGGTGCGTCACAAAAAGTGATGCACTGGTGGTGTAAAAGTGACGCAAGTTCTCATAAATAAGCCCCAAAGCTCCAATAGGGGTTTCACAACTAAATTGCCATTGTTAAGCTCTTGCTTCTCTTGAGGTCACTAGTTACCACACTTCATCTCATCCTAGCAACTACCTAAATCTAACAGATAGTTTTGAGTACCCCATATTTGGTTATTTGTCAGATGTCTGTTTATATCCTTGTGGGACTCTTATTGGACTTTAATCTTTCTTAAGCTTTATCCTAGTGTGACAACATGATTAAGAAGGTACATTTTGGTTATCCCTTTCTCCGGGGATTTGTCTTTTAATTTAAGACTAGAAAATTGAGTCTTGGCTGGGCAATGCTTGGTGTTTACTTGCAGGAAAGCTTGGTGCATTAGGCTGTCCTTCCTGAAACAATGGTCAGTGTTGCGCATTTTGAGCAATGGCACATGTGCAGAGAGTTGTTTCTTGCAGTTTGTCAAAGAATATATCTTTGGCTGCTTATCTTTCATTACTCTGTTTTTCTTTTTGCCTTATTTGTCACGTAGACCGGATTATTCCACCTTCTTTTACACGAAAACTAAAGGAAACAAATGGGTTGATGGGCTCTTCAGTTGTCCTGGAGTGCAAAGTTTCTGGATCACCACCAATTTCAGTTGCATGGTTTCATGATGGAAGTGAAATCATCAGTGGAGAAAAACATCAAGCCACATTAACAGACAACACATGTTCTTTGAATATAAACTCACTAGAAGCTGAAGATGGTGGGAATTATTCATGTGAAGCTACCAACGTAGCTGGATCTGACGAATGCAGTGCCATTCTATCAGTAAAAGGTCAGTCACTTATAAAAGGTTGACATACTTTTGTGCAGTAAATGTCAATCAGCCCACATGATTAAACAGAAATCTTCATATATGTGCCGTGGTATAACTAGCATTAAAAATAATTTGGTTTACAAAACTGCCCACTCTTACCTATTGCACTGTAAAACGTAAAATCTCACCTGGTGCTTTTGAAGTTCATTGGCAATGAGTCACCATTTCAAACCTAGCAAGATGCCCCAACTCTCATATAGCAGAATCCTAGCAGCCTCCTGTCCCATTAATCCAATAAAAACTAATCATTTTCATCTTCCTCTCTTACATTTTGTTTGTCCTCATACATCACAATTGTCACTGAGCCTTGTCTTTCTTCCAAAGTACTCAGAATTTGCATGCACTCTTCGCTCCCTCCTCCTTCCTGTCTACATCGATAAGATATTTATTGCAAGCTCCATCCAGTTCTGTGTTATTAACAAAAGATCTTTTTGAGGAGCCTTGACTTCATCTTTTCATCCCAGGAAAAGTACTGTTTGCCCACAGGGGGCCAGTTTGTACTAGTTAAAAATAAAGTAATTTACCAACAATGAAAAGCCAAATTTACACCTCTTGTTTTTGTTATGTCAATCTAGAACCTCCCACTATAGTAAAGAAACCAGAACCTCAAGAAGCCTTACCTGGTGAGAATATAACATTTACAAGTGTCATCAGAGGAACACCACCATTCAAGGTCCACTGGTTTAAAGGAAGCAGTGAACTGGTATCTGGAACCAACTGCAGCATCTCTTTGAAAGATTCTCTTGCAACACTGGAGCTTTACAGTGTGGATGTTTCTCAAAGTGGGGACTTCTCTTGCCAAGTTACTAATGATGCTGGGAAAGATTCTTGCACGACACATCTTTTTGTGAAAGGTTGGTCCTCATAACCATTATTCCTCTTACTTTTTAAAGTATCCCCCTTCCTGTGAATACCTGCCATTAAGTGAGTTTTCCCTTATTTTTCTTTTTTGTTCAGAACCAGCATCATTTGTGAAAAAACTGAATGATTGCAATGTAGAGACAGGAAAGTCCATTGTTTTGGAATGCACATATTCTGGAACAAGTCCCATTTCAGTTACATGGCAAAAGAATGGTCATAACATCACTCAGTCTGAAAGAAGCAATCTGATCACTACAGAAAAATCGTGCATACTGGAAATCTTCAACAGCGCAAAGGAGGATGATGGTCAATATGTATGCAAAGTTGAGAATGAGGTTGGACAAGATTCTTGTCATGCCTACCTTTCGATCATAGGTGTGTGTCTTTTAGCTTATGTTTCCATCTTCATTTAAATTATAATAGTGAAGCTATATTTATATTTAACACAACTATTTCATCATTTGTCCAACAGAACCACCATCTTTTGTCACCCATTTGGAGCCCCTGGAAGTGACTGTTGGAGATTCCGCATCTCTGCAATGTCAAGTAGAAGGAACTCCAGAAATTACAGTATCATGGTACAGGGGTGATACCAAGATAAGACCAACGGCTACAAACAAAATGCATTTTAAGAATAATGTGGCTACACTGGTTTTCAGCCAAGTGCATTTATCTGACACTGGAGATTACATATGCAAAGCCGAAAACAGTGTAGGAGTTGCTTCATCTTCATGCCAAATAAGTGTTCAAGGTGATTTCTTTTACCGTCTTTTTTTTAAGCAATTTACTGTTTACATTAATATACATTTATCATTATTGAAATTGTTCCTGTATGCACCAGTTCATCTGTTTTGATGAATACTAATTCTTTTCATTTGTCTGCCAAGATTTATTTGCAGCGTTGGCTGTTGAAAAGGTTACCTTTGCTGTCATTGATGCTTACTCGCTCAATTTTTAATATATTCTTCAATGCTGTGGCACATTTCCTGCAAAACTATTGCAGTACTCAGCAATAATAAGAAAACTTCCAGTAAGCTTCAACGTTTCATATTTCTGTTTTTACAGCACAACAACTTCCACCTTCATTTGTAAGAAAAGTGAAGGACATTCAGGAAACGGTTGGATTGTCAGTTACGTTTGAATGTCAAATAAGTGGTTCAGAACCAATTGATGTGTCTTGGAGTAAAGATGGGGTTCTTATGAGAGACTCTCTTAATGTGCAGACGTCATACGTAGATAATGTAGCCACGCTACTGATTGGGCAAACTCAGAAGAGTTCTGCTGGCCAATACACTTGTACGGCTACCAATTTTCTTGGAACTGCTTCCTCAAGTGCCAAGCTCATACTCACAGGTTTGTTGGTTATCAATGTATTTTATTTTAGTTTAGCTCCATTCACCTATTTGTTTTATTTAGTTTAACTACTTTCCTCCTGTTCACAGGAATAGAGCATTAGGCCCAATTTAGAAAAATATGTGTATCTTATAACTCTCTTATATTAGACCTATGTCTGCTATTAACCTATGCCTGTTGCGATAATCACTAACTGTCTCTTCCCAAACAAGTGTAACATAAGACTGTCTACGGTAATAGGTTTAAGTGAATGGAATTCACTAATAAGACACTCAAACCTTTTAAAAAATCTAGGTCCAAGTATTTTGCGAATATGTGTAAAAATGCACTAGATTAGGGCTGGGATATTTGCGCATTTTTAAATTAACATTAGTTATTCTTACTTTTCTCTCTTAAACATTTTTTTCTAAGGTCCCATCTTTTCCCACCCACCCTTTGAAATACAGACGGTTGGTCCTCTTTCTAACACTTATCTAAAGCAGTTAAGTCCACAGCTGCCAAATTCTAACTTATTTTGTAACTTAAGCGTGTCAATAAGTGTGGTAAATAAACTAAAATATTAGTGAGAATTAATAAGTTACACCTGAGTGGGTGCGTAACACATTCCTATGAAATTTCTGTAAGCACATTCCCTCCCCTCCGCACCGGGACTCCCACAAGTACAACTGGAGTACTTATCTTATAGATGTACCTGAGCTAAGCATTCTTAAATCATTGATATTTAATAGACTTTCATGAATAACATTTGAAAGCATAGGTTACTCCTATTTGGAGATGTAGTCAGCCCCAAGACAAACTTTTGTTCCCGACGCAGGCCCAATGTGCTTACATATCATGTCACACAAATGAGTCATTAGGAAAGCCTGGCCGCGAGTAATGCTTAGTTTGTTTTCATTTTTAGAAGGACGACAGCCTCCTTTCTTCGATGTCAAACTTTCACCCATTGACATACCGGTGGGAGAAGCAGCTGATTTTGAATGCCACTTCACTGGCACTCTGCCAATTAAAGTTGCATGGGCCAAGGACAACAAAGAAATCAGAACTGGTGGAAATTATAAAATCAGCCAGTTGGAAAATACATCCCACCTCACAGTGTTAAAGGCAGACAAGGGAGACTCTGGGCAGTACACCTGCACTGCAGTGAATGAAGTCGGAAAGGATTACTGCACAGCTGAACTTCGGGTGAAAGGTAATCAATACCAAAAGTACACATTTAAATGTTGAAAGCATTATAGTAAAAAACAAATGCTCCTTTTATTGCGAACGCTAGTATCAGGGTGGTTTGTAAGTACTTGTGTGATAATCATTAGGCTACTTCTCGTAAAAGTCAGTAATTTACTTGTGAATACATTTCTGACATTTTTGAATGAGCACAGGGTAACAGTAGTGTTTCTAGGAAGCTGTTGCAGTTGCTTATTTCCCATTAGTATTTTCAGAATTCATCTCTGTATTCCAGGCTACTCCCTGGAAAATAAGTTTCTTCTGCATGGAAGTGACAAGTGTATATTTACATGTATAAATATGCCATCCAAGTGCAATTGACCTTGCAAACTTTGTGTTCTTTTTCTCCATGGTGTATATATGTTTACCCATGGTTAACCCCTTCCCCCACATCCCTACTACTTTTTGGTAGTGCTCCTCCCCATTTATACCAAGGCTATGGATACAGTCTTCACAAGAAAAAATGAGTGATTGCATCTTTTTAGTAAAGTGCCTTCGAAAAGTTTTGAGAATGCCCAGAAACTCACATTTTTTAAAGTGTTTACAATCTGAGGGAGGACCTGGCCTAGCAGTTTGGAGTGGGCTGTTCCCATCAGTGGTCGAAGTGCATAAAAAAGTATGGGGACTCTGATGCTGCGTGCAGTGTAGGCAGGATCAGTGAGCCTGGGGGGAAAGGGTCAAATGTGTGGCTAAAAAGAAACAATATATGCTGTATTGTTTTTGGTCTTCCACTTTCAGGTAATTACATATATTACATATATAATAAAGCACAGCTTAAATTAAAAATAAATACAAGTTAACTTGCTAGTGGGAAATGCACGATTGTACATTATGAAGCCTCTATTAGTTAATACACTGTAGAGGTCCGTATCCGAGAGCCAAACAATTGAATTTGGATTGGTGCAGTGGGGGATAGTGACTTATGTATTTTTAGTGCTACAAGCTCCCAGTCTTGTAATTTTAAACTTGCATTACACATAGTATAACACAGTGCTTCCAAAATATAGATATTTCTTTTAACAGTCCCTTAAAAGCAAACTTTCGACACAGCTCAGCTGCTAACGACCTTGCAATGTAACTCAAAAGGAATAAATATGTGTCATCAGGAATCTTCAAGTGATTCCATCAATTGCAGCCAATACCGACTTCCAAGCAGCCTTTACATTTGCAGATTATCGAAATGTGCACATTCACATTTCTTTCAGGCAAGCAGGCACCTGGGCAAAAAGGCTAGTTTCCTTTTTAGCTCTAAGTCACACCCTCGGTTTCACAGCACAGGAGACTCCCTCCCTTACACATAAGCTGAAGCATTTCAACTGTTGAAATCCCGGGATGGATGTTTTATCACAAAAAGTAGGGTAACTGCTTTTCTTAAATCAAGAAAGTATGGGCACGTCGTGCCCCTCAGATCCTGCCCAATTCGACCTCTGGGTTCCATTGGGATAGGGTCGATACTGATTTATATATGGCGGGGTCCAAACTGAGGTGAATTGGTGTGCAAAATAACAATGGATTGGGATGCGGCACTGATTAGTTACAAGCGGCTTAGATTAATTCAAGCATTCCATCCATCACTTTTTTGTACACTACTTCTGCTGTTTAGGAGCAAATTTACTGAACATAATATTGCATCCACATGGTGTAATATTGTAAATTAGCAAATTCCTTTAAAAATGTAAAGTAAAATTTTTGTATACAAAATATGACTGGTTATGACTGTAGATATTTGTAAACCATAGTCAACATGTTACTAGTCTGCATTATACAAGGGCGATTTCACCAGGACACAATAGAGAAAATTAACTGTGGGTCCCTTGCTGGACTAATATAACACATTAATTTGCCCCTACATAATTTTGCTGATGCAACAAACAGTTTAACAAAGAAATTATAGTCAATGAAAATCACACTGTTTTGAGTGATAAAAACTGGAGAAAATAGATTTTTCCTTTTAGTGTCTACACCATATAAAAACCTTAAAACTTGTGTGAAATCAATTTATGACATGTTTACTTTAGTTGAAAGAGTGTTTATTCCATCCTCCTTTACACAAACAGCAAAAAAGGAGCAGATGGATTTTCCATGATTTTGTGCACCTATGCAAAGTTTTTAGAATAAGGACTCCTTCTTGCCATGTTCTCAACTCACTGAGTTTTTGCTTCAACCAAAATTGTGAAATTTGAATATTCAAATGGTTTCTGGCCGTGTAGCTTGGGGGATTTAGATATCTATACAAAGCATGAGTACTACTAAAAATATTTACATTTTGAATAAGCCAGGTTACAAATAAAACTGACATTTTAAAGAAACTCAAAGGAATATATTTTCTGTTTGGGAACACTCTTGAATCATGATTGTTTCGTACACACCAGTGAAGAAAGTAATTTCATTTTGAGCATAGTCTTGTTAACATTTTAGACATTGGGATCCTCAGGCTGGAACAGATAGGTTTTGCATCTGGCTGGTACCTTTTTGTTGATTTTGGAGTGTTTGTAAGTGTGTTAGAAAGGCCCAGACCAGGTGCCAGAAAGGAAAGCCTACTATATTTTTTCACACAAGGTGATTAGTGTGCACAACAGCACACAGCAGGGCCAATCCTTCTGGGAAAAAAACACTCCTGTAATTTAATTTCAAAACAGGCATCACTGCACATTGTGAGTTCAAGTTTACCATTTAATTTAAGCTTGCATCCAAAAATTATGACACATTTTGACAATAGTCTTGTTCACATTTCCACGAATCCCATCACCATGCTATCTAAATAGTGTCTCTCCTACCAAATGCCAGTGAGGCAGAAAAAAAGCTCCAAGACAATTGGATTCCATATACATAATAATAAAATACAAGACAAAGATACCATATGAACATCACCAGGACGAGGAACTGCATGTACATTTATGAAAATGGAACAGTTTGTAATGTACTGCAGAGAGGGTTTGCTCATCAGAAGAATGTGTTCATTTCAGCTGTGTTTTGTGGGGAAAATCTTGTTTAGCACGTTTAACACATGTAATTTATTGGATTTATGGTGGAATATAAATGAGGGAAAAAATAGTAGTATCAATGTCATTACACGAATGAACTGGAGGCCACTAATGGGCATGAAGGTAAAAGCACTGGCATTTGATATCAATTGGGGAGGCAGGAAGGTGGGTTATTAGCATACAACAAGGAGAAAGTAGTATGCCAATAAACCACTAGATTGTAAAATATGGTGAAAATAAATACATGATTTTTGCTACAATTCATTCTATAAGATGAATGGACGTGTCGACTTAGCATGACAAATCCTAGAATGCTTTATAACAAGAGTATATCATTTGGTAGAATCATCACTATTATGAATGGCCACTACAGCTGAACACTGCAAATCCCAGAATGCTTATGATGAAAGCATGTAATGTGATGTTTTACCACAGTGGTAAACTACAGCTCCCAGAAATATTAGCAATATAAAGATAGGAGAAACAACATTTAGATAGCATGGTGATGGGATTTGGGTAGATGTGAAGAAGAGTACAGTAAAAATGTGTCATTTTTTATTGCTCGATTAAATGGAATGGTGATTTTGAAGTCACATCCTGGAGCGCGTCTATTTCTTTTGGAACACAGATATATATATATATATATATATATATATATATATATATATATATATATATATATATATATATAGATATATATATAGATAGATAGATATATATATTCAGCTCCAGGAAACTCCACTCAGTGAATGAAGGGGACCGCACACAGCAAGATTTCTCGATATATATAATTTATTCCATGATTCGAGAAATGCAGCAGTAACAACAGGACGCGTTTCGGCGTTCGCGCCTTTTTCGACTGAGTTACGAAGTGCAGTTTGTTCGAGCAATATTATATCCGGTTCATGAATTCTAGTTCCGGTTCACTAAATCATAAACAGAGTAAAAAGACTTCACATTAGTTTTCGATCTATGTTTACATTAACACATTTGTTTTTTTACTCTTTTTCATTAAAGTTCATCAGTAAAAATAATTATACAAATGAGAACCTGAAAAAAATAATAATAGATGAATTCATCGACAGGCCGGCATAATCGAAATTCTTGCTCTATATGAGCCAAGTCGTTCAACAGTGATTACTAATTGAATTCGAACAGAATTGAGCCCTGTATGGGCAGGCAATATTCAATTGGTTAAAAATCATTTCAGATAAGTATTAGAAACTACGTTCAATTGGAGCCCTATATGAGCAATTTCAGACATTAACATCATAATAGCAAAAAATAAAAAATAAAAATAAAGATTCTAGCAGCAATTGAAGTTAGCCTATACATCACATTATGAGGAAAAACATAATTGTTCCTAAGGCCCCGGGTATCTAGAGTATCTCAACGCTGTCCTAGGTGGCATGACAATTCTTCCTCTGTGTTTAGACCAAAAGGTGTAGTAGTTTGGAGATCAATGATAAAGCGAGATTCTAATCTTCTCAGTTTGAGTTCCCGGTTTCCCATGCGGTCACTAGTTGGGACATGGTCCAGACAGAAGAATGACAGTAGATTTCTGTCACTATTGTGATATTCGGCGAAATGTCTCGCCACCGGGTATGAGGGATCTTGTTTTTCGATAGCTCTTGCATGCTCTAGGATACGTTTTTTTGTAGGGTGGATCGTGCTACCAATATATTGCTTGGAGCAAGGACATGTCAGGCAATAAACGCAAAATGGCGTATTGCAAGTTAACAGTTTGGTAATCAATCTGGGTTTCTTTATTCCAGGAACATTATACAATGATACCTTTTTGCTATGCCTGCACGCCTTGCATTTCAGACAAGGAAAGAAGCCAGTAATTTTACCGATACGTTGAGCATAGGGAATAGGTTCATAGTGACTTTGTACCAGTTTATCCTTTAAGGATCTACACCTCCTGAAAGTTATTTGTGGGTAAGATGGTAACAAGTCACCAATTACTGTGTCTGTTTTCAGAATGTGCCAATTTCGACATAAAATCTTTCTCAAGCTGTTCGTCTCATTAGAAAAGGTTGTAATAAATCTACAGGTGTCGTGTTCTATTTTAGCCTTTGCGCGATTAGTAGCCAATAGGGATTGCCTGGAAATTTCATTAACCTTACTTAAAGTTTTAATGAGTAGGTTAGGGCAATACCCACGTACTCTGAATCTTTCAATAGCAATAGATGCTTCATGTTGAAAATCAATCTCACGGGAACAATTTCTTTTTAATATATATATATATATATATATTGGGTGCCCCCCCGCTTCGAAGGTGTTGGAAACCGGGCAACCGGGTTAGCAGTCACCAGGTTCCCAGCACAATGGTAGCTTGGCTCGAGCGGTTGGGGTCAGGCACCGTGCTAAGCGTACGTCACACCCTCACAATAACCATGCGTTCATCCGTTCCAAAAACGACACTACACCGTAAAAATAATGCAAGTCAAATTGAAAATATATATGTCTTTATCTTATTTTCTCTTAGTTGCAGGTTTCATAAAATAAATACAATACAATAAGATTTTCCTTAGAAGAGCAGGTCAAATAAATAATACTACATTGGAATTTCAATAAATAGGTTCAGGTCATAAATAAGCAAGGAATAAATAGGGTGCAATAAATACAGATGGCAAATAAATACAGTCAGACAATAAATATAGTGCAGGAATAAATTAGTGGACGACAATAAATAAAGCACTTTCAATAAATAAGGTAAAACAATCAGTGACAGTGACAATTTAAATCATTTACATGAGGTCACTTGGTCTTACTTTGCCCATACACAACTTAAGGACACTTGGATGGCATGGGGGTGTCCCACCTAGATTGATCAAGGCTGGGGCCTAAGCTGAGGCAGAACAAGAGTAACCTAAAGATCTGGCCCTCCAAACCACACAACCCTTTATGGAGGTCACTGTACCAGTCTCAGTTCACCCCTGGCACTCCCAGGCTGGTTCTAACACCCCTTTAACCTCTAGGATGGTCTTCTAGGGCTCCACAGGGCCTCAGATGCCCCCTCTACCACTTACTGCCCTTTTCAAGATGATCGGCTCCGCTCGGCACCGCGTCGACGCCGTGAGGCGGCTCCGGATCGATGTCGCTGGGCGGTCTCGACTCGATGTCGCTGGGCGGCCTCGGCTCGATGTCGCTGGGCGGTCTCGACTCGATGTCGCTGGGCGGCCTCGACTCGATGTCGCTGGACGGTCTCGACTCGATGTCGCCTTCCGGCGTCGCAGGGACTTGGACTCCCCACTTCCTGGTGTCTCCAGAGTGCGATCTCCACTCCCGACCTCCGGCGCGCTTCACCTCAGTTTCCGGCGACTCCGGTGGGCGGACTTCACTCCCCCGTCGACGCCTCACCCCGACCTCAGGTGACTCCCGACTCGACCTCCGGCGCCTCTCCACGACCTCCGTCGGCGCCCTCACCCGACCTCGGGTGACTCCTTACTCGACCTCCAGTGCCTCTCCACGACCTCCGTCGGCGCCCTCACTCGACCTCTAGCGGCTCCGGGTACGACGTCTGCTTCCTGTCAGCGCCGCTTCTCGACCTCAGGCCCCAGGTCTCCAGGCTTCTCGACGTCAGGACTCCAGGAGGACACTGCTGAACAGGTCAGGAACTTGCTGTTCTTCTTCTTTAAGGCCTGTTCCAAATATTTAGTCCTTTAAGATGGTTCTTCTGGTCTTGATCCCACACAGGGCTCTAGGTTGGGCTTGGTCAGTAGAGACTAGCATCAAGGGTGGGTTTCTGGACCCCACTCCAAGCACTGGTTTCCACCTCTGCTGCCTTACTCCGACCTCCTTCTTTCTCTGTCCTTCCTCTTCTCCAGTCAGTTGCCAACTGCCACCCTGAGATGGCCTCCCAACATTCTAAACTGCCTCCCTCTGTCATAGGGTTCTAGAATGTTACAGAAGGTTCTAGAAAACTCCAGTGGGTTCTGGTGATGTCACAGGTGACAATGGGTGGCCACCATTTTGTGTCTCAGGCCCTCAGACAGAAGTTCCAGGGGTAGGGAAAATGGCTCCCTGACCCTGCATCAACACTAAAAAGTCTGGTGGTTCCCAAAAAGGAAAAATTATAACAGGGTTTGAGGCAAAAGTGGGACAAAATAAATAATGATGAGGAGGGACCACCCAAAGGGCTGACAGGTCTAACACGCGTCCCCCCCAGCTGAAAGTGGGGAGAGCTACCCAACCCCTTGGGAGTTCTCATCACTAAGGCGGAAATACCTTGAGAGACCGTCTGCATTGGCGTGGTCCACTCCAGGCCGATGTTCCACCTGAAAGTCCATTCCCTTGGAAACTATTTTGGGGGCCTTTAGAGAACTCCTTTTTCTTTTCCCCTCCCTCTTTCTTCTGGGGGGCGCCCTGTCCGGTCTTTTGAGAGTCCCCTCCAGTCCCCCTTGTGGACACCCGGGTACTAGCCCAAATGTCCGCCTCCTCAGCAAGCTTCCGGGGATTGGTCAGCTTGCTATCCACCAGGTGTTGACGCAGTTCAGGGAAACATTTTTCGAGCAGGTGTTCCTTCAACATCAAATCAAACAACCCCTCGTAGTCCCTCACCTCACTGCCTTGTATCCAACCCTCTAATGCCTTCTTTGCATAGTCCAGGAAATCCACCCAATTCTGTGTGCCCAGTTTGTGGCTACCCCGGAACTTCTGTCTATACTTCTCGGGTGTTAGTCCAAACTTCCTCACGAGCGCCACTTTCATGGTGGGGTAGTGGGTCTGCTCATCCTGCTCCAGGGCCAATAATGTATCCCTACCAGCTGGAGGCATGTATTTATACAATCCCCCTCCCCAATACTTCTCTGGAACCCCATGGACTCTTAATGAGATCTCATAGGCCGCTAGCCACTTGGCGATATCATCACCCGCACTATAGCTAGCTACTATATCTTTTGGCAAATAGGGTTTGGATTCCCTGGTGATTTCTCTTTCTTCGCTGCCACCATTAGGAACAGGGTGTGCCCCGACCCGTAGAATCTGGAGATCTATCTCCCTGAGCCTCAACTCGTGAGCCATCCTCCGTTCCTCTTTTTCCTTCTCCAGCTTCGCCAAATCCCATGTGAGCTGTCTTTTCTCCCTCCGGTCAGTGAATTCTGCTTCTAATAAGCCGTTGCTAGAGACACTGCTGCCCTTCCTTGAAAGTGTTCTGGGCCCCGCTACTAGGTCCCCCACCTCAGGTTGGTACAAACCAGCCCCCTCGCTGTCAGGCTCTCCATCCCTGTCCTCCTTCTCAACCTTACTTTCTCGCCGTGCCTCCCCCCAAGCCCTCAAGCTGGTCTGGAGTTCACCCTTCTTTGCACCTTGGGGACAAAACACCCCCTCTCTCTGACAAAACTCTCTGAGTTGGGTCACCGTGTAAGTTTCCAGATCCTCCAACACAAACTCCATTTTGCCCACTCAGGTTAGAAGACAGTTGCTTACAGAAGCTATGCAGGGGGGTACCTTTTGTAATACCTCCTCCCACCACCAGAAGTAAATTTGGAAAAAACAAAACTCAAAATTAGGAAGTCCGCTTGGAGAAAACTCCCGGTGTAGGCCTATGGACTACCCACAGTTATTGTCGAGTAGACGCAAGCACAGCTCTATCCCACCACTGAACACCAATTTTATGTTGGAAACCGGGCAACCGGGTTAGCAGTCACCAGGTTCCCAGCACAATGGTAGCTTGGCTCGAGCGGTTGGGGTCAGGCACCGTGCTAAGCGTACGTCACACCCTCACAATAACCATGCGTTCATCCGTTCCAAAAACGACACTACACCGTAAAAATAATGCAAGTCAAATTGAAAATATATATGTCTTTATCTTATTTTCTCTTAGTTGCAGGTTTCATAAAATAAATACAATACAATAAGATTTTCCTTAGAAGAGCAGGTCAAATAAATAATACTACATTGGAATTTCAATAAATAGGTTCAGGTTATAAATAAGCAAGGAATAAATAGGGTGCAATAAATACAGATGGCAAATAAATACAGTCAGACAATAAATATAGTGCAGGAATAAATTAGTGGACGACAATAAATAAAGCACTTTCAATAAATAAGGTAAAACAATCAGTGACAGTGACAATTTAAATCATTTACATGAGGTCACTTGGTCTTACTTTGCCCATACACAACTTAAGGACACTTGGATGGCATGGGGGTGTCCCACCTAGATTGATCAAGGCTGGGGCCTAAGCTGAGGCAGAACAAGAGTAACCTAAAGATCTGGCCCTCCAAACCACACAACCCTTTATGGAGGTCACTGTACCCGTCTCAGTTCACCCCTGGCACTCCCAGGCTGGTTCTAACACCCCTTTAACCTCTAGGATGGTCTTCTAGGGCTCCACAGGGCCTCAGATGCCCCCTCTACCACTTACTGCCCTTTTCAAGATGATCGGCTCCGCTCGGCACCGTGTCAACGCCGTGAGGCGGCTCCGGATCGATGTCGCTGGGCGGTCTCGACTCGATGTCACTGGGCGGCCTCGGCTCGATGTCGCTGGGCGGTCTCGACTCGATGTCGCTGGGCGGCCTCGACTCGATGTCGCTGGACGGTCTCGACTCGATGTCGCCTTCCGGCGTTGCAGGGACTCGGACTCCCCACTTCCTGGTGTCTCCGGGGTGCGATCTCCACTCCCGACCTCCGGCGCGCTTCACCTCAGTTTCCGGCGACTCCGGTGGGCGGACTTCACTCCCCCGTCGACGCCTCACCCCGACCTCAGGTGACTCCCGACTCGACCTCCGGCGCCTCTCCACGACCTCCGTCGGCGCCCTCACCCGACCTCGGGTGACTCCTTACTCGACCTCCAGTGCCTCTCCACGACCTCCGTCGGTGCCCTCACTCGACCTCTAGCGGCTCCGGGTACGACGTCTGCTTCCTGTCAGCGCCGCTTCTCGACCTCAGGCCCCAGGTCTCGAGGCTTCTCGACGTCAGGACTCCAGGAGGACACTGCTGAACAGGTCAGGAACTTGCTGTTCTTCTTCTTTAAGGCCTGTTCCAAATATTTAGTCCTTTAAGATGGTTCTTCTGGTCTTGATCCCACACAGGGCTCTAGGTTGGGCTTGGTCAGTAGAGACTAGCATCAAGGGTGGGTTTCTGGACCCCACTCCAAGCACTGGTTTCCACCTCTGCTGCCTTACTCCGACCTCCTTCTTTCTCTGTCCTTCCTCTTCTCCAGTCAGTTGCCAACTGCCACCCTGAGATGGCCTCCCAACATTCTAAACTGCCTCCCTCTGTCACAGGGTTCTAGAATGTTACAGAAGGTTCTAGAAAACTCCAGTGGGTTCTGGTGATGTCACAGGTGACAATGGGTGGCCACCATTTTGTGTCTCAGGCCCTCAGACAGAAGTTCCAGGGGTAGGGAAAATGGCTCCCTGACCCTGCATCAACACTAAAAAGTCTGGTGGTTCCCAAAAAGGAAAAATTAAAACAGGGTTTGAGGCAAAAGTGGGACAAAATAAATAATGATGAGGAGGGACCACCCAAAGGGCTGACAGGTCTAACAGAAGGCATCAGTAAAGAATCTAGGGATGCACATTGAGCAGAGTTTAAACATGAAGGAGCAAGTGTTTTAATCGATACGCTCATGCTTTCATGTATTAAGTCTGCTGAGGTGAGTATTTCCATTTCTTCCAGACCATACACGAAAGACTCTTATCCAGTCACTAGTCCTAAGCCGCTTTGACTTATGCAATGCTCTACTGATATCAGCCAATGAGGCCTTGTTGGATCGCTTGCAGGTGGTGCAAAATACAGCAGCGCGTTTGGTACTGAACGCCCCCTATAGATCTACGTTGAACCCGCTTTTGCGGCAGCTGCACTAGCTCCCGGTGCGCAAGCGAATACAATTTAAGATTTGCTGCATCACCCATAAGGCAGTGCATGGCAACGGGCCATCATATTTGGCGGAGAAGCTTAGTCAATACACTCCCCTTAGAGACCTGCGATCCAGCTCAAAATCCCTTCTTAAAGTCCCGCGCATTACCATGCCCCTCAAACTGGAATTCACTCCCGCTTACATTGAGGCAGTGCACAGAGCATTTCCACTTCAGAAAGTCCTTGAAAACATTCCTATTCTAGGTATCTCACACAGTATTAGCATCTTCTTACTCGTCCGCAAGAGCAGAGATACCCCTACGGGGGTGATTCCGGCACTATATAAGTTAGTATATAAATAAAATAAATAAGCTGAACATTTACACCTTTGCACAAACATATGTACATACATGGTTTACTATTATTATGACAGGATTCAATATGTTAATAAAGGTCTTGATAGATGTGTTATCGAAAAGGTAGTGGTTTCAGGTGCTGTTCCTTATGGTCTGTACTTATGAGCTTCTTCAATGCGTCAGTCATAATAAAGAGCTGTTAAATTAATAATCATTTGTATATTCACACCTAAATGTCTTTATGTAAGATAGCATCAGAAAACAAATAAATGCCAGTAGCTCAAGAATTAATTATTTTCCCTCACATTTATTTTTCTTTTCATGTACAAATACCTGTTGTGAAGCTTTGGGTTTAGAAACGAACAGAAGGTTGCAGATTATCTTGCCTTAGGACTGATGATCTGCAGTGCAAACATAAATCCTCTGTAATACTGCCCATCACATTAAATCCTCACATAAATCCATGCACACATTAGATTCATGACTTTGACAGCATACAGGGCCTTTATGATAGCATTGGTGATTATTCGTCCTGACCCATGTAAATTTGGAGATCCTTCTGTTAATATACTTTTTTTTTTAAAAAGCTTGAGGGTTTTCCCAGTTGTGATAATTCTAACCATAGATTGCTAACAGGTGTAAACCAGTAATCAATGCCTTTTACTTTTGTATGCCTTAACGCAAAAGAAGATCAAATGCTTATTTGCATGCTTAGGAACACCCTGAAAAATCCATGTATGTTGATGACACTAAATGACAAAATCATTTGTATTGAACACTCTTTTGCAGAACGAAAAGTACCACCAACTTTTACTAAGAAGCTGTCTGAAGCAGTTGAAGAAACTGAAGGAAGCATGTTTACACTTGAGGGGCGTTTGGCCGGATCTCAGCCATTAGCTGTATCTTGGTTCAGAAACAACCAGGAGGTCGAAGAAACTCCTAACCATGAAGTATCCTTCAAAAACAATGTTGTGCTTCTGCGCATCAAGCAAGCAAGCCAGTCAGACGCTGGGTTATATACATGCAAAGTGTCGAATGAAGCAGGAAGTGTCCTCTGCACATCTTCCATTGTGATTAAAGGTACTTCTGTATTATATTTTACCTGTATATGTTCTTCCTCTATTTGCCTCAAACCCAACTAGAGCTAGTAACCGGTGATTAAACATGCTATAGCTGCTAATTGTAATTCTTGAGCATTCATTTGTGACCCCATAAGCAGCCTTACAAACATTATGAATCAAGAAACAATTCTGATCACCCCAAAAATCTATCTAGTTGTATACCTCAAATTCCAATGAAACAGACCTAAAGACTATATAAATTAGAACTCTTGCAAAAATATTTCTTATACGAAGAAGCGAAACAGATAACAGAATGTGATTCTGCATAGTAAGTTTTATTCAAATAGCATTTTATCAGTGTTGACTAGTTACTGATACTGAGTGTGTTCTCCATCTTTCTGAAATATTTAGCAATAAACAATAAGACTGTATAAAATTAGAACATATAAATGAAATGTTATCTAAAGATCCAAGTGGAGCTTTACAAAATTAGGCAGATCTGACAGACGTAATAATCCTTCACCCCAAACTCCTCTGATCAAATTGAAAAAGTAGAATATTTACTATTTCCACAGCCATTTACTAAACACAGCAAAGGCAACTGTTGTATTGTCACAAAAGATGTACCAAATTTTCTTATTATTTCTGTATGCCAAGTCGATATACTTAGAGATTCTATTTGAAAGTATGACACAACTCCATAGCATGAATGGGATGTCCAAAAATATTACAACATTATTCCTATAATCTTACAAGAATTTATTAGTGATCTAACCGGCAAGATCACCAAATACATATCTTTATTCACTTCCTCCTTAATCCACCACATCAAGAAGTGTTACATAACAATAATGTCAAACTAATATGTAATGGATACAATTAGGTTAATATATACATTCTGCGGGAGTTATAATTACATAAACTATCTACTCAAAAGAATTAATGTGATATGGATGAACAACTACGTTGGAAAGTGGGTAATTAGTAGGTGGGGGTATTCACCTTCAGTGATTATACAACAATCACTAATAGGTCCAGTCAAGTCTCAATAAATGAATCCTTGCTCCCCAACCCTTGGTAGCTTGGCAAATGAGCAGTCAGGCTTAATTTAAGAGACAGGTAAGCGTGAAGCCTTTAACATCACCAAAACATAAAATAAGTAAAAGATACAACACAATAAAATTCCACCACCAATTAATACAAATAGAGAATGTTTGTGTGTGATATGGATGAACAACTACGTAGGAAAGTAGGTCATTAGTAGGTGGGGGTATTCACCTTCAGTGATTATACAATAATCACTAATAGGTCCAGTCAAGTCTCAATAAATGAATCCTTGCTCCCCAACCCTTGGTAGCTTGGCAAATGAGCAGTCAGGCTTAACTTAAGAGACAGGTAAGCGTGAAGCATTTACTATCACTAAAACATAAAATAAGTAAAAGACACAACACAATAAAAATCCATCACCAATTAATACAAATAGAGAATATTTGTATTTTCACCACAATATCAAAACAACAAAAATCTAATATAGGGAACTGGAGAAATGAATTTTTAAAGATCAAAAATTGTGCATTCTAGCGCCAAAAAGTTTAAAGCGCTACTCGCCGCCATCTGGTTACTCTGGACCGAGACAAAGTCAATGTTTAAGGCCAATAACGTTGAAGCGTGGGTTGGATAGGATGAGGGCTAGGTCCTGGTAAAACGTTTACTTTCGGACTCAGGGCCTTATTATGAGTATGGCGGTCCTGGGACTGCCGTACTCCTAGAGGCGGTCTGACCACTACCACCCATCGGACCACCACCCCCTGTCCGCCCTCTTATAAGTGTGGTAGTGGGACCATCACAAGACCACCGCCTTCGCCGGGATCAAGGATCCCACTGCCGCAGTGGTCTTCAAAAGGCCTGAATATGCTGTTGGTGCTGATGCCGGCACGCGTCGCATATTACGTCCTACATTTTCACCGCCTATTACATGGCTGGGACCCCTCCATGAAAATGGTGACAGAAATGCAGGCCCAGTCAATCTGGCCATGGGGGTGTGTGCAGGGGGAATTGCACCTTCGTTCCTGCACAGTGGCATGCACAACACGGTGCATGCCACACTTTGCAGGAACGTGCTGCATGCTCTTTCACAGCGGTGGTATGCTTGTTCATCTCTCCTATGACCCGAACATACTATTGCTGTGAGCACCACCTGCCCGCCCTGGATTAAACTCATAATTCGGCAGGTGGGTGCGCCATGGGCTTGGTGGTCATCCTGGAACCGCAGCGGTGTTGGTCTCAGCTGAAGACCACTAAACTCGTAATGAGTCCTAGTCTTTTTCTTGGGGCTTTTCTCTGATCAACTGCCTCATCCGCGGGAACTTGGGCTTCTTGGATCGAAAGTTCGATTCAACAGTGGCAGCCTTCTGCAGCGTGATGCCTTGCTGAGCCTCTGGAGAAAGTTACACCGAGTTGACAACAGTGATTTGACTCGACGTCGAGCCGGTCCCCTCCTTGAGCTTTTCTGCACATTTTTGCTGAAAGTTTCTTCCTTTCTTTGAGGAAAGTGAGTGTCCACTAGCTCAGTCCAAGCGTGCAGACACTCTGGATAGCCTCTTGTGGGCCTGGACTCAATTTCTCACAATGCACCTGCATGGCCCAGGAAAAATCCAGTTGTAACTGATCAACTGGGCTGATCCTCTCTTTGGTCTTGCAGGTGACTTCTCCCAGCTTTGATGTACCTTTTGCTGATCCGGGAGTCCACTTCTTTTCCTCTGAGTCAGGCTCAGCCCTTTTTTTTCTTGGGCCTTGAGAGTGCAGCAGGTGCAGTCTTTTTGAGTACAAGCCTTCCGTGGTGCAGTCTAAGGGGTCTATTAGGGTGGTGGGTGGACTTTTGTCCGCCCGCCACCCTAGCGGTGCTGGGACCGGCCTCCAGTGGTGCGGTGGTCCCGCACTGGCAATTAGGATACCACTGCCACCGTGGCGGTGGCATTCTCTATTCCCAGCATTGTGGCGGGCGGTACTCACAGCACCGCCCGCCACAATGCTGGGAATGCACATCGTGCATTGGCATGCACAAGCTGACAGGCACCGCGCGATGCCTGCCACTTTGTCTGTGCCAATGCAGGGAGGTACCATTGGTACCCCCCCATGTGCCCCCCCAACCCCCAACATCCTGGGGGCCTGCAACGGGCCCCCAACAGTTAAAGATGCATGCCTTTCCATGGTGGCAACCCCGCCACAGAAAGGCTGCTTCCAGCTCCCATTGTAATATGGATGGCAGTGTCTAGCAGACAACACCAACATATTCAACCCTTTTTTGCCCGGTTGACTCGTCGACCGGGCGGAAATGCGGTGGGCGGTCTTCCCATCCGTCGTGGTACCCCCTGCAATCAAAATATGGTGGAGGGGGAAATGGGCGGGGGATGATGTCGGGTGGATCGCCACCGCCATGCAGGCGGTGGCAATCCGCCCGACATCATAATAGACCCCTAAGGGTCTATTAGGGCAGTCCTTCTTCTTCTGATGTTCCTGACAGTTTTCTGAGGAGCTCCTGCAGCTTGCCCATATTTATCCTCCATTCTGGAATAGCAAGAGAGGGGACAATCCAATTAATAGAGGTAAAGTTACTTCCACCTGCTATTACCACTTCCTGCATTTTTGACTCAAAATGTACTTGGTGCTGGAATTTCACTAAAATCGAGATGGAGAAAATCTCTCCTTGATGTGTGTGTCTATGTAACCCAAACCAAAGGTGTGGCTAACATCTGACTACATCCCTTTCCAGCCCCTTTCATAATCTAATTGGGTGCTCCCATGTGGCGGGGGAGCAAGGTAGTGGGGGTTGCCTAGGTCCTATGACATCAGTTCTCCTGCCTTTGAAGTCCAGCTCATCTCCCCAGCCCCCTTCCACTCCCTGGCTTTTCCAGGAAGTATATCTCCTCCAACCAAATGGCTGTATTGTTGCTGCCCCATGCCTCTTCACACCTACTCAGAGAGTAGCTTGGCTGAGGCTGTCAACGACTTGCCAACCTGAAGAGGCTGCTACAGGGCTATTTGGGGTAACTTCAGGATAGTAAGTTATAAAACAACTTTCTTGTAATCATTAAATTAGATCTAACCTTGGCAAGCTGTTGGATTTAATATGACCACTGATTTAATACTTTCGATGATGTTGCTAGCTAGCTCCAATGATAGACTTTAATAAGTTTAATAAAGCCTTCCCCGTGTTAGCCTATGGGGCTAGCAGCACTACAATAGGGAAAAACAACTTTGGCTGTTTTTCCTTACCAGAGCTTATAAAACAGCCTTTTTAATGTCTGCTCTTTTTTTATATCAATGCAGCCTACCCTTGGGGCACCTAGGGAAGACCTTAGGGGAGACTTATAACTAGTAGAAAAGTAGTTGGTTAGCAGAGCTAAGGGCTCTTTCAGAGTAAGTAACCACCAGCAGTCAAAAAAATGGAGGTGGTCACAGCCAAATTGATGACTCTTCTGCAGACATGAAGAAATATACTGTTGTCATGCATCTTTCAACTCAAACACCCATCCACTCATTCATTCACTCTGTAACTTTGCCATTTAAATCCTTTATTGTGCCAAACCACCTTTTCATGGAGTAACATAAAATATACAGTTCAGTTTTAAATAATCAACTACTGCATGTTTAAAAAAAGGCATCTATCTACATCAAGTTATCCATTACATTTTCGAAATATTCATATTTAGAACGCGATCACTATGACAACCAATGTTAGACTATTTCTACTGTTAAACAAAGCACTCAAAAAAGTGTTACTTAAGGAAGAATGCATTTCCATTCCAGAGCCCAAAACACCTCCAGTGTTTGATCAGCCTCTAGAACCAATGACGGTAACCGAAGGAGAGACCTTGCTACTGACTTGTCATGTCCAGGGATCACAGCCAATCAAAGTCCAATGGCTTAAAGCTGGAAAGGAAATAAAATCATCAGAGAAATGCAAGCTGGGCTTTATCAAGGGAACAGCCAGTATGGAACTGAAAACTGTTGCTAAAACTGATTCTGGCGATTACTTGTGCAAAGCTACTAATGTTGCAGGAAGCGATACTTCCAAAGCAAAAGTTTCTATCAAAGGTAAGTTTGTGACATGAGATGCTGTTTTGGAAATATTCTGATATTTGGTTTGACCACTTACTGAAATGATAAAATACATTCTAAATGATAAAATGATTCATAATTCTTTAAAAGAATCATGTCTGTATGTAACACAATTCTAACTGAGTAGATATATGTTATGATAAGCTATCCTTTATCCAGTTATTGCAATTCTATATTGGCCTCATAGCATTCACCACAAACCTTCGTGGCATATTAAGGCACAATGATTTGCCACCACCATAAATTTCTTCTTAACTGACTTGTATCAGCCTAAAATGCAATATCTTTCCATTACGGGAAACTCCCACATGGAATTTAAAACAAAATCTACACTAAAAATGGTTCATCTGGTACAAGTTGGTTCCACTCCTTCACATAAACATATGTTTTGAACTGAGGAATTTAACAATTTTACAGCTGTGAGCAAGGCCAACATGGCCCGAAACATTAGCTAGCCTCCATATACTAAATAAACACAAACAGCACTGGGTTTGCCTCACAGTATAGCTCATTATTTAATATGTACTAAAATGAGTGACTTCTATCTATCTATCTATCTATCTATCTATCTATCTATCTATCTATCTATCTATCTATCTATCTATCTATCTATCTATCTATCTATCTATCTATCTATCTATCTATCTATCTATCTATCTATCTGTCTATCTGTCTATCTATCTATCTATCTATCTATCTATCTATCTATCTATCTATCTAGACTATCTATCTATCTATCTATCTATCTATCTGATAGATAGATAGATAGATAGATAGATAGATAGATAGATAGATAGATAGATAGATAGATAGATAGATAGATAGATAGATAGATAGATAGATATACTCTTTTACAATAAATATATTATTGTAATCGAGTAAAAACACAAGTTGGTGGATTTATTGCAGCAATGTGTAATTACATATGTAAATGGATGCATTAATAGGTTAAGCACACATTAATTCAAAGTTTAATTATGCACTTACAATTCCCTGTCCATGATCAAACAGTATTTGTCTTCACATTTGTAAAGGTGACTTTATACCATGTTATCACAAAATTGTATTCTTCTTTACAGAAAAACCAGCTGTTGTTCCAGTGGTGAAAAAAGCACCGATTGATGGAAAACTCTTCTTTAAATCAGAACCAGGCAGCATTAAAGTAACAGAAAGTAAGCATCTTATGATCTTGGAATCGTCTTAAGGACACAAATGCTTATATATAACTTTTATTCATGAGAAAATAAGATAGACTAATTCAGCATTTTTGCTTTTTGCCAGAGAGTACAGCCACATTCATAGCCAAGGTTGGCGGTGACCCAATTCCCAATGTTAAATGGGTAAAAGGAAAATGGAGACAACTGAACCAAGGAGGCCGCATTCTTGTACAGCAGAAGGGAGAAGAAGCCAAACTAGAAATTAAGGATGTAACCAAAACTGACTCTGGCCAGTACAGATGCATAGCTGTCAACAAACACGGCGAAATTGAATGCAGCACAAGCTTGCAGGTTGAGGAAAGAAAGCAGGAGACAATAGAGGGAGACCTTCGAGCTAAACTAAAGAAGTAAGTATAAAATTGAAGAAATTATAGGATGTACATTTACAAGTTGTATGCACTTCAACAACATGAACACCATCGTGGTTTTGTAAGGATGAACTGCGTTAGTGAAGGTCAGCAAGTAACATGAACCCATCAGAGGCTAGTAGCAGTGTACAGTGCAGGTCTAGTTGGAGCTGATCAGTTGGAAATGCAGGAAAGGGGCTCTTGGAGCTTGTTGTGTCCCTGTAGCGCAAACAGGAGGTCAGCCTTAATGACCCTTGGAGTTCACTTCTTTGTCCTAGGTATAAGATGGAGCACAGGTCCAGTCTTTGGGGTTCTTTTCAGGTCACGGACAGCAGGTATAGTCTTCTGCCCTTCCACAGGTCCAAAAATTGTTCTTAAGATGGTATTGTGGGTGCCAGATTTATGCCTGATGCTATTCTGTGGGGGTGAATCTTGGCCCTTCCCTAACCAATGAGGTAAAAGCTTACAAGGGTAACCCTGCCCACGTTTGCAACACTTGCTGTGTGCCTTACTGCAAGCATTCCCACAGTGTCCCTTTCTGCCCAAAACCGACATAGCAAGACCTTTCTTCCACTGTAACAAAGCTCCACTGTAAAGGTGTGGCTAGGAAAATGAGCATCCCCTCCTCTGTAGTCATTCAAAACTGGTATAGGGGTCAGACCCTCTCCCAGATTTCATTTTCACTATTTTGACAAGCTGAGGGGACAAAGGAAGGTAGCGGGCCCAGGTATTAGCTACATCTGCCTGTGAAAGGGCCAGCATCAGAAAAGTTAAATAGTTCCTGGGCACAGCTCAAATGGTCAGCCTGCCAGTGAACCATAACACCTCCCCAAACCCAAGGCCTTTGTCTCAGCATTGGGAGCAAGTTCACAGCTCATAAAAGGGGGCTATTCAGCTCCTCTGTGATAACTGAATGCTCATGCAAAGGGTATTCTTTTGGCCTTAGGTAGGTAACAAGCCACTTTCTAAAAGAACCTGTTCTAAAACATTTATTAGAAATTGTGCTTTACCAGTGATGGGGCTTGTATTAAATATTTCATAAAGTCCAAGAATTAACTCTGTAGCTGTTTTTCGTGGACAGAGATATTACATTTAATATTGTATTCTGATGCTTTCCTATGGAACAGCTCACCCTACTACAATGAAAACAGCCTTTTGTCCCCTTTCACTGTAAGAAAATGCTTATCATTTAACTTTTAAATGTCCTACCTTTAAATATCATGTACCCTGCCTTATGGCTTTGAGACCTACTCAGGAGTGATTTATAACATTTAAAACGAGGGTTTATGCCATTCAAAAGAGGTTATTTTGATAGGTTGAATTTGATTATAATACCTGCACAGTCAGGCTACACATGGCAGGCCTGCAGTAATGTTTGTTATGTCACTGCAGTGGGTGGCACAATGGTTGCTGCAGCCCACTAATGACATTTAACTTACAGGCCATGGGTACACTTTAGGAACCTTATACTAGGGACTGATAGGTACGTTCAATATGGCAATGGGGGTAAGCGAATTTCATCATTTTGAAAGGGGGAACACAGCAACTTTACCTCTGATTAGCAGCAGTAAGATGCACAGAGTACCACAGCCAGCAAAAGCAGTAAAGGCAAAAAATTTGTGAATATGCCACACAAAAGATGGTAATTTCCAACAATTTAATAATGTATTTACATTTTTTAAGCAGTTTAAATAGAACTGCAACGTCTCATTCTGTGTGTTAGAGTGCATGAGCTAAAGTCCACAAGTTATTGGACGTGAAAATTAGGCACTAGCCCATTGATTATGGTATGGTTTGTCTTTATATCAAATGCCACAATATCATCAGGCGCAACACCACCATCACTACATTGTGATTTATTACATAATCTCAGGAGGGGATGGACTTTCCTATCCTCCTATTTTAATGTATTTGCTCTTAACCCTATCCTTAACCTATTTATATTATTTTTAACAATGTCACCTCCCAAAATGTAACATGACAGAGCAGTGCCCCATGAATTAGTGGACTTGATGTGGGTGTGGAATACCATAATGTGCAGATCTTGTGAAAGCTCAGATGGGAAAATGACAAAACAAAAACAATCAAGTTAGAAATACAGGGGTATCCGCTACTGGGCGGGCATTTATAAAGATGTGATATATCGACAACAGAACAGTGAGTAACTGGGTATAGTTTACCTAAGTATGTTTCTTTGAGGAGGATGAATTTCAGTCTTGTCTGTGTGTGATTGCCTCAAAATGTAATTCATGGTGATAATTTGTTGACGAATGACACTCCAGGATAGGCAGAAAATAATTTAGGAGACCTTAAGTTGTTGATTATTAATTATTAATTTTCAATAACTGCAAACTATTCAAGTCATCCATCAGCAAGGGAATCCATACTTTTGGGATGCATGGGAGCAGAGCGAGAAAGCTGGGTTTAATTTTGAAAACAATTTATCATCTAGTACAAATTTTAATTAGCAAATTGTGGTTTTGAATCTTTCTCAGAGAAGTTTTGGCATCTTTTTCACATGTTATTGCCTGCTAATTATCATTGGCAAGCCTACATTAGCTTTCATAAGCTAATCAATTGCACACAAATAAAAAAAATGGTAAGAAGAATATTGTAACATTATATTTAATAGTGATTTAAATAAATTCATTTTTGCAAAATTCAGCTTGTTACACTGATTTATTCTTTCAATAGGACACCAACCAGGAAGAAGGAAGAAGAAGAGCAACCCATTGATATCATGGAACTTCTAAAAAATGTTGATCCGAAGGAATATGAAAAATATGCTCGCATGTATGGAATTACAGACTTCCGTGGCCTCCTGCAAGCCTTTGAGCTGCTTAAAGCAAGCAGGGAAGAGGAAAGCCATAGAATGGTAGTTATTCATTTGCATTTAAAAAAAAATATTTACATTTATTATTATGCTAATAATTTGGCCACTTACACGGTCGATCGTAGAAAATTAGAAAAACATTATGTATGTAAACAAAAAAATGTAACCTTTTGTGTTCCGATTAGGAAATTGAAACAGTGGGGCGGTCCCAAGCGGAGGAGCAAGAATTTGATGAATTGGTCCAATTCATTCAGCAAAGACTCACCCAGGCAGATGTAAGCTAATGTGTGTGTGTTGACACAAGAGTTTCTTGCGCACCGTAGGAACTGCATTTGAACTAATGTGATTTCTTTTTCTCCAGCCAATCACTCTGATCAAGGACATTGAAAACCAAACAGTATTAACTAAGAATGAGGCTGTCTTTGAGTGTGAAATTAAGATCAACTATCCAGAAATCAAGCTTTCCTGGTACAAAGGAACAGAAAAATTGGAATCAAGTGACAAGTATCAAATTAGCATTGAGAATGACTGCCACATTCTTAAAATCAAGAACTGCCAGCCACAAGATCAAGGAAATTTTAGAGTTGTCTGCGGTCCTCATATCTCTAGTGCTAAACTAACTGTGATTGGTGAGTAAACATAACCAGTTTGTGTTTGAGGATAACTTTGTAAAGAAATCTGTTATCTATATTCTGGTCAAATAAAATGTAAAACATTGGCTAAATAAGTTTGTGACTTGTTACCATTAGTGGTTTGGCAAATATTTAGCTAATAGTTGCAGTCTTTTTAGACACTAAAAAACATTCTGAGTAGCACAAAGCATTTAAATTAAAACAGTTGACATGTGGAAAAGTCTGATTATTTCTCAAGTAGCTTTACGAAGACAGTAACATCTTCAAAATACTAACTGTATGTTATTACTTGGTAACAGAACCAATGGTTGAAAGGCACATTGAGGATAATGTTATCAGAGAAGGACACAGCTGCACTCTGACCTGTCAATTCTCTGTGCCAAATGTGCAATCCCAGTGGTACAGGAATGGGAAGGTAATTGCACCACGTGGTAGATACAGAACAGAGGTGGATGAGAAAATACAGAAACTGATCATCAAGGATGTCACCACTCAAGATGCAGGACAATACACCTGCAAGTTTGAGAGCCTGGAAACCACTGCAGATTTAATGATTGAAGGTTTGTAAAACCAGTTGTTGAATTACAAATATGTTATCTTTTTCTAATAATGAGAAGTACAACCCTCATCCTAGAGAAACTGCAGTACAGTCTTGTCACATCTTCATTATTTATAGATCTGGGGATTGTATAATATTAAGTGCAGTAGTGCATAGCATTGAACATTGTTGTCAACGTTGTCAACCTTTTTATAATTTAAAATAGAACGTCAGAAAAATAATGCACAGAGAGATGGAGAGCAGCATGTTTGTGTGGATTTTAGGTGAGAACGGACTGTGTAGGGTGAATTTTGGTGGCAACAAATAATATGGAAAAATAATGGCGAACTGTACTAATAAGTAGATCCTCAAAGGGTAACATAGTGCAATCTGGATCAGAGAAGAAGGAAATGGATTGTCATCTGAAATTAAAGAAAGTAATACTTCTGTTGAAAACATTATTTGTCTATTTTTTTACCAACAGCGGAACCAATACAGTTCACAAAGAGCATACAGAATATTGTAGTGAGTGAACATGAGTCAGCCACTTTTGAGTGTGAAGTATCTTTTGATGATGCAATCGTTACATGGTATAAAGGAACAACAGAACTGCGTGAAAGTGAAAAGTACAGCTTCAGAACCGTGGGCCGTTGTCATTACATGACCATCCACAGTGTTTCTGCAGAAGATGAAGGTTTGTTTGATGAATGGCACCTGAATTACTTGGTTATTCTTTTCCCTCTTACCTTCTTTTGCTCACACATTGACTTGTCTTTATTGCCTCAGGAGTTTATTCTGTAATCGCTCGTCTAGAACCAAGGGGTGAAGCAACAAGCACTGCCGAACTCTACTTGATGACTAAAGGTAGGTGGATACCAATTGTGTATTCCCTAATTAATGCTGTGCAGTAAAATTAAAGTTGTTCAACAAAAGTGTCACATTGCCATACGGAAATCAAAATAGGGAACTGACTTCAACACAGCATTAGCAAAATTATGTTTAAATGATTCTGTATAGTTCTTCTGAAAGTTATTGGGACAGTTAAATAACATCCTACTACCATGTGCTGGGTACTAGGTCATCTTTCAGACTATCAGACAACACCTGACACAATAGTTGGCAGATACTGTGGGATTCACAGTAACACTGCTCTTTAACTATTGTCTTTGGTTAACGTTATGGCATGGTGACACCTAATAAAGTGAATAATTACCATTTAAGGACGTAATTGTTTCATATATAACACCATAATATATCCTGTTATATGTTATATGCTTTCTGTACAGACTGGAAATGCAGCCTGTAGAGAAAAGATATGCTTGAAGAAGATAGTATTTGAATTAATGAAAAGTAATATAAATCCCTCTGCTTTCTTTCAGAAATCAAATTGGAATTAAGACCACCCGGTAAGGAATATCAAGAAAACAGATACCTAAATGTCTTTGCCAAATATCTATAACCTTATGTCAAGAATACTGTTGCATGGTTGATAGCCTAAGCATGAGTATATATCTTTAAAACGAACAAATTTGACTGGAAGTTAGAGTTTACCAAAGAATTCAATAAGTAGTTTTCTGTTACCTCCTTCCAAAGTTCAACATTTTGTCCCCGTGCAATAGAATCAATAGGTGACAAAATGTACTGCCTGGCCTTTCCCTTTTAGAACAAATCATGATTTTGTTTAGACCACAATGCTGACAGTATCGCATATAATAGACCTCCACTACTTGGAAGCTCCTATTGTTAAAAGCGGTGTTTGCCAAAACGAAAGTGGATCAGTAAATTATGTTTCCCTACAAAACGTAAACAGACCAATTTCCCTCCAAATCAAGAACAGATACAAGCTTACCTTGACTGTTTGATGATATCAACTGTCAAGCAGTGCACACACTAAGGGGAGAGTAGGTGTTAGAGCCAAAGCTCAAATGTGTTGCCCAGCATAGCAGGACTTCATAAATATTGTATGAGTTTATGCTTAAGAACTGCAGCATTTGGAATACAAGAATGTTGGTCATATGTTTAATTAGGCTCACTATATTATTCGCCAGATGTTCCTGACTCGAAGATTTCATATCCACCTGAAGAGATCCTAATTGAAGGTAAGGCACATGTGAATGTTTTAAATAAGTGTCTGCTTGAAATGTTAAAAACATTACCACAGTTCTTTCACCCTTCACTCAGAAGCCAAACAGAGTAAAAAGTTGAATTTGGGTAGATTTGACAGAAAACCTATTATTTGTATTTCTAAGAAATCGTTCCTCCATTACCAGTACCAGAAGAGAAGAAGCCCAAGAAAGGTACCATAACTGGCTGCAATGTACAACACATTTTATATAAAGTGTTTGACCTTATATATTTTCCTAGATACTAAAATAGTTTGTGGCAACAAATATAGTGATATAACTTACTTTTGTTCGGTCCCTCACATTTACAGACGTAATATATGTGTCTGATATCTGATCAGATATTTATAACATAGCCAGCTTTTCTGATCACTAATTTTAACATATAAACTGTGTTGCAAAAAGAGCATGACAGTTACCCAGTAACTAATTGAGTATTTTAGAATGTCTATCCTAGTAATCATGACATGCCTTAACATTGCCTTTAAAACACAGCTAAAATTGTTAACATGTAAATCCTTTAACTTGTTTCTCAGTAACAGTTATGCAATAAATAAATACATAATTTTGAAGATATGTAGTTTTTCTGTCACTGTTTCTGTTTCAGTTCACTTTCATCAGCTGTTGTTCAGTCTTGGAAAGCCATTAGTATTTTCTACAGCATATTGTTTGGAGTTGATGCCAGTCAAAATATGTTTTGCTTAGTTTAATTATATAATATTTGTTAAACCTGCTTCTTAATCATAAGAAAAACAATACTCTAATGTAGATGCAATCCACACTTATTGTCTTCTGTCATTTTCTAACATTTCCATTCCTTGCCTCTTCCTTTATATCTCACCACTAAAGTCTCATTTACCCCACTATAGCAGATGATATAGAGTGAAATCTCACATTCTTTCATTTGCATTGTCATTTTCATTGACAACAAAACACAATGCCCACCATTGATTGTTATGTGCTTGATGAGATGCAAGTGGATTATTTTATTTTGTGGCACTATGTTCATATAATGTGTGTGTTTGTCATGTTTGTTGTTCAATGTCTTCTTTGTGGAAACATGTTTTTAAAATCTTTCTTAAACTCTTTCCTCAACAAAAGGTGTTTGAACTGCATGTAACCACATTCTTATTAATCTCTTTAAAGTGCCCAAACCGCTTGTTAAGAAAGTCCCTAAGGGAGTTCCCCCACCTAAGGAAGAAGTGCCCTCTGTCAAAGGTATTGTACTTAGGCGCACACACTCTTGTTGTCTGCAATTGTGTGCCTTTTGTATGGTTCTGTTATGTGGTACCTTTTACTGAAGGTTAATTCCTCAAACATTAGCAACCATTGCAAAGCAATACACTTAGGCTTCTTCACAATTTCATCATATCATCTTAAAAGTGCAATTTTAATTTGGCTCTATCTTTTCAATTTGGTGAGGTTTGCTTTGCTACTTATGTTGACATTGACATAGTCTGCAGATGCTAGTGCCTCAAAAAGAGACTGACTAACTTTGAATTGACAGTGATGCAATATAACAGGGCAATTAGTAGCAGTGTAAACGCTTGCTGACCTCATGCACCAATGCTTTTACCCATTAAAAGAGTTAAAAATGATACAAACCATACACATTTGTATAGTCGTGTTTCTGTTTTAGGTGTTTATAATGTAAGAGTGAGGTCCATGGTAAGATGACACATCCACACAGAAGTACACAGGCAACTTAATCGATCCCTGCCCCTACGCTCACGTAACCACACAATGGTTGCAGAAGAACACAGGGCTTTGAATGAAAACGTTTTCAGAAAATAGCGTGTGTGTGTGATGTGCTTTCAAGGTCTAGCTTACAAAGTGTTGCTGCATGATTCCTGAATGATGGGGTTCAGAAATAATCAAGATCTTTGTTTGCATCCAGACTTAGTTTTTGTTTCAGAAGCATCTGTCAAGTATAATCGTCACTTATGAATAAAAGTGTCTCAAAAGTGATGTGTGAAAACATCCACTAGGAATACAAGCTATTTTTTAATTTTTGTTCTCAGCTTTGTCTTTTTCTATTGTGGGAAAACTTCTTTGTTGAATCAGGGTGTTAGCCATAGTTTCAAACCTTTATTTTGAACACTCATTATTGTTTTTGATAGTTAACTGTAGGATAATGTTTGTGTACTTTCAGATATTGCAAGGAAACGTGCAGCTCCCGATCTCATCTCTGAGAGTGTAGCTCAAGAAAAAGGTAATAATATTTAAGTAGAAAATAAAGCACCATTTGACTCCCCTTCCAATAAGTAGCGCTACATTTTATGCCTTGTGGTATGCATATTAAAATGTCTACTAGTCCTGAGTCAATGTTGCATTTAATTAGCAAGGTATGTGCTCAGTTCACTGTGTATAGTAGAGGGCAAGTAAGTGAGGGGGGTTTGAAATTAATCCTCTGCAGGCCATTAAAGAACATGTCATGGAATATCAATACCAGCAAGCCTTTACAGTGATTATCTTTCATAGCAGTAGTGTAGCAAGGGTGTCGCAGACCCTAGCACAAGCAAGCAAGGTAAATTGACCCCTCTACCCCACAGTCAGATTGTACAAACAGCTAGAACTGGGATGCAGCAGGACCTGCACACTGTTGTCCCAGTGCTTCTGCAACTGCTGCACGAATAGCTACTTCTCTGTTTTATAGTGTGTTGGAAGAAAATAATACTTATTAAAACTAGTTCTTCATGCATAGCTTCCTCTCTTAGCCCTCATAATCGTTTGCAGGGAGAAAATGGTGGAGTGTGACTTGCCTTTTCATTAACCTCAAGATATGTTTCAGTCACAGTGCACAGTTGCCTACTGGTAAATGTAAAATTTGTATAGAAAAAAAGCTACATTTACCACTGTAGAGTGTTCAGAAATGGTGGCATTTAATGTGTCAATGAAACAAATGAATACTTGGAATTGTCAGCATTATCGTGAGCTGAAAGATCTTTGAAAGTTGACTGTTATAAAATTGTAAACATATCGCGCTCTCCAAAGGAAAGTCAGGGCAATGGCATAATACAGTTTTTCTTAACTTATTCTATTTTCATTTCACATGTTTGATGCAGTTTGTCTGCATATTCATCTTGTTCACCTTTGTTATGTTCGGAATTAACAAAATTCATAGCATTTCTACTGTGCATAGGCTTATATTTCTTATAATGTATGTGTTTAATATGTGTTTACATGTGGCTCTTTAACCTTACTTATAGAGACATCATATGCACATGTCCTTAAAAGAAAACTATCTCTTTTAGGGAGTAGATCAAAACCATTTGCAGCATTTTTCAATAGACAGAAGCCATGCAATAACTTCTAATTTCTTTACTCACTTGGAAGCATGAATCTTTTCTCTTAACTTGAAGTTCCAATTTGTGTTCTGTGATTCTTGTAAACTTGTACATCTGTAACAGTCAGTGTTTCTTGTTTTGTATCAAATGATCATTATACTTGTGTTATCATTTAAGTGTAGGCTGTTCATTTTTACTGTGATGCATGCTTTGGGGAGGGCCTATCATGGGGATAAGATCCAGACATACTCATGAAAGTAAACATCATAAACAGACATAGAAAAGACAAACAACCTCATGATGACTGGGGCGGAAATCTGAGGGGAGCCAAAGAGACTGTAATTTACTCACGCCACAATGATATGGAGTCCAGTAGGAAGAGGAAAGGGCAAACATCTCCATGTGCAGTCCCATGGATTTATAGGATGGTAGTATACAGTGTATTTGCATATTGATTATTAGAAAGCACTGTGAGGAAGTACAATAGAAGATATTTTGGGTCAGCAATGAGTGTAGCACACGCCTCGCCTCGATAGAGGTTAAACCATCATATAACAAATACCCCATTTTTAGGCTGTCCTAAATGGTAGTGCCGCCATGATCAATTAATAGGGACAAGTGTGTATGGCCTCTTGGGTTGCAGATTTAAGGCCCTTTATAGGCAGCTATAATTGTTAATGAAAAGTATGTGACTAGCCCTGTATTAAAGCAAACTCAAAGGTCATAAGGCAAAGAGGCAGGTATGACTTGGCAATATCAACCATATTTTGAGTTGCATTTTCAGTGTGCTCATTGGAACAAAGTTAAAGACTTTTTGGTGCATTAGAAAGGGTGTATATTGAATGATTAATGAGGGTGTATTGATTTATGTCACTGTAAGAAATTGGATTATTGTTTGCGGTGGGCAACTGCCCGCCTCAAGAAACAATCACAACTCTTTTCAGTGTTAAACTAAATTAACCTGAGCTGAACTCGCTGCTAACTATGGCACAGAGCAGACAGATGTAACTTAGAGTATTATATAAAGTATTATGCAGTGCCAAAATAGTAATCTAGTAGAACCAACAAACAATAAAAATCCCAAACCAGATTAGAAAAATAAAGTAACATTTATTTAATAGAATGATAAAAATCGTAGAAATAGCATCAAAAGCACAAAGCACCAATGACAGTCAATGGATGCCTTAGACCGGTAACTATACACAATTTGAGGCTGACCGCTGGTTGGATACATCAAGCATTTTGGTCTCAGTGAAAGTTTGGAAGTCAAAAAGATTTAAAAGATTTCTAAAGGACTTTGTTACTTTTCTGATAAAACATGTTGGCATTTCTTCTAATTCCAAAACAACTACTAGAGTACACTTCTAAAACTCTCAGGGTATCAGGCAGAGGGTCTATAGTGGGAGTGCACTCTGGCAATCACTAGTGTCATCAAACATCCAACACTAAAATCCAATTTGAAGCAGGTCCTGTAGCCATTACAAATTAGGAGACAAAAGTCTGGTAGGACAAAGGCAGGGTCCTAGAGCACCCAGAGATGGAATAGACAGCAATTGTCATTGTGTCCTGTGTTCTTCCTTTCAATTGCACCAAAGTGTTACATGTGGCTCAAACAGACCAGCCAGGCAGGATTTGACACTGTGGTGTCAATAGGATTCCCACAGCCCCGACCCCGTAGATTCTGCAGAGCCTAGAGGAGTTACCCCTGCTCATTCAAGTGAACCTATTTTCTTCCTTGAAGGCATTTCACATGTTCACACCTCATTTAAGGCTGAGCACAGGCTGGCAGTCGACAGACACTAATGCTAATTAGCCTGCTGAAAGTATAGACAGGTAAAGGGTAAAGTTCTATTTGTTACTTTTCCTTAGTAGTCATTAAAAATACAACTTCACAATTGAATTGTATTTTTAATAACTATTAAAAATGGTGGTTTCATTATTTTTATAGCGGGTCCATTTCACAAGTTAGTATTGGTATTTTCATAGAATAGCTATGCCTGCCACAGTGAAAATAGCATGTTGAGCCTTGTCACTGTAGGTATATGGTAATATTAATGTTCTACCTGTCCCACGTTTCAATACCATGCACTTCTCCATGTGGTCTACAGGCCTCCATAGGGGTAACCTACTAATATTTAAATGGGAGGCGCTTTTTTTTAATTATTTTTTTTTTGCAAAGGATTCAAACACAAAATATACAAAGAAAAAATTACCTATTACATACTCTTTCGTATTCATTTCATTTTTCTAGGGGGATAATATTAATACAAAGAAGAATACCAATAAGAAAAACTAGCTAAGTAATAGACAGTGGAAAGCAAAGCAGAAAAATAATTAGCACCTTAGTCCTGAATCATACCATGCCAAATAGCATTACATTTTCGTAATGCCTTGAAGTCTCTAGCCTTAGCCAAATCTTCTTCTTGCGGAAAAATTTCAATAAAAATACTCCATTACATTTTTCCTTGCTTTTGAAGAAATCCATGCCCGTGCTAAGCCAATCGAGCAGAGACTGTAACTATAGTCATGAAAGCCTTCTTCGCTCTATTGACATTGTCTCTATAGCCCAGCATTATCTCAGTTGTTGTAAAAGCTACACCCAATCCAAGTCGATTTCTTAATGCATTCCAGACCCCTTGCCAAAAGGTCGCTAACAAAGGGCACATAGCAAACACATGAACAATATTTACTCCATTATTAAGAGCAACGCTTCCTGTTACTTAAATGGGAGGCTTTTAACTGTCAAAAAGGGATATTTTGACAGGTTTTACACTGCAACAGTAATGCTACACGGGGTATGTCTGTAGCCATGTTTGCAGTGCCACTGTTGTGGATGGCACAATAGGTGCTGCAGTCTACAAGCAGCATTTAACTTCAAGGTCCTGGGTACATTTTATATACAGGCAAGTTAAAGGATCCGCTCAGGAATAAGCCATTGTAACCATGTGTAAAGGGGAAGCGCAGGCACTTTACTCCTGGTTAGGAGGGATAAAGTGCACAGACTTCTAAAGCCAGCAATGCTAGTGTCCAGAGAAAGGCAAAAAATCTGAGGTGACTATACAGAAAAGACAGGTGACCTACAGTCACCATGCACCAGCTCTCTCAAACATATTTGGGTGGGGCTTAGGTTGCTTTGTTAGTATTATTACTAATATGTAACAATTGTTTCAGTGGTACAGTTTGCATTCTCATTTAAAGAGAAACTCTGCAGCATTTACCACAATTATGCTGAATGTCCATTTACTACATTGCTAGGTTAATTTGCATCTTAATACTTATATGGTGATGTTGATCTAAATACTGCAAACACAGATGGTATATTGAGCATCTTAGCATACAAATGTCATAATATTACATTCAAACAATATAAAAACCTAGAGTTTTTGCAAACCCCTTCCTAAATCACAAACTAACAAGCCACCAGCTCAATGTGTCAGTCACCTTGTTTCTGTGTGTTGTCTTGTCTAACATGTTTCTCAATTTATGCTGTAACAGTGCATGTTTATACAGCTACTCCTACTACACTGAGGTTCACTCTGTGCTACCGACCCCATTAAAACTCACAAGTGATTTAAATTGGAGGAAGAGCAACATCTCAGCCTTCAGTGTTTGTGGTTGTGAATGCAGTCCACATTGTTTACATTGAATGTTATCTGTCATTCATGTTCTTAAGTTTTCTTAAGCTTTCTTTCAACTAAAAAAAGATCAATATAAGCTCTTGCTCCATTGAACCTACTTGTCTTGTAACCAAGGACTTATTGAAAACTCCAAAACTCTCTAACGCAAGGGAAGTAGTGTTCAAGTGGAACAGTTTGCCTATTTAACATTAAACCTTTATAATCATACTAAGCAGAAGAGCTTGCAACACCAAGAACAACATTCCTCCCTAGCATGTCATCTAATGCTTACCAGTGCCTTCAGTGGTTTTCATATTAATATGAGTGAATCTTTTTCAAGTTCCTCCGGTGTCAAGGAAGACTCAGAAGGAAGTAGCTGTTGTAACTAGAAAGGAGCAAATATATGAAGAAGAGTACCCTGAGACAGAGCCAGTATATGAAGAAGAAGTCACCTACGCTGAAAGAGAAGTTGGCCACAGAGAAGAAGTAGAATATGGTGAACAAGAGACATCTTATGAAGAACACGTTTATGGACAGAGAGAACAATTCTATGAAGAGCATGTATATGAGAAAAGGGAAGAATACTATGAAGAAGAAGTATATGGAGCCAGAGAAGCATTTTATGAAGAGAAAGGTAGATTTTGGTACTTTACTCGGCATATGGTTGGTAATCTCTTAAATGTTTATCTAAACATTGGCAGAGAATATGCTAGCATTTCTTTACTATGCATGAAACATACAACTTTTCTGTACAGTGCACCATTCACTCTTTATTATCTAAAACAACAGATATGACAGTACAGAAAGAAAAATACATTAAGCAGCTGAATTTGTGTCACTGTGTCCCACATTAAGTCTTCCTGTACAATTCTTCCTTTAGTTTTACTTTTCATACTTTAAAAAATATTTAAATTATGATTATTAGTTCTGTGTTTTTGTCTCAAATACAATTTTAGAATAATTATTTCCAGACAATTTGCAGTTCCACAAATGGCTTGTACATTTTCTGTGCTTCCACATTTTAACCAGAAATGTTTCCTAGTAGGTTTGTAACCAGAATTTTGTGAGGAAGCCACTTTTCTGTCTCTCTACATTGTTTCCCAATTTTCTGTTCCCTTTCATATCTTGGTTTAGGCATAATAATAAACATGAATCTGATTTAAAAAAGCCAATAATTTGAGATTGAGTTTGTAACACTTCTTACATTACAAGTGTTCAGAAGCATTCCGAGGTAAAGATTTGTTTTGGGGAACAGTTTTGAAAACATAGTTTTCTGTAAGTGGGAAGGCCAAAGCATCCAGGTCCACAACAAAAGAGAATTTTAATATGTCTAAAGTCACATATTTGTTGAAAAACCAGATAAAATGAACATGGACCCAAACATATATAACTGCTCAAAACATCATATTTTAAGTTGATTTTACCATCCTACAACCAATCACAGTGAACTGTGGTTATCAGTAGGTGTGGGTGGAATTTGCATAGTCACGCTATGTAAAGCTCTGCGAAACGGTAAAAAACATCCCCGCGAACACGCGGAATTGCTTGTTCGCGATGCTTTTTTCCTGTTTGCAATCACTGTTTGCGTGCTCGGGGAGAAATATCTTGCGAACACAAATTTTGAGAACGCAAAAAAGCAAAAAATTACGCGGAACGCAGAATTTTGGGCAATTCCGCGTTCTCCGCGGAACGCAAAATTACCCAAATTCTGCAAATTCCACAAGCGAACGGAATTTACCGCCCAGGCCTAGTTATCAGCATTCTCTGAAGTGGTGTGCCATGATATTTCAGTTGATCTCTCACTTTTCAGAGCCCCTTGATCTTGCTTTAGATAATATTAGAGAACGTAGAAAGTTTTGTGATAGTTTTTCAAATATAGGGAGAATATTCTAGTGAAATACAAAATGAACACTACCACTGTTTTGGCAGTTGAGTCCTCAGCATAATAATTCTCACATTCTAATTTAAGCTTATGAAGTCTCTGAGGAAGATGTGACCGAAGGGAGAGTACCAGCCATAGAACCCACAAGAAGAGAGATATCAGAAAAAGAAGGTGCGGCAAGTATGCAAGTTGGTGCAATTTGTGCTACTACAGTCAGCTTTGTGTATGCTTCGCATGTGGGTGTATTCACTTTTGTCCTTTGTCAACTGAAAGCTGTGTGCTGAATGCACAACTCTTTCTACTGTGTGACATGCTTTTACAGCATTATTGAGGCACTAGATGTCAACAATGTTGTTTATTGGGCCTCCTCTAGGTAACGGGCCAATGGCAAAGACAACAGAGCATAGAGAGAGTACAGTTGAATTGCTAGCACTATTGACTGACTCCAAGGACAGTAATGCCACTAACACCTGAATGTGCCAAGGCTGCCAAGCCCTCACACTGTTCCCTTCACTAGTGAGCTATATGTTGCCATATAACTTGGAAACAGTTGTTACAGACTGCTTTCCAAGCAATTTGATTGATGCCACACGTGGTACTCTTGTTTTGTTACTTGTATCGTTACCCAGTATTTGTTCATTTGGGCAAATGTGCACTGCTTCTTTTTAATGATCATCTTCACAATCTTTAGTTGTTTAATGCTAATGTTTTCCACTTAACTATTTATGTCAGTTCTTTGGGGTCTCGTTTGGTCTGTCTAGTGAAGGAGTTGTACTTATCAATGTGCTTGTATGTTCATGAGCAGTATTTATACTTTGGTCAATGTCTTTTATAACACTTTGTTATCAATTGATTTGAAAAGTAAAAGCCCATACTACTACTGTATTTATTAATATCTTTATGTTATATGTAAAAGAGTGCTCATGGGCAGTTTTGTCTATAGGCTTCAATCCAAAGCCTAGTTTCATAAAAGATTCCCACTTCAATGTTCATGTCATAGACAGTGCTCCTCAGTTGTCAGTGTCTAACATAAACTAGAGTAGTTCATGTCGTATTATAGATCCAGCTGTGCTTCATGGAGTATTACTTAATGTTTTATGCACCATACTTTTCAAGTCTAATGTAAAATAAATGTTGTGTAAATGTCTTTTAAGTGCCTGCAGTTGCCAGGAGACCTGTAGATGAACAGTTTGATCGAACCTATGTCAGCCGAGAGGAGGAAGAGTTTATCTTGGCTCAAGGTATCTGTACCTTTTTTACATTCTTCCACTGGGATTGAAATATTTATTTGCCTCTTTTGCTTATTAACAGACACTCAAACCATGTTGTTGTTACTGTTACTTTTGATATGCTAAGATGTTACCTTTAGTGTACTTGTAAGCCAGCGGCAATATCAATGTGAAATGTATTATTTTTAAAGCCCACAAAGCTGAACGAAGGGGTTTGCAAAGAAAACCTGGCCCTACACTTGTGCAAGAGGAAGTAACAGAAAGGAGAGGTACATATGTCTTTTTATGTAAAAAATGCAGTCTTCAAAATGTTGGTCATTGTATGTATGTTCCTTGCCTACATAAAGGCCACATATATGTGCCTTTTTTATGCTACGCAGTAGTTATGTGAACATGTAAGATTCTGTTTGTGAGTCCATTAATGAATGGTCTTTCTATTTTGCTACTCACACGTTTATGGTTATGGAATAGCTTCATATTTAATGTTACATTTGTCGTGTTTGTCCTATGAAGAATTTCATGTCAATGTTTTGATTGTTCCAAACAATGATTGATTTTAGTGTTGGAACTTCTTCAGTTTTCTTTCAAAAGCTTATCACTTTGAATGCACGTCTTGGCCCTTTTTTTTGTATGTGTGTTACATTGACTTGTCTATATTAGCTTTAATGTACTTCAGGCTCAACATTTTTGGACTTGTCCAGTCACTTCCTTTTTATTTGGATACACTTCAAGTGTATTATAGTTATGATATAATTTAAGCATGTTGCTGTTCTTATATATTGAAAAAAATTAACTTCTTAAATGTTTCTGAAAAGGAACTATTTATAGGCATTTCTCTAACAAGGTTTCAGAATACTCATATATAAACATATATATTTCGTACAGTGTTTTACAGCAGCATGTACATTTGCTAACAGACACTGGCAAAAGGCACTGGTCAAATGTCACTTTGGGATAACTGCCTGCACATTTTGGTGGTTTCTGCCTACTCTGCACATTTTCTAGGTGCAGGTTATTTGGTACCTTTTTAATTTAAATTATTACAGTAGTGAGTGTGTTTCATGGCCCTCTTTGTTTATAGTTTTAAGCATTCATAATGCCACGAATGAGCATTCAAAATATTTATACTATTTTTAAAGTACAAGATGTCCGACAGTGGGGTGTGTCAGAAGAAAAGGTGGCCATTTCAGTTGGCAGAAAAGAGGTCACAACTGATAGAGGTAGGAATACAATTACAAAAACACATTTTATTGTACAACAATGTAAAAATGTTCATGTTTTCAGTGTCTTTATGTGTGTATACATATATTTCTGTATGTATATATATATATATGTATCTGTATCTATGTCTCTATATATATATATCAATATATTTCTATATCTATCTACATATATATATATCTATATATGTGTATGTATATATATATACACATATATATATATATATATATATATACAAACACACAAATATCGTAAGGTAGCCTTACAATGTGGCTTTAGCCATAGAGCCATAAAGCAAATTGCATCCACACATTTTAGCACTTCATAAAATACAACATCACTCAAGACGTTGTGACAGGTGCTCTCCATCTCCTGAAGAGTCAACTATCTTACTGATTTCATGTCAACTGCACTCCTCCATACATGTTTGGTGACTCTTGTTATTTTTCTGTCATGAACAAAAAATATTACAATTTCCAAAGTGTGGACCAACACCTCAGTGTGAAGATAAGGGAGTCAGACAGACACATTGAAATGCAGAATCCAACCCAATAATGTTTTGGGAACATTATCAGCCAATGTTTCATAAAGTCATAGCACCAGAATGATCTCTACAGCCTTGAGGTAATTTAAGATCTCTCCGATAGGGTGAAGAAAGCAGATGAACATTTATCCATCTACTGCTGCTTCTTTACACTGTTATGGTCAATGTGCAAATTAAACACATTTTCCTAAATTATAAAATGAAACTATTGCTCCAGCATAAGAGAGCATGGCGAACTATCAAAATAAACATGCAAGTAGTTAATCTAGTTAGCCTGATGATAACTAATTTAACAGATGTGATCAAAACATTGGGAAACATCTGATTTCCTAATAGCCTCAATGGAAGATCTTGAACTAGAGAATTATGCTGATTGAAAGCTGGTTCAACATCCATGCAATTGTGTCTGGTAAGGTAAGCCTTTTGTTTAACTCCCCACAGGCATTCTATTACTGAACCTTAAATACAGGTCCACAATATCTGTTGAAAACACTCTACTGAGTGACTTGCTTCTTTGGTGTTGAAGTGTCATGCTGTCAATGCTTAGTGAGAAAGAAATATTTTTCCTGTCCATTGTTCTTTTCTGACCTATTTGGAAGGCAATAAAGGAATACCCAAAGAGACATTCTTCTGCAGTTCGACTGCATGCAAAAGAGGAAACAGTGGATAAATACAAGCAGAAAAACAGTCAATAGCACTCCCTCTTTCCAACAGAAGAGAACATACGTATGTCTGATAAAGCATCCACAATGGGATGCACATGTCAGCTATTTATGTTTTCTGGTGGACAGCAAGAAATGATGGCTGCCCAATACAAATACATTGGGAGCCCTGATCATTTATTTGACATGATCTGAACCTGACTGGCTTTCCTATAATGGGTTACCTATCTCACAAAGACATTAACCCAGTCACAAATAGTCACTCAAATCATACAAATGTTTCTGTGTGCTCCTTATTCTTTCTGGCATTTACCTGCGTATTTCCAGTCATGTTGTTTAGTGAGTTTAGTGAGTGGGTCTGTCGATGGGTGTGTAAGCATTCATTCTACAAATCTAAAGTTTAAAGCTAGGGTTAACTCTTGACACAGCCACAACCTGCCTTTTTTCACACACACTCCCAATATCATCTACACCAGAAGACCAATCAGTAGCAACTGGGCCAGCCATCAACCCCCAATGTTGGTCTGCCAAAATAGCAATTTTCTCATATCCATAATGGGAAAACCACATGTGATGTAAACTGCTATACACTGATGAAATTCCATTCATACCCACCCTACAAATACCCTGGTGACATTCCAAACATTTTGCCTCACCCATAACATTGTGTAAGGAATATTGGTACTAGCAGAATAAAAGACCTATGCCCTGGGCATTGTCTCTGCTCTGCCCCAAAACAATACTTCATTACCAGAACATGCAGAGACTCCAAAATAGGCAGTGTTTGCTTCTTCACAGAATCAGACAATAGAAGGCACTCTCCTTTTTCCTCTGGACCTCACCATGGCAAACAATCTAGCTTTCTATCATTTAAGTCGCAATACCTCTCTTCTCACTATTATGTCATCACTCTCTAAGACAGGAAGTGCAGAAAGGTAATTTTTGTATGGTGTTTGGGCAAAGTAGATCACATTTATACATTTATGCGTTCATTTTTTCATTCATTATTTGTAAATCCATGCGCACATTTATAAATAGGTGGCATCTCAAAGCCAGCCATTTAACTATAGAAATGTGTTTTAAATGTCATTACTCTGCAGCAGTGGCATGTCTTAAACAAGTCTGTTGCAGACATTCCAATGATTGATTCTCATTAGACTTTCCAGATGTCTTCCTTGTTTTTTTATATTTGAGGCAGACTTTTAGGTGGGCACTAAGTCCTTCAGGCATTTCTTATTAGCTCCAACAACACATTGTGTATCTTATACAACAATGATGACAGCCAATTCGTGCAACAATGTATGTAGCATCATGCACTTCACAAAACCACAGTCTCACTAACTTACCTTAAAACATTTCCTCTTAATCTCCCTAAAGTGTCAGCCAGGGGAGTTGCACCAGAAATGTGGGCCCAAATAGATGTTCCTGCAACAGAAGTTCCATATGCTGAAGGTATGACTGTTAAGAAAAACCTTTAAGCTGTCACAAGAATAAAGTATCCCCAAAACCATTGTATTCTCAAATTAATGTGATGGAAATCTACAAACTATAGCCACTTTTTAAATACATTTGCCACTAATATTGCTTTTGCACTCATGGGTTAACAAAAGTATTAGTAAACTCCATGAAGAATATTCCTGTACAGCTAATGCAAGTTAACTCATAGACAACATTAACAGACCTATTGAGTTCTTAATGTCAAACACAGTTTTTTGTGAAACCTTACTTCATCTACAATACGTATTTTATATCTGTAAATAATGTAATCAATATAAACCATACATGGTCTTCAAAGAAGTGTGTACTGTAACACATTATTCTTTTTATACAATTTCTTGTCTGTATACTGTTTTGGAGTTCATGAACATATAAAGAAGGGTATTTTTTATATCTTTTTAAGTTCCTGGTGGGCCCAGGAGAATTGCTGGGGAAGAGAGAATTTCTGTTGACATCCTTAAAAAAGAGGAGGCTCCTCCAGCAAAAGGTATTCATGTAGTCCATTTATGTTGGAAGGTGCTTTGATTCCTGTTGTTTTTAAATGTCATTGTTTAAAATATGTTTTTGACAAATGTATGGACTTTTATTTCACTCTCACTTGCATGCCTGTTTACGCTTGTGTGCTATACAATATTGGATGTTCTTAAGTGTATTCTCCTGTTGTTCATTGTGCCAAAGTATATGCTGTCTTTAAAGTGCCTTTGGTGCCAAAGGCAGCTGTTCTATAAGAAAACGTGCCTACTGTTGTTTCTAAAAAGGAAGTGGCACCATCAGCTAGCTTGTTCTAATATCTTGATCCCATGATTGTTTTCGATAGTTTTAAATATGGCTTCTTTCTTTTTTTGTTTTATGTATTTGTTTTGAATTTTTTGAGTGCTCATTTTAAATGTGGAATTGCATGCAGCTTTTAATCTTTGGTGAGGTGCGAATACTTATTTTAAAATATTGCTATCTTCATGCCTCGTTCAGTGACATTTAATTCTGGTAATGGTATCTTTAAAGTGACTGCCGTTCCCAAAAAGCCTGCCCCAGAAGACAAGGTGCTGGTTTCCAGAAGGGAGGAAGGCACGCCTGCAAAAGGTACACTTGAAACAGCTCTGACTTACACAGCTTCGGCCTTTGCTTTTCGTGCATATCAACTGTTTAGAATGAAGCATCTCTAGTTGCTCTTTGTATTTTATTGTTCATTTATGTTGTTTCTTTTCACGCCTTGAGCTTGTAATGTTAAAACCGTGCATTTAAATAATTGTCAAGATGTTAATATTTTAGACTGTTGATGTTCTTTTCTGATAATTAACATTAAATCAACTAAGACGTCTAAATGTTAATGCTGTACACCTAAGTAATATCTTTCAAGTGCCAGGAATGGCTAAGAAAGCTATACCTGAAGAAGGAGTAAGTTCCTTTCCTAAATGTATAATGTTTTATTTGTTACTTATATGTGTTGCATGTAGTCTGTGTGGTTTTCAAGTTGTTTATTTTCAGCTTTTTAAATGGTACCATTTAGTATTTTAGTGTTTATGTATGTAATGTTTCAATTATGTTGTCCTTTTTTAATATTAGTTTCTACTTCAATATAAAAATATATATAAAAAGACTCATGTTTCCCAAAAGACATTATATTTATTTTTGCCATGTATTAAAAATCCCTATGATTGTCATGCTTTTGGTTTTCTCCTGAAGGCACCACAGGCGTATTAAAAACAAACAACTTGAGCCTTAGTTCAATACTTGTTCTTAAATCCATAGATATTCTTATAGTAAGAAAGCATAGCAAAAACATCAAAGTATAGTTATTTCTAAGCAATAGAATGATCAAATGCAATCATATGGTGCCTATGAGAAATACAGAGATAAACAGTTCAATGGATTCAGGTGGTACATCAGAATATTCAAATACATTAGTACACTACAACGAAAGTAGAAATAAATTTCGACATTAGACAGAAAATACCTTAAAGCATTTTAGTGTTACATTGGACAGATTCAAGAAAGAACTGTTCTATTTCTCACTTACATAACAGAAAACCCAAAGTCTGGCCATTTCTCTGCCACAAATATAATTGGAGCTACCTGACCTCAAACAGCACATAAGCTGTCACACAAATTTCAGCTACTATAATTGCAGGGGATGGATGCCCAGGCTATTTGCTGGGAGGCCCAATCAGCAAGATCTCTAGTACGGACTCAGGAAATGATTTGAACATATTTAAAATGCTTGAATAAAGGCTACTAACATCAACATCAGCTGCCTGAGGGTACCAAACCCTGAAGCGAGGGCTCACCCACAGACATGAAAGAGGGACTTAAAATGAAGACCAGCAAACAGTGTAGTAGTGTTCCTTTTGTGGCAAAGGACTAATAAATAGGCCCAAATTTACCAAGTTTGAACAAAACTCAACTTCTACTGCACTGGAAGGAGCAATCTGCCCACCATCCCCACAATCTCCTTAAGAACAGTGTGGTACTACGAGCTGATTGGACTCAAAAGAGATAACTAGAGTAGAAGCAAGGAAACCTATGCAATGAGGCTGATTATCCAGCAGAACAGAACAGACTGCTTTAACCCAGTAATTCCAAAACCATAAACTGTACACAAAAAGAATTTTAATTATGGAGAGATGGTAGAAAAATGTGATTAATTGTATTTATTTATTTATTTGTTTATTTGCAGAGTTTTATATAACGCTGACTAGACCCAGAGGTATCAGAGCGCTTTACAAGTTGACAAGTCCATTCATAATCTACTCAACTCGTAATGGCCACCTGACCACTTGGCTCACTAGTTCCACAAGCCAACCTAAAATTTAGACCTACCCCCACTAATACATAGGAATGTATAGTTAGCATATAAATCACATGGATATATGTGTGCCATGCATTCTGCCACTCTCTCACACTTAAATATCTGACTTGCTGACCCAGAATCATAAGTTGGTGTGTATTGCATGCTCCATTCTCTGGCCGAGGCATTTGAGGAAATGCATTAATTGCCCCTACCTATGAACATATTTCCCTGAGGATTCTCCCCAACATATCGCAAGGAGACCAAGGAATTGCCATGAGTCAGGAACAATGACACTTGTAAGAATGACCAAAGCGTGCCATGTTCTCACCTCAGTGGTAGGAAGCTTGGAGCCCGATTTACCATGTAATTTTCTAGTCTGGAGGCTGTCTTAACTTAAGCCAGAATAGATTGTCCTGAATTCATCAGGTTTTTCCTTGTTGTAAGATTGTCTAAAGTGAAAATAAAATCTTTGTAAATCTTGCTGATCTTTTGTGGTTTAAGGCAGTTTTGAAACTAAAGTTTGAACTCTTAAGTCAATCTTTCATGCCGTTATCAGCAAGGCAGCTGTTTATGTTTTCTTTATTTAATTCACTTGGTACCTTCTTTTTTGCATTCTGTTCAAATGTTTGATCCGTGGTGCCCGTGTTTGTTGGAAAAATGCAGTCTCTTCAGCTTTAAGCGAAGTTTGAATACAGCACTCCTGCCAATATCATGTCCCTACTTCTCAATGTACCAGTCTGTTTTACATTTGTTTTGGAGTTTTTTGTGTTTTGTACATGTAGCAGCCTTTGTGCTGTGCTTCTCTATGGGATTCTTACTAGTTGCTAATAGGAATGGTACAGTTGTACTACTCTCATTTAAAAATGCAACACTTTAGTGAACTTTCACTTGGTATCTTTAAAGTGCCTGAGGCGCCCAGGAAGCTTGTCACTGAAGAACAAGTGCCTCGTGTTGTTCCCAAAAGAGAAGAAGCTCTGCCGACAAAAGGTACTTAGAATTCTAGCACCAAAATTGCTTTCAATGCCTAATCTTTCTATATTTTGTTTGTCTGTGATCTCTTTTTCATCATTGTGTGCAATTGCTTATACATATGTTTGTGTACTATTTGTCTGTTTCATCTTTTCATTTGGAGTTTCTGATATAATCAAAGATGGAAACACTGGTTACAGTTGGAGAAGGATTATTTGCCAACTAACACCTCCAAGTCACTTAACAAAAATGCCAGCATTCTGTCCCCAATACTGTAAGGCAGACTCCCGAGCATACCGTTATAGATAAAACACGGGGTCAACTGGGAAGGGTGAGGATAGGGAAATACCAAGACGGATGGGAATGAGAATAAGTATATTGGCATGTAATGTTAAAACAAAAGGTTACATATATGTAAATAACAATTGTGAGAGGTAAAATACAGCACATGTTCCCCTTTATAAAAAGAGGAATAAATTAAGCATGAGATACAATACTTGATGGTAGAGTTCATAACAGATTAACATAAGTATACAATATTTGATTGTGCAGTCATTGACTAAACATACTGTAGTGGCCAGAAATCACATACAGGAGGGTAAGGCACTGCTTAGTTCCCTTATTTTGTGACATAATCCTTGAACCATGCTGGTTTCATCCTGTTCCTATTTGGTTTCATGTTACCATCAACTTCATCATTGTCGCTGATCCTAGCTGGTTTACCTGGCAAGTCAATAAATCAATAAATGTGGCAGGGTACCTTGATAGTCTATCTATGCTCCACATCTTACCATCATCCAGCACTGCTCCGTTTTTCCTCACCTGTGTTATGCTTTTGGGCTCGGAATATCGACTGTCCTTGGGTTGCGGGATTCTGGGAGTTGTACTATTACCTTGTCTCCTATCTTCCAAGTCTTCCTAAGTGCTCTTTGTTTTTTGTTACATTATGCACTGTAGTTTTCTTGCTGTAGTTTAATCCATTCTCCTAATTCGTCCCTTCGGACCCATATAGGATGTCCTACTCACAGAAAAATTAGGCTTGAGTTTGGTTCCAGGTACTCTCCCTTTAAGTGACATGAACAGAGAGATTCCTGTGACAGTATTGGGAGTCAAATAGTAAGACCATAGTATGTCACATAACAATTTGTCCAGGGATGCACCTCGAATTGTGGCTAGTTGTAAATTCTCTTTAATCATCCCATTGGCTTGCTCTACCAAAACATTGTCTCTTGGACAGTCGAGAGCTGTGATTAGATGGGTTATAGACAAGTTACTTAGGAAATCCCTCATCTCCTCAGAGTTACATTTTACCCAATTATCTGATATTAATATGTTGGAAATGCCCTCAGTACAAAATGTGTCCATGAGAAATTCTATCATCACTTTGGTGGTTATGGAGTGTAATACCCTGGTCACTATCCAATGAGAATGATAATCAATCAACACAACCATGTACTTCCCATACCATGCCATGTATTTGAGGGGTCCAATTATGTTTACTGCTAACTTGTCCCATGGCTTACTTGATAGTTCTACAGGGAACATTGGGATTTTCCAAGCAGTTTTAGATTTGTCACTTTAAGCAAATGTTATATAGTTCTTCACCATGTTTTCCACAAGGATGTCCATGCCTGGAAACCAATAATGGACTCTGGCCTTGCTTTTAGTTAGACTCCTTCCTGGGTGTCCGTCATGTGCTAAATCAGGAAATTCTACCCCACAACTTCCTAGGAGGTAATAATTTGTCTCCTCTTTTGATTAGTTTTCCCTTGATATTTAGGGCCATATGCATGAACACATTTCCCCATAGACACAGAATAGGCAAAACCCTTTGATGCATCTGGCTCTTAGTTCTTGCCTGACTCCCCAAAAACTTGCCAAATCTTCTGGTAGATTGTATTGTTTGCTAGGCCATCCTTAAACACTCTTGTCTATACATATTAACTAAACTGTACTGGTTATGTTTACATCTGGACGCACCTGCACTTTAAACTGGCATGTTGGCTTGGCATACTCATTTGCCTAAATTGAACTGGTTTTGTCTACATCTCCATGCACCGGCACTTTAAACTTGGCATACTGATTTTTTAGCAGCTGTACATGGTGCACTAATCAAAAGATAGATGAATTTCATGTGGGTTTTAATGTAATGTCTCCATTCAATTGTGAACTGGTTATGTTTACATCTCTATGCTCCGGCACTTTAAACTATGGCACATTGATCTTGTAGCAAATGCATTAGGTGCATAAATCAAAAGATGGATGATTTTTATGAGGTTTTTAATGCAATGTCTCAATTGTGAGTTTTAATTAACTTAACAATAAACTAATCTAAACCTAATCACTCTTGTCTCTTACCCTGGATAGGATATCATCCTCCTCAGTCCCTGACTCCCATTCTGCTTTACTGATGCCCACTAGGGCTACCTCCAATACTGGTTCCACTTGACCATCTTCGGTGGTTTCATATTTTCCTATGGGCATTTTTAAGAGGCAATCTGCTGCTAGGTTTCTAACCCCAGAAATATATTCTATTCTATAATTATACCCCTCAAGTCCTAACACTCATTTAGAAATCCTTGGTGGGGTCTTTTCTATGCCTTTGGTGAAGAAAATGGGAATCAGGGGTTTATGGTCAGTACGCAAAGTAAACAGTAGGCCCCACAGGAAGTACTTGAAGTGTAGGATGGCCCAACAGCCTCTCTTTTAATTGTGGAATAATTAGTCTCTGCCCTTTTGAGTGCATGTTATGCAAATGCTACAACTTGTTTATTGTTATCCATGACTTGAGTAAGAATGGCCCGTAACCTCTTGGTACTTGCGTCAGTTCTTGGAATGGATGGTTTTGCGCCTCACATCAAAATTTCCAAGGGTAGGAGCAGAAATTATTGCTTATTTCATGTTTTCAAATGTGTCTTACAACTGTTCATACCGTACTAAAGGAACTCCTTTTTTAGCAATTGACTTAGTGGTGCAACACTCTCTGCAAAGTTTTTTATAAACTTAGGCATGTATTCAACAAATCCTAAAAATGACCTGAGTTCATCATTATTGGAAGGTGAGGGTGCTTCTCTAACTGCTTCGATCAGGTCAACCTTAGGCTTTATCCCATCTTTGGAGATAATGTGGCTAAAGTGGTCGACTGAACCAATACCAATTTGACATTTGCCTAGCTTCAGAGTTAGGCCTGCTTCCTTTAGAATTGCCCAGACCGACCTCAAGATACCGTTCTGTTCTGTTTGTGAGTTGCTGTATATCAAGACATCGTCTTGGAAACCAGAACATTTTTAAGACCTTCCAAAATTTTCTACGTTATTCTTTGAAAGACTGCAGCAGCGAAAACTATGCCAAAAGGCTACCTGCAATACCTGTATGCACCGAAAGGGATATAAAGGATGTATAAGATCTTGATTCCGGGTGGAGGTCAACATGATTGTAAACCTGTGAAAGGTCAATCACGTTAAAATAGCTAGTTTTGACCATCATGCACAACATATCATTTATCCTAGGAAGGGGAAAACGATCTACCCAAATGTTTGAGTTAAGGTTGTAAAACATCACCTATTAGTCATGCAAGAAGAAGATGCCCTGATTCCAGCCTCTATTTTGTTTTAAATTCATTCTAGCCATCTAATGTTTCCAACCACACACATCCCTCATTTTCCCCATCTTCCTCCACCTGTGGATATCACAGGCCAAATATGCATCAATCCAGACTTTAATTTGTATGTAAATATAATAGACTGGAACCACAGCGCTTCACCTTCAGTTGGCTAGCTTCGCACTATAGAAATGCATTTCCAGACATACAGCAAGCTGGAATTGTTTGTGTAGTTTTACAAAGTGCAGGAACACCTTAACAAACATTGTTTGAAGATATGCTTTTAAAATTGTACAGAAATTAAACATCAACCCCAGTGACATCTGATATGAGGATGAGGAGTAGACATACACAAATGGAAATTAGGTGTTTTACACTTGCAGGCTCTGGCTTAAAACCCCAAGGCATATTCACCATAGAGAAGCTAAATATCACGTAGGTATATAGGTGCCCATTAATGTTAAATTTACTAAATTGGTTTACATCATTGTCTCAACATATGACTAATGTGTTGTAAAGATGCACCTAAACGAGCAAAGAGATGTGATCTAATAATTAAGTTGCTCACCATTGTTCCTGGAGACCTTGATTCTAAACCCAGGTTCCCCACTTGGCCTACAAGAGGTTGGACACATTTCTTTATTTCCCTGTGCCTAAAATTACAAATATATTCTATGACATATTACATTGACCATCACAACCTCATTTATGCAAACTGAATTGTAGTGCTCTTTGACATACCTAAACAAATCCAGAGTTACGATTTTTACAATATAGCATTCTTGGAATAAATTTCTTTAGTGCCGGAAAGAAGAGCACCAGAAGATAAAAGACCGGTGACTAAGAAGGAAGAGACCCTTCCAGCCAAAGGTACATCCAGTTTCTGTTTACCTCTTTCATGCTTGTCCTTAATACGTTTATGTGTTTTTGTTGTTCTTGACAATTTGCTTGTCATTCATGTTTTCGCTGTGTCATGAGACCCCTTAGTTTATTTGTTGCCCCTTAATAGAGACTCAATCAACCTGTGACCTACTTTCAGGTATTTTTTCACCTTTGGCATTAGATGTCTGTTGTATTCTGTTTTGCCATTCTATTTCTTTGAAATTGTTTTAGTTTTTAAACACTTTTAAGTGTCACACATTATTTATTTTACATCACGTACATGCCTTTCTCAAATATGATCTTTATCAAGACTAATTTCTTTAGTTTTTAAATGTTTTAGACAAAGTGTAGCAATGTCTTAAAATTGCATACTATCTTTAAAGTGTCTGGAGTACCAAAGAGGGCTGTTCCAGAAGAGAAATTACCAGTTGCTGCTCCTCAGAAAGTTGAAGTGCCACCTTCTAAAGGTACTGCTTCTCTTGGAATACAAATAATAGATATCCTGCCAATTCTTGCACTCCTACATGTTTATGTTGTATTTGGGTGTGTGTGTTTGTTATCAATGCTATGCATCTGTAACATGCCTTATTATACTATCTTTTAAAATATTTCAGAAAATGATCAAACTGCTTACACAATTTTTAAAAGGAAAAAATTAAATGCTGCTTTGAAAAGACAGCATGCTTTTCACCACCTAAAAGAGTTGCACTTACCATGCACATTATGAGGGTTTAGTCTGATGTCGCAAAATAACAATCTCTTTTGTTTAAGTGCAAATATGTTAAAAAGTGGTCATATTAGTGTTGTCCTTGTTTTTATAATTGTTATGTGTATTTGTAAAGTCCACTATTCTTTGCAAGGGTATCCTGGTGCTGAGCAGATGTGTCTGCCTAGCCTAGCCCTGCCCATGGGAGGTTGGTTAATAGAAAAGCCAGATCTCCAGCTTCTTGCCTAAGTACCCTGGATATCCTCACACTGAGCAGGTGTCTGTGCCTAGCCCTGTCTATGGTAGGTGGGTTATTTCAAAAGCCAGGTCTTTAGCTTTTTGCAAAGTGATAGAAGAGAGGAGAAAGCTCTGATGTGGAGTGGAAGCTATTCCACGCTTTAAGAATGATTAAGAGAACTCCCATCCTCCTGCTGTAATTATGTGTATGCTTGAGATGTGTGCGAGCCAGACTCGTGTGGAACAAAGGTGTCAGCTGGTTGGTGGAAAGGAGATGCAACTATTCGGTCAGGTGATGCCTAAGTTGTGTAGTGCATTTGATGTGCTTATGAGGAATTTGAAATGCGTGCATTTGTGTATAGGGAGTCAGTGGAGCTCCCGGAGGTGTGATGTGAGTTCTGTGTGGGAGGTTGTTGATGAGTCAGGCTGCTAAGTTCTGGATTGGTTGTAGTCCTCTAGTGTGTTGCTTGGTGATCCCAGTGTGCATGAGGTTTCTATAGTCCAACTTGCTGGAGACTAGGGCCTGGGTGACAGTTTTTCTATTGTTGCTTCATAGCCATTTGAAGATCTTCCTCAATATCTGCATGGTGAAGAAGCAGGATGTACTGATGGTGTTCACTTGTGTGGCCATGTCCAGTTAGCTGTTGATGATAATTCCAAGGTTCCTGGCATGAGTGCGGGGTGTGGGTGTAGGTCCGAGTTCGGCTGGCCACCAGATGGAGTTCCATGGATGGAGTCTTGTCAAAGATCACTACTTTTGGTGCAGGCGGTGAACAGTGAGCTTATTTCTCTTGTCCAAGAGGGAGAGTATGAGTTCTGTGTCATCCGCATAGGAGAGAAGAGGGATCATGTATGAGTTGACGAAGTTATGGCTGAGTGATGAACCTTGAGGCACTCTGCAGATGAGTTTGCTGTCTTCCAAGTGGTTAGATGCCAGACTGACAGCTTGTGTTCTATCAGTTTAGAAGAAGCAGATCCAGTGGAAGCTGGTTCTTCTATGCTAATCTTGTGCAAGCGCCTGATGAGTTTGGGGTGTGAGGCCATATCAAATGCTACAGAGAGGTCCAGGAGAATGAGGAATGCCATGTCTCCTCTGCTAAGTATCATGCTGATGTTGTTTGAGCGCTGTTTCTATACTGTGGTTGACCCTCAATCTGGACTGTTAGCCGTTGAGGAGCTGATAGTTTCTGATGTGGCTGATGAGGCGTTGGGCCATTAGTTTCTCTAAGACCTTTGCTGGATAAGGTGGGAGGGAGAGGGGTCTGTAGTTATGAAGTGCGGCTGAATTAGCAAACAGTTTTCTGAGCAGATTTGTGACAGTGGCATGTTTCCTAATGTCTGGAAATGTGGCTGTGTTAATGGAAGCATTGAGGATGGGTGTTAGTTCTTCACTGATCAGTAGGAGCCCTTTGTTGAAGGTGTGATGGGAGCAAGGGTCATATGGGGCACCCAAGTAGATTGTCTTCATGGTAGGAGCAATTTCGACAGTGGCGATGGTGGGCCTTGAGGTCAAGGTTCATTCTTTGACCATGATGGGAAGTTGAGTTGCGATGGTGACGGGGTCTAGTTGAGTGTCTAAGATACCATATATGGAGCTGATTTTGTTACAGTAGAATTCAGAAAATGTGTTGCAAAGATCTTGTGAGGAGGTGAATTTTCTGGAGGCAGCAGAAGGGCGCAGTGATATCTTTGATGATGATGAAGATTTATTTGCTGCTGTTAGTGCCAGCGTTGATGCAATCTGGAAGAGATGTGCACTTGATGTTCCGTATCTGTTGATGGTGGGTTCATTTGTGCTCCAGGTGCTTGCAGTGGCATTTTGTCAGTTCCTCTCTAGCTGCCATTAAGTAGGTCCTGGGAGGGGGGAGCGGTCTCAGGTGCTATGGCCGGGAAACTACAAACACACATAACATATTTTTGTCTAATTGCAGACAGTTGTCACATATTTTTGTCTTATTGGTGGCTCTAAGAGGCAATAATCTTTTGTTTTTGAAGTTCTCATGAAATCTACCACAGAGAAAATATACTTAAAACTGTAAACATTTATCAGCTAAAGGTGAAACACATAGAAAGAGCTATCAGCTTGCAAGTCATATAACAGCAAATGTGTCTGTTATTATTTAATGTATTGAGATGTGCTTTGTAACTATGCACATTCATGTGTGTATGTATCCATTCATTAAAACCACAAGCGGAAGCATCAATGATATTTGGTGTTAATGACATTTCAAGGTTTAACAGGGCAGGAAGTGAGTGATGGAAAGGGAAGGGATCAGTGCTTAATTTGAGGTGGTTGCCGGTGGGGCACTGTTTTTTGGGAACTGGAATGTATTTTTAGTTTTTAGATTTTGACCCAGAACAAGAGAGAGAAAAGCAGCAAACAGTTACAGGGAAGAAGAGAAAAACAAACAGAAGCAAAGGGAGAAGACAGGAATTAAAAGGAATCCATGAGAGGCAATACAGAAGCAGGTAGATTATATTGCTGGATGAAAGAGGCATGAGAAAATAAGCCTAGATAGCCTTGGTATTCTGCAACCCAGATAGTTGTTATTAGTTGATATCAGTTGTAATATGTGTTAACTATAATGAAACGTAGCTGGGAGCTCAGGTGGAATTTGTAGTATGAAATAGCAACAGGTAGAGACATTCTATAGTGTGCCTCAAAACAGATTTTGTGGCAGGACTATTTTGTACTCTGGACCCTTAAACCATCCCTTTATTTTTGTAATTGGTGCAGTGTATGTGTGGGGGTGTGTGGGGGTGCGTTTGCATGTGTATGTGTGTGTGATACACACACATACACATATGGGCATTTTTAACCCACACTGTGGGGACCAACCAGTCATCACTGTATTGGTAATCTCTGACACAAGCAGACAAACACCATCCATCTCTGTATGAACCATGAGCCAAGGGGACCGGTCCCGTAGTGCTTTTAAGTACTTTCAAGCAAGTGTGTAAAAAAAACCTAAAAGCACAGTTATATTTGCTTCAGTCCAGTTTATAACCTACCCCATTTTCAAGGAGCGCTTGGAGTTAGAATAGTAAATACACACTCCCCAAAAATGAACGGTGCTTTTGAATATAGGTATGGTATGATGTGTGTGCTTGTGTATGTGTGGTTTTGTGGATATGTGATACATGGAGAGAGAGACTTAAAACATGACAGATGGGGTCAGCCTTCTCTAGTTGCAGACAAACAGGACAGTTGTATCTACTCGTGCACTTTTGTGTCTGCCATTTTATGTCTACAACTCTTGTCACACTACATGTTCTTATTGTACCGTGTGCATCTTAACTTTGCATATCCCTTTGTATATGTTTGTCACTTACCATACCATTCTTAACATTAATATCTTTGAAGTTCCGGAGGTGCATAAGAGGTCTGTCCCAGAAGAAAAAGTCCCAGTTGCTCTGCCTAAAAAGGAGGAGGTACCATATGAAAAAGGTACATTGACATTTCTATGTGCTAAAATTTGTGTCTTGCTTATGTAAATCATATATAATTACAATTCACATGATATAAATATTTATATGTTTTGTTGTATAAAGTGAGGTATGTCTAAATTGCTTGTACATGTTACATGTGTACTAATGTATAGTATTGTTTGCTTGTGAAGACTGTAATTTGTTTTAAATGAAACAAATCTTTTAAAGTGATGCCTTTTTTTGCTGTGCTGCTACTCTCTTTAAAATACATGTTTGTCACAAGACCAATCATACTTATATATCTAGAAACAAAATTGCCTGATATGTCACCAAATATTACAACAAACATATTTAATGCATTTAAAGTGCCTGAAATTCCAAGAACATTTGCTCCAGAGGAAAAGGTTCCTGTTGCTGCTCCTAAAAAGGAGGTGACACCACCAGCTAAAGGTATATGAACCCTGTTGTTAATCAAAGCAAAAACTTAGTTGGTCCACACTGTCAATGTATGTCTGAGAAGATATGCTTTTATGCGAGTTATGCTTGTGTTGATTCCTATGGTTTTTTCGTCTTCACTAAAATGATACAATATTTTTAAAGTGCCTGAGGTCTCTAAGAAAACAGTGCCAGAAGAGAGAGTGCCAAGTCTCATTCCTAAAATAGAGGAGGTCCCACCAGCCAAAGGTACATAAAGTCATGTAAATCAGTAACAATTTTTTATATTAATTTGTAATGCTACGCTACTGTTGTTCATGGCTTCTAGCATCAATATTGACATGGCATGCACTTGAAAGAGGAGCTAATAGTTTAGTTGCAGCATTAGTTTTGTAGCAATTATTAAAATAATTTCAGACTATTCCATTTTAAAAACACCTCACTCCACTATTCATGTAATTCCTATTTCTGAAGTGCCTGTGGTTACGAAGAGAATCATCCCAGAAGACAAAATACCAACTCCTGTGGCAAAGAAGGAAGATAAAGCCCCTTCAGCTAGAGGTACACCTGTTCTTCATAAAATAAGTGTTTTCTTACTTTTGAGCTTGCTTCGGTTTGCTCTTGCTTCAATTATCTTTTTGATATATTTAGTTATGTTTTGATGCAATAGTACTCAATGTCAGTTTCGTGTTTTCAGTTTTGCGTCCTTTATATATTCACTCTTGTGTCATTTATCTTTTTAAACACTGTTAGTTATGTTTTTGTCCTTTGTGTTTTTTGTAACAATATTGTGCTTAAGCCTCCTTTACTTGCCAATTTGTGTGCATCTTAAAAAACAGTTCTTAAGTTTAAAAAACTATAGTTCACTCTGTGACCATGCACTGTGTGCTATTTCTTTGTTTTTGGAGGGCCTTTAGGGCCTTTAACCAAAAACACATCATGAGTATCTTTGTAAATAGTAACCCCCTTTAAGATAACATAATATCTTTAAAGTTCCTGAGGTAGCAAGAAAGCCCATTCCTGAAGAGAAATTACCAGTTGCAGTTCCTAAAAAGGCAGAAGTTCCACTTCCTAAAGGTATTTCTTCTTAAAACTGAAAACCTTGTTTGCCTTTTCTTGTGTTTAATGTGTACATGAGTATGTGTGTGTTTTCCTGTGGAACTTGTCTGCTCTTTAATAAGCCAATAAAAAAGACCAGTATTTTTCCTCTAAATTCTGAACCTGGAATCACAGGATCAATGTTACAAACTTAACTTCCCCAACATTTTGTGAATCATTTTGTCTCCGTGTGTCTCAGTGTATGTATTCCCCATAACTATTACAATTTAAGTGTAAGCGGTACATTCCTATCAAGTGAATTATAAAAAGTCTGCTCTCTGCAGCCTATAATTGGTTGACTCTGATATGTAGCAACATATGTTCTATGAACCCGCTAGACTATTATGCAAATGACATAGAATAATATGCCTAATAAATATTATCTGCTCTTTTTCAAATGAGCACCTTTATCTCACCCATACTTCCTGGGTATTACCTTTATGTTTTATTAATCTATTAGTATTATTTATCCAATCTCTGGAACTATATCTCCATTGACAGCTGATCTGTGGAATCTCTCTGGTTCTTTGGAAGTGGCTTGACCCCCACAATCCTTGTCATATCCTACTCATGCAGCCCTTCATAACCAAGGACTGTTGTTTTCCCATAATCATTTCCCTGATACACTGTAAAGTTTACACTTACACAGGATTTCATCTGAAGATTTTTCATATAATGAATAATAAAGATGTTTAAGTCTAAAGTTAAGGTACTTTGCATCAGGTATTATGTATACCTGTGGTATTTATTTAATACATGCAGGCCCATATTAACATGCAAAGCTGTACAAAACACTATCAACAAGCAGTAGAAGACAGGGTTTTGTACTAAAAAATATGGCCACTTGACATACAGCATTAAAAATAAGAAATTCTTTTATTTTGCCTAATGTTTCCCCCTTTGCATGTGTGCTGCACTGTACAGCCTACATCTGAAGTAGAAAAAGTTTTAAAGTTTGTCTGGGCATTGTATTTTTTGCTGGAAGTATGCCCTTCCAGAACAAAAATCATGCTGGACACATGCAGACACCTATGCACTATGGCACAAATGTGTGTACATGGCACTTGGCAGCCCAAGTGTTCACCAGCGCGGGGGAGGGAGCAGGATAGTGCCACATCTCTTTAGATATGCACCTTCCTTTTATCTGCTGTTTTCCCTCTCTCTCACACAATACAGTGCAGCCATTTTGTTTACTGTGCTGCTCTGTAATAATATGGTTAGTATGTGTCACAGTTTTCAGCGCATAGTTAACATTTTATACTATCTTTGAAATAGCTGAGGAACCCAATAGGGCTCTCCCTGAAGAAGAAATGCCTGTGTCCACTCCCCAAAAGAGGGAGGTTTTACCTGCAGAAGGTAAAAGTAAAGGGAATTATATGTGTTTGTAGCAGTATTTCCCAAAACAGTCTCTTTGCTATTGTGAGTTTATTAATGGCATTGTGTGCACAGTATTTGGTTAATCTCAGTCATTGTGTAACAGCGATTGGCATATTGCCCTATTTGCTTTAGTTTCTTGATTAATATGTTGAAAATTCTTATGTGAGCTTCTCACAATCATGCACATGCAATTTCTTAAAGTGCCTGAGGTTCCTAAAAGAGAAGTCACAGAAGAAAAGTTGTCAATTGCTGTGCCTAAAAAAGAAGAAGTCCTTGCTCCTAAAGGTATACCATGCAGTGCATTTTTGAACAGTAACCTCTGCAAGCTTTACTAATATTTAGAGACAAATTTCAAAGATTATTGCATGTCTCTGTTTTGTTCATGTTGATAGTATTTTGGTGTTTTGTTCGTTGTATTTCTGTTAGTTTTTTTGTTTAAAAAATACTTAAAACAACTATTACTATTTAAAGTGCCTATAGTGGCTAAGAAGCCAGTTGCTGAAGAGAAGATACCTGTTGCAATTCCCAAAAAAGTGGAAGCGCCACCAGCGAAAGGTATTTTGTGCTTGGTGTTACATGTTTCTCTTCTGCATGTTCTGTGTAATATTGTGGTCTTTTGTGATAGTCTTTTCAATTAAATATTGGTCTAATTAGTCTTCAATGAGAAATCTAATGATTTGGTTACAATAATTCATAACAAAGCAGGATTTACTAAAAAGAAAAAATTTAATTGGTAAGATGCATAGTGATTTCCCTCAATATTATACCTTAACTTCAACCACGTGAAGAGAAAGGTCCATGGTATTACATTTACAGTAATCTGTGAGTGATGTGCTCCTAATAATGTCTATAGATGTTAAATATGTTATGTTGAAGTATATGGGTGTCTGTCCAATATCACTCCATGTTTAAGTCTTGTCTGCCAGTCTTGTGTGCTCTTCAGTATTTTGCAATGGAGTTTAAGAGTCTTATTATTAATATCTTTAAAGTGCCAGAGGTCCGCAAGAAGCCTGTTCCTCAAGATAAAATATTGACAGCAGAAGAAAAAGTTTCAATTCTTGTTTCCAAAAAAATAGAAGTTCTTCCATCTAAAGGTATACTGGTTTAAATGCATACCTGTTTGTGAAATTTGTTTTGTGCTCTTCTGTTGTGTTAATGGCCACGTGTGGAGTGTAAACTTTTTCAATGACAACATTTTTTATTTGTGTATGTCTTTAAAAACATATGCTACTTTTTAATGAAAACTGTGGTTTTGAGATTTCATTTGTATTATTTTTAAAGTACCTGAACCCCAAAAGAAACTAATTTCAGAAGAAAAAGTACCAATTGCAGTGCCCAAAAAAGTAGAAACTCTGCCAGAAAAAGGTACCTTGGCTGCATAGATTTAACAATCTTCTGTATTTTTGGTGTGTTTACTTCAATGTTATAGTCTTAGTAAGCAGTTTGTTTTTGATCAGTTGCACCTTCAGTTACAGTTGTCTTTTGCACTAACTTATGTGTTACATGTCACAGTAAATGTGTGTTTACAGTTCTTTATATTAATATCTTTAAAGTGCCTGGAGTGCCTAAGAAGTCTGTCATAAAGGAAAAAGTATCGGTTTCTCTTCTTAAACATGAGACTCCTCCGCCAGCTGCAGGTATAACCTTCCTAGAGCGAAAAACAGCAACCCTAATATGATCTTAAATCTGTTTGTTGTGTCTTTGTTTGCTGTGTTAATTTCTAATCCATTTTACATGTGTATTTGTCCTTATGCTTTGCAGTGTAAGATCCATTGATTGAGGATAACTGCTAAATGCTGCTCGCTAAGCACTTTAAAAGCAAATAAATAATGTTGACATGCCTGAAGTGCATTTGCTAATATTTCTCATTTTGGTGGCTATTAGTGACTTGGTAAAATAAAAAGGAAGATGTCTTATTCATAGTTAAAACGTGATTAAGTTTATCCCCTCTTGCCGATTCTGCACTTTAATTGTGTGATACATTTATGCAATTAAAAAATCAGCCTATTCAACATCTATGGTATGAAATCTAGATACAACAAAACATAATTAGAAAGAAAATAAAACTTTGTAGAACCATATTCTTTCATATCTTGTCAGTATCATAGAGGAGAGTCAAATGTATGAGGTAACTATAAAACAGGATTTGGAACAAAATTACTTAAAAATCAGATAGTTGCTTATTTTAGTCAGATTCCTTAAAGAGAGCTAAATGAACATTCAGGGGCAGATTTACAATTTATTCATGCAGCTCAGTGTAGCAGTCACAAATGCTGCACTGTGTGAAAAGGAGAGAGCAGAAGAGCGCAAAATTTACTGAAATTTGGCACTCTCCTCCCCTTTACCTAGCACTGAAATCAGCTGCCATGCACCACAGGAACACCTTTGTGCCATGGTCCTAGAGTGTGTATGTGAGACTATCATAGGTTTGTTACTGGAAGGGTATCCTTCCAGTACAAAATACCATGTTTGGACTAACTTTAGCCCTTTTCCCTCTTTGTACGTGTGCTGTAAAATGCAGCCCACGTACAAAGTATGAAAAGGAAGGAAAAATGCAAGCATTTCTCTTTTCTTGTGCCTACTTCAAATGGGCGCAGTTTTCTGGTGCTAAACCCTGTCTACTTTATTCAGTAAATAGGGCTTAGCATCAGAAACCTTGGTTGGTTACATGGGAACGCCCATGCTCCAACCATGGAACGGCCCCTTGAGGTTAGGTAATGCAAAGCAACACTCAGCGCTGCTTTGAGTTACACTTTTTTTCCAGCGCTAAACAAGTTTAGCGCTGGAAAGTAAATTGGAAAAAAAGATTTCGCAAAGACTTTCGTCACTTCAATTTACAAAACTTTTGTAAATCAATCACAGCGTTAAATATTAGTAAATCTCCCCCTCAGTGATTTAGTGAGCAGCATTTTTAAAGATGCAAAACTCCAAAGTTCATTGATTCATTCAATTAGATTCTGTAGTGCCACATTAATCACAGCAGACAGCAAAATTATGTAATACTGGAGGAAAGGTATACTTAGGAAGTTGGTGCATCTCAGCTGTCTATTCAGTCACTGAACAATTTTTCATTTGTGGCCTACTTAGCCCACATTGATGTCAAAGTCCTCGAACAAAGTCGAAATGTGATGTAGCAAAAGGCAAAATGTGTAAATTTAACTAAATAAAAGTGTCAGGGAGTAGAATATATTGTATAATTTTAATATTGTGATGCAGGCAAGGTCTGAAGGTAATTCACTCGTTAGGTGCATTCCTGACCTGTGAATGTAGACTATAAAAGCCCTTTAATTTCCCTTAGCAGTGTTTGGTTTTAAGAAAACAAAGATGCTTAATTCAGCAGTAAGCATTCCACCAGATAGACTAAATATTTTAATAATAAGTTGGCAATGAAACCAAATGTATATAAATACACCAAAATTACATTAGGTGATACTGAGTATGAAAATACATCGATCATTAAACAAATAGTTTATTGAAACACCTACTGTTCACACCATGCAGTCAAACCAATGTATTTAAAAGATGATCTTACAAGGTATCACTTGTACACCTGGCACAGTGATCTGATGATGACAAGATTAGGCCAAACACTTCATATTAATTTTATCTTGAATAATAATGTTGCATACGTGTGATCTTATGTGTTTTTATTATGTTGGTTTAATTATGTCAGCTCATGTTTTAACATGAATATGTGTTTTTAAAGTTTCTGCTATTCCCAGACAAGTTGAAGAAGTAAAAGCAATATCTCTGAAAAGAGAAAGAGGCACTTACAAAAAAGAGGATGACATTCAGATAGAAGAGGTTTATGACAGAAGTGAGAAGTATTATGAAGAACAAGTCTATGGAGTAAAAGTCATTGAGGAGCAAGTTTATGGAGAAAGGCAGCAAAGGCAAGAGATTCATCAAGAGACATTTTATGAGGAAAGAGAGAAAATCTTCGAAGAAGAAGAAGTAGAAGAAGAAGAAGAAGAAGAAGAAGAAGAAGAAGAAGAAGAAGAGCAAATATATGAAGAAATTCATGAGGAAGAACATATTTATGCACCAGAGGAAGAAGAGCAGATCTCAGAAGAAAACATTTATGAAGATGAAACAACTACTTACAAAGAAGAAGTCTATGCAGAAATTCCTGAAATTGAAGAAGTTTATGAAGAAATAAAACAAATACAAGAGCAAAAGAAGATCATAGAAGAAATTCAAGAAGAAAAAGAACTCTATGAAGAAAAAGTTGAAATTGAGGCAGAGGTAGAACACATCTATGAAGAAGAAGAAGAGATAACTTATCGGGAGAACATTTATGAAGAGCTCCATGAGGAAGAAGTTGTTTCTGTTCAGTTTGAAGAATTTTATGACAAAAAAGGTACATGTTTGTCTCTCATGCATGTTGTAAATTTCACTCTGCTTTTGTGCTTAAATTGTGCTTCAGTTTTTCTCTAATACCCTCTTTGACATTATACTTAGCAGTGGCCGTGCCTTAATAATTTCCCTTTCCAAGCATTCCCAAAATTGGAGGGCTATGTATCCTGGCCTATTCTTTCAAGATTCTACTTGTTTATAATCTATTTAGTTACATGCACTCATGCATACAAATGCACGGTCACACCTACCTGTATTGCAGATATTGTTTGGGAAAAATCACTTTAAACTTTTATTATCTTCAGAGAACCTCTGTTACACTCAAAGTACAATAATTTATGCAAACTTTGAGCAGACATGATTGCAATCACTCCCTATGTCACAATGAGCAGATGATGATACTCTCTTTCTAAATTACTGACTATCATTAATGCATTTACCATATCAGAGCCCTATAGACATACACAGCAAAGTGACGCTGGCTCTCATTTACTTTCAATTATCTACACAGTATAAGTTTATCATTCTCTCATCAACACCAAAATCACCTGGCAGTCTCAAATATCAAAATAACAATACCCACTACTTACAACTTCTAGATGCCTTTGTTACTTGACTCACATATATTTCCTGAACCCCCTGTTTAATCCAAAATCTAGGCCCTCACTCGTTATCTTACCTAGTGTCTCTGTAGTTATTTACTCATCGAGGGCCATGTGTATGAAGCTTCCAGTTTGCATTTCCTAAATTGTGAACCCTAATTCTCTATTTAGGAAATTAAATGTACACAAATAGATATTTTCTAATAGTAATTCCTACAGAGTAGGAATCACTATTAAGAATTCGCTAATTGGGAAAAACTAAACAATTGTTTTTTATGGACATAAAGGTTCATAGGTAGGAATGGTTATGCATTTCCAAATTAGCTATTTCCATATAGGAAATCGCAAATTAGGAAATGCAAAACCAGGGGGGCCTATGGGCCCAAGGACCCTCTTTATGCACCCCCCGCCCCAAAAAGTGGTGCATATGTAAAGCGCATAAATGCCCTAGGGGCATGTGCAAGCTACTTGGCACTTTTTGCATTTTGGGTGCATTTTTTTTACATTGCACATGGTTGGCATCGACTTGGATTCGATAGTAAGATCATTTCCTAAATGCCCATTTCACATTTAGGAAATGCTTTGTAAATGTGCATAGGGATTTCCTATTTGCGATTTCCTATTTAGGGAATCGCAAAATGCAATTTCTACTGGGGAGCAATTGCCTTTTGTGACCACGTTTAGGCCTCTGTACATACTGAAAGGCAGTAGTTCATTTCCTAACGGACTGAAATTGTGATTCGGTCCGTTAAGAAATGCAATTTCCTTTTCGTACAGCTGGCCCTTAGTCTCTTGTTTTCACAACCTGCACTCAATCATTCTCATGTTTTCTCAGTTATCTATTCTCTTTCCTTTCATTGCTTCCTTGTCTTCTTATTCTTTCACTATTTTAGTTTTTCAGCTCCTTAATCATAAACTCTTGGTTTCATAGCCTCTAATTTATCCACTCTCCTCGATTAGCAATATTTTAGCCATTCATGGTCTCTTTTTTACCTTGGCCACTCATTCACACTCAGTTTCTCAACCCCTCAATCATCCATTCATTTGGATTCTTAGCCAGATACTCATCAACTATTTAGCTTTGAGCCCTCTCACTCTAGTGCACTCAACCCCTTGCTCATCCACTCTTCTGGTTTACCAGAACCTTGCATGCTATCATGGTAGCTTCACACTGATCAACTATCATCGCTACTCATCCACTCTACTGGTTCTCTCCTGGTTTCTCTACGCTATTCACTAAGGATTTCTTCTTAGCCCCACTCACTCATGTAACCTCTTTGTTCTACAATCTCTTTACTTATTCACAGTGTTCACCTTCCCACCTGCAATCTCCTATTAGATTGGAATTTTAGGGGCTGATTGTCACTGTTATAAGTTCTCCCATCACATTCATTCACCCTTTTTGTTTTTTGCAAACCAATAATAATTCCAATCTCTTGGTTTTTCAAGTGACTCACTAAGATAACCAATCAGTTTTTACCCTCTATTTACCCATGCTCATTGGTATGGACCCCCTAACTCATCCACTCTCTTGGATTTCTTTATCATTCACTCATATACTCTCTTGATTTCTCAGACTCTTATCAACTCACTTACATGGTATCCTATCCCCCCGTTCCTCCATTTTCTTGTTTTTTCGGTTCCTCACTTGCTCAGTCTCATGAAATTACAGTATTGTTTCAGGATTGTCTGGCTTTGCCAGTTCCCCTTTGTTGATTTCACAACTATCACTTTTCCATCTTCTTGATTTTTGATTTGCTGAATGATTCTTTGATTAAGATTCTCATCGCCTTAGTCATACAATATCTTGTTTTCTCAGGCTCATTACTCATCTGAACTCTTAATTGTGCAGCCTTTTTTTCATCTGCTGTCATGGTTACCAAGTCTTCTTACAGATCTACTCATTTTGTTTATTATCCTATCACATATGCATGATGTACTTTACATCCCCACACTCATCTACAGTGAAAGGTACCAATGATTCGCACACATTATTTGCCTTGGTTTTCCAGACGCTCACCTATTTACTATCTTCTTTACCGCTTTCAATCTGCTATCATTTCTAACTGCTTACCCGTCTACACTCTTAATTTCTCAACACCTTGTGTGTCAGCACCTCATTCAACTGTCAAACTGGATTCTCATTATCCTCACCTATCCTCTCATTTGATTTAAACAATCCCACACACCGTATTCCCTTTATTCCTCAATCTTTATTATTCCCTCATTTGTTTTTTTCAATCCCTTCATTCATCTACTCACTTCATTTTTTTTCCCTCACTCTATTTAGTCGTGGCATCCTTTGTTTATCAGCTTCAGGACCATCTGCTGTCAGCCCTCTACCTGATTCCCTCTTTTTTGCTTTCTCAGCCCTTCATTGAAAGGGGTGAATTTAATTTCATCCCATTTATCCGTTCAGTCACTCCTCAGTGCTTTTTAGTTAGTAAGTTAGTTTAGATACACCAATTACAGGCAGCCTGTAGAAGATCTCTTGCCTCAAATACACCGACGTTTGGCAGACATATTACATTAGTGACTGATATTTATTTCACCTGACATTAGTACACATCTCCATTTATCAGAGAAAGATGGCATCACTATGGAGGCAGTGGCACCTATAGCAATACTCTCCTCCACACAGAAGATGACTCTTATATTACAGTGATATTCCAAAAAATGCCATTGTATGTGTCAAGCTTAGTGGTGTTCTATCTTCATTCTTGAACATACTGAAACTCTTCAGATTTTCAATTATCAATGTAAATCTGTAGCAGATATCAGTTTGAATTGATCCAATTTGTATTGACGCTAAACTGATTTTTAATAGTATTATTAATATTTTCAAAGAAGTTGAATAGTTATATCACCTTTCCCAAAAATGTCCTACCCTCAGTGAACTTTAAATAGATGTCCACCCCACCAAACGCCATATCAGCATGTCATGAAATGGTATGAAATGTGTTTCTGTCATTATGCTTTATGATTTTTAACTTTTTGACTGTCTATTAGTTAAACATATCACCTGCATTTCCAGACACATTCTACCAATGCCTCCCTCATGTAGCAATGTTAAATGCATATGTCCAATATCACGAAAAGCCATACAAACCCCACCATACAGATGCATCAGAATAGTATATTTCCAAACTTATGGGAGTTAAATTATCAGAAAGTTTTAAGCGATCATATATCTGCTGATGAGCATGTGTTGCACATTTCTGTTCTGTTTCTGTCTGTTTCATGTGTGCGTATGACATTCTTAAACCAAAATAATATTTTTAAAGTGGCTGAAGAACCCAAAAAAGCTGTCCAAGAAGAAAAAGTTCAACTAAAGAAAGCAAAAGCTCCTCTTGTGAAAGGTACATAATTTGAGTAATTCAATCTTGTGTGCTTCTTTTGCTTTTTCTATGTTTAAAATAATTATTATATCGTCTTGTATTCAACTTGTGTATATTTTATGTTTTTGTGACCTGTTTTGTCCTGTGTGTTCAATAACAAAAACACTACTGAATGTCTTAACTAATATCTTTTAAGTGGCAGAGAAGACAAAAAAAGAATTGATGGAAGAGAAAGTTGTTCTTAAAAAGATTCCTCCAGTGAAAGGTATTTCAACTTCATAAACTGTGTGTCTTGAGTTCCAATTTCATGTTGGCATTAACCACATAATCATCTCCATCTTCAATTCTTCACTCTTACTAGCATTTCATCGGAAAGAAAAAAGTTCATCATTAACCCCATTAAAGGAAGCACTCACAATATCACTTCTGTCTGTTGTCATCCTAAATCTAACTGTGTTCGTAACTGGCCTGTGACAGTGTGCAACAGGAAATCAAGTTCACTAATACTCTTTTCTTCCTTGTATGAACATAGTTTGGGTTAGTTTCTGTACTCTGTCTCAGTTTGGAGTACACACTTTTTTGTTTTCATTGACAGCATGTATGGTAGAGTGTGGAAGGAGGCTACTATTATTTGCCCTGTTTAACTAATCAAGAGCCTTCTCAGCATTAAATGGTTAAATATTTTTGAAGAGCTGTTCACCCTCACATTGCATAATAGGTTTCCCCAGTGATATGAATAATAAATAAGGGACTATTTTCCATAAATGCATACGTAAGACAAGACCTTATATTCAATGTGCTTTCATGACAAACAATACTTTTTTTCATTTATTCTGCAAATGCTTTAAACCACACATCTTAAAATGCATCAGAAACTTTTTCTGAGGTACAGAATATAAAACTTTAATGTTTATCTATGTTAGTTATGGTTCAAAAACTATAAACCCTTCAGGTTCTTGAAATTAATCTGGAGTTTATTTGAGTTGCTCATTGCCAACAAACTCTAACAGACTAGTGCAAACAAATAATGCATGTGTCTTACACAGCAAGACAAGTGCTGCTTCAGATTTAGTTTCTTCACAGCAAATTCATTAGTGGCTGACTCAGAATCTCTTGGAGTGGATGAGATATACTTTAACAACAAAAAATATAACATGGCCAGATCCTCCTACCACATAATCCATCTATCACATATTATACCACAGTTGATCTCAGGGAACAACCCTTATAGTCTTGCTAACAGTTTCACTAAAACTGTTGTGAAAATCATTGTTGCAAATTGAACAGTTTCCAAAAATGCAAAGCATTAGCCCACTCCATGTTATATGTGCCGACAGGGAGGTGGGTAGAAGAGCTAAGGCAAAACGTTAAGAACAGATGAGTTCTTTACCCCAGTTTGCCTGTTTCAGGCAACATCCCTCTAGAAAAGCCCTGGAAGTGCTATATGTGCCGACAGGGAGGTGAGTAGAGGAGCTAAGGCAAAACTTGAATGTATGAGTTCTTTACCCCAGTTTGCCTGTTTCAGACAACATCCCTCTAGAAAAGCCCTGGAAGTGATGACAATTTTTGAAAATTCAATTCAATTAGAGGTGAATGTTGTATGTACAAATCTGTTTTAATAAATCTTTTGTTTTATGATCACAGGAAGCATTCATTGTTGATGTCTGTATGGCTTTTTGTGTTATATGTCATTGTTATATTTGTGTCTTGGTAAGTTATGATGTTTTCTAACACAAACAATATATTTAAAGTACCTGAGATTCCAAAGAAACCGGCACCACAAGAGGATGTTTTACCTTCCATTCCTAAAAAAGAGGTCCCACGTGTCACAGGTACAGTAATTCTCTTTCAACAAAACCTCTTAATTTTCTTAAAGTATATATGTGTAATAACTCATGCAAGTCTGTCAGCCCAACGGCTCAATGTGTCTTACATTTGCCTTATCTGTCACTTTTGACTTCTTATATCTTCAATGAAGTGGTTCCCAAATTATGTTAGATACTTATGCGCTGCCTTTTCAAGATGGTACCATCAAAGTTAGTCTATAAAATTTCAATGACGGGAGGCATGCTACATTACAGGTATGCTGGGAATCTTGGGGAGACTGAAATTCTGTAATGTGTGAATATAATCAGTTACAATTACAGGTTTTTCTTTTAATTGGAGAATAAACAACAACAATTGTAATATTAGGAAAGATACTTATAGTGCATAATTTAAAAATTCCCACTCTAAATATGTCTGTCCTTATTTGTGAATACTATCAAAATTTTGCTAAAAAGAATTGCAATTTCTTTAAAGTTCCCAAGGTAGTTAAGAAAGTTGCCCCTGAAGAAAAAGTGACCGTACCAGTACCTAAAATGGAAGACCTTCCGCCAGTTAAAGGTACATGGAAATAAAGCATTAGAAATATGATTTATACTTGCATTACTAATATATTTTCGTAGATGCTAACACATCCCTTCCTTCAGTGGGTTTAATTGTTTATTATACTTTGTTTTCCTAGTTTGGTAGAATGAGAACCTTTTCTGTTTTATTCATAGAATAACATTGATGCTACAATATACATATATGTGTTCAGAATTTCTTTGTGAGACTTTGATATTTGATTAGCTTAAAAAAAGCTAGTTTTAGTCATGGTATTACTGTTTTCTAAAAGTAACTGTGAAAGGCAAATATTGAGGCAAGATCGCCGCTTGTTAATGAGGACAGTAGAGTCTGAAGATGATAGCGTTTGCAAATTACACAAACTAGCATATATGATGAAAAGAAATAGAAATAGATAGCCAGCTGCATGTGTGTGTACTTATGGGCATTTATTTGAGCACATGTGCACTCACATACAGGAAGAAAACATTTTCAGAAAGGTGTACTTAAATATATTTTGTTTCTACAAATCACTAGTGTCCTATAGACTGGTTTTTCAAGAAAGGGTGACATTTAGAGGACAAATTCTTTGAAATATGTGATCTTTTGTGTGATAAGTAAATGTGCTATTTCTGGTGCCTGAATTGTTATATGACAATATTGTGGTAGTTCTAAAATGGTGAAAAACACTATATTAGATTGATGTACCATACTTTGAGGCGGATATAATAAGCATTTTAATAGTCACATACACTCTGATTCATTGTTTTGTGGCCGTTAAAATTATTTTTTCAATGTACTAAGGCCATTTTAGGAGTTGGTATCATTTTACTGACTCCTAAAATGGTTTTGCGAATGAGAACTAATCTGCAATTTGTAAGGGAGTCCCTTGCAAATTATGAAATGGTATGTTGTGTAGCGATCGTTTTAAACTGAAATCCAGATGCAAAAAACTAAAAAGTTATTGACTTCTGAGTAGGTTTGGTAAACTTTCACAAAAGGAAAGGAGTCCCTATGTGACCACTGCTTCTTTGTAAATGACCCAAAAATGTCTGTTCGGTAGTCCTGCTCACTCTCAAACACACTTTTTTACTAAAACATTTTGCTTTGAATTGAGCCCTCAAACGGGCTACATTTCAAAAAAGGTTATCAATCACAGACATGGTGCTCACCACAGAAGGCCAACATCCCTGTGATGACATCCAATCGGATTATGTCAGTTGTGACCTACCTCATTAATATTCATGAGATTAGTTGGATTGTGATCCATTCTAATTTCACAAACCAACCTATTGGTACATATGTCGGTTCATAAAATTCAGTACTGTTTGCAAAAATACTGGTCACAATTTGCCACCAGTATTTTGTGACCATTTATTAGCACATCTGGCCCTTAATGTTTCTCTATATATTTTGAGTGCTCACTATACCATAACTCTTGTATAAGTGTTAAATCATTAATGATTATAAATAATTTTAAGTTTAGAAAGAACATTAAGGATTTGTCTAAATGGCTGTTATGTTTTGTCTGATGTGTTAGTATGTATGTTTTTGTACGATGTTAAAATATACTCCAGAATAATTATAACAGTAAGGATCTCATTCTTAATCTATATGTGTACATGCACATGACAAGAATCTGTCTAGATACTAAATATGTAATTATATATATTATTTTCGAAGTTTCTGAAGTACACAAGAGAGCTATACCTGAAGAAGTTTCACTGCCACAAAAGGTGGAGATTCCACCACTAAAAGGTAAATTTTAGAGTTGCTCACAAATCTGAAACCTGTGCACCTTAATTATGCATCATAATTTATGGTCTTATGAATTACATGCTTTTCCTCACACTACCTAATACTGTTTGTTAATAACGCTTAAATGGAATCTGCAAGACTAACGTTACTGCTAAATCCATTGCTCAAAGCAGATACTTGCCATACATTTACAATACTCAATCATACCTTACTTTGTGCTTCTGTTCCAGTCAGTGGGTGCATTTCTTTTATAATTAACCCAAATCCACCTTTCTCTCCCAACAACACTGAGAGCAACATCATGTGATTTGTTTATCTTAAGTATTGGGAACTTTGCGCTTTTAGGAAAAAAATATCAAACTCACTATATCCAATCTGCAGCCCTCTCCTACTCTGCTAGCTAATAACTTTTCATGGTGCCTTGTGATTCTCTGTTACAATTACGGCTTTTGGTGTTCAATGAATACCCAAACATGATATGTTTTGATTGTACATTCTATAAATGTTTGACGTCCCACTGATCTCTTCAGACAGGACAAACAAATGTTTCAGGAGGTGTAATTGTGTTGGTTTCACCATTTCCTTCAATATTTACTACATTGTTATTTTCCTTGATCTAATATCTTTAAAACTTGCCTCTACTACTCTCTCAGATACTCAAATAGTCAACTTCTTACATTCCACAATAAATGACTTCTCTGAATTTTTACAGACAACCTTTTATCCTTACCTCCGTCTTTGCTGACCAGCCCAGCATTCTGGTTTTATCACCAATCATTATCTTTCTGTAAATTTAACTTTTCAAATGTTCAATATTTATTGATTTCGCTTCATAGTTTAGGAAGAATATTTTGAAACAAATTCATTTGTGTACCATGTCACCTCTATAGCAATCTCCCCTCACTCTCTTCTAACCAAATCCTCTATTTTAACTTATTTTTTCACTACATCATCTAATGCCTCAATCATACACCAACATTTCTGTATCCTTCAATCTAATGTGCTTTTAATCCTATCTATCACTATGATCAATTCATACATGGTGTTACAGTATATTTCCTTTTAATCCCGATCTGTCCTATTTCAGTTCTCCCACCATGTTGTATATACTACTATTTGATTTGCTTGCAGCCACTCCTTACAAAACATCCTACTTCCTGTATCTTCCATGCACTTTAAGTTAGGTCTCGCACATTATTTTTTGTTTAATTATATTTAAAAGTTGTATACATTTCTAATTTAACCAGAGCCATTTTAGCATTGTACTGTTTGAAACTGCAGATAAACTACATATTTTTTGTAGCCTGATCAGCATAAAAAAAATACATACTGATAAACAGGTGTTAAATAGAACAGATTAAGCAAAAGAGGAAAACATGGCAATTCTTCAAATACATTTAACGGTGAGATAGGTCAAAGCAGAATTCTCAACTTTTTGCCATTTCCATAATTGTTGTCCACTCACCTAACCTGCCATTTGCTTTTCACAGTCTGCCATTCAATTCAATATTTATTATACCATGTTATATCAGGCAGTGTAATGCTTCCCTCTCCCTCTCTCTCACATCCACACAAAAACATACATCAGTTCATTAAATTTATTACACAATTAACCTTGAGCATATATACTTACAAAAACTTTAATTTTAGTGTGAAGTAGCATCAAATGATTCTCCACGTAGTTGGAACTCTAACAACAATGTTTACATCTGATAACTTAAACGTACTGCAAATAGGGGACCTTTAATTATCACTCAACCACTTTGCACAGGATTCCTCCTCACTACATTCAAGTATCGTACTCATGCTATCCATGTTCTGTTTGTGTAACACAATGAGAAGCTGCCCAATATGTAACTAGAATTCCTTCTTCATTCTAACTGCACTTTCTTCTTCAGAACCAAAAAGAAATTTATTTAATAACACAAAAGTTCCACCCTACATGCTCTGCTTTCCCTACTCTTAGGAAAATAATCAATGTGTGGACTACATAAGCCTGCTATGACGCTAAATCAACATTTAAAATGGAGAGTATGCATGGTAGTTTCTTCCTTAGTTCATAAAGATCGAATTAAGATAAGGCTTCAAAAGCAGTACTGAAACATTTACCCACCCCAGTATTGATGTCAGAAAAAGATGATCTATGTGCCACTGTTGTTAACATTTAAAAAAAATGTAAGTCACATTTTTTCAGAATGTCTGTTGCCTGTCTTTGTTCTGCATTTGGTTTTAGGGGATAATTACAGTTATTTTATCTTTTAGCCCCACAAGTTCAAAATATAACTATATATCAGTGTTGAGAGAACAGAGATTATCATTAACATCAACATATCATGACAGTGAAATAGTAACTTTCCATATTGACTGTTGTAGAATACACTATAATACATCTAAAAATGGTTCTGGTGAACACAAACTATTGATAAAGATAATGTTTGCAGCCTGGAAGTGAATTACTCCCATAGTTTCCTGAGTCTCCAGTGTTGATAATGTGCTTGTTTCCATTGACTGTATATGATTAGGAACTACATCAGTCAGTGATCAAGACATATTATAAAAAAAAAAACAGAGCTAAACTCAATGAAACAGAGAACAGTTGTTTAGAAATATGTAATCAAAGTAGCAATATACTATAGGATAGTAAATATGTTGAATGCTTAAATTATATTATTCAAAATGTGTATTATTTTCATAAATATATAGCTATATATCTATATATAAATATAAATATGTATGTATGTATATCTATATATATCTATAACTATAGATAGATAGATAGATAGATAGATAGATAGATAGATAGATAGATAGATAGATAGAGAGAGAGATAGATAGATAGATAGATAGATAGATAGATAGATAGATAGATAGATAGATAGATAGATAGATAGATAGATAGATGCACTATTAGTGCTCTAAAATGTAAGCATGTGACTCCTCAGATGCTATACCAAATTCCAGATTCTTAGCATCTAAAATTACCATCTAATGAATGGTAAACACACAGTATTCATAAATGCACAGCCATGATACAAATACACAGGAGCACTCATGCAAATTTCAGTTAAGGGCTATTACATATCCAGCTCTCAAGTATGTAAATAAAGCACCACATAGTTACCCACTTGTAGAACGACTTTGATATTATAGTGACCATGATATCACTGTAGTGATGGAAATATTTGGCCATCTCATGTAAAACAAATACAAATCTGATATACATTCCTACTAACTGATTGGTTTTTTATTAGTGCGGTCATTCTAATTTGTGCATGTACACACACCTGAAGGAAAAAGAAGTATAGCACTTAAACGATTGCTCATCAGAGGAATCATATTGAGCATTTGGTTTCAGTGAGCTCCTTGAATCTGAATATATGTTAACTTTTCAGTGATATATAAAAGCCTGAACACTCCCTATTCAGAAAACCACACAAACCTCAAACAGGAAGCTTATTTTCATGAATCTGCATATGTTGGTGATATGCGCACAATGTAAACTGCATAGTTTAAAATGTAGATGTTTTAATATGTGTATTCAGTTTAAAATCATTTTAAAAGGTATGCAATTACAACATAGCCTTTGGAATGTTCTAATTTAATTCACTAAATGTTACATTGGCTTGTAACAGAAGGCCACAAAACAATAAACTCTTTGTAGAATTGTGGTAAATATATGAAAACATATATGCAAAATAGGAACCCATTTAAACATATTGTGAATTCCTGTGAATTTCCTGAATTAAATTGCTGTAACAGCCCATTTTTAGAATCCTTGTTCTGTGTCCTATGTCCTATGTCAATGTGTGTGCTTCATGTGTGTTTTAAATGAATGGTCAAATTCTGAAACAAAATGGATATCTTTTAAGTGCCCGAATTACCAAAGAAACCGGAAGAAAAAGCGCCAATTGCAGTTCATAAAAAGGAGGAAGTTGCACCACCAAAAGGTACAAGACCACTTCATCTTTATCTTTTAAGCCATCTGTTTCGTTAGTGTCCCTTTCTGTGTAGCATATCTATGTGAGTCTTTGGTCTTAGTTCTGTGTGAAGTTTTATTATTCCTTAAGTGTCCATGTATTTTCATGATCCTAAAATCTAAATAATATCTTTAAAGTTCCTGAACTGCAGAAGAGAGTTGTTCCAGAGAAAAGGACACCCATTACTGTTCCAGTAAAAGAAGAGGCCACGCCTGCTAAAGGTATACATATTTTTCTGTCTTAGAAATGCTTAAGATGAGGGTCTTTTAGATTGCTTGGGATACTCTTATTCTTTTGCAACTGTTGAGTACAAGGTTTAAGTATTCCTAATAGAGACTAATGTTTTTAAAGTCCCCGTGCTCAGAAAAGTTGTACCTGAAGAAAAGAAGCTTGTTCCTACTCCTAAGAGAGAAGAAATGCCAACAGTCAAAGGTACATTCATTTTACACAGAAATTATTGTAAACTCTTCCTATGTGTTTTTTGTCAGTGTTTAATCATGTCTATTTGTGAATATTTAGTGTACATTGAAGTGGAGCTGTAGAAAGAGATTACAACTTTAACACCTCCAATGCCATTAGTCGCCTATTTCAACTTCATCAACAGAAATTACATGCAACTCCCAACCCACACACACACACACACACACACAAGTTTGCCCTTCTGTCTCAAGGAATGACATGGTTCCGTTATGAGAGAGGTACCATGGATATTTCAACAGTTATAATTCCAAAATGGCATTAATGGAGCCTCTCTAATGGCCTCTCTAATGGATAATAAACCTTTGCTAAACATACACACTTCATTTTAACACAAGGCTAATTTCCATTCTAGCTTTTACAAGTTATCACTTTATTGTCAAATATTTTAATTAGAAAACAGGATTTCTAATATTGTAAACTGAATACACTTGTAGTGCCTGAGATGGAAAAGAAAGCTGTTTTTGAAGAAAAAGTAACTGTCCCTGTACCACACAGAAAAGAGGCACCCTCTCCCACAGGTACACATTTATGTTTCATAAAACAATAAGACTTTCACAACACACCTTTTCTATCACATTGTAATGTGTGTGCCCAGTCTATCTCTGTTTGCTTGTTGTATCCATTCCACAGGAGATGTTACTATTTGGTTTGCTTTCCTTTGTCTTTCTTACTTGGCATTTTGTTTTATTATGTTTGAATGCTTTTGAAATTCTGAATCAAAGGTACTTCCTTTAAAGTACCATCAATACCACAAAAACTTATCCCAGAAGAAATAGTACTTATTTCAATCCCTAGGGAAGAGGGGCTTCCAGCTATGAACGATTGGAGCTTCATTAAATAACTCTTTTTCTTCAGTCACTTCCATTCTTGCTTTATTGTTTCAGTTAAATGTTCAACCCATCAACAAAGTCAGTATGTCCTTGTTGTCATTTTAATGTTTGTGAGATGCAACAGTCTACTTCTGTTGAATTAGTGCATTCATTCTTTATGAAATAACACCGCATTGTTACTGCCCCTATGTATGTGTTTTTATTTAGCATGTTGTTTTGTTACATGTATCAAATCAAATATACTGTTTTGAATGTGCCAGAAATACCAAAGAAAGAAGTTCCACAAGAAAAAGTGCCTGTTCCAGTACCTAAGAAGGAAAAGGCTCCAGTTGTGAAAGGTACATAGAAGCTTCATCAAGCAATCACTCATTGTTTCATCAATCATCAGTAGCTTCCATTCTTACTCCATCAGTAAAGTTAATGGTTCTGTCTGTCCTAGTCATCATGCCCTTGTTGTCAGTTTGATGTCTGTACGTTTTAAGATTTATGAATGGAAAACACTTTTTTTAAAGTGCCAGAGTTGCCCAAGAGAATTGTGCAAGATGAAAAGGTGCCAATGACTATCCCCGAAAAAGAAGAAATTTCACCAGCCAAAGGTATACAGAAGCCATTATATGTTTATAAAATGTGTAGTCCTTTTACATAATCACTTTCCATATTACAAGTACAACTACATTCAGGAAACAAAAAAGTCAACACCAATGCTATGCTGAAACACAAATTCCTTTTTAACCAGTTAAAGCAAAATACTGTTCACAACAAAGGTGTTTTTGAAATATTGTTATATGACTAAGCACTGCAGGACATTTGATAGATGTCTTACTGAATTATGTGAACAGAAAGATACCACTATAGACAATTTTGTCATTGTGAGGTTATTGAATTAGTAACCTGTCTTTTCTTTCGGATCCAAATAATAGTTTATTCAAAACGCAAATTTCTTTTTTCATTGCCAAACCTTTATAGGAATATCTGCACATTTGACAACTGTGAAAATAAACAAAAACACTGTTTTTGTTCATGTAGTACAAAGAATGTCTTTATATGTAAAAACTGGGTCTAAAATAACTAACAAAAACTACTGCATATATTTAAAGTTCAAGAAGTGCCTATGGTAGCAGTTCCAGAGAAAAAGGTTCCGGCTGTTGCTCCAAAAAAAGTGGAGGCCCCACCTGCCAAAGGTACTTCTTTTTTCAATCTGTTATAGCCATAAAATTTATTATAGAGTCAAATATTGTCAGGAAAACCATTTGTGAGGTCATGGAAGACAAGCCATGAGGAAATATGAAAATTTGTAAGCTATACCCTTAGCTCACACCGATCAAATCAGTTAAATATTCTCAATAACTTGTAATTGCTCTTCATTTCATTAGACAATAAAATGATACATAGCTTGTTTACCCCCTTTTTAATATTCAGGGGCTTATTTGAGGTAGAACAATAATGCTGGGTAAACCAAAATGTTGCAATCTTTTTATTTAGATTTTAATTGATACATTCAACATATTTTAGAGTATATATGTGAATTAAAATACAATCTACATTTTTAAAGTTCCTGAGCTGCGTAAGCGAGTTGTCCCTGAGGAAAAGGTCACTGTTCCACAAAAAGAAGTTCCACCATTAAAAGGTATATAGAACCATTATTTCAAACTTTTCACATTTTAGCACCCGAAAAATGTATTGTAATAATGAATGCAATTCTACATGTCATCGTGGCATGTGTAGATATATACAACACATTTTCAAAATGGTTGTATGATGGAAGCATGCATGGTTTAACCACGCGTGCCTCTACCACGCAGCCCAAACCACGAATGCGTCTTAACCATGCATTCCTTTACCACGCAATTTAGTGGTATAGGCATGAATGGTAAAGGGGTATGTGTGGCTACGGTCGCCACTACCCCAACCCCCCCTAGCCCCTGACTACCCCCACCCCACACTGTTCCTAAAACTCTGCCCCTTTACTAACACTACCCCTACTCCCCCGTGCTGACTCTTTCCAGTTCCCTCCCCCTGCCCTAATGCCTAAAACCCTGCCCCTTTACTTACACTACCCCCACCCCTGCACTGTTCCTTAAATTACCCCAACCCCTTCCACTGCCTAGAAACCTACCGACACACCCCCAACCCTTAAAACTACCCCGACTACCCATTCCCCTCGTACTGCCTTAAGGCCTAAAACCCTGCCCCTTTACTTACACTACCCGTCCCCCCACCCCACGCTTTCCCTTAAACTACCCCAACCCCTTCCACTGCCATCCCTACTGTTCCCCTTTTAAAATATGGAGGTGGAGTGTATCGGTGTGGTTTTTCCGTTTTGTTTTGTGTTATTTATCTGTAGATGTAATGTGCATACCTGTTGTGGATAATCTACACAAAATATCTTTCAAGTTTTTAAAACTCAAATATCTTTAAAGTACCAGAACTGCGCAAGAAAGCTGTTCCTGAGGAAAAAATCCATGTTTCTGTGCCCAAAAAGGAGGAAGTTTCCACAGTTAAAGGTACTTGGAGTCTTCATCTGAATCCTCTGTATTCATCAATCATTTCTTCTTGACAACATACCATCATGTTATCAAACTTCATAAAGTCATATCTACCAGTTCTTATATGTTGTCTTTTTTGTGATACATGTGAAAATTAAGTTTCAGTACATTTCAAATAAACGTGTTTCAAGTTTCTAAAACAAAGCTAATATCTTTGAAGTTCCTGAACTACCTGTGAAAGCTGTCCCAAAAGAAAAGATCCTTACAGAGATATCTGAAGAGGACACCTTTCCAGCAGTTAAAGGTACATTGAGTCCTCATTAAAAATTTCAACTGAGAACTCTTTTCTTGTGAAGTAGTAATTTTGAAATATACTCTGTCTGCTTAATAAAGCTGTCCACTTTGTAGATTTTTTGTCCCCTGCTTGTCATTGTTGTCTGTAAATAGTTTCAAATGTATACTAAAATCTTGCTATGACAAAACTTCAAAATAGGCCTAATGTCTTTGATAAAACATTAACCCATTTCTAACTATATTGAAAAAAAGAAATAAGTTTATGCATGTAAAGTTCTTCAGTAAGGGTAAACTCTGAAATTCATTCTGAAATCTAGTACCAACAAGTCACCACAGAAGTGTGGTATACTTATGCCTTTGCAAATGGAATAATTTGGTAGGTTGTATAATTATTACGTTAAAGGCCAGTTCAATGCAATAGGTACATGACTGCTCAATGTAAACATCCCATTAAATAATATTGAATTGAATAGCTATTATTTCCTTTGTGCTCACAATTCTGGTTGATTACAGTGATTCTTGAGGAATGATTGTGTACGCTCTCAAATAGAGGAATATAAATGGCAGTATGCTGTAATGTAATGGATAGCTCAGTATTGTTATCATTTGAGCATAAAAGTTAAAGTAGCCTTTGTGAATATACGGGGACTATGTATTAAATTGTATTATTGCACACAATTGAGTGTGAGCTATCAGTTACATAGAACTTTTATAAAAAACAAAATAACAGCAGATTATGTATTGCTGCGCTCTAATGGGAAACCTTTACATTCTACAAATTGGTATGTGTGTGTCTGTATGTGTGTCCACACAGCATTCTCTTTAAATCCTCTTTAAGTGCCCAATAGCATTTTAGCAAATACTATGATTTGTTTGTTTAGCAAATACTATGATTTAGTTAGCCATGCCAAGGTATATCACTTGGCATGGCTAACTAACCTCTTCATCATTCCTAAAATAATCAGCATAATCGATGATAATTATAATGATGCTTCAAAAGTATTACAGTCATTGACTTTAACACAAAAACTAGTATCTATAGTTAAACAGTTTCTCATTAAGAACATTCCTTCAATATAACCATGTACACACTGAAATATGACACAATATTTCATAGAAATGGATGTGCCTATGTGTGTTTGCACATTTTAAATCACCATAGATAAATGTAATGATAATCACATGAACAGTAGATTACAATAGGTAGCCTCAAGAGGAAATATAGATTTATATTAACCCTCCCAAAAATTAACGATTTTCTAACTTTTGTAATTAATTAACTTTTTAGAATATTACTGCTTATAGCACAAATCACATATCAAATAACAGTTTATCCTTTGTAATTCTGACAAAAGCCAAACAAAAGTTCACCAACTTTAAATAGATTAAAATTTTCTTTACAATATCAATATTTTTAAAGAACCGGAGATACATAAGAAGGCTGTCTCTGAAAAGGTATACATTCCAGCACCAAAGAAAGAGGACACCCCCAAATTGAAAGGTATTTCAGTTATCTCTACAAAGTATACATTGATATCACCGGGCCACTTTTGTCTTCATTCAGTAGATTTATCATCTACATAATGTATCAATTCTGTATGTCTTTCATGACTTTACTTTTCAATCATTTATTGCTATCACCTTTAACTTCAAAACACAACACCTAGGGAACCAGCTGAATTACTCTCTTACATTTTCTCTACTATTGATGTTTGTGATGTTTGTACCCATCAGTATGACTTGTTTGTGTGTTAAAAGTCTAAATCCAAACTAATCTCTTTAAAGAACCTGAAGTACCAAAGAAGTCAGTCCCAGGAAAAGTACCCAAGCCTGTTGCAATGAAAGAAGTAGCCCCAAAAGAGAAAGGTACTTGACCTATTGAGAGACCTTGCATGAAATTCATGTTCACTACCAATAGTTCATTAATTTATTATTTGATGTATTGATACGAGCAGATGGCAATCATTTTAATATCTACCAACATAAATACACCATGTATATTTAAATGCAAAGTTTGGTAAGCAGGGGAATGAGGGTTGAAAAATTCATCCTTATTCATTATTATATATTAAGTGGCCAACTATTTATTTTCCATCACCCTGTATTGAATGGTTTACACTATGAATGTCTAACAGAAACAACTAATATCTTTGAAGAAGCTGATGTGCCAAAAAACGTTTTCCACCAAATTCCCTGAGCTGGTTCCCAACAAAGGATTTCCAAAACTAAAAAGTACTTAATTTCATCATTACAATATCACCATCTCTGCATCATACAACATCCCATAAAACATGTTTGTATATTGCTGTGTTCTTGTCCTATTTTACTGTGTTCTAAACTGTGTTCCTAAATTAGATGTTTATTTCAATTATCTTTATGTGGTCTTTCTGTTCACTCTTTTATTAATTTTATGTTCGATCAGTTTATGTTTCATATTCTCACCTAACAACAAAATGTAGGTCAAAGAGTGCACCATATTTTCACAACATGTCCTTATGTTTAAAAATATAAAGTAGCATAAGCAGGGTGAGAAGATTTGCTGTATGTGTCTCTTCTGGTTCTTCAAAATGAGCATTGCTTGCAGATGATTTGCTTTCAATCACTTGTTATACTATGCACATTGGCAGTATCAGAACATGTGTTTTGAAACCTGAATCCACTGTTGAAGCAGACAGCAAATCACTGAATTATGTGCAGAAGTCACCTCCATCCCTCTTTTGACTTCTCTGCTTATGTTAGGAAAAGCATCAGATAGCTTGCACTTTGTCTTCTTTTTCTGGGAAGAACAAGTACAATTAAAGCTAACAGGGAAGTATGATGAGGCAGAAACTGAAGGTTCACACCATGCTTCAGTAATAATTGAAGAATTATGAAAATCCAAGTGTGAACGAAGCATAAGCCCATCTCTTCCATAAGCTCACATTTCTTATGTGTAGGGACCACATTTATGATGCTAAAATAAAACAAATCTATTTTAAAGAACCAGAAGCACCTAAGAAGATTACACCTGAGAAAAAAGTTGTATCTGTTCCAGTGGAAGAAGAAGCTCCCAAAGTGAAAGGTATACTACCTCTTTCCTAGTAGCTTTACAATTACTTCATTACATCTGTACAATGTTGACTATTGCATCAATGTGTTTTCAAGAAAGATAAGCTTGATCTTTTCCTTGTTTATATCGTTCTCCATTTTGTGTATGTCTAATTGTTTTGTGTTGTGTAACTAACAAACAATAATATCTTTAAAGTGCCTGAAATACCTAAAAAAGCTGACTATGAGAAAAAAGTACTCATTCCTGTTCCTACAGAAGAGGAAGTGCCACCAGCAAAAGGTACTTGATAGTCCTGTAATTTCATTATGAAAATATGTTTGTTCTGAGGTTATGATGCCACTGAACTGTTTTCAAATCCTAAAAAGAAAATGTTATTTTTAAAGTGGCAGAGAAGCCCAGGAAGGCTGTTCTGGAAGACACAGTTCCTCCCACTCTTCCTACAAAGGAAGAAGTTGCACCAAAGAAAGGTACATGCATCTCTGAAGGCATTTTTCTAAAAGATGTTTTCATCCCTAAGACTAACACCTTTAAGGTCTGGTTGTGTTTGGTTGCACCTGATTGCCATGTGCTTTTTGGTGCAACAAACCTGTGTATCTTATAACATTTGAAATTATAACTGCCTTCATTTTCATGGTCAATCAGAAGGCATTGCTCTACTCCCTATATTGTGCTTGATGGTTTCTCATAATATTGACGGGAGAACCATTCAATAACATTAGTAATAAGTATTCCAGGCTAGTTAACTTATATTTCATCTCTACCAATTCTCTACAATATCTCTACAAATGGAGATCAACAGTCTATATTTGTCTTCATTCAGTAGTTTATTCATGTAAATGGTGTAATCATTCTGTATGGCTTTCATGTTTATATGCCTGTCCTTTGTCTTTTGTTCGCTAAAATCATCTTTAACTTCAAAATAGCCCATTCGGGTGGAGAGACTTCTTTAATGACAGTCTTACGTTCCCCCCACTAATTTTACATATGTATGATATGTGTGTTGCCTAGTAATGTAATGTGGTGTATGCTAAATGTCTAAATCAAAACTAATCTCTTTAAAGAACCTGAACTGCCCAAGAAGGTGGTCCCAGGAAAAGCACCTACTTCTGTTGCTAAGAAAGAAGTAGCTCTAGAAGAAAAAGGTATTTGAGCTATTTAGAGACCTTGTGTTAATTGCACCTGCTCTACTAACTAATATATGAGTTTATCAGATGTATTGATATGAGCAGATGCCAATAATTGTAATATCTAAAACCATAAATACATAATGCATCTTAAAGGCAATGTTATATAACTGGGAAATGTGGGATGAAAAATCATGCATGTTCAATATTGCGTTTGAGTGTCCAACTATTTGTTCCCATCGCCAACTATTGTATTGCTTGCACTATAAATAACTGGCTAAGAAAAACAACTAATATCTTTAAAGAACCTGAAGTGCCATTGAAGAAGATTCCTGAAAAAGTACCACAGTTGGTTCCCAAGAAAGATGTTTCAAAATTCCAAGGTATTTCAATTCATCCTTGGTCTGTCACCATCACTTCATCATATACCAACCCCTAAAGCATTTATTTTTTAAATATAAGCATTGTTTTGTTGAACACCTTCTTTTATTGTTTTTTTAACACAATGTGTCTTAGGTGAAAGATTTTTCAGTTACCTGTTTGTGCTCTTTCTGTTCACTCTTTTGTTAATTCAATGTCAGATCTGTTTATGTTTCATCTTTTTCATCTATCTTCAACATTTCCTTAACAACATAATAGAGAATGTGCAACACTTTTACTACAAGCCCTTAGGTGTACAAATCTAAAGCAGCACATCAAGGCTGACAGATTGTGATGTATGTGTCTCCTCTTGTACAGCTGAATGGACTTGATTGGCTTGAACAAGCTTTGATTTCAATCACTTGTGATAGATATATAACAAACTCCTTTCAGATGTATATCACACTACCAAGTAATTCTAATTGTGATGTGTTCATATGATATACAGCCATAAGCTTGGTTACAAATATATTTCCTGTATAGCACTATACACATTAGTAGTATCAGAACATGTGTTATAAGCTTAAATTTGTGGATGAAATAGGTAGGACATGTGTACACAATTTGTAGTCCCCTCTAATCTGTCTTAATTTCCAAGCAACATTTAGAATAATTATCAAATACTGCAAACTAGCTTGTACTTTCCTTTCAATGACTTGTGATAGATAAGTAGTAGAAAGTCCTTTCCCTGCTGCACCAATTTAGACAGTCCCAGACTCCAGAGACCCCAGTGGCTGCCTTACACGCCCCAAGCGCCACACAACCTCACACCGCACAGGCTCCCGAGATAGGAGACCCCCCTCCACAACCCTCCGCGGTCCCCTTGGATGCATCGGGTCTGGCCCCCCCTGTGGGGACGCTCCACAGCAACCCATAGCAGCCCGCATACACACTCCCTCCTAGGCGAATGGTAGCTGCATGATGGAGTAGGCAATAGCGGTCTCATAGTATACGCCTCACCCCAATGCTAAGCACCCCATGGCACCCCCCCAGTTCAGTTCTCCCCCCTAGTTTTTCTTTTACTGGCACAGACCTGCTACACCGCAGACCGCATTCACGCCAACCACGATGTAAATGTAATGATGCAATCACTGATGGTCTACACCACTGCGTATATGTTGCAGACATTGATGTGAAACATGATAAATGTACGTCTATATAACTAAATGCCAATAAAAAGAATTTTCAAAAAAATAGTAGAAAGTCCTTTCAAATTTGTTACATTACCAAGCAATTCTAATTCTGCTGTCCACTCTACATATAATACACAATCATGAACATTTTATCTGATATAACACTGTACACATTATCAGCATCAGAGCATGTTTTTAAACCCCAAGCCACAGGTGAAACAGACAGCAGGTGTGGGCATGCTTCGTAGGAGCCCCTTTTTATTTCCAGGCTTATGTTACAAAAAGCATAAGACAATGTAAAATCGCTTGTGCTTTGTTTGCACTGCTCACCAGTATCTCTCAGGACAAAGACAAGGAGCTCTGATTAAATAAAAAAGACTGGGGATTTTTATGATAGCAGAGTGAGTCTGTGTTGTCATGGCATGCTAGTACTGACATTATTATGGCCAAATAGTTTTTTGTCAGTTTTATAAACATAATGGAAATACCAGCTAAACATAGAATGAGCTTCTATTACTTTTTCTGGGAAAAGCAAGCATAGCCAAAGCTAAAAAGTCGAATATGATGAGGCAGTAAGTGATGGTTTGAAACATGCTTTAACAAAAATTGAAGAATATTGACATGCAAGTGTGAACTAAAAGTAAGCACATAATTTCCATAAACTTACATTTGTCATGTGGCAGGAGCACATTTATCGATCTAAAACAAAACTAATATCTTTTAAAGAACCAGAAGTGCCTAAGAAGATTACACCTGAGAAAAAAGCTATACCTGTTCCAGTGAGTGAAGAGCCTCCAGAAGGGAAAGGTACATCACCTTCTTCCTAGAAGTTTTACAATTACTTTATTATATCTCCACATTGCTAAGTATTGCACCAATGAGACTTCAAGAAATATAAGCTTGATCTCTTTCCTTGTCTATGTATGTCTTTCTCTGCTTTGTATTATGTCTAATTTTTGGTGTTGTTTTACTAAAAAAAAAAACATAATATCTTTAAAGTGCTTGAAGTGCCTAGAAAAGTGCACCGTGAGGAAAAGGTTCACACCCCTGTTCCTACAAAAGAGGAAACTACACCAGCAAGAGGTACACTTATTCATCATACTACTCAAATAAAATTTTGAAACTACTTTATTTTGAGGTTATGATCCCACTGAATCATTTTCAAAATCTTAAAATGAAAATATTATTTTTAAAGTGACAGAGGAGCCCAAGAAAGCTCTTCGGGAAGAAAGAGCTCCTCCTAAAAAGGAAGAAGTTGAACCAAAGAAAGGTACATCACTCTCTGAAGGCATTTTTCTAAATGTCTTTTTCTGTCTTAGAAGTAAAATATTTAAAGCTTAATTCAGTTTCATTTGACCTCTTTGTGATGTGTTTTGGCACAATAAAACCTGTGTACCTCATAACACTTAAAAGTTCAACTTTGTGGGCAGTGGCAGTTTGAAGGTACTGATAGATTACAGATATTATGATTGATGGTTTCACATTACATTTCTAATAATTATTCAAGGATAGCTTACTTTATAAGTTATAGCTACAAAGTATACTTTCAGATCAGCAGTTTTTATTCCTTAGATTAATCATCAACATGATGCATTAATCCTGTGTGTCTTTCTTGTTCCTATACCTGTGCTTTGGCAGTCATTTGCTAATTTTCATCTATAACTTCAAAAAATACAGTATCTGTGGAAAATACCTGAATTGCAGTCTTACTTTTCTCAGACTAATTTCACTTGTGTGTGGCATGTATGCTGTGCCCATCGATGTAATGTGTTCTATGTGCAATGTCTAAATCAAAACTAATCTCTTCAAAGAATTGGAACTGCCCAAGAAGGTGGTACCAGGAAAAGCACCCACTTCTGTTGCTAAGAAAGAAGTAGTCCTAAAAGAGGAAGGTAATTGAGCTATTCAGAGACCTTGCATGAAATGCAACTTTGCTACCAACTAAACAGGGGAAGGAGGTTGAAAAATTCATACATTTTCAATGTTATATAGGAGTGTCCACTTATTTTTCCCTTCACATTGTATTGTACTGTTTGCACTCTGTCTGGCTAACAAAAATAACTAATATCTTTAAAGAACTTGTTTTGGATATATAGTAGGAACTTATTTTAAATGTGTGTTATGCCACAAAGCAATTCTAATTGTAATGTGTTCGAATGATATACAGTCATAAGCTTGGTTATAAGTACCTTTTCCTACAAAGCACTATACGCTTTGGTAATATCAAAACATGTTTTTAAACCCCAGTCCACTGCTGGATCAAACAGCAAGTGTGTGCATGATTTGTAGGAGCCCTTTAGGAAAAAAATCAGATAGTGCAAACTAGCTTGTTTTTTGTTTACGCTGTTAACCAGTTTATCTCAGGGAGGGAAGAAGACAAGGAGCAGTGTTAAAATGAAAAACAGCTGCAGATAGATTGTTATGGCAACAGAGTGAAGACTGATTTATCATGTCATGCTGACATTACGATGTACAGATAGTTTCTGTCAGCTTTAGAAATATAATGAAAACATCAGTCATTAAGATAAAAAGCCAGTGAACTTCTAATGCTTTCACAGGGAAAATGAGCACAGTCAAAGCTAACAAGTCAAATATAATCAGTCAGTACCTGAGAGTTCAATATATTATTTTAGAAGAATTGAGGAACTATGGCCTGCAAGTGCAAGTGTGCACTAAACAAAACTACGTCATTTCCATAAGCTCATATGTGTCAAGCGGGGGAGCACGTTCATTACTCTAAATCAAAACTAATATCTTTTAAAGAACCAGAGGTGCCCAAGATTACACCTCAGAAAAAGGCTGTACCAGATCCAGAGAGAGAAGAAGTTTTAGAAGTGAAAGGTATACCACCTCCTTCCTAGAAGCTTTACACTTACTTTATTACATCTCTACCTTGTTGTGGATTGCACTAATAAAACTTTAGGAAAGTCTATGTCTTGCTACACTTTGTATTAAGTCTCATTGTTTAGTGTGTTGTGTAATTAAAAACCTTTAACATCTTTAAAGTGCCTAAAGTGCCTAGGAAAGCGGACCAGGAGGAAAAAATTCACGTTCCTGTTACTACGAAAGAAGAAACCTCACTATCAAGAGGTACACTCATTCTTTTAATAGTCCTGAAATTAACTTTTGAATATGTACAGTTCCTTCTGAGGTTATGATTCCTCTGAACCATTTTAAAAATCCTAAAAAGAAAATGTTATTTTTAAAGTGACAGAGGAGCCCATGAAAGCTGTTCTGGAAGAAAAAGCCACTTCTAGAAAGAAAGAAGTTGAACTGAAGAAAGGTACATGCATCTCCAACAGCAGTTTTCAAAAGACCATCTTTTTCTTCATTAACACTAACTTCTTTAAAGTTTAATTGTGTTTCATTGTACTGTTCATCAAGTGTTTTTTGGCACAATAACACCTATATATCTCATAACGTTCAAAAGTACATCTGCATTCATTGTCATGGTCAATTAGAAGGAACTGACCTACTACCCCTATTGTGGTTGATGGTTTCTCATGTATTTACAGGGGTACTATACAATTTCATTTATAATAATTATTCTAGGATAGTTAACTTTATATTTTGTCTCTACGAAGTATCCCCTGAGATCAGCAGTCTATATTTTTCTTCATTCAGTAGATTATTCATTTAAATTATGTAATCATTCTGTCCCTTGGCTATCATTTGCCAATATCATCTCTAACTTAAAAACACAATATCGTGATGGGTACTACTTAAATGACAGTCTTATATTTCCCCTACTAATGTCACATGTGTGAGATATGTATGCTGCGTGTATTGTGCCCATTGGTGTAAAAATGTTTTGTTAAATGTCTAACTCCAAACTAACCTCTTTAAAGAACCGGGAGTACCTAAGAAGACGGTCCCAGGAAAAGCACCCACTTCTGTTGCTCAGAAAGGCGTATCCCTAAAAGAGAAAGGTACTTTAACTAATCAGAGACCTTGCATGACATGCGCCTCTGTTGCCAATTAATTTATTATCAGATATGAGCAGATGCCGATCATTGTAATATCTACAAACAAAACTACATAATGTAGCTTAAAGGCAACATTCTATAAACAGGGGAAGGAGGGTTGAAATTTCCAACATTTTAAATATTATATTGTGTTTGAGTGTCCGCCTATTTTCCCATCACCTAGTATTTTACTGATTGCACCATGAATGTCTCACTAACAAAAACAACTAATATCTTTAAAGAGTCTGAAGTGCCAAAAAAGGCAATTCCACAAAAAGCACCCATGTTTGTTCAAAAGAAAGAGGTCCCAACATTCACAGGTACTTACATTCATCATTGCAATGTCACCATAACTCCATTATACACCAATGCCTAGAGCATTTATTTTTGTGTATACATGTGGTTTTGAACACCTTATTTTAATGTGGTTTTAACAAAATGTACACCCACTCTTTTTTGTAAGTTTACGTTTGTTCTGGAATTCACAAAATTGCATTTTAATAGTACATTTATGAGAACGGAGACTCCACACTCAGGGTGGAGAACTCCGTACTGAAAAAAGATAGTCTTGTTTTATCTTTTTATGTGTGGAGTGCTCCGCCCCAAATGTGCAGTCTCTGCACTCGTATACTTACTATTTATATGCAGTTTTGTGAATTCCAAAACAAACAAACTTACACAAACATGTAAGTTTACTTTTGTGAATCAGGCCTTGGGTTTCTTAGATTAATGTTTTCAATTACTTGTATGTGGTGTTTCTGTTTACTCTTGTAAATGTTATGTAAGATCTGTTTATGTGTCATATTTCTCATCTATTTATAACATTTGCTTAACCACATTAAAGACAATGTGCCATACTTTTACTACCTGTCCTTATATACCCTTAGGATGAGAGCATTCTCTGTATTTGCCTCCTCTTGAACTGTCAAATTAACTTAATTGGCTTGCAGAAGCTTTTCCTTCATTCACTTGTGATTGATATATATTAGGAACTTTTTTTAAATTAGTATTATGCGATCAAGCTATTGTAATTGTGACAGAGGAGCCCAGGAAAGCTGTTCTGAAAGAAAAAGCTCCTCCCACTCCTCCTAAAAAGGATGAAGTTGAACAGAAGAAAGGTACATGCATCTCTGAACGCAATTGTTGAACATCTTTTTCTTCCCGAACAATATCATCATTAAGGTTTAATTGTGTTTCATTGCACTTGTTCATGTGCTTTTTGACACAATAAAACCTGTGTCTCTGTTAAAATTTATAAGTACAACTACCTTCACTGTCATGGGCAGTTAAAATGTATTGGTCTACTACCTGTATTGTGGTTGATGGTTTATCGCCTTTTGATTGGGGCACCATTCTATTACATTTGTAATAATTATTCAAGATAGTTAACTTTATATTTTATCTCTACAAAGTATGCCTGGAGATCAGAAGCCTATGTGTGTCTTTCATGTTTCTACGCCTGTCCTGTCACTATCATCTGGAAAATATGATCTTTAACTTCAAAACACAGAATCTGGGGGGGCTACTGGACTTACATATCCCCACTAATATCACATGTGTAAGATATGTATGCTGTGTATGCTGTGCCCATTAGTATAACATGTTTTTTGTTAAATGTCTAAATCCAAACTAATCTCTTTGAAGAACCTGAAGTGCCAAAGAAGGCGGTCGCAGGAAAAGCACCCACTTCTGTTGCTAAGAAAGAAGTGGCCCTAAAAGAGAAAGGTACTTGAACTATTCAGAGACATTGCATAAAATGCGCTTTTACTACCAACTGATTTATTGATTTATTATCGGATGTATGGATATGAGCAGGTGCCAATCATTGTAATATCTACAAACATACCTACATAATATATCCTAAAGGCAAGGTTCTGTAAAAAGGGGAAGGAGGGTTGAAAGGTTACAACATTTTCAATATTGTGTCTGAGTGTGCATTTATTTTCCCATCACCTTGTATTGTACTGTTTGCACTATGAATGTCTGGCTAACAAAAACAACTAATATCTTTAAAGATCCTGAAGTGCTCAAAAAGACAATTCCACAAAAAGTACCTGAGTTGGTTCCAAAGAAAGAAGTTCCAAAATTCAAAGGTACTTCCACTCGTCATTATAATGTCACCATCACTCCATTATACACCAACGGTTTTAACACTGTTTCTTAGATGAATGTTGTTTCTATTACTTGTATGTGGTGTTTCTGTTCACTCTTTTGTTAATGTTATGTCAGATTTGTGTGTCATATTCCTTTCTATTAACAAAATGTGCATAACCACCTCAAAGAGAATGTGCCATACCTTCCCTACATGTCTATAAGTACCCTTAGGCTAAGAGGATTTGCTGTATTTGCCTCCTCTTGTGCTGCCAAATGAATGTACTTGACTTGCTTTCAATCACTTGTGATGGATATATAATAATAACACCTATTAAATTTATGTTACGCTACCAAGCAATTCTGATTGTGACGTGTCCATATGATATACAATCATAAGCATTCTCTTAGAAAAAGCATCAAATAGTGCAAACTAGCTTGTTCTTTGTTTACACTATTCACCAATTTCTCTTAAAAAGAAGATAGGAGCACTGTTAAAATAAAACTGAGGATTCATATAATAGCATAGCAAAAGCCAGTGAAATTATAATGCTTTTTTCTGGGAAGAACAAGCACAGCCAAAGCTAGCACGTAAAATATAATGAGACAATAGCTGAGGATTCACAATATTCTTTAATAAGACTTGAGGAACTATGACCTGCAAATGCAAGTGTGGACTAAACATAACCACATCATTTCTATAAGCTCATATTTGTCATGTGGTGGGAGCACTTTCATCACTCTAAAACAAAACTAATATCTTTTAAAGAACCAGAGGTGCTCAAGATTACACCTCAGAAAAAAGCTGTACCTGTTCCAGTGGGAGAAGACGTTCCAGAAGTGAAAGGTAGACCAACTCCTTTCTAGAAGCTTTACAATTTCTTTATTACATCTCCACCTTGTTATGTATTGCACTCATGCAACTTCAAGAAAGTCCATGTCTTTATCCGCATTGTATTATGTCTCATTGTTTTGTGTGGTGTCTAACTAAAAACCCATAATATCTTTAAAGTGCATGAAGTGCCTAAGAAAGCCGACCATGAGGAAAAAAAACAACACATTCCTGGTACTACAGAAGAAGAAGACCCACAAGCAAGAGGTACACTCATTCTTGATGGTGCTGAAATTCCCTTTCAAATATATATAGGTTATGATGCCACTTAACAGTTTTCAAAATCCTAAAAAGAAAATGTTATTTTTAATGCAACAGTGGAGTTCAAGAAAGCTGTTCTGGAAGAAAACGTTCCTCTCTCAGCTCCTAAAAAAGAAGTTGAACCGAAGAAAGGTACATGCATCGCTGGAGGCATTTTTCAAAACAACATCTTTTTCATCCTTAACACTAACATCTTTAATGTGTAATTGTGTTTCCGTGTACCTTTTTATCATGCGCTTTTTGGCACAATAAAACCTGTGTATCTCGTAACATTTAAAAGTACAACTGACTTCAAGTGTCATGGGTAATTAGAATGTAATGTGGTTTATGGTTTCTCATATATTATCTTGGGCACTATTCAATTACATTTGTAAATCATTATTCTAGGATAGTTAACTCTATATTTGATCTCTACAAAGTATGCATTGAGATGAGCAGTCTATATTTGTCTTAATTCAGTAGATTATTAATTTATATTATGCAAAAATTCTGTAGGTCTTTCATGTTTCCATGCCTGTCACTTGGTCATTATTTGGTAATATCGTCTTTAACTCCAAAATGCAAGATCGGGGCGTACTACTTGAGCAACAGTCCTATTTTCCCCATTAATTTCACATGTATAAGATATGTGTGCTATGTTGTATCCTTTGGATTAACATGTTTTCCGTCACATGTCTAAATCCAAACTAATTCCTTTAAAGAATCTGAAGTACCTAAGAAAGTGGATCCTGGAAAAGCACACACTTCTGTTGTTCAAAGAGACATAGCCCTAGAAGAGAAAGGTACTTGAACTATTCAGAGACCTCACATGAAATGCACCTTCACTACCAAGAAATATATTAATTTATTATCGGACGCATTGATATGAGCAGATACCAATCATTGTAATACTTACAAACATAACTACATAATTTATCTTTACTGGCAGCTTTCTGTAAACAGGGAAATGGGCATTGAAGAAACATATATTCAATAATACATTGTGTTTAAGTGTTCATCTAGTTATTTATTCCTCTCATGACCTTGTATTGTATTGTATTGTATTGTACTGTATTATATTGTGTTGTATTGTATTGTTTGCACTATGAATGTGTGTCTAACAAAAAACTAATATCTTTTAAGAAGCTGATGCACCAAAAATGACTATTCCGCAAAAAGCACCTCAACTGGTTCCTACGAAAGAAGTTTCAAAATTAAAAGGTACATCATTTCATCGTTATGGCATAATCACTTCATCACATACCATCCTACACAGTATTTGTTTTTGTCTATTCGTGTAGTTTTGTCGAACATCTTTTTTGTGTGTATTTTATACTGTATTCCTAGGATGGACGTTTATTCAGTTACCTGTTTTTGGTCTTTCTGCTCACTCTTTTGTTAATTCTGTGTCAGATCAGTTTATGTTTCACATTCCTAATTTATTAACAATATTTAATTAACCTTGTCAAAGAGAATACACCATATTTTCACAACATGTCCTAACAAGGTTTAAAAATCCTATGCTGAGGGAATTTGTTGTAGTTGCATTTTACGGTACTACCAAATGTACCTGATGTGCTTTCTGAGGCCTTCCTTACAATCGCTTATGGTAGATAAGTAGTAGAAACTCCTTTCTAATTTATGTTACATTACCAAGCAATTCTAATTGTGATGTTTATGATAAACAATCATACAAATGTTATCCTATATAGCACAGTACATATTGGCAGCATCAGGACATGGTTTTTAAACCTCAATCCACTGGTGAAACAGACAGCAAGTGTGGGTATGATTTGTAGGAGCCCCCTCTATCCTATTTAAGTTTCCAGGCTTGTGTTAGAAAAGGCATCAAATAATGTTAAATTGTTTGTGCTTTGTTTACACAGCTCGCCAGTATGGCTCAATAAGAAGGCAAGGGGCAATGTCAAAATAAAAAAAAATGGGGATTGTTATGATAGCAGAGTAAGACTCAATTGTCATACCATGCTAGCACTGAGGTCACTATGCCCCAATAGCTTATGCCAGTGTTCAAAATATCATGAAAATACCAGCTGTCCCAGTCTTTCAGATAAAAAGCAAGTTATTTTATCATGCTTTCCCTGGTTAGAAATAGCAGAGCCAAAGCTAAGAAGTGAAATATGATGAGCTCGTAACTGAGGGTTCAAAGTATGCTTTAATATAAATTGATGAGCAATGACATGCAAGTGCAAGCATGAACTGAACAAAGCACATTATTTCCATAAGCTCATATTTGTGATGCAGCAGGAGAATGTTTATCACTCTAAAACAAAACTAATATCTTTTAAAGAAGAAGAAGTGCCCAAGAAGATTATACCTAAGAAAAAAACTGTACCTGTCCCAGTGGAAGTAGAAGTTCCAGAAGTGAAAGGTACACAACCTCCTTTCTAGAAGCTTTATAATATCTTTGTTGCATGTCCATTTTTCTATGTATTGTACCACTAAGACTTCAAGAAAGAAACAATTGATCTTTTCACTTGTCTATGTCTTTCTCCACTTTGTATTATGTTTCACTGCTTTCTGTTTTGTGTAACTAAAACCCATAATATCTTTAAAGTGTCTGGAGTGCCCAGGAAAGTCGATCATGAGGAAAAAGTATACATTCCTGTACCTACAGAAGAAGTCCCACCAGCAAGAGGTACATTCCTTCTTGATAGTCCTCAAATTTAATTTTGAAGACATACACTTTTATTCTTAGGCTATGATGCCACTGAACTGTTTTCGAAATCCTAAAAAAATGAAATGCTATTTTTAATGTGACAGAGGAGCCCAAGAAAGCTGGTCTGGAAGAAAAAGCTCCTCTAGCTCCTCCTCAGAAGGAAGAAGTTGAACCAAAGAAAGGTACATCCATCTCTGAAGGCTCTTTCTAAAGGATGTCTTATTCTTCTTTAACATTAACATCTTTAAGTTTTAATTTGGTTTCATTGTACCTATTGTTATGTTCTTTTTCGCGCAGTAAAACGTGTACCTAAAAACATTAACAAGTATTAATGCCTTCATGGCCATGGGCAGTTCGAACATATTGTGGTTATTGATTTCTCCTATAGTGATTGGGGCACCATTCAATTACATTTGTAATAATTCTTGAAGGATAGTTAATATTGCAGTAAGTCTGGTATGTTCATAAAATACAGGGGAACAATAAATAATAGATAGTGACTGACTGGGATGTGAGGAAAGATGAGCGAATACATGGAGAATCAAAGTTAATGTATAAATCACTAATTTGAGATACGGTGAGACTCTATGGTCTCAAATGTCTGAGAAGTGAGCAGTGCATCTTGGTATATAGAGTCAATTTTATATAGCATAGTCAATTAAAAGGAAGGAGTATGGCACCAAAAATGACCCAACTGGTTGAGAATATGTTGACTGTGAGAGCATTTGCTGATATTTGTCATTTTTAAACCAGGGTGGGTAATGATAAAGGAGTGGTAATGTGTACTTGTAATACAAGGCAACAAGTAAGCTTTAAGCAATGGGTCATGAAAAGACACGAGAAAATAAGGATAATCAACATACTAGTATTAGTATCTGTTTGTAGATTAGAGCAAACCTCCACCCTTCCAACTTTAAAAGATTAAGTTGCTCATTGCATCTTAAAACAAGAGTCAGTCGAATGGGAAGCAGAAGGTATGAGATTATACAGCCAATGAGCAAAACTAGGGGAAAGGGCAATAAGTCATCATGACATTCCAAAATTGTCATGGATTGGTGGCAACAGTGTGACAGCACTAATAATGGATGCAGATGGTGTTTCTCAAGGGGCACATTTTAGGAGTATTTTGAAAATAATGTATTTTCTGCAGCTCCCAATGATGTTGGAAAAACAAGCCTTTTTGTATAGTTTATTTGGAAACATTTAAACACCTTTTGAATTTGGTAGCAGCAACATGACTGTTTACAATTCTTTAGAGTGCACCAGTTTGGTCAGCTAAACAAAGATGATGAGGCTATAAGTATGTGCCATGGAATTCAAACAAACGTTGCCGATATCCCATCTACCATATTGCTTGTACCAAAGGCTCAAATACACTTGTAATAAGGTGGATGGGATACCTGTCACATTTGTGACAGAGTATTCTGTCAGTGCAACTCTAAGGAAAGACCATGATTCTTAAAGCGTTTCTTCCAGCACAAATATAATTTTTTTTTAATGGTGCTGGCAGATTTCATGATGATCCATTATTTAATTTGTATTATCCCATGATCATGTTAGAAACTATTAATGATTAATGATTGCTATCAATAAGTTACTTCTTAGCATAAATTACACAAGTTTTACTGTGATTGTTCACAATGTCTGTGTTTCATATTATATTTTTGTCCATTTTTACTTAAATGTTATGTGTCATCATGACTACTTATTTGTTCTGTTCTGTACACCCGAATACTGGCTTGTTTGAGAAGATAAAGTGTACATTTCGGCTTGTATTTTGAAGAGTTATTGATTTGTCTAACAGCTTACCCCTTTCTAGTATACACTATAATACACTCATGTTCCCTATATCTGCTAATATGTGTCATTTCCATGTTATTTTTTACAGGATTTATTTTTGTTTACATTTTGTGAATCTTTCTTTAAAAATAGGGAGATGTGATGCTTTTTATTAAAAGAATTTGAATCTGAAATAGTTAATTAATCCCTCCACCTGACTTAATTCAGTCAGATGCATAAAATTGACAATTCTAAAGCCTTTACATCTTATAAAAATCATACGATGCCACAATATTGTAAATCATGGGGTCCTCTTGTTGCATATTGAGTGCTTTTCTGCTATCATGGCTTGTATCGTGCAGCACTTTGACCTGGTGCTATCAGGCAGCTATTATGCAGTTTGCAGTTCCTTACAAAAAGCCATAAATAAATGTTATAGCAACTTTTGGCAATACGATAGGACAGCATCTGGTACTTTTTCATGTGGGTCCTCCAGGTCTCCATCAAGTGGACACCATTAAATGCCTGCAACTTGCATCTGTGCATACTATTCCATAAGAATGCATGTTTTTTCCCTCATTTCCACAATGTTTTATTTGTAAATTGGAGACCAGTGTGTTTTATGTTGTCATTGATTTAAAATAGCTCATAGTAAAATGCTCATACGTCTTTTAGACTCACTTGTATTTATCTCTCTGTTTAAAGCGTATTCTTGTTTATGTTGAATATTTGCATCAAATATTACCAGCGTGATTTTTAAGTAACTCTTTTATGTACACATGTATGTTATCATGCTAGCTATTTAATAATATTCTTAAAAAAGAACACAATCCAAGCTTGATGTGTGAAAGCTACCTATAAATGGACAAGATCTCTTTAGTAAGTGCTGGCAATTGATATCCCTTCACCATCTCCAAGAGCTGCCTTGAAAATCGGCTACAGTATAATTTGCTAGAGTTCTGAGAGTCCATGCTGAGAAGAGTTCTCCCACTAACTTGTATGCGAGTGGATGGTGCTACTTATGTGCATTGGGTTGTTTGCTGACAGAATGAAAACAGGGTCACAACAGATAACAGATTCTCTTCCTTCTTCCTTCAATGCTCCATTGTAAAAGCTATGGAAGGAATGTTCGCTATGTACATTTATTTTGTTTAGTTAGGAAACCTGATAGTCAAATTGCATAGTATTTGTGTAATATCACTTTGCACTCACCTCTTAAACCCTTCTTAGGAAAGTCGATCAGTTACTCCTGCTTTCAAAGTCATCTACAATATTAGTATTCAGGCTATTATATTTAATTAAAAGTCCATTGTCTTCTTTAAAGCTCCTGAGCCTAAAAAGAAGGTTACACCTGAAAAACCTGCCCTTGTTTCTGTTCCAACAAAAGTGGAAGTCACACCAGCCATAGGTACAGTAAACTTAGAAGCTACATTTAAGTACACGAGGTCTGGCATGTCTGTAGTGGAACTCTTCTTACATAGTTATATCAATAGACTTTATGCAATATTTGTGCAAGCATAAATATTTGTGTGTTTTATGTTTGTATAGATGTATTTAAGACTAGACATTTGTTGGTATATAGGTATGACTACAGATTTTCCATTTTTTGGCCACATTTAAATATATATTCCATGTTAGACTGTTGTTTTTGGAATTCTGGGACATTGCTGGTAGTTGCAAAACTGCTTAATACAAACTTGGAAGACATTTTGTGCATGTTATCTTGAATTAGATAGTCTAATACTTATCCCACTTCTATGCTGTTTAATTTTGCAGCTGGATAAATAAAATGTGAGTAAATTTCATGCACAAAATGCTGCTTCATTTGCAATGTAGACTAGCGATGGAAAAACATAATGTAAGAGTATTTTAATAAGCTGTGTGTTTACGTTCCACCAATTTAGATATACTGGGATAAATTAACAGAACTTTTTGCACAACTAAATGCAACTTGTGTTTGAAAAAGGTGATATCTACAGATGCAGGAGGCAGATTCTAATTCACTGAAACAGAATCTGCTGACACAAAAGGCTGCAGAAGTTGTGAAAACTGGATATGAAAAACATCTCCTTAGTCTCTGGGAGGGTATGGGAAATTCTCTTATAGTAAAAGGTGCACTTAAAGCCTAACTAAACACTAAATGATTTCCCACAGGCTATACAATTAGAGATTTATGATTGGGAGCACAGTCAGATATGTATAATTCTCTTAGATTGAGGTGTGTAGACATACGGATTTTCTGATTCCCATCAAAATATAACTTAATGAAAATGAAGACATAACACTAAGATTTCTAATGACATCTCTGTAATCAACTCTTCTGTGATGTTGTTATAATATTTTGTTCAAGAATGTTCAGTTACTTGTCTGGATGCATGTTGACTCATTTGTTGTTTAGCCATGCAACTGTTTGGTCTAAAATGAAAATAATATCCTTTTAAGTGCCCGATGCTGAAAAGAAGGTCCCCCGCAGAACGATTCCTGAGGTTTCTCCTCCAACAAAAGAAGAAATTGTTCTTAAAAAAGGTAGAACAAATTGACATTTGATTACACTTATTTTAGCCTTTACAGGGAAACACTAATTAAATATGCCCTTGCAACAGTGACCAAAAGATTGGCACAATATGTGAAAAACGAAATTAAACCCTGATAATTTTTTCTGATTACCTGGTGAGCCATGAGAACCAAATCACTGCATCTCCTGGCCGCTAGATTCCCTTCTGACAACAGACTCTGGGGGTGATTTAGAATTTGGTAGAGAACTTCTGTAATCAAAGACTAAGCCTTCTGAAATGGGTAGAGTGAAAGCCTAATGGATAAGTCACCTATTCCAAAGCTGTAATCTGCTAGTCAATAAAGTAGCAATGTCTCAAGCACAGTTTGCTAACTGGTGTGCTGTGCACTACAGTATGTTGCGTGTTTTGTGATGTTGCTTTTACCATTATGCTGTCATACATTTTGTAAGCGTTTTGTGTTGTCTTATTTCCAATGTGTTCTTATTTTTATTTGAAAGTTCCAAGAGCTGCAAAGCAGCCTGAAGTTGAAGAACCTCCAGTAGAAAGGGTGCTTGAGAAAATTAAAAGAGATGAAGGTACCAGTTCTAATATAAACAGCAACCTCCAGCTGATATTTATTATAACATATTAACCAAAATTAAGAATTTCGCTTAATGCTCAGAATCATAAGAAAAGGTTAAATATGGAGAAATGTAGGTTGAGCTTTGTATTTTCTTGTTTTATACGTAGAAATCAGAATGACATACACTGCTCACAAATGACATTAAACAATTGCAACGCTTGTTTCTGTTAAAATTACACTTTATATAAGTTAATTCATCAAGAGAAATAAATTTATGTGTAGACATCTACACAGTAAAATTAAAAGATATATATTTTAAAGCACCAGATATTCCCAAGAAGAGAGACCGTGGAACAGAAATATCACCTAAACCAACAGTTGTGAAAAAGGAGGAGATCAAACCAGCAGTAGAACCTGTGAAAGGTATATGTGAGTCCCCAGTGCAAGCAACCTAATCTTTCCAAATCCAGTTTGGCTTAGCAAATTAGAAAGCAGACCTATTTACCCACTAACATCTTTCTGTCATAAAAATCTTCTTTTTCATTTTCATAAGCAACTCTTTCTTTATCATCATAATGTCACTATGAAGTCATAAATCATCTTGGCATCTTAATGTGGCTGTATACCATCTTAACATAACCACCTCTTGCTAACTTATCAATGCTTTTTGCTTTATTCAGAAGCACACAACAGAGGCCTTTTAAAAAAAAACATTTACTTTTTCCAGGTTTTCTTCATCTTGCTGTAATGCCCTGTTGGTGACTGTTGTTATGTTATAAGTTGAAGGAATATGTTTCCTAACATTTCTATCAATCTTGTATTTAAAGTTCCTGCAGCTAAGCCAGAAACAGTGTCTCCACCTGCAGTTGAAGCAAAACCTGCAAAAGGTAGGATGTTTTTAATTACTTTTTTAATAATTGCAGATTTGTGTGTTTCATCTGATTTTACCTGGAAACGGTTACTCATTGTCAGAAGCTACCTAGCATGGTAAATCAAAATGAATGCCTACATCCAAGAATCAATAATACTGCACTTTTCTGTAGGTTTTTAGTGTTTTGAAAGATTTCCAGCATAAGTGTTCAAATAACTTTTTTAAGCATGTTAGTGGTCACTTAATTGCATGACAATTATTTAATTATATTTCAATGTTTCTATAGATGTTAAATCACCTAAAGCAGCTGAAGAACCGGCAGCTGTAACCGCCCCAGTGACAACTCCAGTCATTGGAAAGAAACAAGGTATGGCAATGGATTTGACTGTAAATGGTGAAATAACACACTACAATGCAATACATTCAGTATTGACATATTTTCTGTAGGAAAGTGCATTCATCAGTCAAGTCCATTTAGTTTGTGTCAGTGGTATTAGTGTTGACCTCTACTTGCATTCTTATTTGGTTGTTCCTTTGTATTCGAAAATCTTAAAACAGTACAGAAAAATCCGTTTTTTTTCATTTAGCTATTTTTTCTGGGTGTTCTTTGTGCAATACTTGTTTCATTATCGTGGTGATCCTCTTTATGTAAATTTGTTGTCATTTGGTTTGTACTATTCGTGAAATGCTTGTATCTATAGCTCAGTGTTCATGATGTAACATTGTTGTAACACGTGTTGTTGTAATGTCTGGTTATGTTCAATTAATGTTGTTCCAATTAGTTTAGTACTCTTTGTGCTATGTTGTTGCTTCATAGAGGTATTTATTGTAAAATAGTGCTGTCTCTAGTTTGGTGTTGTCAGTGAACTCCTTGTCAGAAGGGTAGCCTATTAATGTTCTTCTGTTAAGTCATAATATATTTTTATTGAGTGGTTTCTGTGTTTGGGCATACCAATGGTAATCTTAATCTCTTATTACTCTTACCAATCATATGTGAAATCTTTAAAGCTGCAGAAAAATCTGAAGCACCATCAATACAAAAGCAGAAAGGCAGACTTCCGCCATTGGGTGAAGGCAAGACAGAGATGCCTATGCTTAAGAAAGTAACAGCTACTCATGAAAAACATATAGAAGAGAAGGAAATTATCATTCGAGCATCTAAGAAAAGACTTAGTGAAAAAGAGGAACTCAAATTAAATGCTCTTTTGGATGTAACTGCAGACAAACCAAAGGAAAAATCAGCTGATCATAAAAAAGACGTTTCTGAAGTCATTGTGAAAGTACCAGAAAAACCTGCCATGTCTGAAGATCAGGATAGCAAAACTAAAGAACAACTAATAGAAAAGGCTGCGGGTTTTGCTGCCAAAAAAGATTTCCCAGTTCCTTCAGACAAAGAAAAGAGAGGCCCTGCTTTGCAGATTAAAGAGGCAGAAAAAAGCCCTGAGCAAGAAGAAAAGAAGATCCGCCTTGTGAGCAAAGATGAAACACAAAAATCAGTAGAGCCTTCAGAAATGAGTAAAACAATTCAGAAAGCAGTGAAAGAGCCAATAAAAGAGACAGTGGTTGCCATTAAGCAATTTGAAATTGCTACAGACTTAATACAGCCACCTGTGGAACTTAAAGAAGTTGCCCTTATTAAACCTTTAAAGCAAGATAAAACTCCTGCCAAAGCTCCTTCAGAACCGGTCCTTGTACCTGGGAAAGTAGAAAGACCTGCAGGAAAATTAATGAAAAAGGTTGCTGAGAAACCAAAGGAAAGTGAAAAAGATACACTGACAGTATTGAAAGAAGTGAGTCTTAAGAAGACCCCGGTAGATAGAGACAAGGCCATGCCCACAAGGAAAATGTCACCTAAAGTATCAAAGGATGAACAATTAGTAATTCCAGCTTTAAAGAAAGTTGTGAAACCTGATGTTGAAAAGCAGAAAACCCCTCTAATAGCTGAGGGAGAGAAGAGTCGTGGGCGTGTGGAAAGCGTACCGGAGGAAAAAATGCCAGGGCGAATTAGTAGAAGCAGTACACCAATCATAAAGCCCGCAACTGAAAGATCCCCTGAGAAGAAAGCCTCCCCTCAAAAGACTGCTGTGAGACTTCAGGTACCAAGCTCTCAGAAGATAACTAAAGTGCCCACGAGCCCAGAGGCAGAAGAGGAGCAAGAAGAGGAGGAAAGCTGGGAGCAGGAATTGGCAAGGTTGGCTGAACAAAGCAGAGATGCCTCAGAGGAGGAGGAAGAGGAAGAAGAGTATGAGGCACCACAAGAAGGCACAGTACAAACTCCAATAAAACCCAGCAGTAGACGAGGTGAGATGACTGGCCAGGAACCCGGTGCAGAGTGCACTCTCTTTCCACTATGATTTCCAAGATCATCTTCCATTTCACACTCATCTTCATTCTTGTGTTCAGCCTTGGTATGGCAGTACAAGCTATTATTTTTGGAGAAAGCTTGTTCCATCATCATCTCTGTGTTAATTCATCTGATGAATGTGGTATGAGCTGCAAACTAAATGCAACTCTGTCTCTTTGATTCCAAAGAAACATTAAGTGAATGGTATATGTGTGTGGTCAGTTGTCCGTCTGTAGCTTTCACTTTTCCATTTCTGGTCATTATCTTCTTTATTAAATTTTAGAATGTTAATTTCATTATTTCATTATTTCTTATCCACCAATCATCCACATTTGTCTATCAAGTCCATAGTGTAGTCATAAGACTGGGTTTTCTTCCACTAACATGAAGATGGGTTTTATATAACTTGTGTCATTGTGTTTTAAATATTGTTTTAATCATGCATGTTGTAATACTGTTTCCATTCCATAAAGTGTACTTAGTTTTAAGCATCTACAATATTGAATTTGTGCCTGCAATGTTTCTGACCTAGCACAGTATATATTACTTCTTAAAAGGTTAAATAGCAAAGGAACATTTTACGAATTACATTTTCAGTCCTACACTGTTTGGCAATAGCAAAATTTCATTAATAATTAGTGGTCAGTATATTAAAACAGTTATTAGTTTTATTGGCAACTAACACTCAAAGTTCATACCACAGAGGATCATATGTGTGTGTGGAAGAGTTTTTTTTTTAAAGGCCAGTGCTCATGAATAGACAAAGGCAGGACTTTATGGAACATTTATATCTCCAGAGTCATCCAGTCTCACAGTCTCCATATTTTGGGCTTGAATTAGAAGATTGGCAGATGGGTACTCTATTACAAATGTGATGGATATCTTATCCGCTTCCTTACAATTGGATTCAGTTATAATGGATTTGTAATAAGGCAGACAGGATATCTTTCACATTTGTAACTGAGTACCCATTTATCAAACTCTAAAGCAAACCCCTATTATTCAAAGGCAGCCCCTGAGTGTTCATAGTCTTACCACATATTTTCTTGTAGTATTGCTTTGAAAGTGAAACTTGGTTTCAGATCGCCATCATTTTGATAAGCCAGTTTTGTATTTCATGCGATATTGGGTCTTCTAGATCTTGACGCAGTTCATGGTGTGGTAAATAGTACTATGAACAAAGTTGAGAGTGTGAAGAACAGAAGAGCTTGTTCTTCTTCCCCATATCAATATATCAAACAAGTTAGAACAAGCTTGCTACCATCCCAATGTACTGTTCTACATGTCTTTTACTCATTTCTCAGACAAACCATTAGGCTTTTTTAAAAGATCCCTCCCCCACCAACCAAATGCATAGGTGTGCTACGATGCCTGATTACAGCAGAGCTGGTTTCTTTTTGTGACATGGTGAATTTGTGAGTGAATCTTAAAATTATCTCCAAGATATCCACCCTTAGGGGAAATATTTCAATTGTGGATTACTTGGGAAGAGATAAAAATAGTGATAGTGAATATGTAGTGAGAAATTAGTGATCTTTCTCATCCTAGTGTTGACATGTTTCAGCCAAATATGAGTGCTGTTGAGTTACAGTGGCTTTCTTTAGGAACGAAATGCTCGGGAAAACCCTAGTCAGTGATCGCACACCACACACACTAAGGCATGCCTATGTAGGGTGGGCCATTTGTAACACAATTTTCACCCAACCTCTTATTGAATTTGAGTTGCTTCCAATTAGGGCAACATGGATCTGGAGGGGGCGGTGCCGGTAGTCACATTTTCATCAAGGCGGACCTTCTTGCCGTAGTACCTACTACCGTCCTGCTGAGGATCGGTATGTCCCCCTCCGGATCCATGGAGCCCTAATCAGTAGCAACTAAAATAATTCAATAAGAAGTTGGGTGAAAATCACAAGTTATGAATGGTCCACCCTACATATGCACGCCTAACTGTATGTACATCCAATGACTAGGATTTTCCCTCGCATTTTGGTCCTGAATTAATCCACTGTGACTCAAACAACACTCATATTTGTCTGAAACATGTCAACCTAACACTAGGATGTGAGAGATCACTAATTTCTCACTACACATCCACTATCGCTGTTTTTAACCCTACCCAAGGAATCCACACTTAAAATATTTTCCCTGAGGGCAGATATCCTGGAGGTAGTTTTAAAATTCACTCACAAATATACCACCCCACAAAAAGAAACCAGCTCCGCTGCAATCAGGTGTTGGAGGACACCTAAGATGCATTCGGCATCTTAGGTGGGAACAGAATGATGAAGTATGCCACCAACTAGGTTGGTGGGTGGGGCTTCTTTTAAAAAACCTAATGGTTTGCCTGAGACATGAATGAAAGACGTATGACAGTACATTGGCCTGTTAAATAGTAGGGCAACCGTTTTCCATCTGTTTTGTTGTCTGATTCCATGGCAGCCCAGGTCATCCTTTGACCTTGCCACCCTATACAGTCACATCAATGTCATTAAACAACTGACTTTAGGTTACATTTGCCTAGAAAAGCAATCCTCAATGTGACCAGTATGCCTGGAATCCTAAAATGAATTTAAGAACTGCAACAACAGATAGCTTTTATTTACAACGAGAAGCCAATGCAGTGAAATTAATTAACATGCACTTGAAATGTCAGTGCAGACAAAAGTATATAATTCCACAATATTCATGATGCATACCTTCTGATACATGTTCTGCATTAAATTTAGTAAAAGACAAGGCTCTCACCTTTTAAGGAAATACCTGATCAATGCATTAGACCATACTTAGACAGAGAGTAGTTTTGAGGTGTTAACAAAATGGAGTGCCATTGACTGCAGTGTATTTTTTCTTTTCTTAACATTTGTACCTGTCACTTCAGATCCAAAAGCAGCACCGAAAGAGGAACCTGGCAAGGGCAAAAGTCCTATCAAAGGTGAGGAATAAATCAGAGCCTCCTCTGCATAGCCAAATTCAGACTTAACTAGAAAAAATGCAGTGTCTTACTCATCTGATTACAACAAATCTTCTTACCTTCATCTCAGTTGTTAAGGAGATGTTCTGTGCTTACTTGTTAAGTGTGAATTTCCTAGGCGTTCAGATTTAACCACTGTCCTTTAATTGTATTAAAAGCATAATGCTTGAAGTGACAATTAACATAATACTTGAAGTATCTAAAATAGTGCCTACAAAAATGCATAATTGCGTTCAGCAGGATCCAGTAGGCATATTTCCACTTGTGTGCCCAACTCAATTAATACAACAATAATAAAAATAATAAGGTGTTCTGTATATGAAATGTCGAATTCCCCTGTGCGGTAAATCCTGACATTGCTCGTCATTCAGGAAACATGTTTTCGCTTGTAATTCATCTGCACATTTTATGCAAACAATACTGCCCACCAGCTATTCATCAGCGCTTTGATACAAAATCTTGAAATTCACTGTATAAATATGCTAGCGTTTGCTTGCATGGATCAAAATGTAATAAATAGGCTTTTCCTTTTCTCACAAATAAAAGCTGTGGTTAGCATCTTAGCAGCACAATCATTGAGTATTTGCTTTCACATTTGATTTGTAGCCAAAAAGACACCATCACCTGGAGATGATAAGAGAAAGATGAGACCTGGCAGTGGCGGCGACAAGCCACCAGATGAGCCTGCCTTTTCTTACCAGCTGAAAGCCGTGCCACTGAAGTTTGTGAAGGAGCTGAAGGACATTGTCCTGGAAGAGGCCGAATCTATTGGGTCCTCTGCAATTTTTGAGTGCCTCATCTCACCTTCGACTGCAATCACCTCCTGGATGAAAGATGGAAGCAACTTAAGAGAAAGCCCCAAGCACAGGTTTATCTCTGATGGCAAAGATCGGAAGCTTCACATTATTGACGTGCAGCTTTCGGACACTGGAGAATACACATGTGTTGCACGCCTGGGGAATAAAGAGAAGACATCAACTGCTAAACTGATTGTTGAAGGTATTTCAGATAGGGCTCCACATCATGGGTTTTCAGCTGTGGCTCCAATGTTTTCTTCTTGGTGTCACACTGAAGCAAGCATGGAGGATTGGGGGGTGAGAGTGAGAGCATCAGAACCAGGGTCGCACTGGGACAGAAAATAGGCCCGAGCACCAAAATAAAAGTGGCCCTCATTGGCAAATCAGAGAGCTAAAAAAGTGAGCCACATTTTCTAATCGAACAGTTTTGAACATCCAAGAACATGCTGTATAGATATTTTTGCAAGGTATGGAAGACTGTATGGAGTTGAGCTTGATACCAGGCAATGTTTGTGGTAGTGCCAGGGAAATCAAAAGTAAAAATCGACTTAACAGGCACAAAAAAACTGCAAAGAAAAAGAGAAAAGCCACACACAGAGCTGTCAGAGTAGCTCTTTTAGGGTTGCAAAGCACAAAATGATTCTAAGGGGGTTGGGGACAAGAGCCAACACACTACACTGAGATCCCTGGCATGATATCAAGATCCTAAGTTAGGTCAACAAAAGTATGGGACTTTTAGCTCATGGTAAGTAACTAGGGCTATTTAGCAAGTAAATAAGGATACTCTTGGATTCTAATGTTAAACACACCACTCATACAACCTCTTCAATATTATTAAACCTACTTATATCTTTCCCCTCCAGAACTACCAGTGCGCTTTGTGAAACCACTTGAGCCGCAAGTCTCTGTCACCAAAGGGCAGCCCATGTACTTATCTTGTGAACTCAACAAGGAGCGAGATGTGGTGTGGAGGAAAGATGGCAAGATTGTCTTGGCAAAACCTGGCAAATGTGCAGTTAATATCATTGGCTTGCAGCATGCTGTCACGATCATGGATGCAGATGAGTCTGACTCTGGCATATATACATGCACTGTAGCAAACACAGAGATCCAATGTGAATCCAATGTAAAAGTAGTCGGTAAGTTTCTGTTACTTTTCTGTGTCTTGACGTTTTATATACTCACCACAATGTATTGCCTGAATCCATCACAATATAGGTTTATTTATAAATTACTTTCAGATGTATTAAGTTACTTTTCTATGCATGTAGATGTAATTCTTGTGGCCTCAACATAGCTACATATTTCAATATATCATTGTTTCTATATGTTTTCAAGAGACATTACGAAGTTAATGTAGATGTTCCTTGCCTACAAGAATTTGTCAAAAATAAAATGAGTGATGTAGTGGTTATTTTCACATCAAAATTAAGATATTAGTAATGCTACACAGTTTCAATGTAAATATGAGGTTTACTAATTTGCAGCCAACTATTTTTGTGGGTCATCTGTAATTAGACATTACATCCAGTAAATCGTTAAAACATTATCTAAATATTAATACCTTCTCTTTGTTGAATTGTAATAACATTGAACAAGACCATGGTGTTATGTGTCCCTATGCAAGATGGCAGTAATTACCAATGCTCACACAAAATTAATCAGAAATCAGCACAACTCACTGAAATGGTGTTAATATGAGGCTTCCAGGGCTTAATTTATGGCAGTTTTTGGGGGTGGTGGGCTTCAATGCTTGTTTTTGGGCACCACAATCAATATTTCAGCTGCAGACAAAGGCAGAAAAGGAAGAAACGAGGAGGAAGATAAAGATAGGAAAACAGTGCCAAAGGGAAAAATCTGAGAAGAAAAAGAACCAGCAAGGGTTAGATAAACAGAGAGCGAAGGATGGTGGAAGAAAGAGGCATGTGGTGGAAGCAAAACAAGGCATTTATGGATTTCGACAACTGGCAGCACCAGTGGTGTGCTCTTAATAAAATCTATGGGCCCCTGCACTTTCATTTTTTTTAAAAATCTAATTAAGCAATAGAGGCAGGATGTAATTTCAAAGGCAAGCCATGTTCCATAAGAACAAAGACATAGTAGCTGGTTCAAGCTCTAAAACTATAACAAAAATGGTATTAATGAATATTAGAATTTTTAAATGGGTCAATATGTGCAGAAACCTGAGACAGACAGGGCAAGCGACAAAGAAATTAGGAAGCAGAAAGGGTGGTGTGTCTGCAAAACTAGTGACAGAGTGAGAAACCAGAGGTTGTTTGGGAAGTCAAAGAGAATGCCGTGACAGGATGCTAAGTTGAATTTTCGATGTGCTGGAACACACGATTTTGAAGGCAAAGAGGATGCAGAGTAAAGAGTATGGCACTTAAACAAGTGAATATTTTAATTGCTTTACTTTCTTTTGCTCTGCAGAAGTTATTAGAGACTGGTTGGTGAAGCCTCTAAGGGATCAACATGTTAAACCCAAGTCTGCAGCTACTTTCTCCTGTGATTTGGTGAAGGATACTCCAAATGTCAAGTGGTTCAAGGGCGATGAGGAAATCCCAATGGAGTCAACTGACAAAACTGAGCTCCAGAGGGACGGCAATAAACTATTCCTCATCATCAAGAACTGTGGCCCAGAAGATGTTGGAGAATATTCTGTGGAAGTTGAAGGGAAGAGAGTGACAGCAAAGCTTACTCTTGGAGGTATTTATGCACCTATTCAGACGTCTTCTGCACAAATTTTTCCCAGATAATTTCAGTAATCAGTTGAAATCTGGTGCCATATTAAACATCTATGTTTTCTAATATTTCAGAGAGGGAGGTTGAACTTCTTAAACCACTACAGGATGTTGTAGTCTATGAGAAAGAAACTGCGTCGTTTGATACTGAAATATCTGAAGAGGACATCCCTGGAGAATGGAAGCTAAAGGGAGAGACTTTGAGACCATCACCTGTAAGTATTGCTCTTTTACTTAGCAGGTCCAGAATAAAATATCATTTTAAAAAATGTCACAAGCTACTGAACATCTGTGTGCCTTAACATAAGGCATCCCCCCACACAGATTTTTTCTGCTTCTTTAGAACCAAAGTTTAACAATTATCATACAGGTGGAAAGTTCTATTGCCATTGAAGGCTGCCAAGAGAAATGAAGCTGGAACAATTTAAGTCTAGCTGGTTGTCCACTTTTCAATCTGTCTTTTTGACTATCTGTTGAGTAGGTCAAGGAAACCTCAATGAAATGCACACGTTAAATTTAAAGTTAGAATTTTAAAGAAATTATCATTGAAACTGAAATGTACATGTGCATGATAAACACAGCTTTTGCATTGCTTTTAATTTTGACATACCACATGGCCAGTGTGGTGTAAAACCAAAGACTGTGTTTTGAATTTAGTTAGCTGTGCCCACTAGCAAATCAGTAAATGACTCTTTTTCCCGATGAGAGTCCAGCGTATACTTGAGCAATCCCAGGGGCAGTAAGTAGTGTAACCCATAGATGGCCTCTGCCGTGATACACTGTGAATTAATTTGTAATACAAGGATTCAAATCAGTGTCCCTGAAAACAAGGTGGGTGCTTAATTATTGGGCCTCAGATTCTCCCTGGTTAGTGGGTTGAAAAGATTCATTTTTCAAAGTTTTTGATATTTCTGTCTGCTTCTCTATATTTGATCAATTCTAATACGTAACTCAATGTAGAAACGAAAATCAAATTTCATTTGAGCTTTGAAAAGTGTTGTTTTTATTTGTTATAGCGAGTACTAATATGAACACACTGTATTGAATTACTTATGTTTGCAAGACAGATTGTTTTTAAACTGTTCTTTTATGTTAGAAGTGGTTAAACATTAAAGCTGAAAATTAGATATATTTGAAGCCATTAAAAAAGGTACAGTGTTCTCTATCTTATCCACCATTCCTGCTGCAACCATGAAAATATGATTCCTTGGCATCTCTGCTCAATCGTTTTTGGGGGAGTAGAGGGCATAACTTTTATTTTAAAAAGGTCAATTTTATTCGATTTCATATCAATTGTACAACATACGAGTCAAGTATGCTTTGTGATGAACACTGAAAGAGTGTCAGGTTTTCCAAAACCAATGAAACATATTGTATTGCTTTTCCTGATTTACCGTTCAACAGGTTCATAATAGCCTAGTTTTCCATACAGTATTATTCTGGGATGAGACAGTATTTACTGGTGCCTCTGCCTTTTAAATACTTCATACGACAATTATACATGTATTTAAGTCTTAATTTCCGTAGCACATAACTTACATCTTGTTTTCTGTGTGAACAACTGACACACGTATCCAAAAATTGCAAGCGCCCCAATCGTAGCAATATGAAATCGGCCTTAGATCATGGAGCTACCAACAGGAAAGCATTGGAATTTATGAGGGAATCCCCTGGTTTAAGATTGACATGCCTTATATAAAATAGTCTTCGAATTCTGGTTTTCTCTTGATTTGCATAGTCTTGCAAAAGTTTTCCTTGGCATTAGAGTTTGAAAATTACGTCCCTTCTCTTGAAAATCCTTTTTAAATCAATTCCACTCTGTTGAGTTATATCATGTGATGTTCATGGCAGTCCTGTAGCAGATAAGCATTTACATTTCTGAAGATCACAAACAGGCTAAAAAAGTAGAAATACAGACTCAGATCCAATTCAGAGATATAAATGTAATAATATTTCCTTTTCTCAAATCACTGCGTCTTTCAATCATATAGGTCCACGTTCATAGTTATATTCATTTCTGCAATTGTATTTGTTCCCTGTGGTCTTTCATTTATCAGTAGAACATCATGCAATGTAACTCTCTTTTTCAGACATGTGAAATTAAAGCAGAAGGAGGAAAGCGTTATTTAACATTACACAAAGTCAAATTAGACCAAGCGGGTGAAGTTCTTTACCAAGCACTCAACGCACTTACCGCTGCAATCCTTACTGTCAAAGGTAAGTCAGATTACTCACCTGTTCGGATGATGCATGGTTTACAATTTTACCACATACACCTTACTAATACACCCATTTGTCCATTATTTCCAGAAATTGAACTTGAATTTGCTGTTCCTCTGAAAGATGTAACTGTTCCTGAAAAGCGCCAGGCCAGGTTTGAGTGTGTCCTCACTCGGGAGGCCAATGTTATCTGGTCTAAAGGTCCAGATATCATCAAAGCTGGGGATAAGTTTGATATCATTGCTGATGGAAAGAAGCACATTCTTGTAATTAATGATTCTGCCTTTGATGATGAAGGAGATTACACTGCAGAAGTTGAAGGCAAAAAGACAACAGCAAAGCTTACTGTTGAAGGCAAGTAACGACATGTGATGTGTGAAATGACACAGTAGGAGAGTGCAGGTTAGACTAAAAGGATAGTAGTTTACAATTTCTTTCATCAGCATGTAACTTATTACACCAACCACACACTACCTTCCCTATTGCATGTAATGGATTCACACTGGAGAAGAAGACACCCTGTGGAGATAGGTCAATTTTCTTAGCCACACAATACTATTTGCTGATTCGCTTTTTGGAAAACCAGTAAGGAATCTGAAAACTTTTGAATCAATGGTCACCTCTGAAAAGCGCTGCTATTTCACATGCTCTTTCTGTTCAGTGTGTATTAAACTATAAATTCCAACCCCAAAATGCAGGGTCTTTACTCTTCTTCCTATAGCAGAAGATGGCGCTGTTGGAATCGTGTCTCACTGCCATATACACTACCCCTGCAATTTAATGTGAATGAGCAAACCCTGTTTTAAATGTCATGCGCAAGGTACATGGCATCATTGTCGACTCAGACCACAAATTAACTATCAGTGGGTTATGTATTGATGTTTTCAAAAGTGCAAAGAAAACGCACATGCATTAGCTTCTGTTCTTCTAAAGTGTAACCAATGGCCATGTTGGACTTTTTTGGAACATATCTTTAAAATAGATTGCCTCCAAAATGATGCCCGTTAATCATGTATTGGCAGATTAACTAGTGAATGCGACTCTATTGACACTGAGATATACACCGGAGTTTGCTTCCTAAGAAGGTAAAACTCTCATCTCGGTGCACACAGCATGAATCGTTGGGGCAGGGGCTGGTCTAGTACCCCTAAATAGTTACAGTACACTTGAGTTCCATCCCTTATGTTTGAATGTTGGTTTCTGGAGTCCTTCATAAAGTGCATCAGGGTGCCATTGGTGAGCAGGGCCTTTTCTGTGCTCATCATGTTAGTTATCATATGTGACAGTGCATACTGCCTTCAGTGGAATGTTTCCCTATTTCTTTACATGACTCTAATCTGTCTCTTTTATGATAGGCATAAGACTAAAATTCATCAACCCGCTCAAGGATCAAACAGTCAAAGAAGGGGAAACTGCTCATTTTGAATTTGAACTTTCTCATGAGAATATGCCTGTGACCTGGTTCAGGAATGACAAGAAACTTCATACAAGCAGAACAGTTCTTATTTCCGAAGAAGGCAAAACTCACAGGTTGGAAATCAGAGAAGTAACGCTCGATGACATCTCTCAGATTAAAGCAGAAGTGAAAGGCCTACACACCAGCGCTAACCTGAAAGTCCTAGGTAACATGCTACGATGACTGGTACATGGTGTTACGAAATGTAATTTATGGGCATTGTCTATTTAGTTATCTTTTCCTCATATTAGCCATACCTTATACCTCTTGCACACATAGGGGCACGTTTACTTTTATTGCACGCAACACACTGCAGCAAGGGAATTTGCTGCACTGCGTTGCGTGAAAGGAAGAGAACAGAAATGCTCCACACTTACGGAGATATTGGGCATTTCTGATCTCGTCTTGTGCTGGCGCACAGCCGTGCAAGGGTGCCTGTGTTGTGGGCAGAATCATTTTTTAGCAGGAAGGGATATCTTGCTGCAAAAAATAACCCTTAGAGGCATATTCTTCTTTCCATGTTTGCTGCAGAATGAAGTAAGGAGGAGAAATAAAGATATTTCCTTGTTGTGCCTCAGTCGGATAGGTGTACCATTTTTATGCAAACCTAGGATCACCAGTGTCTGTAAATTTGGGTTTGTGTCAAAATGCATTGGGGGATGCATGACGACACCCATGTTCCACCCAATTAACACCTACCCAATACAAAGTAATTCATGGCAGCACTATGCACTACCTTGCTTTACTTTGCATTTCTTAAACCATGCAAGGGCACCAAAAAGGCTTTGCATGGCTTAGTAAATGCCCAAAATTATTTTTCATCAGGGATGCGCCACAAAAGTGACACAACCCCTATGGGAAATCATAGCAAGTCTAGCAAATCTGGGTCATAGTTTAATTTAATGCAATAGGAGGCCTGGTCAAATTTCAAACGCTAGTCACAAGATGGTGTTTATAATGTGGCACATAACAAAACAATCAAATAAATTATTCTTTGTAGATAGCCTGAAGCATGAGTAACTAGTACTCTTCATAATACAGTTATTCATTGACCCTCATATCTACCTGCTGCACCCTTAGCTATGCCCATGTAAGGAAAGAAAACTACAATCCCCCAAAAGCCCACTAGATGTCCCTTCGGACCTGCCACACATCTGCATTAAACGCCGAGTATAGGGCACTAAAAGGCGCCACTTTTATATGCCATTTTTAATATGTGCAATGTGGTCCATTTGCAGAAGCGGACCCGTATTTCACAGTTAAGCTGCAAGATTACACTGCTGTGGAAAAAGATGACGTGACCCTGGAGTGCGAACTGAGCAAAGACGTGCCCGTAAAATGGTTCAAGGAAGGGAAGGAGCTGAAGGCTTCGAAGATGGTTTCCATGACGACCGACGGCAAACGGAGAATTCTGAAAATCAAGAAAGTTGAAGAGAAAGATAAGGGTGACTACGAATGTGACTGTGGAACTGACAAGACGAAGTCTAACGTGAACATCGAGGGTACGTTCAAAAACTTCCCCAAAAACCTCAACCAGGGATTTTTTTGGAAAAAATATATATGCTTTTAACCAGCTAACGGACGTGCCTTTTTGTGTTTTCAGCTCGTGTCATAAAAGTGGAGCGCCCGCTCTATGGTGTGGAGGTGTTCGAAGGTGAAACGGCGCGCTTTGAAGTGGAAATCTCCGAACCCGATGTCCACGCGCAGTGGAAGCTGAAGGGAGAAATACTGACACCATCCCCTGTAAGAGCTTTTCCCTCGCCGTGCGGGGAACTTTTTCAATAAGCCTTTACTTTTTGAAACCTAAATGTCTGCTTATTAAATATTTATTTCATCCCCAAAACAGGACTGCGAAATGATAGAGGATGGCAAGAAGCACGTCCTTATTCTGTATAACAGCAAACTGAACATGACTGGGGAGGTCTCCTTCCAAGCTGCAAATGCCAAAAGTGCAGCTAATCTCAAAGTAAAAGGTACCAATTAGTTTGTCTAATTATTTATTTCATACACCACAACGTTGCAAATGCATTCAGTTCTATGCGCTTTAGGACTACTATTATAAAGGCACGGTACCCAACTCTGATAAATGGAATAAGTTCATTTTAGTCGGTTTTTTAAACAGAAGCAGAAGGTAATGGAGACCACTAAGTGGTGATTTGCAATGCGGGAGACAAAGCATGATGTCTTGTTTTCTCAGCGAAGTTTGGGGGACTTCCGCAGCATCACGGAGGAGTTGAGAGTTTGGAGGGTAGAAACTGGCTTTGGTACAAGCCACAAAGATAGTTGTACAGAATACAGAGAACTAAAAAATAGGTGAGTGTTGGGGAATTATAGGTATGGGTGGATCTGAAGGAAAGACTAACATGTTGTTAAAAGCATTTGTACAAGGGATTACTTATTGGAATACCAGCTTTGGGTCTCCTGCCCCAATCTCAGAGGAATGATGGTATCTTTTCAGGGACCTCATCTGGAGGTTACATGTTTTCATAACATTGGACATTGGATTTTCTAGCCAAGGGTCCTCATTTTAAATGACCTCTTTGATTCTGGATGAGTTATTCCAGGCATCGGACGATTGGTGAGAGATGGATGAAGGGAGTTTGAGTCTCAAATTTGGTGATTTTTGACCCAGTAGCAAAGGTGTCCCTCTTTAAACCGCTCATTTTTTAGGACACTTTCTCCATAAAGGTTAGGGATATCCTTAAAGCACTAGCTGACATTTTTAATTTTTTGTTTGTTATTGTTTACCCTGATAGAAACTTAAATATTACCTCCACACGAATGCATCCGTTTCCCATGTTTTTACATGCGGTTATAGACACATCTATTGGGGATAGCTGGGATCTTTATGGCCCTTTGGAAGAGGTGTGGAGAGTAGGGAAGGTACAGTTATTGACATAATATTTGTTGGTATCGCTAAATAATCATTCAAGCTATTCTAATGCATGACCAGATAATGCTCCAACTCTTTTGAGCCGGCCCAGTAGGCAGCTTCGTTCTGTCTAGAGTGTCACCACTGTTGACTAATCAAGGAGAACCAAGATAGTGAATTTATTTCAAAACGAATTATAAGGCCTCATCTCAGACATTTACCATCTCAGGCATGTACCGTGTCCTGGATTATTAGGTGGAACTGGAGCTGTTTAAGTGTTCCACTATAAGCATTTTGAGGATCTTGGAAATGGTGTTGAAATTGGCAATGTGATGCTAATTTTCAACCTCTTTAGTGGTTTATCTTGATTCTTTCTGGGGAAGCATGTGGATGGTCAAGTAGAGAGCATCAGAGACTGCTGCTTAAGGTAATCATAAATCACCGTTCTGATTTGAAAACACTAGCTAGTAGACAGTACTGAAGTGCTTAAGGGAGTTAGTGTAATAGGGATGATCATGTTTTTACAACCTATGAAAAGAAAATATCATTAGTCGCTTTTGGTGAGAATCGAAGACGTTTTGCAGTGGTGGTGGTCTTATCAGGTCACTACAATTATTATAATACATGAAAGAAAGGTCTCTTGTGGTAACCAAACATACCTGACACATAAGAAATCAAAACCGAGACAATCATTAACTAAATCTAATTGTGGGCATCTATTTCAGAGTTGCCTCTCATCTTCATCACTCCTCTGAATGATGTCAAGGTATTTGAGAAGGATGAAGGAAGGTTTGAATGTGAAGTGTCCAGGCTTCCAAAAACATGCCGTTGGCTGAAAGGAACACAAGAAATCCAAAGCGATGACAAATTTGAGATTCTGGCAGAAGACACCAGGCATTCATTGGTGATTAAGGCAGTTGCCTTTGAAGATGAAGCCAAGTATATGTTTGAGGCTGAAGATAAAAGAACAAGTGGAAAGCTGATTATTGAAGGTGCGCTTTTGAAATATTTTACCATTTTATTCAACACAGTTGTCAGGGTATATATCTAAGGTATTATATAAGTTAATTAATTAATTCAAATAACATTCTTACCTTTTAGGTATCCGTCTAGAATTTGTAACACCACTGAAGGATGTGACAGTAAAAGAACAAGAATCTGCAGTGTTTACTGTGGAACTGTCGCATGACAACATCCAAGTCAGCTGGTTTAAAAATGACCAGAGATTGCATCCAAGCAAGTTGGTGTCCATGCAAGATGAAGGAAAAACTCATTCCATAACATTTAAAGATGTGACTATTGATGACACCTCTCTGATAAAAGTGGAGGCTATGGGAAAAACATCTGAAGCTAAACTTACAGTCCTCGGTAAGTGGCAAATAAAATTCGTGGAATTTCTCTACTCTGCATTATAGAATTTGCAACCAGAATCCTGTAAGCTGTAGTAGTCTTTTTTCTATTCCCACCCTTTTATACACCACACAATATTTGTTTCAAGCTCACAAACATATGTATTTTTTTATAGAGTGCCAAATTAGGAATTAGTTAGCTAGTTAGGTGTTCCCATATTTTGCAAATAAATATGTGGATTGAGCCTCAAGAAAGGCAAGTTATTTCCACAGGATCAAGTTAATTCAGGGATTATAACAAAGGTCTCCTGGTTTCTGTCTCAGACCCTGACCACCTCTCCACCACACCTTCACAATTATATGCTCACCCACAATTGCTTGCCCCCAGGGCCTCGTAGCCTGAATTGGTCATGTGTTGAAAACCAGACCATAATCACTTTTGTAAGGATTTGAAGACAAAAGTTGAATTTTGCTATATTAAAAAATGTTTTCCTCATGTATCTTATGTAGAGGGAGATCCTTACTTTACGAGCAAGCTCCAGGATTACACTGCTGTGGAGAAGGATGAAGTTATTTTGCAATGTGAGATTAGCAAGGCCAAGGCACCTGTGAAATGGTTCAAAGACGGACAAGAAATCATCCCATCCAAGAACATCATAATTAAGACTGATGGCAAAAAGCGCATGCTGGTCATCAAGAAAGCCCTGAAAAAAGACATTGGGGAGTATACATGTGACTGCGGAACTGACAAGTGCTCTGCAAGGCTAAACATTGAAGGTAAGGATATTGAAGGATCCTCGTGTGTATCTATTCTTTGTCCCCCCGATGGGTTCTGTTGCTGATGCCACTGCTTCTTGTTTCTCAGAGAGGGACATCAAGGTGGTGCGGCCCTTGTACAGTGTGGAGGTGATAGAGACCGAGACTGCACGCTTTGACACCGAGATTTCAGAGGAGGATGTTCATGCCACCTGGAAACTGAAAGGAGAGACCTTACACTCCTCCCCGGTAACCTTCATTCTTACACCTTAGACCACACTCACTGTCAAAGACATTATCATAAATTACATCATTTGTTTATATTAGTAATATGTGGGCAGGGGTAATACACTGATACATCTTAGTATAGTAGCACAAAACATTTTTTAAAATACTGCAGACATTTCATGGTATCCTGACATACCATGCTAATGTTCTTCATTCCAAGTCAGTGACCACCAAGTATTAATTTCAGGGATTTCAATACGCTGCCTAGTGTGATTCACGATTAGAAAAGCAATGGACGAAAGGAGTGCTAAGTGCCAGAGGTTTGAAATGTTCTTAGTCCCGATATATATTTTGTTAAATAGTTTGTGGACTGCAGTAAGATTTGTGTATTGCAGAAGTGGGTTGTGCCCCCTCAAAAGAGTTATGGTTCATGTAATGTTGCATCCTCAGAGCCTGCTTTGGACGTACATTTTTTTTATTATCATTCCCCTTTGCTCCCTCTCTGATTCATTTTCTACCCACATACATCTTGTCCAACTCTTTCCATTGCTCTCTGTTCACTGTAATCGTACTCGTTCCTTGTGCCCAACTATCCTTGGACTGTCTCTTCCCTCTGGTTCCCTGCACATCCGCCACCAAGTCTCCCGGTGCCATGCCCGACCCTCACCCATCCCTATATTGCCTGCCGGGCAGCCAAGTGTCCCCATTGACGGCAGTGCCCTTCCCATTCCTCTTGCCCATAACATACTGGATTTCAGTCATTTTCATTGCAGAGTCGGTGCTTCTGAAGTAAAAAAACATTTTTTTTTTGTAAAAGACACCAACACTGGTATGTCAATGGGCAGGCGTTTTCTCCCAAATGACCCCATATATGATTTGGCTGGCGTTCCTTCATATGAAAGAACTTGAAGTAACTAAAACATAGCACATGTTTAATAGGTAGTTTAATCGAACACAAGGGTGTATGGCTATAGGAGTAACATTCTTTGTGAGACCAGGCCTGATCAAAACATTCTTTTATTGGTGTCTTGTGTAAAGAGCAACGGAGGTCTCCCCTCCCCCCTTGGTGGACAGTGGGGAAAACATGTACATGTTTTTTGCTAATGCTTGTAGAGGTCTGAAAAATGTTCAGTTTCATAAAAGTCCGAATATGAGACATAAATCATTTTTAACATAATTTGGGGCGAAATGTGACGTTTTTCAATTTTCAAGAAAGCTTGATCAAGTGGTTTTGTGAAACGAAACCTTTTTTCCATCATATTTTCCTTTAGGATTGTGAAATCAAGGAGGAGGGCAAGAAGCATTTCCTGATTCTTTACAACGTCCACCTAGATCAAGCTGGAGGGGTCGATTTTCAAGCAGCCAATGCTAAATCCACTGCCCATCTGAAAGTCAAAGGTAATTCACTTGTAGATATAACGCCCTTTGGGTTTTATTAGTCAGGGGGAGAAGAAGCAAGGTTTAGTTATCAAAGTGTTTATTTCCCCGCAAACAGATAGACAATATCATATAAACGTTGCACCAATAAGGGACACAGTGGAAGAATATTTTGCATTATTTTTGTGTACACAATAAGGAAAGGAGCAAACTGTCCGTTCTGCGCTTACTCAGGGCCATAATACATAAAGTTTGATCCCGTGGCAAAGGAAGGAAGTGAAATGATTTTTAACTATGCTGCCCGGGAAATAGAGACCAGATCAAACTATATCTGTTTTAATTTTTAAGTGTGCCACAGGAGCCGGTTTGGGGGAATCAGTTTATCTTTTAAATTACTACATAAAGAGCAAATGTACAGGACACAATCAATTTGTGAATTTTAGCCCCTACAAATCAACTACTTAATTTGGGCGTGCAAATTACGTAAAATGGTCCCTCAGCCCCCCTGTTTGGTCCGTTCAATATTAACCAAGTAGCAAAAATGGTGCCAAATGGTTTTCCCCTCAGGTTGTACTTTAGAGACATGTTAGGTAATATGGCCTAGTTGGTCCATTAATGTATACTTCTGTTGATGTACTTTTAACTGATTGCTTATGACCAGGATTACGTTTTGGCCACAAGCAACTTGTCAAATTAAACAATTGTTACGGTGATCTATCAATGAGATCTGTCTGCTTTGACACTGCTCTCAAAATCTTAAGTACAATTCCTAGTGATGTTTTTAGCACATTCGCTATTGCAGTTTCTGGATCATAATTCTGTTTGAACTTATGCAATCAGTTGTTTTGTAACTAAGAACAATATTGCTGTGCTGGCATTTTACATGTTGCTGAAGGACCTATTTGGGAGGTGCCAAAAGTTTGATGGACAGCGGCAGATTAGCCTGGCAGATGCTGTCCCCCTTCAGTGGGAAGTGCTGCTATTTTAAAAGACGCATTCCTTATGGAGCGTAAGTTTGTAGAGGGGGAGGGCGGAAGGGGCGGCGCATGCATTGCACATTTACTGCTGACAGTGTCCATCCGCGTGGAGGCAGCCAATGGGCATTGGGGAGGGACCCAGAGAGCCCACCCTCCTCTTACACTCAGGTGGCCTCTTTTGCTGGCAGAGGTTAAATAGCTTCAGTGTGGTGGGTGTCTCTCTCGGAGGTAGCCAGCATGGAGAGCAGGGGGTGAGGGGCAGCAGCTCTCTTGAGAGTGCACAAGTAATAACCTGGATATGTCTTCTCTTGGGAAAGCCCGGGTGATCGGCCTGCTGAGGCCCCTTAAGGATGTGACCGTGACGGCCGGGGAGTCCGCAACCTTCGAGTGCGAGCTATCCTACGAGGGGATCCCGGTGGAATGGTTCCTCAACGACCAGAAGCTGGAGCCTAGTGACAAGGTAAGTCCTTCACATCTCCTAACCCTTCTCACTGCAACAGCATTCAACTCTTGCTCTACTATAGCTGGTCCATTCACCCCATTCATTCATCTCTAATCACATTATTATACACTTTTGATCACTGAAGAAAAATTTAAATACAGCTGAGGCTTCTTTTTAATTGGTTCTTGTTGACCATTTCGTGCACAACTAAAATATTTGACATTGACCAAAGGCCTGCAGTGCTGTTCACAGTGCTGCTCGCTGTTTTATAGCATATATTTTTTGTAAATTATTTGATAATCTTTTTTTCCACAACAAACTTCATTGAGTTTTCTGTCGTAATATCCGGGGTGATTCTTCTTTTTACACATGGTACTGGCAGCCAACCCCTTTGCTAGCTGTGATATTGATGGTGTTTCATCGCGTGCCTCTGTTGGTCCAGGGCCATCGCCGTAGTTATGTAGTCGCATTACTGTATATGGGGATTAGCAGGCTTCGAATTCCACCCCAGGCACCTGATCCGGCCTTCAAGATAGCCTGCTGGCCAGATCTGCCTCCCAAGCGCTTCTCGCCAGCTATTTTTAACGCCCCTCGAGTGCTGCCGGTGTGCAAGACCCTCGGGGGCCCGGGAAGTTTTTAATAGCGCGCTTAAGTCCAATAACAGAAATGCATACACTGAATACTTCACTTAGAGGAAAGTGCTGGACCTAATTAAACAGAGTAAACCGTGGCCTTAAAGGAAGTGGAATGGAAGGCGCACGCTCCATTTTAAGTTCAGTTTACATCTTGGCCGGTGATTGCTACACCAAACTCAGTGCGCACACAAACATGTTCACACGGGTTTATGGGCTTAACTTTTTGTAGGAAAGCAAATACACACATTTACGACATACAGGTGCTACATTTGTCTGTATTTTATACATAGCATGACACTTCTCCGTTTGAATAGCAAAGCTTATGCAAGCACCGCTCAACTGGAGCAACACTTTAAATAAATGAAGTGCCTGGAACGTGAGAGCTGATACTCTTCATTAAGACAGTCTCCTACTTAAAGTGCACATGCACAGATTTTAAAGCACCTTCCTTAAATCGATTCTAAAACATTCTGCAAGGTTGAATGGAATACAGACTAAGTCAATACAAAAGTGAGCCGTTCTATTTTTAATTAAGAAGCACATCTTTCAATCGAATAATATAAGACTTTATGATTGAACTAATTATAGCTGTTCTTTTAAGGTCACAACCTGTTCCTCACTAGGAGAAGAGGAGATTTTTTCTTCACTTTTAAACTGCACCTGAACGTTTGCCTAATTATTATTGTATTTTGAAATAAAAGATTTGTATTTTAATTCAGTAAGTCACATAGAAGAAATACGATTTTAAAACATGAACATGCCCCTGGTGTATAGCATAGAATTTGACTTAGCATTACACTTTATGTGCGATAAAGGAATATCAATAAACATGCCTTCTAACTGTTTCTTATACAATTGAAGGGGATTTCTTCCTTTTTATTGAATTTCACATAAAAAAATGATATTACTTCTGTAAATGCACCAATGGGATGCTAATGCAAAATGTGCAACATTAGATTAATTGCCCATAAATACATTCTCTGGCCCAAAGAGCATATTGTTCTTAGAATGTAAATTAAGTGACTTATTCAATAGAACATTATCACTAATCAGTTCAAATTAATATCACACGGTAACTTTCGTTGCCTTATTTTCTGAAGTCTCTCCTAGCCCATTCCATTGAATCACAACTCACCAACATTTGCTTAACCAGCTGAGTTACACATAGGCCATATCTTTCGGTGAAACCGCCCGGCCTGTTTAAATAATATCCACTCTCTACCCAGTCTCACAGGTATGTAAAATATTTATTTATTTTCATCTCGGATTTTTCTGCACATTCATGTACGTTCTTAAAAAATAATGTTCATAAAAAATAATGTTCATATTAATCAAAGTCTAGTATAACATTTAAAGCATCTAACGAATGCAACACAGCCCTCAGGAATCACAAACACTGATTCAGGAATTGCACAAAAAATCTTGCTCACATTTTGGGAAACGAATTAACAAACATCGTCAATTATATATATATGTGTCTGTGTGTGTGTAGATAGATAGATAGATAGATAGATAGATAGATAGATAGATAGATAGATAGATAGATATGGCTTCCAGGTTTAGCACCAGCACTAACTTATGTTTCCATTTGTATAATGATTCGGGATTTATTATTGACATTTCTCTCTTTACTAAAATAAATAGTGCATCCTTACTGTTTAAAAGTGTAGAAAGTCAAATGGGAAGAAACTTTAAAAAGTGATCACTCATTTCCTCACTTCCTAGACTTCTCTTAATCTTATCCTAATTTCAGTGTGTCTATATAACATACAGTTTGTCCTTCATGATATTTTGCTTGAGCAAAACGTTTCTTGACAACATTCTTGTTAAAATACAGATTTGAGAAAGCACAGTTCTTAAAGGCCCATATAAGCCCAATAGGTCCCAAACCATTCCCAATATTCCTGGGAACATTCTGTAAACGTTAATAGTTGGAAACTGTAATTGCTTATACAAAATTGTGTAAAGATAAGTGTTTGTGATATTTTAACTTGATGACCTCTATGAACCCCAGTCATAGTTTCCTTTGTTGAATATAACAAAAAACATGACCATAAAATTCATAGAATTCCATAAACCTCAAAGTTGCATTCCTCCAGCACTAGTCCCGACACATGTCCAAAGGAATGTGGGCCTTTTTATACATTTGAATTGTGTGTTCAGAAATCGCCTTTGGAATTGATGTTTTAGGTTTACCCATAGAGCTGCTCATACATGGTGGTAGTAGTAGTAGTAGTAGTTTGTAAGCCAGTACAGGTACACCACTTTTGAAGTAACTTTCATTTTATGACATGAAGCTTCACAGGTAGAGAATAAAGGTAGATGATGCGAGGGAGCTACCTGGATTTTCCAATCAGTAGTCAGTTGTCACCTATGTTACTGTGAGCCACATACTGCCAGACCACTGTCCTGATTCATTATTACAAGAATAATAGACTCCTACAAGGCTACGGCAATATATTAAGCTTACATGCCCTAAAATCTTGTCATCTATATTATACATTAGGAAATGCTCCCTTCACAGCATTCTTTTCTGGCCATTCATTTCTTCATAATCATCCTTAGTAGGGTGTTCGCAGGCCGCCTCATAATATTATCATTATTATCATTATTATTATTGAAGGCATTTTCTTTTGTAGCATGAACTGTAATTACTCTAGACTTCATCTTACTCTCCCATTTCCATTCATTTCTCCAGGTAGCCTTACATTTTCCCGTGCTAACTTCCCTTTAATATCTGACTAGATTTCTTTATATTCCCTAGCCTTATTGACCTTTATCATGCTCCTTGTTTAAAAATCCTGAAGTGCCTGCCACCGATCTGCAGTCGAGATACTGTTCCTTGAGTTCCTTTTAGGGGTTTAATCTTAATAGATTCCAAGCTAAAATCAATGTACAGACCAGTAGTCTCATACAGGATGCAGAAATTCACCACAGGCCCATCAACTTTTCTAAAAGTTCCTGAATTAAACTTACATTGTACACTAATTTTATTGATAGCTAACATACAAGTAACTTTTAAGATTAGTGGCAGTGTCACCCGATGGATTTGTTGCTATGGTTAATTATCCATTCCAAATACAGATTGAGAATAATTGTCAATACTAACTATTAACTAATTGGGTAGAGACCTATAGGGCAGAGGCGTTCGTACCCTTAATCATGTGTTTCATAAACATTCTCAACAACACACAAATAACTATTAGGACTTTTGTCATATTTGGCATGGGTTTTGATGTAGGCATTATCCACAAAGAAATTGAAAAGGTCTGAAGTCTTCCCCTCATTTAAATGTCACTGTTCCAATTTAAAACATTTGGATGTTTTGTGTTTTTGGATAGGAAGCTCAGAGTGTTCATCTAGCAATAACAGTGTCCTGTGGAATTGGCACATTATCATATTAAACAAAAAAAACATTACCAACTCATTGTTCATCCAAGAAGTGTAGCAAAAATGGCTTTTTATGGATCCTGTACCCCAAAACTACATGAGGAACCAATTAATATGGCAGCCACAATGTATTTGCCTATCCTATTTCGCACTTCACACACGTCTCACTTCATATCATTGTACTTAAATTGTTACTGTGCTTAAGTATTATTGTAATTATGACCACTTATCAATTCCACTTTTTATAACAATTTTCCATAAATAATGTAGTTTGAAATAGAAAACACAACTTTGAATTTACTTCTCTACTTTGTCAGGGAAGTGAATGCATGAGTCCCCTATAGTGATAGCACTTATGGCCTGATAGGGGTGTGTGTATGTGTGTGTGTATATGTGTGTCTTCACCCTAGATTATGTTTCCCCCCCCCCCCCCAAGTCCAACTCCATTCTGTCCTGTTCTCAGATACAATGGTAGTCAAACTACAGTGCATACTAACCAGATCCTATTCCTGATAGCCTCACTGCTAGACTATAGCCAGTCATCCAACCATTTTTTCATTGCTACTTCTTTTCAAGGGGGAGCACTGTGATTTGGCCAAAAAGTGTGATGCTGCCATGATTTGAAACACCAACATAAATCAATCATAAATCAAGACATATCTTTCTGTGTTTTTCTTTATTTATGATTAGACTGTAATGTTTTGAACTAATGCAATTTAGGAATTTAAATGGCTCTACGTGTTGCAGCTCAGTTGGTTAAAGCACTGTTCCTCATCTAATAGGTTGTCACACGCTCTGAAGGAAGAATCCACACTCTTATTCTCAGGGATGCTCAGTTAAGCGATGCTGGTGAAGTGAAACTAACAGCTAAAGATTTCAAGACCCAAGCCAATCTTATTGTGAAAGGTAAAGTCTGTTGTAGTCGAGATGTCCACATACCATGGGTGAATCAAAATTGCCTTTATTACAAGTCATTACGTTTCTACTTTCAGAACCCCCAGTTGAGTTTACTAAGCCGCTTGAGGATCAGACGGTCGAAGAAGAAGCCACCGCAGTACTTGAATGTGAGCTTTCCAGAGAGAATGCTGAGGTTCGATGGTTTAAAAACGGAACTGAACTTCACAAAACAAAGAAATATGATATTATCTCAGAAGGAAGAGTTAGGAAACTTGTCATCCACAGCTGCACACTGGATGATACCCGCACATATACCTGCGATGCCAAGGATTTTAAGACATCTGCCTTCCTCAATGTAGAACGTAAGTGATCAATTTGGAGCATCATTAAACATCTTTATTTAAAATCTTTATCCCACAAATACTACTGATTGTATATGACATAGAGACTAAATAAGTCTCAAGCTTAGGCCCAGATTTACAAACCTATCACACAACAGGGCACAGCACCAAAAGTTGCTGTGCTGCTTTGCATGAGAGGGAGAGAGCAGGAAAATCCCTTATCAACAGAGGTATGGCACCACCCTGTTTTCTCCAGAGAGCTGGTCGTACAATCAGCCTGCTGAGCACCACATACACACCTTTGCACCATAGTGCAAAGGTATCTGCATGAGTCAAGCATAAATTTGTACAGGGAGGCTGCCCTTCCAGTACAAAATACTATGCTTAGACTAACTTTAAAATGTTTACCACTTTAGATGTGTACTGTACAGTGCAGCACACATGCAAAATGGGAAAAAGGTAGGAGAAATAAAATCATCTCTCCTTTTTAATGCCTGCTTTCAAGTGGCATCAATATTTGTTGCACAGCCCTGTTTACATTTGTTAATAGATAGGGCTTTGTGTGCAATTATGGGTGGTTGCACGTGAATGCCCATGTACCCCACCATGGAACACCTCCATTTGCAGATTAACGCAAAGCAGCACTACACGCAGGTTTGCGTTACTTTCTCTTACAAACCCACTTGAATACCAATTTGCTCTGGTATGTAAATTCCAAAAATAAGTTTGTGTCGGTCTTTGTTAAAAAAATAATGCAAATCAGACCCAAAATATTTGTAAATCTGGACCTTAGTTTTCAACCCAAAGTCAGTGTTTTGTTTCTGTTAAGAATCAAAACTAAAATTATGCATGTGCCAATATGTCATTCAAGTACTTTGAAAAATGTTTCCTTTTACTTTTCAACAATGCATAATATACCACCATACTTTCATGTCTTTAGCAGCTTTGATTTTTGAAGACCCTTCCAATTCTGCATTCTTATAATTCACTCTATTCAGAAATGTTCTTAGACCATGGTTCACCATAATTAATAACACATATTTAATCATAGCATTAGCTTGTGTTCAACAAATGTTGATCATTAAACTGGTTTCTAGCATATTTCATTTTTGCTTTTATTTTTAGCTCTTCATGTTGAGTTTTCGAAGCCGCTCTCAGATCTTGAAGTTAAAGAAAAGGAGGTGGCTCGCTTTGAATGTGAGGTTTCTCGTGAAAGTGCTAAGGTTTGTAATTTCTGTGACTACACAGAGTTAATAGCTTCTCATCAATGTCAGTTATTTTTTCTGTACCCCCTTTTAATGCTCAATTATCATGTAAAATATGCCAATGCTCTTTTGACTGTGAGATCTATTACCTAAGCAAACGTATGCAATGAGGGTCATTGGCAGTATTTAAAGAACGATTGCTGGTGCCCAAAGCTGTGCTCAGAAGGCTGCGGCTGGTGCTATTAAATGTCAGCGTGCTGAATACCAAGACTGCATGATATTAAATCCACAATCCTCTACCAGAAACACCCCTCCCCTTTATCTCCCTCTTGCAGGTTCTTCCTTTACTCACCCTCATCTTCTTCTCTGGAGCTGAAAGTGTTACTCCTATCCAAACAGCACTATGTATTATGATAAAATCATGCTGTTACCATTCTCTGACAAAACATCAAAGCAAGCATTTCCCACTTTGGAATACCCTTTCACCGGAAGTATCTACACAGTTCTCACCCACAATATCTAGTGCACATCTACAAATCTTACATTTTAAACAAACATGCAGTAATGAGGCCCAAACACTTTTTCTCTGATGGAAAATGATGTTCAAGGTCACTCACAGCCTAGGAGACCACCCAACTCATCTGATATGCCATTAACACACCGCAGGTACCTTCCCTGAAAAGGAGTGCACGCTTTACTTGACAATTGCACTGAGTTTAACTTATTGCTTCGACCCATTCATACATTTAATTACATACCCTATGTAACTGTGCAATCCTTGATGTCATTATGCTTCCTTAATGCAATGGGGTCCTACTAAAGGTATTGCCCACACAATAGAAAGTAAGAAATTGAAATATGCATCTATATTAAAACGTGATGCTGTAATTAATAATGCAGTATAATATGATTAGCTACTATTACATGTTTGTGAATTAAAAATAAACCCCAAGCACAAAAGGCATGCACAAAGTGCTGATCACAGTATTCCGAGTTTCACTAATTGAATAGGAAACCAATGGAAGAGGGGTGCTGGCTGAAATATAGCCTATAGAGGATTTAAATCCCCTGGGGCTCTGTGAGGCCTTTGTTGTATTTGTTATAACATTCTGCCCTCTAGTGGCGGAATGTTCTAATAGCCTTATAGCCTGTTGTAGAAGGCTATACTGGCCATTAAAGACCCGCTTCAGAGTTAAAGGCACGAGCCAAAGGCGAGAGCCTTTAACAAAGGAGTGGGGCTTTAATGCTAATGTAGCCCAGCTACGGGGGGCCATAAGGCCATTAGAACATTCCACCACTAGAGGGCAGAATGTTCTAACAAATAAAACAAAGGGCATCACAGAGCTTGAGGGGATTGAAATCCTCTCGGGCTCCATGAAGCCTTTGATCACAGCAACTGCTGTGAACGACAATATTGGAATGTTGAAGCTCCAGGCTTCTACCGGCCATTAGAAGCCTGGAGCATTCCAATGTTTTTAATGGCGCTCCCAACATTCCAATGTTCTCATATAAATATCGCTATATTAATTTTGGAAGTGGCAGAGGTATAAGACTTCATGCCACACATTCACCTATTCTAAATGGTCCTTACCTTTTGAGTCAAATTTTAAAAAGCAGGCCCATCCATCAGGGGGCTGCCCCTTAAGACAAGCTGAGCATATTAATTAATTTGTAATTCACTACTATGAGTCTGATTTTAAGCTATGCTATAATAGTGTTTTTTTTTTTTTTTAATTATGCAGGTTCGCTGGTTTAAGGATGGCATAGAGATCAGAAAAGGCAAAAAATATGATATCATTTCTAAAGGTGCTGCGCGCACTCTGGTAGTCAACAAATGCTTATTTGATGATGAAGCTGAGTACACCTGTGAAGCAGGAACCGCTAGAACATCTGGAATGCTTACAGTGATAGGTATGGAAAAAGTTATATTTCTGTCTACCGCTGTAGAACTATCAGTATATAGAAAATATCCTTGACTGTGATAATGAGTGAAACAAATGTCATTGAATTTCTGTGATTTATTTTACAGAAGAGGAAGCAACTTTCACCAAAAACCTTGCCAACGTAGAAGCTACTGAAACTGACACAGTGAAATTGATCTGTGAGGTCTCCAAGGCCAGTGCGGAAGTGCTATGGTACAAAGGGGACGAGGAGCTGCCAGAGAGCGGCCGATATGAACATATTGCTGATGGCAGGAAGAGGATCCTGGTCATACAGAACGTCAGCCTCAGTGATGCTGGCGAATACAACTGCAGACTTCCAAAGTCGCGCACCAGTGCGAAACTTAAAGTTAACGGTAAGAATACTAATGCTGACAACAAGTCCTATACAGTGTAGGAGACCCAACAGTGTCATGGCGGGCTCTCATGCTTGTTGTGTATGTGTGTTTCAGAGCTTGCTGCTGAGTTCATTTCCAGGCCACAGAACCTCGAGGTGCTTGAAGGAGAGAAAGCAGAGTTTGTCTGCTCTGTATCTAAAGACACATATGAAGTCAAGTGGCTCAAGGGTGACGTTGCGCTTGAGAGCGGTGACAAATATGACATCATTGCGGATGGGAAGAGGAGAATTCTTGTTGTTAAGGATTCTGTGCCAAAAACAGACGAGGGAAGCTATGCTGCCATGGTTGGTGCTTCAAGAGCAACAGCTGATTTAACAGTCATTGGTAAGTTGTTTGTGATCATCGCAGTAGTGCTGACTGTCCAGACAGTTACCTTAGTCATGGTCTACAAAATGAACATTTTACTGAGATTTTCTCACAACATCATAAAAATATGTCAAATACAGGCCATTTTTTCTTCTTTTAAAAAAAGGCCTATAAGTTGTTAGGATTGATCACACTGGTTACACACCAGTTTCTATCGCTAGTGCAGTGTGTGTGGAGGATGCCAGAAAGTTGTCATTGAGGTACATATATATATATATATGTGTGTGTGTGCACCATGGCGGAGAAAGTGAATGTAGCTCAATAACACCTTATTTAGAGCAACTGTAGGCACATTCACACATTTATTACTATAGTGCAACGGTCACATTCGAGTTTATTACCACAGTACAGCAAAACTGAAATGAGAACTTGTTACTGCCTCAAAGATTATGTTACATTTACTTTGCAGAGAAACAGCTCTTCTAATAGTCATGTTAATTACATTTTTCCATACTGCACACATCTAACGCCCTGAATCCTGGTTTGGGTTAAATACATACACTTGAAAAAAATGTCTTGGCATAAACCATATATACACATATGCAGAGAATAATATGTCATATATTACCATTATTGAGGGTTGAGGTTTCAGGACACACCTGAGGCTTCACCTCTTGTGAGCCATTGCCCCTCCCCACAATTAAAAATGCAAATACATAGCATGTTACACTCTCTGTATCTGCATATATAGTATAATATATATTTTTACATTCATATTAATCATAAACATGTTTTGATAATACAGCGATTTTATCTTTCTACAATTATATATACACGTTGTAAAAGTGTACTCATTACTTTCTTTGTCTTTACAGAAAAACTCAGGATTATAACTCCAATTAAGGACCAACAAGTTAAAGAAGGGCAGGAGCTGGTCTTTAACTGTGAAGTCAATACTGAAGGGGCCAAAGCTAAGTGGCACAAAAATGATGAAGCAATTTTCGATAGTCCAAAATATATCATGGTCCATAAAGATCTCGTGTACACTCTCAGAATTAGAGATGCACAACAAGATGATCAAGCTAACTATACCATTTCTCTGACAAACCACCGTGGTGAACACGTGAAGTGCTCTGCTACACTCGCTGTGCAAGGTAAGCCGCTTACATTGTTCTTTCCAAAGTAATCAAATACGTTATATGTGCTTAACTTGTGTGGCATTAAGTTTACATTTACCTGTGTAATTTACCAATAAAGATATCTTGTGCATCTAAAAATAGTCAATATCGAGCTGACTCCTACATTTTTTTGCACTAATTCACAAGGTCCAAATTATTTTTTATCCTCATTTCCACAGAGGAGGATCTTAGGATTGTGGAACCAATCGAAGACATTGAGACGATGGAGAAAAAATCTGTCACGTTCTGCTGCAAAGTGAACCGCCCAAATGCCACAGTTGCATGGATGAAAAATGGTCAAGAAGTGGTTCTGGACAGGCGTGTTTTGTATAAAGTAGACAAGTACAAGCACTCCCTTATAATTAAAGACTGTGGTTTTGTCGATGAAGGGGAATACACCGTTACTGCCGGACAAGACAAAGCTGTGGCAGAACTCATTATCACTGAAGCTCCAACTGACTTTACGCAGCACCTTACAGATCAGACTGTTGTTGAGTTTGAAGATGCCGTCTTCACCTGCCAGCTTTCGAAAGAAAAGGCAAATGTGAAGTGGTACAGAAATGGACGTGAAATCAGAGAGGGCAAAAGGTATATAGATGGACTCATTGTGAATCATCCAATGCACTGAACATTTCACAATTAGTTACTTCAAATCCAACTTTCTTCTTAATTTCTCTTATTCAGGTACCAGTTTGAAAAAGATGGAAGCTTACACAGACTGGTAATAAAAGAATGCAGACCAGAAGATGAATGCGAATACTCTTGTGGGGTCGATGACAGAAGATCAAGAGCGAGACTTTTTGTTGAGGGTAAGTGTAAAATCAATTATTTTCAGATCTTCTCAACTCCAACACACAAAAACCCAGAATCAAGACATGTTTGTTGTTGCTACTTCTTTCTGTTCAGAAATCCCAGTGGAGATCATCAGGCCTCCTCTGGACGCCTTCGAAGCGCCAGGATCAGACGTCATATTTGAGGCCGAATTGAACAAAGACAGAGTGGAAGTCAAATGGTTGAGAAACAACATGATCATTGTCCAAGGAGACAAACACCAGATGATGAGTGAAGGAAAAGTCCACAGGCTTCAAGTGTGTGAGATCAGGCCCCGCGACCAAGGCGAATACAGGTTTATTGCCAAGGACAAAGAGGCCAGAGCCAAGCTTGAGCTGGCCGGTAAGTCTCTATTTGCAATTACTAAGTGCCATGAAACACAGAGGTTCAAGATTTTAGAGACTCTTTAAGCATGCCTTCTAGGACTTTGCATTGGCAGTGCGGCCACAAATGAAAATAAAACACAACACATATTATGTTAATTTAAATAAAATAATCTTATTGTTTCAAGTGAACTCTTTCCAGTGAGTTGAGCACATAAAGTACGAAAACACATTCCCACTTTCCAATCAAGAGACATGAAATTAAATTACATAAAAGAATTAAAATGTAAAATATTTGCGACAGAAAACTAGCAATTAGGATAGCCATCATAGATGCCGAGGTAGCATTTGAAGCCATGAAAAATATATTGAGGTTTTTTTAACACCTCATATGTACCTCCTGATCAGCCACTATGTCTGATTCCAATGGCTACAATTCAGACCAGCATTAATGTGAACATAAATAGCCCTTAATATTGCAAGAATTCTGTGTTATGAATTAGTGTCTATATTGCGTAGTCCAGAATGGCATCAAAATGCATCTATTAACTAGACATGTGTGGTTGCAGCGGCTCCTAAAATCAAGACAGCAGATCAGAACATCGTCATCGATGCTGGGAAGCCTTTGACAATGGCTGTGCCCTATGACGCCTACCCCAGAGCCGAAGCAGAATGGTCGAAGGACGAAGAGGTTCTGCCCGACCTGCACGTCGATACAACAACGACGGACACCACCTTTAGGATCCCTGAAACAAAGAAATCAGATAAAGGAAGATACAAGATCGTGCTCAAGAACAAACACGGCAAAGCAGAGGCCTTCATTAATCTTGATGTGATTGGTAAGACAGGTTTTTTCAGCACCTGCACAACAAGCCAGCGTCAGGGGACATCCCTAGAAATGGACAGATTACTATTTTGAGCTGCAATACATAGGGCGATGGTGCTAGCAGCAGATCTAGGGTACACGCTTAGAGCTGGTTCACGCTGGGGAAATGACCCTGTAGGCTGGGCCTTTCGAAATACTAAAGCAAAAGAAATGGACTCACTTTCTGTAGAAGTTATGAAATCCCTTTAAACAGCAGAAATGCCAAATAATGCCCATGAAATATAAGTATGGACACAAAAGAATGAAAACATTTGTGATTCACTCAGCCTGTTTCAGCAGTTATTTTCTCTCAAATGAGAAAAGAAGAAAATTAGTCTCCAGAAATATTTGAAGACAATGAAGTCTAAAGATGTTATACATTAATGTTATTGGTGTACGAGGCACTAAAGCTGAATTCAATGAACTAGTTCTTGAATATAGCAACGAATTACAAAGAAGGGAAACTTAGCGGCAGCAATATGTAGGCACCCAAAAGAAATTAATAAGAACGTTGTGTGACCTCCCTTGAACTATATCATCTCTTTCCTCTATTTGCAGATGTCCCAGGCCCAGTTCGAAATCTGGAAGTAACAGAAACATATGATGGTGAAGTGAGCCTTGCTTGGGAGGAGCCAGAGAGTGATGGTGGCAGTAAAATATTGAGTTATGTGGTGGAAAGGCGAGACATCAAGCGTAAAACTTGGATACTGGCAACTGACCGTGCAGACAGCTGTGAATATACCGTCACGGGTCTTCAGAAAGGAGGAGTCGAATACCTCTTCCGCGTGAGCGCCCAGAACAGAGTAGGAACTGGTGAACCTGTGGAAACTGATAAACCTGTGGAAGCAAAGAGCAAATTTGGTAAGTCGCATGGTCAAGTTATGCAATGTTGAGCTTTACAAATCTAATTAAAGAAATAAGTTAAAAAGTGTTTTGTATTGTGCCATCTTTAAAAAAATTCTATAGTCAGGCAACGCTAATTATGTATATTGTTTTGTTTTGCCAGATGTGCCAGGTCCTCCTTTGAATGTGGATGTCTGCAATGTGAACAGGTTTGGCGCAACTATTACCTGGGAGACACCAGAGTACGATGGGGGCAGTGAAATCACTGCTTATATTATTGAGTTACGGGACCGAACCTCCATCAAGTGGGATACTGCAATGATCACCAGCCCAGACGATCTTGCAGCTACGCTGAATGATGTTGTAGAAAACAAAGAATACATTTTCAGAGTTCGCGCAGAAAATCAAGCTGGAATCGGCAAACCAAGTGCTGCAACTCGTTCTGTGAAAATCATGGACCCAATTGGTAAGTAGTAGTAAAGCAGAGGCAAAACTGCATTAATTGAGTTAGCCATGGGATTTCATGTGACGTAAAGGATATAGAACATGGTCAATAACTTAGCATCGCAGAGAGGTCTTAAATTTAAACCAAAATGGCCATACTTCTGCATTAAGTGAGCACTGAAGTTTAAAATGCCCCCACTGACGTTAAATTTTCCACGGAAGAAGAAGATAATTTCTCATTCTGTGATCTTTACATCCAGCCACGCATGCATAGTTTTGACTGCATTTGTGGTCCTGATGAATTGACTACGCTTTGACATTATGTTCATGTTATTAACAAACACTTTGTAAAATGTAGAGTCCCCAGGTAGAAATTTCCCTCCAGGCTCCCCAACACATGTTGAAAGCACACCTCTGCACAGCCACCAAGGTCCGCCTCAAACTAAGGGCCTCCTCATAAGCTCTGTACAAAGTAACTTCGACCATTATCAATATCTCAAAAGCACACATAGTAATTGTAGTACAGTGTATTTCAAGAAACCTTTTGAAACACATATTATGATTAATCAGAATGTGGCAGAACTTGAGTTTAGTGTATTTTATTGAGTTGGCCACCGCAAAAACTAATACGTCAAATTATTTTTTCATGTTTTTAGAAAGGCCAAGTCCTCCCATCAACCTTGCTCATTCAGACCAAACAAAGTCATCGGTGCAGCTTGCATGGGAGCCACCTCTTAAAGATGGAGGCAGTCCAATACTCGGCTATATTGTTGAAAGATGCGAGGAGGGATCTGACAAATGGATCCGATGCAACATGCGCCTTGCTTCTGACCTTACTTACAAGGTAAAGTGACTAGTTTTTAGATTTCCTGGAAAATCTGATGTTCCGACCAGTTGGACATGCTGCCATAAGTATTAATATCAACGTCTATGTAAAGTTGTACTGACAGTGACTGAAAATATTAATGGCATGTTTGGCCACAGTATCTGCCCTGTTTGATCAGATTTACACAATTCTTTTCCTTGTGTGCTGGCTGCTATAAGTTAGCATAGATTTTAAGCCATACAGTAAGGTATTGGTTGCCCACTTTTGTTGTATGCTTCTAAAGTAAATATAGAGGTTCTCCACTTCTCATAACAATACAAATAATGATCTAAATCCACATCTGATTAATAATTAATGTGTTCTTAGTAGCAGTTTGTGGGTCACTGTAATTACAAACAGCAAAAGCAGCCAATCCTATTTTAAGCTATGCAGCAAGTAATTCACTCTGGGTCAGCCATTTTAACTTTCTGAAAAGCTGTTCCTTTCCAGTGAGTCGACATTTCTCTTTAACGATTATATGTTGAGGCGCATGATTCCCGCATTTACAATGGCAACTTATTTAAAACTAGTTTTGTCTCCTGTTGGCTGGCCTACATCTTTGGAATTCTTACCTCACTGGCAATCAGTTGCTTCATGCTCTGTTACAATTTCTCTGTAATCTTAACATTGAATGTATTGCTCTCTTTAATCTGAATTGGCGGCTCTAACTGTCTGTTGTCAGTTTTCATTTATGTCTTTCTTTTCTGTTTTTCTTCCATGTCCTTTTCCACATTTGTTTTCAGAATGTTGATAGGTTTTTGAAAGTCGAGAGATACCTTTTTAAATTGCATGCATTGTACAGCTCTCTCCTACCGTTTGGAAGGTGGGTGGCAAGGAAACTCTATAGCAAGGTACAAAATATATAAAACAATTATTTACTAAGTAATTGAATACATCCCTTTTTTGTACCTCAGGTCACTGGCTTGAAACAGGGAGTTAGCTATTATTACCGGGTTTCTGCAGAAAATGCAGCGGGTGTTTCGGACCCTGCTGAGGCCATTGGTCCACTAACTGCAGATGATAAACACGGTAAGGCTCATGTCCATTCTTTTTATTTACACACAACATCAAACTTCAGAACACAATTAAAATCGACCATGTAAACATAGAACACGTGCCAATGTTCATTGATTTCATTGTATTTTCTTTTTTTTTTCAGTTGCTCCCACTATGGACTTGAGTGCATTTAAAGATGGTTTGGAAGTCATTGTTCCAGAACCCCTGAAGATCCGTGTCCCTATTACTGGCTATCCTGTGCCAACTGCAAAATGGTCGGTTCATGATAACATCTTAGAGGCTAATGAACGTGTGAGACTTGAGACTACATCCACCTTTGTTGAGCTTATCATCACTCCAAGTGAACGCCCAGATAAAGGTGTATACACTCTTGAACTTGAAAATCCAGTTATGTCCATTTCAGGAGAAATCAATGTAAATGTGATTGGTAAGTCAAGAATGCCTTCCTTGTATATCAAGTCAAAAAACTGCAACATATATTTTAGAATTAAAGGGATTCCATATGTTTCTTCTAGCATGCCCCAGTGTGCCAAAAGAGCTAAAAGTGGGACAGATCACAAGGGACACAGTTCATTTGACATGGGAGCCACCTGAGAATGATGGAGGAAGTCCACTGACTGGCTATCTGGTAGAAAAGCGTGAAGTCAGCCGCAAAACATGGACTAAGGTATGTGTTTATTACCTCTTGATTTAGAGAGGCATACAGAGTTATGTATTTTTATGGTGGTGGTAATATTGCAATATGTATTGTTGTATATTATGTCATTGTAGTAGCAAAGAGACATACCAGGCTAGCAACAGTGAACAAAGGCCATTAATTACCAGATAAAGAAAAGCCCTTTTGATGAAACCGTGAAAGACGCTAGTGAATAATCATCTTTGCGAAGCCGCTGTTCAGTGTCCATCCCTCTACTAGGCTGTTGGCCTTAAACAAATAATTATGGTCTGTGGCATTATTGCTGAATTAAATAGATGTTTCTATGAAACTTTAAATGAGGTTTACTTGGACAATTTATTTGGTTTTCCTTTGAGAACCATGAGGACAAATATAAGACAGACACATTGTTGGCAACATAGATATTTTGGAAACAAGCAGCTCAATTGAAGGAGCGATCCCCATTCTGTAAAATTGAAAATGCAATCCATGTCCAGCAGTGGATTTAAGGTAAATGTGGTATGTCGGTGGTGTAGACTCCCTTAAGATGAATTACAGTATTTAAATCAATTGTGAATGTAAAATAATACCAGTGATAGTCACAATTCATCGGTGATTTGTTTGTGACGGTCTTCTTAATTTACAGTTCATTTTGAAGTAAATGGAACCCATTTGCTCTTTTAGGTGGCCGAAAATATCATTGACCTGGAGTTCACTGTTCCAGATCTCCTCCAGGGAAAGGAATATCTATTTAGGGTTATGGCATGCAACAAGTGTGGTCCAGGGGAGCCTGCATACATTGATGAGCCTGTGAATATGTCAGCTCCAGCAAGTGAGTTCTTCTTCTCTCTGCCTGGATGTTTTCAGATGAGGATGTTTTGTATAATACTTACTTATTTATTGATGTGAGCAGAAAGGTTATGGTCATTATCCTACTGACAAATTATTTTATATGCAGAAACAAGTCACATACCTTAACTCATATCTTCACCTTTAAATATGTGGCACAGTTAGAAAATAATGTACATCCTTGCATTAATATTAAATCCATGTATGAATTTCTGTCAACCAGCTGTTCCTGACCCACCCGAGAACGTTAAATGGAGGGATGCAACTGCTAAAGGAATTTTCTTAACATGGGAACCACCTAAATATGATGGCGGCTCACGAATTAAAGGATACATCGTAGAAAAATGTCAACGTGGTTATGACAAGTGGGAAGCCTGTGGAGATATTGTTGCAGAAACAAAGTAAGTGACATGAAAATAGATTGTGTGAAAATTGTGCAATTTTGCCTGCGGTTGCTAACACTATTTGTCCTTACTTTTGAACAGATTGCAGGTTACAGACCTCACTGAAGGTCAGTGGTACGCATACCGTGTCAAGGCAGTGAATCGACAGGGAGCCAGCAAACCAAGCAAGCCCACGGAGGATATCCTGGCTACTGATCCAAAGGGTACATTTTGTTCAAAATTCTTCCTTTTGTATGCTTTTGTTTCTGTTCAGCAGCAAAGTTTACAACTGTGTATTTTAAAATTTCTTTCAACAGAGGCCCCGGAAATTTTCCTGGATGTCAAACTGCTCACTGGCATCACTGTTAAGGCCGGGACTAAAATTGAACTTCCAGCAACAGTTAATGGCAAACCCGAGCCTAAAGTAACTTGGAACAAAGCAGATATGCTTCTGAGGGCTGATAACCGAATAACAATTGATACCAAACCTGGCCACTCGGCTGTAACAATTACAGACAGCAAAAGGAGCGACAGTGGTTCTTACATCATTGAAGCAGTAAACACGTCAGGGCGTGCTAACGCTGTCGTTGAAGTTAATATTTTAGGTAATGTAGATTAATATCGGCCAATGACAACATATATTTTTTTACATAATTGGTGGAAACAAATTGTTACATTTTCTAATTCTTTCACAGACAAGCCAGGGCCCCCTGCTGCATTTGACGTTTCAGAAATTACAAATGAATCATGTGTCTTGACATGGAATCCTCCAAGAGATGATGGCGGATCGAGGATCACAAACTACATTCTTGAAAAGAAAGCTGCTGATAGTGAAATATGGCACAAACTTTCTTCAACCATCAAAGAAACAAACTTCAAAGCTACAAACTTGACAGCTCTGAAAGAATATGTCTTCCGGGTCAGCGCTGAGAACATGTACGGCATTGGCGAACCAGTGCAGTCAGTTCCTATCATAGCAAAATATTCATTTGGTAAGATTATGTGAACTGGAATATCGGTCATGGTATTGGAGGCATTTTTGTGTGTATCTTCGTAGATGAACCTATAACATGGCTTGTGCTCTAATTATTCTATGCAGATCCTCCTGGTCCTCCAACACGCCTCGAACCATCTGAAATCTCAAAGGATTCTTTGACACTAACATGGTATGAACCAGATGAAGATGGTGGAAGCCCAATCACAGGATACTGGGTAGAGAAGTTTGATCCAGAAAATGACAAATGGATAAGATGCAACAAAATACCAATCAAAGATACAATGTTCAGGTAAAACTATAAAGATGTGCATGTTTGAACCTAGCATAATCTCTATGCATAGTTTGGTTTCCTCCTGTGCTATTAGTCTCTGTGGAAGATTTGCTCTAAACATAAATGTGAACAATGATTACAGTGATATCCTAGGCATATACCAGAAACGTATACTAAACCGATCAAATCACAGGACCATTTTCAGGCAAAGTACACCACCTCTAAAGAGATGTTAAATCCTATTTAGAGGACATGGTCTGCCACTTATCAGGGTTTACCAGAGAGTTATGATCAGCGCTGTAATCCTTTTTTTAGTATCTTTTTTGTATCTCAAACCAACTTTAATTCTACATTCAAGGCAGACTGTATCCTGAATGTAAGAGGTACAGGAAAATGTAGATAAAAGTCAAATAAGGCAAATGTTACACCTAAGAAAAAAGAGAATGATTTAGAAATGAATCAAAGCAGATGGGCAGACTAATTTTTTGAGTGCACTCACCTTTCAGCTAGCCACTAAATAATTATGTTAGATGAATGTGTTTAATTCTAAGCCTTTTTGATATAGGTAATATTCCGTTTCATTTGTAAACAACATTGCAGTGCAATAGATTAATGCAAGAATGCATTTTCCAATAACAGAGTTAAAGGACTTACCAACAAAAAGAAGTATAAGTTCCGTGTTTTGGCAGAAAATCTCGCCGGCCCGGGGAAACCAAGCAAAGAGACAGATCAAATCTTAATAAAGGATCCTATCGGTATGATAACTCTGCTCCAAATGTACCATTGTAAACAATATAGTTGTCATGTTCTCAATAAACACTAATGCATTTTGCTTTTAGATCCCCCATGGCCTCCTGGCAAGCCAACTGTTAAGGATGTTGCTAAAACATCATTGTTCCTGAATTGGACAAGGCCAGAGCACGATGGAGGCGCAAAGATTGAGTCCTACATCATTGAACTGCTCAAAACAGGAACAGACGAATGGGTCAGAGTGGCCGAAGGAGTTCCCACCCTGGAACATTTCCTTAAAGGACTAATGGAAAAGCAGGAATATTCCTTCCGAGTCCGTGCTGTAAACAAGGCTGGTGAAAGCGAGCCAAGTGAGCCCAGCGATCCAGTTCTCTGCAAGGAAAGACTGAGTGAGTGTAACAAATAACACAGCACTACATGCATTGTCGCATATCTTAATGATAAGTTAGGCAAACACCACTTTAAAATGCTTTGTTGTAACATTCCATGAACATTTTTAAATATTCTATGCATGCATTCATGGGAGCTACCATATTGAAAGTATTCTCTATTAGCAACACACTGGCAAAAGTCTAACTGTATTTCTTTTCATCAGATCCTCCCTCACCACCCCGCTGGCTGGAAGTTATCAACATTACTAAGAATACAGCTGATCTCAAATGGACAGCACCAGAGAAAGATGGTGGCTCTCCAATTACCAACTACATTGTGGAAAAGAGAGATGTGAGACGTAAAGGCTGGCAGGCAGTTGACACCACAGTAAAAGATGTTAAATGTAATGTCACACCATTGTCTGAGGGGTCACTGTACGTGTTCCGGGTTGCTGCTGAAAACGCCGTTGGACAGAGTGAATACTGCGAACTTGAAGATTCAGTTCTTGCAAAAGACACATTTAGTAAGTCTAGCCATTTTCTCTGCACAATAAAATGCATTTTTTGAGGTGGGGCCATGCTTCTGCTTGGACTGGCGAGTCTCTGAGTTGAGATCTTATTATGTTATGGCACATCCCATGGCCCCTGATCAAAGTCTAGAGGCTATCACACAGGACAGACATGCAATAGATAATTTAGGCTGCAAATATGGTCTACAATGAAAAACAAAGACCTGTGCAGCACTAACCTGTATTTAGACAGCAGCCAATTGAAGAGATTAGGGGGCATATTATTAAGCAGGGCGTTGAAATTATCGCCGCTTTAGCGGCAGAAAACTGCTGCTAAAGCGGCGATAATGGGCTTGATAATATGCTGCAGAGAATTCCAATAGAAGCCCATGTTGACACCAGAACATGGGCTTCTATGAGAATTCTCAAGGGCATATTATCAAGCCCATTATCGCCGCTTTAGCGGCAGTTTTCTGCTGCTAAAGCGGCGATAATTTTAACGCCGTTTCTTGATAATATGAACCATGGTTCCTTGTCAGAATCTGACATACCACATTTCTAGTGGTTCATTTTTATACATAAGGGGTGGTTGCATTTGGGTCTTTATCAAATAAATATCCTCTGCTGATTACTAAAATGATAATGATTTGTTTCAGCTACTCCTGGACCACCCTATGCTCTTACAGTTGTTGACATAACAAAGAGACATGTTGACCTAAAGTGGGAGGCTCCCAAAAATGATGGAGGCAGACCAATTCTAAGGTACATCAATGTTATGTAAGCTTTTGCAAGTTTTTCTAATGGTAATTAACACAAACCTCTGCTAAATAAACAGATTAACATGTTTACTTTAGAAACAATATTTCAGATTTGCTTAGTCTAATAATATGTGATTCTTTTGATCCCGACTGCTAATGTTAGCCTGACTGCTAAGCTCTCATAGATCATGCTTGTGATAGTGCACATCAATACATACAAGTACTCACACATATACAACGATACCAATAAATCTTTTATAGTCTATGAAGATGGTTCCACATAATGTGAGCTCTATCCAGAGGTGGAGAATGTGAACAAAGGGCATGGACAGCGCTTAGAAAGACTCTTGTTCCAGGAAGTATTTTGTTTAGTCATTCCTTTATTTATTAATCATACCACTTCACAGTGCTTGGGTGATTAAATGTTAGTGATAAATAATAGACATACCCCCACCCAGATGCTTTTTTTTAGGTTAAACAGACTAATGTTTAATATCCAACACCATTGTTTCTCGTACCTGTGTCGGCAGATATGTCATTGAAAAGAAAGAAAAACTTGGAACACGCTGGGTAAAAGCTGGTAAGACATCAGGACCTGACTGTCACTACAAAGTAACAGATGTGATTGAAGGAACAGAGGTCCAATTCCAAGTTCGTGCAGAAAACGAAGCTGGCGTTGGCCATCCGAGTGAACCTACTGATATGCTCATGATTGAAGACCCAACAAGTGAGTAATAATCTGATATATCTGAATAATCAAATCAAGAAATCTGCATATTGCACAATTCCCTTATCTAACCATTTGGTGCTACATGTGTAATTACATTGTCTTTTTGTTTTTGCAGGTCCTCCATCTCCACCTTTAGAATTGCATGTCACAGATGCAAGCAGAGGTCATATTTCCATTGCATGGAAACCACCAGAGAAAACAGGTGGCAGCCCTATTCTCGGCTATCATGTGGAACTATGTCCAGCCGGAACTGAAAAATGGATGCGAATCAACTCTCGCCCAATAAAGGACCTGAAATACAAAGCAGAAGAGGGCATTTCCCCTGACAAGGAATATATTTTAAGAGTGAGAGCTGTAAATGCCATTGGAGCCAGTGACCCATCAGAAATCTCAGAAAATGTTTTTGCAAAAGACCCTGACTGTAAGTAGTGTTGTACTGAAATATTTTAAACAATGTCTTAACTCGGCAAATTTTACTCTGTGTAAATTGCTGATTTTATTCTTACATATATTCATAGCTAATATGATTTGAAAGTCATCAAACGCTTCTTAAATTGTCCTTTAATCACATGCTTCTACCTTTCTACAGGTAATCCAAGTATTGATTTGAAAACTCAGGACATCACTGTTGTTGAAGGAGAGAAATTAAGCATCCCTGTTTCCTTCAGAGCTGTCCCAACTCCCACCGTGTGTTGGCACAAAAATGGCAAAGAATTAAAGGCAGGAGACAGAGTAACAATGAAGAGTGACTACACATCTGCATGTGTTGATGTAACTAGTAGTGTTCATGCAGATGCTGGGGTATACACCATCACCTTGGAGAACAAACTGGGCACAACAACAGGCTCTGCCAATGTTAAAGTTATTGGTAACTATTGATTGTTTCATCAAAAATATTTTGTTAGAACCATTATCGGTAAATAAGGCAGGGTTTTCTCATTCTATTTATGTTTCTATTACTAAATAGGTCTACCAGGGCAGTGTAAGGACATCAAGGCTAGTGATGTGACTAAGAATTCATGCAAGGTGACATGGGAGCCTCCAGAAAGTGATGGTGGATCCCCTATACTGCATTATGTTCTTGAACGTAGAGAAGCTGGTAGGAGAACTTACACTCCGGTTATGTCTGGCGAGAACAAACTGACTTGGAATGTGAAGGATCTTATACCTAATGGGGAATACTACTTCAGAGTCAAGGCAGTAAACAAGATCGGTGGAGGCGAATACTTGGAGCTAAGGAATCCTATAATTGCAGAAGATTCAAAACGTAAGTTTTTATCAGTGCTGAATGTACATTGCAGGATTGTTAAAAAATAAATCCCTATGATATAGATGATTAACTTTGAATTTATTTCTTTATACTTCAGAACGTCCTGATCCACCTGTTGATGTTGAAACTCATAACCCAACTTCAAAGACAATAACTCTGACATGGAAACCACCAATGTATGATGGCGGATGTAAGATAATGGGATACATTATTGAAAAACTGCCTAAAGGTGGAGAGAAATGGGAACGCTGTAATGACTCTTTGGTACCGGTGCTAACATACACTGTCAAAGGCCTAGAGGAAGGCAAAGAATACCAATACCGTGCACGTGCAGAAAATGCTGCTGGTATTAGTGAGCCTTCTCGCGCAACTCTTGGAGTAAAAGCTCTTGATCCTATTGGTAAGTTAGTATTATGAGCAATAAATGCATTATCTTTTACTAACACAGTGATTTTACATGGATGTGATGCTTTACAATTACACTGGTTTACCATACTATGTATCCTTCCCATCAAACGCCAGGACAATTTCCTAAATGCATTAACTAATCTACTACACCTGTGTTCCTCTCCAGAAATTAGTTTTAATAGGCCAAGGAACCGGTGCCATTTTAGAAAATATTTTATGCTCTGTGGCAAGGTGTTTTTATTTTATTCCTTCTCCAATCCAATTTTTCCTAGTTAAAACAATGTTGTATTTGTTCCTCCTTCATTTGAATGGAGGGAGTGCATGATTAAACGAAGACCTGTGCTACTTTTAAAGTAAGGGGCACACATAGAAGCTTTGCTGAGATAAATGCAAGACACATTTTAACTTTGGAGAAGATCAACTAGAGTGATCTTCTCTTAAACTGTGGGTGAAATGTGAGATCCGCCCGAATGGTTCCAATCAATTTGAGAATGAAAGTTGGGTTCCTTGTATGAAAATGAATTCTGCCGGTCACAACTCATACATGTTCTAGGAAAATGTTTCCATCTTTAGTGAAGTGTATTCCAAATAACAACCAATTTTGTATTGCAGATCCCCCAAAGGTGTCTCTTGCTGCAAATCTACAAGGTGGTGTTGGTGTAAGGCAGGGTGATGAAATTGCTCTAGAAGCAATAATTTCAGGCGCACCATATCCAACTATTACATGGCTTAAAGATGGCGAAGTGATTAGACCTGAAGAAATCAAGAAGAGAGTTGATAAAATAGTGCCAGCAAGAAAGAAGAAGGAAATTGTGGAGGAAGAGCCATTCCATCTGAGCCTGCCAGAACGTTTAACTGTCGACAACAGTAGACAGGGAACTTCCCTGCTGTGGGTTCGAGACGCCATTAGAAGTGATCATGGGGAATTTACCATCAAGGTTGAAAATGATCATGGTGTAGCAAAAGCTTTATGTGACGTGAATGTATTAAGTAAGTGTATATTGTAATATTTCTATTTTCAGTTTTGTGCAATAAATAGAACTGCTTTTATAATGTATTTTTTTCCTACAAAATAGATACCCCTGGACCTCCAGTCAACTTTACATTTGAGGACATAAGAAAAAATTCAGTTTTATGCAAATGGGAGCCTCCACTCGATGACGGTGGTAGTGAAATCTTGAATTACATTTTGGAAAAGAAGGACAACACCAAGGCAGAAATTGGTTGGGTGAATGTAACATCTACACTGAGACAGTGCAAATATCCAGTCACCAAGCTCATTGAAGGAAAGGAGTACCTCTTCCGTGTTACAGCTGAGAATAGATTTGGTCCAGGACCAGAATGTGTTTCACAGCCTCTTACAGCAAAAGATCCATTTAGTAAGTATAGTTTCTTATCTTCAGTAAGCACATCTTTAATATTTATTTTTTTTCAGTTCTGATTGATAAAGATTATGTACAAACACATAAAATTGTTCTTTTCATCAGCTCCCCCAGATGCACCAGAAAAGCCGGAAATTGAAGATGTAACAAGCAACAGCATGTTGGTTAAATGGACAGAGCCAAAAGATAATGGAAGTCCTATTTTAGGATACTGGATTGAGAAACGTGAAATTAACAGCACTCACTGGGCTCGTGTAAACAGAAGCCTTATTAATGCACTGGAAACAAGAGCAGAAGGCCTTTTGGAAGGCCTCACTTACATATTTAGAGTGTGTGCTGAAAATGCAGCTGGTCCTGGGAAATTTAGTGTCCCATCAGATCCGAAGACAGCACAAGATCCAATATGTAAGTAATTAGCATGTATATATATTTATTTCATGTTGTGAATGTATTATTCGTGAAAAGGCTAGCAAAACAAGTGGTATGCCCCTATCAACCTGCTAAAAAATATATGTTGCCTGAAATAAATTGATAAAATGTTAGTTTCAGCTTTAGTTTTAGCAGGGTCTGGTACCTTAGTGGACTTATGCGTCCACTGTAGGGGCCTGTGTTTGACTGCATGGTCACAGGTTCAAATCCTGGCGGGTCCACTCAGCCTTTCATCCTTCTGAGGTCGATAAAATAAGTACGATTGAGTTGGGGAACACTAAACATCTGTTATTCTATGCCAAGATGTCCATGGGTAAACATGCACTTTACAAATACGCATGTTATGTGTATTTCAGCCCAGGCAATGGCTTTTTTAATGCTACACATATTTCATTGATTGTAAGAGGCCACTGATAAATCAAAGAGTTGATTCAATGTTTGTCAACCCCTTGCTCTTACATCAGAATCATATGTATAATAAAACAAATTATTAAATTGGTTGATGGTTTACTGATTTTGGTGCTTACATAACCCGTAACTGCTAAGCGGATTGCCTCTAGGAGATATTGAAGGGAATGTGAGAATCTAACTATGCATGTGGGCCTTTATAGATTTTGAGACTCTTGCAGAAGTGGGCAGTTCTTACAATACATTGGAAACAATGTTATGGTATAAGATGGAGTCAAAACAACCAAGAATCCAATTTGAAAATGTCTGTTGATTACCAGACCCATACGTCAAGGGTACTACTATTTTAATCATTTTGAGTCTATCAACCAATATTGATACTTTTAGAAGCAGCAGACTTAAAATTTATGTTTACATGTTTTTCTTTAAAGTGCCACCTGGACCTCCAACTCCCAGAGTTGTTGATACAAGTGCCTCTGCCATTGAGATGGAATGGGATGCTCCAATTTATAACGGTGGAGGGGATATCTTGGGCTACCTTGTCGACAAACAGCTCATGGGCACAAATGAATGGTCACGTTGCACAGACAAACCAATTAAACCTCGTAAATACACAGTCAAAGGAATTCGGGAAGGTGCTGACTACAAAATCCGTGTGATTGCTGTTAATAATGCTGGTGAAGGTCCCCCTGGAGTAACAGAGCCAATAACAGTTCTGGAACCACAGGGTAATTATAAATACTTTACTTTACCTGGCTTAGGTGTAATAATATCAATCTCTTATTACTGGTTTTGCTAAAATATCTTAATGTTTTCTCTACAGAACCACCAGTAGTAGAGTTGGATGTTTCTGTGAAAGGAGGTATTCAGATACTCGCTGGACAAACTCTGAAAATTCCTGCAACTGTAACAGGCCGACCCACACCTTCCATTGAATGGACTGTGGAAGATGGAGAATTGGAAAAAGAACGAGCAGTTATTACGAATATTGGCACCTCTTCAGATTTAACAATTGTAAATGCAGAGAGGAAAAACCATGGCCGATATGTCATCACTGCCAGCAACGAAAGTGGTACCAAATCTGCTGCAACCAGAGTTGAAATCATGGGTAAGCAACTGAAATCAAATCATTTTGCCAAAGAAAGTTCATCACACTATGCGAGACCCGCAAAACATTATGGTAGCAAGTCACTGTAGTGGAGGAAATCTTTAAGCTGTTATAATTGCAATTTGCTTAATAGCTCAAAAAGAGAGATATGACCTTGTGCTATGGAATAAGATAAGTCTAATTACTTGAAATGCGAGAAACTATTTTATGAAATGTTATTGCTTCTTTATCTGGAACAACTCTGGTAAACCTTATATAATGAATATCATGTCCTATCGAATTATCCTGAAATACTGAGTGATAGATTATTTGTTGTTGTTTAATATGCTTATTCAATGTAGACAGTTTTCACCCACACACAAGTCCATACGTAATTATGCATTGTTTACAGAGATAGTCAACAAATACACAATTTCATTTTTTTCAAATTCTATTTATAAAACGTTTTCTCTGTTACAAAAAACTGTGAAATGCTGACAATCTGAGCAGCGGAGAGTTTATTTACATCGGGTACACTTTGTACAGGAAACAGGTGGTGCCCCAATTGGTACAAATCCCCATGCAGAAGCAAGAGAACTCAGCAGGGAAGTACACCAGCTCCCCATGGCCTTAAAAACCCTTATATGCTACCCACCATTGTCAGACCTTTTCCTACTTCCTTGGGTATCCCTGACTCTCATAGACTACTTTTTAAGCTGCACAGCACCAATCAAGATCACATTACCAGTATACCACCCTTGTAATATTTCTTTTCACCACTTCCACCACAACCAACTGCTATGTTCTTTGGTACTTCGGCCAGTTCTCCTCCGCAAATTCACAATTTTGATTTCAAATCTTAACAACTTATCAAGAAGATATGCATAATAATTTGTTCATGTTACTCTGTTTTATAGATGTTCCAGGTCCAGTACTTGATCTAAAACCTGTAGTTGTTACAAGAAAAATGATTTTACTCAACTGGTCAGATCCTGAAGATGATGGTGGAAGTGAAATCACAGGCTTCACAATTGAACGGAAGGATGCTAAAATGCATACATGGAGACTACCTATAGAAACAGAAAGATCCAAATGTGATATAGTGGGTCTCCTAGAAGGACAAGAATACATGTTCCGTGTTATTGCCAAAAATAAATTTGGTAGTGGTCCTCCTGTTGACCTCGGACCCATTCTTGCAGTTGATCCTCTAGGTAAATAACTTATTCGTCCTCATAATTTGGTTGCAATTTTTAAATTGCTCATATTAAATTTGTTGTTGTTTTATTTGCTGAGTTATTTCGATCTCACCCCTGGATTTTCATTTCATTGTAGTATTATCCTTTTGTTTCTTTGCTTCATTTTTTAAATAATCTATCATAATAGGTAAATAATAAGAAATTTCTCATTTACCATTACTTAGAAATAAAAATCCACTTAACCTTTAAAAAGAATTGGAAAAACCCACAGTACATTTCAGCCTTTGTAGACATCTCAATATCTATCAGTAGATTTGCATTTAAGTTCCGTGTTATGTAAGCTCAATCAACCAATACATTTACAACATTATATTTTCTCAAACAAAATGTTATGGTTAACATTGTTTACTTTTTATGCACAGGTCCTCCTGGTGCACCAGAACGATTTACATATACAGAAAGAACAAAGTCCACCATTACTCTTGATTGGAAGTATCCTCGTAATGATGGCGGTAGCCCTATTACAGGATATATTATTGAAAAGAGACGACATGATGCAACGGAATTTGAAAGGGTTAACAAGCGACTGTGCCCAGATACATCATTTGTGGTAGAAAATCTTGCTGAACTGCAAATGTACGAATTCCGTGTTCGATCAGTGAATGCACTTGGTGAAAGTGAGCCATCACTTCCCCTTAATGTTGTTATTCAAGATGATGAAGGTATGCCTACTTACACATATTAATAATTGTACTATTATAATGTGCTGCAATTGCTTAGTTTTCACTTAATATGTTTTTTTTTAGTTCCTCCTACAGTAATGTTGCGTTTGACCGTCCGGGGTGATACCATCAAAGTAAAAGCAGGAGAACCAGTTAATATTCCAGCTGATGTAACAGGTCTTCCAATGCCCAAAATTGAATGGACAAAGAATGATGTGCCACTTGAAAAATCAACAGAGGCTCTTAAGATTGACAAACAAGAATTATCAAGAAGCGAAGCAAAAACAGAAATAAGTATGCCTGCATCAGCTCGAAGTGACACTGGAACCTACGTTGTGACAGCATCGAACCGTCTAGGAACTGCGTATCGTTCAGTAAATGTTGAAGTATTTGGTAAGTATTTATTTACATAAAAACTACATATTTTAGAGAACTAAATATATGTCTACTCTTGTTATTTTTTAACACATTTCGTTTTCTCTATTGTGATTAATTAGATCGCCCATCACCTCCAAGAAATCTTGCTGTTACTGATATCAAAGCTGAATCATGCTATTTAATTTGGGATACTCCTCTGGACAATGGTGGAAGTGAAATTCTCAACTATGTTGTTGACAAACGAGATGCAAGCAAGAAGAAATCTGAATGGGAAGAAGTCTCAAACACTATCGTTGACAGGAGATTTGGGGTAGGTTTGCTTTTAAATACTCATTATTATTTATATTGAAGCATTACTCAGTTTAGAAACCATGATTTATGTATCCAAAATGTTTTCAGAAAAGCACTAATTAGGAAATCCTTCAGGTGAACATGACGGATGAGCTGAGGCATGGGCTCTTAATCAATAAAATAGGAATCAATGTTTAATAATGCTGCATAACTTCGAGTCCTAGTTTACTAAACAAGGACACTAGCTTTTGACAAGCTATATGGACTTTCATATTCAAGATGTTTTGTGCAGTCTAACCTAATGCTCACTTTAGTTCTTTCATATTGCTAGTAATAGCAAGTAAATCTGCTATACAGTTCTATATATATCATTGTATTGTGAAATATATATATATATATATATATATGAAATACCAGCATTTGTAAAGCGCACAGCTACCTACGGAGAGGTGTCCCGGCGCTGAGGGCCGGCGGGAAGATTACGCAAGCTACTGCCCAGAGTCACATTGTGCTGGGCTAACCTGCCGCCAGCGCTGGGGATTGAACCGTGAACCCCGTAGTACGGAGTCAGGCACCCTGGCAGCTGTGTCACATCTCTTCCACAATAAGTTACCAACAATACAGAGGAGGGTCTTTTCTAATGCAACATCCAAAGTGTGTGTACAAAATGACACCCTTGATGTTGCAGACATATTTGTATAGAACCAAAAGTAGAGAGGATGTTGGACTAAATTTGTTTTCAGAAAATATGAGCTTGAAATATTGTGTTTCTGCTTCACAATTTTTAAATGTTCAATCTATTTGTATTAGCTTCAATCTTAAGATACATATTAATAGAAAAGATAATTATAAAACAACATGTGGTTACACTTGTAGCAAGGCATTCCAAAATCCACGACATAAAAATGTAATGGATAACATATCTATAACTATTATAGCACTAATGAAAATTCTAGAGCACATTATCAAAGGAGGAAAGGAAGTAAAAGGCAATTATCCTAATGTTAAGGCTCTTCTTTAATAATAATGATATAGTCTGCAAACTGGGAGCAGCAGGAGTTTAGTAAATTGGTTTTAAAAACCACAAGACTTTGCCGAATGTATTTGTTAAACAATGGAGGCTCACAAGCATAGCAGTGTGACATTACATTGAGTATCTTGAGAAGAGCTAAGAGGTAGTGGCAAAACCTGTAAGAGTCACACTGTAATTGGCTGGCGAATCATTATGTAATTCCTTGCAAAGCCATTATGTGCACTATAAGTGATAATTCCATGAAATGGATGTTCTAATACAGCATAAATTAACATTCTAGCTAGCAGCATCATAAGGTGAATTCTCTCCACACGAGCAAAAGGAAAAGGGACAAGTGACGTTAAGGAGCAATTATTTAAATGATAACGCTGTGTAATCATAAGGGATCTCTTGAGGGTTTACATAAACTACATGCTTTTAGCCTAATGTAAATCCTGAGCAGTTTTGATTGGCAAGTACTGTTGATTCATTAAAGCATCAAAATTAGTTCTTTGAAAACAGCTAAGCATCACCAGAAAAAGCTATGAGAGTCACAGTGTGATTGATTAACAAAAAAATGATTACATAAGAGGCTTCAGAGTTACGGAATGAAAACATTCTCGGCACTACCAGTTACAGTACTCACTGTGAGGTTACAAATTGATCTAGCCATTGACTGCATAATATAATAATGAACAGAGCTTCAAATTAAAATATGGAAAAATAGTTTTATAAAAATATGTTTAAAATGTAAAGCTATCTGGACATCGGTTGAAGGAGGGGATATGGCGGGTTATGAGTTATGCAAAGTGAGGCTGCTGCTGATTATCAAATGGAATAAAGTATACTGTATAACTGCAAATTTTGTTTCTCATAAAAACTATTTAAAAGCCTTTAAAAAAAATTGCACTATCATATTTACTTTAGGTATGGAACCTCATAACAAATGGTGAATACCAGTTCCGAGTCAGGGCTATCAACAAGTATGGAACAAGTGATGAATGCCTATCCGAGAAAGTGGTTATCAAGGATCCTTATGGCCTTCCCGGCCCACCTCAAAAGCCAACAGTTTCAAATTGTGATCGATCCTCAATGTTGGTGTCTTGGCAACCACCTGCAGACAATGGTGGCTCCCCAATTACTGGCTACTGGCTAGAAAAGAGAGAAGTGGGTGGAGTCTACTGGGGACGAGTCAACAGAGCACCAGTAACAAAACCAGCAGTAAAAGGCCTGGAATACAATGTGCTGCGATTGATCGAAGGTGTTGAATATCAGTTCAGAGCAATGGCTGAAAATGCTGCAGGAATTGGTCCTCCAAGTGAGCCTTCTGATCCTGCCCTCGCTGTAGATCCAATTAGTAAGTACTGCATTGCATTAAAGCAGTTTGTTATATGCCTGCTCAAAAATGTAAAGCTAAACTTTGTTTTTTTATTGACCTTTGGTTTCAGTTTTTGAAAATATGTCGCTATACATGCCAATATTATTACAATATGGAAATAAATTGAGACGATGAACTGAATAGCCAAAATAAGGAGTGATTAGCACAAATCTGGAAAAAATAAATTGTTGTCAAACTGGAGCACCCATAAAATGTGTGGTGTATTTTTCACAAAGATTAATGCCAACCATCCCACAAGCTAGGAATCAAAACCCTGATTTCTGTAATCCCTCTATGTGTTAATCCATTACAAATACCAATACAGATTCTTCAAATAAATTGTAGCTGAATAATGTCAGGAGGAATCAGAAAATAGTTAGTAAAACAAGTTTTTCATTGTGTTTTTAATACTTGAGTCATGCCTTTTAATGAAATAAAGTCCTGGCTTTTTAACCAAGAGCACTTTGCATGCGAGATATGTAGCCCACATTTGCAGTACAAATGCCAAAATGCAAAGTGTTTGGTAACAATTTTGTGAAAGCCCTACTGATGAAATTGTAAATTCAAACAACAAAACAATTGTGTTCTCAAATGGCAACAACTTGGTTGAATCTATCTGCACTGTTGGTCAGGTACAGCCACTGTTTCTACTAATAAATAAAAACAGGCTATATTATGTTAATATTGATTTTTATAGCACTGTTTGTGACAACTGAAAACAATGACTAAATGACTTTAAAAAGATCACAACACTAAAACAATGCAAACACGTTTTAAAAAGTTGGCCTAATATTTCTTTTAAATAGAAAAGAAAGTAATGAGGATACAGAATGAGAAAGAGAGAAAGCGGGAGACTACATATATTATTATGATTTAGATCCCAAATTTGCCATTCAATATTACTGTAAAATCTGTTACAATGTGCAATTGTATTTGACACCTACAAACCACTCTGCTACTCTGCATAGGGTTGAAAATGTACTATACAAAAACATAAATAAAAGTATTTCATATATAGATGAAACAGTTATACACGAATTCACTAACATACGTTTTTAAAACCTTTCAAGACAGAATTATCTCTATAAAATCATTTTTATTTATGATTAAATAGGTTGAAATGCTATTCAAGAAAATGTGGTTTTCATTTTGATTTAATTTTTTCTTCCTTGACAGATGTACCAGGAGCACCATCATGTCCTGAAGTTAAAGACAAAACAAAATCAAGTGTGTCTCTTGCTTGGAAACCACCAAATAAGGATGGTGGCAGTCCTATCAAAGGATACATTGTGGAAATGTTGGAGGAAGGTACCAGTGATTGGAAGAAGGCTAATGAACCAGACAAACTGTTTCCTACTTGTAATTGTGTGATACCAAACCTTCAGGAACTCAAAAATTACAGATTTAGAGTGAAAGCTGTCAATGCCGCAGGAGAGTCTGAACCAAGCCTTGGCACCACAGACATACCAATTAAAGATATTCTAGGTAGGGCTATTCACTTGTACTCCCAAATACTGTTGCATGCTTAGTTAATGTCATCATTAAACAATACCACTTTTTCAATTCTTTTTGTAGAAGAACCTGATATTTCACTTGAGATTGGAGCACAAGACCTTTTAAATTGCCGTGCTGGTACACTAATCAAAATTCCTGCTGTTATTAAGGGGCGACCAGTTCCTAAAGTATCTTGGGAGTTTGAAGGACTTGCAACAACTGCAATAAAGGTAAATCAGGCACACATAGATACAGCTTAAGCTCTTAGATAATTCTAGTTTATAGTGAAACACTTCTACATGTGGTTATGTCATTATTTTCTATTGTTTTCAATTCATTTTAGGACCAAGTTCATAATGTCCCCGAAGATGCACAGGTAGAATTTTAACTTTTTTGCTTTTCATTATTATTGATTTACAGACAACACGTCACCATAATGTCAGGCTGATGCAAGAATAATTTACAGTGATTTGTATTTGTATTTTTCTCCTGGCAGGTTCAATCAACTGACACTTCTTCAGTTGTGACCATACCTATATGCACCAGAGGTCACTCAGGCAGATATAGTATTACCGCAAAAAATAAAGCCGGCCAGAAGACTGTCAATGTTAGAGTAAACGTTTTGGGTAAGCTGATGAGCTCTTTCACAATTAATCAGTGTGCTGTAGGAATACAAAAGTATAGTGTGCCTTAAACATATGTTCATTGTTATTTGAATGTGACAGATGCACCAGGACCACCAAAAGATCTCAAAGTCAGTGATCCAACAAGATCTTCCTGCAAACTTTCATGGAAAGCTCCAGATAATGATGGTGGTGACAGAATCAAGAATTATATCATAGAAAAGAAAACAGTGGAAGGGAAGGCCTGGGTCAAGGTTACTAATGACTGTGGAGGCACCTCATTTGTTGTACCAGATCTTATTGATGGGCAAGAATACTTCTTCCGGGTGCGTGCAGAAAATCGTTTTGGCGTTGGCCCTCCAATTGCAACTATTCAAAGAACAAAAGCAAGGGATCCAATTCGTAAGTTTAATGAAATGTACCATTTTCCTATGATAATGTTCACAACTTTGTTTCCAGATGCGTCTAAGAGTGTATTTGAGTGAACTTTGTTATTGTTGTATAAGACAGAACATACAATATTTAGTAAGTAAAACAGTTTTTTGCGCATTCTACATTAAACATTGCAGTACTAGAACATGAATGATAGGTGTAGCTGAACTGGGAAAATCGTTTTATCTGAGAAATGCCTAGAAAAGTAACATTTTCAAAATAATCTCCTAATTAGAGATTTCAGAATCAATGTTTATTTTCATAAAACAAAATCAGTAACTTCAGATATGTTACTTTTTTGCTTAGCTTACTATCATTTGAATGATAAAGTATTTAAATAACAGAAATCACAAAGTATTATGGTGGGTAAAATCTAAAATGAATCTACCATATCCTGAAGTGGTGTAGAATATAAACAGTGTAGAATGTAGGGATGGTCACTTGCTACATTTCAGAGTTTTTCAAAGCATTTCACTTCAGGGTGACGTTAAAAGCATTCTAGAGGAACTGTTCAAAGAACATATTTTCTCTAATCCCAGCATTCGCCGTAAAACATTCTGCATGCCAGTGATGTAGGTTTAATCAAATAAAATATTTTTGCAGATCCACCTGATCCCCCTACAAGACTCAAGATTGGCCTTGTGACAAAGAACACCGTGGCTCTCACATGGAAACCTCCAAAGAATGATGGTGGTGCTCCTGTTACACATTATATAATTGAACGATTAACCTGGGACCCTACTGGACAAGGAAAGGAATCCTGGAAACAATGCAATAAGCGTGATGTTGAAGAAACAAAGTTTACTGTGGAAGACTTGAAGGAGGGTGGAGAGTATGAATTCCGAGTCAGAGCAGTCAATGAAGCAGGAACCAGTAAACCTTCAAATACTGTTGGGCCACTGGTTGTAAAGGATCAGCAATGTAAGTAAAATACAAATAAGTTTACAGAAATAAAGATTTTTCAGGAGGATGGATACAGAAACTCAAATCTTATCATTTGTTTCCCTTCAGGCCCACCATCTATCGAGCTGACAGAATTTCTTGAGGCTGAAGAAAAGACTGATATCAGTATCATAGCTAAAATTAAAGGCGTGCCCTTCCCCACACTAAAATGGTTCAAAGCTCCTCCAAATAAACCTGATGACAAAGTACCTGTTCAGTTTGACCAACATGTCAATAAAGTTGTTGGTGAAGATTCTTGCACCTTACTCATCCAGCAGTCACGCAGAAGTGATACTGCATTGTACACTTTGACAGCTGAAAATAATCAGGGACAAGATTCAAAGGAGATGAGGCTCAATGTCCTTGGTAAGTGTATCATAGAGTTTTAATATGTCCATGTGTTTTAAAATTGTTTCTCCCTTTTATACAATGTGACAATATTCTGCAAAAGGAATTATAGTTCATTATGACGTTTAGTCCTTCCTTTGAAGTACTAAAAAACTAAAGGAAGTTTAAACACTCCAAAACTTCAAATAAATAAGACATTTTTAGTTTCAAATGAAATAATATTGCAAACTCATGTTTAATAAACCTTTGTCTTTAATGCCAGGCCGCCCTGGACCGCCAGTTGGACCCATTAAATTTGAAGCCATCACCGCTGATACAATGACATTAGCATGGCTTCCACCAAAAGATGATGGAGGTTCCAAGATTACAAACTACGTCATTGAGAAAAGAGAAGCTAACAGAAAGACATGGGTTCATGTAACTAATGAAGCTAAAGAATGCCTCTACACAGTACCGAAGTTACTGGAAGGTCATGAATATATATTTCGTATTTTGGCACAAAATAAATATGGAATTGGCGAACCACTTGACAGTGAGCCCGAAACAGCAAGAAACCTGTTCTGTAAGTAAGCAATTAAGTGAAAATAATCTAGATTTGTAAATGCCAGTTTGTTAAATGCAACACTTTCAAAAACATTATTCCTTAATATTATGTATTTTTATATTTTACAGCTGTTCCAGGACAATGTGAAAAGCCTACAGTCAGTAGTATATCACATGATGCAATGACTGTCAACTGGGAAGAGCCAGAATATGATGGTGGCTCTCCAGTAACAGGCTATTGGTTGGAGGCAAAAGAAACTACAGGAAAGAGATGGAAAAGGATTAACCGGGATCCCATTAAAGCAATGCCATTTGGTGTCTCTTACCAGGCAAAGAACCTTATTGAAGGTTCTGACTATCAATTCCGTGTCCTGGCTATTAATGCTGCGGGGGTTGGTCCTCCAAGTATGCCGTCTGACCCAGCTACGGCCAGAGATCCCATAGGTAAAAAATGTAAACAAATACTCTTATTTATTTCAAGTTTTCCCTGGAGATAAAAAAGCTGATATACCCTTATTTTATTTTTATAGCTCCACCTGGTCCACCTATTCCAAAGGTCACTGACTGGACAAAGTCAACTGTGGACCTGGAATGGGTTCCTCCATCAAAAGATGGGGGGTCTAAAATCACTGGATACTTTGTTGAATATAAAGAAGAAGGAAAGGAAGAATGGGAAAAGGTAGGTGGCGTATCATCTTGGGCTTAAGGTGTCCATGAGTCTGATAAAGAGATATGTGTAAAGTCATATTTCATTTTCTGCAGGCCAAGGACAAAGAAGTAAGAGGCACAAAGTTCGTTGTACCAGGATTAAAGGAAGGAGGTTTCTACAAATTCAGAGTCAGAGCAGTCAATGCTGCTGGTGTTGGTGAACCTGGTGAAGTTACAGAAGTTATTGAAGTCAAGGACAGAATAGGTATGTTACATTATTTTCAATGCACAGCATGAATATATTTTTGTTAGGCTTGTCTCTTTACAATTTTCTCATTTATCAAACAGTAGTAAGGAATTCACACAGTCGAGGGCTTGTATTGCAAATCTGTGGAGCAATATTATGAGATACAAAGCTAATGCAGTGAGTTGCAAAAGTATAGTAAAATAGATTGCATTAATGATGCTCAATAAACAGCCCTACCAGAGAGAATTAGTGACTCTTTCGTTTTTAGTGTTATGCATGACATGGTTTGGTTAAAATGCAGCTTTCAGCCACAGAAATGTATTGATCGAACTTAGCTGTAGTCACAGGTGTGAAAAGTGAATAGAAATTCCGGAAAGAATGCTATAGGCAAAATGTTAGTAAATAAACAGTATGTTGCATTCTACCTAAAAATAAATAAATATACTTCTGTTGAATCTTTGGAAAACCAATTAAAAAAAACTGCGCAAGTGAAAACTTTAAAACTCTGATGTTAATTGTGTTTTCCTACAGTACTTCCTGATATCCAGCTAGATGCCAGTGTCAAGGACAGAATTGTTGTTCATGCTGGCGGGGTTATTCGAATTATAGCATATGTGTCTGGAAAGCCTCCTCCGCAGATCTCCTGGAGCCGAGATGAAAGGCCTTTACCAGCAGAAGCTGAAATTGAAACAACATCTATAAGTTCTTCAATGGTCATTAAGAAGTGCCAGAGAAGTCACCAAGGCTATTATACACTACTTGCTAAAAATGAATGCGGAGAAAGGAAAAAGACAATTATTGTTGATGTATTAGGTAAGTACACTAAAAAAAAAGCTTTGATTTTTTTATTGTATCTTGCGATTAGAAAAAGGGTCTCAAACAAAATGTGCTTTTCTTTTTCTGCAGATGTGCCTGGCCCTGTTAGTGAACCATTCCTTACAGAGAATCTAACTATCGACTCATGCAAACTCACATGGTTCTCTCCAGAAGATGATGGTGGATCCACAATAACCAATTATATCATTGAAAAGCGTGATGCAGGCCGCAGAGGATGGAGTCCAGTATCATATACCGTGACAAGGCAGAATGCAGTTGTGCAAGGATTAATAGAAGGCGTGGCTTACCATTTCCGCATAGCAGCAGAAAATATTATTGGCATGGGACCATTTATTGAGACTCAAAGAGAAATTGTTGTCAGAGATCCAATTAGTAAGTCATTTTTATGTATTACAATATTTCTTTTGTATTCAGGTCCTACATTACTCACATACATTTGTTTGTTATTACCTTCTTGTCTCATAATTCAATATGATATTTTTCTTATGACATCTTTGCAAATCTTTATTTTCTTTATGTTTCCGAATTGAGTTAAGACACTTTCTTTACAATGTGCTTAGCAATTTCCTTGGCCTGAACTTGTTTGATCATATTCAAAATGAAATTGTTGGTAATGAACATGTAGATAACAGCAAGCAGGTCTTGAAGGTAGTTTCGGTGTACATTAAAAGTGGCAAGCTGCTGCTTGACAACTGCATAGCTGAATATTCTGATGACGTACCCATGTTTGGCACTAACTAGTGTTTTGTTTTCTTTATCTGTAGCTGTGCCCGAGCGTCCAGAGGATCTTGAAGTAACAGGAGTAACCAAGAACTCGGTCAGTTTAACCTGGAACCCGCCTAAGTATAACGGAGGATCAGATATAACAATGTATGTTCTAGAAAGTCGTCTCATTGGAAAAGACAAGTTTTTCAGACTTACTAAGGAGAAGATGCTTGACAGAAAATACACTGTTGATGGTTTGAAAGAAGGAGACACATATGAATATCGTGTAAGTGCTGTCAATATTGTTGGACAAGGCAAGCCTTCATTCTGCACAAAACCAATCACCTGTAAAGATGAGCTTGGTATGTACTTATTTTCCTTTTAAACAGAAGAAAATATATCTTGAAACATGTTCCTGCCTAGTTTGTACTACTAATTTTTTCTATTTTATTTCTAGCACCACCAACACTTGAGCTTGACTTCAGAGATCAATTTATTGTACGAGTTGGTGAGTCATTCAGTTTGGATGGAAGATACACTGGCAAACCAGCACCGAAGATTACCTGGTTAAAAGATGAGCTGATAGTTAAGGAAAATGAACGCACAAAGATAAAAACAACACCAACAACATTATGCCTTGGAATACTAAAGGCTGTTCGTGAAGATTCCGGAAAATACTGTGTGATTGCAGAGAATGTCACTGGAGCTAGAAAGGGTGTTTGTCAAGTAACCGTTGTTGGTAAGATTTTTCTTATGTAACAATTAAAGAAATCTTTCCAGAGTATGTAAAGGATAGAAGATGAAGTACCTGTTCTTGTTTTTAATAGATCGTCCACAGCCTCCAGTTGGCCCTGTAATTTTCGATGAGGTTCACAGAGATTTCATGGTTGTCTCATGGAAGCCTCCTCTGGATGATGGAGGCAGTGCCATTACGAATTATATAATTGAAAAGAGAGACACAAATAGGGACCTCTGGATGCCAGTCACATCTGCAAGTAGCAAGACCACCTGCAAAGTTCCAAAACTGATTGAAGGAAGAGAATACGTTATTCGCATATGTGCTGAAAATACGTATGGAATAAGTGATCCACTGATTTCTGATGAAATGAAAGCCAAGGATCGATTCAGTAAGCATGGCTGCTCTAAAACCTGTGTCACTTATGAGAATTCATGCCTTACTTTACAGTAATTTGTAACATGTATTTCTTCATATTTCAACAGGGGTTCCTGAAGCACCTGAAATGCCAATAATTAAGGATGTTACCAAAGAATCTGCCTTGGTAACTTGGAATAGACCACGAGATGGGGGAAAGCCTATATTTGCCTATATTGTGGAAAAGAAGGAAACAATGTCTAATCGATGGATCAAATGCTCAAGAGAACCCATTTATCCAGACACTCAGTATGTAGTTACAGATCTCTTGGAAGGCTGTGAATACGAATTCAGGGTTTCTGCAGAAAATGAAATCGGTGTGGGTGATCCAAGTCTACCATCAAAACCAGTCTTCGCTAAAGATCCAATAGGTATGTATCATAGTTCTTCAGAGTGCATTCTACTGATGTTTACATGACATGCAGGTATGTAATCTAAGGTCTGTTTTACAGTTAAACCAGGTCCACCTGTTAATCCTGAAGCAATAGACAACACGAAAAATTCTGTTGCTCTGTCTTGGCAACCACCACGACATGATGGCGGAGGAAAGATTTTTGGTTATCTTGTTGAATACCAAAAAGTTGGAGACGAAGAGTGGAAGAAAGCAAACCATACAGCCGATTCCTGCCCTGAAACAAATTACAAAGTCACTGCTCTTACAGAGGGCGAAACATATAAATTTAGGATAATGACAGTCAATGCTGCAGGTGAATCCGAACCAGCTTATGTACGTGATCCAGTATTAGCCAAGGACAGACTCGGTAAGTAATATTTTTGTCAATTCTTCTCTGAACAACATGCAACAAAATTATCTTTGCATAATAAATGTTACTATTTCTTACAGAACCTCCTGAGTTGATGCTTGATGCTAATATGGTTCGTGAACAACACATAAAAGCTGGTAACACATTAATACTCAGCGCACAGATCAAAGGAGTACCATTCCCAAAAGTATCTTGGAAGAAAGAAGATAAAGAGGTCTCAACTAAAGCTGACATTGAGGTCACACCTGTTGGAAGCCGGTTGGAAATTCGTAATTGTGTAAAAGAAGATGGTGGCATGTATTCCCTCACTGCTGAGAATGAAGCAGGATCAAAGACTGTCTCAGTGAAAGTAGTTGTACTAGGTAATACGTCTTTCTTTCGAATCTTCTTTTTCAAAAGTAGAAATAATATTAATATTTGCCCAATGTATAATATATTGTGGGGCAGATTTACATGCCCCTTGGGACACTTTTGCACCTCCGTTTTGTCACTTTTTGTGACGCAGAGGCTGGGTTAACAATGGACCAGCTTGCTGTCAATTTACAACTTGACGCTTCTAGAGAGATGCGTCACCTTGTAAAGCCCTGCTCCAAATTATACCTGAGTCAAACTTGTCCTTTAAATGGCATTAAATGAGGTTGCACTCTACCTTGTCTTATCATCCTAGCCAGTTTCTGAAACCTGATCTTTTCACTTTTGCAACTGTAATCCCTGCTGGCAAGGCATTCACATAATGCCATATACCAAGAGAACCCTCAAGGTGGAGATGTACAACATATTAGTAATAGAAGGGAGGGCAGCTGTTTCAAGGTGGTATTATGGTGTTGAAAGGATATAATAGTGATATTCTCAGTGCAATACACTATGAATTGCATGAAGAGCATCCGCGCTGCATATAGAGATGCACAGGGAGAAATATCAAAAAATGTTTACAGTGCATATAAGGCCTGTTTTATATCAGCAAGTTTGGATGTTGTCAGGACTCTATACTCACAAAGCTCATAAGAACACAGCATTTAGCACTGTAAATCATTAGTGCAAATGGAGCAACTGATCACCAGGTTTTACAATTTGCTTCCTTTTTTTCTTTTCAGATAAACCTGGCCCACCTAAAAATCTGGTCATTAGTGAAGTCAGAAAAGATTCTTGCTATCTCACTTGGAAAGAACCAGAAGACAACGGAGGTTCTGTCATTACAAATTATGTGATTGAAAAACGAGATGTTGCAAGTAACAACTGGATACCAATTTCAACATCATCCAAAAAGCACAGCATAATGGCTAAACATCTAATGGAAGGCGCTCAGTACCTGTTCAGAGTTGCTGCTGAGAACCAGTATGGGCGAAGTACTTATGTAGAATCAACAAAACCAATAAAGGCAATTGACCCAATATGTAAGTTGCATCATAAATTGGCGGCCTTTATTAAACTGTAAACTTTATTTAGATTCGGTCTTGTTCTAACAGTGTTTTTCTGTTTTCAAAAGATCCACCTGGGCCTCCAAAGAATCTCCATCATGTAGATTTCGACAAGACCGAAGTTTCACTAGCTTGGAATTGGCCAGATCGTGATGGAGGTTCTGAAATCACAGGATTTGTTGTTGACTATCAAGAAGAAGGAGCAGATGACTGGATTCCATTCAAAACAGTTTCCATACCAGAGTGTGTCGTAACTGGGTTACAGAATGGAAAGATTTACAAATTCCGTGTAAAAGCTCAGAATGCTGCTGGTCTCAGCCGCCCAGATACTACTATACCAATACAGTGCCAAGAAAAACTGGGTAACTATTTTTTTTTAACATGTAGAATACAATGTAACGTGCTTAATAGATTCGTTTATTGCATTTCAAATGTCTTATCTCTTTTCTTGTATACATTTTCAGTGCCTCCAAGCGTGGAAGTAGATGTGAAATTAATTGAAGGCCTTGTTGTAAAAGCTGGAAGCACTGTACGACTTCCTGCAATCATGAGAGGAATTCCTATTCCAGCTGCTAAATGGGTAACCGATAATACTGAAATTAAATCAGAAGGGAACTACTCCATTGTTACTGACAATTACTCAACAGTGCTTACCATCAAAGATTGCACAAGAAAGGATACCGGAGAATATTTGCTTACAGTTTCAAACATAGCTGGGAGCAAGACTGTGGCCCTACATCTTACAGTTTTGGATGTTCCTGGTCCTCCAACAGCACCACTTAATATACTTGAAGTAACACCGGAGCATATGGTTATCTCCTGGCGACCGCCAAGGGATGATGGTGGCAGTCCAATCATGAACTACATAGTTGAGAAACGAGAAAGCAAGAAAGAAACCTGGGGCATTGTCAGTTCTGGAAGCACTAGCATAAAGGCTAAGATTCCACGGCTCCAAAAGGGATCTGAGTATATTTTCAGGGTCCAAGCAGAGAATAAAATTGGAATTGGAAAGCCACTTGAGTCCAAACCTACTATTGCAAAGCATATGTTTGATCCGCCATCACCTCCTGGGAAACCAGTTGCATATGATGTTACCGAAAATGCTGTAACAGTTTCTTGGACAATACCAAAATCTGACGGTGGTAGCCCAATAAGTGGATACATCTTAGAACGTAGAGAAGTATCAGGTAAATGGGTACGTGTGAACAAATCACCTGTGCTTGATCTGAAATTCAGAGCTACCGGTCTATTTGAAGGCAACACATATGAATTCAGAGTTTTTGCTGAAAATATTGCTGGCTTAAGTAAACCATCACCTGTTTCTGATCCAATCAGAGCATCACGCCCTATTACACCACCTGGCCCTCCAATTAATCCTAAACTTAAAGACAAGAGCAGAGAAACGGCTGATTTAGTCTGGACAAAGCCAACAAGGGATGGTGGAAGCCCAATTTTGGGATACGTTGTAGAATGCCAGAAGTCAGGAACTGCTCAGTGGAATAGAATTAATAAGGATGAGCTCATCAGACAATGTGCATTCAGAGTACCTGGTTTAATTGAAGGAAATGAATACAGATTCCGTATTAAAGCTGCTAATATTGTTGGAGAAGGTGAACCAAGAGAATTACCAGAATCTGTTATTGCTAAGGACATCCTTAATCCTCCAGAAGTAGAACTTGATGCAACTTGTCGTGACTTGGTTACTGTTAGAGTGGGTCAAACAATTCACCTTTCTGCAAGAGTAAAAGGGAGACCAGATCCAGACATTACATGGTCTAAGGATAGTAGAGCATTTGCTAAAGAAGCAAGAATTGAAATGATTCAAGACTTTCCACATGTTGAAATGAACATAAAAGGTGCAACCCGAGCAGATCATGGCAAATACACGATAACGGCTAAGAATAACAGTGGCCAAGCTCAAGCAGCCGTTCTGGTTAATGTGCTTGACAGGCCTGGTCCGTGCAAGAACCTGAAGACAAGTTATGTTACCAAAGACTCTTGCATGGTAGCCTGGGAGAATCCAGATGATAACGGTGGTTCAGAAATTACAAACTATATTGTAGAATGTCGAGAACCAAGTCAGAGAGGATGGTCAATAATCTCTTCAGATCTTACAAAACGTCTCATCAAAGCATCTCTTATAGAAAATCATGAATATTTCTTCCGGGTCTGTGCTGAAAATAAAGTTGGCCCAGGCCAGGTCACTGAGACTAAAACACCAATACTTGCCATTAATCCAGTGGAAAAGCCAAGTGAGCCACAAAACTTCCGTATTGAAGACATTGGGAAAACATTTGTTCTTCTTAAATGGAATAAACCAGACTATGATGGTGGTAGCCCTAATATAACTTATCATCTTGAGAGAAAACTTAAAGATGGTGATGAATGGGAACGAGTCCACAAAGGCAGTATTAAAGAAAGAGTATTTATGGTAGACAAGTGCATTGAAAATCAAACATATCAGTTTAGAGTCCAGGCCAAGAATGAAGGCGGGGAAAGTAACTGGGTAAAGACAGACGAAGTTGTTGTTAAAGAAGAAATACAGAAACCTGTACTTGATTTGAAGTTAGCTGGAGTGCTTGTTGTAAAAGCAGGTGAATCAGTTAGACTTGAAGCTGGAGTTAGAGGGAAGCCACAACCAGAAGTTGTGTGGGCAAAGGACAAAGATGCTGCAGACTTGAGTAGATCTCCTAGAGTTAAGATTGAAACAACAGCTGATGCCTCGAAATTTCTTCTTACAAAATCAAAACGTTCTGACACTGGTAAATATGTTATAACTGCAACAAACTCAGCAGGTGCTTTTACGGCATATGCTCTTGTGAGTGTTCTGGATGCACCTGGAGCAGTAAGAAGCCTGAAAGTTTCTGACATCTCAAGTGACAGATGCAAAGTCAGTTGGGAGCCACCAGAGGACGATGGCGGATGTGAAATACAAAACTACATTTTAGAAAAGTGTGAGACTAGGCGTATGGTCTGGTCTACATATTCAGCCTCTTTATTAATGCCACAAGCACATGTCACACGTCTTGTTGAAGGAAACGAGTATATCTTTAGAGTACGTGCAGAGAATAAGATGGGTGCTGGACCGGCAACAGAGACAAAGCCAATTATTGCTAAAACAAAGTATAACAGACCAGGTCCTCCTGATGCTCCAGAAATTACTAAAGTGAGCAAAGAGGAAATGACTGTAGTGTGGAATGCACCAGAATATGATGGTGGGAAATCAATCACAGGATATATCCTAGAAAAGAAAGAAAAACTGTCTTTAAGATGGGTTGCTGTAACGAAGAGCCCAATCCCAGAAAGAAGAATGAAAGTTGGAAACCTGATCCCAGGTCATGAATATCAGTTCCGTGTCAAAGCTGAAAATGAAATTGGGCTGGGAGATCCAAGTTTGCCATCAAGACCAGTTGTGGCTAAAGACCCAATAGGTAATGTATGGAAGGATTGATGTTGGTAATTCTGTTAAATCTACAATATATTTAAATGATGTCAGCTATTTGTTTTGATGTCAGCACCTATCTCTTTTATTATTTGCAGAGCCACCTGGTCCTCCAACTAATCTGAAGGTTGCTGATAGCACGAAGACTTCTATTACTCTTGGATGGGGAAAACCAGTTTATGATGGAGGTGCTCCAATAATTGGCTATGTTGTGGAAATGAGACCCAAAGGTGCTAGCGCAGCTCCTGATGAAGGATGGAAAAGATGTAATGTGGCTGCACAAGTAGTCCATACCCAGTTTACTGTCACCAGCCTTGATGAAAAGCAAGAATATGAGTTTAGGGTTTCTGCTCAAAACCAAATTGGAGTTGGTCGACCTGCAGAGTTGAAAGAAGCTGTGTCTCCAAAGGAAATACTTGGTAAATGTCCAGTCTGTCTCTAAGTGTTCAAAAATGACCACTTTTAGAATAAAAAATGATGTTATTTATTATGCCTTTTGCAGTACAAACGTGGCCAGTGGGCAATAGAGTGATCTACAATTAAAACACAGTTAAAAGTGTAGACTAATGTACTTAAATAAAAAGATGCATCACAGATATAAAAACATAATTATTAATATACAGTAAAAGTGAGTGGTGTGAGAGTTACAAAAGGGTTACAGTATAAAATAGGACTCTCAAGGAAAAGAAGACCAAGGTAGATAAGGAAAAAAGAGGAAAAAGAAGTGTGTGAGAGAGTAGGCTCGAAACAGCTCACTGTTATCGTTTAGAGGGGGTGTTGCAAGTAAAGCACTATTAGGGACGAAGAGAAGGATGAGGATGAATGAAATATAGCTTTCAGCTTTGCAGAGAGAATGCTGGCCTTCCAAGACTTTCAACTTCCTAGTCAAATAAAAAGTTGTTCTTGTAAGTAACTAATAAAAATGCCTTCTAGATCAATCTAGCTTAAAAAGCTGACATAATCAAGACTTGAGAGTAGAAGGATTTGTGCTATGGTTTTGAGGTTGCGTTCATTGATTCACTGTGCTATCCCCTGCAGCAGTCTCCATTGAAATCAGGTACTATTAGCTATACTGTTAATGTGGGCAAGGAGGTCAATTCTTTTGTCAAGAGCGATGCCTAAGGACATCGAGGTCTCACTTATCACAGGATTACAAACAGGAATGTTGCATGAAATAATCCAAAATTGCACTTGAGTGTTGGAGTTTACAGCAGAAATTACAAGAAGTGAGTTTTTTCAATTAGTTACATTTCAAATGTTTTGATATTCCGAACTTTCTTTTTCCTCCACTGTACAGAACCACCTGAAATTGATCTGGATGCAAGCATGAGAAAACTAGTCACAGTGAGAGCTGGATGTCCCATCAGATTGTTTGCCATTGTTCGAGGGCGACCTGCACCCAAAGTTACCTGGAGGAGAATGGGCATTGATAATGTGGTCAGAAAAGGACAAGTTGATCTGGTTGATACTATGGCTTTCCTTGTTATCCCCAATTCTACTCGTGATGACTCTGGGAAATATTCCTTGACACTAATCAATGCAGCAGGAGAAAAAGCAGTGTTTGTAAACGTGAGAGTCCTTGGTGAGTAGCCACAAATCATCTGTAAGAACAGTTGACCATTAAAACAGATTTGCTTTTTTAACTTTGTTTTTTCATATTTACAGACACACCTGGCCCTGTGGCGGATTTTGGTGTCGCTGATGTCACAAAAATGTCTTGTCAAATTTCTTGGTCACCTCCTGAAAATGATGGTGGTAGTCCAGTAACACACTATATTTTAGAGAGACGTGAAGTAGATCGGAAGACCTGGGCTACGGTCATTGCTGATATAAAGAAACTTAGCTTCAAGGTGGCTAATCTTGTACCTGGAACAGAATATTTCTTTAGAATAACTCCTGTGAATGAGTATGGCTCTGGTGTTCCAAGAGAGACTCCAAAGCCACTTCTGGCAACAGATCCTATCAGTAAGTATTGCCATAGATATATTTTTTTAATTTGTTATTGGTATTAAATTAACGAAGACAAGTCTACTCAGACTGAAAGCGCCAGTATTGCATTTAACAGTGACTATACGAAGAGAAGCAAGATGATTGTGTCAGTGTATTTAAATACTATTTTTAATGTATCAATTTTCTCACAATTCAACTATTTATGTGGTATACTGACCAAAACTCGATTTTGCTTCATCCTCTCTCAGTCCAATACCCTATGCAGGCATGATAAATGAATGTGCTCCCTGGCCCAAGAGTCACTCTTTCAACCTACATTGACCCTCTCCCATAACAAATGCACACATGAGCAGGGGGCAAGGGACTGTCTTATTTGACATGTACCTTTCCATGCGAGGGGGTATGCTGCGGAAACACGTTGGGTCATTCCATTTACATTCTTTGTGGTTTGCCTCCAAACCATCCTTTGCACAAGTAAGCAAAACAAGGCATGGCAACTAAGATATGCGTTATACACAACAGGGCATAGCAGGCGATATAGTCTTAGACCATATACTACTTTGTAACAAAAAATTGACATTATTTTCCCACGGCCGTCCTTGATAGATCTTTAACTTACCAATCAGTTTCTGGACATGACCTTTGGAGAAGCAGTTTGCAAAGTGTAATGACAATTTGATAAACTATTTACAGACACCACTAACAATAGTACTTTAACTATTTGGTACTTGAATAGATGACCTTTCCGTTGCATTCAGGTAGTTCAAATCCTGAACTCATAGGAATAAAAGCAGACAAAAAGCAAAGAATGGAAATGCTCAAATGAATCGCAACACCCGGCAGTTTTTCTGGGAGATGTTTGCTCATTGTGACATCTGAGTCAGGGACCAAAAATATGAGAATCAGTTTTTTCATGCCATGAAACATAGTATTCAGTGTTGCTATGCCCCATCCCCATGGTTTGACCAGTGAAAGACATTCATGGAACGTGTTTGTGGCCTTTAACATGAACATTTCTGGTGGACACAGTGTGTTTTGCAGAAAGCAATTTGATTAGTAAAGCCAACAGCAGAGGCCATTTTGAGATGGGCTGTTCTCTCATCAAATGCGAGTTTCTACAACCGAAAACAAACTTTTATGATCATCTTAAATATCATGTATAATGCATGGTTAGTGAGCCCAGTACTTTAAAGCAGGCAGAGCAATGAACCAGCAAAATAAAAATGTAACAAATGTTACAGTTTGGGATTCTTGCTGGGGGTCAGTACATCTGTGTACATGAATCTCGGGTTCAGTTACATTGAGGAATGAAGTTTGCAGGTCACTGAGCCTCAAAACTTTATTACCTGCTTAATTCACCTTTTACTTTTACCATTAAAATCTGAGCCCACGGATAATTATTCAAATATATTGTTACAAATGGAAAACATGTTGAATTATCCAAAGCATTACCTAATTAGTGAATGCAACATGAAAATAAATGCCAATGAATGTGCCAGTCTAAATTTTCTTTTATTCTTCTAAAGGTGAACCTGACCCACCTAAATCCCTTGATGTTACGGAGATCACAAAGAACACTGCTACTTTAGCTTGGTTGCCACCACTCAGAGATGGAGGATCCAAAATTGATGGATATGTGATTGGCTTTAGAGAAGAAGCTGCCCCGGAAGACAAGTGGACCCAATATTCTGTTGTAAAAGATCTGAGTATTGTGGTAGTTGGACTCAAAGAAGGTGTGAAATACAAATTCAGAGTAGCAGCGAGAAATGCAGTGGGTGTGAGCCTGCCAAGAGAAACAGAAGGAGTCTTTGAAATCAAAGAGCAATTGAGTAAGTGCACAGAAAGTTCTGTTCTATTTCATTCGGACAGTGATATCACATGTTTAATTATGTTCTTCTGCAACTATTTAGCAAAAAAGTACATTAACATTTTTTATGTGTTTTTAGTGCCACCGAAAATATTAATGCCTGAACAAATCAGCATTAAAGCTGGACTAAAACTCAGAATTGAAGCTCATATATATGGAAAGCCGGCACCTGCTACCAAATGGATAAGAGCAGATGAAGAAGTGATGGTTTCAAGCCGCCTAGCAGTGCACAAGTCACCAAATTCCTCCGTTCTAATCATAAAGGATGTGACTCGAAAAGACAGTGGATACTACACACTGAATGCAGAAAACAGTTCTGGACAAACCTCACAACGAATCAGAGTTGTTGTTATGGGTGAGTTAAGTCTTTATATAATTCTTCTTTGCTGCTACAGATATTCTATTGGTAATTAGGCTAATATAATCATAATACATTTCAACAGATATCCCAGGTCCACCAGAACCTCCCTTTGACATTACGGAAATTGATGCTGATGCTTGTACTCTATCATGGCACTTACCCCTTGAAGATGGCGGCAGTAACATCACCAATTATGTAGTCGAAAAATGTGATGTAAGCCGAGGAGACTGGGTCACTGCTGTATCTTCAGTAACAAAAACAAGCTGCCGAGTTGGAAAACTGATACCTGGACAAGAATACATATTCCGTGTTCGAGCAGAAAACCGCTTTGGCATCTCGGAACCTCTCACATCTGGCAGAATGATGGCCAAGTTCCCATTTGGTAAGTTACTATTTGGTAATTGCATGACATCATCTGTACATAATTTGTAGCAGGGCTAGACTGCTAGTAGCAGGCATCAGGCATTTCCCCGGGAGGCTGGAAGGGTGGGGGCTTCTTTTGCAGTGATGGGGGCTGGTTTTGTTACTGGGGTCCGGTTTTGCAGTGGTGCTGTAAAAACAGCAGTGCTTCACACTTGCACACCTCTCCTCCCCCCCGGGGGCTGTCTGACCAAATTGCCAGGGCTGCTTTGTTTCCTAGTCCGGCCCTGACTTGTAGCTTAGATCGCACCAGTACTAATCTTTTATTTTGATCTGTTCTAGATGTCCCGAGTGAACCAAAGAACGCACATGTTACCAAAGTCAACAAAGACTGCATTTTCGTGGCCTGGGAGAGACCAGACAATGATGGAGGCAGCCCCATTACAGGATACATTATTGAGCGCAAGGAAAGGAACAGCCTGTTGTGGGTGAAGGCTAATGATACCGCTGTCCGCACAACAGAATACCCATGCATTGGGCTAATTGAAGGTCTGGAATATACATTTAGAGTTTCTGCTTTGAATAGAGCTGGAGCAAGTAAGCCGAGCAAGCCAACGGAGTTTGTCACAGCAAGAACACCTGTTGGTAAGTACAATCTTTCAGTAGTCGTGTTTGGTATGAAAAAAGTGAAGAAGCATGCGCAACATTTACTGGTTGTATTGTTTTTTTACTTAGTCACAATGTCTCAATGAGATAACAGGTGAAGCGTTGGTAAGTTGTTTGGTGTCATCAGGGTTGACATCAAACAACTTGCTATTATCTGAAAGGAAAAGCACAACAGAAATATGTCTACCTAGAAAACTAAAACACATATGAATAGCTAGACTATATGCTTTTAAAACTTACATACCAACCGCAATACCTAATATATTACATGGACTCTGATCTTTTCCCCACACCTCCATAGTTTAAGGTTCTTTGTATGTTCTAAACCTTCAAACAGTCTGTCATGAATTAGCTCACCATAACCCCATACCACAGTGGCCATGCTTCAAGCTTTCTCCCATTTGCCTCTTTTGGATGTGCAGTATTAATGGAATTGTAAATTCTAGTACCCCCTGAAACAGGCATAACTTCTTATCTCCTATCCAAATTAAAACCACTCACCATTACCCCCAATAGAAACTGGTCCTACAAACACATGTATCTTAACTCTAGGGACATATATAATTCACAAGGAAATAGAAAGGACACATGTGATAGTAATCTTCATATGTTCATATTTAAGATAATAATAAGTGCTACAACAAAAGATACAGAATTCTCTCAAGGACTAGGCTTTATACAGCAGTACTGATAATTCTCTGACACACACAATTATAGCATGGTTGACATGTTGCTTTAAACATTGAACTGTTTGGAGGCATAAAAACGGAGACTTAAGAATTCTGCGATATTAATGCATAGTTGATGTTACCTGCAATTCCATGTCTTAGGCCTTCATTACAAGTGGCCTTGGAAAATAGCCAGTATTTCTCCACCTCCCAGAGTTAGCCATGCAGGGCTTGCCAATAAATCTGGTGACAGGAAACGTCCAGTCCCTTAATGGGGAAATCCTTAAGTCCAGTTCCGATTACTCCTGTAATTTCTCACTTTGTGGTAGAAATCAGCAGGTGAAAATAAACAAACCTGTGGTTCTCCCGCAGATCTCACAATTCCAGTGGAGCTCTTAACAGTTGTTACCAGCCCCAAAGGTATTAAATGGCTTTTAATATTAAGATCTTTAATCTACTTAATTTTATCCCATTGAGTACGGTACTGTTAATGACATTGGTATGGTATTGAGAAGATTGTTTTTTTTTTTTAAATCACCAGCCTAAGCATTGAAGCAGCTTCAGGCTCAGTTACATATTGTTTCCCAATTACAATTGATTTATATAGGTCATTCTTGACAAAACTCAAAACAATGTAACCTATCCTTTATTACTGGTGCAAAAGATATGTTTAAATGTGATAATAATGAAATCTGTTGTGGATTTTATTTTCATTTAATGTAAACAGCAGACTTTTGTCTCCTGTCTATTCATATATTTATAGCCTTTGGATTTTTTCACAGCAATGTTGGTAATTTACAAAGTATAGTTTCCATGGCGTAACATTAACATCTTTTTTTTCAGATCCTCCTGGCAAGCCGGAAGCTCTTGAAATGACAAAGAACTCTGTGTCACTGGTCTGGACCCGTCCAAAACATGATGGTGGAAGTAAAATAGTAGGCTATCTCGTTGAATCTTGCAAACTGCCAGGTACGAAATGGGTCCAATGCAACACCACTTATCATCAAATACCCAGTGAAGAGTATACTGCAACTGGATTAGAAGAAAATGCACAATACCAATTTAGAGCCATTGCCAAGACAGCCATCAATATTAGCAGGCCATCTGAGCCCTCTGATCCAATGACCATTCAAGCTGAAAATGGTAAGGCAACTTTACCACATTTGTATTGGCAAAGTTATAAAGTTATCTGTGAGTTGGTAGTCATACCTGAACCCAATGTGTAATATCTCAAATACATTTTTCTTTCAGTTCCTCCCAAAATTGACCTGAGTCTAGCTATGAAATCTCTGATTACTGTGAAAGCTGGTTCAAATGTTTGCCTTGAAGCACAAGTGTTTGGAAAACCACAACCAACAACTGTTTGGAAGAAAGAAGGGGAAGTTATAAAGCCAGCTGAAGGCATTAAAATGACCACAAAAAGGCACTTATGCACTTTGGACCTGTTCAGTGTCAATAGGAAAGAGACAGGAGAATACACAATTAATGCTGAAAATTCAAGCGGAACTAAATCAGCAACAATTAAACTGAAAGTGCTTGGTAGGTTACTAGATCTTAACAACTAGGATATTGTGTTAATTTCAACTATCTGTAAGTTGAAAATATAATTTTTGTCTTTATTTTAGATAAACCTGGCCCTCCTGCATCGGTGAAAATCAACAATGTATACACTGACCGTGCAATGCTCAGTTGGGAGCCCCCTCTTGAGGATGGGGGAGCAGAAATAACAAACTACATCATTGACAAACGTGAAACCAGCAGGCCTAACTGGGCTCAAGTCACAGCAAACTGTCGAATTACAAATTGCACTGTGGAGAAGTTGATAGAGGGTCATGAATATCAATTCCGCATATGTGCTGAAAACAAATATGGGGTTGGAGATCCTATTTTGACCGAGTCAGTCATTGCGAAGAATCCATATGGTAAGAAAGGACTGAATGGTTGCTTTTACTTTTCTATTTTCTGTATATTATGTAACTGAACCCAACATGATATTTCTATTACCTTAACAGATGTTCCAGGACGTTGTGATCCACCCATAATAAGTAATGCCACAAAAGATCACATGACAGTAAGTTGGAAACCCCCAGCAGATGATGGTGGCTCACCAATCACCGGATATATGCTTGAAAAGCGTGAAACCAAGTCTTTTACCTGGAATAAAGTTAACAGGAAGCCTGTCATAGAAAGAACAGTGAAAGCTGGAGGACTCCAAGAAGGAACTGAATATGAATTCAGGGTAATAGCCCTCAACAAAGCTGGACCAGGCAAGCCAAGTGACGCTTCAAAGGCAGCCATTGCAATTGATCCTCAATGTAAGTATAAACCAAAACAACCTAATGTGGTCATGGTTATGTACCTTTGAGAATTTCTATCTTCTCATTCTGATTCTTTTAACATTTAGATCCACCCGGACCACCAGCCTTCCCTAAAGTGATTGACACTACTCGCTCTACCATTAGTCTGTCTTGGAGCAAACCAGCTTATGATGGAGGAAGCCCAATTTTGGGTTACCTGGTTGAGGTCAAAAGAGCTGACACTGATCACTGGGTCCGCTGCAATGTACCCAAGAATCTTCAAAATACCAACTATGTTATGACTGGTCTAATGGAGGACACAGAATATCAGTTCCGTGTTTCTGCAGTCAATAAAATTGGATACAGTGAACCAAGTGAAGTTCCTGAGAAACACACTGCCAAAGATATCTTGAGTAAGTTTGTATATGCAAACAAATATGTAATATAGTAGGCTATAGTTAAATATCTACTTCTAATGATTTAATTTTATGTTCAAATAGTTCCGCCTGAAGGAGAACTGGATGCTGAATTGAGGAAAGCTCTTGTGTTACGGGCTGGCGTAACTATGAGGATTTACGTACCTGTGAGAGGACGGCCAGCACCCAAGATTACTTGGTCTAAACTTAATGCAAACATTAAGGAACGGCAAGGGCTTGACATCAAGTCAACTGACTTTGACACCTTTGTACGCTGTGAAAATGTCAACAAATATGATGCTGGCAAATATATCCTCACCCTGGAGAATAGTTGTGGCATAAAGACGTACACAATTGTTGTGAAAGTCCTAGGTGAGTCTTTTACAGATGTTTTGTAAAATACACACATGTAAAGTCCCTTTTACTACAACACTTGTCTATTTGTTTCTTATGTAGATACTCCTGGACCACCAGTTAACCTTATGATCAAAGAAACCTCTAAGGATTCGGCTTCCATTTCATGGGATCCTCCACTTATAGATGGTGGCAGCCCTATAAAGAACTATATTGTTGAAAAACGTGATGCAGAGAGAAAGTCATGGTCCACAGTAACAACGGATTGCCCTAAAACTGGTTACCGTATTAGTAATCTGGAGGAAGGAAAGTCATACTTTTTCAGAGTATTAGCTGAAAATGAATATGGAATTGGTGATCCTTGTGAAACACATGATGCTGTCAAGGCTTCTGGTAAGACATATGTTAGTTCCTGTGCCGTTAAGTTTTAGACATCTTGTCATAATCCTTGGAGACGTCAACTTAATGATTTTCTTTTCTTCAGAAAAACCTGGGCCAGTTGTTGACCTGAAAGCCTTAGCTGTGTCAAAGTCTTCTTGTACTATTGGGTGGAAAAAACCCATCAGTGATGGAGGAAGTCGCATTACAGCATACAGTGTTGAACATTTGATTGGCGAAGATAAATGGAAAGAAGTAATGAAATCGAAGAATCTACAGTATGCCATGAAAGACTTACAGGAAGGCAAGGAGTACTCCTTCAGAGTAACAGCGCACAACGACGCTGGACAAAGTTCACCACGTGAACTTACAATTGTGGCCAAGGATGATGTGGGTATGTATATGAAGCAAGTGAAAGCTGGGTTTGCAGCTAATTAAAACTATGGTGATAATTCTGTATAGATGATTTATTTGTATTCAAAATAAACATAACTTTAATTAATATTACAGTGGCACCAGATATGGATTTGAGAGATCTGCCCGACTTATGCTATTTGGCGAAGGAAGGAAGCAGCTTCAGACTTAAAATCCCAATCAAAGGAAAGCCAGCTCCATCCGTTACATGGAAGAAAGGTGAAGATCAAGTAATAACAGACAGTGGCAGAGTAACATTTGAGTCCAGTGCAATTAACACTACTCTGATAGTTCGTGAATGCCAAAAGAGTGATGCTGCGAAGTACACCATCACCCTCAAGAATGCTGCAGGAGTTAAGGAATCAAATATATTTGTTAAAGTTGTTGGAAAGCCAGGCATTCCAAGTGGCCCAGTGAAGTTTGATGAAGTCACAGCAGATGCTATAACCCTGATCTGGGGTCCACCAAAAGATGATGGTGGTTCAGAGATCACCAACTACATCCTGGAAAAGAGGGATTCTACCACCAACAAGTGGGTAACATGTGCTTCAGCTGTCCAGAAAACAACATTTAGGGTCACACGACTCCATGAAGGAAATGAGTATATTTTCAGAGTCAGCGCTGAAAATAAATATGGAGTTGGCGAAGGTCTTAAATCAGACCCGGTAGTGGCAAGACATCCATTTGGTAAGTTATAATAAAATGCTGAACCTAATATCAGAGGTATTAATATATATGCTTCCTCGTGATGCAAATTTAATTTGTTTTCCAGATGTACCTGATGCTCCGCCTCCTCCAAGTATTCTTGCAGTCAGGCATGACTCTGTATCTTTAGCTTGGAACGATCCAAGGAAAACCGGTGGCTCACCAATCACAGGTATGTATTTTGAACATTTTTATCAATTCCTATTTTAATAGTTTAACATTTCGATTAGATTCTCTTGCTTATTCTGCCCATGTATAGGGCAGTTAAACTGCAAAAACCTAGCACAAATGTTATCGTTTTTCTTTCCTGAGCTATACTATGGAGACCCTAACATAGATCTTTGTCTATTAGGGTCAACTTAACACTTGCTTATTGCCAATGCCTGGTTCTAGTTTTTAAGATTAGATGATCGGATCTTGCTTTATTTATGTCACTTAAAAGTTCTAATCCTGGCAAGACAATTTACATTTTGAGTGCCATGCCACTAAACAGTTTCTCACTTTGTGTCTCAAAGGCCCTAATGTACTAAGAAACAGGCCACAAAACGTGGTTGCAAATTGTGCAGCGACTTTTAGTGATCTACCTCTGATTTTGCACATCAGAAAATATCCAGTCAGAAGGGATTGGAAAACGATCTCCCAAATGAATATTAATTGGGATGGTAACTACTTGTGACATCTTTGTGATAGGCTATAGACTACGGGATGGTGACCTGCCAGCAACAGCAGACTACCATCCCCAAGTTTGCATTCCCAAACATTAAATTTGGTTTTAGAAAGCAGTCCATGTTCCTTAAAGGAATCAGAGCTGCTTTAAATAAAATGATTTCCATTTGGGAATACATCGGATGGAACAGACCTGGGGTGTGCAAGATGTCTACCAACTCCCCACCCCGAAGTCACCGAACATGATTTACAAAGGCAACTCCTTCCCCTTTTCAGTCAGTTACCACCTCCCTTGCGGTGTTGGTAACTGACAAATAGTTTACAATCACAATTGCAGTTGCAAAGCAGTGATACATTCTATTGTATATAGAATTTGGAGGGAGTATTGCTTTCAAACACCCTCCTAATTGCAAATCAGTATTTGTATATTAAAGATAACAATTTTGAACACCAAACCATGTGATTTCGAAAATCACCTGGCTTGCAAATGCAAAAGTATTTATCATAAAAGGCCATTAGAGAGAAGATCAGGACTGCATACATGGGGAATGGTCATATACCATAGATTAGAGATACTCCAAGGCTCCATTTCACTATGTTGAAACCCACTACACCATAAGTAATTATATTGTATGCTCTATATCATCCTTTGGGAGACCTCCGAAGACCCCATTTTAGTCAGTTTAGTTATACTTAACCTTTTCTGTAATAAGCAACCCTTAACCTTAACGTATTTACCCTTACCTTATTTTCAATGTACTGTTCCATGATGTACTGCCTATGAGGGAATGACCCCAAATGCAGTTGATTTGATGTAGTGGAGGTGCGCCTTCTCAAATCCATGGAGCAGGACAGCAGTGAAGTCAGCAAAAGTATGTCAGGGGGTTGTCGGTGAAGCCAGATGATGTCACAATAAACTTATAGTGTTAAAACAGGAGAGAGCAGGCCTTCAAGGCTGCTGAATATGTGTCCTACAGGAAAATCAGTGCAAGGAACAATTTGAAATATTTTGCTATAGTCAAAGGAAAGTACATTTGTAACAAGTTTCTTATTTTCTGTAATTGTGGATATCACTTGGACAAAGTCAGAGTTAACAAAACGGCTTTGAAGAGAAAAAAGTCAAAAGAACTAAGCTGTAATTTGAGACAAAAAGAAAGAACCAAAGTATTGATATTGTTTAAAACAGTCACAGCTGATATTGGTAAATGTTGTCATCAAATATTCAGCATTTTTGCCACTCCTCTATTTTATGCACCTGAAAACCAATTCTAAATAACTGAGATGGGAAATTAGTTACAAGGGCATATGTGGTACCTTTTCCAATATTATTGTTCTTACTGATAATTGATTTAAAATATTTACTGAAAATTGATTTCACATATTTAACACAATATTAAATACCCCCCAAATGTTGTCATTTTCACAAACATAAAAAAACTTTCAGTTGCTGTATTATCATCATTACTACCCACCGTTTCCCTTTAAATCTTGAACTACACATTTTTGCTAGCACATTTATGATTCCATTTATGCTGTTTGCTAAGTAAATGAGCAATGGCTGATCTCGCACTAGTCTAGCGAATGATGATCTATGATTGGGATCAATCAAATTTCTCAAGATTACATTTTCCGATACAGAGCAGAAGCTAAATTCTCTTCTCACCACCCTCAGCCTTGAATGGGTGTGATGCCCATTGCGGGTCACTATATTGCAAAACAAAATATCACATTCACTATTTTGGCTACCACTGCATTATCAAACTAAGTAGGTGTGGAGTTAGCTTACCTTGACAATGTAGTGGTCGGCAGTAAGTATGTAGTCCTAGCCAATAAAGTAGTTATTTTTCGTGGACCAGTATTGAGCTAACCTTCTTATCATGACATTCAATCTGCTGTGAATATTGCTAAGAATATAACCAGCTATTCCACAAAGAGTAACTTATTGGTCTGATAAAATTAGTAAGCAATAATGACTGCTGTGTCATTATCTAGGGAATTGCTGAAGCAGGTCTACATATTGTGAAGCATGAATTTAAGATGGAAAATTTATTTTGCATTTACAGGATACCATGTCGAACTGAAAGAAAGAAACAGCCTACTTTGGAAGAGAGCCAACAAGACTCCACTGAGAATGAGAGAATTCAGAGCTACAGGGTTAACCGAAGGACTTGAGTATGAATTCAGAGTCATGGCAATTAATATGGCAGGAGTAGGTAAACCAAGTCCACCAACACAGCCAATCATAGCTCTTGATCCCATTGGTGAGTAATAAGCAAAACACATCAGTATATTCACTTTATTTCATACGTATCTATCCAGATCTAACCAATGTAATTTTATTCTAGATCCTCCTGGTAAACCTGAGGTTATTAATGTAACAAGAAGCTCGGTGACTTTAGTTTGGACAGAACCCAAGTATGATGGTGGACATAAACTTACGGGGTATATCGTTGAAAAACGTGACATACCAGCAAAAACCTGGATGAGAGCTAACCATGTCAATGTCCAAGAATGTGCTTACACTGTGACTGACCTTATTGAAGGAGGAAAATATGAATTCAGAATTAAGGCCAAGAACACCGCAGGGGCTATAAGTCCTCCATCAGAGCCTACGGACACCATTGTTTGCAAAGATGAATATGGTATGTACCTTTGTGCTTTACACTGTGATCACTGATAGAAAATATATTAGTGAAATCATTCGGAAAATCTGTGACCAAAAACAAGAGCTGCCAGCTGCATGTAAAAGCAATGATTATCATGTTCACTGCTAAAATAACTTCTTTTTCGAGGATACATTGAATTGACACAAGTCTATACAACTGCAAAGTGTAGAAAACGTATCAAAAATGTTTATTTAGACATTCACAAATAACCAGCAAGATGAAAACATAAATATAGAAGATTGGTTATATGGTATAAAAAAGCGAAGACTCTAATACAGGCATAGAAAAAAGAACGGGGCTTGGCTTGTTCAGACCTAAATGATTACCAACAAAGGCAAAAAATTAACAATTAATTAATTGAGGACATTTTTTTGTAAGTACATGGAAAAAGAGCTTTTACATTTTAGTACAATGAGAAGTGGAGTGCACCAAACTAACAGAAGCAAACATACAAATAGAAACATCCAATGTCTATTTTGCACGGAAAAAGAAGCAGGCATAAAACTTTGTATTCACTGGGTTTCAACAATGAAACTTGATTCGATCTTTCGCTTTACCTGAAACCTATTAATCTCAGGTTCCAACAAACGGGTGTCAGAATTGAACAAACATTTCTGATTATTTAATGGAATTGGCTTCAACAAATTATGTAATTTAAAAAAACTGATGAAAAATGCACCAGTGTATTCTATGTAATTCGGCCACCAGAAGCTCTCGATAGTTTATAAGAAACTGGTCTTCATTAGCATTAAAATTTAGATAGTATTTTTGAGACTAACTGGAAACCATGAGAATAAAAACAAACAAAAATAATTTTGCTTAGTCAGTAACAACACGGTTTAAATATAGGGGTGTGCAAAATGTGCATATTTTTCTTACATGTAAATGCAGCAAAAATATACATAAAATGCAAATCCGTCATTTCGCACTATAGTTTAGCTTGAAATGCATCTGCAGGTCAGTTTTTGACTAGAAGACACATTTAAAAAGCTGCTCACGTTTTGTTGTGCTGGTGTGTTTGCGGCAAATTATTACAGCGAACTGCCCCATTTGTGGCAAGATTTTACTGTGAATGGTGTGTAACTTTGTGAAGTGGCATAATAATATTTGAAGGCATGTCACATAACAAGTGTAATGCAAAAGTCCCCAAATTTGTTTAATTAAGCCAGCATAATTAAAATTTTGCTCAGGGCTACTAAATACCCCTGGTGAGGAAATTGCAGCCACTGAAAGATGTATGCAGACAGAAAACTGATACATTGGAATCTCATTTAGATTTCAAAGGGAACACATACTCCGGTTACTGGAAAAAGCTCTAAGTATGGAGTACACTCGTCACATAACAAGTGTAATGCAAAAGTCCCAAAATTTGTTTAATTAAGCCAGCATAATTAAAATTTTGCTCAGGGCTACTAAATACCCCTGGTTAGGAAATTGCAGCCACTGAAAGATGTATGCAGATAGAAAACTGATACATTGGAATCTCATTTAGATTTCAAAGGGAACACATACTCCGGTTTCTGTAAAAAGCTCTAAGTATGGAGTACACTCGTCACATTACAAGTGTAATGCAAAAATCCCAAAATTTGTTTAATTAAGCCAGCATAATTAAAATTTTGCTCAGGGCTACTAAATACCCCTGGTGAGGAAATTGCAGAAACAGAAAGATGTATGCAGATAGAAAAATGATACATTGGAATCTCATTTAGATTTCAAAGGGAACACATACTCCGGTTTCTGGAAAAAGCTCTAAGTATGGAGTACACTCCACTTTCTTAAGGTCCTCTACCATATGGATATTTTTATGGGAGCAATTCAACCGATGGATTGTACGCCGTATTTATAATTTAGCTCTGGGGTTGAAGGAATTCCGGTTCCCTCCAAATTCTAACTAAGGCTTTTAATACAAAAGTTCTAAATCTGCATGCATGAAATGACTAAGCGTATATCGAATTACTTCATTAATATTGAAAATAATTTGTTTTTACAGAGGCACCAACTATTGTTATTGACCCAACGGTAAAAGAAGGTTTAACTGTAAAGGCAGGTGAAACCATTGTCATGACTGCTACAAGCATCCTTGGAAAGCCACCTCCACAGTCTGTGTGGTCTAAAGGAGGAAAAGACTTTAAGCCCTCTGATATTGTTCAGATTGAAACAACTCCCACATCATCTACACTTTCTGTGAAATATGCCACTAGGAAAGACTCTGGTGAATACACAATCACTGCTAGCAATCCTTTTGGTACCAAAGAAGAACATGTGCATGTGAAAGTTTTAGATGTACCAGGCCCACCTGGACCAATTGAAGTCAGCAACATTTCTTCTGAAAAAGCTACGCTTACTTGGACGCCACCAACTGAAGATGGTGGATTGCCCATTACATCCTATGTTCTGGAAAAGAGAGAAACTAGCCGACTGTTGTGGACTCCAATTGCTGAAAACATCGATGGCTGCAGATACGTTGTTAGCAAACTTATCCAAGGAAATGAATATATATTCCGTGTTTCTGCTGTCAACCATTATGGAGTTGGAGAACCAGTTCAATCAGACCCCATAAAGATGGTTGATGGTTTTGGTAAGTTAAATTGGCTTAAAAGGTACAATAACATTTTCTGAACTATGACACGCAATGTGTTCTAAAAAACTAAATTTTCATGTCATACTTTTTACTAGGTCCTCCTGGTGCTCCTGGAAAACCAGAAGTAACAAACGTAACCAAATCTACAGTCACTGTTGCCTGGAAAAGACCAGTTGATGATGGTGGAAGTGAAATTACAGGCTACTATGTGGAACGAAAGGAAAAGAAAGGCTTACGATGGGTCAGAGTAACAAAAAGGCCTGTTTCGGACCTCCGATACAAAGCAACAGGACTCACAGAAGGAAATGAATATGAATTCCGTGTCAGTGCAGAAAATAAAGCAGGCATTGGACCGCCTAGTGATGCCTCACAACCAGCATTAACCAAGGATGTAACCTGTAAGTATTTTGTTTATTATTAAAAATTTGAATAAACTTTATTTGGGTGAGATTTCAACCATAAAAGTAGCATAAATAAATACATCAGTTAAAAACAGAACATGAAAATATAAAATATCATATGTCATTTAAAGGGAAAGCTGAACAACACGCTTACAGCAGCATAGTACCTCAAGGATTTACAGCATGTTTTAGGAAGCAGCCTACAAATAGGCAAACCTCTTCATCGGGTAATTTCAAAAGGAGCGTAAATGCATCGATAAAGTGCCTAGTATTACAATAATTATTTTTTTAAGTGCCAATATAAACATCCAAGTAATTATTTCATAGTATTTGCCAAAAAACATAAAATGCATCATTGTTTGCCCTGAATTCCATCACAGGCGCAGGCAATAGCAGCTAAGTTTGTCTTAAAACCAAGGGGGAAACACAACAGGTATTTGACAGTATCTGCTCTTAGGCGGAACAATAGTGAACGTTCCATCGTCCCCGTTGCAGCCAAAGATAGTTTGTGGGGCAGTTCAGTGCTTTCAGAGATTGGTATGCCATACCCCGCAACTTCCCTTCCATTCTTCTAAAACAGCATCATCTCCCCATGATCATAAAGTGCAAGTGCTACCTCTTTTTTGTTAAGACTTCTGCATGTGTCTGGATTTGCAAAAGCCATCTGCAGGCCAATCTTGCCGAGTTCCGTTCTGACATATCTCAACCAGGGGATTCGAAGACCATTGTAAAATTATCCCCAAAATAGCACATACCCAGCTCTTCGTGACACATAAAGAAAGGGGTTGAGATTGGGACTGCTAGGATCTGTCTGCAGAACCTGTTTTCTTCCCACTGTAACGCCTCAGTTCACAGTGCACCAGACTTCAGCCCCATAGGTCACTGTGGGGACATATTTAGACTTGTATATCTGCAGCATGGGCCCCAGTTGACCACCTCCTCAAAGCTGTGTAAGACTAATAAGGGAGCCTATTGCATTTCATAATTGTGTTCTGCGTTGTATAATACTTGGGTCCATGACCCAGAGGCAGAAAAGTGCCTACTAGATACAGGAAGCTACTTATGTTAGTCAGCTGGTTACAGCCAACCACAGGGTTGAGAACTGGCTGCACCTAGGCACACATGCCATAATATGTGACTTGGAAAAAGTGGTGTGCAGATCCTGAGAGGCCATAAACTCAACAAAAGCATGCACTAATAAACGTAGCGCCTTCGGGGTGCGGGCTTAAGCACTGTGTCATCCGCATATAGCAATGTGGGTATTAATCTGTATTAATCTTTTTTAATATTTATCTCACCAACTTTGGCAAGAAAACTGTATTATAGTGTAAAGTAACACTTCTCTTTTTGTTACAATTTCAGATCCACCAGGCCCACCCTCTAACCCAAGAGTGACAGACACAACAAAGACAACTGCTTCTTTGGCCTGGGGCAAGCCTCATTACGATGGTGGACTTGAAATCACTGGCTACATCGTTGAGCACCAAAAGGATGGAGAGGAAGAATGGATAAAAGATACGACTGGGTCGGCTTTACGAATCACCGAATTTGTTGTTGCTAATCTTCAACCAGGTGGAAAGTATCGCTTCAGAATATGTGCAATTAATGCAGCAGGTGTTGGAGAGCCAGCTAAAATCATAGACTTCACAGAAATTAAAGATCGTGAAGAGAGTCCTGATTTCGAATTGGATGCTGAGCTGAGAAGAACACTGGTTGTTAGAGCTGGACTGAGCATACGTATATTTGTACCAATTAAAGGCCGCCCAGCACCTGAAGTCACATGGATGAAAGGTGACATTCCACTAAAGATCCGTGCTAACATTGAAAATACAGAATCATTCTCACTTCTAATCATCACAGAGTGCAATAGATATGATGCTGGAAAATACACTATGAATCTTGAAAATGCAGCAGGAAAGAAATCTGGCTTTGTGAACGTAAAAGTTTTAGATTCACCCGGACCACCAATAAATCTTAAAGCCAGAGATGTAACTAAGGACAGTATTACTCTTCAGTGGGATATGCCTCTTCTTGATGGTGGTTCAAGGATAACAAACTATATTGTTGAAAAACGTGAATCAACTCGTAAGGCCTATTCAACAATTACAACCAACTGCCAGAAATGTTCTCTTCGAATTCCAAATTTGGCAGAGGGCTGTGAATACTACTTCAGAGTTTTGGCCGAAAATGAATTTGGAATTGGTGAACCTGCAGAAACTGCTGATCCCATTAGGGCCTCTGAGGCACCATCTGCACCTGAAAGTCTCAACATAATGGATGTCACCAAGAACACTGTAAGCCTAGCTTGGCCCAAACCCTTGCATGATGGTGGCAGCAAGATTACAGGTTACGTGTTAGAAGCACAGAAAAAGGGGTCGGATCACTGGTCACACATTACAACCGTGAAAGCATTGGACTATGTGGTGAAAAATCTGAATGAAAATGAGGAATATGTTTTCCAAGTGATGGCAGTCAACAGTTCTGGGAGAAGTGATCCAAGAGAAAGCAGGCCAGTTCTTGTAAAAGAACAGCAGGCACTCCCAGAATTCGACCTTCGTGGTGTTTACCAAAAACTGGTCATTGCCAAAGCTGGTGACAACATAAAAGTTGATATCCCTGTACTTGGACGTCCAAAACCAACAGTCTCCTGGAAGAAAGAAGGCCAACTTCTGAAAGAAACACAGAGAGTAAATGTTGAACGTACAGCAACTTCAACCATATTGAACATTGGTGAATGCACAAGAAGTGACTCTGGGAAGTATACACTTGCAGCTAAAAATATCCTTGGAGAAGTTAGTGATGTTATTACTGTGCAAGTACATGATATCCCAGGGCCTCCTACTGGGCCAATCAAATTTGATGAAATTTCATCTGACTATATTATTATTTCATGGGACCCACCAGCGAATGATGGTGGAGTGCCGATAAACAGTTATGTTGTTGAAATGAGGGAAACTAATACTACGACATGGGTTGAACTAGCTGCCACAGTGATACGCACAACCTTTAAGGCTACACGTCTGACTACAGGAGCTGAATATCAGTTCCGAGTTAAAGCGCAAAACAGGTATGGAACTGGCCCAGCTATCAATTCAGAGAATGTAGTTGCTGCTTATCCATTCAAGGTTCCGGGTCCACCAGGTACTCCTCATGCTTCGATAGTCACAAAAGATTCCATCACTATTAATTGGCATGAACCTGTTACTGATGGTGGCAGTGCAATTTTGGGATATCACATTGAAAGAAAAGAACGAAACAGCATCATTTGGCAGGTTATAAGCAAGGCCCTTGTTGTAGGAAATATATTCAAATCAACTGGACTTACAGATGGCATTGCATATGAATTCCGTGTCATTGCAGAAAATATGGCTGGAAAAAGTAAACCAAGCAAACCTTCAGAGCCTGTATTTGCTCTGGACCCAATAGATGCACCTGGCAAACCAGTAGCTCTCAACATTACCAGACATGCAGTCACACTTCAGTGGTCAAAACCAGAATATAATGGTGGATTTAAGATAACTGGGTACACAGTTGAAAGAAGAGACCTTCCTAATGGTCGCTGGCTTAAGGCTAATTTCAGCAACATATTGGAAACAGAGTTTACAGTAAGTGGTTTGACTGAAGATGCTGCATATGAATTCCGTGTAATTGCAAGAAACTCTGCTGGTGCTGTGAGTCACCCATCCGAGCCATCAGATGAAATAACATGCAGAGATGATATTGAAGAACCAAAGATCAGAGTGGATGCTAAATTTAAAGACGTTATAATTTTGAAAGCAGGTGATCTCTTCAGGCTAGATGCAGATGTTTCAGGTCGCCCTCTTCCAACAATGGCTTGGACAAAAGAAGGAAAAGATATAGAAGAAACTGGAAAATTGGAAGTCAAAATTTTTGATTTCTCTACTGTTCTGGTTAACAAAGATTCTGCAAGAAGAGATGGTGGGGCATATACACTTACTGCTTCTAATCCTGGTGGTGTTGCAAAGCATGTCTTCAACGTTAAAGTTCTAGACAGACCAGGTCCACCAGAGGGGCCTTTGGCAGTATCTGAAGTCACAACAGAAAAGTGTGTACTTTCTTGGCTACCACCATTAGATGATGGTGGTGCAAAGATTGACTATTATGTGATTGAAAAACGTGAAACCAGCAGATTGGCATGGACAAGTGTTGCAACAGATGTTCAAGTGCTAAAACACAAAGTCACCAAGCTACTGAAAGGCAATGAGTATATATTCCGAGTCATGGCTGTTAACAAGTATGGTGTGGGTGAGGTTCTGGAATCAGAGCCTACACTTGCAGTAAATCCGTACGTCCCACCTGACCCACCAAAAACACCTGAAGTGACGAATATCTCTAAAGATTCAATGATTGTCTGTTGGGGACATCCAGATTCTGATGGTGGAAGTGAAATAATCAATTACATAGTAGAGCGACGTGACAAAACAGGCCTTCGCTGGATAAAGTGTAACAAACGAGCAGTCACCGACTTACGTTATAAAGTCTCTGGACTGACAGATGGTCATGAATATGAATTCAGAATAATGGCTGAAAATGCTGCTGGAATTAGTAAACCAAGCGCTTGTAGTCCCTTCTACAAAGCATGTGACACAGTCTTTAAGCCTGGACCTCCTGGAAACCCTCGAGTACTGGATACCAGTAAATCATCGATAACAATAGCTTGGAATAAACCAGTATATGATGGTGGGTCAGAAATCACAGGTTACATGGTTGAAATAGCTCTCCCAGAAGAAGATGAATGGAAAATTGTAACTCCACAAGCAGGACTAAAAGCTACATCATTTACTATTACTGGTCTCAAAGAGAACCAGGAGTACAAAATCCAGATATATGCCCTGAATTCTGAAGGTGTTGGTGAAGGTGCTCTTGTACCTGGCTCACCAAAGGCTGAAGAAAGAATGTTGCCTCCTGAAATTGAGTTGGATGCAGAACTTCGTAAGGTTGTTAGCATTAGAGCTTGCTGCACTTTGAGATTATTTGTTCCAATTAAAGGAAGGCCTGCACCTGAAGTGAAATGGACAAGAGAAACTGGAGAACCATTAGAAAGAGCCTCTATTGAATCAACAAGCTCATACTCTCTGCTCGTTGTTGAAAATGTGAATCGATTCGACAGTGGAAAGTATATGCTCACAATAGAAAATAGCTCAGGAAGCAAATCAGCATTTGTGAATGTTAGAGTGCTTGATACTCCTGGAGCACCACAAGATTTAAAAATTAAAGAAATTACTAAAGCATCTGTTACGCTAACATGGGAGCCTCCACTCATAGATGGAGGGTCGAAAATAAAGAACTATATTGTTGAAAAACGTGAGTCTACCAGGAAAGCATATTCAACAGTTGTTGCAAATTGTCACAAAACTAGCTGGAAAGTTGATCAATTGCAGGAAGGTTGCAACTATTACTTCAGAGTTCTGGCTGAAAACGAATATGGTGTGGGCCTCCCAGTTGAAACATCAGAGTCTGTAAAAGTTTCTGAAAAACCACTCCCTCCAGGCAAAATAACCTTGGTAGATGTAACAAGAAAAAGCGTTACTTTATCCTGGGAAAAACCAGAACATGATGGAGGCAGTAGAATTCTAGGCTATATTGTGGAGATGCAGAGTAAAGGAAGCGACAAATGGACAAACTGTGCCACCGTGAAGGTTACAGAAGCCACTATATCTGGACTAACTCAAGGTGAAGAATATATGTTCCGTGTTTCTGCTCAGAATGAGAAGGGAATTAGTGATCCTCGGCAGTTAGGAGTACCAGTTATTGCAAAAGACCTTGTGATTGCACCCACATTTAAATTGCTATTTACCACATTCAGTGTGCTTGCAGGGGAAGACCTGAAAGTTGACGTACCATTCATAGCACGACCAAAACCAACTGTTGTATGGCATAAGGACAATCTGCCACTAAAGCAGACTACTAGAGTAAATGCAGAGAACACAGACAGTAATTCACTACTTACCATAAAGGAAGCCTCCAAAGAAGATGTAGGGCAATATACTGTGAAACTTGTCAACACAGCAGGGGAAGCATCTGAAAATCTTAACATTGTTGTCCTTGACAAACCAGGTCCTCCTACAGGACCTGTTAAGTTAGATGAAGTCACAGCTGATAGCATCACCATTTCCTGGGAACCACCACAATATGATGGAGGAAGCTCTATAAACAACTACATTGTCGAAAAAAGAGACACTTCAACAACAGTCTGGCAGGTTGTGTCAGCAACTGTTGCACGGACAACCATAAAAGCAACCAGACTCAAGACTGGATGTGAATATCAGTTTAGAATTTCAGCTGAGAACAGATATGGCAAAAGTGGATATCTTGCATCAGATTCTGTAATAGCCCAATATCCATATAAAGTCCCAGGGAATCCAGGAACACCTTTTGTATCACTTGCCACAAAAGACAGTATGGTTGTACAGTGGAATGAACCAGTCAATGATGGTGGTAGCAGAGTCATTGGCTACCATTTGGAGCGCAAGGAAAGAAACAGCATCCTTTGGGTTAAATTAAACAAGACAATCATTCAAGACACAAGGTTCAAAACAACCGGTCTTGAAGAGGGAATTGAATATGAATTCAGAGTTTATGCAGAGAATATCGTAGGCATTGGAAAGCCCAGCAAAGTGTCAGAATGTGTTGTGGCACGTGATCCATGTGATCCACCAGGTCGCCCAGAAGCTATTCTTGTGACAAGAAATGCAGTAACAATCCAGTGGACAAAACCTGAATATGATGGGGGCAGCAAGATAACAGGCTACTTCGTTGAAAAGAAAGAGTTGCCAGAAGGCCGATGGATGAAAGCAAGTTTCACAAATGTAATTGAGACCCAATTTGCAGTAACAGGTTTAGTTGAAGACCAGAGATATGAGTTCCGAGTTATAGCAAGAAATGCTGCAGGTGTTTTTAGTGAACCATCAGAAAGCACAGGCCCTATAACAGCAAGGGATGAAGTAGATCCTCCTCGTATAAGCATGGATCCACAATACAAAGAAACAATTGTACTGAATGCTGGTGAATCATTCAAAATTGATGCTGATGTCTTTGGTAAACCTATACCTTCCATTCAGTGGCTGAAAGGTGATCAAGAGCTTGCAAATTCTGCCCGTTTAGAAATAAAGAGCACAAACTTCACCACAAGTATTAGTGTGAAGGAAGCAGTACGTGTGGACAGTGGTCAGTACACACTGCTGTTGAAAAATGTAGCAGGTGAAAAATCAGCAACCGTCAGCGTGAAGGTTCTTGATAGACCAGGACCACCTGAAGGGCCTATTGCTGTGACCGGAATAACAGCAGAAAAGTGCACCTTAGCTTGGAAACCCCCACTTCAAGATGGTGGAAGTGATATTTCACATTACATTGTTGAAAGAAGAGAAACTAGTCGTTTAGTATGGACTGTGGTAGACTCTAATGTGCAAACACTAAGTTGCAAGGTTACCAAACTTTTGGAAGGAAATGAATATATCTTCCGTATAATGTCTGTTAACAAATATGGAGTGGGTGAGGCCCTTGAATCTGAACCAGTAGTTGCAAAGAATCCCTTTGTTGTACCACTTCCACCCAAAGCTCCAGAAGTAACAGCAGTTACTAAAGATTCCATGATTGTTGTGTGGGAAAGACCACAGTCTGATGGTGGCAGTGAAATAAATGGCTATGTTGTTGAAAAACGAGATAAAGAAGGTATCAGATGGACCAGATGCAACAAACGATTGGTCAGTGAATTACGTTTTAGAGTAACTGGGCTTATCGAATCTCATCATTATGAATTCAGAGTATCTGCTGAAAATGCTGCTGGCATGAGTGAACCTAGCCCATCCTCAATTTTCTATAAGGCATGCGACCCTATTTACAAGCCAGGGCCTCCTAATAATCCTAGAGCTATTGATGTCACAAGATCATCAGTTTTTCTTTCATGGGGAAAACCGATCTATGATGGTGGGTCTGAAGTACAAGGATACATCGTTGAAAAATGTGATGTAAGTACAGATGAATGGTCAATGTGTACACCAGCAACTGGCATCAAAGAAACACGCATTGAAATTGAAAAGTTGGTAGAGAAACATGAATATAAATTCCGTGTTTGTGCTGTAAATAAGGCTGGTGTTGGAGACCATGCAGATGTCCCGGCTTCTATCATTGTTGAAGAGAAACTTGAAACGCCAGATCTTGATCTTGATCCAGAGTTAAGAAAAATTGTGAACGTGAGGGCTGGAGGTTCACTAAGATTATTTATCCCTATTCGTGGACGTCCTGCACCTGAGGTCAAGTGGTCAAAGGCTGATGGGGAGATCAGAGATGCTGCTCAGATTGATGTTACTAGCAGTTTTACAACACTTGTACTTGACAATATGAATCGGTTTGATTCAGGAAAATACAATCTAACTTTAGAAAACAGTAGTGGAACTAAGTCTGCCTTTATAAGTGTGAGGGTTCTTGACACACCAAGCTCACCAGTTAATCTTAAAGTGAAGGAGATCACTAAAGAATCAGTAACACTTACATGGGAGCCCCCAGTGTTGGATGGTGGAGCAAAAATAAAGAACTATATTATTGAAAAAAGGGAAACCACAAGAAAAGCATATGCTGCAGTGGCAACAAACTGTCATAAAACGTCCTGGAAAGTAGACCAGCTTCTAGAGGGATGCAATTACTACTTTAGGGTGACTGCTGAGAATGAATATGGAATTGGTGTTCCTGCAGAAACATCTGACCCGGTTAAAGTATCTGAAGTTCCACAACCTCCAGGAAAAATAACTGTTGTTGATGTTACAAGGAACAGTGTGTCTCTATCCTGGGAGAAACCTGAACATGATGGTGGCAGCAAAATAATTCAATATATTGTAGAAATGCAAGCCAAAGGAAGTGATAAATGGTCAGAAAGTGTACGTGTCAAGGCACTTGAAGCAATCATTACTAACTTAGCACAAGGAGGAGAATATCTCTTTAGAGTAATAGCTGTAAATGAAAAGGGCAAGAGTGATCCAAGATCTCTTGCAGTTCCAGTGGTCGCCAAAGACCTGGTAATTGAGCCAGACGTAAGACCTGTTTTCAGTAGTTACAGTGTTCAAGTGGGACATGATTTGAAAGTGGAAATACCCGTTTCAGGACGACCAAAGCCAACAGTGACGTGGACAAAAGATGGTCAGGCTCTTAAACAAACCACAAGAGTTAATGTCACTGATTCGGCTAGCCTCACAGTATTAAACATTAAAGAAACTATGAAAGACGATTCTGGCATGTATGGAATAACAGTGGCTAATATTATAGGGCAGAAAGTTGCATCTATTGAAGTTATAACTCTAGACAAACCAGATCCACCAAGTGGCCCTGTAAAATTTGATGAAGTGAGTGCTGAAAGTATTACATTATCATGGAGCCCTCCAACATATACCGGTGGTTGCCAGATCACTAATTACATTGTTGAAAAGAGGGACACAACAACGACAGTATGGGAAACTGTTTCTGCAACAATTGCAAGAACTACTCTGAAAGTATCTAAACTAAAGACTGGAACAGAATATCAATTCAAAATATTTGCTGAAAACCGATATGGCCGCAGCTTTGCCTTGGAATCTGCAGCAATAGTAGCTCAGTATCCTTATAAGGAACCAGGCCCTCCTGGCACACCAGCTGCCAAGTCTATTACAAAAGAAAGCATGATTATACAATGGCATGAGCCAATTATTGATGGTGGAAGCAAAGTTTTGGGCTACCATCTTGAAAGAAAAGAAAGAAACAGCATTATGTGGACGAAGATTAACAAAACCATTATTCAAGACACATGTTTCAAGACAAGTAACCTTGAAGAAGGTATTGAATATGAATTTAGAGTATATGCTGAAAATATTGTTGGCATTGGCAAAGCAAGCAAAGTTTCAGAGTGTTATGTAGCTCGTGATCCATGTGATCCTCCCGGGTGCCCAGAACCGTTGATCATAACACGAAATGCTGTTACTTTAGGGTGGGCCAAGCCTGAATATGATGGTGGAAGCATGATCACAGGTTACATCGTAGAGAAAAGAGATCTACCCGAGGGTCGCTGGATGAAAGCAAGCTTTACAAATGTACTTGAAACTCAGTTTACTGTTACAGGGCTGACAGAGGATGAGAAATATGATTTCAGAGTCATTGCTAGGAATGCAGCTGGTACATTTAGCAAGCCTTCCGATAGCACAGGTCCTATAACAGCAAAGGATGAAGTAGAGCCTCCAAGAGTTTCCATGGATCCAAATTACAAAGACACAATCATTGTCAATGCAGGAGAAATCTTTAAACTCGAAGCTGATGTTCGTGGAAAGCCTATTCCTAGCATCCAGTGGTTCAAGGGAGATAGAGAAATTGAGGAATCTGCCAGATATGAGATAAAGAACACAGATTATAGAGCTTTGATTGTTGTCAAGGATGCCATTAGAGTTGATGGTGGACAGTATATCCTACAGGTTTCCAATGTAGCAGGCACAAAGTCAGTTCCAATAAATGTGAAAGTTTTGGACAGACCAGGGCCACCAGAAGGAACAATTCAAGTTACTGGAATTACTTGCGATAAGTGTTCACTGGCATGGAATCCCCCTCAACATGATGGCGGTAGTGACATTTCTCATTACATAATTGAGAAGAGAGAAACAAGTCGCCTGGCTTGGACTGTTGTTTCACCTGATGCAGTCGCCACAATGCTGAAAGTAACAAAACTTTTGGAAGGCAATGAATACATTTTCCGTATAATGGCTGTCAACAAGTATGGTGTTGGTGAACCTTTGGAGTCTTCCCCAGTGCTGATGAAAAATCCATTTGTGCTCCCTGGTCCCCCCAAGGCATTAGAAGTAACCAACATTGCAAAAGACTCAATGACTGTCTGCTGGACTCGACCAGATAGCGATGGTGGAAGTGAAATTATTGGTTATATAGTTGAAAAGAGGGACAGGGCAGGAATTCGATGGACAAAATGTAACAAACGCAGAGTCACTGATTTGCGGTTTAGAGTCACAGGATTAACAGAAGACCATGAATATGAATTCCAAGTATCAGCAGAAAATGCAGCTGGAGTTGGAAAAGCAAGTCCACCTTCAATTTATTATAAAGCCTGTGACCCTATGTTTAAACCTGGGCCACCTACTAATCCTCATGTTGTTGACACTTCCAAAAATTCAATCGCCCTTGTGTGGGGCAAGCCTATTTATGATGGCGGCAGCGACATCCAAGGCTACATTGTAGAAATATGTAAAGCAGAGGAAGAAGAGTGGATAATGTGCACTCCACAGACTGGATTACAAGTCAATCGATATGAAATTAAAAACCTAATTGAACATCAAGAATATCAAATTCGAATTTGTGCTATAAACAAAATTGGTGTGGGTGAAGCTGCTTCTGTTCTTGGAACAGTTAAACCAGAAGACAAACTTGAACCTCCTGAGTTAGATCTTGATTCAGAATTAAGAAAAGGAATACTAGTCAGAGCAGGTGGTAATATAAAGATTCACATTCCATTTAAGGGTCGACCCGCACCTGAAATTAGCTGGTCTCGAGAGGAGGGCGAACTGTCTGATAAGTCACAGATAGAAAAAGGCCTCAACTACACCCAGTTGTCAATAGACAACTGTGACAGAAATGATGCTGGAAAATATGTTCTCAAGTTAGAAAACAGCAGTGGTTCAAAATCTGCTTTTGTGACACTAAAGGTCCTTGACACACCAGGCCCACCACATAATTTGCTTGTGAAAGATATAAGGAAAGACTGTATCACATTAACATGGGAACCACCTTCCATAGATGGAGGAGCAAAGATAAAGAACTATGTAATTGATAAGCGTGAATCAACCAGAAAAGCCTTTGCCAATGTTACTACCAAGTGCAGCAAAACAAGCTTCAAAGTTGAAAACCTGATAGAAGGTGCAATTTATTACTTCAGAGTAATGGCTGAAAATGAATTCGGTGTTGGAGTCCCAGTAGAAACATTAGATGCAGTGAAAGCTTCCGAGGTTCCATTACCACCAGGCAAAGTCACACTTACTGACGTTACCCAAAGAAGTGCATCGCTCATCTGGGAAAAACCTGAACACGATGGAGGAAGTAGACTTATAGGATACTTAGTCGAAATGCAGCCAAAAGGAACAGATAAATGGAACACTGTAACTGAAACAAAGACTTGTAGTGCTGTTGTCTCTGGCTTAAGCTCAGGTCAAGAATATCTGTTCCGGGTGATTGCATACAATGAAAAGGGAAAGAGTGACCCAAGGGCCCTGGCCATCCCTGTCATAGCTAAAGATCTTACCATTGAGCCAAGTTTCAAACTTATGTTCAATTCATACAATATACAGGCTGGTGAGGATCTTAAAGTAGAAATACCAGTTTTTGGAAGACCCAGACCAAAAATAACCTGGACAAAAGACGAGCAATCGCTGAAGCAAACAACCAGAGTCAATGTTGAAGATACACCAACAGCAACTATCTTAAACATAAAAGAGAGCTGCAAGGATGATTTTGGCAAATATACAGTGACTGCAACAAACCCCGGTGGCTCTGTCACAGAGAACATTAGTATTATTGTGCTAGATAAACCTGGTCCACCACGAGGACCAGTTCGTTTTGATGAAGTTAGCTCAAACTATGTTATCTTCTCATGGGAAGCACCAGAATATACTGGAGGGTGCCAAATAAATAACTACATAGTAGAAAAGCGTGAAACTACTACCACATCCTGGCAGACCGTGTCTTCAACAGTTGCCAGAACAACAATCAAGGCAACAAAGCTGACGACTGGGTCTGAATACCAATTCAGAATCTTTGCTGAAAATAGATATGGAAAGAGTACTTCATTGGATTCTTCTGCAGTTATTGTTCAATATCCATATAAGGAACCTGGTCCCCCAGGTACTCCTTTTGTAACATCTCTGTCAAAAGATCACATGGTTGTGCAATGGAATGAGCCAGTGAACGATGGAGGAAGCAAGGTCCTTGGTTACCATGTAGAGCGCAAAGAGAAAAATAGCATTCTTTGGGGAAAATTAAACAAAACTCTCATTCAGGACACAAGACTGAAAACAAATGGGCTAGAAGAAGGCTTGGAGTATGAATTCAGAGTTTATGCTGAAAACATTGTTGGCATTGGTAAACCTAGCAAAGTGTCTGAGTGTTATGTGGCACGTGATCCCTGTGACCCTCCAGGATGCCCAGAAGCGATTGTTATAACAAGAAATTATGTGACACTGAAGTGGACAAAGCCTGAATATGATGGTGGTAGTAAAATAACTGGATATATTGTAGAAAAGAAAGAGCTTCCTGAAGGTCGCTGGATGAAAGCCAGCTTTACAAATGTGCTGGAAACTGAATTTGTTGCAACAGGCCTTGTTGAGGATCAGAGATATGAATTCCGAGTAATTGCAAGAAATGCAGCTGGTAACTTTAGTGAGCCATCAGAAAGTACCGGCCCAATCACAGCCCGAGATGAGATTGATGCACCAAGAGCTTCACTTGATCCAAAATATAAAGATGTCATTGTCGTTAATGCAGGAGACACCTTTGTTCTAGAAGCTGACATCCACGGTAAACCCATCCCTGAAGTAACATGGTCAAAAGACGGAAAAGAACTTGAGGCAACAGCTGCAAGACATGAAATTAAATCCACCATCCAAAAAACAGCTCTTACAGTTAAAGATTGTATAAGGATTGATGGAGGACAATATATTCTTAACTTGAGCAATGTTGGTGGTACAAAATCTATACCAATAACAGTAAAGGTTCTTGACAGACCAGGTCCTCCAGAAGGCCCTTTGAAAGTGCAAGGAGTTACTGCAGAAAAATGCTACCTGTCATGGGGTCCACCATCTCAGGATGGCGGCGCTAACATTTCCCATTATATAATTGAGAAAAGGGAGACAAGCAGACTCTCCTGGACACAAGTTGCCTCTGATGTTCAAGCTCTGAGTCACAAAGTAACCAAACTCCTTCCAGGTAATGAATATATATTCCGTGTGATGGCTGTGAACAAATTTGGAATTGGAGAACCAATAGAATCTGAGCCAGTTTTAGCATGTAATCCATTCAAACAACCATCTGCCCCTTCAGTACCTGAAGTTACAGCAATTACAAAAGACTCGATGATTGTCACTTGGGGACGACCCGAAGATAATGGTGGGGCGGAGATTGAGGGATACATACTTGAAAAACGTGACAAAGACGGCATAAGATGGACAAAGTGCAACAAGAAGAGACTGACAGATTTGAGATTCAGAGTAACTGGACTCACAGAAGGGCATTTCTATGAATTTAGAGTAGCTGCTGAAAATGCTGCAGGTGTAGGTGAACTAAGTGAACCATCTGTTTTGTACCGTGCATGTGATGCTACATATCCACCAGGGCCGCCAAGCAATGCAAAGGTAACTGACACTTCAAGATCATCTGTATCTCTTTCATGGAACAAGCCCATTTATGACGGTGGTGCTGAAGTAAAAGGATATCTTGTAGAATTTAAAGAAGCTTCATCCGATGACTGGATTGCCTGCACACCACCAACAGGTCTCCAGGCAAAACAGTTTACTGCAACAAAACTTAAAGAAAATACTGAATACAACTTCCGCATATGCGCTATAAATGCAGAAGGAGTTGGAGAGCCTGCACTACTACCTGGCACAGTACTTGCAGCTGAAAAAATAGAACCTCCCGAGATCGAACTTGATGCTGATCTAAGAAAAGTTGTCTCTGTTAGAGCTGGTGGCACTTTGCGCTTGTTTGTAACCACCAAAGGCCGACCTGAACCTGAAGTCAAATGGGAAAAAGCAGAAGGCAAGTTAAGTGAAAGAGCCCAAATCGAAGTTACAAGTTCATATACTATGTTGGTCATTGATAATGTCAATAGATTTGACAGTGGCAAATACAATTTGACTTTAGAAAATAATAGTGGCTCAAAATCAGCATTTGTTAATGTGAGAATACTAGATTCACCAAGTGCTCCAGTGAACTTCATTGTTAAAGAAATAAGGAAGAATTCCGTTATATTATCTTGGGAACCCCCTCTTATTGATGGTGGGGCTAAAATTACAAACTACATTGTTGAAAAACGTGAGTCCACAAGGAAGGCATATGCTACAATTACAAACAATTGCACAAAGAATACATTCAAAGCTGAACAACTGCAAGAAGGAGGAATCTATTATTTCCGTGTCTTAGCTGCCAACGAATATGGTGTTGGTTTGCCAGCTGAAACAGCAGATCCAGTAAAAGTGTCAGAGGCACCCCTGCCTCCTGGAAGAGTAAGTCTTGTAGATGTCACACGTAACTCTGCTACCATCACTTGGGAAAAACCAGAAAGTGATGGTGGTAGTAAAATTACTGGGTACGTAGTGGAGATGCAGACTAAAGGCAGTGAAAAGTGGAGCACATGCACCCAAGTAAAAGCACTTGAAACAACAATATCAGGCCTTACAATGGGAGAAGAATACACATTCAGAGTAGCTGCTGTCAATGAAAAAGGAAGAAGTGATCCAAGACAGCTTGGTGTGCCTGTAGTGGCAAAGGATATTGAAATTCAACCTTCTATTGAACTCCTCTTCAATACATTCAGTGTCAAAGCTGGAGATAATCTCAAAATTGATGTGCCTATTCGAGGAAGGCCATTCCCAGCTGTAACCTGGACAAAAGATGGGCAAGCACTGAAAGAAACCACAAGAGTCAATGTTGAAACATCAAAGACTTCAACACTTCTCTCTATTAAAGAGGCATCACGCGACGATGTTGGAAAGTATGAATTATGTGTTTCAAACAGTGCTGGTTCAACAGCAGCCTCTATTGGTGTGATAGTTCTTGACAGGCCAGGAGCTCCTGGCCACATTCGTATAGATGATGTCAGTGCAGATAACATATCACTATCTTGGGATCCTCCAGAATATGATGGTGGCTGCCATATTAACAACTACATTGTTGAAAAGAGAGACACTACAACCACAACATGGGAATTAGTATCTGCTACAGTTGCAAGAACATCAATTAAGGTGGCACGCCTAACAACAGGCTCTGAATATCAATTCCGCATTTCTGCAGAAAACCGGTATGGTAAGAGCCACTATGCTGAATCTTCACCTGTCATTGCACAGTATCCATTTAAACCACCCGGTCCACCTGGAACGCCCCATGTTGTACATGCAACTAAAGCATTCATGGTTGTAAACTGGCAGATACCAGTTAATGATGGTGGAAGTCAAGTAATAGGTTATCACTTAGAACGAAAAGAAAGAAGTAGCATTCTTTGGACTAAGGTCAACAAAACTTTGTTAACAGACACGCAAATGAAGGTTGTCGGTCTGGAAGAAGGACTTATGTATGAATATCGTGTCTATGCTGAAAACATAGCAGGTATTGGTAAATGTAGCAAATCATGCGAGCCTGTTGCTGCCAGAGATCCTTGTGATGCTCCTGGTCAACCTGAAGTAACAAACATTACCAGAACATCGGTCTCACTGTCTTGGGCCAAGCCAGAATACGATGGTGGAGCTAAAATCACAGGATATATCATTGAGCGCAAAGAACTGCCTGAAGGTCGTTGGCTGAAGTGTAATTTCACCAACATTCAAGAAACCTACTTTGATGTAACTGGACTTACAGAAGAGCAGCGGTATGAATTCCGTGTCATTGCAAAGAATGCAGCTGGATTGTTTAGTGAGCCTTCTGATTCAACAGGACCTATTACAGTAAAAGATGATGTTGATGCTCCAAGGATTATGATGGATGTCAAATTCAGGGATGTTGTTGTTGTGAAAGCTGGGGAGATCTTGAAAATCAATGCAGACATTGCAGGAAGACCATTGCCTGTAATTTCATGGGCAAAGGATGGTAAGGAAATTGAAGAAAAGGCAAGAACAGAAATACAGTCAACAGATAACACAACACTTCTCATTGTTAAAGACTGCATTAGACGTGATAGTGGACAATACGTATTAACACTTCAGAATGTTGCAGGTACAAGATCGTTAGCTGTAAATTGCAAGGTTCTAGATAGACCAGGACCATCTGCAGGACCATTGCAAGTAGCTGGAGTAACCTCTGAGAAGTGCACACTATCCTGGGGCCCTCCTCAAGAAAATGGTGGTGCAGAAATTGACTACTACATTGTAGAAAAACGAGAAACAAGTCGACTTGCATGGACCCTCTGTGAGGGAGAACTTAGGACAACATCCTGTAAAGTAACAAAACTACTTAATGGCAATGAATACATCTTTAGAGTAATGGGTGTTAACAAATATGGTGTTGGTGAGCCTTTGGAGAGTGAACCAGTAAAGGCCCAAAATCCATTTACAGTACCAAGTGCTCCTAAATCTATAGAGATCACCAGTGTCACAAAAGAGGCCATGACTCTCTGCTGGGCTAGGCCTGAAAGTGATGGAGGAAGTGAAATCGCTGGCTATGTAATTGAAAGACGTGAAAAGACTAGTCTACGATGGATGCGTGTAAACAAAAAACCAGTGTATGACCTAAGAGTAAAATCTTCTGGTCTCCGAGAAGGATGTGAATATGAATATCGTGTCTATGCAGAAAATGCTGCAGGTCTCAGTCCTCCTAGTGACTGCTCGCCATTGGTACGTGCTGAAGATCCAATATTCTTACCATCAGCTCCATCTAAACCAAAGATTGCAGATTCAACAAAGACAACTGTAACAATTGCATGGGCAAAACCATTGTTTGATGGAGGTTCTCCAGTCACTGCATATACAGTAGAATATAAGAAAGTGGAAGACACTGAATGGTCGATTGCAGTTGCAAATGTAAGAAGTACAGAGTACACTGTTATCGGATTAACATCGGGATCAGAATATGTCTTCAGAGTCAGATCAATTAACAAAGTTGGCCCTAGTGATCCAAGTGAAATTTCTGAACCACAGGTAGCAAAGGAAAGGGAGGAAGAGCCTGTATTTGACATTGACAGCGAAATGCGTAAAACATTAATTGTAAAAGCTGGTGGGTCATTTACAATGACTGTGCCTTTCAGAGGAAAACCAGTGCCCAATGTTCTATGGAGCAAACCAGACACTGACCTTCGTACAAGAGCAAGTATTGATTCATCAAGTTCTAAAACATCTCTGACCATAGAAAAGGCAACAAGAAATGATTCTGGCAAATACACTGTAACATTGCAAAATATTCTCAGCACTGCTTCATTGACACTAGTCGTAAAAGTTCTTGACTCTCCTGGTCCCACATCAAATATCACTGTGAAAGAGGTAACTAAAGAGTCTGTCTCTTTGTCTTGGGATGTTCCTGAAAATGATGGTGGTGCACCTGTTAAGAATTATCATATTGAAAAACGAGAAGCTAGCAAGAAAGCCTGGGTTACTGTGACCAACAACTGTCATCGCCTCACCTACAAGATTGCCAATCTTCAAGAAGGTGCTGTTTACTACTTCAGAATCTCAGGAGAAAATGAATTTGGTGTTGGAGTGCCATGTGAGACGAAAGAAGGTGTTAAGGTCACAGGTATGTGTACATATGTTGCAGACAGCATGTAATGTGTGTAATAGGAATGCCAACGTAATGGATGAGACATCAACAGTAACATCAATTAAATTACAGCCATTACAGTTTAAGTTCATCGGAAATTCACCCCTTTGCATAACAGAAGCATGTTTTAAACAATGTGTCAGTATGAAATGATTCAAATGACCATATCTTAACAATTAAAATAGGATTAGCCCAATGCATGTTTTAACGTAAAAGTATTTATTTTGCTCATAACTGTCTGTGCATTTCAGTTTTAACTCCTGGTGTGAACATACATTCTAGTGTTAACATTGTGCTTCTTGCTATTCACCAACAAAACGTTTAACACCATTTAGATAATACTGCTAACATTAAAGGACCTGTGGAGATGTGATTCCCTTCCTTGAATAGAAAGATTTTGCTAATAACAATTCTGCATTCGTTTCCAGAAAAACCAAGCCCTCCAGAAAAACTTGGGGTCACTAATGTTACCAAAGACAGTGCATCTTTAAGTTGGTTGAAGCCAGAACACGATGGTGGAAGCAGGATCGTAAATTACCGCATTGAAGCTCTTGAAAAAGGACAACAGAACTGGGTTAAATGTGCAGATGTGAAGACAACTCATCACATTGTACGTGGTCTTAAGGAGAATGTTGACTATTTCTTCCGTGTTTCCGCACAAAACCAAGCTGGACTGAGTGAACCCAAGGAACTTCTGCTGCCTGTTACAATTAAAGAACAGCTAGGTACTTTTAAATGTCCTGTATTCTTTCTCTCATATAATGTATGATATTTAACAAAAACTTATGCATTCTTCTTTAAAATGTTTTTTACAGAATCACCAGAGATTGATATGAAGAACTTCCCACATAATACTCTATACGTACGAGCAGGATCAAATCTTAAAGTTGATATTCCAATTTCTGGAAAACCATTGCCAAAGATAACATTATCTAAGGAAGGTATTACTGTGAAATCTACTCTCCGATTCAACACAGAAACCACTGCTGAAAGCATCATTGTTAATCTTAAAGAAAGTGTTGCAGCAGATGCAGGAACCTATGAAATTACTGCTTCTAATTCCAGTGGAACAACTAAAGCTCTCATCAAAATTATAGTACTAGACAGGCCTGGCCCACCAGTTGGTCCTGTCGTCATTAGTGACATTACTGAAGAGAGTGTAGTTCTTACATGGGACCCACCAGCTTATGATGGTGGAAGTCAAGTTACCAACTACATTGTCCTGAAGAGAGAAACGAGCACTGCTGCCTGGTCAGAGGTGTCTGCCACGGTTGCAAGAAGCACTATCAAAGTAATGAAACTAACCAAAGGAGAAGAATACCAGTTCCGCATCAAGGCAGAAAATCGCTTTGGTATTAGTGAATATATTGATTCTCAGACTGTGACAATGAAGCTTCCATACAGTAAGTCAGCAATTTTATTTGTAAATTTAGCTTGCAATATAACTATATATATATATATATATATATATATATATATATATATATATATATATATATATATACACACACCTAGATTGCTCATGGTTGTTTTTTTTTTCCTTTAGCAATACCCGGCCCTCCATCAACACCGTGGGTCAACTTGGTTACCCGTGAAAGCATTTCAGTTGGCTGGCATGAACCTGTGTCCAATGGTGGCAATACTGTAATTGGATATCATTTAGAAATGAAAGACAGAAACAGCATTCTATGGCAAAAAGTCAACAAGACCATAATACGCACAACTCATTTCAAAGTTACAAACATCAGCGCTGGACTGATATATGAATTCAGAGTGTATGCCGAAAACGCTGCTGGTATTGGAAAGGCCAGCCATACTTCTGATCAAGTGCTTGCCATCGATGCTTGTGGTAAGTAATCAGAGCTAATTATTTATACCCTTCAATGTAATTTTGATTCCAACGAAACCTGGTGGACCATGACAGGGGAATAAACGCATCAATCTACTCTACACATGAATAATGACTATTATAAAGCAAATTTTAGATCAAAGTTGTTTTAGTCAATAAGCTACTGAAGATATGTTTATTTCTAGTCAGCTCCATTTGTAATTTTTAATTATACAACTAAAAACGGATTAATAGAAAATTAACTATGTGCTAAAGGCAATAAAATCAGAGGGTACCAAAAGCAAATCTAACAAAACATAGTCCATCATTTTTATCTGTTATGTAGTTTCCACCACAGTCACCAGGTGTCAATATGGCTGTCCTAATTAGCCACGTGACATGGTAAGGAAAGCAATGCAATACATATTAGAAATCATCTTTCTTTTCTGTCTATACAATCCATGTAGACTGCAATCAACAACAACAGTGTTGGACTGCATGTGCTGGGTATCAAAAGTTCTTAAATGTTCTGAAAATCTTACTCCAGTCCAGAAGTCAGAATTGTAAAACAGTGAAGTATTTTTATTTTAACTATACAGTTTGGTAAAATAATCAAAATAGACACAGTCAGTGGAGTAATAAAAAATAGATTTTAGATTTGTTTAAGAATCAATCAATGCACTAAGTTGGAAATCCATCTCTATCTCAGTAAGCTTTTTCCTAGGACTCAAGAGGGCTTTTGTGTCAGACTAAGTGACAGTTCCTAATCATGTTCATTTCTGGAAAAAAGTGTAGGACAGTAATGGACATTTTCTGAACGCCTATATATGAATGCAGAAATGGTCAAATTAGTGAATAATTGTCTTTGCTTTTCTCACAGAACCACCAAGGAACGTCCGTGTCACAGACATTACAAAGAATTCCGTCAACCTCTCCTGGCAGAATCCAGCATATGATGGAGGAAGCAAGATCACTGGGTACATTGTTGAGAAGCGTGATCTTCCAAACGGAAGGTGGACAAAGGCCAGCTTCACTAATGTCATTGAGACCCAATTCAGTGTCTCTGGTTTGACTCAAAGTTCTCAATATGAGTTTAGAGTATTTGCTAAAAATGCCGTTGGCTCGACTAGCAATCCATCGGAAGTTTTGGGACCAGTCACTTGCCTTGATACCTATGGTAAGCATTCCTCATTTTGAAGCTATTCACAATTAACATTTTTCTACTTTTGATGAAGGTTTGTATTGTTTTTTACATTGAAAAACTCAAAACAGCATGGCTATAAACGGCGCTTGAGTCTGTCAGTGTTATTCCAGCACCTAGCAGGACAGATATTGCACATATCAGTAATTCTTGAATACAGACTATATAGTCCATGAAGAGCCAGCCTCTGACAAATGGGTAATAACAAAAGGAACAAATATTTCAGAAAAAAAGTCCTGCAGGTTTTTCCTCAATGCCATGAGTGTTTTCAACCAGACATTTCGCCTCCTTCTAACCAATGAAATGCCCATGTCAAAACAAGAGTTGTGATTTTCCCATTAATTTGGAAAGCCGATCAATTCTGTTAAAACCAAATCTGGAATTGCAGCCATCTTAGAATGAGATCACTGTCCCTTTGCTCAATATTACTAAGAGGATAATGTTAAATGTATTAATGAAATGTTAGCACTTTATAGAAGGTCACCAAAGAGCACAGAAATATCACTTTAGGTGGTAATGCTCTGTATAAATCCGTCTTCAATGATTTAAAATATGATATGAGATCATAATCATTTTAACAGTGATAAAAAGGAATCACAAGCAACATTATACAGTAGAGTATAATCATTTTAATAGAATTATTTTCATAATCAATTGTATTACTGTGCCTTTGTCTAAAATGTGTTTTTTTCTATCACGTATAGTCCCTGATTTGGGATATACAAGTATTAATTTTGTGATGTCTATTTATTTAAAGGTGCCCCTGAAATTGATCTTCCACCAGAATACACAGATGTTGTGAAGCATAAAGCTGGTACAGCAGTCAAACTTAAAGTGGGAATATCTGGCAAGCCTCTGCCAACAATTGAATGGTTCAGAAATGGCAAGGAGTTAGTAACAAGTGCTCAAGTATCTCTTGAAAGTACAACAGAGTTTGCCTCTGTACTCATCAAAGACGCAACTCGTGCAAACAGTGGAAGTTATGAATTGAAACTGAAGAACGCTTTGGGCTCTGCATCTGCAAGCATCAGAGTGCAAATACTAGGTGGGTATCATTGCACAGTGCTGGGAAAGTAATACTCCTCCTCCAACACTTAACATAAATGGTCAATAATTCAATGTTGTCTTCCCTTTAAACAGACAAACCAGGACCTCCAGGTGGACCCGTTCAGTTCAAGACAGTCACTGCTGAAAAGATTACCCTCATGTGGGATCCCCCTGCCGATGATGGTGGATCTAGTGTCACGCACTACATTGTTGAAAAACGTGAAACAAGTCGTGTTGTTTGGTCTTTGGTGTCTGAAAAGCTTGAAGAGTGTCTCATTAGCGTTACCAAGCTCATCAAAGGAAATGAATATGTTTTCCGCATTCGAGGAGTAAACAAATATGGAATTGGCGATTCCCTAGAATCTGAACCTGTAGTCGCAAAGAATGCATTTGGTAAGAAAAGCAGGCAAACTCTAAACCAGTGCTTTTGTTGATTGTATGCTGATCCTATTTATAATATGTCCCTAATATTTTCATATTTTAATTGCAGTCACACCTGGCCCTCCGAGTGTCCCAGAAGTCACAATGATCACCAAGAGTTCCATGACAGTCACTTGGGAGAGGCCCACCGCAGATGGCGGGAGTGAAGTAAGCGGGTATTTCCTTGAGAAGCGCGATAAAAAGAGTCTACGATGGCTCAAGGTTACCAAGGAATCTATCCGGGACACCAGACAAAAGGTAACAGGGCTTACTGAAGGCAGTGAATATCATTTCCGAGTAAGTGCTGTCAACTCAGCTGGACAAGGCCCATTCTCTGAAGCATCTGATTTCTACAAAGCTGCAGATCCTATTGGTAAGTTTTTGTGCAAGCTAACATACATATACTTACATATGCACAGAATGTTTCGTTATTGTGCAAATAACATTGAATTTCCATGTCTACAACTCACAGTAATGATGCCAAAGCCATGAGTTGTTGGAATTAGTTAATGGCTATAACATCATTACTCTTAATTACGAATTTCAAGCCTAGGGAAACCTGAGCCATTTTTACAAGAATTTTATCATAAATAGGTAATGGGTAACATATTTTCCGTGTTCTTCTGCCTCTGGTTCTATTTTGCTGCATTATGTTAGACCCCTCGATATAATGATAGTGAACATGTTCTCCATCCAGCCTTCGTAGATAGTCATGTATTCTGACTTTTGTGTGTTTGAACTGGTTCTTGATTGACTGCTTATATGATCCATTATTATACTTAGACAGATAATCAAAACCCAAACTATATAAACTTCTCATCCTATTTTAAGATTTTCACCTGTTTCTTATCCTGGCTCATCTTTAAAGTCTTTTTAATTCACTAATGCATGTTTCATATATAGTGCTTAAAATGTTTCCTTACAAACTAAGAGAAACCTAATGGCCATGAAAGGGAAAAAAAGAATTCTGCCATTATACTTCCAAAGCCCCTTATTAATGCAGAGTAAGGTTGGCCCTGTTTTGAAGGTTACAGCATGAGATAAGGAGCTCATGTTTTGCTTCTGTCTTTGCAAACTCCCAGATGCCATTCTTGGCTTGAACTTCACAATTAGCATTTGCTTAACCTCTGTATCACAAAAGAACAGTGTTGCCATCCAACTACCTTCCACTTATTCATATTGGTGCTTCCTATCTGCTGCTGAGCCGCAAGGTTACAAGTTTCAATGGTGTTCAGGTCCATTTTTAGGTCTGGCCTGACAACGCAGCTGTCTACAAGGTATATTGTTATCAATTCATTAAAATATACAAATAGTGGGGTGTGGGCTGCACACAAAGGAGTATTACCTTCACACCTCACACGATTGGTTGTTTCATGTATAATTCCACTTTCTAGGGAATGCTTCCATTTGAATGCATGGGAAACTATTGAAAAGTACATCTGAAAAGCTAATTGCAACATTCAATGTTTTATCTCCAATTTGCAATCCGTACAGAAAGCAATATTTTTGGGTACTTTTCCAGCACTGACAAAACTACTGGATCAGGCTTTAATGTGATAAACAAAAGGTATTCATGCAACTCATGCAAACAGCATTTGTGAAAACCCGTGTTTACATGTGTCGCCACATTAAAACCAGACTTGTTGGTTTTGCCAGTGCTTGTTTACAAATAGCTGTGTTCTTCGTTTACAAGTCTTCTCAGTTTGGCATCATATGAGAATTAATATAAATTAGACTAACCCGTCACAAGAGATTTATGAATCTATCATATAGCTAAGACACACAGCTGACACTACTCAAAAGCAGGGCATTTAATTACTGCAATTGGAAACAGTTATCACTAGGCTTGGACACTTAACAATATCATTTGATGTAATTTGGGCATGAGTATACCTAATTGTATACAAATGCATAAAGCTATACATATGCATTCTAAGTTTCTTTATGACACGTTGTCTTACAATCATTTAATTTACAGATTTGCCAGGACAACCAATTAAGCTTAAGATTGTGGATACCACAAAATCATCTATCACTCTCAGCTGGACTAAGCCAGTCTACGATGGAGGCAGCGCCATTACGAGCTACGTAGTAGAAACAAGAGAAGGAGAAGAAGTTGAATGGACTGTGGTCAGTGCCAAGGGAGAAGTGAGGACAACTGAGTATGTAGTGTCTTCCCTTAAGCCTGGAGTGAATTACTTCTTCCGGGTGTCTGCTGTAAACTCTGCTGGCAAAGGAGAACCTATCGAAATGACTGAACCTGCCCAAGCTAAAGATATACTTGGTATTTATATTACTGCAATTTATCCATAGTAATATTATGGTACATCTTTCATTGTTTAGTTGTAATTTGCTAATTGCTCTTTTCACCTTTTGCAGAGGAACCAGAAATTGATTTGGATGTTGCTCTGAGAACTTCATTTGTAGCCAAAGCTGGCGAAGATGTACAAATAATGATCCCGTTCAAAGGAAGGCCTGCACCAAGTGTCACCTGGAGAAAAGGAGAGAAGAACATAAGCAATGACACAAGATATGACATCCAGAACACAGAATCCTCTACTTTAGTTAACATTTCAAAGGTTACTCGCGAAGACACAGGGAAATATGTCCTGACAATTGAGAACGGAGTTGGGGAACCTAAATCCTCTTTTGTTAATGTTAAGGTGCTAGATACACCAGGAGCATGCCAGAAATTGCAAATCAAGCATGTTTCACGGGGTAATGTTACACTGTCCTGGGAGCCACCACTCATTAATGGCGGGGCCGAAGTAACTAATTACATCATTGAGAAAAGAGATGCTACTAAGAGAGCTTGGTCTGGTGTCACAACCAAATGTTCGCACACGACATTCAAGATAAGTAACTTGTCAGAGAAGACTTCATTCTTCTTCCGGGTTATTGCTGAAAATGAAAATGGATTGGGTGAACCTTGTGACACAACGGAGGCCGTGAAGCCATCTGAAGTGCCAGGTCCTGTTAAGGATCTTGCAATGAAAGACTCCACAAAAACCTCTATTTCTCTACAGTGGAACAAACCTGACTACGATGGTGGCAGTTCTGTTACAGAGTATATCATTGAAAGCAAGCTTAAAGAAGAACAGGAATGGTCCCCAGCAGGCAGCAGCAAAGCATGCGAGTTTGAAGTCACAAAACTCAAAGAGCTTTCTATGGTAGAATTCAAGGTGTCTGCCAAGAATGAAAAAGGGTTGAGTGATGCTGTCCACCTTGGACCCCTTACAGTGAAAGATTATGTAATAACACCTGATGCTGACCTTTCTGATATACCTGGACTGCAAATTCCTGTGCGCATTGGGCACAATGTACACGTAGACATACCTTACAAGGGTAAGCCAAGACCAACTGTATCATGGTTAAAGGACAATTTACCTCTCAAGGAAAGTGAACAAGTTCGCTACAAGAAAGCCGAGACCAAAGTAAGCTTAAGTATCAAAAATGTGAAGAAAGAAAATGGTGGCAAATACACCTTGGTGCTGGACAATGGAGTCGCCAGGAAAACATTTGCATTCACAGTAGTAACCCTGGGCCCGCCATCCAAGCCAAAGGGACCTGTGCGATTTGATGAAATCAAAGCTGACAGTATTATCATTTCCTGGGATGCTCCTGAAGATAACGGTGGTGGAGAAATTACTTGTTACAGCATAGAGAAACGTGAAACTTCTCAAACTGTATGGAAGATGGTGTGCTCAAGTGTTGCCAGGACCACATTTAAAATACCCAACCTTGTGAAAGGACTAGAGTATCAGTTTAGAGTTCGGGCTGAAAACAGATTTGGAGTGAGCCAACCACTCAATTCAGTTGATGTTATCGCGAAACACCAATTTAGACCACCCGGTCCACCTGGTAAACCAGTTGTCTACAATGTAACCAGTGACGGAATGTCAATATCGTTTGATGCTCCAATTTATGATGGAGGCTCAGAAATAACTGGCTTCTATGTTGAAAAGAAAGAAAGAAATAGCATACTGTGGCAGAGAGTAAATACAACACCTATCTCAAACAGAGAATACAGGATTACTGGACTAATTGAAGGCCTGGATTACCAGTTCCGCGTCCTTTCTGAAAACAGTGTTGGCCTCAGCCCAGTCAGTGAACCAAGCAAACATACCCTGGCAGTTTCGCCTGTTGGTAAGTAAACTCTTACAGATCACATTTAAAAAAGTCATTTTATTGGCATTTTCTTAGTACATAAAGAGTGTATTTAGTGCAAACGTTTGTTCAGGATTATCCATCATATGCAGTGTGAATTATGTGAATCATGTTCAGAGGATTAAGGTAGTGTCTCTTCAGTATGACACTAGCATATTTGCAACTAATTTGGGGTTAGAATAGTAGCAGAGGGGAGGCGGTGTACATTTACCCTCGCTGGAATTGGCAAATATGAATGTGGAAGAGGAAGAGGTGTGGCGCCACGGCAGATTAGCCCAGCACCATGTGACTCTGGGCAATAGCTTGCTTAATCTTCCCGACGGCCCCCAGCGCCTAGAGACCCTTACGGGTGATTGTTCGCGCTTTACAAATGTGGATTATATAATGTCAGAGGCACCGTGAAGGGGAGTAATGAACAGTTAAGAACAAATCAAACAGGAGGGCTGGGAAGAGTGATCTTGGGTATGAACGAGTTGTACTCAGAGACTGCAGAAGGGGAATAGGGTGCTAGCATATAGTTGATTCTCCAGTGTAATCTAGAAGAGGGGCAACGGGTGCTCAGAGGTTTCCCGGGTGGCAAACAAGATGTTGCGTTTACGGTCCTGAATTCTTCATCTCTGGGAGTGTCAACCACGTCAGAGAGGAGTGTGTCCCAGTCTTTGGCAACTGGTCATCTGCAAAGTCCCCTAGCCTCCTCCCTGTGAAGGGCAATGCATATTTCAAAATGGTATCATAATAATAACAATATGTATCCATCAAAATTAAGTGTACCCTTGGTAAAGTAGAAATATTAAAGCAAATATACTGCTGGACTCAATAGAGTTTACCATCTACAACGAACTATAGAAAATAAAAAATCACTATCAAATAGACTTAAGTGAAACATTTATGGATCCAGTTTAAGTCTGGGTTTAGGGCCATGACTAGGCCAATATGTATATTGTGCTCAGTAGTAGAAGGGTAAACTATCCAAACAGTGCTGTGCGACATTACTTGTAAAACACAAACTGGAAGCAATTGAAAATACGTAACAGATGAAATCTATATTTAAGAAACACACTCTCACTGTTGTTTGGGATTTGCTGTAATATCCAAATACTTCTTCGCTGGTTACCAGTTTGACACTGAATAGTGTCGGAAGAGCCAGCAGATGCACACTGTTTTATGGTTACTGAATCAAAAGAAACCTTTCACACATTCCCATCTTGCTGGAGAATTGCTTTCTCTTGGTAGCATTACTACACCCTTCACCATTTGAGTAATGATTGCACTAATGGCTTAGACACATGGCCTCAATAGGACAACTAGTCCAACTCAGTACAATTAGCCACCGTTGTTACGTATTCGGGGGATTTTCCCACCTATGTGAAAAGAGAAATCACTCCTTTGCCCATGTGGCTAGTCCGTGCTATGTAAATATTTTTAACAAATAAATAAGTATTTTTTCTAAAGAGTAATTGCTCAGAATAGGCGATTGTTGCAATACAGGCGTATCTACTTCATGAACAGAAGAGTAACCTTCTAACTACTTGATTTCAGATCCTCCAGGCACTCCTGACTACATTGATGTGACAAGAGAAACCGTCACACTTAAATGGACCCCGCCAGCTCGCGATGGAGGCAGCAAGATTGTGGCCTACAGCATTGAGAAGCGCCAAGGAAACGAGCGTTGGCTGAGGTGTAACTTTACAGACGTCAGCGAATGCCAGTATACTGTCACAGGACTCAGCCCAGGAGATCGATTTGAATTTAGAATCCTTGCGAGAAATGCCGTCGGCACTGTCAGCCCACCGTCTCAATCTTCAGGATATATTATGACCAGAGATGAAAGCAGTAAGTTTTCAATGTTGGATTCCTCCAAGTAGTCTTATAGCTTTCTGGTGTCCAAAGGGAATGATTTGATGAAAATTTGATGTCTTTCCTCAGTTACTTAATACTCAGATACAACCATTAATATATGAAGCAGCAGAACTAACAGTGTTTCAGGTGTAGAGATGTGCAGTACTTTGTCCTCCCATTTTAATGCAGCCAGGTGAAGACCCAACAAACAGCATACTGACAACTCTTACTCTTTTGATGGGGGGGGTGATAAAATGTCAATGTCTTTGAGTATCAAAAAATGGGGTAACAGTTACATCCCTTATTTATAGTGCTGAAGCATTGTATTATGAAATTATATATGAAGACAAGTTCTTGATATTATTGCTATCACATTTTCTGTTTTTTGCACTTCCTTTAGTTGCCCCAACAATTGAATTTGGAGCTGAACACTTTGAGGGGCTTACAGTCAAGTCTGGGGATAACATTCGAGTGAAGGCTTTGATTAAAGGTCGCCCAGTACCTCAAGTGACTTGGTACAAGGATGGAAAGGAGATCGACAAACTCCTTGGTGTTGAAATTACTACTGCTATCGGATTCAGCTCAATGTTTGTGAGGGATTCTACAAGGGACCATCGCGGCGTATATACCGTGGAAGCAAAGAATGCATCAGGCACCAAGAAGGAAAATATTACAGTGAGAGTGCAAGGTAGGTTTGAATTTTCCTTAAAAGTACTTTTTAAGAAAACCCCACAAAACTATCATTTTCATTGCAAGACGAGAAATGTCATTGATTTATTTTGTGTTTCCATTACAGACACACCAGGACAGATCACTGGACCAATTCGATACACAAACATCACTGGTGAGAAGGTCACTCTCTGGTGGGATGTACCAGCTAACGATGGCTGCGCGGCTATCAGTCATTACGTGATTGAAAAACGTGAGACCAGCAGAATTTCCTGGGCACTTGTTGAGGATAAATGTGAAGGAAATTCGTATACAGCGACAAAACTAATTGCTGGAAATGAGTACCAATTCCGCGTCTCCGCAGTTAACAAATTCGGTGTCGGCAGGCCGCTGGATTCTGAACCCGTGATTGCTCAAATACAATACAGTATGTTTTATGTTTGTAATATTATAATCATAGACCTTATTCATATTTTACAGGTGAGTTTAAATTTTTCTATTTTACATTTTAGCTGTTGCAGATGCTCCTGGTACCCCAGATGCCACCCACGTCACCGGTGATAGTATTACAGTTACATGGACAAGACCAAAATCTGATGGTAAAAGTGAAATCAAGCATTATATCCTGGAAAGACGAGAAAAGAAGAGCATTCGGTGGGTCAAAGTATCCAGCAAACGTCCAATTACGGAGACAAGATTCAGGGTAACTGGTCTGACTGAAGGCAATGAATATGAATTCCGCGTCATGGCTGAAAATGATGCCGGGGTTGGACCTTCAAGTGACACCTCACGGCTGATTAAATGTAAAGAACCAGTAAATCCACCAAGCGCTCCTAGTGTAGTTAAGGTGACCGACACAACAAAAACTTCAGTGTCCTTGGAATGGACCAGGCCCGTTTTTGATGGAGGCATGCCAGTTATTGGTTACATCATTGAAATGTCTAAAGCAGATCTAGGAGAGTGGCACAAAGTCAACCCAGAATTGTGTCTTAGCACCAAGTATACAGTAACCGATTTGGAGGCGGGTGAAGAATATAAATTTAGAGTTAGTGCAGTCAATGGAGCAGGGAAAGGAGAAAGCTCTGAAGTACCAGCTACAGTTCAAACATCCGACAGACTAACATCGCCTGAAATTGATATCGATGCTAACTTCAAACAAACTCATGTAGTTAGAGCAGGTGCAACCATTCGCCTATTCATTGCTTTCAAGGGCAGACCGACTCCTGTGGCTACCTGGACTAAAGCAGACTCCGACCTTGGTCTACGTGCTGATATTCAAACCACCGACTCATTCAGCACACTGGTTGTAGAAAACTGCACTAGGTACGATGCTGGAAAATACACCCTGACTGTAGAAAACAACAGTGGTAGCAAATCTATCACATTCACTGTGAAGGTGCAGGACTCACCTGGACCACCAGGTCCTCTTACATTCAGAGATGTTACCAGAGGTTCTGTTACACTGCTTTGGGATGCTCCTGCCAATGACGGAGGGGCACGTATTCATCACTATGTTGTGGAGAAGAGAGAAGCAAGCCGCCGAAGTTGGCAAGCTGTCAGTGAAAAATGCAGTCGCCAGATATTCAAGGTTCCTGATCTTGTGGAAGGTGTTCCATATTTCTTCCGCGTTTCAGCACAAAATGAATATGGCCTAGGGGAGCCATATGAAACGCCTGATCCTATTGTAGCCACAGAGGAGCCCGCTCCACCTAAACGATTAGATATTCTTGACACCAGCAAATCATCTGTAACATTGGCCTGGCTTAAACCTGAGCATGATGGAGGCAGCCGCATTACTGGTTACCTTCTTGAGATGAAACAGAAGGGTTCTGACCATTGGGTCGAGGCAGGTGCAACCAAACTCCTTACTTTCACGGTTGAAAATCTTACAGAGAACACTGAATATGAATTCCGAGTTAAAGCAAGAAATGATGCTGGCTTTAGTGAGTCAAGAGAGGCTTTCTCTTCTGTTATCGTCAAGGAACCACAGATTGAGCCCACAGCAGACCTGAGTGGAATAACAAGACAGCTGATCACTTGCAAAACTGGAAGCAAGTTCACCATTGATGTGCCCATCAGTGGCCGTCCAGTTCCAAAGGTTTCATGGAAACTGGAAGAAATGAGACTTAAGGAAACAGACAGAGTAAGCATCAAAACAACAAAAGACAGAACTACACTTCATGTTAAAGACAGCATGAGAGGGGACTCTGGCAAATACTATCTGACGCTGGAAAACACGGCTGGCGTGAAGACATTCATTGTCACAGTCAATGTGATAGGAAGACCTGGTCCTGTCACAGGCCCTGTCGAAATTTCTTCTGTTTCTGCTGAATCTTGCGTACTGACGTGGAGCGAACCTGAAGATGATGGAGGCACTGACATTACCAATTACATTGTGGAGAAACGAGAGTCTGGTACAACATCCTGGCAACTTGTTAATTCCAGTGTGAAGCGTACACAGATCAAGGTTACCCATCTTACAAAATATATGGAGTACACTTTCCGAGTTAGTTCAGAGAACAGATTTGGAGTCAGCAAACCTCTTGAATCTGCACCTGTAGTCGCAGAGCATCCTTTTGGTAAGAACATTACTATTTACTTGAAAGTCACTGATGTAATTATGTAATTTGTAGCAGGCTTCTAATATACCTATTTTTTTTGCTATTACTAGTTCCACCTAGTCCACCTACAAGGCCAGAGGTATACTTTGTGTCTGCAAATGCCATGACTATTCGTTGGGAAGAGCCATACCATGATGGTGGCAGCAAGGTTAATGGATACTGGATTGAAAGGAAGGAGCGCAACACCATTCTGTGGGTAAAGGACAACAAGGTGCCATGCTATGATTGCAACTACAGAGTCACAGGCTTGGTTGAAGGCCTGGAGTATCAGTACAGAGTGTACGCACTCAACGCAGCCGGCGTAAGCAAAGCCAGTGAAGCCTCCAGACCTGTTATGGCTCAAAATCCAGTTGGTGAGTGTCAGATTAAGAGGATTGTTTATTTAAGATTAGGCCCTTTTATTTGCATTTCAAATTTTCAATAAATCAAAAATTTAAACATCAATAACAATCTTGGTTACAATCTTGGCATAATTAGATACAATAACAGGAGGCATTTTAAATTTATATTGCAGACTGGGCAAAAGCAGAATGCATTAATAGAAAGACGGGAAAGGTGGGTACGAAGGAGAGAAAGGACAGGAAAGTAGAATAAAGAGCAGGTAGAAAAAGTACTTCACAAATCTTAAAATGTAATTTTCTAAATATTAAAAAAAATGTCATACATAATATGGCATCTAGATATATGTATATGACAAAACAACCATCAACAACAGAACTAGCTACTTATTAGGCCAATAAGTATATTGTTATTTTTTTTTACTTTAATAATTTTCGCAAACTGAGGTAGATCATCTAGTAGAAATGAAACAGTGGCCCTAAACCTAGCCAATTTAGCAGCTAATCTCTCATAGAAAGGTTATCTGGTGATCTAGAGTAACATTTGCTGCAGGCAGCTGGATCCCACTCAAATAGGGCATAGGCATAATTGAGCCAAAATGATCACCGTGAAAAGATGGTGAAACTAGAGCCATGTGACTCACATAATGGTTCCAAATAATTGTGCTCACTGTAAACGTGTGAAATCTGCAAAAGTCTTTTTGAAAATGGCAGCCGCTTTGATTTCGTTCCACTTTTTTCTAGATCCACCGGGCAAACCAGAGGTTACAGACGTCTCAAGGTCCACCGTTTCCTTAAGGTGGTCTGTTCCATTGAGCGACGGTGGCAGTAAAATTGTAGGGTACATTATTGATCGTAAGCCATACAATGAATTTGGAGATGGTCGCTGGCTTAAGTGTAACTATACCACAGTTTCGGAGACTTTCTTCACCGTGACTGCCCTCAGCGAAGGAGAGGTTTATGAATTCCGAGTACTAGCTAAGAATGCCGCTGGCGTAATCAGCTCTCCGTCAGAATCAACAGGCCCTGTCACTTGCAAGGATGACTACTGTAAGTTCCTTTCTTATATTAATCACTTGTTTTTTGCTTGGACATCAAAACTGAGTTTCATTGTGTGTTTCTGCCTTTTACAGCACCACCAAAAGCCGAACTTGATAGCAAATTGCAAGGTGATATTGTCACTGTAAGAGCTGGGTCTGACCTTGTTCTGGATGCTTCAATCGGTGGAAAGCCAGATCCAAAGGTATTCTGGGCCAAAGGAGATAGAGAACTGGATATGTGTGAAAAGATCTCTCTGCAGTACACCAGCAAGCGCGCCCTGGCCATTGTCAAGTTCTGTGACAGAAGTGATACTGGAAAGTACACACTAACTGTGAAAAACGCCAGTGGAACTAAGTCTGTGTCAGTCCTTGTAAAGGTGCTTGGTAAGTGTCTCGTTGGGGTTTTCACCTAAAATGCTTGAATTTTTTAAATGGCATTCTCAATATGTGAAGCAATAGAGTTTTGTTGGTACTCTGGCAGATGATGTGTGCATTGTGTTCACTATTCTCTAGCATATACTTGCTCAAAGCTAAACGTTGAAGGATATCGGCTTCCAGGTACTCGACAAATCCCTAAATCTGCTTATACAGGGTCCATGAAAGGGTTATATCCATTCTATGTCTATGGGGAAATTGTGCTAGCACATAAGAAACATAGTACTTTAACATGCCCTCAGTTCAGTGCAGTGTTAAACCAGTGCTTAAACAAAAAGCATAGCAAAGAGAAATGTTTAATAGTTATAGAGTTTTGTGTGAGTGTGGTGGTGATTTTAAATTGGTTTATAGCTTTGGGATATGAAAGAGAACGTCTAGCATTGGATGCATAATAACAATTGTGCAGCTTTCAGACATCAGTTCGGTGTAAATGTATACAGAAACTTTGTGGTAAACAGTATATAGGAAGACATGTGACGCTATGGGTTGGCTTCTAACTGAGAACATATATAAGCAAAACGGCCTCCCAATGGTGCCTACAAGGTATGTAGAGTCCACTTACCATCAGCCCATGCCCAGTCACTGACGTTTATAATGTTGCCTGGTAGGCTGCTGTGACAGACTGAACATTTTATAAAATGCCTGCTTAGCGAGTTGTACCCTTAAGCATCTGATCCTGTCCTCCCAGACCTAGAAACATGAATTGTTTGATGTAATCCTGTTTCTTCAGATTCACCTGGCCCATGCGAAAGCCTTAACATCAGCAGAGTAACAGAAGAGAAATGCACTCTGTCCTGGAACATGCCTCAGGAAGATGGCGGTGCAGAAATTACACACTACATTGTGGAAAGACGTGAAACCAGCAGGCTCAACTGGGCCTTTGTCGAGACCGAATGCCAGACATTGTCCTGCGTCGTAACAAGACTTATTAAAAACAACGAATATATCTTCCGCGTGAGAGCTGTGAACAAGTACGGTGCCGGTGTTGCTCTTGAATCCCACCCAGTAATAGCCAGGAACTCTTTTAGTAAGTACTCTTTCCTTTTCCGCTTTTGCAAGAAAATTGGCACGGCTTCCTCACATGCATATACTAATATAACATTTTAATTATCCACAGCTATTCCATCTCAGCCCGGTGAACCCGAAATCTTGACTGTCAGCAAGGAACATGTTGTGATACAATGGCTTAAACCTGAGACTGATGGTGGCAGTGAGATCACCACCTACTTGGTGGACAAACGAGAAAAGAAGAGTGTACGCTGGACAAGAGTTAACAGAGACTACACAATTTACGACACACGATTCAAAGTCACTGGACTAATGGAAGGAAGCGAATACCAGTTCCGCGTCAGTGCAGTAAATGCAGCTGGAAACAGTGAGCCTAGTGAAACGTCTCAATACGTCCTCTGCAAAGAGCCAACATGTAAGTCTGCTTTTGTTCTTTTAACCCTCAAGTTGTTATTATATGTGCTCATCCCTACTGATGGCAGAGTTAGCTTGCTGACAAGTTGTTTGCTCTGATTTATTCACAGACACTCCCGGATCACCTTCTGCTCCAAGAGTTGTTGACACTACCAAACACAGCATAAGCTTAGCTTGGACAAAGCCAATGTACGACGGTGGTGCTGACCTCCTTGGCTATGTTCTTGAAATGCAAGAAGAAGGCACCGAACAGTGGTACAGGCCACACACGACGGCTACTCTGAGAAACACTGAGTTCACTGTTACATCGCTTAAGACAAGCCAGAACTACCGCTTCAGGGTTGCCTCTGTGAATGCCAATGGCATGAGTGATTTCAGTGAATCATCAGCCTCCATTGAGCCAGTGGAGAGAATAGGTAAGAACCATACACCTTTGCGTTTTTTCTTCAACAACAGTAGATATATATTGAAATAGAAGTAAGTGGATGGTTGTCTCAGATCTGCTGTTACATGACAATCATTGGTAACAAGATCAGACATCCAACGACTTTAGAGGATGCTTTTGCAGCTGAGACACTGAATAGTACCTGGCCAAACTGGAGGCCCATCTCAGAAAGATTGGAAGATGCAAGCATAATGTCACCCTCACGTGAGCGCAGCTATCGATAACGCAGCAGCTGCACCGGGGTCCTTGGGTCTGAAGGGACCACCACTTGAATTAGTGGCTGTTTCTTTTTATCTAACAAACCAGGTGCCTCTGCAACCTTACATGAAGGAAACCATTCATTGCTGCTACTAAGACAATACCTTACTGATTTATGTTGTAGGCATGAGGAATATTTCAGGCCTAGTGCTTAGATACAGGATCAAAAAACGCATAACTTCTATAGTATGAATTATACATAGTCTATATGCCTCATGGCAACATTCCTTGAACAGCCCAATATCAACTTATGATTTTTACCCCCTCCCCTGACTGGGTTTTTTCCGGTGCCGGCGACTCAACAGTAGATGCCACAAGCTCGCACAAGTGTAATGTAATGTAATGTAAAGGAGTTTTGTAAAGCGCAGACAGTTACCCTGAGGCATCCAGGCGCTGGTGGATAGAGAACTTCTGCTGTGGTGGATCGCTGGTGGATGGTTTTATTTAGATATTTTTTTGATTAAAGAGAAAAGTTTTTAGTTGTTTACGATAGGTGAACAAGTTCGGGTTGGACCTTAGGAGGAAGGGGAGAGAGTTCCACATCTTAGATGCATTGTAGGAAAAGCTGCGACCACCTGCTCTAGCTCTTCGTATCTGTGGAACAGCAGTTAAAAAGGCTTTCGATGAGCGGAGTTCTTTTTTGAGATGGTAGGGAGTAATCAGGGAATGATTAATCAGCGGCCCCGATCTCCAGAAGGACTGGTGGGTAATGCACATGGTCTTAAATTTGATCCTCTCTCTGACAGGGAGCCAGTGCAGGGATTTCAGGCCAGACCCTATAGAGTTCCTACGCGAAATTCCGAGGATGGTGCGTGCAGCGCAGTTCTCGACCCGCTGAAGTTTGTTTAAACAATATTCTGGGGATCCCAGATATAAAGCGTTGCTGTAGTCTATACGAGACTGAATTAGGCCCTGGATAACTACCTGTTTTGCCTCAAAAGGGAGTAGTGGTAGAATTTTTTTGAGTTGCCTAATCAGGCCGAAGCAGGTTGCTGACACTTTGGTGGCTTGTGTGTTAAAAGCCAAAGCTTTGTCTAACCATACTCCGAGGCTCTTTATATTGTCTTTGGGTGCAGGGGGATCGCCTAGGCTGGGGGGCCACAGAAGCTCTAGAGTGGAAGGGGCCTGAGAACCAAGGAGCATTAGCTCCGTCTTGTCTCCGTTGAGCTTTAGGTATGAGCTTGTCATCCAGCTCTTCACCTGCTCCAGACAGGGAATCAAGTTGGTTTGTGATTGCTGGCTATCCTTAAGTGCAAGAGAGACCACTAGCTGGGTGTCGTCCGCATAAGTGACGATGGTAATGCCGTGCGGACGAACAATCTCTGCCAGTGGTCTCATGTATGCATTAAAAAGCGTGGGGCTGAGTGAGGAGCCCTGTGGCACCCCACACCCCAGAGGCTTGCTTGCGGAGACTGAGGCTCCTTCAAAGACACTGAAAGTACGGTCTTTTAAAAAGGATTTAAGCCAGGCCAGGGCTTCTCCCGCTATTCCCAGACTTAGGAGACGGTAGAGGAGGATTTGATGGTTCACCGTATCAAATGCGGCGCTCAGATCAAGGAGGATCACTGCCACTGCTCCTCCTTGATCTAAGATCCGCCTTGCCTCCTCTGTATTCGCTACAAAAGCCGTCTCCGTGCCATGCTTGGGTCAGAAACCAGTCTGTGAAGTGTCCAGCAGTTGGTTACACTCGAAGAATTTAGTTAAACAAGTATTAACGTATTTTTCGAGGAGTTTGCTTGTCCAGGGGAGTAGTGAGATAGGCCGATAGTTGTTGAGGTTACAAGGGTCGAGGTTGGATTTTTTTATAAGTGCACGTACCCTCGCATGTTTCCATGTTGGTGGGACTGTGCTAGTTGTTATCGAGGAGTTCAGCAGTTCCAGTAGTGTGGGAAGAATTACCTGTCCAACCGAGATCAGTGAGTTTGGTGGGGCAGGATCACAGGGTGAGCCAGATTTTATTTGGTGCATTAACAAATCTAGTGTGACTGAATCTAGTTGTGGGAGGTGGACTAAGGTGTTGTGGAGAGATACTTCTGTTTCTGCTACGGAGGAGTAGCTTTTGGGGGGGGGGGGTTTTGCTCCCGTGTTCGGAAAGGATGTGTAGATATTATTTATTTTGGTAAAAAAGAACTCAGCTAGATCATCACATCGTGGGGGTTCAGTGAGGTTAGTGATTAAGGGCGGGGGAAGCGTGGTGAGGCTTTTTACCGTTCGGTACATTTCTTTGGGCTTGCACTTGGCTGCCATTATTTTAGCCTCATAGTAGGCTGATTGGGTCAGCTTTATTGCTGACTTATAGGTTCTAATGGCATCTCTGTATATAGTTGTATATAGTTGTAGTGTGGCCATAGTTTCCAGGCAAAACATTAACAGAAAGCTTAACTGTAAATGCAAATACATACAAATAACATTCCTAGCAAGGCCGAACTTTGGGGCATCCCAGAAATCTCTCAGCATGAATTTTCTGGCATAATGGCCCCAGTAGAAAATGAAATATTGATTTTCGTGATAACTTAGACTAAACCTCATATGAAATGGTTTTGTTCAGCTCTGGGCGCATTCATAACAAGACAGAGATACCACTGCAAAATGAGCTATGGGGGAATAGCAATTTCAAATTATGTAGGAAAGCCTTAGTGCCTCTCTAATGGGAACAGATCTGGAAAAGACCTCCTGCGCACATTCATTACTTGTTGACATCAGTGGAGGCTCCCGTGGCCACTCCCATCGCCCTAAGCACTGATACTTATTAATTTTCAAGAAGCATTAGTATACAAATGGCCTGCTCGCCATGCATTCTTCGTTTTTGTGTCAAAAAGAATTCATATTGACAAAGTTGAAATTAAGCCCACCCAAACAATAATTGAAAGAAAGAATTGTGAAATTATAGAATCGTACGGACCAGTGAGTACTGTGGGATGGAGTTAGCTTTTGCAGGATTTTAAGTTCTGAAACTGATCCTCCACACTGAGTAGTTAACAGAAACCCCAAGGCCGCTGATAAATCCAAAGCAAACTGAAACTGAAATTGGTCCCAGTATACTTGTTTCCGGTCCAGGTAAGACATGGACCGGAAACAAGCAGTTCGGGCTGGACTGTTCACATGAGACACAGGGTCAAGACTCATTTGCATATGGCTGGGTCTGAACTGGGGTGGCGAAATGAGCTAAAGAATGATGATGGATTCGACCCAGATCTGTGACTGGGGATGAGTGTCTGAAAAGTTTCAGCGCTCCGTCCATCAGCTCTTTGTGTTTGCGCTGTTAAATCCAAAAGCAGATAGTAACACATGCAGAACAATCCCCCAATTTATTAGAGGCAACGTACCTCTATTGTCTTTATTGTCACCTGTGTTGTATCATCTTAACTGACCAGAGCTTAGCATCCAACCGTAACATAATTCTGACCACATCTCTGTGTGAGGTAGATATAACAGATATGAATTGTATCACAAGAAATACATTTATATTTTCAAATGAATTTTCCTTCATTGCTAACAAGATCGACTTTTTTATTGTTTTCTAGAAATTCCAGACCTTGAGCTTTCTGATGATCTGAAAAAGACAGTCACGGTCAGAGCTGGAGGCTCCTTGCGGCTCATGGTACTGGTATCCGGAAGACCAGCTCCAATCATCACCTGGAGCAAAAAGGGCATTGATCTCGCCAGCCGTGGCCTCATCGATACAACAGACAGCTACACATTGCTCATAATCGAGAAGGTTAACCGATATGATGCTGGAAAGTACACCATTGAAGCTGAGAATCAATCTGGCAAGAAATCTGCGTCAGTCCAAGTCAAAGTTTTTGGTATGTACAACTCTTAAGAGTTATCATAAAATTGAAATAGTTCTTAAGCCTTGTTCTGGTTGAAAACATGTGGTATATGCAAGGACAAATAGTTAGAATTAGCATCTGTTAATTTGAATTTCAGATACTCCTGGTCCATCTGCTGCAGTGAAGATTAAGGAGGTGTTCAGAGATTCAGTGACACTTACCTGGGATATCCCGGCAATTGATGGTGGAGCTCCAGTAAACAACTATATTATTGAGCGACGTGAGGCTACAATGAGGGCATTCAAAACAGTCACCACCAAGTGCAGCAAGACACTTTACAGAGTATCTGGCCTTCAAGAGGGTACCATGTACTACTTTAGAGTTCTGCCAGAAAATATATATGGTATTGGTGAACCTTGCGAAACAGCCGATGCGGTACTGGTGTCTGAAGTGCCAATGGTGCCACAGAAACTGGACGTGGTCGATACAACCAAATCAACAGTATCACTGGCCTGGGAGAAGCCAATGCATGATGGTGGCAGCAGACTAACTGGCTACGTCATTGAAGCCTGCAAAGCTGGCACAGAAAAGTGGATGAAGGTTGTCACTGTGAAACCAACTGTCTTGGAATATACTATAATCTCACTGAATGAAGGTGAACAGTACTTGTTTAGAGTCCGAGCACAGAATGAGAAGGGCATGTCAGAACCAAGAGAGACTGTCACTGCTGTAACAGTACAAGAGCAAAGAGGTATGTCGAATTGACTTAGATAGGATGAAACACGCAAAGCATGTGTGAAAAATGTGTTTGACTGATTTTATATATTTTCTTTATACAGTGGTGCCCAAGATTGACTTAGCTGGAATACCCCAAAAGACTGTTCATGTGCCGGCTGGTAAACCCATAGAGTTGGCTATACCAATTATTGGTCGTCCTCCTCCAGCAGTTTCCTGGTTCTTTGCTGGTTCTAAGATGAGAGAAGTTGAACGTGTCAAGATTGAAACTACAAATAAGGTAGCCAAACTAACTGTGCGTGAGACAACAATTCATGATACTGGAGCATACACTCTTGAGCTTAAGAACACCTCAGGAACAGCAACTGAAGCAATACAAGTTATTATCCTAGGTAAACATGTTTTCTAATAAACCCCTTGTTATCTGTTTCCATAAATTACACATCCTCCATGTTCCATATGCACTGCTTGATTATTAAAGATTATGGCTCTTTTATTTTGATACAGACAAGCCTGGGCCTCCCACTGGACCAATCAGAATTGATGAAATTGAGGCCACAACTGCCACAATTTCATGGGACCCACCCGAGATGGATGGTGGAGCTGCAATCAGTGGCTACGTGGTGGAACAACGAGATGCTCACCGTCCAGGGTGGCTGCCAGTGTCGGAATCGGTAACAAGAACCACATTCAAATTTAGTCGATTAAGTGAAGGCACCGAGTACGTGTTCCGTGTGGCAGCTACCAATCGATTTGGATTTGGATCATATCTGCAATCAGAAATTATAGAATGCAAGAGCAGCATCAGTAAGTATCTCAGTAATGTCTACATTCTGTTCAACTTCTGGACAGAGTTAATGTGCAAAAGTTTGCAAATTATTTTACCAAACATTTTAGAATATATATGTAGCTATGCAATGTTGGAGGGCATCTTGTCCTTTTGTTTTGTTTTTTACAACCTTGCCAGCCTTCGCCCAGGAACAACCTAATGTGAATGAGTGGTGTCAATAATTTACTTTTCGCTTACACTTGCTACCTTCACACAACCCAAACCAACCCTTATTAAGAGCATCTTTTTTGAGATTTGAGTGACTTCAACATACTCGAGTATATGAAAAAAGGAAACTAACTTATGCCTCTAAAAAGGAGCTCAGCATCTTTCCAAATCTATATCACAACTAGACACTTGTTAAGTGTTACTAGGAACTTTACTCCTTAAGAATAACAACCAGCCTTATTATTTTGTCTGCTCCGTTTTCTCCATATTCTACCTTTCCTTCCATCCATCCATTATTCCATCCACCACAACTTTAATTTGGTGGGTAAATTCTATGTCTATCGTAGAACCATCCTCTATCGCTACTTTCAGCACACTATATCTGGTGGTGCACTCAATCATGCACAATTTCTTAAAAAGTCACTCTGAAATGGGCAGCAAGTGCCATCTGACTATATAAAAATCCTTTCTAACACAACAAATAAGATTGGTACTCTCATCATGAAGTCCCCAAAGGTAGACCTTTGGAAAAAATAAAAAGCAAGTGGACAGCAATCCAAGTGCAGCTATTTGGACTTAAACTTGCTTATTTTAATCAACTGTTCTATTTACTTGTATAACTAAATAACTAGAGTTAAACTGCATTGGAACTCATATTACATTTTATATTAGGAATTTATGATGCATCTGGTGAATGAGTGCTTCTCTTTCAAAATACTTATCAATGACATTGAATGTTTTTTTTCAACAGGTATTCCTGGACCTCCAGACACCCCACAAGTCTTTGATGTTTCTCGTGATGGCATCACTCTTACTTGGTACCCACCAGAAGAGGATGGCGGTTCACAAATTGTTGGGTATATTGTGGAACGCAAGGAAGTTAGAGCTGAGAGATGGGTCCGTGCAAACAAAGTTCCAGTGACTATGACACGCTATCGCTCCACTGGTCTTATTGAAGGTCTAGAATATGAACACCGTGTTACTGCGATAAATGCAAGAGGTGTTGGCAAACCCAGTCGTCCTTCTAAACCAACGGTTGCCATGGATCCAATTGGTAAATATGATTGACTATTCTTAGAAGATATTTATGATACTTTTAGCTATTTTCATAATTAATTGCAAAGACTGTAACAGTTAGGAAAATCTAAATCTGTTTTGTTCATATGAATGAATGAAATGGATGCTTGGGAACAAAGACAAATCAGGATTTTGGAATTATAAGATTGCCTTCATTAGCTTAGAAAGTGAGATTACCAATGGATGCCTCTATCCTAAGGACCCTGTATAGTACATGCTAGAGAAAGTTAGCACTTGCCCCACCCCCAAATCCGAAATCAGGAGAAAGACTTTACTACACAGTGCCTGGCCCTTTCAGCCCCAATAGGTGTTACTGAGCCAGTTTTTTGCTTAAAGGTCAATTTGGGGGTATTATCCTCTGGTTTCTTGTCTTCGGCCTAGCTGAATCCCGGATTATCTTTCACCCACACGTAGAGACAAAACTAAAAATAAACTTATATAGCCTGGCCAGAGTACCCTATCATTAATCAAAGTTTTACATTCCCTTCAATATTCCAAGAGAGCACCTATTTTATCAAATCGCACAAATAAGCATCACACTTGAGCAGTAGCAAAATTTATGGTAAGAAAACATCCTAGAATTGTGTGTTCTGTTGGTTAAATCTGTTACCAAATCAACTGCCATCTATGAGCCATACCCCCTATAAAACCTACACTAAAGTACTATGGTTAGTAGAATAAACTCATTTGTGATCATTACATAACGACGAAGAGGAGGAAAAATAAAATCTTAAAAATCACACAAACCTTACCCCTCAATATGCCACATTTTGAGACAATACCCAGCAGCATTAAGTTAATTCTGTGAGTTGAAGAACATCTGCACTCAAGTGAAATTGAACTCTGAAATGGCATGGGCAACTTTTTCCCACCTCGGAGTTTCCATGTGTGAGGCAGTCACTTGCCACTCTTCTAAAGCTCTCATAAAACTATACCCAACGTACCTGTGTATGGTGACAAACCTACGTTGGATTTGTCTTAGTCTATGCATTATGATTCTGTTTAACTGCTTCAAATTATAAATTGATACAAAAATATAATCACCATTGCTCCATATTATGTATTTCAGCTCCTCCAGAGAAACCACAAAATCCCAGAGTTACAGATACAACAAGAACCTCAGTTTCCCTTGCCTGGAGCCCTCCGGAAGAGGAAGGCGGTTCTAAAGTTAGTGGTTACTTAATTGAAATGCAGAAGGTTGATCAGTTTGAATGGACCAAATGTAATACCACTCCTACCAAGATCTGTGAGTACACCCTAACACATCTTCCACAAGGGGCTGAATACAGATTCCGAGTCCTGGCATGTAATGCTGGAGGTCCCGGTGAGCCTGCTGATGTACCAGGAACAGTCAAAGTAACTGAGATGCTTGGTAAGAAGTTACGAATGTCTTTATTTCCTACGTACCCCATTTTATTCTGCTTAAAATTAAAGTTTGACAACATGTTTTTGTGTTTGGTTGCAGAATATCCAGATTATGAACTTGATGCAAAATACGAAGAGGGCTTAATTGTGAGGCAAGGTGGCGTTGTCAAGATTACCATTCCAATTAAGGGCAAACCAATTCCAATTTGCAAATGGACAAAGGAAGGCCATGATGTCAGCAAGAGAGCCATGATAGCTACATCAGAAACCCACACTGAACTTGTGATCAAGGAAGCAATCAGAGAAGATTCTGGCACATACGATTTAATGCTTGAAAATAAATGTGGCAAGAAGGCTGTTTATATCAAAGTGAAAGTCATCGGAGGACCTAATACACCAGAAGGACCACTGGAGTATGATGACATCCAAGCACGCTCTGTAAGAGTAAGCTGGAGAGCACCAGCAGATGATGGTGGTTCAGATATTCTTGGCTACATTGTTGAAAGGAGAGAAGTACCAAAGACTGCCTGGTACACTGTGGATTCTAGAGTCAAGGCAACTTCCTTGGTTGTCAAAGGCCTTAAAGAAAATGTGGAGTACCACTTCCGTGTTTCTGCTGAAAATCAGTTCGGTATTAGTAGGTCTCTGAAATCAGAAGAGGCTGTCACACCAAAAACACCTCTGAGTATGTATTATATTCTTAATGTATGAAAATTATTTTGTGGTGATAAGCGTATGTGTGCCATGCAGTGAAGAAAGATCACAAGGTGCACTAACTTTCATATCTATTATTTTATAGATCCACCAGAGCCTCCTTACAACTCACCAGAAGTACTGGATGTGACAAAGAGTTCCATCAGTTTATCCTGGTCCAGACCTAAAGATGATGGTGGTAGCCGTGTCACTGGATACTATATTGAACGTAAAGAGACATCTACAGACAAATGGGTTAGACATAATAAGACGCACATCACTACAACGATGTACACTGTCACTGGACTTGTTCCTGATGCTGAATATCAGTTCCGTATCATTGCGCAAAATGATGTTGGTCAAAGCGAAGCCAGTCCACCCTCTGAGCCTGTTGTCTGCAAAGATCCATTTGGTAAGTTAAACTTGTGAGGTCATTTTTATGAATATAGCTGAAAACGTTTTTTATGTTCTGTTCTTAGAGTGTCCAGGCTGGCATTTCACCCTAGTCCCAGTTGCATTCCTCTAGAGATCTCTGACATTCAAATATTACATGTTTAGACACATTTTATTGTACTCACCAGATACTGTAAATTAAGACGACACAGGACATAATTTCAATTTCCCTTAGTCTTCTTTCATCAACAAAGTTTGAAAGACTTCAAAAATATCTGTACTGTAATCAGTATAGCATATATCTTTGTTAATGGTATCAAAACCTACATTTTGCGATTTTTGGATTGGGAAACTACAGTGTCAAACATTTTTGGAGATTCTTACTAGGTGGTTTGACAAGTTTGTGGGATGCATTGCCAATTGTGCTGGCAGCAATAGGCCGCTCAATGGATTGGAGTACAATGTAACCATCAGGGGTCTCTTTGAAAGTGTAATCTAGGCCATCTTTATGGGAGTACAGAGCATTACTGCACAGCTGATGGCCCACATCACATTTTATCAAAAGATTAATGTATGCTGGTGTATGTGTGTGTGTTCGTGTAACCCTTTTAATATAACACAGAGCACAATAAAAAAAAACAATTAGGTGACTATCTTTCTTACCTGTTCTTATTCATTTTGTAGATAAGCCAAGCCAACCAGGAGAAATTGAGGTAACCTCCGTTTCTAGGGACAGTATTTCCATTCAATGGGAGAGACCAGAGTGTGATGGAGGAAAAGAAATCCTTGGTTACTGGGTGGAGTACCGCCAGTCTGGAGAAAGTGCTTGGAAGAAATGCAACAAAGAACGTGTTAAAGACAGACAGTACCAAATGGGTGGCTTACTGGAGGCAACTGAATATGAATTCAGGGTTTGTGCTGAAAACGAAACCGGCATCAGCAGGCCTCGCAGAACTGCCATCACAATAAAGACCAAATTGACATGTAAGTTCACCTGTTTTCTATTAGCCAAATGTTTTTATTGGTGTATATCTTGAATTTGTATTGTTTTGGTCATTAGTATAGCATACAATCTGCCAGTAGCAAAGGGGTGCAGCATGTTTAGTAGTCTAGGGGTGACCTTCCAGGTGGTTCAGAGGTTTCATCTCAGACCGGAGTCTGGCTCGGCTTGTGGAAAGGTGCTGTTAGTGGTTTGAAAGAGTGGGTTTCTCTGTTCACTGACGAATTGAGACTCTGATGAGTGAGGCCTGTGGACAGTATCAAATCCATTACAAAGCTTCTTTGATGGGTACGTATGCTGACACATGCCTGCTGTGGGGTTTTACCACTGCAATAGTGTTCTCGTTTTCAATGCAGTTTGCGTTATGCGTGAGAATAAATGTACATTTCAGCATATTTCTCACGGTTTGTACGTTTTTATAAGTTTGTGTGGGGTATGTTTGAGATTGTGGGACTTTGCTACAGATCGTGGTAGAAGAAGTGATTTTGTTTCTAATATGGGGTGAGAAGTTTCAAATAGAAACACAAAAACCAGAAAACTTGTACTACTAGTTAAACCTACTTATGTGACAGGCTGCTACGAAGAAGGTCTCTTTCAAGAAGTTACATTGAAAAAAGAAGCTTGAACGGTATTTTATTTCTTTTGCAGCTGGAGAAGCACCAGGCATTAGACAAGAAATACAGGAAGTCACTGCCCTGCTGGGCGAATCTGCCAAGCTGTCATGCCAGATTGTTGGAAGGCCATTGCCCGACATTAAATGGTACCGGTTCGGTAAGGAGCTCATACAGAGCAGGAAATATAAGATGTCTTCAGATGGTCGCAGCCATACATTGACTGTGCTGACAGAAGAACAGGAGGATGAAGGTCTGTACACTTGCATTGCTGTCAACGATGCTGGAGAAACTGAAACTAGTGGCAAGCTGCTCTTGCAGGCCACTCCGCAGTTCCACCCTGGCTACCCTCTGAAAGAGAAGTACTACGCAGGTGTGGGCTCCACCCTCCGCCTCCATGTTGTGTACATTGGCCGTCCAGTACCTGCCATCACATGGTTCCATGGAAAGAAACCATTGAAAGCCTCTGAAAATATCCAGATCGAGAACACCGAGCACTATACCCATCTGGTTATAAAGAATGTGCAACACAAAGCCCATGCTGGAAAGTACAAAGTTCAACTGAGCAACATTTTGGGAACAGTGGATACTGTACTCAATGTGGAAATACAAGGTAATGTTTACTAAATTGTCCATCTTTTTGCAGAAATATTATTTTTAAAAGTATTTAGTACTTATTGTGCCTTTTGATATTTTAGATAAGCCAGATAAACCAACAGGACCAATTGTTGTTGAGGCTTTACTGAAGAACTCTGTAGTCATCAGCTGGAAACCCCCTGCAGACGATGGAGGTTCACTGATCACAAACTACGTTGTAGAGCGCCGAGAAGCCAAAGAAGATGCACAATGGCAGCTTGTATCTGCAACTATTTCTGGAACAACCTGTAGAATTGTTAACCTAACAGAAAATGCAGGGTATTACTTCCGTGTTTCAGCTCAAAACGTATTTGGCATCAGTGAAGCACTGGAAATTCCTTCACTTGTCGTTATCAAGAGTCCATTTGGTAAGTGTGTGGCTCAATGTTTCTTGTTGTGCAATGATTAAAGTAAATATGTAATTATGCAATGTTTTTCAACGTGTTCTCATTCATTTTGTAGAAAAACCTGGCACCCCAGGCCTACCAGCAGTGACTGCGGTGACCAAGGATTCATGCTTGGTGTCATGGAAACCCCCTGCTAGTGATGGAGGTGCGAAGATCAGCAATTATTACCTTGAAAAACGTGAAAAGAAACAGAACAAATGGATTGCAGTCACAACAGAAGAAATCCATGAAACTGTCTTTGCTGTGAAAGGCTTAATTGAAGGTCTTGAATACGAGTTCCGTGTAAAATGTGAAAATCTAGGTGGTGAAAGTGAATGGAGTGAAGTTTCTGAAGGAATTGTTCCAAAATCTGACATACCAATCCGTGCACCACAGTTCAAGGAAGAGCTTAGAAATCTGAATGTTAAGTTCAAGAGCAATGCCACCTTTGTTTGCAAGATTGTTGGCCATCCAAAACCAATTGTTAAGTGGTTCAAGCAGGGCAAGGAGATCTTGGCAGATGGTGTAAAGATCAAAGTACAAGAGTTCAAGGGTGGGTACTACCAACTGGTGATCGCAAATGTATCAGATGAAGATGCAACTGTGTACCAAGTCAGAGCCACCAACCAGGGAGGCTCTGTTTCTGCTACAGCATCATTAGATGTTGAAGGTAAATATTGCTTTCTAATTTGCTTTCTTATTATTCGAAGCAGTAACTAGCAGATACAGATTAGAATAACAAATGTTCTCTATTTTTTTTGCTTACAGTTCCAGCCCAAATTAATTTGCCTAAACATCTTGAAGGAATGGGAGCAGTATATGCACTTAAAGGTGAAGTTGTCAGCATAAAGATTCCTTTCACTGGCAAACCAGATCCAGTCATCACCTGGCAGAAAGGACAAGATCTCATCGACAATAATGGGCAGTATCAAGTCATCGTTACAAGATCATTCACTTCTCTTGTTTTCCCCAATGGTGTTGACAGAAAAGATGCAGGATTCTACATAGTTTGTGCAAAGAACAGATTTGGCATTGACCAAAAGACTGTCGAACTTGATGTCGCTGATGTACCTGATCCACCAAGAGGTCTTAAAGTCAGTGATGTTTCTAGAGATTCAGTTAACTTGACTTGGAACGCTCCTGCTACTGATGGCGGAAGCAAAATCATCAACTACATTATTGAAAAATGTGCCACAACAGCAGAGAGATGGATTCGTGTTGCACAGGCCCGCGAGACAAGATACACTGTTGTTAACTTGTTCGGTAAGACAAGCTACCAATTCCGTGTTATTGCAGAAAACAAATTTGGTCAAAGCCAGCCATCTGATCCTACAGAGCCAACTGTGACAAAGGAAGATAAGACCAGAATGTTGAACTACGATGATGAAGTTTCCGAGGTCACTGAAATCTCCAAAGCTAAAGCAGCTCACTCTTCCACCAAGGTACTCCATGAGAAATATATGATTGCCGAAGAGTTGGGGCATGGACAGTTTGGCATTGTCCATAGATGTGTTGAGAACACTTCAAAGAAGACATACATGGCCAAGTTTGTGAAAGTCAAAGGTGCTGATCAGGTGTTGGTCAAGAAAGAAATTTCTGTTCTTAACATTGCTCGCCACAGGAATATCCTATACCTTCACGAATCTTTTGAAAGCCTAGAAGAGCTTGTTATGATCTATGAATTTATATCTGGAGTTGACATCTTTGAAAGGATCAATACAGCTGGATTTGACCTTAGTGAAAGAGAAATCGTTAATTATACTCGCCAAATCTGTGAAGCACTTGAGTTCCTGCACAGCCACAGGATTGGCCACTTTGATATCAGACCAGAAAGCATAATTTATTCCACAAGAAGAGGCTCTACAGTTAAAATTACAGAATTTGGTCAAGCAAGAGAATTGAGGCCTGGTGATACCTTTAGACTCCAGTTCACAGCTCCTGAATATTATGCACCAGAGGTACATCAACATGATTTGGTTAGCAGAGGCACTGACATGTGGTCACTTGGTACATTGGTATACATTCTCCTAAGTGGCCTTAATCCTTTCACAGCTGAAACAAACCAACAAATTATTGAACGCATTACCAATGCGGAGTATAACTTTGAGGATGAAGCATTCAAAGAAATAAGCACTGAAGCAATGGATTTCGTTGACCGCCTGTTGACTAAGGAAAGAAAGAAGCGTATGTCAGCTGTTGAAGCACTTGAACACCCATGGCTGAAACAAAAGACAGAAAAGATCAGCACTAAAGTCATCAAGACATTACGGCACCGACGGTACTACCAGAGCTTAATTAAAAAAGAATGGAACTTCGTTGTGTCCGCGGCTCGCATATCATGTGGTGGAGCTATAAGGTCTCAAAAGGGGCTCACAACAGCTAAAGTCAAGGTTGCACCAATTGAAATAGGCCCATTGACAGGACAGATAATGCATGCTGCTTCAGAAGAAGGAGGGCACGTTAAATATACCTGCAACATTGAAAACTATGACCAGTCAACACAAGTTAGTTGGTACTTTGGAATTCGGCAGTTAGAACACAATGATAAATATGAGATCAACTACCAAGATGGGCAAGCAACAATATATGTAAAAGACATCACAAGATCAGATGACGGCACTTACAGGTGCAAAGCAGTCAATGATTATGGTGAAGACAGCTCCTATGCAGAATTATTTGTGAAGGGTGTAAGAGAACAACATGACTATTACAGATGTCGGGTTGTAAAGAAGGTGAAACGCCGAGTGGATACCATGAGGCTTCTAGAAAGGCCACCAGAGTTCACACTTCCACTGTTTAACCACTCTGCTTATGTGGGTGAAAAGGTCAGATTCGGTGTAACTATAACAGTGCACCCAGAACCTCGAGTAACATGGTTGAAATCAGGCCAGAAAATCAAACCAGGTGATGATGATAAGAAATACACTTTCATATCTGACAAAGGACTGTATCAGCTTATCATAAATGATCTGACTGCAGAAGACGATGCTGAATACACTGTTGTGGCAAAGAACAAATATGGTGAAGACAGCTGCAAGGCTAAGCTCACGGTTGCTCCCCATCCAGCGGCAGCAGACAATACATTAAGACCAATGTTCAAACGATTGCTTGCAAATGCAGAATGTCAAGAAGGTCAATCTGTCCGCTTTGAAATTAGAGTATCAGGCACACCAAAGCCAACATTAAAATGGGAAAAGGATGGCCAAAGTCTAACATTAGGACCAACTATTGATGTTATTCATGAAGGTCTAGATTACTATGCTTTGTGCATTACAGACACCTTGCCAGAAGATTCTGGATATTATAGAGTGACTGCCACCAATAGTGCTGGATCAACAAGCTGCCAAGCTTACTTGAAGGTAGAACGAATGCGCTATGTCAAGAAAGAATACAAGTCTAAAGAAGAGCGTGAAATTCACGTACAGAAACAGATTGATAAGACACTGAAAATGGCAGAAATTCTTGCTGGAACTGAATCTGTTCCACTTACACCAATAGCACAACAAGCTCTAAGAGAAGCAGCTATTCTCTACAAACCAGCGGTGAGCACAAAAACAGTTAAAGGTGAATTTGAAATCCAGAAAGAAGAAAGAAAGGCAGAAAAGAGACTACGTATGCCATATGAAATCCCAGCACCTCGCGTGCATACAGTGACTGCTCTTGAAGAGGATCAAACCATTAAACAGTTTGTGCCAATGTCAGAAATGAAATGGTATAAGAAATTACGAGACCAATATGAAATGCCTGAACCACTTGAAAGAATTGTTCAGAAAAGACCTAAGCGAATACGCCTCTCAAGATGGGAGCAGTTCTATGTCATGCCACTTCCCAGAATATCTGACCAGTACAAACCTAAGTGGCGCATACCCAAGCTATCACAGGATGATCTTGAAACTGTAAGACCAGCTCGCCGACGTTCACCATCACCTGATTATGAACTTTTCTACAGACCAAGAAGGCGTTCCTTGGGTGATGTTTCAGATGACGAATTGCTGCTTCCTGTTGATGACTATTTGGCCATGAGAAGAGTTGATGAGGAGAGACTGCGTCTTGAGGAGGAACTTGAATTAGGATTCTCAGCTTCACCCCCAAGTAGGAGTCCACTACGGTTTGAGCTGTCTGCTCTCCAATATTCTTCACAAAGAGCTCAGGCAGTCACAGATGAAGAACGAGCTCGTGAGTTAAGATATTCAACTTATCACATACCATCCAAGACTGAAGTTAGCACCAGTTATGCAGAACTTCGACAGCGCCATGATAAGGCTACATACAAACCATCAAAACAGAGGCAACGTATAATGGATGAGAGAGAGGATGAAGAGCTTTTACGGCCATACACCACATCTCAGAGACTTTCTGAATACAAAAGGGAGCTTGAGCATATGGAGCAGGAAGGAAAGATCAGAGAAAGGACAAGAAGGGAAAGAGTAGTAACTGAGATAAAATCTGAAGCAGAAGAATATGAGGAAACAGAACAAGTAGTAAAACATGTTCACAGAACATCTCCATCTGTTTCCAGGTTGCTAGGAAGAAGAAGGTCTCTTTCACCAAGTTACATTGAATTAATGCGCCCTGTATCTGAATTGATCAGACCTCGTTCTCGACCTGCTATGGAACGTGAAGTAGAGAGAAGATCTCCGACACCTGAAAGAACAAGGCCACGATCCCCTAGTCCTGTCTCCAGTGAAAGATCTCTTTCAAGATTTGAGCGATCTGCAAGATTTGACATTTTCTCAAGGTATGAGTCAATGAAAGCAGCACTGAAAACTCAGAAGACAGCTGAGAGGAAATATGAAGTTGTGACTCAACAGCCTTTCTCTTTGGATCATGCTCCACGCATCACATTAAGAATGCGATCTCATCGTGTGCCTTGTGGTCAGAACACAAGATTTATTCTTAATGTTCAATCAAAACCAACAGCTGAAATCAAATGGTATCACAATGGCATTGAAATCCAGGAAAGCAGCAAGATACATTTCACTAATACCAGTGGTGTCTTGACTTTGGAAATCTTGGATTGCCAAATTGAAGACAGTGGAACATATCGTGTAGTGTGTACAAATCATAAGGGAGAAGCTTCGGACTACGCAACGCTTGATATTGCAGGAGGAGAGTATTCCACCTACACATCGAGACGTAAAGATGAGGATAAACCATTATCTGTCTTCCCAGAGTTGACAAAAACTGAAGATTATGCAATTTCCTCTTTTAAGAAAACCTCTGCAATGGAGGCAAGTTCTGAAATAAAGGAAATGAAGTCATCTGTGACTGAGACAAGAGAATCAGTGTCCTATGCTTCAGAAGCAAAAAGTGTCACTAAGTCATCGGAAAAAGCTGTGGAAGAAAAAACTGTCTCTAGCAAAAGCAAAAAGACAGCACCAGCAAAGATTCTAACAAAGCCACATTCACTAACAGTCTCTGAGGGTGAGCCTGCAAGATTTGCCTGTGACATTGATGGTGAACCAACCCCAACAGTAACTTGGTTACGGGCAGGCCAAAGGATTGTTTCATCCAAACGCCACCAAGTGACATCAACAAAATACAAGTCTACTTTTGAAATTTCTGCAGTTCAGTCTTCAGATGAAGGAAGCTATACCGTGGTGGTGGAGAACTCTGAAGGAAAACAAGAAGCACACTTCACTTTGACAATTAGGCGAACACGGGTAACCGAGAAAACTGTTACATCCCCACCCCGAGTGAAATCTCCAGAGCCTCATGGGAAATCTGCAGACTCCATCAAATCACCCAAAAGAGTGAAATCCCCCGAACCAATATCTGCACACCCTAAAGCCAAATCATCACCATCAGGAGTGAGAACCACATCTGCAGAAAGAGTTGAATTGCCAGCTACTACACCTCCCAAAATCATCCAGCAATTGAAGGTGGAAGCATCCAAGGATAAAGTAAGATTCTCTTGCGCAGTAGAAAGTACAGTTTTAAATGTGAGAGAGGTGGCGTGGTACAAAGATGGCAAAAAGCTGAAGGAAGACAGCCACTTCACTTTTCACTATGCGGCTGATGGAACATATGAACTGAAAATCCACAACATTCTGGAGGCTGACCAAGGAGAATATGCCTGTGAGATTGTTGGAGAAGCAGGGGTTTCCAGAACTACATTCGCATTTGTCGGAAAAGTGTTCAAAGATATTTATAGTCAAGTATCAAGTCTAACAGCACAAGGTTAGTAATAATGTTATGCATGTTTTATTGAAGAAATGTTACAAACAATAGTGAAGTGTGCTTGAAAGAGAATCTAACATTTCCATAAGTTAATGAATATCAATCATTCCACTTTTTACCAAATTTTCTAAAGGAAAAAAACCTCTTTATTTAAAGGCATGCTAGCGTGTCACTTCTATTCCTGGGTCTCCTTTGAGAAACAATTTCCACTAACCTCTAAGATCATTTTCTAAAATGTGATTCTTCACTGCTGTTCATATTTATGCTCTTGATGCCTGCAAAGAGCACAGATTCTGCTTAAATTAAGATTGTTTGTTCGAGTCAAAAGTAAGGGCACTAGTGTACCTTTTGATGAAGTTAAGGTTTCTCAACACAACTCCTGATATTTCCCTTTACAACACTGTGAGCATAGTGCAACAATTCTAGGAATAAATCGTGCATGTCAAGTTGACTTCTTTGTCATCTATGTATTAAGAAATTAGCTGTCACACTGTGTTATCTTCATGATACACCAACGCTAACAATTCCAGTTTTGATTACCAGCTAGCTGAAAAACGTCTGCCAAAGGGAAGTCTTCACAGCGCATTGAACACTGACCTTAATTGCCGCGTTCACGAATGGCGATTACACTCAGTCGATTTGCCTGGTTGGAAAAGAAGCATTCTACAACAAACATCACCCTGATGCTCTAAAATTAAATAATGTCCACCTGGTCTTTATACTGGCACTAACTATTTTGGTGCAATGGTTTGGTGCTGGTTCACAGCTCTTTGTTGACCTGGGACCCCCTTACAAGCTGGCTCTCAGGATTCTAGTGAGTCTGTGCAGAGCTTTCAAATCGAATTTCAAATATTCCTATTTCCTAGGATCTGAAAACTGTAGTGATCACCCCTTTGGTTACCTATTAGTACTAAAGGTCTCTGTCTGAACTTGAATGCGGGTAAGAGGAAAGTTACTTACATATTCCATTGGGCTGGTCCTATCTGGCATTTCATGTAGCACCTAAGGTTACAGCTACCCATAGAAGAACATTTAACATATCAGAGGTAGTGAACACCCTTCCTGACAATTCAATTGACAGGAAACCACAGTGAATTCACAGAGTGGCACTGTGTAGAAAGAGATGTGGAGAATGAGTCTGTGTGAATAGATTAAGTGAGTCTGGTAGTCTCAGTCTTCCTCTCAGGGACATGCTGCGTTCCTCAGGGTGATAGTATTACTCCTACCCACATGCGTCATCACACCGCCTGGACAATTACAGTCTTGCACCCTGAAAACGAAGGAGGGGAAAACTGGGGTTGCTTAAACCATACAAATGTTCCTCGTGCTTGTAAATGACTCCATCTATTTAGCCTCATTCGTTGTAGGATGGGGTAAATAAGACATTCTCTTTAGTTTCTTCCTCTGTTACCATCTGAAAGAGCAACTACAAACTATTTGCCATTAAAATGTGCTTTCTTGTAGTGTGCTCTCTATATCAATAATAGTATTTTTTATCATGTATTAAAGTTTCTCTACAACTTCATAGCTACTATAAAGTATTGAAAGTTACTTTTAATAGTAAAATTAATGTCATTTCCTCAGAGATACATAGGGGTGAATGATATGGATGACGTACGTTCTGTGTAGAGTGTGACATTTCTGGTGGGTGTAGAAGACAGTGTTCCAGAGAAGTCAAATCCACCTACATGTAATATTTCCTGGCACATGCAAAAAGTCACATTGAATGAAAAACACCACATACTTAATATAAATGAGGTACAAGAAATATTTAACCGAAACAATCAAACAGCAATAAAGGAGAGAGGGAAAAAACATATAGGATAAGGAAATAACCGGCTTTGTCCGACCCCTAAAGCAGTGGTTGTCCTGGGGCTCTTACTAATGACAAGTTTTATTTGACCATAAATTACTCCAGCAGTATCTTAGCAGCAACTCCTCTCTAGAGCAGTCAAGCAGATTGCAATATCTTAAAACCATCATGTGCCTACCTACTTATACACAAATTCAGTTCACTGATTAGCTGATAAAATGGCACCGTCATCACTGAATAATGCAAGCTCCATACTGTTAGGCTAGAAGGTGAATTTTCTCGGTAGGTAAATTGGGGCAAACGGAATGTAAAACACATTCGAATTCCACAAATAAAAATGTGTCTTGATCAACGTAAAAAGTAAGTATCCATGTATTTGGAGAGTCGCACGCCCACTTTTGCTTGATTTCATTAGGGCATTAGGAATGGGCGTATTCATTAGCCATGACAAATCTATGGAATGTATATATCACAAAAGAATTCCAACAACCATGTTGTTCACACATCAAAGACATCTAACGGTCCCACAAACAGATTTAAAAAGAATGTGGCCTAAAGTCAACTCAGTGTAAACATTAATTTACAGGGAACGTGGAATGATTATGAAACACACTCATTACACATAATGTTCACGAAGTCTGCCTTAAACATTTTCCATAGTTATTTCCATTCCTGTCAGACTGGCAGGGTATAGAACATGTCAAAATAAGGGGAGAGCAGAGATTTTAGGTGTAAATTTGCATGATGTATATTTGCATGATGAATTACAATGTTCCATGCCCAATTGATGGCGCGTTTTACAAGCGCTATAAATTGTGACTCCTGTTCATAGCACTCGAGTTCTGCTGCTGCTTATGCGTGCAAACAGTGACTTGTGTACGAAAAGAGCCTTCTTTCCTTCACTTCATGGATGTTGTTTCCATTGAAAAATATATGTTGCCAGTCTTGTAGGTACATTGTGCAGCAGAACAAGATCACACAATGATGCTGATCTGTAAACCTGTGTTTTATTTCACAGCTAAGCATACTGCGGTGGTTGAGCAGAAGAAGGAGACCACGGCTGCTCATGAAAAGGCAGTCATCCAGGAGGCAGTCATAAAGAAGGAGCTTGTATCTGAAGAAATCAAGACATCACAAACGGAAGTGAAGGCCACCGTGTCCAAGCTCAGTGTGTTGGAGGCTCAGAAGGTCACCCTGAAGGCCAACATCCCTGGCGCATCTCAAGTAAAATGGGTCTTGAATGGAGTAGAACTAAAAAACTCTGAAGATTACAGGTATGGGGTCTCCGGAAACGACCACACCTTGACCATCAAGAAAACGAGTCATAAAGACGAAGGAATACTGACCTGCGAGGGGATGACGGAACAAGGAACCATCAAATGCCACTTCGATTTGGTATTTTCAAAGGAGTCTGCTGATGCACCAGCATTTATTACACAACCAAAGTCTCAAAACACAGATGAAGGTCAAAATGTAGTCTTTACGTGTGAAATATCTGGCGACCCTCACCCTGAAGTTGAGTGGTTTAAGGATAACCTGCCCGTGAGTAACCAATTGTGACTACAATCTATTTGGTGTTAAGCAAGAGGCTGTGTAACTTTCCCTTTCTGCTGCAAAATCGTAGGAGTTGATTTATTTAACTTTCTCTCACTTAGATGTTAAGATAGGAAGCTATTCTTTCGTAAAAAATGTATAGGACTTGCGATAAAGTAGGAATCAAATTGAAGGGGACACGCCAGATGGCTGCTGGAGGTAGAAAAGTAAGAGAGGGGCATTTTTATACTATACTTATCTGTTGCCCTATACATTTTGACCACCCCTTTATATATCTGAATTCCTTGATGTACACCTGGGCCCTAGTACAACAGCTGTGAATGGCCAATGCGTCAAACGTTTTTAATATAATGGAAAAGCGCGTTTGGTATTAAATGCAGCTCCTATTTTTCTCACATCAGTGGCACATAAACAAACCCTTTTCAAAGCCCTGTGCTGTGCCTGCTTATCGACTCTGATCCAATCTGGATATTCCACTTCGATGTTCATTTGTTGTACATGGCCCTTCACGTGTGGTAAATATAACATGTTTTACTTCACCTTTTCAACGAGTTGTTAAATTAGGTTCACATGTTTTACGGGAACATACAACTGTTTCTAACCTAGGCGCAGCTACAGAGATTTTCAGTTGAATTGAATGTGCCTAGATGAATCTCGTAAAAAGAAACGCATTGTGGTTATATTATGCCGGGACCACGGTAACACTGTAAGAGATAAAGAAACTCACGGGCAAAGCCCTCTTTCATTTCAAAGTAACTTCTGATTTTTTAAGATTTAACATTGCACGTGAGCGATTCCTGTAGCGCTTTATGTTCGTAAAGCATGTCTTTGGTGTGTGCATCTAGAAAAATGCACCAACGCAGACGTGTGTCACTGCAGTCTGGCAATATCTACATAAGGTAAGACGCAGACCATATGTGGGGCTCTTGACACCTGCTACCAAGCCTTCGATCCTTTGCACTAAACAGAGATTAGATTCTGCTTATTTACCAAGCGCTTACCCCGCACTAATATCCACCCCAAGCACCTGAAATTTAGCATGCACCCATATCCTTCAGCTACGCAACAACAGGTGTGCAAACATGCAAAGAGGCTTATTGCAAGACGCGTACCATTGCACACGCCCCCCAGAGAAATATAGCAGAAAGGTTTGAAAACCTGCTTTCATCATGTATGTGTGCGAGACTTCTTCTGCTGTTGCACCACAGTGAGGAGTGTTCCCCACCTTGACCAATAATAACATAATCCTAGTCTCAAGCAATGTATTTTAAGAGCTCTTCGGGCCAAGGTTTCAGTGGCCTCTCCATTCAGTCTCAGTCTCGTTGACAAACCCATTCACAGAGGTCCTTCTCTAGTTTTCAGCTTTTTCATTGGCAGCTGCAGAATGGCCTGGGAGCAATTACCTACATAACAAACCCTGCAGAGCCCTGCGCATTGTTTCTCAGACTTGAGTTTCCTGTTTCATCGCAGCAAGTTAGTTGTGAGCCAGATAGTCAGTCACTCCTTGAGGTTAGAACACCTCCTCGCACATCTCATACATCCAGCGCACCAGCAAAGAGTGGATCATAAGGAAATATTCCACCCACACTTCCTTGAACATCTCATAGGCCCAGCGCCCCAGCAAAGAGCAGGCAATGGGGAAATCATGTAATGGGAAAATACCCCACCCACACTTTCTCGCACACCTCATACATTCATTGAACCAACAAAGAGCGGGCAATGGCAAAATACGCCTCCCTTTCTAATGACTATTGCTCACCAGTGGGGTCAAATAGCTTTCTGTATGTCTACTCTTGCATCAAATCTTTAGCGAGCCCACAGGGGTCGTGAAAGCGTTTCAACTATTTGCAATGCATGCTAATTTCAGATACATGCATGCCATCAAAGCGACGTAAGTTTCATGCCCTTGAGCTTGCCTGGCACATATATCAATTTGCATAGTAAAAGGCAACACTGGATCATGGTGCGAGTGTTTTCAGAAAAAAACTGTGTTTAACACTATTCGCTTTTGGAAAGAGCTGCAGCAATGTGGCGCAACGCTTACTGCGTACTTTGGCCACATAATTCATACTAATGTGCAACCATACATTTCTAATACAAGCCTTTAGGTGATCATGAAGTCAAGGTGCAAACCCAGTGTGCTCCATGTTCTCATATCGTTGCTAAGCTAAGGAAGTGTCAGCTTAAACATTTACCACATAAGAGCACTCTATAACATTATTACTTTGCTTCTCCAGGTTGCTGTCTCATCAAACATTAAAGTAAGTCGGTCCAAGAACATCTACACTCTAGAAATTCGGAAAGCATTGGAGAGCGACAGCGGTAAATATACGGTGAAGGCGAAGAACTTCCACGGCCAGTGCTCTGCCACCGCATCCTTGACCGTGCTCCGTAAGTTGGCGCTCAGAATATTTTCTTCTGTGTGAAAGTAGTAAGTGTGCCATGGGCCCTAATGCAAGCAAAGGAAATGGCCCCTCCATGCCCCAGCAGGGTAGCAAAAAACTGCCGTTATGTAGCTGGGCTCCGGTGCCACTGTACCTGCTGCGTTATTTGTAGCCACGCCCCTTTTGTTTAAATATTTTTTGTTTGTCTTTCGTGCATTATTTTGTGCAACGGGCAGAGTGAGTCTGTGAGAAACTGTAAAATGTCAGATCGATTTATGGTGTTTTTGTGGAAAAATGTTGACTCTAGGTTAGAACAAATTAATCAAATAATGTAATGAATGCGTGACATGCGCCTGCCAGTCCCGCTATACTCTCTCTAATATTTACTCAGGCCCCGAAAGGGACACAACTTTACCGTGTTTTACATGAAGTGACGGGTTGCTGCCCCACCCCTTGGCTTTATTGGCTTCTCGTGTTTGCAGTCTGTCTCCCCCTGCTGGTGGAGCCTTAAGCTTCCGCCTAGCCTTTCCTTGCTGGAGAACCGGCCTTGTTACCTACACAGATTGAAATGGCTGTGGCTTCTACAGCTGGCCAGGAAACACCCTTACACGCTTGGTGATGATAACAAATATTGAAATTGAGTTATGATGGTTGCCTGAATTAACCTTTTCTATCTTTATTACTAGAGTATTGTTCCAAGAACAAAACAAAAAAATATATATCGTCTGCTTTCTACATTTAAGAGTGGTCACCTGGAAGAACCGAGCATTTAAGTTTTAAAAAAAAAAAGCAACTTAATATATCATTCACCCTTGTGTTTATGGCGACAGGTATTTCTTGTGTAGCAGTCGAATAGATTCAGGCCTCCACTGACAAAGATGTTGCAATAAGTGGGTGTTATTTACTCTTGCGGTAATTGAGTTTAACCTTACTCCTAGAACTAAGGAATAATGTTTAGTATATAGCAGCAGAATCTTTGGTAATAGGGACCTATATATAGGAACTCTAAACAAATAAATATTGTCATTATGAAAGAAAGGTGAACCCCTTTTATCCAGACGAAAAAGCGGCATTATGGAAGTAAAAGTTCACTTTCAAACATTGGCTCAAGCTAAACAGTCTATGCTGAAATATTCCACAAATGCAGAAATATAAAAAAAGAAATACAATTAATTACAATGAAAATGGGAGAATGTAACCACCACAAACTAGTTACACCCACTCTTTTATAACATTAAAAAAACAGAAATTTATATGCATGGCTTCATATAATAAGAAGTTTATAACCCCAGCCCTAAGACGGAGAAAACCAAGCCTTGGGAGGGTCAAGTGATTGTTTGAAATGGAGCCAGTCTAGTGTAATGTTCAGGGAGGGTAACTCAAGCTACACTATAGTAACATAACCATATAGAGGATGACGATAGATGTCTACATTAAATAATAGACCTCTCTGCAGCAATGATCAGGTCTGTGACCCACAATGCTTTTTCTGTACCAGTGGATCACCCTAGATCTGTTCCCTCTAGTTTCCCTTAAAACAACATTCTGATGCATAAAATAAACAATTGTTGTAAAGTTGTCTCTTCTCCATGAGCTGGCATGTAAATGGCATCATGTCCACCTGTGAATCACGTCTACTCTTCCATCAACCCTCCTTATACTGCCATTGGAATAGGAAAATATTAGTTCAAGCCTCAAAATGATAAGCTGTGAGCCGGGTATAGTAGGAAGACCACACCGTAAAAACTTTGATTTTCGAGGGAAAAAAATATACAAAGTCAGACAGTGAATTTTCAACTAGTTGTATAAATATTGGTCAAATTTAGAGTTTGGCGGACTGGAAACTCCGTCATAAACTTGACGGATATCCTGTACGCCATATTTCAATTGCATTATACACTATGGCAAACGGGATATTAATCCGCCATAGAATATAATGAGGCAGACGGGATATTCGTCACGTTGGCAACAGAGTAACCCATCTGCCAAACTTTAAATCAGGCCCAGAGTCGCTACATACCTTTCATTGCAATTCCATGTCTATGTATTTTAAACATGCCAGTCAATTACATTAAGCACCATAAATTATTGTCTCTTGTATTATTTGTAGTAACGTGTATATGTGTACAAGTTGTTCTTAGATTTCTACATAGAAGTGGAAATATGCATTTTTATAAGTAACAGAACTATAATGAAATTTCCTTTAAGCCTGCAGTTTCTATTTGCTAATAAAGTGAACAGAAGCCATAGAAATTCTGCAAAACTCGCACGTGGAGCTATAACTTTTAATATTTATTTTCTTTGGCTTGTTAAAATATAATTGAAATTGATCCATACTTCTAAACATCTCAACACTTTTACTTACCGGTATGGCCTTCATGCTTCTGTGTGTAGATGAATTGGAGCAACTCCAAGTATAATGTACTATTTCCATTTTTATGTGAACATCTAAGTTAAGATGACCTCACTAATGTAGGTGATGTCATTGATGTTTTCTTCTCATTTTGTTTGCTATGCTCCACAGCTCTGGTTGAAGAACCTGCCAAAAAGGTAGTTTTGAGGACAGGTGGTGATGTGAGCATGCAGGAAAGTTTCTCTTCTCAGTCAATGCAAATGTCCGCCTCTAAACAAGAGGCATCCTTCAGCAGTAGCAGCAGCATGGCTGAAATGAAATTTGCAAGCATGTCTTCTCAAAGCATGTCCTCCATGAAAGAATCTTTTGTAGAGATGAGCTCCAGCAGTGTTATGGCATCATCCAGTCTGTCCCAGCTGGAAGGTTCATCTTTTACCAGGGTTGGAAGGAGTTCGAAAGGTGAGAAAAACATTATTGGTAGTGATAGAAACATCTTTTAACCGTACTACTCTTTTTCTACAGGGGAACATCTCTTTGGTCCATCATGCATTTAAGTAACTTTTTTTTCGTTATATTTCATGAAGGAATCCCTCCCAAAATTGAAGCTCTTCCCTCTGATATCAGCATTGATGAAGGAAAAGTACTCACGGTGGCTTGTGCCTTTTCAGGAGACCCTACTCCTGATATCAAATGGTCATGTGGAGGATCACAGGTTGCGGGTCAAGAGCAGCAGGGCCGATTCCACGTGGAGACCACCGAAGACCTTACCACGCTTATCATCATGGATATTAAAAAGAAAGATGGCGGACTTTACACACTAAAACTCACAAATGACTTTGGAATAGATATGGCAACTGTGAACATTAATGTCCGATCAATTTAAACAGCTTGATCTATTTTCTATACACTTGTTTTTTACAAGTGGATCGCACATGGACTACAATATCTGATTTGTAAATATAAAAATATTTTTGTACCTAACTAGATGAGACAAAGTCCAAGGATATACGTCATGACTTTTTGTCATTGTAGCTTGACTTAAGAACTTAAATCATTTTTCATTGACATGTACATACGTACTGTATATAGCCGAAGATAACGGTTATGGAGTTTTGTACCATTTATTTTTTGACATTTTTCAAAAATGTAACTTGTAAACTACTTGATTAGCAGGAGAAAGTTTCGTACGGAACGAATACCCTGCCCAACTGTTAACTAATCGATGTGCCTCAACACAATGTTGATGTTTAAGAAAGCCTCAGCGGGTGGAGAAACTCCCCGTTGAAGAGACCTACACCCAAGAAAAGATGCCATGCACGGTCCATTCGGACGTGCAAGAACATAATTTATTTATGTGACCATAAGAATGTAAAATGCAGGTGTTGTTTGCAACTACCCTCATGTATGCAACACTTGCGTATTTACAAAGGAACTGAAACGTAAACTGTTTTACAGAGACATGAAAGAAATGTTTTGTTCAAAGTGCTAGCGGCCAGCGCTTTGTTCACTCATATTTCTCCAAGACTGTTTCTGCCATTTTGACTGCTTAATTAGCTTGCAGCAGTACCATCACCTGGCCAAACCCTCATGAAAGCAAGTTTATTTTGCACTCAAGGTAGCAGAACCAGTGAAAACCTGGGAGGTTCAAGGGGTGCAGTGATTGTGTTGTGTGGTAGAAGTAGATCTTTAATTTACAATGTCAAAACTGAACAACCAAGTGATGAACCACATTGAAGAAGCACAACTGTTGTTGAAAAGATGCAAATTGTCAGTCACTTTAATGTGATGTCGTGCTTTCAATGCAGCCATTAATATTCGTTGAAGTTTAATTTATGGAACCTCCTGGTGATAGTATTGTGATTTAGAAATAAAGCATGCTATCAGCACCCTATTCCTAGTGGTTGTCTTATATTTATAAAGTGATGCCCAGAGTGAAACAAAAGTGAACTACTGCCATTACACCTTCACCAAGTGCACTAAGACCACTACTTTTCAATTCTTGCTTGTTCTCTCTTGCTATCTGGATTCTCTCAGATGACCCCAAGATCAGGGCAGAAGAATCTGGAACTACATTAACCTCATTTTGTGGGGAGCAGCAAAAGCTGCTCCATCCGTAATATGGCTGTTAAATGGGCCATAAAATGAACATACAGGTCACAACAGACCTCAAACCCTACGCAGACACCATCAAACACACTAACATTCTAGAATGCTTATTGTTATTGACACAGGACTGTCTAAATAAAGAACCCTTTAAAGTTAAAGACCCATCAATAAAGTAACATGTCTATTAGGTTGTCTTCTGAGAGCCGTGAATTATAATCGGATTCAACAAAGCAGCATTTAGTGAACTAGGGACCTTATTACGAGTCCGTTACTGGTAATTTTAGTCCCAATTCCGCTTGTTATTCCTCATTGCCCCAGAGTTTCACCCAGGGACTCAACATCCTTTTAGCAGGAGGAGTCTCAGGAGAAAAACTCCTGATCTCTAGATTTACCACAGATCTTGTAATTTCATTTTAGCCAGCAAGTCATGTTAGTGGGCAACTGAGGATTGCTAGGGTCTTTGTAACGAGTCCATACATCCATAGCCGGTGTGCTGCTATCTAAAAGCATCAAGATCCTCCGCTAGACATGCGGTGCCCACCTAAATCAAATGCTTCACCTACTGAATGCCACTAATTACCTTCAAAGGTCTAACAGGTACCAGACTCTATGCTGAGGTAAATGCATAACAAAATAAACTAGGTGACGAACCCCAGCTTACACCCTATCCATATTGTCTGTGCCTCTCCCCTTTACTTATGAACCGCCAGGTAGCTGAACAGTAACTTAACTGGACTCAAGATGTAGTAAGGGAAGGTTAGAATGCTGTCAACGTGGGCGGGGGTGATTGGGGGCGGGGTGACTGGGGGTGTGGGTGATTCGAGGACAGGGGGTTAACTTCTAGGAGTGCAAGCAATACTTGACTAACTTTTCCATATTCTGACATCTGAACCGCCCCCTTCCCCCCAACCACCACCACCTCCTCCTTTCCTAACACGTAAGGAGCTCGTAGCGCAGCAGCTGACTGGTGGTATGAACAACCACTATCAAGGATAAGACGCACATGTTGTTTAGTGATGTTGGACCAAATGGCAGACTTACTGGGGTCCAGGGAGGGGCTGTTGCGGTAGACATGGTGTGGCCTAGATGACGGCCTGCAGATCTGACCAGTGTGCGCTAGCCTCAGGAAAGAGAACAACCTTGACTTGGCTGTGATGGACTAGTCATGTATACTTTCCAGAAGCCAGTTCGAAGCTATTACTATTAAAGGAGAAAACAACAGTTTATCAGGCAATAGATGGCTCAGGAGGCATGTTTGCCAAGGGAATGAAATCAACGTGAACAAAAGATGTTGGTGATATTTTAACAATCCATGGAGAACTTTGTGGAGTTTAATTGTAAAACCATTCTTCTACTCTTAAGCTAGGAAAGATAGAAAATATAGCTCCAAAATCATATAGAGGTTTGGGCACACTTTGGGACTGTACAAGTAGCCTGTTCTTGTGAAACACACTTTGTAACTTTGGAGCTTATTGATTTGTTCACACTAAGCAGGCAAAAGTGATAATCACTGGAAAACTAGGTAACCATACTAATGTCACTTGCTGCTCTGGGCTCAATGGTGGAGGATGATCAGGTAACCAATAGGAGTCTTGAGCAATGCCTGACACTTTTCAGCCATTTCCATTGCCATTCCTGGCTGACTGGCACACTACATGATCATAAAACATGCTGTGTGTGCATCCTCGCTGCCCACATCCAAATTACTTATCCATTTTGACGTGTGCGAGGTCAGTGAAATGTTGCAGCTCATCCCGGAATAGATAAAAGTTGTATTAAATGTCAGAGGCTTGTATTATCTTGCCCACCATCCCAATGCATTTTTGCCGTGTTAAGGACATAGCTGGGAAAGACATGTCTTTTCCCTTCACAAGGATACTGACACTATGATCAACTGTCTGAGGATGTGTGATATACAGACAGATACAGCTGCCTATACATTTTCCTATCAGTGCTGTGTGGAAGCCACTGGAGAAATGCTTGATATGTTCCGGAAGATATTTGCTTGATGCACTTTGTCTATTTGAATATGTGACAGACTGCCTCTGGAACATGCTCTTTTGGCAGTGCCGGAAGCCAATCTCAAATGTTGAGATGAGTTTACTTCTTCTTTAAGGTCAGTTACCATAGTTCTATACACTTTTCCATAGGCAACAACCACTTAAAACTTTCCATAATGTTTAAATCATCCTGTCTATTATATACAGAGAAACCTCAAGCTGAGGCAGGCACCGATACTACAGCTTCCACTATTGCCACTGCACTGGCCTGCCTACGGCTACTAATACGTACATGCTCAGAAACACCTTAAAACTTAACCAAGGCACAACGGACATCTTCAACTATGGCAACCTACCCAATGTCCTGTGAACACTGGCAAGGTGAAAAAGAATGGGCCTCATGATGGAATCACGCATCAATAAAGTAGTCCAACCCTGCTTTTTCCACCTCCTCACACTTTTATGGATAGCTCTTGTAGGAAATTGGGTTACTGGCTGAGGGGGTTGAAACCCTACTCAAGCAGCAACCACAATTTGAAACACAAGTACCCCCCAAATCAGCATATGCTTATTACCCTGATACCTTGGCACAAAAGCAGTCAGGATTAACTTAGAAGCAATGCGTAAAGTATTTATGTAACATTTCAAACAGTAATAACATGAATACACTAAACAATAAAATCCCACATCAATCTAGAAAGATAGATTAAAGTGTAATACATTATTTGACCCCAAAACGACAAACATGTAATTAGTAAAACTAGAGATTTGCAATTTTATCTGGTCATGCTGGACTGTGACAAAGTCACACGTTCAGGCCCATGGAGCACTGGCTGGATAAAGGGATTAAGTTGAAACTGCTGAACAAAGTAACTTAAATCCTGGTTGCATGTTGCGAGAACCCGCATTGAAGATTCGCCGCACAGCGGCGTTTCCGAGGAGCTGCAGGGCTGCAAAGTGAGGTCCTGTGTAGAGGATGCATCATGTAGCAGCGGTTCCAAGAAGCGGTGCGGCATGCAAGGTCCTGCGTCGAGGATGTGTTGCACATTGGCGGTTACAGGGCAACGAGAGATGCGTTGCACTGCAGCGTTTTGCTAGGACCACAGTTGGGCTGGCAGAAGTCCTTTAGGCCCACTTCCAAAGGTCCAGGCCTGAAGTGGACCCACTTGGGGGTTTAGGACTCACAGCAGGCAGAGTCCAGAAGCAGGGTTACGGGTGGTTGGTGCCTTTTCTGTCCCTGAGGCTTTGATCAGGAGGCCAGCCAGCAAGCCCTTGGAGTCACTCTGGTGGTCTTGGGTTCAAGATGCAGGTCCAGTCCTTTTCACTTAGGCAGCAGAGTAGCAGTCCTTCTTGCAACAGAGTAACACAGCAGTCCTTTTTCTGAGTATTTCACAGGTCCAGATGTGTCCTACAGAGTTGGGTCTGAGGGTCCACTATTTATACATGATGCCCACTTTGAAGTGGGAGAAGCGTCTATAGTCCTCCCACTACAGAGGTGTCTGGAATTTCCTGCCTCCCTGCCCTGACCCCAGCTTGTCTGGGAGCAAAAAAGATTAATGTGAAACCCTTGGTAAATTTGCTGAAGCAGGGCTTTTGTGACATGCAAGTGTTGTAGATGACAGCTCCACCCATATCAAGTCAGAGACGGCCCATCCTGCCAACACTTATTCCCCCTTTGTGTCACTGTCTGGAAGCAATATAAAAAGACAAACTGCTAGCTACACATACATGATACAGGCTGCAGGCACCAAGTAGTGGGGACAAGAAATGGACAACTTTCTAAAAGTGGCATTTTCAGAACTGTGACTTAAAACCTGACTGTACCATTAAAGAAGGTTTTTAATTACAATTCTTTAGAGACCAAACTTGACATTCCTGCCTGCTACCAATTGAAAGTTATCACTTATTAAATGTAATAAGGTAACCCAGTGCTATCCTATTTCAGAGGTAGGCCTTGCAGTAGTGAAGAACAAATGTAAGAGTTTTTTACTACCAGGATATTAAAAAGTACTAGTCCAGTTTTTTAAATACACTGCACTGTGCCCTATGGGAAGTTTAGGGCCTATAGTAGAGGCGACTTATATGTATTAAAAAGGAAGGGTTGGGCCTGGCAGTATAGAACTGTGCACATACGCTGCAAAGGCAGGCCTGAGACATGTTGAAAAGTGTTATTTATATGGGTGACACAATCAGTGCTGTAGTCCCACTAGCAGCATTTAACTTACAAGCCGTGGGTACAGATAGTACCACTTTACTGGGGACTTACAAGTGAATTTAAATGTGCCAATAGGTTGGAAGCCAATGTTACCATGTTTTAGGGAGGGAGCAGAAGCACTTTTCACTGCTTAGCAGAAGTAAAGTGTGCAGAGCCTTAAGGCCATCAAAAACAAGGTCAACAAAAGATGGAAGGATTGACGGCAAAAAGTTGGGGGAAAACCACACCAAGGATGTCAGGTCCAACAGTTCCTTCCTCAGCCTACCTTTCATGTCACTAATTCTCTCAAATCTTGACTAATTAAATGCCTTATTCCTGCACTCCATCCTTTGTATACTTCAAACGAAAACTGCAGAAGGTACAATATACAGGAGCCACACCCCTACTAGAGATCAACCTAAGAGAAAACATCCCACAAGTACTACCCATGCCATAATGGTTAGCAATTAAATGTGTACAGTACAAAGCACAATGCTCCACAAGCCGCCTTACACTGCATGGTCATGAAGCTACTTCCTGAGAAAGTATCCAAGCAAAACGCCAACCTGCATGGAGCCTCTGATCCAGAAGCACCTTCCTAACCACAAAGATCCCTTTCAAGAAGAAACAGACTGGAAGTATGCAACTCTGTGACCTGGTATAGAACTTATGCCTACGGACATGCACACAAAACTGGACCACTTGGTCACTAGGAAAGGTTTTAAAACCTGGCTCTTCAACTCTCCATCCTAACAAAATCACAACATGGCAACCTCACTCCAACCTCACCCTTCACACAGAACGTCTACCAGAGAGCCATAGCACTATCCCAACATTACAATTTGATCACCATTTAGGTCATAGATACTCTGCACCAATATACTTTGCATCAATCTCTCGTTGAATCCCTGCACTTACCTCCTCTTGACACTGCTCTTCATAGTACTTGGATATAACCATTTATATCTAAATACTGCAGGAAAATCTCAACCTCTAAAACATAGTGATCGATGCACCTTTCCCAAAGTCCTGGCAGTGACCTCATTCTCAACTCCACCACACAACTCACAAACACAAAAACAATTGCAACAAATTCACACTGGCACCACATGATAACAACCATCACACCACACCATAATCAAATTTCAGTATACAAAGTCACACTTTCTCTGCTCCCCCCCACATATACAAATACATAATTGCCAAGTCCAAATAAAACACACCTGCACCACAAGGCAATACCCTCTCCCCACACAACACACTACACTACACAACACTTGAACACATGAACCCTAAATATAAGCACACCTGTGCCACAATGCAGTACTATTTCCATACACTTTCTCCTTCCCTTTCCATACAACACACTTCCTCTATTCCACTATACAAAACGTAAACACATCATTTTCACAACTACCAGCATTAACACACCATCACAGGACATCATTGACTTGCACATACATATCTTCCCTTCTCCATTCAAACCCTTCTTATTGGTTTCCAACTCAAGTTCTCTCCCTTTTGCTCACCACTCTCCTGTACCTCCTGATGTCTATTATCTCCTCTTTCCCTAACTCACCATACTGCCTCCCCAGCGACCATCCTCTATCACACCCCTCAACCTTCTCTTTTCCTTCTTCCTGCTGCCTGCTACTACCATCTCCTTCTTCTTTCTCTCTCCCATCCTCTTCCTTGACCAGCATTGTCTTCCATCAATCTCCTCTCTCCCTATACCAAACTCCTCCACACCTCCACCACCACCTTCATCCTACTCTCATTCCTTGTTCCTGACTTCACCCCCGCCAATCCTCTACCCGCCACCCACTGCACTCCACAACACCCTCTGTATACATATCATGTTTCAACTCCTTTTTTCCTGTAGTCTTCCTACATCACCTCCAGCTCCTATGGACTACTCCCAGCTTCCTCTCTTATGGTCTCACCTGTTCTATTGGGATTACCCAACTATCCATCTCTCATCTTGCTCATGGTGGAATATTAGCTGTCCTCATTCACACCTTCCATCACTACCCCTCCTCTCTCTGTATTCTGCCCAGTCTATCTTCCACTTCCTTGTCGATCATGTCCATAACATCCTCATACCTTACCCCATACACTACTTCCCTCTCTTCCTTGCCACCCAGCACCCCATGACTGTTAATCCACTCATGCCCCTTCTCCCATTCCCTACAGTCTGCCCTTCCAACCCCTATATTCCCTACACTCCTCATCTCACCCCCTTACAACTCCTCCACTACTCTACTAACCAGCACCTTCATTACACCATTACTTCTAACATATCAGTTTTACATCTCCTCCACAATAACTACCTTAATTACAGTACAACCAAAACTCACCCACAGATCTCACTCCAATACAATCCCTGCCCCTTACTCACCTTTACTTGCCATCCCACATATTCTCTACCACCTCCTTCTCACCCAATTCTTCCTCAATTTCAACCTCATCCTCACACCAAACAAACCCCAGCACAAGCTCATTCCTCACGACCAAAACACTTCCCCTCTGACCCTACATGCTGCACCCTGCTGCACTTCACAACGTTACAATCCATACACCCACAGTGTTGCATTCAGGTCATATTGGTGGAAATGTGGGGCTGAGCAAAAGAGCCAAGAATAATGGTCACAACTGAACACAACTCCACAATATACCTTATATCTTCCTGGTTTGCAGCCACCATCTCCCCACTTGCCTCTGACCCTCTTCTCTCACACACACAGCAAACCACACTCCTTCACCACTCACCACACTTCATTACACACAGAATTAACCAAAACAACATCTCATTATCCTGACCACACCTGCACTCTCCCACTGCAACTAGGTGGCTCAGCCGCAGAGAAAAAGTAGACAAAGTCCACCCATATCACCCATACACCACTCTACACATCTACCAATAATACAGCAATTCACTGCAAGATGCAATCTGGGCTTTGCCACACAACTATCACCTCGAAACAACATGGACTCACCTTCGATCATAGCACACCTTCACACCTGGTGCATCACCATGTGCCTAATGCAGTTCCACACAACTAACCACACCAACAGAAGTCTATAACTCACATCAGTTTCTGGGTCAAATCCTGACTGCACAATCCCAGCTCTAAAGAGCACTAGCACAACTCAGGCCAATTATGACCATGTCAACACCCGCATACATTTTATTTACATACACTAACATGTGCACCACCCAAACTACACTACTCCCAACACCCTCCTGTGACCTGAATGGCAGTTGAAGGCAGACCTTGTAAAGTAAGATGCACAGCTAAAGCTGACCTTATGAATGAGTGCTCACTGTGGTTAACTGGTGAGTCCACACAGGGTAAGTACAGGAAAATACCAAACAATGTAACACCAATTGTATTCTTCAAAATAGGGACCGTGATCTGAGCCAGGGACATGGTAAGTCAAAAAGGATCACAGGAACATGTGAACTGGGGATATGGGACCATGTTAAACACCCACAGCCTACTCCTTCATATAGTGTAAGAAGAAACTAGGGGGCAGTTTTACTAACTTGTTGTGCTGGGTTTGTGTCACAAAAGTAATACACAAAACAGCACAAAATGTTTGTTTAGTAGTTTAACTCCCAATGCAAAACTTGTTTAGCCCTGGAAAGTATTTGGAAAGTAACACAAACAAGCGCAAAGTGCTACTTTGCATTACTTAGAGTAAAAGGAGGAGAGTTCTATAGGTGGTACATGGGCGTTCCCATGCTTCCACCCATGATTTTTGATACCCTATCTACTAACAATACGCCACTTGAAAGCAGGCGTTAAAAGGACAAATGTTTTAATTTCTCCTTTCTTTTCTGTACTGCATTGTACAGAACACATACAAATTAGGAAAAGCTTTAAAAGTTGCCTAATCATATTATTTTATAGTGAAAGGAACCACTTTTAGTACAAAACCTATGCTAGACTTAAACACACCCTTGCAAAATTCTGCCCCGGCACAAGGGAGAGTGTCATATGTCCATAGATATAGCGCTCTCTCCTTGTCACGCAATGCAGCGCAGCATTAATTGGCTGCTGCACTGCATTGGGCGACACTCTGGTAAATCTGCCCCCCAGAGTTACAACTGAGCTAGACAATGCAATTATACTATAGATTAGAAAATAGAGTAGGTGTTACAAATGATGTTTCTGGTTGGCTAGGGTATGTACCTAAGCCAGGCAGAACACACCCCTCTAGCCAGGGCAAGCAAGTTACACACCAAAGATCACCTGTGCTCACCCCCTGGTAGCTTGGCATAGAGCAGGCAGGCTTATCACCAGAGGCAATGTGTAAAGTGTTTGTGGAACACACTCACACCAGTGACATAAAGAACACACTACTAAAGAGACTCCATACAGGAGTATATAAACATATATAGTATATTGTATATAAGACATAGACCAAACACGGCATGACTCATAATGACCCTGCCAACTAGGTACTTGTCAAACATCACACTTGAGTGTAATAAGAGAAAGACTTACATGTTTCCAACATCATGAAACAACATTACTGTGCATACTGTGCAATCACCTATTATAGTACTCGTTATCCTGACCAGTGCAAGGTGTTCAGCGACATACAATAATCCTTAGGGTATTTAGTACAGCATGTAATGGCTAAGACACATAAATCACCATATGCCACCAGTAGTGCAGACATTATGAAGTACCACCAGAAGCATCCCCAACAATAGGCCCCTGTGGGCACAGGAACTCCTGCGCCTCTATTAGTGGGGTTACTCTATTCTTTGGGCGCCATGGTGCAATGATTTTGGGTGGGTACACAACGTAGGCCGCAGGAGCACCCACACCTACTACGTGGGATATGGTAATGGATTTGAAGAGTGCTGGAGCAAGTACTCCAGATTAGGGTTTTCGTTGAGGTCTTCACCCGACCGGTGTGAAACGGAGCCCAGTAATCAGAAAGCTCCCCATGCTAGGACAATCATGGGTACCCTCTGGACCGGTAAGAAATTAGCCCAGTGCACAGTATTTGGAAGTACACGCACGAGAGAGTGCGCAGTGTCAATTCCTCGAGTTCCAGCCGAAGTCCACACATGCAGCTTGTGTGCGATATGCGTGTTTTACATCTCAGCCAGACTAACAAACACAGCGAGGGGCACGATGCTGCCATTGCACCCGCCTTCATAAAAAACACCTGCATCTGAGCGTACAACCACCAAAGTAAATGTTGATGGCCCCTCAGGACCAGGAAAATTAAGGTGCCACTTGCAGGCATAACAGTACCTGGGTTACGGCCCCTTGGGGATGGGGCTCGCCTCCTATGCTTGCCTGGGGAAGGTGGGGGCTTGCTTCACCCACAGTGGGATGACAGCAGAGTTCCTCCGCTATTACTTTCAGGCAACTCCCTGGCTTGGGGCTACGAAGCCGGACTCCCTTTACTGCCTTGGTATCTGTCTCTCCGGCTGGGGAGGTATCACAGAGGGAGTAAAGAATGCTGGGGAAATCCCTCATAGCTTCTTTTGCTGATTCTTAGTTGCCTTCAGGGCAAAATGTCAGAGCTCACAGCAAGCTTCAGATGAGGGTCCCATGAAGCATTCATCCACGTGCTGGTCTGACAAAGTGCTCAAGACGCACTGTCACCAGGAGTGGAAACCACACGCTGCATTCAGACACAAAACAGCGTTGTCCTGGAATCCTCAGAGGTCCCAACTGAACAGGAAGGGAGCCAGCCCACCCGTCCCTGGAGAGCACTGGGGGCAAGAGAGCAGAAAACAGGCAGTAGGCCATCACATCAGGGTCCTTGTAGCAAGTGAAAGTACTTCTTGCAGCCCAGCAGGGCACAGGTCAGCATAACAAGCAAGCAAGTCCAATGGCAGTTCTTTCTGGCAGCATAGCAATTCCTTCTGGCAATATGCAGTCTGTACAGCCAGCAGCACCTGGTTACAAATCCACAGAGTGTTTGAAATTATGGGGTCAGAGCATCTGTTCTTATATTCAAAATGTCTTCGATCTAGAGTGCAAAGGAACCCTTAGAAGTGCACAATACCCCCTTTCAACTCAGCCCTGGCTCCATCCTTCAGTAGGGGGTAAATCAGCCCTTTGTGTGAGGGCAGGATGCAGCCTATAAAAATATAAGTGTGTCTACCTCCCTCTCTCCCATCCCAGGAAGACTATCCGTATACAGATGCCTCTCATGTCACACCCAGCCCTTCCTGTGTTGTGGCAGTCTGCAAAGTATGCACAAAGTGCAATTTTTAAAATAGTAATGTAAAATCCACCTACACCAGTAAGCAGGATTTCTCACTACTATTCTCAACATACCAAACATGTCAATGCTACTCCTTTCAGATCAGAAATTACCACTTAAACACATATAAGGGAACTCCAAATGCTAGTCTATGAGAGGAGTAGGCCTAACAGTAGTGAGACACAAAATAGGCTTTTTGTCACTACCAGGATATGCCACACAATAAAGACACATGTTTTACCCTTTATTTACACAGCAACCTGCCCGTAGGGCTACATAGGACGTACTGTAGCAGTGACCTATATTTAGTAAATGGGGAGTTTAAGGCTTGGCAAGTAGTTTTAAATGCAGTAAACTGCACATGCAGGCACTGCAGTGGCAGGCCTGAGATAAGTTTAATAGGATACTTCTGTGGTTGGCGCAATAAAAGAACATAACGTGTATTTGTAAAGCACACGTTCACCCGTAGGTCCCTTGGCGCTGAATAACAGATGTTTATTGCAATCAATGCTGCAGGCCCACTAGTAGCATTTAATTTACAGGCCCTGGGTATATAGGATAGGATACTACTGTACAAGGGACTTACAAGTAAATTAAATATGACAAACAGGTGTAAACCAATCATACCATGTTTAAAGGAGAGACCACATGTCTAAAAGTCCTAGAGCCAACAAAAAGAGGGTCAGAAGAATAGGAGGAAGAAGGCAAAACGTTTGGGGATAACCCAGAAAAAAGGGCCAGGTCCAACAGTAGGCCACCTAATTTTCAAGGTAGCTTTGAAGTGCAAGTAAATATTCAAAGATAAGGGCAACCTACTGCACACCCTCCACCTGACAAACCCAAAGCCACATTTGTCAGACCTTCCTTATGCCTACGACAGGTACATAGCCATACCTAACAATACACAAGAAACAAACTGACAATCAGAACATTTTCACACACAGTGCTCTGCACCCCACAGAGATAACCGAAAACTACAGCAGATACAGACTAGTTTGGACAGCAGGTCTCATGATTTTCCTACCTCCATCTAGAACACAACCACTGAAAACATCCTTCCCCAAACACAACACATCACTCAATTGGGCCACCCTCTTCTCTTGCCCTCCCAATACAAAGCCTCATGTGTGACCCTATAAACACAGATGAAGGCTCTCCTCCAAGGGCACTAAGACACCAAGTAACTGGCCACTGTGGCATACACAAAAAAGTTAACATAACATAACTTACAGCATTTCAAAAAACATACTTTACTACCATGGCCAGTTTCAAAGATCACCTCAATCTCAGCTCTATTGCAGAAGCAGAGGGTCATAAGCTTCACCAACAATTTACTAGATTATATAGCTACCACTAATTGTTTCACACAAAATACATACAGGTTCCATCACCTCCCCATCCTTTTCTCAAAGCAAGTACCAAATCATCTGCCTCTTTCTACACAAGGCTCTCTCAATCAGCTCATCAAACAGATCAAAGACATTATCACCAAAACCTTCTTGGAGAGATAATCCAACCATCCTTTTCTTCTGCCTTTCTACTTTGGTAAACATGTTGACGTTTATCATTGCAACCTAAATATGATACTCATTTTTCTATGCCTCAAAAATAACAAACACATTCTCTCAACCTCTCAAAAACAATAGCCCAGTTAAAAATCACACCCAAAGCTATTTTTTACCACAAAAATCAGGACACCGTTAACATCACAGATGACTTCTGTATTATTTCAAACTTATCCCAATGCGAATAGCAAGGATGTGCGACAGTCAGGGTAGATAATGACCACATAACGCCTTTAAAAACAAGCATCACAATACAATCTGCTATCCTCCACAGATAAGGCAATATTAAAAGACTATCCCCTCTCGCTCCTCCTCCCCCTCAGCAAGATAAAACGCCTTTCTTTTCCACCTGCACAGCTGCACCTATGTGCAACACATCTGGCCAAAGCTATACCTCAATTCCTTGCATCACAAATTGGACAACACTTCTGTCCACTCCTGCACTCGCAGATTAGATTAAACTTACATTGATAGGCAAAAGATCATAAAGTTCTACATTATTCCATTCAACATGAATACTTTCAGCTCTACTAGAGTAACCTATCCCATGATCAATGGCTCACAAACCAACTGATGTTAGGATGACAATGTCAACTGCATGATATATAGGCATGTTCCCCTGCCCTCACTGCCAAGCTACATTTATATCTGGTGTCCTGATTTTTATTTTGACTTTGGCATCACACTCATTTAAGGGTGGGCTCAGAGGCCTAAGCATGTGCTTGACTATGTGAGGTCCTGGACATCCTATGACCTGGGCAGGTACACCAATATTGACACATGACTTAATTCCCTGTCCACGGTGTAGTGCATAAAGTGGTGGTTGCAACACACCTTGTTTTAGAAGGATCAATAGTGTGGTCAGACCTTGTTCCACTATTATGTGTATGCTTAGAACCTTGTGCTGGCACCCTGTTTCTATGTCAAGTGCATGCACATGTATAGTTTGTGTGACACATGTGCAGTAACAGATTGTTTCAGTGAGCCTGAATAATAAGACCAGTGGAATCTATTTTTGATGCCTTTGACCTGGGATAGCATAAGATGGAGGGCAGGAACTTTTCTTCCAGACAGTGGAAGTGTATGGCCTGCATTACTGTGGCTGGAGGGAAGACATCCAGACACTAAGTGTGGAGGATGGAGACAGGACTACCTTTAGATATTCCAGTAGACCTTTTGTTAGAAAGGTGCTGGTAAGTAGTCTACCTGAGCACTGACATTTGGTGACTTTGAGGGGTGATGAGTGCGACTGCGGTTTCTTTCGTGTAAGGTGAGAACAATTCTAGGTCAGTCATGCCCTTTTTTCTTTCACTGATTACTCCTTTTGTTGCGCTGTTGATATCCAGGTGCAGAAACCTTATAACTCATTGTTCCTGTGATGTGGATGCTTCAAGTTGGATACAGCCACAGTACTACCTGCTGTGAAAAGCATCACTCTGCACAAAGGCTGTCCTTGGACAGCAGCCTGAGGAGAATACTTGAAAGAAGAACCACCCAAACTGGTTCTGCAGTTTGAGATAGTGGATCCAGGTCCTCTGTCTAGGAGGCATGTATAAAAGAGGAACCAAAACCACCTGCCTTTGTTCCAGTTATAAGATCTTTAAGACATGGGGATGGAATGCTCTGTAGAGTAGTCAAAGGACTGCTGTGCAACCAGGGCTGGTGTCGGCAGGAAAACTAGTCTTCCACTAGGTGAGGGAACATCATCTAAAGTCTGCACTTCGTGCTGGAGGAGCTGTAGATCTGCCTGAAGTACCTAGATGCTTGTCTGCAGAGAGAGGGAGCACGACTGGCAGGCCCTTTAAGTCAAAAGGAAACATACCCAGCGTGTCCCTGGGACTGGAGGGTAGCCAAAGAGAACTGACTACCCGAGAGCATGATGGGAGTAACTTGTGCATCTCACAACCAGCTTCTAATGGGCACTGCTATAAGGTGCTGTTCATTTGGCTTGGGAGTGGGCCTTAATCTTCGTAGACTCAATTGGGCTGCATCTACATTTGGGCCTGGAGCAGCAGCATCATCACAGGACTGAGCTGGGAAGGTACAGGGATTGGCGCAGCCTGTGCTGGGCCTCCTTTGCAGCTTTAAGGAATCCTTGCTTACTACGGCCCCTGTATCAGACATGAGGAGTAGCTGCCTGGACTGCTGGAGAGGAGTGAGGAACAGATAATTACCAACACAATATAACACAAGATCTGACTGTGAGAACTCAAGAAGACACAAACACTTTACCTGCTTTCCAGAAAGGGGCCAAACAGAGAGAGGGGCCACCTGGGAGGGACTAGTAAACAGAAATCAGGGCGGGACCGCCATAAAAGTAAAATGTAAATCCAGTATTTGTAAAGCGCACAGCTACCTGTAGGCATCCCGGCGCTGGGGGCCGTCGGGAAGATTAAGCGAGCTATTGCCCAGAGTCACAGGGTGCTGGGCAGACCTGCCGCCGGTGCCGGAGATCGAACCGTGATCCCAAGCATCCGGCGTCAGTTGCCCTGGCCGCTGCGCTACACCTCTTCCCATAGAGAAGCATCACACCCAGGGATGCTATCTCGTATAACAAATTGGATTGTGTAGCATTAAGTGCTTGGAAGTACCTTTTTAATGGAAAGACAAGCGCTCAGCTGGACACTGAAGTCAATGTGTTAGGTGTTTGGTAGTTGACTGCTGAGTACCCTACACAACCTCCCTACTTGATGGAAACAGACCAAACTGGTTCCTCTCCTATAGAAGGCCTCTGCTGACCCCTAGTATTTTAATACATTACAGACCGATTTCCCTGCTTCAAGCATTTGCAAAAATATTGGAACAATTAGTTAACAAGCAGCGCTTCTGGTCTCAAAAAGGTACACATTACCATGGTACACCTGGCACAGGAGGGAACTACCTTGTGCGTGGATGTTCTTGTGAAAGGGCAATCCACTGTAACTCATAGTAAAGTCAGTCAATGGCCAAAGAGAGATAACATTGCCCCTTGATGCATTCTGAAATGGGGGGAAGAACATGTGAATAACAAAATCATAAACTAATGGATGAAGTCTGCCCGAAAACGCCAATAAGTAATTATGTTATACATACTTTTAATAAAATCAAAAGGTCTTGGCTAACACAGACCTAAAAAAGCCACCTGTATGGCATTGGCAGCTAGCTTTGCCTTTGAGAACGAAGGGAAGAAAGTAAGGAAGGAAAAAAGGAAGAAAGGCAGACAAAAAATTGAAGATAGGCAGACAAAAAAGGAAAGAAGAAGGCTAACACATATTAAGTAAGGAAGGAATTAAAAAAGGAAGAAAGGCAGGAAGAAGGAAGAAGAAAAAAGTGCAAAAGGCATCAAAAAAGGAAAGAAAGAAAGAGATAAAAGGGGAAAAAAAGAAAATGCCAAAAAGAAAGATGGAAAAAAATAGAATGAAGGCAAAAAGGAAAGATGGAAATAAAGCGAGGTGGCAGAAGCGAGAAAAGAAAGAAAAAGGAAAGAAGGCACAAAAGAGAGCAGGAAGGAATAAAAGAAAGAAAGAGAAAATGAAAGAAAGAATGAAGGCAAAATAGAAAGAAGGAAATAAAGAAGTAAAGAAAAGAGGAATAAGGCAAAAAAGAAAGCAAATGTAAAGAAAGAAAATAGAAAGAAGAAAAAAGGCAAGAAAAGAAAGGAAGGAAGGAAAGAAGGAAGGGGAAAGGAAAGCAGGCAAGAAATAAAGATATAAAAGAAACAAACAAAGAAAGAAGGGAAGAAAATGGAAAGAATACAAAACAGAAAGAAGAAAAGAAACAAGGAAAGTAGGCAAAAAATGAAGAAACAATGAAATCAATCAATCAATCAGGGATGTGTAAGCGCACTACTCACCCGCGAGGGTCTCAAGGTGCTGGGGAGGGAAAGAAGGCGAACGAGAGATAAGGAAGGAAAATAAAAGAAAGAAAGAAGAAGGAAAGAAAAAAGAAGGCAGTAAAAAAGTAAGGAGGGAAGAAAGAAGAAAGAGGCAAAAAGAAGGCAAAAAAGGAAAGAAAGAAAGAAGGAAACAGAAAGAATGAAAAAGGAAAGAAAAAGAGAAAAATCTAAAGAAACAAAGAAACAAACAAAGAAATAAAAGGCAAAAAACAAAGATAGAGAAAGATTGAAAGAAGGTGGAAAAAGGAACAAAAGAAAAAAGAAAGAATGAATGAGGGGTCACAGTATAAAATATTGGGTACTAACACCCAAATTGCATTCCACCTATATTTAAACAAAACTGTTACAAGTGTGCTGCAAATTAAACACAATGAAGTTTGGTTTTCTTCCTCGGCAAAGTTTATTAAAGAACCACTGGTGAAACCGAGTCCAGGAACATATAATAGGATATGCTGTGAAATAGCAGCAGTCCACTACAAAAGGAATTTACAACAGCATTGGAAGAAGACAAGAACTGATAAAGCTACCATGTGCCCTATGATAACTACAAGTGCATCCTACTATCACATCTGGCAGCACTGGCGCTAAAAGAATTACCTTCCGTGTGGCTGTCGACCTTGTGAAAGAGGGAAATGCAGTCACTTAAAGTCATGTTAATCAGAGGCCTAAGTGGGCTGATCCATTGCCTCATGCTGTATGCTGTAGCGAGCGGAAGCAAAATCGGAATGACAAAACAACAGATCAATAAGTGGCGAGAGGTGGCTGAAAGGCCCTTTAGGTAAGTATATTATGCATATTAATTTGGTAAAATCAAAATTCTTGACTAATGCCAGACCTTAAAAGACTAAGGAAATGTCAGAATGTAAAGGGAAAGGTCTGCCAAGATCTAATTTACTTTCTACAGGATTCAGCCACTTCGTTCTATACAATAGCATAGGGAGCAGATTTAGGGGCACCAGCGGGTGAAGTGAGGTGAGTGAATGAGTACAGCAGATGACCCTACCCTCAGGACCATAAAAAACTTTGTGTGCCAAAGCTTCTGCTTTCAAGTAATATCAGGCATGCAACAGATAGAACATACACAAACCTTAAACTCTGCTCTTCAGCCATACCCATGAAAAAATACCTTTGTTGCTGTGTTTTTACAGAGAAGCTGGAAAGTGTAGGGAGCAACACAGTTTGTGGATTGGGGCAGTTATTTGAGGGTGGGGTGAGCAACACAAGAGGGAGATGGCTAGACATGCACTTTCACTGAGTGCTGAATGAAAAAGAAAAAAATAGTTCCCTTAATGTGAATAGTGAAAGGATACAAGTAAGCGAATCAACTTGTACTTGTAATGAGTTATTCCTTTCATTTTAAGGATTGTAAAGAGGCTATGCTCCAGGGGATGGACAAACACAGGTAGAAGAAGGCATGTCATTGACAAAGAAGCAAGAAAATGAGAGCCATAATAAAGCCAACCAATGGTAAGTAGTGGACGGGCTGTAGGCCCACTGTAAGCTCACAACAGATCTTTTGCAGCCAGACAGCTTGTGCTGGCCGTTAAGTGAGACTTACCTGGGTCCCAAGGAGGAACAAAGGAACTACCAGCCCATTGCCGCTCTCCAAAGATCTGCCCAGTTTGTGCTCTCCCCATACATCGTTTGCACAGCTCTTACCAGAATCCCCGGTATGCGTACTGCCACTCCCCATTTATTTCAGCAGTGTTGCTGCCCACTTTCTTCTCCTACTCTCCCTGTACTCTATCTTCACTGTGTTCTCGCTCACTACCGTTATTTTTCTGTACACTGCTTCTTCATCGCTCAGTCCAATTAGTGTCTGCACAGTTGTTCTACCTCACTCTTTGCCTTACCAGTGCCTCTCCCCAATCACTGCAGTGTTTCTTATCTGCTAATCACATGCTTCTCTCCCACTCACTCAATGAGAATAATAAGTGACTCCAATTATGATGAATGATGAACTCTACTCAGTTATTCTGAAGCAAGATTGGAGAACCAGATCCAAAATGTATGCTTCTGTATGCTGGGGAACAAGAGGACAAGCATGGGCTTAATCAGCCCATTTTTCCCGTTCTGGCTCTTCACTAAGGGGCAGAAGGGCCTGGGCATCACCCATCAAATGCCCCAATGTTCATGTCACAGGATGCCTCAAAAAGATCAAATCAATGCTTTGCCTTGTAAAGGCTGAGGCAACTGCAGCAAAGGTCAGCCAGGGCGCTCCATCTCTCGAAGGCCGGTAGGTTGCGAGGCGACAGTCACAAGTCAATCATGTGTCTCGAAAAAGGTTAGTGAGGTTGTGGCAGTCTGTCACATGTTAGGTGTGGAGCTCTGCAGAAGACTGTAAGTTCATGATCAAGATACCAAAATCTCTGCGCACAGCGAGTCAACAGTAAAAGACAATTTTGAAGGTAAGACAACAAAAGCATCAGTAACGGAGGCCTCCGGTGGGAGATGATTGGTATCCATCCAACAGGAATGTATTCAGTCATGAGGTAAAATACAGCATTGTGCCAATATAAATTAGTCATTGTAATGCTTCTTTTGGCTTTAACAGCAAGGTCGCCTCCACTCGTTGCCTTCAATAACGTTTATAGGTGTGTAATATGAAGATGTTTAAGACTGGCCCATGGTCATCATTAAGCCATATCTCAAGGTGTATCAGTATACATACATTTTCTTTGGAGATACATTTCCAGTTTATGTTTAGACATAGACTTGGGGGCAGATTTACAAGCCCTGTGCGCCACTTTTGCGCCGCCGTTGCGTCACTTTTGTGACGCAGCGGTGGCGCAAAGCTAGCGCCATGCTGCGACAGATTTACAACGCGACGCATCTAGGGAGATGCGTCACGTTGTAAAGCCCTGTGCCACATTAAACCCGCGTCAGGTTTAATGTATGCAGGGTGGGCGTTACTTCGGAAAAAGCCTCGGAAAAGTGACGCAGTGAAATCTACAAGATTTCACGCAGTCACTTTTCCGACGCTGGTGCGTCAAATCCTTACGCCTGCTTCAAGCAGGCGTAAGGCGTGACGCACCATGTTAGGGATAGGGAAGGTTGGAACAGTGCTGGAGTTGCGTCGTGGTTGCGACACAACTTCAGCACTGCGCCAACCTTACGCCGGCAGATGCGTCACGCATCTGCTTGTCCTTGCGCCACGATGCACTGCATTGTAAATGCGGCCCATCTGCCGTGGCGCAAGGGCAAACTTGCGTGACGCATCTTCACTGGCGCATCCCTGCTGATTTGCAGGGATGCGCCAGGGAACGTAAATCTGCCCCTATGTGTTTAATAGCATGCCGATCAGAGCTTAGATAAGTCTGCAACCTTATTATTAAGAGCAGCGGTCCCTTGACTTGCTTGGCAGGGATATAAAAATGAATATCAGTTCTTCACATATTTAAATCCTTTAGAAATGTGCTTGGTCTGTCTGTCTGGTATACTTAGTGATGTAGATGGCAATGAATGTATGGTTGTATGCTGGCCATTAATGTGAGGTTAAAATGTAAAGTTGTGGTGATATATTACAAAAACATACATCTCAGTATGATGCACACCAATGGACAGAATCAGAATAAATTCCTGCCACATGACAAACCTAGCAATACCAATGAAGTAGTTTATCTACAGCGTCCAAACAAAGATACATTAAAAACACGGAGGACAAACAATATAGTTAGGAGTACGGGAGGATTATTTATGAAGAAGTCAAGTGTAATCCTGAACAAAGATTCCTACTAAAACTCAAAACTAATTAATAGATGAACCAGCTGGTACTAAGATAAAACAAATCTCTGAAGAAAACCAAATCAAAATCAATAACAGAGACTACCACTCCATCTCTTCCCAGTAACGTCATCAGTGAAAGTTAGTTAAATTGCTAGGATAAATATACAAACGAAACCAAACAAACAAAGGTGGCTAGGGGGCCCGTTTGTCGCACAAATCACGTGTTGGTTCGAGTGTTCGATTATACAACAAAATCACAGTTGCCCACCTCAAGAAATGGTTCGCCACCAATTTGAACCACAAACAATTCAACATTAATCACCAAGATCTGAGGGCCAACCAAACTAACATACACTGGATTAGCGGCGAAATTGCCAGGTACAAAAAGATTAATCGAGAGATCTGATATCTTTGATTATTTGATCCTTTATTTCATATTCATGGCAAATAGGGAAACTTGAAAACAGCCAACGCGTTTCACCCATATCTGGGCTTCTTCAGGGAATCCAAGAAGACACGTTGACTAGTTTCTTGGTTAATCCTAGTGCGGTATCTGTTTAGTGAGTCACAAGCTATCCGACTTGTTATCACTCCGCACAACTAATATCTGGATTCGTGGACAACGTATGTCTGGCGCGCAAGGCTGTGTGACCTAGAGTCTCTGCGCAAGTATAGAGTTTCAAAAAAGAGGTGTTATCAGCATCGCCAGTACAAGCCATGTTTGGATCCGACGTGCAGCATAGGAGCAATAAGTTGACTAATTGGGCAGCGTCAAAAATTTACATACATTGTCATACCGGAATCTCCTTGACTCTCAGTGGCACCCTATGTAATCAAATTCACTGCCCCTCACTCCCCTGGGTCTCGCGCCTAGGGGTCTGGGAGCTGTACCGCCTCTATCTGCCATCCTAGCTCTTGATAAAATACAGAAGCCGGCTGCAGTACAGGCCTGGGCTGATAATGTGGGGATGTGACAGGAATACGATACTCACTCCTCGAACACGAAAGCAGCAATATACGAGAGAGCTTGCAAGCTAACTTGGGTGGAGCAGGAGATTAGTCAATGCTCCCCAACCCCTGGGACCTAGCGGTGCAGCCCAGTTTAGTAGAAAGTGTGCCTAGGAACAGCAGACTCACGGATCGGCGTTGCTCAGCAGCAGCCTCAGCCAGTCCCCAAGTCTCGTGAGCAGCGTGCACGTCCTCGTGCTGCCTGCTGCCACACTCGCTTTCACGAATGTTTTTTTAGGTCTCGGCTGCGAAAGGCTGCGCTTGCGCAGTCTCGCTCCGAGATTTAATGAGTTTGAGTGACTTTGAGAAGAGGGGCTTGCACCCGCCCCTCTTCTCTCCTGTTCTCCATTGGCTGGCCTCTTAAATGCTGGCCAGCCACTGGAGAAGAGGTCCAGTCACTCCGTTGAAGCCCCGTCCTTTTCGGATCGGGGGGCGTGTTTTTTGCGAGAAGTCTCAGGGAGGAGACAACAGCAAAACACGCCCCCCAATCCGAAAAGGACACTCCCTTTCTCCGAGGCATTTTCTGCTGTGCCTCGGAGAAAGGCGGTGGTGCCCCGGCGTTGCTCCCGCGCACACACGTATAACGTCGTTTTTCTCAGGTGAATGCCTCGCTATGTATTAACTAAATAACATAGCGGAACACTACCTTATTAGTCATGCCAACGAAGAAGTATCGTATTGTAACGCACATCATGCATGAGAGAACCAGATGTGCGCTAGTGACAGCTGCAGCTAGCTTGCCCTATACAAGGACATAAACTCTCACTAACGAATCATCTAAAAATGTTAATTAACGGCGCTTGGCAGGCCTCCTGGGTGCGCGCGGTCGGGGCCGCCGCGTGGTGGCGCCGGTGTCTGTGGCGCGCATGCGCATCTTCCTGCAGGACAGGGTCGCTGGTGACGGGCGCCTGCCCTACATGTAACCCGGCGGTGCGAGGCTCCGATTGAAGCGGCCGCTACGTCCCAGCCCCGCGCCTCGGTTCCCCGTTCCGGCCTCAACATGAGCGGCACGTCCTATCAGCTCTGTGGGCTCGGGGCCGCCGCGTGGTGGCGCCGGTGTCTGTGGCGCGCATGCGCATCTTCCTGCAGGACAGGGTCGCTGGTGACGGGCGCCTGCCCTACATGTAACCCGGCGGTGCGAGGCTCCGATTGAAGCGGCCGCTACGTCCCAGCCCCCAGGCCCGCGCCTCGGTTCCCCGTTCCGGCCTCAACATGAGCGGCACGTCCTATCAGCTCTGTGGGCTCCTGGAGAAGATGGGCTCCAGCGACAAGGACTTCAGGTACGGGGCAGGGGGCTGGGGGAGGCCGTGCCGCTGAGAGTGAGGGCAGTACCGAGGGTGGGGGCCCCCTGAACGTCACCAGCAGAGCGGCCAAGTCTGCTGTTGGCATGTGTGTGACAGGTCTCAGTGTGCAGTCTGCCTGCATGTGACGCCTGATACTCACGTGTGACTCTTAGTGACAGTTTGTCCAAGCAAAACCGTGGTGCAGAGGCTGAGTCTTGTTTATCATTTAAATTCGGGGACATGTAGGTTTGAATTTAAAATGGAATTATAGGAGCAAGCGCTAAATAAACACAATTTACAACTACAAGCACCAGAATGCTTTCAAACTGATAATATTAAGCTGACAATGGTAACTCCTGCCTCTACCATGTACTGCTGGGATCTCCCATATGTTAGGATTTATGTCATATCAAATAACATAATCGATGACATTTCGAGTAACATTATGACATCACAGATGAGATCAGATACATCGCAGTACCGAAACTTTGAATGCATGGAGGCAGGGTGCCGCGTGGCTAAAGAGCCCTGCCCTCCATACCCATTCACTAACCCTGTCCCTATTCCACACTTTGCATTGATTAGAAACATATGCAGTTGGTTGCGTGGACTCACATTTTAGGATGTTAATGAAAAATAAGCATCATCCATGCTAGTAGGTGTGGCTTTTAAATGAAAGTGCCTCTTTGGTAACTGGTGAGAATAGGCATTCAAAAATCTTAACCCTGGTTAGCAGGGGTAAAGTGCACAGAGTTCTTTGGGCAACATAACATGGTTTCAGTAGCAGAAGGCAACAAGCATTTACAATGCAACGGTCTCGGCATTGTTAAAGTTAGAGCTATTGCCATTTCTCATGACAATGCCGTTTCTCTAAATGTTTTAAAAACAAAAAACATAAACAAAAATAATGTCATGAGCAATGCCAATAGCTCTAACTTTACCAATGCCGAGACCATTGCATTGTAAATGCTTGTTATAATTAAGCAGCCAGCGCTCTCGGGCCGCAGCGCTTGACAGGAGCAGATCAGGAGGCGCTAAGATGTGTGACTTTGCATTGCAATCTGATGAGTGTGCAGCCAAAATCCACAATTTCGTACCTTACTTTGAAAAATTATCTGCCCACTGAGTGTGGTTCGCTACAGTATATATCTGTTAAGATTTCAAAGCAAAGCAGCATTACAATTGGCTGCTGACTTTATTTCATAATACAGTCCAGGGCACCCACATCTGGATGTCTAGGTAAATATACTGTGCATTTTCCCCAGTAAATATTATCAGGTTTGACATGCCGGGGGGATGATGCTGCCATCCATGCACGTCCCTTGACTTACGCTTCTCGTCTTTCCTGCCCTGCCCTCCACGCTTTGCCAGCTACATTGTGGCCTCGCAGCGAAGAAGGAGAGCTGCATATCAGTGCATTTGGGTTGCAGGATGTTCCTGTGTCTTATGCCCCCTAAGCTCCATTTATAACAGCAGCGGCTGGGAGTTTTTACGAGAGTGAGCAGAGTGGAGTCTTGTGAGGATGAGAAGGTTCCTGTTTGTACAGAGTAAGCAGAGCCCCGCCTTGACTTTAAGGCCCTGTCGGGCTTTGCTGATGGATGGGCGGTGAAGTGGAGGTGCTCTTTTAAGTAAGGCCCAGATAGAGATTGTACAAGCAGCTTGTTCACGTGAGAGGAGGTAAGCTGTGGTTATTGATGTATTGATCTTCTGGGTCCAACTGCTATTTTATTTTTGTAGTGGAAAAAAAAAATCACCATGAAGGTAAGTAGCGAGTGCACTCGCTACAAAAAAGAAAACGCTGACCCACAACCCATCAGCATTTGATGAAGGAGGGGGTTGTTTTTTGCCAGATTAACCTTAATTCATTCATTGATCTTTATTCGGATATGCACTATCCATAAAAGTACAAACATTTCTCACATAATTAATCCTAAAAACATTTACATTAATACATCATCTTTAAGTTTTAAGAACAGAGCTCAACTATAAAACAATACAGTGAAACATTGCAGAATTATCACGCATGTTCGATAGCAGCAACATATGCTAAAGTGCCAAAGTGCAAAATGCAAATATTTCAGAAGATAGCAGCAAGGATGGACAAATTATTAAGTCACATTAAAAAGCCCTCAGGTTCTATTAGAAGCAAACCACATAACACAATTTAATAATCATCACAAGATTATTACCAGTATAGCAAATAGCAGCATCGTGTGAGAAAGTGCCAATGTTCAAAGTGCAAAATAGGACTGAGAAAAATAGCAGCAAAAAAGGACAAACTTATTAAATTCCATACATGGTGCTCCATACGTCCAGATATCGCTCATATAGTAGTAGTAGTACTTTATTCAGGAATAAAAAAAAAAATGCTTCTTTTTTTTCCCCTTCCCTTCTAACCTAACAGCATACACCTCCTGTACAACTAAAAACGAGACACCAATCCAGTCGTACGTAAAAGAGTGCATTAAATTAACGAAATTCATTAAAATAAGATATGCATTAAAAACAGGGTGCATAACCTCGTAAAAGCAGCATGTCATAATTCATATAAACATCATTGAGGAGTTTGTTTTATCCTACGCATGCGGGTCTGCCAGGCACTGCCCAAAAATTTTGCTACCCCGCAAACCATGACTAGGGAAGACGTATCAGTAATAAAAGCCCGCAAGGCCATCTTGTGACACCTTAGACCCCACTCCCTACATATTGGTTTAAGCCATAACATTCTTGCACCCCTGTAAGCTGGACAAGCAAAGAGGAAGTGAGCCACAGACTCCTTAGGGGCAACACACCCAGGGCAAGATTTAGCTATAGAGCTTGAATTATTCCACCCAGCAGTAAATTCATTCACCGGGAGGGTCCCGAACCTTAGTTTTAGATAGAGGGATCTATCCAGGGGTTTTTGTATGAAGTCAAGGAAATGGTTCGAGTTTCCTTTCGGGTTTAAACTCTAAGAACCGCTCTGTAAGGGTGCCCCCTATGCCTCTACATATAGCCTCCTCCTGTACCCAGTCCCAATATAGTTTCTTCATGACTTGCTTGGAGGGTGGTGATTGGCTAACCCATATTTCATTCAACCCTAATTTCAAAACCAGCTGTCTAAGTTTACTTAGCCACTTAATCTTGTTGCCCGAGTTGAGTAAAATTACCTTAATTCTATATCGGCAACAACCGCATTAATTCGAGTTGGACAGCAAAGAGTTCCAAAATATCATTAAAAGGGACAGGTATAACTTCAGTCTGTCTTGAGAAGTAATATTTCTGAATTTAGTCACATCAATCCTTATAAATAGGAAGACATCAAGGGAACGAATCACCACAGTACCTCCACACAGCAGTGGGCGAGAACGTCCGCAGAGCTGCCGAAAAAGCACGTGCTTTTTCGGCAGCTCTCTTCCTATTTATACTATTACTTCTGCACATTGTAAATAGAACTGCTTGTGACGCTCATTAAAATTCATAGTCCTGAGGATGACTGTGTAATTTTACAGTGGTCTAAACGCCGTCGACGCTTATGTGGCCAAAAATTGACTAAGGACACATTCATTTTGTATATGTTGTTCCTGTTTTTGTAACGTGTAATTTCTGTTAGCCACTTGTCTGGTTGATGATTTGTATTGTTTGTGTTCCAGCATACTACATTGAGTGCTACTGTTTCTGATGTTTTACAATATGTAATAGATTTGTAATAATTTGGTTGAAACTGCTTTCTACATATGGGCATTTCTCTTTTTTCTTTCTCTTTTTTCTAATTTGGTTTTTATGCAGAATGTTAATTTGTTAGGATTTTTGTAATTTTATTAAAAGTGTTTCTTGAGCCTTTGTTAGGACTACATACTGACAGCCGTGATCTGGCACACATGCGGAGGCTCATGGCGGACGTGGTGCAGATGGAGGCGGGAAGGATGGCAGCCACCGCTGCACATCAGCGAAATGTAGCTGGGATCTACCATGCCCTGAAGATCCTCATCATGGCATTGCTGCCACAAGGCATGGCGTTGATGAATGCTGCTGCCCCCACACCATCCACATCTCTGCCCCCTGGTGTGTCAGTGCCCCACAGTGCGGCCGGCATATCCACGCCAGCACCTGATGTGTCACTGCCACACAGTGCAGCCGACAATTCTCCTCCGGCCCCTGATGTATCAGGGGCACACAGTGCCGCAGTCGGTGCTGCAACACCCACAGATGGTGCAGAGCACACATCTGAGGACGAGGACATGGATGGGATTGACTTCAGAAGGAGGCACTAGCATTCATTTCCACCACCTGGCCTGTTTCTGCTTGGTGCCGCACATGGCCCCTAGACCTTCCACTGACCCCAGATGCACTCCGCTGCACTCACCTTGGACCGCGACATGGACTGCCATTTCCTGTTCAATGACCAGTGACACGGCGACCGGACTGTACCCTTCCTCTTCCACAGTACTTGTCATCCCTGGATGGACTCTGGCTGGCCCTCCATGGGCCCATATTTTGTGGTGTGCTTGGCATGGCCCTGTACCGTTCCAGCTGCAGAACTCCATTGGATGTGCAATAAACCTCCAGTAACGCACTGCTGTGTCATGTATTTCATCATTCATGTATGAATGCGTGGATGGATGTAGGGACAGTGATTGCCCTTACGTCAGTGATGCTCATCTGGTGGGATGCCAGTCACAGTGTGCTACATTGCCTATTGTGTTCCGGGTGCCGTGGACACTTCAACAGGGACACACGCATTAGTCACTTCCTTGTCCGGACATGGACTGAACCACGCCCAGGCCCCAGAGTCATTGTTGCAAGCCCTGCGCAGGTCTGGCGTATGCCAGGCCAGCCCACTCCGCTTACGCTCAGAGGAGGGGCACACATTGCTGACTGTCGCAGGCGTACTCGCTGGTGGTGTGCAGGTCACTGGTCTAGTTGTAAGCATGTCACGGCAACTCTCTGAGGGCAGGTTTGCACACGCACCACACCCATCCCACACAGGCGTCACAGGCCATGTGACTCCGCAAATATAAGGGGCCGGCAACGTCACATTCCCCTCTGCCGGTGGTGACTGGATGACGGAAGCTCCAGGGTTCTCAATCATAATGGGCCCATGAGTTGTTGCGCACAGGGTTAGTGGCTTGATCATTGTCACTGTGACATCTGTGGGTCTTCCGGTGTGGCTCTTGGCTGGGCTCCCTTTTATGCTGTAGGTAGTCGTCCTGCTTAACACCAGCAAGAGGCAGGTGTTAATTCCCTGGTGCTACCACTTATCGCCTGTTTTTGGTTTGCATCGCAGATCTGGCAGTTCGTTGTGAAAGTGGTGTTGTGGTTTTTTCGTGTGTTTTTGCACGGGAACGCCTAGTCTACATCTCATTAGGGTTCGTTGGTGGTGTCCGCCGTGGAGGTAAATTTTGGGGCAGTTATCGCGGGATACTGGCGATGTCTGCAGTTTGCACCGGCTTGTGAATGGGGTGTTAAATCTATCTCCACTTTTGATGCGTTAAGGTGGTGATAAATCGTATATAAGTCCTTGTGAATATCCCCCTTAATTTCCCATAACTCTAAGGGGAAAAGTCACAGTTATAATTATAATTTGTAGATTTATATAGTGATGCTTTACACTTGTGAGGGTATCCAGGCTCTCTCCAGTTCAACAACATAGCAACATCCAATCAGACGAGGCCAGGACCCCTCCATAATCCCACGTTGCTGCCTCCTCTTTCTTTGCTGCATCAGTAGCCGAATTCAGTGCCTCCGGCCACTTTGCTTCCATATTTTTGTCATTTTTTGCATGTTGTGGTGATTTACTAGCTAATTGTGCTTGTATCTGCTTGTCTTCACATTGTGCAGCCGGGGGAATGCTTGTTGCACCTCTGCGGCAGCTATTAGTTAGATTGACATGCTACAGTGCCTGGGGCCATTGAGGTGTTGGCCTCTGGCCACTAGGGGGAGCCGCATATTCACTCGCACTCAGCGCGTCTTGCTACCCCAAGCAGGCATGCACATTCAATTATTTGAAGCGGACAGTGCGGCTGACTGGGTGCTTGCAAACTTAGGGCCCCTCATGCCTGGAGCTTCAATGTCCCCTCCTGAGGTCCTGTAATCTCGCCACCTTGTGCATTCTCAACATTTCGCTTAGAGACACCTGCCCAGGTGAGAAAATTGCCCTAAGTAATTTCAGCGTGCGCTCGGTGTCCTGCCCTCTGGACTGGCATAACACAGTGGGAGAGCCTAACACTATAATCGCTTGGGGAATCCACTGGGAAATCCAGCATAGTTACTCTTGCCACTGATTTGTGTTGATCCTGGGCTCATCCTGGTTGGGAACTGTTGGAACCAGTACTTACTGGTTGGCTGAAGGGATGCCCCCAGCCAGACAGAACCTACTGCTCCCGTCAAAGGCGGGTGATTACACTCGCAGTATAACCTGTGCTCACCCTTGGGTAGCTTGGCACTGAGCAGTCAGGCTTTCCTCAGAGGCAATGTATAAAGCAAAGGCACAGCAGTCACATGCGATAAATACACTGAGTGTCACAAAAGAGACTTCACACAGTATGTATATAAATACCGTTCATATTCAACACACATATTCAATCATTATAACATGACCATCATATACTTTTGGGCATAAAACGCACTTGGAAATATTACTAGCAGTACTAGGCCCACTCGTATCATTATGATATCAATAGTCTGCGCACTGGACAATTCCTTATCTGAACCCCCCCCCACCCACCCACCCAATAGAGAGAGAGCACTCTTATGTGGTGCGACACGCTATCCACCCCAGGCCCACCTGATCATTGTGTAACGCTTGGGGTGCCTCCTCCTATTGAGAGGCTTCCTGTGTTACTCCCCATTCATTGGTTGTTCTCTTTTTGATCCTCATCACAGCGTACCAACTCCACACCTGGCCCCTCTCGAAGAATCTTGGTGCCAGGTAGTAGGGAGAGAGAGAGATTGACTGGGTTGAAGGAACACTTCTGAGACAGTTCGGAGGCGGTTCAAGAGAATGGGAGATTCCATTGTGTTTTGTAACATGTGGGTGTACTTCCTGAGAGGCTACTAACCTTCCCTTGTTTACGTCTACCTCCTAATTAAAACTTGCTACATATCCCCACCTGCTTCCCGAGGACCCAGACTGTGTGACTTCAGACACGTGCGCCTAGTATCTTGAAGGTGGGGCAGGTTATCTTCCATCCGAAGGTAGAGGACAACCAGGGTGTACCAGAGGGTGGATGGAGCCTGGGGCCAAGAAGTCTGCAGGGTGTGATCCATTGACTTGCTGAGTACCACTAGCACCGCATTAGGGTGTTGTGTGCTTACATTTGTAAGAACGTTCCTTCCGGCTGGCCTGGTATCTGTCACAACATGTAGTGGTGTGTGAGTGAGTTGGAGTGACAGCGGATTGCCTGGGATTCACAACACTGGCCTGTGGTGCCTCTTCATATGTTGATTTCATGCCAAAAGCACAACAAATTTGGCATTGGGTTTACCCACGTAGCTCCGACCTGCGGTGCTGCTAATAACTGTTCTCGGTTCATGTATATACATATCTTTAATATTGTTGTGAGCCGGGGAGTCACCTATACCTGCATGGAAATGTATTATTTTATCAGGATTGCTAGGGTGGGGTCATGCCCAGGCAATCCGGGCACAATGTCTAGTACGGGTTGGTATGAGTTGCAACAGACACTTCAGGTATCAAACACGAAGAGTTGCAGATTCCGTACTTCCCTGGAATGAGGCACAATGATCAGTGCACTCTGAGATGGGTTGCCCCAGGCAATGCTGGGCTCACAATGAAGAGTTGCAAATTCCTTACCTCTCTGGAAAGGAGGCACAATGTCCAGTGCACGATGATACAGGTAGCACCAGACAAGTCCAGTCACACACACACAGACACAAATTCAGCAGAGCTACCTGAGGTAGAATGAGGCACTACTATGGGTACACCGTCCCAAAAGAGTGTGGGTTGATTGACAGAAACAGACACTGTCTCACCAGTCTCAGGAGGGTGATGTGGGGTAATTTTGCAAAGCACTGGATGGTGAGGAAAAGGGTAGCGTGGTTCGCACATGTGAGGAGATGTGTGACTCAACTGTTGGAGAGCATATGTTGAGTCCCTGTTCTCCAGAGCAATGCCAACACCTGATGGAGTGTGAGTTCTCTGACCCCAGGGAGTTTGCACTGGAGGCAGACCATTTGGTGGATTCCAGAGGGCCTGAAGACGTTTGTGGGAGTGATCCCGAAGGAGGTAGCTCAGGTTTTTTCCAACCAGGTGAGGTAGGGGAGGTTTGTAGTGGACCAGAAATGTCTCAGTGTAGTGGGATGGGTGAGAGTCCCATGTCCTGTCTCTGAGTAGAGGGAGTGGGGGGTGGGCTGAGTCCCAGGGAGCCTGAAACCCAGTCCCAGAGCCTGGTTGGTTCCATGAGTGAGCACCAGAAGGGGGGGGCTTAGTCTGTATCAGGAGCCCATTCCCTTAGGGGGATCCAATGGTGTCAGGTGAGTTGGGGGGAGGCAGCTGTCACAAGCGTCCCACCAGTTCTGGTGTCTGGCAGCACCACTCCAAGTGTGAGGGTGCATGAGTTCAGAGACAGGGGTGAGGGGGAAATACAGTCCCCAGTGGGAGGACCAGTGGTTCAAGGGTTGCCAGCTCTGAGGTCAAAGCACCCCATGTCTGACCAGGGTAAGGCCACTTATGGCCTGGGAGGTCTTCATGCACTGTCAGGTGGAAAGTAGGCCGGAGACCTGCACCAAGCAGACTCGTGCACAACTCACAAGGAGTGTGTTTTCCCGGGCGGGCGGAGCGGGGTGAGTGTACACCCTAACCCCACCCCCACTCCCCAGGAAGTCGGACCTTGCTAGGCACAAGTCCAGCTAAGGGTATAGACCCTGGGCTGGAGGCCCAGTTTCAGGGTGTCCCACCTGAACTGGAAGAAGGGGCGAACTGGAAGAAGTGCCCCTACCGGTTTGTCTTCTGGGGTACTGCTCTGGGTAGGAGGGTGCAGAGCCCCAGGAGGGGGGGCAGGGAGAGGGAAGTCTCAACCTTTACCCCTGTCCAGCCTAACGGTACAGACCCTAGACTGGTGCACCAGTTGCATGATAGCACCCCTGAACTAATGGGAGAATTGTGCAGGACATCTGCCACCCTTGCCCTGACAATTCTGGGTCTGAAGGTACCGCTTCAGGTGGGAGGGTGCAGAGCGGTGTTGGCCATGTGGGTACTGTCTGCCTGCTGGGGCACTTCTGTGAGCTAAGTAAGTTTAGAAGCTGCACAGATGGCATTCACAGGTGTGGTGAAGTGGTCCCCACGGGTTAGCTCAGTGGGTCCTGAGAGTATGGACAAAGGGATCCAACTGGGTTCAGGAAGGTATGAAACTGGAATGTGCCCCAGCTGTTGTGGACCAGCATCCATGTTCTATCGCCCCAATCAGGGAAGTCCATCAAGGTATTGATTGGTCTCCCCTGGCTTTAGGCTAGTGGGAGGTTGTGTTAGACCTGGTCCTTTTTGCAGGGTTATCACCAAACATTTTGCTCTTTGCCTCTTTATTTTTCTGACTCTGTTTTTGTTGGCTATAGGACTCTGGGCACTTTACCACTGCTGATTAGTGCTAAAGTTCATATGCTCTCTGTGTAAATTGTGATTATGATTGGTTATCCATGACTTGCATATTTGATTTACTGGTAAGTCCCTAGTAAAGCACACTGAGTGGGCCAGTGCCTGTAAATCAGATGCTAATAGTGGGCTTTCAGCACTGGTTGTGCCACCCATATGAGTAGCCCTGTAAAATGTGTCTCAGATCTGCCACAGCAGTGGCTACGCATGCAATTTTTAACTATCATGTAAACCTGGCAAGTCCACCCACTTGCCAGACACTAACCTTCCCTTTTCTTACATGTAAGGCACCCCTCAGGTAGGCCCAAGGTACCCCCATGGGCAGGGTGCAGTGTATGTGAAAGGTAGGATGGGCTGGTGTGTTTTACATGTCCGGATAGTGGAATACTGTGTATTTTGTTTCCACTATTGAAAGATCGTCTGTCTCATAGTTAACATGGGAGCTACCTTGTGCCTCTGCCTGTTTGTGTATTCACTGTCTGGTTTTGAAATGACAGGAACTGGTGATGTGCATTCACTCTAGAGAGTCATAAGGGGGATCAAGGTGTGTCCTGGGTGACTCGTAGCCAGGCCGAATAGACTTATAGGCATTTAAGGTGGTGGGAGGAGTTTTCACTAGCACCCGAATAGGATGTATCTCCTTTGCACAATGCTATCTCCACCCCCTGTGGTGAAGTTTGACCAGGGAGGATAGAACTGGTTTGTACTGAGCTCAGGGACTCTGAAACAAAGAAAACAATGAGAAAATGAGGTATACATATTGGAACTAAAACCACAGAACTTTAGATCACTTCTAGAAACAAACGGACCCTGCAAGAAGAACAGCTGAAGAGCTGTGCGAGGAGTGGGTTGGCCTGCATGTGCTGCTTCTATCTGTGGGCAGAGGAAAAGGACTGATTCTTTTTGCCCTGCTATGGTATCTTGCTTGACAAGATCTCCAAGGGCTTGTGTGTTCTTGCCTCCTGTTAGAAATATCAGGGAAATCAAAGACTTCAAAGGATCCTTGCTGGACCAAAAAGGAACTTTCCCGGAAGGAGAGCTGGGAGAGCTGTGTGAAGAGTGCTGCCCCTGATGTGTGTGGGGTGTGTTGGCCTGCAGTTGCTATTCCTGTCTGGAGCAGGAGTAGGACTGGACAGTTCTTCACCTTTGACCAAGTAAGCACTTGTTGAGCACTTCATTTGTGGCACAAGCATGTGGAAAGTGCTTCCCCTTTCAAGAAGGAAAACTTTAAACTAGTGTGTGGTAAGCGTGTTGTGGTTTACACTCAGTGTGTGTCAAGCACTGCTCTGTCCCTCGTGTTCGGAGCAGTGGGAGGGGAGAGCTTGTTGTTGAAGAAGGACTCTCTCTCTCCCTGGCAGCCGGTGTGTGTGTCCACGCTCCACCGTTTCTGCAGTGCCATGATGAAGGAAACCCAAGCTCGGAGTTCCCACGTTGCCTAGCAACGCCAAGGTCACCAGTGGCCAGGGTACAGCCGCCGGGGAAGGCCGAAGAGAAGAGCGCGGCACCAACAAAGACCTCACTCTGTATAACGCCAGCTGGTGAAGGTTCCCTCTGGTGCCAGTAGGGACTTGTGGTGCTCAGGTCTGTGGTTCGCCCAACACTGAGGCAAGCTTGTCCTCTTGGGCATTTCATACAGTAGTCAGTGCGGCTCCGGACGTGCTGCAACCCCGTCAGTTCTTGTCGGTGAGTGGCAGATTACCTACTACCGCTCTGCATTGGCCTGCTCTGGGTCGGAGCAGATTGTTGTGTGTTTCACATCCTCGCCCCCCTTACTTGGTGTGCTGGGCGCATGGGCCACTTATCCACCATGTTGGGGTAAACCTGCGGAGAAGACCCCGGGAGCGACGCTGAGTGGTGATGATGTTTTCATGACGTTTGCAACCTATAAGTATCTGCTTAATTGCCCCACCTGTGATGTTATGACAATTACATAGTTGGCAAAGTGGTTTATGATTTACGTGATTGTGGTCTATGTGTAATATACAATATATAAGATATTTGTATATAATCTCGTATTATCAGCAAAAGAAGGGTACGAAAGCAAGAGAAATTTGTGGTAAGTATTGGCTCGCAAATACAAGCTATTACATTTGAAGGAGTTTTTCAAGACACCAGACATTATATCATGGTTAAATTAGCCAAAAACGTTTTCCTAGAGTTCCTAAAGCCATAGTCATTAGGGGCCCAGCTCAAAACCTGCTGCAGTGATCTGCTTACACCCCACAAGTGGGCGTATCTAGTCTGTGGAGGATTAGTCAATCTCACTCCTTTAAGCAGCCTACACACTAAAGAGACTTCGCCCTCCTATGCCCCATGCCATGGAGGGTGGCCAACCAAGATGGCAGACCTAAAACAATCATTGGCAAAAGCCAATTGGTCTAGATTTACCTATGCCCTTGGCTCACTGCTTTTGGCTTTGCTAGTGCCGGATTAATTTTAAAGTTGTGCTGGCATTAGAAAATAACATTTTATGTTCTTTCAATCTTGTTTATTCTGCAAGCACGCTGAAGGCCATTTTCTAAGTATAGAAAAAAAACTGTCTATACTTTTGTGTTGGCTGTTGCTTTGCATCTACTCTCAACATGGCAGCCATCTTGAAAGTTTGCAAATATGATACTTTGATGATGACGGTCATGCCGCATGTAGTTTTGACATGGAGGCCAACTTGAAAGTATAGAATTTCTTTTTTAATATATAAATGTTAGAAATTGGGTTTTTGGTTGGCTAAGGTATGCACCTAAGCCAGGCAGAACCAATCACTCTTGCCAGGGTAAGGGAGTTACACACCTAAGATAACCTCTGCTCACCCCCTTGGTAGCTTGGCACGAGCAGTCAGGTTTATCACCAAGGCAATGTGTAAAGCGTTTACACAATACCCACACCAGTGACACAATAAATACACCACAAAAGAGACTTCCCACAGGATTGTGAGTTATAAGTTGTTTAAGACAATAAGGGGATGAACACTGACCTGAGATCATTGAGTACTCGTCAGCTCTTCATAGCGAAAACAAAGCCTATTAATCCAGTTCCAATCACAACTTGGGCAAGGTCGGTCGGTTCAACAAGTGAAGCAAGTGACTGGTAGTGAAATTTCTAGTTTTCATGATATGTCATGGTATCAAAAGCTTTGTGGGAGATAAACGGAAAGCTATTGTGCAGTCAGCTACTGGCTGACAGAGTCTAACTTCAGACAGTTTGATTTTAAGTGACTGATGCATGTGGCCCCTATAATGAATACGCTTTAATGAGTGAAACCCTCACCTGAGAACCTGACAAGAAACTAACCACTTTCTATCTATTGGGAAGGTTTATATTCCATTGAGGACAAGGAGGAATGGAATATCCCTCCCACTAGCAGTTAGAGGTAATTTAGAACTTAAAATTTCCCACCCAAATTTTATGAAAGGATTAACAGTCAGGAACATAGATTGTCTAATGTTAAGAGACTTTATAGCGAGGGTTTTCATAGACCTTGAAGATTGCAAGACGTGCCAGACTTGATTTATTTTTAGGCCTGAGAGCCAAACCAGAAATAAGACCTTCATGTGCAGATTGGACAAGGTTTATGATGCTGTTGGCTTTCAACAAGAAGAAAGAACAGAAGGCAATACATCTAAGATTTAAGGATGTTTGTGCATTGTGATTGGATGACCTGGTCAAGTTTCAGTTTCAATTTTCCACGTGCATGAGAAAAGTATATTGCTAAGTGATTATTTGGTTTGTTTGCTGGAAAACAGAATGAGCATAATCCTCACAGCTGTGTTATCAATCATCCAATTGGTGCGCCTGTGTAAAGGACAGCTGGTTCTTTTCGTTCTCACAGTATCAATTTTGAGCTTCTTCAGTCTCTCAGCATGCGTCAATCAGATCACAGGGGCTGCTGGTCATAAGGGGCAGTGGGTGTTGCCCCCCTAACAATAAACAAAAAAAACATTGAGTTCCTAATAAAAGGCTTCATAGTGCTTTTTTCAGGCAGTAAGGAGCCTGAAATCGTTTTTTTTTTTTTACCAGCTGGATAAGTGAACACAGCTGCGCATGCGCCGGCTGCCAGGCGAGAGACTACTCGCCCTGGAGGCACAAAGCAGTGTTGTGTCGTCAGGGTGGTGGGCGTGGCATTTTTCAATGCCATTGTATTTGCTTGATTCTGGGCGTTAATGCGTGTGACCATGGGGGGTATCCACGTAACGCCAGAGACAAAGGAGGCAGGGCTGATTAGGTGTCAACAAACGTGCAAGCCCCTCTCCAACCCCATCGCTTTTGTTTTAGAGGACGTGCTGATGGAGGAGTAGTGTATTTGGCAGTTGATACACCAAGGGAAGTAGATTAACGGGTGAAGCAAGGTACGGTTTTTGCTCGGTTCTCTATGGCTTTGCAGCTTGGGAACCTTTTCCTGTGTGATTTGAAGTTCCCTTTCAATGCAGAGAAACACCAGGAACGCTGTTTGTGTTACTATGGTGTGCCTGTTAATGGCCCTGTGTTTACCAGCTCTTGTACTCCCAGGAAGTCACATGTGAAAGCAAGAACACTTCGGCGGGCAGCTTTGAAAGTAAAATGCTGCCTTGCATGGTCTGCCTTTCTGTTTCATACTTCTTGCAGACGCTTATGGGTGTTTGAGCACCAAGTCAGCATTTGGAGGGAGTGGCTGTGTACCGATTTATACAGTGCAGGGATTGAAATATTTTGTGCTAGAAAGAAGAGCATTGGATTATGATGATGTTCGGGTCTGATCCATTTTAAGGTGGTTTATCTCAATTTGGGAGTTTCTGGCTGTAAACGGACGATGGGTTTAAGTTTCTTTTAACACGAGGAAGTGATACCTGTCTGAAACTGCGTGTAGCTTTCATGCACTCGAGTTAAATAATAACCAGATTGTACTTAAAACTGCAGCTGCGTCACCACGAAATAGATGCCTCCTCCTTTCCAGCAAAATTCCCTGTCCTGCACCAAGCTCTAATAAACAGGGAGAGCATAGCCAGGCGCTTGGCCGAGCACTGAAAATGTTAACTAAGTCATACCACAAACATCATGTAAAATATGATAAACTCTAGTCAAAATCCCAAAAAGTGGATTTATTTACCATGTGGAAGTTTTGGCATTATTGTGTCACACTACACCACTGCACTGAGAGGTACTTTTTAAATATGAGTTTTTAAACATGGATCAATAGTGAACTAAAATCCAAGACAAGAAACCCTGTACCTGGCACAGATTACTATGTATCTGTGTGCTTGCTTGTTTGTGCGCATGTCTGTTATGAAGTTCTTTGAATATACAGAATCAGCATCTAGCTACATCATTATCATATGAAATCCTTTTTATTGAAGTCATGATAAGCACACTTTTACAATTGCTTTATTAACCTTCAAATATACTTGAAAATGCACCATTTGTCCACTCTTTTTTTTCCAAAATATTCCCTTATGACACTCGGGCTTGCTCACTCACCACTGGGCACTCATAACAAACTTTTAAGCCGCACCACTTTCAAATGTCACCAGCCACCCATCAGATGTTCAAATTCTCTCCCTTCCAAGGTAACCCTCTACTAAACCAAGCTGTAGTTTCTGCCACTCCATCATATCAAGGATAGAGTGAGAGAAACTAAAAGAAAGGAGCTTATTCTTCCAATCAGCACCTTGTTGTAGAAGGGGCATGACAGCATTAAGGTTGTCTGAGGGTTTCATCTTATGCTTTTTCTTAGAAACCCATCTTCAGAACAGTCGATCTGGCTCTTAAGGGCCAGTTCTACCTCTTTCAAGGCTCTACTGCTCATTTCCAGTCTGTTTCTTCGCTTTGGAGCTACAAGGGGAAATACTTTCTATACACACCTCCCTCAATGTTGGAACCTAGCCGTGATATAAAGCATATGTCTTTTCTACTGACCGGTTTGGAAGCTGGTAGGCTCACGCAGGCTTAAATCATAGTGCTAAGCTCCAATTAAGGGACTTTACCTGGGAGGCTCAGGGAGAACAAAGATTGGTCAGAGTCTTGATCTAATTGTTAACTGAACCACACAACCTAAAAAATGGTGGCCTGCAGTGATAGTCTAAACCAATCCTTCAGGGTATTTTTTGTACTACAACAAAGACAAAGCTTTGTAGGGTGGTACAACAAAACTTTGCCCAACAATACAATTTTGACAAGAGGTATGTAACCATGAACCACAAAAACTAGAGCAATGGAAAATTTAGATTAAAGGATAACATGCGAGTGCTTCTCCCATGCAATTTAATGACATTAAAACATTTCAGTAAAAATCAACGTGAAATTTAAAATTCCTTAAAAAAGCGGGCTACTCGGCTCGCCACTGGGCCTGCTGCCCTACACGCACAAAGGCTGTCACGAGGGGGCCTGTGTCCACATCTCCCTGGCCGTAAGAGACTCACCTGATGCAGTATTGGCGAGCTGTGTGTTGTGTGGGTGGGCCCTGGACTGCGGTACTGATGGAGGAGGAAGGGGCCATTGTATTGACCTGCGACTGCGGGCGGGGCGGTGGGGCCTTTTGATATCTCTGCAACGTGGGCTGACGCTGACCTCGGGGGGGACACTGCTTGAATGCATCCACAAGACCCTACCTGCTGATCCACAGCGGCAGAGCTGGGTGCCGCTGCCACATTGAAACAAACGCACTTAGCGGAGGACAGTCCCCGGTGCACGGGGGGTGCAACCTGACGTGTCTGGCCTCCCCCAACCACGGAGGGGTGTTATATGATCTCTTGCCTCACTCTGTAACTTAGGGGCCCGCTCCATACCGCAACCCTCCCCACACCGGAGACAATACCATCCCCCGGAGGTGGTGGAGTGCACAGGGGTCTCCTGTTCGATTATCAGATAAATCACCGCACGTCCCCCCCCACCCCCCTGGTGGACTCACCTGGAACCCCAACAGGCCGACACGGGCTTGATTTTCCCTCCTGCTAGCGGCGGATATTACAGGTGGGTCCAACTAACCTCTGCGAGCAACCTCTGAGTTTTCTGGACTCCCTTGTGTCCTCTCTGTAACCATGGCTACAAATAGGGGGCTCAAATCTCAGACGCAAAAACAGCTTGCCAAGTTTGCCTGGTCTCGACAGGGGGAGGAGACTGAAACTACGCCAGGCGAGGACCCCAAGACCCCGCAGCCCCGTTCCTCATCCAAAACTCTCACTATGGAGGATGTCATGGAGGCCATCGCTGGGGTGCGCACTTCGTTGGAAACTCACATCAACTCGGTGAACGTAGAAGTCACTCTCCTGCGTGCAGACCTGAAGAAAATGGACTCAAGAGTAAAAGATGTAGAAGTCACCACGAAAGCTCTGCTTTCGGACACCTCCACTCTGCAGGGCCAGGTGTCCCAGCTTCAGGACCAACAGAAGAAGATGGAAGAGCTCCTGGATGACTACGAAGGGAGGGCGAGGCGGAACAACATTCGTATCCTGGGGGTCCCGGGAAAATCAGAAGGGCCGGCTGTAGATCTAAATGTGGAGGACTTGGTGCTCAACAAACTCCAACCGAAGCGCCTCTCTAGTTATTTCTCCAACGAGCAAGTCCATAGAGTCCCGGGCGGGCGCCCAAAACCTGGTGCCCCCCCCCCAGACCTATAATCGCGAGGTTCTTTTACTTTCGGTATAGAGACATCATCCTCCAAGCAGCGAGAGCAGGCCCTTCGGTAAAGGTTGACAACGCGACTATCACCTTCTTCCCGGACTTTACAGTTAAGGTTCAAGCCCAGAGACGCAGCTTTATGGCGGTGAAAAAAGCCCTCAGAGACAAAGAGGTTAAGTACTCTATGCTGTTTCCAACCAAACTCAGGGTGGAATCCGAAGGGAAATCATGGTTCTTTTCTCCGGACGAAGCCTGGGAATGGCTTGATGGATGGCGACGAGTGGGGAGATCGCCGGACGGTAACAACAAAAAAGATCCCCGCCATTGTCAACGTGCCCCACCGCTGTCCCAGGAACGAAGCCTGGGGGATGACCCCTTGGGTTGACACTGACCCTTTGCACTGAACTCGTCTTTTCTTCTGCGGACTTGGCTGGGGGCCCTCTTGTACCTTTGGTTTGCATTCTCAGACTTACCTGTGGTCACTACGTAATATTCTACCGTTAATAATGAGGTGATGTAATGGACCCAAATTGCAACCACGACACAGTGGTTGGGTTTGTAACGTGTTTGTAATCTGTCTTCGTTCAAAAGTTTGTTCGGCTAAAGAACGGGTTACTAAGTGAGGCTCTAATACACGCTGAGAAACACATTATATCGAGTAAGGAGAGGGGTGAAGGCGGCTGGCGAGACACCCTCTCAAGGATGGGGCGGGCGACAGGCACTCTGCCTTGTTGGGGTGTGGAAAGTTGTAATTCCACGGGCAGGGGGGGTCAAGGGAGGAGGAGGAGGGATAGTTGGGTTGTTCGTTGTTATGGTTATTTTACAACAGAGTACTCAGAGTTACAAGTGTCTGAAGGTGCCAGATTCAGTTATATACACACAGCCTAGATACACAATAGCTAGGGACGGGAACAAAGATGTCTGCCAACACAGGCCGCGCTACCCCTCTCGGTTCAAGGTGACATATATGGTGCTATTACAAGCCTCATTTATCCCCCCAGTTTTCCTCTACCACCCACCATGATAGACACCACATCTTCAAAGTTATCCATTATGACATGGAATGTTAATGGGTTGGGCAGCAAGATTAAAAGGGGGATAGTATTGCAATATCTTAAGCGGCAACTTCCAGATCTTATCTTACTTCAGGAAACACCCCTAGTTGGAAATAACTGCAAGGCCCTCAATAGATGGGGATACACGCTTCTAGTCCACGCAGGTTTCACATCAGGATCTAGAGGAATGGGTATACTTATACGTAAAAACCTCGCCCTGACACCTACTAAGACGTGGAGTGACCCGTTGGGTAGATTTGCGGTGCTCGAAGGGGTGTGGGGGGGGCAGGCCGCTCAATGTAGTTTCAGTCTACCTCCTGCCCGCATTGGGGAAGGCTGCACTACAGGACCTTGGTAACATTTTGGTAGATCTCCCTCAGGGTACTCTTGTGATGGGCGGTGACTTCAATATGGTGATGGATGAGGTGCTGGACAGATGCTCCCAAAGACAGCCCCCCAGACAAACCACATATATGGCCGAGTTCGCCCAAGCACTGGGTCTCACCGACATTTGGCGTACGCTGCACCCTAGTGCAAGTTATTTTACACACTACTCGAATGCGCATAAAAGTATGTCTCGCATTGACTATCTCTTTACCTCAGCTGCGGACATCGACCTGTTTCAAAACCCCCGCGGCCCCCGAGAGGCATATCAGACCACTTACCCCTAGTAACTGACTTTACCTATTACCGCCATAGAGAACGTGGTCCCATAATTATAAATCCGTGGTTCCTTACGATACCAGATATTAAGGACGACCTCATCGAACATACAGAACATTATTTCAACGAGAATGTTGGCTCTGTCGGCTCAGCCAATACCATCTGGGAAGCCTATAAGACAGTGATCAAAGGGCGTGCACTGACACAAAAAGTTGGATACATTAGAAACCAGAACATACAATTGACTCATTTAGAAGGTGAACTACTACAGCTGGAAACTACACACACTTCCTCCCCCTCTGAACACAGGAACCTTGCTCTCCGCAATAAGCAGCTTGAATACAGAACTCTTGCCCAGGAAAAAGCCAATCTAGAATCCTCTATACATGCCATAGGGTATATGAGTTAGGCGAGCGAGCCGGTAAGATGCTGGCATGGCTCGAGCGTCGGGATCAAGCGGCCAGGTGGGTCCCGGAGTTCCTGCTTGACGATGGGAGGCTAGTTACAGATCCACAGGAGGTGGCAGAGTCATTTGCCGACCACCTTGAGCTAATATATTCTTCAAAAACGGTTGCCTCCGCCGGTGACTCCCGTCAGTTACTTGAAGAAATGATCCTCCCCATAATCTCAGACAGCGACAGAGAGGCCTTAGATGCTGACATAACCTCAGAAAAAATCAGTAAGGCGATATTTGCAATTAAATCCGGGAAAGCTATGGGGCCCAACGGAATCCCAATTGAATTCGTCAAGGGCATGGCCCCCAAAATAGCTCCACATCTAAAAAACATGTACGATGAAAGCTTAGAGCGGGGTGCTCTCCCCTTGGATCAAAGACTGGCGTCGATTGTCGTTATTCACAAACCCGGTAAGCCAGCGACAACTTGTAGCTCATACAGGCCCATCTCTTTAATCAGTTCGGAGGCCAAGGTCCTGGCTAAACTCCTCGCTTCACGCTTGCTGGCGGTTCTCCCCTCCTTGGTCCATGAGGACCAGTCCGGCTTTATACCAAGCCGCAACACGGCCCTCAATATTCGCAGAGTCCATAATGTCCTGGGCAGGCAATCATACTTGCAAGAAGATGCGGTAATACTATCATTGGATGCCGCAATGGCATTTGACTCGATTGAGTGGCCCTACCTATTCGAGGTCCTGACCAGGTTCGGATTTGGTGCTCGATTCCGACAATGTATACCGCTCTATTGGCTCAAGTCCGAGTCAACAACTGCACTTCGTGGGTGTTTGCACTGCAGAGGGAGACAAGACAGGGATGCCCCTTGTCCCCCCTCTTGTTCGCATTGACTCTGGAGCCGCTTGCGCTCTGGATTCATAAAGATGCTTCCATACGTGGCCTGCGATGGAGGGAGGATGTAGAGGATAAACTATCACTGTACGCGGATGATAACTTAATTTATATGGCATCTCCACGGGCATCACTTAATAGCCTATTTCATGTCATCACTAACTTTGATAAATATGCAGGATATACTATCAACTGGTCAAAGTCAGTACAATATGTTCTTCATGGCCCCCCACCTCGGCTGCCACGCATCTACGACGTCGCCGTGGTCACTGACGGTTTTAAATATTTAGGGATTTATATTACCAATGACCCCAAAACATTCTATGATCGTAATCTTCTTGGCCCCCTTCGAAAGTTGCAGGATGATGTTCAGCATTGGAGGTCACTGCCCCTATCCCTCCTGGGAAGAGCAGCCTTATTTAAATTGCTTGCATTACCTAGACTTTTGTATGCCCTCCAGAACTGCCCTTTCCCCATAGCGGACTCATATTTTGCTGCCATGAGGAAGAGATCAGAACTCTATTGTGGGACAGCAGGGCACCTCGAATTGCCCTCCGCAAGCTGATGGAGGGGTGGTATGATGAGAGAATCGCTCTCCCTGACCTTTGCCTATACTATTGGGCCTCACAAATGGTGGTCACAAACCACTGGATACACGGCTCCCCATCAAACCCAGCCTTTCATCTGGAGAGGTATCAGATGGGGAGGGAAGGCTATCTAGGCGCCCTATATAGTAAGGCTCAGAGGGGCCGATAATTTAGACCCATGTCATTGACGGTGGCTGTCTGGCATCCAGCCACCAAACGTCTAGGCTGGGCGGACAAGCTCACGAAATCTACACTGCTCTGGTCCACGCAGAAACTGGGGCTACTCAGCCACCATACGGGCTTTGATAAATGGGACATGATCGGTATCACAAATATTGGCGATTTGATATATAGAGGTAAACTCCTCACATTTAAAGAATTGCAAACGAAACACGATCTTGCTCCAAGCGAGGTTTTTCGATATCTGCAAATTCAACATGTTCTTCAGTCTTCTATCCCGCACTTGTCCTCTATACCAGATTCCTCTCCTCTGGAGGACTGCCTCCTCTCCGAACCACTTTTTAAAAAGGCGGTATCTAGCACATATCGCAAGCTCTGTAACAATTTACCCGACCCCTTCCAGTCTCTCCGGGACCAATGGCAGGCAGACATAGGGCCTATATCTGAAGAAGAATGGCAGGCGGCGTAAATGTCCGCCAGGGAAACGGCGATAAATCACCGCTTCCGTCTCATTCAATTGAAAATCCTACACCGCTCTTACCTTTCAGGTACACTCCTTGCTAAACTGGCCCATAGGACAAACACACTATGCCTTGGAGGCTGTGGTCAGGCTGGTACTTTTTACCATGTTCTCTGGACATGCCCCATGATACGCCCCCTTTGGGACAAGGCAACCCATAAAATGAAAGACACGCTAGGAAAACAGATTGACCTGACACCAAGGTTGGGGATGCTCAACATTTGGGAGGCCACAGATTTGACTGAAATAGAACAACAATGGGTGGTACTGGGGTACATATTAGTGAAGAGAGCTATTGCAATGTCCTGGGGCGGAATTAGATCTCTGCATGATAGCAGAAAAGGAAGTTTATAAAATGCGAGGCTGCCCTAAGAAATGGGATCGAAAATGGAAACACTGGAATTCCTATAGGGGCGAGATTTGCACATCACCCACGGAAGATATGGCAATGCACCGAAGAGTTGAATTATGACGCCCTTACTGAATGTGTTAAGTGATACTTAACTGTTACAGCACTGTGTTTTCGAACTGATATGTCTTTGATCTGCACTGATGACTCTGATTTGATTTACTAAAAAGTTTATATATAAAAAAAAAGAATTCCTTAAAAAAGGAACGACTGTGGACTAAGGGCTCAGAAGCCAACTAAGGAGTGCACACACTGAAATAAAGATGTCACTGCTGTATCCCATTGCCTACATTGTATTTTTCATTTTATGCTATTGTGTAAGGAATGTTTTCCATCAAATGTACCTTGTGCGCTCTTGCCTCCTGGCCTGTACCTGGGTTCTGGTTCTAGATCTCAGGCTGAGAGATCTGTTGAAGACTTGGACCCTAGATGGCAGATGCAGCTGGATAGGCTCTGTTCACTTCACCGGACAAAGTGCTATAAATCCAATGCTACTTGACTCCCTGCGGTGTCCAGTGGCTGTGATCCAAGATTTCCTCTGGTCCTACTCACTGTATCAGCACAAAGGTCAGGCATTGCGTGTGTGATGCTGAAACATTTTCCAACGTATGTGCGTGCGTCAACACTATATTGGACCCAAGGTCAGACGTGATTATGGTGATGCTTACGCTTAGCTGCAATCCCCCTTACAGCCATATTTCTTTTCCTAAGATCCTGTGTGTGAAGTTCCTAACAGTCACACCAAAGTACTTAAAATAGGTGAGGTGCATATAGCCGAATTTATTTAATTTCATTTGGTGTATTTTGTACGCTGTTGCAGAGCACTCAAATATATGAATTATTTTACTTTGCAGTCAAACTTTGCATAACAGTTATTTTAGAATACTTACATTTTAAGGACACTGGACATTTCTCAGTACTCATCATTGAATTTGGCAACATTCGTGGGGTAAAAAATGTTGGTACTGTGCAACAGCAATTTTTCACATGTATACTGTGGAGCAAGATTACTCTTCTTCACTCACTAGTAACATTGCTAGTAGTGCTCATATCTAACAACCAATGTGTTTTTTTTAACATAATAAGGATAAGCCGCTGTAGCAGTGGAAGCATTGTTTCTGAATTTTTCAGAATTATTTAGTAGCCATCGATACAGTCAACTATTCCCCACCTGGGAAACTTGCATTATTATTCAACTGGTGGGCAGACTTTTTTTTACCATTTCCCTGAGTTGCGACCAACTGTTGATAAAGAACCAAGGGCCAGATGTACGACCATTCCGTTTCGCGAGCCGCAAATTGCGTCAAATTGTGACTCGTAATTTGCGATTCACAAAGCTGAATGTACAATAGTGTCTCAGATTGTCTCACAATGAGGTAAAAAACTGCATGCCTCATTAATATTCATGAGGCAAGCACAATTTGCGAACCCATTGGGAATGGCTAGCACTCCCAGGGATGGTGGCCTGCTGGGGTCAGCAGACCACCATGTCTGGAACTGCTTTTTATATAAAGCAGTTTTTTTAGGTCTCGCTGAGTCAGCACGCATGCGCTGCTCGGAGAGACTTTAGTAGGTGAGTTTTCAAAGTGTTGCTGGCTGGCGACAAGCTTGCGTTCACGCGAGCGTGCATGCGCGATCCGCCAGCCTTCAGCAGCACTTTGAAAACTCACCTACTAAAGTCTCTCCGAGCAGCGCATGCGTGCTGACTCAGCGAGACCTAAAAATGGCATGTCTTTAATATTCTCTATACACATATTGTGTTTTTCCTTAATATATCTTCTCTTTTAGCCCCTTTACGCAATCTTATATTATTTGTGTATTTATATGAAGCCACTTCAAAATGGCGCCATTTCTGTTAGGTTCACCTATACCTTTTTGGTTACTCTTTAGTCCATTGTCTATTTCCACACCCTTAGTGACAATATTAAAGCCCGTTACAATATGGCGCGCGGGTTGCACGCCGAGGTTCGAGCGAGAGATCCAGACTGCGGATTTCAGCAAGTCAATACAAGGTAAATGCTGCTGTTCTCTGAGTAGGTTATCTAGTCTAGCAAGAGGGCATTTGTCCCGTTAGACGAACGTATATTAGCCATTATTTTCGATATTTCGGCTCTTTAACTCATCGTGTTTTACTTTACTCTTAGTAATGGACTTCATGCTAGTAGACCCTAGACCGTTGATATTACCTTAAGCTAGATAAGTGCATTAATAGCTTATGTGTACATTGAGTTGTGATATTCCTCGTTGACGAATGTCGTTATAATTAATGCAGTTTACACAATGATGTATATTTTTATTTCGTTTACCCCGCTATTAGGTTCTGTAATATCTTAGACAGTACGTTACGATGCAACAGTGTAACATTTATGCACACAACCAGGTGCAGTACTAACGGCTTTTTGAGACTATTTTCTTTTTTATTATATTCATTAGGATATTTGGCGACGATATTGCCCTAATATTAGAAGTTTCTAACTTTGGAATCTGATGACAACTTTTCGTAGCAACCTATCTACTTTACTCTTAAGGTACACGCGTTTTTTCCAGATTATAGATTGGAATTTATTAATTAATTTTTTAGATTAGCTCGTGTAATTAGTGTTAGTACTATGCTAATTTAAACTTAATAAGCATTGTCTTATTAACTACATTGCTATTAGGTTACACGTTTTTATTAAGTACTGTCTCTAGTTAGGATATGCTCACATGATTCTCTACGTCCTCTGACCTTACAGGAATAGAAGACTGTTTTTTCACTTTACTCTTCGATATTTGTCTGTTCAAGTGGGTAAGTGTTGTACTCAAGTACACATCACGTTTCTCTGCACTGATGCATGGTTACTGATCTAGAGTATTGCCGGTTAACTTTATCCTGCAATCCGTTTGATGTTCTCCTTTGAAGTTTTTACTACCAGGGACTAGAATGTTACTTTTCATGAGTATTTTCGTTACTCATGTTCATCTATATATATATACACATCTTTTTCGTTATATATATTTTTTTCGAAATAATTTTTATCGTTACTTTTTTTCGTCTGTTTACTCACTCACACTGAATTACGGGTGTATGGTGATATGTCTCTTTGTTATACAGAATAACTTCTCTAATGACTATATTCACTGTTGCTTTTTTCTGCTATATGGGGTGCATGATGCACATGTCTGGTTATCTCCCATCTTTGTTCCCTTCTGCCTTTTCAGTTGAAGTTTAATCATGAGGACGTTTTTCACTCTTAATATCTCTATTGCAATAGGTTGCTTTTTTGTATATAACAATGTACAAATTTGGCTTTTTTCTAATTGTGCAATTAATCAGTAAGAATGTTCACATGTGGTGAGGGAATAAGTCATGCTCTCAGTAATAACCACATGTGTATAATTTTGAATCGTGTAATACAATGTAGCCTATCCTTTGTTTCTAGCCCTGATGAAGTCCTGGGCTGACAGCCATAAGGACGAAACACGTGTTGGCGTTGTTCGAAGGCTTTGTTTGAAGGCACAAGCTTGAACTATATGTATAAGGATAAGAAATACACGAAACACGATTGAATTAAAAGAAGAAGAAACGATTACATTACGGACATTTGTTTTTTACGTTATTCTCGATATATGAGCTGCTTTGCTCAGTTTGCCTCATTCTAATGGACTTTTAAGTGGGCTTGCCCATAATTTTACGACGAGGGGTGGTCACCGTAAGGTTGACCTGGAAGCAGCAGCTCAATTAAGATATTCATTCTCTCAACATTATCACTTCTCTGCGCAAAGTTTTCCCAACCACCTCTTCCTGTTTACATGTCTTGTATCGTGTTTTCTTTTCTTTTGGTATAATCGCGGCACCCGCGCTTTACTTTTAATGTTCTAAGTAAAGCGCGGGTGCCGTGATTATACCAAAAGTAAAGAAATAGAAAAAAACATCTATTTCTTTACTTTTGATATAATCGCGGCACCTGCGCTTTACTTTTAACATTAAAAGTAAAGCGTTGGTGCCGCGATGCTGGTTTCACCAATGCTTCCTGTGCAGTTCCTTCCCGGGGTTCCTTGTACTGTGGGGTCCGTCATCACCAGAGGCGTCAGTCCTATAACAAGTTTGACCCTCAAGCCCCAGCCGTGAGCAGCTTTCATCCCTCCACGCCCGCCCGTCCGTCTGCACCAGCTCCCTCCCTGCCCCCGGGCTTCCTCCTACACGAATGCTCTAATCCATTGGTGCTCGTAATGAGACCTCAGTCTTCACCCCGACCTCGCACCTTATGCATTAAACACGATGCCTCCAGCTGCAGCAGCTAAACAAGCCTGTGCCCTACTCAGAGCCCGCGAGCGGAGCGCGCGCCATTTCCATTGCAAATCGAGTCTTCTTCATCTATAAATGCTTCTGTCAGAGAGGAGTCCTTCACCTGTGCTCCCTGGCAAATTGCAAATCTTTCCTCTAATACCAATGCGAGAAGGGCCTCCCATCACACACTGACAAGGTATTACTGAATGTGACCACCTACCTGTGTGTTACTTGCACAGTGTGTTCATACACCATGGGCACTAATAGTACAAGGGCGCATGGCTTGAGTTTGCGTTAGTGCGCTGGAAGTGACCACCTACCTGTGTGTTACTTGCACAATGCCATTCGTACACCAGGGGCAGTATTAGTACAAGGGACCACCGCTTGAGTTTGCGTCAGTGTGCTGCATGTCACCACCTACCTGTGCGTTACTTGCATAGTCCCGTTCATATACCAAGTGTAGTATTGGCCTAATGGAGCACGGCTCGGGTTTGCGTAAATGAGCTGGATATGACCACCTACCTGTGTGTTACTTGCTCTGTCCCGTTCGTACACCAGGGGCAGTATTAGTACAAGGGAGCACGGCTTGAGTTTGCGTCAGTGCGCTGGATATGACCACCTAGCTGTGTCTTACTTGCACAGTCCTGTTTATATACAAAACGTAGTATTAAAACAAAGGAGCATGGTTCGGGTTTGCGTCAGTGCGCTGGATGTGACCATCTGTGTGTTACTTGCTCTGCCCCGTTCGCACACCAAGTACAGTATTATCACATGTGAGCACAGATTGAGGTTGCTTCAATGAGCTGGATGTGACCACCTACCTGTGTGTTACCTGCACAGTCCTATTCATATACTAAGGGTAGTATTAGCACAAAGGAGCATGGCTTGGGTTTGCATCAGTGCGCTGGATGTGCCCACCTACCTGTGTGTTACTTGCACAGTCCTGTTCATATACCAAAGGTAGTATTGGCACAATGGAGGACAGCCTGCGGGGGTCGCTTAGATACATGGGGAGGGACAGGTACTCCCCACTGTTGTTGCAGGCGGCCAGGGCGGAACTAAAATGGGAGCTTGGGGGGCAGCCGAGCACAGCGAGGTCTGCCCCCCGGGCAGATTGGGAGGGGGGAGGGGGGTGTGGCCGTAGTGGCCATTTTGAAGGATTTGCGCTACATTTGGGGATAGCCCAAATGTAGCCCAATTTGGTAAAAGATAGCCCAAAGGCTATATATCGTAATTTCGCGCCTACCCAGCCACCATTTTAGGTTTGGTGACCTGGTGGCTGGGAGCGCAATTGTAGGGCAAGTTTTTTGGCAGGCAGTGGAGTTTTTGGTATATAGGTAGGCGTGTGCTGGGAATATTTACTAGGGCAGGCGAGGATTATCGAGTGCGTGAAGCACTGCGGCTGTTCAGCGAGGCGGGGCGCTCAGATATGGTGATCCCTGAGGCGGCGAGGGCCCCGCGTCCGGTGAGGCGGGCGTCAGCTGGGGTGGCGGCCGCCGTTGCGGCTTGCTCGCCCCCCCGGAAAGCCGGGATGTAATAGGTGAGTGCTGGGGGCCGCGCGTCTGCCAGTAGCGCGGCCCCTGGTAGTAGCGGGGGGGCGGGCGTGGGTCGTGGGAGCGCGGGATAGCGGTGAGCATCATGGTAAGTCTGGTGTTTCCCCGCGTAGCGGGCGATTCGTTGGGGGCCGCTCGGAGGCTCCGGGAGCGGCTTCGGCCTCGGTGGTGAGGGAATTGTTATCCGGAGGGGGCCTTGGGGAGGACTGTGGAGCGGGTCCTCTACTTCGGGGGCAGGCGGGCAGAGCGGTAGTGCGGTGCGGCGGAGCGCGGCTTCAGGTGCCGCGGGGAGGAGGCGGAAAGTATATGGAGGCGAAGACGGCGGTGGGACGGAGGGCCCGGAGGGGGAGCGCGGCGCGTGGCTCCCCCCCCGAGGTCTCAGGCAGAGAGGGGTCGCTCATATACGAGAAGAGCGGCCCCCAGGGGAGGGCAGGAAGCGTCTGGGCGGCAGGGGGGGCAGGTGGAGTTGGAAGTGGAGGGGGTAGTGGGGGGGGATGATGCCTGAGGCCTGTATGGACAGGGCACAACAGTTTGGGGAGAATGGGGGGTAAAGGCAGGCAGAGAGGAGGAAAGGGACAGGATAGGCCGGGGAGATAGGGGGTTTGCGGCAGGGGGGGTGGGGGGGATGTCGCCTCTATTGCTTGAGTCAGAAGGGAGCAAGCGGGATTGGTCCGGCCTGGTCATCGGTGAGTCCTGGTCAGAGGGGGTGTCGGGGGTGCCTGGGATGGGGGTAGAGCGGGAGGGGGCAGGGGGATACGGTTTGGCGGGGGGACAAGGGGTGGGTTCGCGGGGGGCTCCGGGACAGTGGCGTCGAGCTTTCGGGAGGGGGCTGGGGAAAGAGGGTTGGTGTGGAGGGAGGGGGAGAACGAAGGGGAGAGGGGGTGGTGGATCGGGGTAGTGGGGCGGGCGTGGGTAGCAAGTACGCTAGGGGAGGGTAAGCGGGGATGGGATGGTAGTCGGAAGAGGGGTGGGCCCAGCACACCAGACCATTCCTTTTTGTTGCAGGCAGGGGACCGACAACCAGACCGTCGCAGGGTGCCAGACTTGGTAGGGCTGGGAGCGGCTCAACGGCACCAAGGAGAAGGGAGGGTGGAGCCTCGGGCGGCGTGCCCAGTCCCGGCGAGGGATGCCGGCGCGGCTGGCACAAGTAGGCCCGGTACAGGCTCGCTGGCCCCAACACCCACGGGGTCGCAGCGCCCCGGGGGACACCGACGGCGGAACTATGTGGCGGAGGATTTTTGTTTATTGCTCAGGTTTCAGTCGGCACCACCAGCGGGGAGCGCTGGGGGTGTGAGGCAGGAGGAGCTGGATTAGGATGAGGAGAGTATGGAGGAAGGAGAGTTGCGTGATGTGGAGTAAGACAGGGAGGGGGGGCCAAGTAATGTTGTGGCTAGTGTTTTGCAGGTGTCACGACGCCAGGCGAAGCCCACGGGTCGGACATCGAGGTGGGAGACCAGCTCGGCCCCGCGGACAGGACACAGTGAGGAACGTCGGACGGAGGCATTGGCGCCAGGTAATAGGCATTTGCTCGGGCGCCCAGTGTTGGTATCCATGGGGGTGGGGGGGTCCGAGGGAGACGGGGGGCTGAGGGGAGTTTATGCAAGGGGGGCGTAGGTTGTGGATGTGGCAGTGGGCACAGAAGGGTTCGGGTCCCGCAAACGCTGTCAAAGTGTCATAAGGTGGAAAAAATTTCAAACTCATCTTTAAAAAAAAAAAAAAAAAGGACATAGATAAGGGGGTAAAGGCAAGGACGGGGAGATTTTGACGGACACGAAGGGGACAGTTGATGCAAAGGCAGGGGACGGGGAGACAAAATTGGACAGCAAGGAGCCCAGGATAAAACGTTTACCGTATATGGGGGTAACAAAATCCTTGGGAGCGCATTTGAGGCTGGCAACTAAAGAGCGGCTATGGAAAGGGGAATATGTAGAGATGCTTAAACTGCTGCACAGGGAAGTGCGGGCGAAGGAGGGCTATCGGGAGGAGGAATTTGAACTGGCAAAGCGGCCTAAGTTGCCGTTGCCGATAGAAAACTGGACGGCGGCTTTCCTCATTTACGCAAGTGTGTATTGTGAGAAATTCCCAGAGAGGCCAGTGGCCATGTATAAATACATGGATGTCATACGGAAAGCGCAATGTACCGGGGGGGGGGGGGGGGGGATATGCCTGGGCTCAGTATGAAGAGGAGTTCCGGGCGCGCATGGCATGGGACACCGAGGCGAAGTGGGGTGAGCTGGATACAGATTTGTGGCAGCATACGATGGGTCTAGCGGGGTCTGGGAAGACCATCTTCACGGCCAGCGGGCTACCGCTCTTGTATCGGCCTTTTCGAGGGGGCCCCACCCGAGGAGGGGTGGGGGGTGCAGGCAGGGGGCAGGCTGGTGAGAAGGGAACCTGCTGGGACTACAATAAGGGGATGTGCACACTGGAGTATTGCCGTTTCCGGCATGAATGCTCCGGATGCGGAAAGAGACATGCACTGGTCAAATGTTGGGGGGCACAGGGTCAATCGCAGGGAGGTCAGCAGTGGCAGTCGGGAGCTTTTACAGCAGGGGGCCAGCAGCAGCAACAGCAGTCGGGAGAGGGGCGAAGGGGCCTGGGCCAAAAGGGCACATACTCCGGTTAACATGGAGAATTGATTGGGGGGCCTTGCAGGGGCATCCGGAGAGGGCGGCGGCAGAGCGATTACAGTGGGGGTTGCTGGGGGGTTTTCGACGGGGGTACGAGGGCCCACGGGTGCGGCGATGGGAGGACAATTTGAGATCTGCGCAGGGGCACTCGCAGGTAGTGCAAGCAAACTGGGCAAGGAGGTACAGGAGGGCCGCATGGTGGGTCCCTTTCAGGATTGGCCGTGGCCTAATTTGATTGTGTCACCCATTGGAGTGGTGCCCAAAAAGGAGCAGGGACAGTTTAGCCTCATACAGCATTTGTCATGGCCGGAAGGAGGGTCGGTCAATGACTTTATTGAGGAAAGTGCGGCCACTGTATCTTACTCCTCTGTTGACGTGGCTATGTCACTGGTGGTGACCGCGGGCGCAACAGCGCAGATGGCAAAGTGCGACATAAAGTCAGCTTTCCGGCGGCTGCCGGTTCATCCAGATGACTGGGATCTGTTGGGCATACAATTAGGCGGTCACTGGTACGTGGACAAAGCGTTGCCGAGGGGCTGCTCCATGTCTTGCGCACTTTTTGAATGTTCAGCACGTTCCTACAATGGTTGTTGACGGAACGGACGGGTCACCAAGGGGTTACGCACTACCTGGATGACTTCTTTGGTTGGCACCTCAGACTCCACGGACTGCAGGAAGGCGCTGGACAATTTCAATGAGATCATGAGGGAAAGGGGCGTGCCGCTGGCCCAGAGAAACCAAAAGGGCCCAGCACGGCACTGGCCGTTTTAGGCATCGAATTGGATTCAGGTTTGATGGAGGCACGCCTTCTGGCGGAGAAAAAGCAGCAAATGTTGGGGCTGCTAGCAAATGTTTTGGTGAAACGGAAAGGGACGGTTAGGGACATTCAGGTATTGCTGGGACACCTCAATTCTGCCTGTAGGTTGGTCAGAGTAGGGCGGACGTTCTGTAGGCGACTGGGGGCGACTTGGGAGGGGCAGAGGCCCCCACATCGGGTATACAGTGAGGGAGGATGCAGAGCAGTTACAATTGGGGTTTCTTGAGGTTTTCAGACTGGGGTAGGAGGGCCCACGGGTGCGGCGATGGGCGGACAATTTGAGATCAGCACGGGAGCACTCTCCGGTAGTGCAAGCTGACCTGGACAACGAGGTACAGGAGGGCCGCATGGCGGGTCCCTTTCAGGATGGGCCGTGGCCTAATTTGATTGTGTCACACATTGGAGTAGTGCCCAAAAAGGAGCAGGGGCAGTTCGCCTCATACAGCATTTGTCATGGCCGGAAGGGGGGTCGGTCAATGACTTTATTGACGGAAGTGCGGCCACTGTATCTTATTCTTCTGTTGATGTGGCTATGCCACTGGTGGTGACCGCGGTCGCAACAGCACAGATGGTAAAGTGTGACATGGAGTCAGATTTCCGGCTGCTGCCAGTTCATACAGATGACTGGGATCTGTTGGGCATACAAGACAGGCGGGCAATGGTACGTGGACAAAGCATTGCCGATGGGCTGCTCCATGTCTTGCGCACTTTTTGAATGTTTCAGCACGTTCTTACAATGGGTATTTACGGAACGGATGGGTCGCCAAGGAGTTATGCACTACCTGGATGACTTCTTTTTCATGGGCACCTCAGACTCCACGGACTGCCAGAAGGCTCTGGACAGTTTCAATGAGATCATGAGGGAAATGGGCGTGCCGCTGGCCCCAGAGGACACAAAGGGGCCCAGCACGGCACTGGCTTTGTTAGGCATGTAATTGGAGTCAGGTTTGATGGACGCACGTCTTCCGGCGGGTGAATAAAAAAAATAAAAAAAATAAAAATATATATATACATATATATAAAGCAGCAAATGTTGGGGCTGCTAGCAAAGGTTTTGGCAAAACAGAAAGTGACGGTTAGGGATATTCAAATACTGCTGGGACATCTCAATTGGGCCTGTCGGGTGGTCAGAGTAGGGCGGGGCGTGAAGGCTTCTCGGCTGTTAGTGGTACTGAGGGAAGCGCTGAGTAGACTGGGAATCGATGGGAAGGGGTTTGGCACGCATTCATTTCGGATTGGGGCGGGGGCAGCGGCCCATGCTAGGGGTTGGGGGCGAGGGGACGTTAGGAAGTTGGGTAGGTGGTCATCGGACTGCTAGCAGCGTTAGGTGCGCGGCGACGCAGGGGGGAGGTGAAAAGAAAAAAAAAAAAAAGCAGGTGGTCGGTGTTTTTTACCTTGTGTTCATCATCGTTTCTCTTTTCAGGTTCGGTTATGGGTCCCCTCGCCAGGGAGATGTCCATTTGGATTGGGGGACATTCTTTTGTGACGTGGGAGGAGGTCCAGGCTCGCTCGAGTTACTTTGGGGACAGCCGGGGTTTTCATAAAGATCTATTTTCTGGGGCCTGGAGGGGTAGGGGCGGCATGCGTTGGAAGGAGCTGATGTCGGTGTCGAACGGGATTGTAAGGGCTGGTAGGTGCCCGGACGTATTGGTTTTGTATTTGGGGGAAAATTATATGGTCAGGGATACGGGTTTGGCGCTGAGGCGGGCTATGAGGGGGGACCTGGTGTTGATCAAAGAGCGGTGGTCAGGGTGTTCCATGGACTGGATGGAATTTGTCCCACGGAGGGTGTGGAGAGGGGCAGTCAATCCTGGGGCAGTGGACAAGGCGAGACGCAGGCTGAATACGGAAATGGTGAGGTTCTGTCGTCATTTAGGGATTGGTAGGATTGCGCATAGGGACATTGGTTACGACGCGCAGGAACTGTGCAGAGGCGAGGGAGTACACTTGTCCCGGATGGGGATGGCTCGGTATCTGTTGGAGTTGAGGGAGGTGTTAGCGCGGTTGTTAGGGGTGTATCGGCGTTAGAGGGAATAAGGGTTTCTTTCAGTGGGGGGGCCAGAAAAATGGGGGGAGGCGGCGTATCCGCCTACACCCCCCCCTTTTTCTGGGTGGCGGGGTGGTTGACAGTTGGCCGGGATTGGCTGGAGTTTGTTGTTATAGTTTTGGTAGTTTGTGAGCAGGAACAGGGAAATGGTAACTAGGTTGGATAAGTTCAGAGTAGAGGTTGGTTAGTTACAGTAGCACAAAGGCAGGTAGGGGGTACGGTCAGGGGAGTTTAGGATTTGGAAAGGCCAGATTGGGTAGGATTGGGTTATATGATGGTTATGTAATGTTATGTTGTATTTTGTGGGATGGGGGAACTGATGGTGGGATCGTAGGGGTGGGGGAAAGAACAAGGGGGCAGGAAATTCTTGTATAGTGAGGTTTTAGTTTTGTAAGGCAGTGGCCAAGGAAATAAATTGTGATATGCACCTGTTTCAATAAAGCGGCCTTTTTCACACACAATAAAGTGGTCTAGTGTCGGCTTGCTCCCCCCTCCCCACTTAATCTCCCAAGTGGCATTTTCGCTCCTATGCCCCTCGGAGCGTAGGCACACCGACGATGCTACTTCCATAGCGCTCACAGCTCAGGTTTCTCACCCTCTCGTCCCTCCTGCTCAAGTTCCAGGAAGCACTGACTCCTCATCCCTCGCTGATTCTGTTTTCATACATTTTCTTTACATTAACACGCCAGTCTAGATTCTCATACCGTGGTCACCCGCCTCTCGTTTAAATCTGCCTTTCCCTCCCCCAGCCCCAGCAAATAAACAAAACAGAAGTGAAAGCACACACATTGTCAGGGGAATTGTCGCCTCCAGGTCGGTGTCAGGAAAGAGGACCTCTGACCCCGGCTGGACGCCCTTCCCCGTGGCTGCACAGGGCGCCGACACTCCATGTACATGCTGTCACGCTTAGAAGGGGTGAGTTGGCAAATTTCACTTCAAACTGCAGCCTGTCTCATTTGTTGTCTTCCACATGAACTCGCAACTTTGTGTTGTCTATTTAAAAGGTCAGTAGCAAAGCCTGGCCTGGAGTGCTCTTATGTGAGCCGCACGGACTGGCTAACAACAGGAACCTCGATAATTGCCCATTGATTTTTAGTTTTTGGTATTGAGCGTTGAACGTGGGTCTATAGAGGGGTGGATGTCCGCACAGTTTGATTCTACACGTTACACATGGCTGGGGATAATGTGGTACCCGGCAGTTTAGAAATATGGCATGCATTTCACTCCACGGTGCTGGTGGCCTGACGAACGGTGCAATAGTCTGGCGTGGGAACATGGGCTCCAGAAGGGGTGGTCTTGCGCGTTCCAGGCGATGGGGGCTTGAAAGCCAGGGCCGAGTGCGCTGATCAAACTGTCACTCTGGAAGGCCGTGCCAGGGGAACTTCATCACTGCACAAGGGCTGCTGAACTTTACCCTGGCGCACAGTTTAAATTAGCACTTTAGCAATATTCTGTGCATTTTTGGTATGTTGCTAAACTTAGTACAAAACACGCATGAACAAAGCACCCATCTGCTGATAACAACAGCAGTTTATTATATTGCAAATCGGGGTTTTTACATAATTGGTATTTCTTTATCTCACCGATGCACCTGCGAACCTCCGCGTAAACTGGTATGAGGTGTTTGTCTGCACTTGCTTGACTCTCTTGGAGTTATTGGGTTTTTAACGGATTCAAAAGTACGCCTGTAACATGCATAGATTTGGAATTCTACTGTTCTGAAAGAGTATATCGTGTTTTTCAGGGGAGATGCACGTTGGTTTACCTTTACATTGTCAGACATTTCATGCATGTGCGCCTGGGTTCGGCGCTTTTCTTATGTTCAGCCTCCCGAAGCTGTAAGGAAAAGAAAGGGACCCTCCTGGTTAAAAGTGCTGTGAAGTCGCCCAGTTCTAGCTTACGCCGCCCAGGCGGCAGCAGGTACCACCTGCGGCCGCAGCGAGCGGAGTGCCGAGCCGTGTGGCAAGCAGGCCGTGGCTCTTATGTGCAGCATTCCAGGCAGCTTTGGAAACTTTTGCATAGCCAATATTTCTCGCTTTTGGGACCTCATAAGTATTTAGTTATGCAGCACAATATCCTTGGTGCAACAACATTAACTGTTGCATGGTTAAACACTTATAAGGTCCCAAAGGCGAGACCTATTGGCTATGCCAATGCTTGTTTTTAAATGCAGCCCGTTTTCCTTAAATGAAAACGGGCTGCATTTATCAAAGAAAAATGAAACTTTTCAGTTTCAGTTTTAAAGGGCAGACTGCCTGCTCTTACAATATATTTACGAACCCATTCACAAAGTGGAAGGAGTCCCCTGGGGACCCCTTCCCATTTGCGAGTGGTTTACCACCTACTTGAGGTAGGTTGTAAACTGAGAGTGTCTTGCGGCCGCAAATGCCGTTGCAAAACAATAGTAAATGCCATTGAGTCTCGCTATTAGGAAGGCACGCCCCTACCTAATAGAGAGTCGCAAACGCTATTTTGCGAGTCAGTGACTCGCAAAATGGCGTTTGTACATGCCATGAACCTTTTTTGCGGTCCAATTACCGGTTTGCGAGCGTAAAAAAGGGTCGTACATCTGGCCCCAAGAGTAGTGGTTGAACCATTTAATTTTTATTCTTGAAAACAATCTGTGTGTGAGCACTGACCAGTATGTTGCATCGTTCAGAATTCAGACAAGCCCTCGCAAATTTGAGAACAGTGTTGACCAGTGAATTAGAGATCTGATTGTTTTAAATTATGCCTCGAAAAAGGTCCAAGAACACCTTTTTTGCTGTGTTATCCCTGCACTTAAAGAGACTATTAAAATCGCTAAGGTCATTGAACGTTCGGCAGAGTCTGTACGAGTAATTTCCGGCAAAGTAATTGAAGCGAGTGCAAAACCGTGAATTCTACAAACAAAACACAGGATGTAAATTTTAGGAAGACCAAATTAGTCTCACATAGCAAGAGTTGCTTCAGATGTGGGTCAGCTACACATATTGGAAATAATAGCAATTGCCCAGCTCAAGGTAAAAATGCAAAAAATGTAATGTAGTTAATAGAGCTCATAATGAAATTGAACAAGATGCTTTTGTTAAACTTGACCATTTCATTTTAACAATACAAGCTGACTGCAAGAAAGGCATGATTGCTATTAAGAAGAGTTCTTTTTGTAATGTACATATTGGGAATATTAAAGTAACTATAATGGCTGATTTTGGATCCTGTGTCGCTGTATTTCAAGCAGTTTTGGGTGAACAAACCTTTTTAAAAAACTAGCCGTCAGTGGATGGCTCATTATGGGGTGGATAGATCAAGGGACGATAGTGAATGTTTTGAAACCTGGTACAGAAATGCTGGTTATGCTTCTGCACCATAAGTATGATGACTTTGTGGCTATTTTACAGAAGTATGAACATGTGTGTAGAGATAAAATAAGGATGGTTAGAAGTTTTGAGCACAAAACTTTTTTGAAGGACAATGCTATTCCCGTTTCCCATTAAGTGGGTGATGTGCCACTCAGTGCAAAGGTAGATCTGAGGAAACATCTTGATGAACTTTTTAGTAGTGGTATATACAGGGCTCTAGGGCGGTGCGACCGGTGCAACCACACCGGGTGCTGACTTCGGGTGGGGTGTCACATTTCGAAGAAATTGTGTTTGTTTTGAAAGCACCTGCTGCCATATTCCTGTCCTCCAGAAATTTACAGGCAAAAATATAAATGTCAAGATCACTGCAGTGATTAATGTGCTTCTTAGAGAGAGAACGGAAGTTTGTTGGAAGTTTTGATCCGTGGTAAGGTAGCGCCGAGGGTTAATATGCCTGCTGCAAAGAACATGTACCATTTAGATCACAAAGCGCATATAATACAAATAGGTCAGTGGGTTTCTGTTTTTTTACGGAGAGATCCTTTTGTGATTTCGTTTATAAATAATAATCCTAACATAAAAGAGTGAGCTCTTAACTGTCACCAAAGAGCTGCATAAAAACTGCAAGGCATAGATCAGCGCGTTATGATTTTATCACGTCTTTCATTATCCTAATGTTGGAAAAACAGGTTCATTTGGTCGCACAGGGTGCCACCAACGCTAAAGCTGTCCCTGGGTATAAACGAATCTGTGAATTCTTCTGAGTGGGTTAGTACTATAGTTATTGATTAAAAGGTGGGACAAACTCGCTTGTGTGCAGACCTTAGGTCACTAAATAAGAATATTCTTGTGGATTGCCCTTCATTACCTAAATTGCAAGAGTTGTAGACTTTAATCTGTGGTGCTGAATGTTTTAGCATCATTGACTTCAAATCTACATACCATCAAGTGGCATTAGAAAAGTCTAAGTTATCAAGTACGAGTATTACGGTGTTTGGTATGCACAAGTATTGACATTACCTTTTAGGCTAGGTTTTGCGAATAGTGTCTTTCAAGGAAGTTCATGGAACACACACCTTTCAAGATGAAATTCTTATTTATGCCTAGAACTTTGATGACATGTCTATGTCTCAGGAGAAATGGAAGTTTTTTACTGAGTCGGTTGACTATTTGGGCCATACGATTCATCTGAGAGAATTAAACCTAAAGATAACTTGATCAGATGCTTCATGTTTTTATGGCAAAGATCATATAATAAGCTACTATTATGGAAGCTCTCAAAAAGAAGTTCAGTAAAAAATAAAAATTCAAATGGTCTGAAAAAACAAAACGTAAAATGTATTTTATTTAACGTTCCTTTTTTAAATAAATTTTTTCTTGAGAGTAAATTCATCAAATCACAACTATTATATAGATATCTGATACATCATGGCAACTGAAATTCATAAAGTAAATCAATATATTGTACCAATATGCAATAAATCATAACACTAACCCCATCATATAACTCATGACATCAAATAGTCCCTCGTATTACCCCAAATACGATGAAATCTAACAATCAATCCTCGGACTTTGGCTATCTGAAATGTCAATTCATATGCCTATTTATTGAACATTCCTACATTGAAAACATTTATTTGGGGACATAAATGCACCTTTACAGTAGATGCTACAGCTGTTGGCATTGGTGGTGTTCTTTGTCAAAGAGTTGATGGTTCAGACAATACTACCAGTTGAAGGAAATAATGACAGCTAAGCGTGCACTCAAGTTAATCTAGTGAACAAACTAAACCATATATACTGCGTTATTTTCTTGCTTGGTGTGCAGTGCCTGGGGTGGTTCTACCCTGCCACCTGATCTATTGTAAAAAACGTGAACTAGAGCGAAATGTTCTAGTCAGGATGTGCACAACCTATTACACTCAAAACTGAGTGTGTATTATCAATTCATCCAATTACTTAATTGATTGATAAAGCAAGCAAAACAATATTGTACATAAGCATCTCGTTATTGATCAAATTCCTATATTCAAGAAATGATACTGTAAACAGATCTAAAGTCCTTGTTGTAGATGTGCTTCTCTTTTATTGACTCATCTGATGAAGATCCAATTACAGGTTTAATTCCATCAGTCCATTTAGTAAATCAAAGCCAGTGAAAAAAGAATTCATTCCTCAATCCCAATGCATTTCAGGTGATATTGTCACCCTTCTTCAGGGGATATCTATGAATAAAATTTACAAATAAGATTTATCACAATAGAAAATAACTGAGAACTGAGATGTTAGTTGTGTTACTCAGCAGAAAAGAGAAAATGGCCCTTTATTACCCAGGAGGGTGGGGAGCTACAACGTGAGTGAATTGAAGTAGATTGTTGGTCGCACGGTGAGGTTGCTGTGCCAGATGTCAAAACTAAAGCCCGCAAGAGACCAAAAGAGGTGCCAACTCACCCAGTGAATAACTTGTGTACAACCAATGTGGCCCATAACGTGCAAGAATCAAAATCTACCTATTGGCTTTCCAAATATCGGTCCGGGTATGTGCCCTAGACTTCAGTCCAAACAAGTTGCAGACGAACTGTAAAATCAAAACTAGTATCAGCTGCACCTGTCCGAGTAATGTGAGGCGTCAAAGTGAAGACTGAGAGTAAAAAAATGTATTAAACTCACCAAGCGTCAGCGACGCCGGGTCTATCCTGCTAGTGGTGCTTTAACGTGTCAAGGACAAGCCTTCTGGTGTCGTATTGCCAAAAAGACGGTTGAAGACTCAGCTGTAGTTTGTTCATGGGCACCCCTGGTGCATATTAAAGTATCTGCAAAATATTGCGTGGTCGATAAAAAATTAATGAAAATTATAAGCTACCAGCTTACTAGGCGTTCGAAGAGTATCCAATAGCTTCAAATTACTTACAATGCCGGTCTCCAAATACTTAGTCGTTTTTCTGAGGACGCCAAAGTCAAACTATCCGATGAATGATGTTGGTTGGGCAATATATTTTGTCACGTCCTACGTCAATATGGTAGAAACAGAAAGCGGACTACAAGTAGCAAGTCTTACTGAAAAAAGTGTCAGCCTTGTTGCAAAGTGTAAAGCTATAGGTTAGCCGTGGATGGTAAAAGTTTGTGAACCAGATTGTGAAAAGAGTGCAATAACCAGGAAAAAGAAAAAGACCATGAACCTAGTGTCTAAATCCTGAGCAACAATGCCAAGGAGGCGACCCAGTCACGCAGTGACTGAACCCCTTAGTGTGCAAAATAGTTGTACGCTGTATTTGTGTAAAGAAGCCTGTATAGCATCTATAAGGGTAGATGATGTCTATCATGAGAACAATAATCACATACGGAATATGTACTGTCTACGTAAATTCCTATGTAACAATGTTGGATACAAACTCCTGTACTATTATATGAGTTATCATATGTAACAATTACAGATATAAAACATAATTCTCTGGTAGGACAACATAACTCGCATCGTTAACATGTGGAACAATTATAAATGTGCAGCATTACTTCTCAGATAAAACAGCATGACTCATCGAGGTTTGCAAAAACATGTATCATAAACAAACAATGTGATTATCGTAAGTTGTGAGCTGAATCTGATGCGTTTGAAACATGTTGCTTACATTAGACATACACTTTTTGTAACTTCATGAGAATGATGAAATGAGGTGTTATTGATCTTATAAACTAGATTACATGAGAGCCACCTAATAACCCCAGTAATAACCATAATACAAATAATGACAGTTCACATATGTATAATGTTGGGAGACAGAGATCTATACAGAGTACCTATATCCATTGCTGCGCAGAAGCAGCAGAAAACTGGTCCAAGGGATGTGCAACTGTTATCTCTTAATGAAAGAATTGATCATATTAGATCATATGTAAACCAGCACAAGGCATTGCATCAGGACAGAGCATCAAGACCTAAGCTGGCAAGTGAAAAACTGGCTAGTAAAAAACTGAAATCTGTGTATTGTACTATGATTAAAATGAAAATGAATAAAAAATAAAAGCGAAGTACTGTGAATGGCTCCAAAAGGCTATTGTGGGCTCCCAAAGAGGTCGTGTGTCTAAACTAAAGTAAAAATCTGCAACCAGTGTTAATCCCCTAACTGATACCCTATAAAAAGCATGACAGTTCCATGTGGTCATTCAAACCCTTGGGACTCATGGTGTCCAAATGCCTGTTTCCAGAACGTCTCCCTCTGGGTGGTAAACTTTGACATGTCCCTGTCCTTGTGTTCCTGGACAACTTCAATAGCGCTGAATCTTAATTGTGCTATTGTGTGATGGGCTTCTGCCCAGTGGCTTGCTAAAGGGGAACTTAATGTTGTGGTGTGAATTCTACTTTTGTGTTCTGTGATGCAAATTCATAGGGACCTTTCGGTCTTCCCTACATAATACAGGCCACATGGGCACCGTATTATGTAAATTACGTTTTGTGTATTGCAATTGGCTGAAAAATTGAGTCTAATCTGTTTGCCTAACCAAGGGTGTGCTATGTGAGTTCCAAGAATCACGTTATTACAATGCGAACAATTATAGCATCTCATCATGCCTTTATGTTGTTGTATATTTGGGGTATCTCGTTTCTTTAATAGTTCTTCGAGATTACGGGACTGTTTGTATGCGAAAATTGGACAATCTTTGAAAAGATCACCAAAGTCAGACTCTGCTTGCAGCAAGTCCCATCTGTTTAAGATGCTTTTCTTAATGGCAGGAGAGTGGGTCGAGAAAGTGGAAACAAAGACTTCACTCTTCTTGGTTGATTTTGTTCTCTTCTCCAAAAGTGCTGATCAGGGAAACTCTTCTAATCTACTTCAATTCACTCATGTTGTAGCTCCCGACCCTACTGGGTAATAAAGGGCCGTTTTCTCTTTTCTGCTGAGTAACACAACTAACATCTCAGGTCTCAGTTATTTTCTATTGTGATAAATCTTATTTGTAAATTTTAGTCATAGATATCCCCTGAAGAAGGGTGACCATATCACCCGAAATGCATTGGGATTGAGGAATGAATTCTATTTTCAGTGGCTTTGATTTACTATATGGATTTGATCAATAACGAGATGCTTATGTACAATATTGTTTGCTCGCTTTGTCAATCAATTAAGTAATTGGATGAATTGATAATACACACACAGTTTTGAGTGTAATAGGTTGTGCACATCCTGACTAGAACATTTCGCTCTAGTTCACACTTTTTCAGACAATACTACAGCATTTGCATCATGAGCACTTAAGGATGTGGAAAAAAGGATATAGCACTACTGTCTTTATCACCTGGGGGGATAAAAAAGATAAAAAAGAATTCACTGTATGTATATATTCTCCAATTATCCTCTTGATACATATTTCCCTTTCCCTTTCCCTTTCCCTTTTAACTTTCGGTGATTTCCTGGAATCCCTAGTGTATCCGTATTTTAACGGAATTTTTGTAAATAAAATATTTCTATCATAAACTCACTGTTGCCTACACTTGTGACTAATGATGCGAGTATGACATTTTCTTGACTTAGATAAATGATGCCTTCTAGATTTGCTATTTTAATGTATTATCATTACTGTTTTTTGATAGGTCCCAACCCTAAACCATACTATGACTCTTGGTTTCTGCTCGCCCTGAGGAAGGTGGCACCTATATTTCGGTGCATTCACCGAAACGCGCGTCGGCGCATACATGAGGCCCACCTACACCTTGTTTTGCCTTAAACTGTGAACATTTGTTCGCCAACATAATGTTGAATACTCATTGAATTATGTTAACACTTTGAATTTTTCGGAACGTTTATATCCTCTATGTGCGAATTTAGCATTTATGTCTTAGAATGATTCTGGTTTGAGTGTGTCAGTTAGTGTGTGTTTGAGTATGTCTGGGACCCCGATAAGCATGCTCTCTGTTATTTGAAAATTCTTTATGCACTGAATTTATTTCTCCATAAATCAATTTAATTTGAAAATAAAATTACCTAAAATTCACCTTTGTTTATGTTTTGAATCATACTGCCCTAGTCCAAGTGTAGATATATTAAAGAGACGATACATTGTACGTTCCGAAACCTATAGGTAGAGATATTTGTGTTTGAATTTATTTTGTTCCTTTTCCCCTGAATCTCTACCCACATCCATTGTACAGGGGTTCCCCTTTTTTGCATTGGACTACTGAAAGGGAGGCCTCAGCATGTGATTGGAACATTTAGAAATTCAAAACATCTCTGGGTCACACAATATTTTTTGTTTACTGATCACAAACTATTGACTTATCCGTTAAGTGAGAACAGAGTTGATCAGCTTTGAGGTTGATTCGTAATTTTAGCGAATTACAATAGTACAATTTTGAAGTACACTATCTAGCTGGGGGTGCAAATGTGCAAGGTGCTTGCTTGTCTATGCTACGATTAAAGAGTGATGATGATAAGAAATGTTCTTCTGATGATGAATGTCTAATTGCTATGGTTAATGCGTTTAATGTTGTCAAGAAAGTATTTTCAGAAAGCGAGTAGCAAGAAGCATGTGAATATGATGCTGGTATGAAAAAAGTGTTCCAGTATCTACAGGATGGTTGATCTGCAGTCAAATAACCTCAAGTGCGATCTGTTGAATCTTTTCCCTGTTGCTCCTGAGCTATGTTCCCTGTAGGCTACACGCAGCCTATCTTGTTCTAGGACCCAGACTCTCTCTGGAAGAGTGATCCTCCTTTTAGTTCATCTTCACAAATGAGGGTTCCTTCAAATCAGGGGTGGGTGGGTAACTCTGCTCCACCAGTGGAGTTTGCAGAGTTTTGCCAACTCTGCGCTCCGCTGGGAGTGCAGAGTTCGGCAAAACACTCATAATCCACTGCATGGCGGAGTTTTCCCCTCCTCCTTACCTATATCTCAGCAAAATAGTTGCTGGCATCCTCTGTATGTCGGTGAGATGAGCCATGCTGGCAATCTCTGTGCCCATGCTATCTTCTCGGCAGTGCTGGATTCTTCGCCGCTGCTCACTGGGCCATGAATGAAGAAGCCGTTGCGGAGATCCCCTGTGTTTCTTCTGTAACTGATGAAAGTGAAACCCCTTCACTGCAGGACTCGCGAGGACTGCACATTAGCGCGACTGGGTTAAGGTCTCCACTCCATGCACGCGCATGCGCAGTCCTCGCGAGTACTGCAGTGAAGGGGTTTCATTAGTTAACTTACAGAGGAAACACTATGGATCACTGCTACTGCAGCAGGAGGGGTGGCAGCACCATGCCCGGTACAGAAGAGCAGCACCTAGACCGGCAGAGAGGTAAGTCATTGAGAGCTGGAGGCAGTCTGGGGTCAGGGGAAAGGGGGGGGAACCCTCGCTGACAAACGTGCTGTGCGCTGCCGGCCAGGTCTGGGACTCTGCTGCTGCCATGAGGCAGAGCGTAACTCCAGCGAAATTCAACAGAGTTTTAGGCAACTCCACAGAATTCAGCGAAGTGCCACTCCGCCCACCACTACTTCAAATACGTGAGTACAGGATTTGCAATATACAAAACATCTCTTGTGTTTGAGAAATTAGCCTATAAAGTTGCTCCTTCTAGAATTAGAATCTAGATCACATGTAGGGTACACATGATCCTTGACATGCCTTTTAGTTCACTAATTGGATTATCTTTATAAGGGAGTGGGAGGAGGGAACATTTCTGAGGTCATGTTTAAAAACTTTCACTTTTAATAAATACTTTGCACAGAATATGCTGTTCTAAGGTCAGGGACACTGGAATTGTGTGGCAAGAGAGCACCAAGTTATCCTGAAGGGATGGCTTAATTATGCGGCATGGAAAGGCAAATTATTTGGCATAATGCAATACTTTTTTTTATAGTATTACTTCACTGTTTCGTCATTTTTTTCACATGGTATTACTGTCTGTGCAAAGATTTCACCTCATTACAACCAGTGTAACAACCAAATGCAGAAATAAGGAACTGAAAGATGACCAGTTAACCTTTGCGAAGGGCCTTCCACTGTGCGCGAACACACATTACCACATTTTAGTAACTTTTAATCAGGTTGAGCTAGAAACAGTTTTTTGTTAAAATCTGCAGATTATCCAGCATCTGATGGGATTATGTGGCAAATCCATAACTATGTGAAAAAACCTGCAGCATCGCATAATTCTAGAGGTCCAGACCAAGGTGAAATGCTTCCACGTTTTAATTTTTTGAGTTTTGAAATCACCTTACCATATTCTAACATCATCTCTGCTGCATGATTGACATGCCACATATTCTCAAGGCTCGGCTTGTGCATGGACTCTCAAGAACAAGAGCCGACCCTTGGCTCAGCTGCCCCAGTTAATTTGTTGGCCTGCCTACCTCTACCTTGCACCATAGTCGGGGCCAATGGAATTTTGAGGCAGAATAGGACCAAATAATGCTTGAGGGTTGAATTATGCAGCAAGACCATATCCGGCATAATGTGGCACATTTTGCGACAGTACTACTTTATTATTTTGTCATTTTCCTACATGGTAACACTGTCTTGGCAAATGACTAACCTCATTAATACCAATTTAATACCCAAATAAACCAATTAGCAAACCAAAGGTGACCACTCAACCTTTGCGAAAGGTTTTCCATTTTGCAGCAATACGCATAGTCACGGTTTTGGTAACTTTGATCCATTTGTGCTAGAAACAATTTTTTGGGATTAAAATCTGCAGATTATAAACAGATGATGGATTATGTGACACGTGGCAAATCCACAGTGCTGCGGAAAAGGTCACAGCTGCAAAATTCCATAATTCCAATGGTTTTGACTTTAGTACTACGGTGTGAGCGTTCTGTCAAGAACATGTTTTGCTTTGGAAGGGGAACCTTCCAGTACAAAAAATATCCTTTAAGACTTTTCTCACTGTATTTGTGCTGCACATGACAATTCACATGCAAAGTTTGAAAAAGGAGACTTTTTAATGTTGCTTCGCTGTTACACCTGCCATTTGTTAATGGTTTATATTAGGGCTTATGGCACAATTACTATGCAAATGATTTTTGCAGCTTCAATTCCGCATGCGCATGTTAAGTTATTGCTTGTTTGCAGCGCACAAAGCCTTAGCTGCAGTTCACGGAGCACCTTTATTGCTGCACACAGAGATAACAAATAAGAGGGAACATTGCTCCTAAGTTATGTTATGATAGCACACTTAGGTCATTTAGGTGCCATTAGCGCATGCAAGCCTGGGTTATATGCACAATCCGTCAAAACTACACTTGCTAATCATGAAGGTTGCTTTGCCATTCCAAAATGGTTTCAATAGTGCTGAAGTTTTCACCTTAGTAAATCTCGAACGAGGAGAGTGGGCATTTCAGGGCAGGAATGTCCTGGACGTAGGTGCATACCAAAAAAATTACATGTTTATGGGTATTCTCAAACCATTTTTAAAATCCTTCTGATCTTGGAAAAGGTCGGATGTTTACTCCTGGCATCTCCAGGAGTACATCTCTTCCCGGTGTGCGAAGGGATTTGCGCTTACATTTGTTCTAATTATTAGGACTGGTCTACCACCAAGCACAAGCTGACTGGTTGCGAAACACCTATTGTGAACTTACCGTGTGCTTAGAGCCCACCTATTGCTTACCACTGGTTAGCTTGATTGTCACTTTCATTTGTTTGCTTTTTGTTTGATAGCTTCCGTCCCTCTTCTTGTGTCTGTACCTCTTCTGTAATGTAGCCTTCTTGTGATCTTTTTAATTGGCTGATTTGTATCTTTCCACTGCTCACATTCAGGGAACTAATTTTTAGGTTTCACCCAAAACAGTGCATGCACTGTCGCTTGAGAGATCTTAAAACAAGCATTTACAATGCAATGGTCTCGGCATTGGTAAAGTTAGAGCTATTGGCATTGTTCATGACATTATTTTCGTTTATGTTTTTGTTTTTAAAACATTTAAAGAAACGGCATTTTTACAATGTCAATAGCTTAATCACTCTCAAATGCGACACCTATTGCATTTGCACCCACACACAGAGCCACCTACACACACACTGATTAAGCTATTGACATTGTAAATAACAATGCCGTTTCTTTACATGTTTTAAAAACAAAAACATAAACAAATGAGCAATGCCAATAGCTCTAACTTTAACAATGCCGAGACCGTTGCATTGTAAATGCTTGTTTTAATAGATTAATCAGCACAGTACATGTACAAATAATGCCCGGAGCTTGCTTACTCACCTTGCTGAGGAAATGTTAGCTAAAAAAGTGTGGCGTGTTGAAATCAGAAAGAACAGCTTACTCACGGCACCAAACCCTTCAGCAACAAGCGACAAGAATCGCGATAGGAGAAGGATCCGGATGCTGGGCGCAAAACTGTGGAATATTTACCATTGTTAGCTCAGGATCCTACCCGAGCAAACGAAGTTCAGGGAAAAACTTAAACATAGCTATGCGTAGCGGCCTACCCATCCTTCAATGAAGCTGTGACTGCTCCCCATCCCCGCTTCCAAGACATGAGTCTAAATGACCACCGATGTGGCTTAATGGCTGGTGCGGCCGACTTTGAAGCTGGTTGAGGCTCAAACATCCTGTGATTCTGGGCAAATCAGGTAATCTCCCCGTGCCTAAAAATGAATGTTTTCGTCTGTAATGCACACGCACTGCCATTAGGGGATCAAGCAAGGGACAGAGGGTTGCACAAGCCAGATTTAATCACAAGAATCGCGATAGGAGAAGGATCCGGATGCTGGGCGCAAAACTGTGGAATATTTACCATTGTTAGCTCAGGATCCTACCCGAGCTGACGAAGTTCAGGGAAAAACTTAAACATAGCAGCCTCCAGCTTTACTCTAGCCAACGGAACCTTGAGCCCAGCCTGTATTTTTTAATAAAATTCTTTGACACCTAGTGAATTATGCAGAAGCACAGATACAACATATTGGTTTGCAAGTGCGTTTGGAGTTAAATGTACTTGACACACAGCCTAGCAGATCTCCAGCTTCACCCTTTCATTCTCAGTACTGTTGCTCAAGTTTCAGCCCATGTTGTAACTCATTAAGTCCACGTGAGCACTGCATAAATACAAAATAACAGAATATATTTCCAACCACATGATCGTCAGTTGACTCTCAGGCCCAACAACGTCTCCACATTTATCTTTGCATATTTAATAACATCCGCGCAGGTGCCCCTTTGCGCTTGTTAAGGTCACTGGAGCGTTATCTATACAGATTATGCACATTTGCCGATAGCGTATCGCTGTTGGATACAGTCTTACCAACATACATTGACGTTCACTCTTCCCCATGGCTCTCTTAAAGGACCTGTCGCACAGACGTGGGGATACAGTCTTACCAGCATACATTGACGTTCACTCTTCCCAATGGCTCTCTTAAAGGACCTGTCGCACAGACGTGGGGCGTACCAGCAGTGGTTTCCTGAACTCCACTTCTATGGCAGATGGATGCTGTCAGCTGGGGTGGCATAACACAGAGCCTCCTACCACCACTAATCCGGGCACACCCCAGGCCGCACCACGTGCCTCGAAACCGACCTCCCAAAACCCTTAAAGGGCTGGCAAGGCTTGGCGTCTGTTCTCATCTACGTCAGGTGAAGTGGGAGCCACCACCGAAAAGCTCGAGGACAGTTACCTCATTACCCACTCGCCCGGCCCACCTCCCAATGTCTGCGTCGGTATAGCGGCCTACGAGGAGAGTGGTCCAAGATCTGGGTCATCTCTGGGCCCCAGCGGACCCCACAGGCCACCCCTAGCCCTATAAACCAAATAGAGAATACAAGAGTCACTACGGTGTGTACTGCGTGCTTTCTCTTACCGGGTTAAGGATCGGGTGTAGGCTCCCGCGCACATGTGACTAGGAACAGAAGGGCGGGGTGAACCGTTGTCATCTTCAAGAGGGGCAGAGCTTGAGCTGTGATTCGACGAAATGCCTCGCTGCGGCCATCTTTGAAAAGGGCGGGTTGCGAATAACTAGTGACAGGGATAACCATGTTTGTGAAGGGCATGTGCGCGATAAAAGAGGTCGCTTCGTGATTCGCCGCAGCCATGTTTGTTATTAGCAACGCGAGTATGTAAGCAGAGGCTTTATAGGATTCTGGAGGGCTGACTTACCTTTTTGCGACAGCACCGGCGGTAATGACTGCCTTCTCTTTCTGGCACTTTATTTCCCCGCATCTCATATCAAACCAATAAAAAAGACACGTTTTATGAAAACACGTCACTATAATTACTAGTCATGTGACATAAACCATTTAATAAACAGTCTCTCAATCAGTAATACTGCTTCCCGTCGCCGTATCTCCCGTTTTTTCCATTCCTGATTGCAGTGTTCACCAGGCTGCTTTGTCCTTTTTTGATAATCTATATTGTTTACAGAGCTGTCATTTTAAGAAACTGTTTCCCTGTGTCAGAGGAGGTGGGACTACGGGGCAGGGTCATAAAGCCGATGCCGTGGGCTGACAATAAAAGAGGTGAGACCTAAAAAATGAATCGCCGCGCCTACCTTAACTGAAAGCACATAAGATTCCCTAGGCACCACCTCAATTGCGTCCCAGGGACGCTGTGAGAACCGTGATGGATTTCGAAAGTGCAGAGCCTCCTCGCACGAATTAGAAAGTCATGAGTAGGGCTGCTCTTGGTTCCCCAGTTCGGCTGCTAAAGAAGTAACACCCGAAGAGATAAGAACAGAACAAGCACACCACCGCCTTTCTCCGAGGCAGAGCAGAAATGCCTCGGAGAAAGGCAGCGTCCTTTTCGGATTCGGGGGCGTGTTTTGCTGTTGTCTCCTCCCTGAGACTTTTCGCAAAAAACACGCCCCCCGATCCGAAAAGGACTGGGCCTAATCGGAGTGACTGACCTCTTCTCCAGTGGCTGGCCAGCATTTACGAGGCCAGCCAATGGAGAACAGGGGAGAAGAGGGGCGGGTTCAAGCCCCTCTTCTCCAAGTCATTAAATCTCGGAGCGAGACTGCGCAAGCGCAGCCTTTGCAGCCGAGACCTAAAAAACTCACTAAAAAGGGCTTAAAGTCCACCCATTACTTACTATTTGTTGGCTTTATCATCACTCTTATTTTCCTGATTCTCATTGATCTGCTTGTGCCAGATTCAGTTTCCCCTCTTAGTGTGTTTGTCTCTTCGACGGAGGAGACAAAGTACTGATTAATGTCTTTATCTGTGCCCTTTCGCTACACACGCTCAGATTCAGGTGCTCTTGTTTTATTATTGCTTCCACTGTTGTTGCTTTTCCGTCATTGTTGCTTGCCTCCCTCGTCCCTTCTGTAGTTGTTGCCTGCAGTAAGCGTGTACAGTCGCAGCTTGTTTAATGGTTCCCTCCTTACAGTTTACATGCCCTTCCTTTAACAAACACTGCTTGTGGATTTTGCCGATTATTTTCCACTCTAGCATGCATTTTGTTTTAGGCATGATCTTGTTTTTATTTGTTCCTTTTTGTGCATATAAGAAATTATACACACTCAATTAATTCAGGCACTCACATCTACAACCATTTATTGAGGAATTCCACCTCACTCAGAAATTAACCCTGGCATGTACGAGTTTTCAACGACAAACTTAAGTTTTTAGCTATTTATTTAAAAAAACTGATATGCATTATTTCATTGTCCTCTTAAGTACATTTTTTTTAATGAATGTATGAAAGATCTGTATTTTAACCACAATTCACATGTTTTAATTGCCATTTACAGCAGCCACATCAGCTGCTTCTTTGAAGCCCGCTATAAAGGATTTCTCCACAGAATCGAGGTAGAAGTTATTTTCGTATCATTGGTCACCCCGTCCTTTAGCTTCAGATTTGAACATTCTGTTCGGCTTCATGTATTTGTTTGAATTGAGACCAATACGTTCTATGCCACTCAAAAACAATTTAAATAATAACCGAAACTTTGTTAAATAATTTACAGACATCTTTTAGCCATATGGTTCACAGCCCTGTGTTTTCATTATTCTCATAACAGTACATTCTGGGAGATCTCAGGGGAAACATAGCGGCCGGCTGAGGTAAGCTGGTGAGGAGCCCATCAGAAGGAGTGCCGCCGCGCATAGAATTCAGTGGCGCCTACCTCCGTCCGCTGTTTGGCGGCTGTCCCACATTGTTTTTATTTATGCCTGATCCTGAGGGGGGGCTATCGCCACAGCCCCTCCCAGGGGCAGCACCTCCATTAGGGCGGAGGAGCGTTGCCCTTCTGCTTTCTTGCAGTGCGAGAAGCAGAAACATCAATTGGTAATTTAAATACCATTTTATGTTACTGCATCTCGTGCTGCGAGAAAGCGGAACGGTATGCCTGGTTGGGGGCAGCGGGTGGTCGATTCGGGGAGGAGTGGCTTGCCCAAGGCTGTGGGCCCCGACTGTGTGGTTGGCCTTCTGGGGCGAACCAAACCAGTCATACGCACACTGCATTTTCTCTATGTACGCTGCATGCAGCCTACATAGAGAAAATGGCCTCCCTACAGGCACCTGGCTGGGCGCTGTCTGCACCAATGACAACGCTGCCATTGCAGCGTTGTGATTGGCTTAGGGGAGGATTCCTGCTTCCTGTTCAAGGAAAATTGAATAAAACACTTCTTATTCTGTCCCCACAAATGGAAGACCTCCAAATAATGGTGCAAACAGTCGCAACAACGATTCTCTTAAAGGATGAACCACTGACAACAAATTAAATGTGGGTAGGATTTATACAAGGAAAATCATACCTTTCCAGGATTAAATCATAGAGACTAGGACATATACACACAAACGGAAATTCTGGGTTTTACACAATGACGAAAGTACACAATAGGTGAGTACAGTGAAATTATACACACAGATCACAATACATTTTGTACATAAATAATAATACACATAACACAATCAGTCAGTTCAGCGTTGTTTAAACCATGGGAAGCCCCAACTCAACCGAGCTTTAATTCTCATGAATACAAGGTCTAGTTGGGCAGTAACGCTTGATTTAATATAAGTCGACGTTTCAACCCCTATACACGGTGCGAGTATTAAAACTCATCACCATGGGGTCTTCATCAGGACTACGACGAGTATTTGTGTGTTGCCGTCTAGAGTTGTCCCAGTGCATTAGCCATAATTATAAATGCACCTCGCCGTCAGTCAAAGGTGAATGAAATCTCCCTGAAAGGTTAGCCCAAGTGTGGCGATCCTGACGGATGTCAATCAGATAAGAAAATAGGGCCTTAGACTGCTCCCTTATGGTCTCCGGCATCAAGCGTTTGGGGTACTGTCGGATTGGTACGCAACTTCTGCGAAATGAAACGGGGCAAAAATCTGCCACAATTCAGGAACAAGCCTGATATCTTCCAATCTCTGGCGTCGCACGCTCGGAGTGTAGTGGTCTCCGTTAGCTCAGAGGTCAAATATGCAAAAACTAAGCCAATTACTTAGTTTATATGAACATCCGAATGTCAGGAGCAAGCCTGCTGCGTTGAGATCTTCGGCATCTTGCGCTCGTAGTATGATGAAGAAGTTATGATTTTACTTATATAAATCCTACCCACATTTCATTTGTTGTCAGAGGTTCATCCTTTAAGAGAATCATTGTTGCGACTGTTTGCACCATTAATTGGAGGTCTTCCATTTGTGGGGACAGAATAAGAAGTGTTTTATTCAATTTTCGTGACAGAACCACTGTTCGCATAGCTCAATTATCCCCAGGTTCTGTGCGTAACTGGTTTTCCCCAAAGGTATTAACGTCCTGTTCAAGGAAAGAAGCAGGAAAACGCGGGAACCAGCCAGGAGTGGAGGCGGCACAGGACCTGGTAAGGTAAGCTTTATTTGTAAAATGTTGTAATACCCCCTCCACCCCCTCGGCACAAAGACCCACGCAAACACCCCACCCGTGAGTCATGCGAGCCGCAAATGGTCCCGCCCCGAATGGTGGCACCAGGAATGCCACCCTTGTTCATGGCATCAGAAGCACTTCAAGAGCTCCATGCAGCCCAGTGTGTGCTGCCGCTGCAAGGAAATGACACGGCCAGTGCAGGCAGAGTCAGCACAAGCCGTGCACATCGGGAGGGGGCCAGAAAAGGGAAACTGAGAGTCTGTGGACGACAGCCAGCAGGGAGCAGGTGGCTGAAAATGGCAAGGTGCAAAACCATGCAGAACACAGTTTGCATGGCGTTTTGATGGATTCTGACAGCCAGCAGACAGGAACTTAGGAGAAAGACATGGGTAAGCTGCGTCTCGAGTCACAGAGGATCACTCGAGAGGGGTACAGACAAACTAGAGTGAAAAGTATAGGAAGGGTAGAGGAGCAGCTCCGCACTGGTAAACTGTATACATTAATATCCCACAACTGCCCCCCCCCCCCCTGGTGGTAGAGGAGGACAGTTGTGTAGGTGCTAAAAAGAGCTTTCAGTTACCAGTGAAACTGCAAGTTAAGTAGAAAAAGACTGGAGGCAATACCTGCCCGGTTAAAGAACCCCACCCTAGAAAACCGCTAACAAAGCTGGCAAACGCATCGCTGTCTAAGGAAAAACAAGGTTTCTCAGCCTTATAATGTAAAAAAATGTACACTCTCACTGTGATCATACTTTAAAGTCAGGACTAAATGAAGGAAACATTTGTAGGAAGGTAAAGAAGACCGCAGGGTTACCCCAAAACAAATGTGATTAGAAGGTAGGGTGAGTACAATGTGCAAAATAAGGAGCACAGACTTGTGAGATCTTGGTACCCCCTCAGTACACCCTACTGTTCCTATACAAAATAGGTTTTTGGGCCTGACCGGGAAAGAACCAAATCTGGGGTCAGGAGGAGCCACTAAGGAGGATCCCAGTAGTGTAGATGGAACCCCGATTTCAGAGGGTGTTGGTCTGGAAGGTAGTAGCCCTAAAGGGTGGGATGTGGTGCAGGAGAGGCTCGGCCAATTAACTCAGGAAATAAAAGGGCGCTTTTCAACCTCTAAGGCAAATCAAAAGGAGATACAGATAACGTGTTCTAGCCTGGAGGAGAAGATAGAAGGCCTAACCCAGCATATACAGGAGCTGGAATGCAAGATTTACAGATAAAAGTCCAAGAGAATATTCAAGAGGTGGTACGTCTTAAGCAGAGAGAAAAGGCACTAACAGAAAAACTTGAAAAGTTGGAAAATAACGCTAGGAAGAACAACATCAGGGAGTGGCAGAAGGGTTGTAAGGGTTAGATATTAAATCTTTTGTGATAAGTCTACTGAAAAGCTCCTTCCAGCAGGAGGCCACATTAACAAATCTGGACGTAGAAATCCAACGAGTACATAGAGACCCTTTTAAGCTGCATTCAGGGCATAAACAGGCACAAAAGATTCTGGTGAACTTTTTTATCTTATTCCTTGAAAGAAAAAAAATTGGGTTTAGCCTTGAAGGAGAAAGCACTGCAAGCACAGGGGGCCACCTTCGAGATCAGGTCAGAAATCTCCAAGGAAATAGCAGACAGACAGTGGGAACTGGGAAATAAAATGGAGGAGCTGAAGAAGTTGGGAGCATCCGTACAACTGAGGTTACCCGCCATTTTAAATGTGATGTGGCGGAACAAGATGCAGAATTATTTAGATTCAGAAGAAGTGGACAAATTCATAGTGGAGGTAAAGCAGGGGAATTCAGACTAATGATAGACCGAGGAGGAAAGATGTTATAGGCAGAAGGCAGTAGTAATGCCTAATACAATTGGAAGGGTTTCCACAGGAAGGCACGCATGTGGTGGGGAGCACAGGGGAAAAAAATGTCCTAAGGCAAAAAGGAAACCATATAAGGAGAGCACCAACCAGGAACATTAAGGTTGCTTTAAATGAGGAGCGCAAAAGGATAGTATGATAGGTAGATACTTGTCACACAACGCACATACGGGTCTGTCAAATTATTTGACAATTCTCAAGAATACCCAACATAGATTCTATCTTACCAACCAACAACTAGGAATACTGCACTTAAGATTTGCATTTCCCAAAATTAATCTCTCAAAATGTCCATGCGATGGCAGTATAAGTGAATGGGGCATCATCTTGCCCCAGACCGACTGCACAGCTACGTAGCGCCACTTTGGCAACAATTCATATTTTCTTCCATTTTTAATCCTTTTTTGACCCTATATTCCGTTCTTTTTATTCCTGTCTTTTCATTCAACCTCTTCTTAAATCCACACGTGGGATATTGTGCCATTTTCAAGTTTCTCATGTTGAAGCTGTGCCCATCCAGACCTCTTGCTAAAACACGACAAATGCAGGAGTTCGTCCAAAGCAGCATTTATTTAAAAGCCCAATGCATTTCGCGCCGCAAGTGCCCTTCATCAGGGGGCACTATAAATGACAATAAAACAAATATCCATTACCATAATGCCCATTAACGAACATGTTGCATCATCACCGTGAATCAAAATTAAGTTTAACCAATATTGCATCTCAACTCCTTAAGAAAAGGTTGAATGAAAAGAAAGGAATAAAAAGAACGGAATATATGGTCAAAAAAGGATTAATAATGGAAGAAAATATGAATTGTTGCCAAAGTGGCGCTACGTAGCTGTGCAGTCGGTCTGGGGCAAGATGATGCCCCATTCACTATGTACTATATAGGCTCTGACCTGCCTCTAAGAGATGGTTTCCATGTTGTCATATCACAATTGTTATGAGGTGTCTGCTTGGGGAAGGGGTATCCAGATTAGTTAATTGTAATTTTACCATTCATTGACCGTAAAGTTTTTATTGTGTACTTTTATGGTTTTATATTTATAAATGGAGTCAATTTTGTGAATTGTGTAGTATTGAGTCCTTAGCAATTTTATGTTGAAATGTAAATGGGTTACGGGTAAAAAAAAACAAGGCAGTGAGTAATCCTCGAATATTTAAAAGACCATAACGCCCAAATAATCATGCTTCAGGAAACGCATCTTTTGAGACCAGAATGCAAGGATCTCTTCTTACAACAAAGATGGATAGAGAGTTTTGTCACCACAGATCAAATGCTCTGTACTAAAGTCATAGTTGTATTATTACGAGCAAGATCAGGGGTAGAGTTAGTCAAGTACAGAGCCGATGAGGGAGGACGTTGGATAATTGCTGAAATAAAAGTACACCACACTCCCTATACAGTAGTAAGCTGTTATGGCCCAATTAGTGATGAAGTTATTTTGGTGACACAACTCTACTCTAATCTGGTAGATTTTGAGGATCCCATTATTTTAGGTGGGGATTTTAATATCTTATAGGATAATAATCTTGACAGATCCTCAGTACGGATCCAGATTACTTCCCCAAAGATGGATTTGATGGAGAATTTTAACATCTGTGATGTTTTCCGTAGAGTAAAGGGGAACTGTAAGGATTATATCTTCTACAGTAGGAAGAATGGACACTACTCTAGATTAGACTACCTTTTTATGGACAGGAAGGAAGTGGAGAAAGTAGTGGGGATAGACCACCTTCCTACATCTGTCAGATCACGCAGCAAAGCTCTTAAACATTGAGATAATGGACTCCTGTAGCATTAGAAGGTGGACGGTTAACAAAAGGCTATTGTTGCCAAAAGAAATAATGGCAAGACGCGGCACACTACAGAAAGGAATATGCTACTTACCAGTATGCATCTGTTCTTGGCATGTAGAGCTGCAGAGTTGTACACTTAGCATAGATCGCCATCTGGTGTTGGGCCCGGATGTTTGCAGTTTGTTTTTCTTCTTGGACAGTCTTTGGAAGTCACGAGTTTGGTGACTCCTCCTTCGGTCCGTACTGCGCATGGGCTTCGGCTCCATCCTCAGATTGTTTTTCACCAACAGGGAAATGATGGAGCTTGGTAATCACAGTGAGAAACCCATGTGTGTAGTATCTAAATAAGATGTACTGGAACGGATACAGGTAGCCGGGGAGGCGGGTGGGCGTGTACAACTCTGCAGCTCTACATGCCAAGAACAGATGCATACTGGTAAGTAGCATATTCCGTTCGAGGCATATGAGCTGCAGATTGTACACTTAGCATAGATTATATAGCAGTACCCAACCTTAGCGGCGACCACCGGTATCCGTTGCAGTGGTTTGAAATAGTGTCTTTAGTACAGCCTGGCCCACTCTAGCTTGCTGTTTGGAATGCACATCTACACAGTAATGTTTTGTGAAGGTGTGCGGTGTAGACCATGTGGCTGCTTTGCAGATGTCATCTAAGGGTATATTCCCTAGAAAGGCCATAGAAGCCCCTAACTTTCTTGTAGAATGGGCTTTAGGCGGAACAGATAATGTTCTTTTTGCCTTTTGATAGCAAATCTGTATGCATTTTACAATCCACCTAGCTATCCCTGATTTAGAAATGGGGTTGCCTTTATGTGGTGGAGAGAAGGAGACAAACAATTGTTTAGTCTTCCTGAAGGGTTGCGTTCTTTGTATGTAGTATAGCAAGGCCCTTTTTACATCGAGTGTGTGTAAGGCCCTTTCTGCAACAGATTGAGGTTGCGAGAAGAAGACAGGTAATTCCACCGATTGATTGAGATGGAAGGGGGAAATGACCTTGGGCAGGAACTTCGGATTTGTGCGAAGTATGACTTTGCTGTGATGTATTTGTATGAAGGGTTCCTGTATAGTGAACGCTTGTATTTCACCAACCCTTCTAAGGGAAGTGATAGCTACGAGAAAAGCTGTTTTCCAGGTGAGAAACTGTAGCTCGCATTTATGCATTGGTTCGAAGGGCGGACCCATTAATCGTGTAAGAACTAAATTTAGATTCTATACAGGGGAAGGTGGTGCCCTGGGAGGAATTACTCGTTTAAGGCCTTCCATGAAGGCTTTAATAGCGGGCACTCTGAAGAGTGATAAATGCTGTCTGTTTTGTAGATAAGCAGCGATCGCTGCTAGGTGTAGGCGTATGGATGAATATGCCAGGTTACACCTGTGAAGATGGAGCAGATAGCATATGATGTGCTGTATGGATGCATCTAAAGGGTTGATTGTATTGTTACGGCAGTAAATAACAAATCTTTTCCACTTTGCGGCATAACATGCTCTAGTGGTAGGACGTCTGGCTTCCATGATGATGTTCATGCAATCAGGGGGAAGGTTAAGGTATCCGAATTCTAAGATTTCAGGAGCCAGATCGCCAGGTTGAGCTGAGCTGGGTCCGGGTGCCTGCTTTCTCCATGGTTCTGGGTTAGGAGGCATGGGGATAGGTGCAGTTTTTGATGTGGTACCACTGATAGTTGTAGTAGCGTGGTGTACCACGGCTGCCTGGCCCACGTCGGAGCTACCAGAATGAGTGTGAGGGAGTGCTGTTGTAGCTTCCTGACCACTAATGGAATTAGTGGGAGAGGTGGAAAGGCGTATGCAAATCTGCCTGACCAGTTCATCCATATCGCATTGCCCTTGGACAATGGGTGTGGGTATCTGGCGGCGAAGCTTGGGCATTTTTTGTTTTCGTGGGTGGCGAAGAGGTCTATCTGAGGATGCCCCCACTGTTGGAAGAATGGCTGAAGAACTGTGGATGCAGTTCCCATTCGTGTAGTTGTTGCGTTTGTCTGCTGAGCAGATCTGCCATGGTGTTTTGTACGCCTGGGACGTGTTGTGCCAGGAGAAAGATGTTTTGGGGAATTGCCCATCTCCATATGCTCTGGGCTAAGCGGGAGAGCTGGGGAGAGTGTGTCCCCCCCTGTTTTTGGATATAATACATTGCAGTCATGTTGTCTGTGCGAATGAGGACTGCTTTGCCCGAAATCTGTTTTTGGAAAGATTTTAGGGCTAGAAAGATCGCCAAGAGCTCCAGATGGTTGATGTGGAGCGATTTTTGCTGTGGCGTCCATAGACCTTGCATTGTGAGGTGTAGGAGGTGCGCTCCCCAGCCGGAGAGCGATGCGTCCGCTGTTAGAATCACCTGAGGAACCGGGTCCAGGAACGGCCGCCCTTTGGAAAGGTTTGTGGTGTTCCACCACTGCAGAGAGTGATGTGTGCGGCCGTCCACCAACACCAGATCCGTCAGCTGACCCTGGGCCTGGTTCCACTGTTGTGCTAGGCACTCTTGAAGTGGACGCATGTGGAGTCTTGCATGGGGCACTATAAAGATGCAAGACGCCATCATTCCTATGAGCTTCATGAACACTCTTGCTGGAAGAGAGTGTTGGGGAAGGAATGTTTTGCGTAAGGCTTGAATGCTTGTGATTCTGGCTGAGTTTGGATAGGCAATACCTTTGGAGGTGTCTATAGTGGCCCCGAGATATTGCTTTGTGTGAGATGGTATGAGGTGGGACTTTTGGTAGTTCACCGTGAAGCCTAGCTGGTGGAGCAGTTGGATGGTGCGGTTTGTATGCTGCACGCATTGGTGGTAGGACGCGGCTTTTATCAGGGGAGACGTGAATGTGTTGACGTCTGAGGTGTGCTGCTACTACCGCTAGGCATTTGGTAAACACCCGTGGTGCGGTGGTGACCCCGAAGGGGAGAACCGTGAATTGGTAATGTTGCCCGTCCACCAGGAACCTGAGGTATTTCCTGTGAGAGGGTTGTATTGGAATGTGAAAGTATGCGTCTTTCAGATCCAAGGTTGTGAGAAAGTCTCCCTGACAGAGGAGCGGGAGGACTTGTTGTAGGGTGACCATGTGGAAATGGTCTGAATGTATGTAGGCATTTAGAGGCCGGAGGTCCAGAATGGGCCTGAGGGTCCCGTCTTTCTTTGGTATTAAGAAATATAGGGAGTAAACCCCTAGATTTTGCTGATGGACGGGGACCTGCTCTATAGCGTGTTTTTGGAGGAGGGAGAGTACCTCCTGTTTGAGCAGTGTGGAATGTTCTTGAGACATTGGACGGTGCCTTGGTGGGATATTGGGTGGGGTAGATGTTAGCTCGAGACAGTACCCTGACCGAATGATTTGGGTCACCCATTTGTCCGATGTTATGGACTCCCATGCGTGGATAAAGTTTTGTAGTCTGCCCCCGACCGGAGTGGAATGGTCTGGGGGGAGCGGAGGGAAGTCATTGTGTGGGCGGGGTGGCAGAACGGGTGTTGTTAGTTTTGCCCCTGCCCTTATTGTTGTTGCCTCTGTAACCACCCCTTTGGTTGCCCTTTGAAAAGGTATTTTGAGGAGGGGATTTGTAGGAGGTAGAGGTGCTATCGGTGGAGAAGCCTCTGCCTGTGCCACGAAAGGAGGAGCGTCGAAAGGAACGTTTAGAGGCTTGTGTTTGGAGTGCCCCCATAGACTTTGCTGTGTCTCTGTCCTTTTTCATCTTTTCCAACGCTTCGTCTACCTTGGGCCCAAAGAGAGTTTGTTGGTCAAAGGGGTGATTGAATATGGACGCCTGGACTTCAGGCTTAAACCCTGAGATCCTGAGCCAGGCATGGCGACGAAGCAGGACACTGGTATTTATGGCTCTAGAAGCAGTGTCGGCTGCATCGAGGGCACACTTAATGGAGGTGTTTGTAATGAGTTTACCCTCCTGTATTAGCTCATGAGCCCTACGCTTGTGTTTCTCGGGAAGGTGCTGCATAAGAGCCTCAAGTTCGTCGTAGTGTGCTCTGTCATAGCGCGCAAGTAGCGCTTGTGTGTTTGCAATGCGCCACATGTTTGCAGCTTGAGAGGCGGTGCGCTTGCCAGACGCGTCTAGGAGTTTGGATTCCTTGTCTGGCGGTGGGGCTTCTCCTGAGGACTGGGAGTTAGCCCGCTTTCTAGCTGTAGAGACAACTAGGGAATCTAAGGGAGCAGGGCCCTTAATGTATGCAGGGTCTGTGGGTGCCGCCTTATACTTTTTCTCTATTCTAGGGTTTAGTACCCTGGCCCTGACAGGGTCTTTGAACACCTCTGCGGCATGCTTGGTGACACCCTTAAGCATGGGTAAAATAGAAGTGGATTTGTCCTGCATGTCAAATGTATCCAGTAAGAAGTCATCTTCCACTGGTTCAGTGTGCATGTCCACCCCATGGTAGTGTGCTGCTCTCTGCACTAAATGATGGAACCCTAAGGAGTCCTCTGGAGGAGACGGCCTGGATGGGTATAGGTCGTCCTGAGGTATATCGGGTACATCAGGGTTATTGTAATCCTCCCATGGGTCTGGGGTCCCCGGTGGAGTGGGATCCACTGGGGCGTCCGCCGGGTAATTGTCCGGGTCCCCGTCATCCGGATCTGGGGACGGGGTCGGAGAGTAGTGAGGTAAAGGTGGCGGAGACCTGGGAGGGGGAGGGGGTGGAGGAGGTGGAGGAGGGAGGGGAGGCGGTAGTGGGGAGGGCACTCTGAGGGGAGAAGTAGCAGAGTCCTTCCGTTTGGGTGGTGGAGGAGGAGCCGGAGTATCAAGGCGTCTTTTCTTGATAATTAAAGTCAATAGTCCAGTCTTTGGATCTTTGGACAGAGTCTTTTGTAAAGGGTCTGGTGTAAACAGAGCCAATGGCGCCGAATCGTCCGTCGGCACCGGTGATTTCGGAACCGAGGGCTTCGATGGTTTGTGTGCGCCATGCTTTTTTGGGGCCTCCGGTTTTTTCGGCGTCGAAGGAGTTTTCGGCGCCGGAGCGTCGGTGCCGACAGATTTGTGTTTGTGTTTGGTCGGCACCGAGAGTCCAGGCTTCGGCACCGGTGGCTTCGGAGTCGAGCTGGATATTGCTTTCTTCGGTGCCGGATGCTGTTTTTCGGCACCGGGCGTCGGCTGGCTCGATCCCGAGCTGCCGTGAGACTTTGGAGGCTTCGACACCGGGCCCGAAGGTGATAGAAGCTTTGGTCTTGGTTTTGCCCAGGCCGACAGGCGAGGGAGTAACCTGAGTCTCTTTGGTTTTGGGCGCGGGGGTGGGAGGGGGCACAGTACTCACGACCCGCTGCGCCGGTGTGATGTCCTCCACGTCGGAGTCGGAGGCCTCGGAAGCGCTGACGACGTCTTCTTCCTGCTCGGTGTGTGTTTGCCCCGAAGCTTCGGCGCCGTCTCCGAAGATGTCCGGTGGAGCTGCAGACGATGAGTGCGCCATGGTGCGTCGAGCTTTTCGATCCCGGATGGTTTTCTTCGATCGAAAAGACTTACAGGCGGGGCAGTCTCTGGCCTCGTGTTCTGGAGAGAGGCAAAGGTTACATGTTGGCCGTCATTAACAAGGTATTCAACATGCTGTGTTTTTAAACAGCGGGATAGACTCCTAACAAGAATAAATAAATATTTGAGAGTCTAACCCCTTCTCTGTCTTTGTTGGCACAGTTTTTGTGTTCTCGTCTTCACAATACACATTGTTTTGTTATGTGTGTTTTTTCTTTGCACTGGACACTGCACATTCTTCTTAAGAGAAAGTTACCAATGATGAAATAGACGTGGGCAAGCTGGTGAGAACCAACCAGTAGCTCCTCTGGTGGTGCGCACGTGAGGTACTTTCTCTTTCTTTACACATTTTTTCACCTCCTTTTTCCATTACTGAGGGTGTGTGTAGAGCTAATTAAGTTGTTTAATTAACCTGTGGACTGACTTCACACCCCCTTGTATTCCCTTTCTCTGTTGATTTAAAAAAAAAATTAAATACTTGTAGCATACTGGATGGGGTTATACTATATGATACAATGGGTACTGGAGGTTTTTGAAAAAGTATTCTTTCTTCCACTCATTCCAGATCAAATAAATTTTTGCTACTTGGTGCCAGTTCTTTTGTGTTGAAATTAAGGCTGGAAAGAAACCAAAATGTTATTAGGAAGATCATTGATGGGGAGACAAGTCTGATAGTTGAAGAGAGCAATAATATTAGAGCTGCATTTACCAAATTCTATCAGGTGTTATATACCAAAGATTTAGTGGCCAACGAGGAAGAACTAGAATGTTGGCGTCAAGAAAAACACCTTCCAAAACTGACTAGCGACCAATCCCAATATTTAGGTCAAAAAATTAAAGGCAATGACATTTTGGATATAGTGAAAAAACAGAAAAGAGGAAAGGCTGCAGGACCGGATGGGGTCTCCAGTGAGCTATATTCTGTAATGGGAGAGGTGATCCCCATATGGTTTAAGATAATCAATTCTATACTGATTGAAGACTTACCAATTCCTGCGTCATGAAATGAAGCGATAATTTCCCTAATCCGAAGCCCGGTAAGAACCACTTACAGTGTCAATCTTACCATCTGATCTAGTTACTTAACAGTGACTATAAGATTTTTAACAAGCATCCTTGCAGCCCCTATGAATTACGTGATGGGGCAATTGATTCAGGACCAAAAGGGTTTCCTACCGGGGAGAAATATGAGAGAACTTAATCATACCCTGATAGGATCAATAGACCTAGCTACAATTCAAGGGGCCCGCTCTAGATTGTGACCTTGGATGCTGCTAAAGCATTTGACCGTGATGATTGAAGGTATCTTAGGATCACTTTAGAACACCTTGGATTAGGTAAAAATGTGATACACTCAATGTTTAAGATTTATAGCGATCCAACGGCCAAGATCCTGGTGAATGATGGTTTGTCAATCCCAATATGAATAGAAAGGGGGACAAGACAAGGCTGCCCTCTCTCTCCCATACTGTTAGATCTCTATTCTGTACCTTTTGCTCAAACTCTAAGAATGAATGAGGGGATCAAGCCCTTTGAAGTGGGTGCATATTCAAGGAAGATCTCCCTATATGCAGATGATTTAATGGTGTATCCCTCAGATGTAAATTCTGCTTTGCCACACCTTATGGCTGAGGTAAGGAAATTTGGTACATTTGCAGGATATGAAACCAATGAAGTGAAAACCGAAATAATGACCTGGAACCAAAATGGTGGAAAGATAACAAGGGTTCCTGAAATGAGATACTTGGGGATAAAAATAACCAAAGACATAGAGAAAATCACAGCGGTTCATCAAAAGAAAGCGGGTAACGAGATAGGAGACTTATTAAAAAGATGGCAGAGCCTTCCACTTTTTATATATGGGCGGATTAACCTAGTGAAAATGTCTGTCCTTTCCAAACTTACTTTTCTGTTTGATCACATCCCATTACACTGAGTAAAAGGCTCTCTTGAAACTGCATGTGAGAATAACATTTATTTGGGCTAGCAGAGGAATACGCCTCTCTTGGAAGAAACAGAGAAGGAAAGCTGGTGTAGGAGGCCTAGGACACCCTGACTTACAACTTTATTGCTGGGTCTTTAAGTTAAAAAATAATAGAATGCTTCTTCTACGTCCTCAAGAGTCCCTAATAGGAGTTCTGTTTAGGACTATGTTGGCGGGCCTGTCTGAGGAAGGTTTCTCTCACAAATTAGGGGCAACACATTTTTTTAAAAGGTCAGATTGAAAGGCTTGCAGGCGGCAGCAAGAACCTGGTTTGAGATAAGATTAATTTTGGGCTTAGCCTACTAAAGCAGGTTGTACCCTATATAGGATTCCACAAGAACTCCAGAGTGTTTGCTTGATAGTCTTGCAAAGCCTTCGAAACAGGGTGATGTCACCAGATGGGGACAGTTGGTGGACATTAGTTAAAGGTTAACCTGAAGGTTTTGGAATAACAAGATGGATGGAGCTAATTCGATGTTTAAAAACGACCAAGTAAATGTTTGGCTTAGAAGTCAGAATTGGCTGGACAAATGAAAGAAGAACTCCAGGACTTATCGGTTAGGAAGAAAGTAGTGGTGCATTGGTACCAGTATCAGCTGATGGCTGCGGAGGACAAGATGAAAGTACCATATTCTTCGTGGGATGGATACTTGACGGAAACAAAGCTGGCTGAGTTATGGCAAGTATCTTTTATTACACTTTATTCGGTGATCAAACCTGCTGCACTAAGAAAGAATAATTTCTTTACCCTGCATAGAGTTTACTGGACCCCAAAAAAGTTGGAAAATATAAGGGGAAGTGGCGACACAAAATGTAAGCGGTGTGGCAGTGGAGACGCAGACGATCTGCATACATATGTTCACCACGTGCCCGAATGGAAGAAGTCAGTAGTGGGTACAATTATTTCTCATTCCTTGGGAACTAATACGGAGGTAAGCACTGCTTTAATATTGTTTGGGGTAATACAGCAGACAAGGATATATTTAATCAGCAGGTAAATTGCCGCTCTCTAATCTTTTACTTAATTTTACAATAGCAAGAAGGGAAATATGTAAGGTTTGGACTCAAACTTTCGCCCCTACGTGGCAGGTCTGGAAGAGATCTGTGTTCATTTTTTTTAAAGAACTAGACAGAAGTAGTAACAATGAGAATGGAAAAGGAAGGTTTTGGGATTTGTTAAAGACATAAGATATTTCTGTCCAATGATTACACCCTCTCAATTCAGTAAGGCTGGGGAGGTTGTGATCACTCGATATATAACCCAGTAACTCTGATTGAATTAGAGCCAGTATTGAGCACAAGGAAGGTTGTGTCTGGTCAGTGCTTATCGGTGGTGATATGAGGACAAAAAAAAAATCAGTGCATTCTTGGATTTTTAGACTTGTTCTGGTCACAACTCATTTGGACTAAAACAAATGAAAATAATGATTTGTATAATAAAAGCATAGAACTTGGGTGGCTTTGAGCCAGAGATCTAATTTACCTTTGCATCACTGAAGGATAACTTGGAAGTGTTGGTTTTCTTTTAGTTTCAGGTTTTGCATCTGATAAAGAGCTGAACAAAGGTACCCTCCTGCCCCCATTGTCTGGAGCAACCGCCATCTATACTGTACCCCATTCGAGCCAATAGTGGACCAGACAGGTAGGACCTATGCAGGATGTTTAGCTGAATTAATCGGAGCCTTGAGGAAATGGCTACCTCCCGAGGAGAGGCCACTCCTCATCATCCAAGCCTTCTACATCATGGTCCCATTTTGCTCTTAGGCACAAGGAGATCAGACATGTTATTGATTAGTTTCTTGTAGATCAGTGATATGGCCCTCTCTGGCCATCTTGCACTCTATCCTCGAGTGGGGAGGACTCAGGGAGTGACACTCCTCTGGGGAGCACGGTGAGTAAGGCATGCCTAATTTGTAGATACCGAAAGTACTCAGAACGCGCCAGTTCGAATTCCTGCTGCAACTACATAAAGGGAATGATATCGCATGACTTCCGCATGTCTCCCACCTTGGATATACCAATAAGATCCCAGCGATCGAAACCCTTCGAGTGGATCAGCCTACCCAGTTGATAGTTGTGTCAGAGTGGTGTGGCCTGCGTAATTCTGCCCTCCGAGTTAACATAGTGGGGAGTGTTTTGCAAAGCATATAGGAATCGAGGGAGGTACATCATCATAAAAAGGGCCGCTCGCCCCAAGAGAGAGAGAGGGAGTGCTTTCCAATGTCAGACGTCAGATCTGAGACACTGCAGGGGCGGTAGGAGATTGCGCTCATAGAACCTGGATGGGTCCCTAGAGACCCAAATCCCCAGGTACTTGAAGCAGTCTGTGGCCTCCACCAGTTGGAACCCACGGGGAAGTTGAGGCATCGCCCCACTGAGGACATAAAGCACTGACTTGGTCCAATTAATTTTGTAACCAGCGAAACTGCTAAACACCCGAAATATATTCAGGACCCTGTTTAGGGATGCAGTCGGTGATGCAAGATAAAGCAAGAGGTCGTCCGCATATAGCGATCTGCGGTCTTCCCATCCGGAGGTACACTTGAGCCCCCTGACAATAGGGTCCCTGCAGACCCACATCGCCAGCGGTTCGAGAGTCAGGGCAAAGAGAAGCGGGGACAAGGGGCAACCGTGCCTGGTGCCCCTGCAGAGTACAAAAGTGGAGATTTCCTGTTATTGACCACTATTTGGGCTAATGTCTGTTGGTAGAGGAGACAAACCCATTTGATATATTCAGGACCCAGACCTAACTTCACAAATGGTAGCAGCACGACACAGCACACCATGGAGTCTGCGCAGATTTAGGGAGGTATTCCTAGCGGGCAGAAATCCCGACTGTTCCAGATGGACCAGGCGGGCAATGACCCTCAGCAAACGAGAGGCAAGGACCTTCCACTGAGGAGGGAGATTGGTCTATAGGAGGAGCACTTGGTGCTCGGCTTGCACTTCTTGTGAATAACTGTTATAGTTGCGAGTTTCTGGTCAGCAGGCAGTAGCCCCGCCTCTTTACTCTCAAGGGACATTTTGGTGGGATAAGGAGCAATCGTACCCGCAGTGAGTTTGAATAATTCAATGGGTAGGCCGTTGGGACCTGGGGCTTTCCCCCTCGTAAATCGTGGATAGCTTTCTCAACCTCTGTCTCAGTGATGTCGAGGTTGAGATGCTTGTCCTCGGTAAACGATGGTAACAAAATGTCCTGCAGAAAGGAGGACGCCTCCTCTGTGTGTGGGGTTTGGGATGTGTAAATGGTCTGATAGTACTAGCATTACAGTATCTCCCTCCAAGTAGGTCATATCCGCGCGTCTTTCCTTCCTCAGGCCCACGATTTGAGCCAGAGCCACCCCCCGAATTACGGTCTTATAGGCCTCCCACAGCGTCGCTGATGAGTCAACTGACCCCTCGTTCTCCTGAAGGTAAAGGTCAGAGTCGCCCAAGATTCTATCACTAATCTGGGGAATCTTAAGGTACCAGGGGTTAATCGTGGCCATGCGACCTATAATGGGCTCCCCCACTTCCAGGCGAAACAGGATCGGCGAGTGGTCAGAAATGCCCCTAGCTAAGTGCTGTATTTCTTTAACAGCGTCGGTCTGGTGTGCTAACGTCAGGACATAATCAATCCTGGACATACTGTGATGCACTCCAGAATAGAATGTATACTGTTGCTCAACCGGGTGCAATTTCCTCCAGACTAAAAGGTCCAGTGCTCCCAGGAGCCATGAATCTGCATACGGAAGGGAGGCAGATCCCTCTGGGGCCAGCGGTCACAGGAGTTGGAGACAATGGAGTTGAAGTCACCTCTGATTAAAACTCTACCTTCTGGTAACCCCAAGAGGAGATATCAGAGGTCCACAAATGCCGGGGCGTGCAGGCCCGGCGGCACATACACAGAAAGGTGATTTAATTTACTCCCCTCCCCGGTCCTGGAAATGGCTACAAACCTACATAGACTATCTGTACGAACAAGGTCAATTGTCATAGGGAACGATTTCCGTACCATTATACCCAGACCCCGGGAGCCAGACCCAAAAGCTGAATGCACTACAAACTTAAATCCCCATTGTGACATAGCCCTACAGGCATTTCCAAGCAGGTGCGTTTCCTGTAACAGGATCACGTTGGGAGAGTGACGCTTTAAGAATTGGAGCACTATTCCCCGTTTGATTCTATCTCCCAGCCCATTCACATTCCATGACAACAATTTAAGCCCTCGTCTATATGTTCCTCCAATCATGACTTAAGGTATGGATATTCAGCCGTAGGAGCCCCCCACGAGTGTCCAAATGATAAAACATGCCTGTGAACCCTCCACCTGCTAAAGCAATGGAGCCAGAAGCATAATGTGGTAGTTGCCAGTTCTTGAATGATATCATCATGTATGTCATACCTTTGTAACGTGAAACTAAACAAATTAGAACCTTCCCCCCCACCTGCACTAACAAGAGCCCAGAAAGAGCACACTGGTTGTGGTTCTTAACGGAGAGACATAGTGCACAGGTACCCGACCCTCCCAACAAAATAATGTGCAGAATTAACGTGTAAGCTTTAAAGAAAAGAAAGTGTTTAAATGCATAACAATTTAGTAGGACATCATATTTATGCGTACTAGGCCTCAAATGGATAAAGCAATATTGCTTGACAAGCTCACTTGCCTAAAAATTTTAAATGCGCATAATATGTTCATAGTCTTGACATTTCCATGAACATTTGTTTCATAATAAAAACAAGTTTCATAATATTTACGTATATTTCCACAGATTGTTTCTACTTACACAAAGATCACTGTTAACAATTGATTAGAAATTAGTCTTTAATGGGGAAATGAAGAGTTCATATATGAAGATGCAGCATTTTTAAAGAACATGAATGGATGTTGTGCAAATATTTTTTTTTCATGATATTGGTGTTTCAACTATTACATAGACCACTGTGAAGAAACTTGATATATTAGAAGGTTAAAAATGTAGTTTATACGTGGGAAAGTAAAACTAAATGGAAGAATGACCCACATAAACTTAGTATTGATATAACTTAGTTGCAAACTCAACATTGTTGTCCGTGGACTATTGTATTAACTGTGAGAAGACAAGGAATGATCCCGTTTCCTTGGAAGTGTTGAATGCTGATTGGCTGGCTAAAGAAGAAAGAAGACCAAAATCTGCAACGCTGATCAAATGTAATGTCTATATAAGCGCGTGTCCTAGCGTAGGCTCAGATGTTTTCCTTACCACACTCAGGTCCAGAAACTCATTCCAAACACTTTTAACACGACTTCCCATCACAACTTCTCTCCATTAACCCTTATTCCATGTTGCTTTGAGACTCTGAGGTTTTTTTTTTTTTTTTACCTCTATTTATGGGAAATTCTGCTGCGATATATTTTTGATCTATTTGAGCTGACTTTAATGCTAAAATCTTCATGCTTATCTCACTCTCTCTTGAACTAGAACTCTTTATGGGTTCTGACTAACTACATTTTCACCCATTTCTTAGAATAGGGATTCTTTACTTTATGGAAAGCGCTTAATGCATTATTTATATGATCTGACTAACTAATATTGATTTTCGATTTCTGTTCAAATATTGATGATTGAGATTAATACAAATTAGCTTGTGATCCAAGAAAGATGATTTACTAAAATATTTAATTAATAAAACTCTTTGACTCATATCGAATTTTCATTAGTGACTGAAACTAGTCAGTCTTGAAACTTGGGGAGAGTAGTTAGACTAACGGCTAGGGCTGTCGACCTTGGAGCTGGGGAACCAGGTTTGAGTCTCGGCAGAGACGTGCAACATCCTGTGATTCTGGGCAAATCACAATCTCCCCATGCCTAATAAAAATGAATGTGTCCTTATGTAACGCAACTGGTGCTCGTGTAAAGCGCTCTTATACCCGATACCTTGGGGTCAAGTTTGCGCTATATAAAACTGTGTTAAAAAAAGAAACTAGTCGTTATACTTTATGTGATGCAGAGCTCCTGATCTTCTCTAAAACAATGGCAAAGATCTATCCATCAGAAGTGAGTGGCAGGGATTAGCCCTGATGCAGGTAAACTGAGGCGTCTAATCCCTGTGGTTTTCCACTCCAGCATATTCAACATCTTTGGCAATCCATACAGTGTAACTTCCACCTTAAGCACTTTATTAGGTCATCAGCAGAATGACCCAGGACATAGCAGAGGACCACCATTAGTCTCTTCACGGGCAAGAGCTTACAATGTAGTCTGTGGGACCTATCAAAGGGGGGTTATTACGTCATCTAGGGGCGTCAAGACAAGCAGGCCCTTAAGACCTCCCTCTTTTGCCCCGGAGGCACACGGCAGGCAACATCTCCAGAGGCTCCAGACAGCGTCAGATTGGTAGCGCGGGCATTCGGGCAATGCCCGAGGGGCCGGTATCCGAATTCCAGCTGTGGGCTGATGTTTTGAGCAGCCTGTGGGGCCGATTTGTCAGTTTCTGCGTTGTTCGATGCCGCCAGCGGGCCAGTGGGTGCCTGAGTGGCCTTTCTGGAGGTAGATGGGGGTCCATTACCTCCCTTATATTAACGGCAGAGGTGTCTCTCCCTTTCTCTCGATGGGCCGGCCCATTAATATATGCATATTGGGTGGGGGCAGGGGGCGTGAGCAAAAGTGGCCTCAGTTGTTTTCAGGTGTGTTTCACCAGTGTAAACGAATCTGTGCATTTTTTTGACCCCCCGCCCACTTTTAGTAATAAAATTTCGCCGAAGCAGTGTCCATCGCCCCCCTTTTTTTAATAAAATTTCGCCGAAGCAGTGTTTTGCGGAAAGGCAATATGCAAATGCAGGCCACTTTTTTTTTTTTTTGCGTGGCCGGGCCGATTATTAATCCCAATCCAACCCTGGCTCCAGACCTGCTTCAGGGGCCGCATCACACCAAACAATACACGGTAAGTTTAGAGATGTGACGGAGTGCAGTCGAGGGCCGTCCTCGACATAGCGGGATCATCTGTAGCACGTAGTGGCCATAGCAGGACTCGTACAAAGATAGTTTATTAGTATTAGTGTGTTCGAATTTGCTTTAATTGTTACTTTAAATGCAAGGGAGCAGTTCCGTTTCCCGGCAGAAGAGGGGGCACCGAGACCATCTATATGAAACTGGCCACTGAATGCAACTCCCTAAAAATGCCAGCTGCGTGCAGGCACTCCCAGTGACCTGAAATGCCACGGCACAGCACAGCCTGCCAACAGGTTCGGTTCATCAGAGACAGTTCTGTTCTGATGTTTTAAGATTGGGAATGCATTGGGGGGCTTGCTAATATTGTATTGTCACAGTGATTTCACCAAGAACGTGTTTGGGAATTTATCGGGGGTTGTGGAAAATTGTATGTGAGATTGATCTAGCTCTCCGGAGCTCGGAGTGTGTTAAACTCCGTTCTTCCTTTTACTGTCAGTTCTCGTCTCAGTGGCCATTTTGTTGTGCCATTTGACTTCAGCGGTTAGCGGTCTAGTCTTGGCACACTACACGCCGCCCTGGGTAGCGTTATTTAATGGCCTCTGCTCGGACGCGCAGCGGGCGCGCCAGAGGCACGCCAAAGGCAAGCCCGTCTGCGCCGAGTCAGCGGCCAGGGCCAATTATGCTATCCGATCAGGGCCCTCAATTGCTAATCGCTTGCAACTACAGAGGGAATATTTGAAGTCTCTTCGACCTCCCTTGTGTCGCTCACAGGGAGGCCTTTCTTTGATCCCTCAGTTGGACGCTGTGTGTCCTGAGTGTGGGTTCTCAGTGATGCAGACCAGGCCTCCTAACCAGCAGTCCAAGGGAGCTGCAAGGACCTTACATATTAGTGTGGCCCTTATTAACGCTAGATCTTTAAGGAAGCACTATATGGATGTGTTTGATCTGTTCGTTGATAATGCCTTGGATTTGCTGTTTGTTACTGAGACCTGGCTGGACTCTGCTTCCAAACCCACGGTGGCGCTGGTAACACCAGCAGGCTACAAACTTTATCGCGTGGACCGCCCAGCTGGAAGAGGGGGCGGTCTGGCTGTTTTATATAAGGAAGGCTGGGCGCTACATGGTGAGGCCTCAGTCGTATGGGGTGAGTGTGAGGCGCTGGACTTTAGTATACAGTTCTCACCTCACTTCACTCTAGGGGGCTCCCTTATTTATCATCCGCCTGGGCCCGCTGAGGCTTTTCTTAAATCTTGTGGGAATGCGGTGGCAGAGCGAGCACTTCGCTTCTCTCGCTGCTTGGTTCTGGGTAATGTTAAACTCCATCTTGACCAATCCGATATAGGTGATTCGGGCGATTTCCTTAGTTCCCTCCATTTGGCTCATCTCTCTCAATGGGTCTCCCATCCTACTCCTCTGGAGGGCCATATTTTATACCCGGTGTGCTCTAATTACCCTATTCTGGTGACTAAGCCTTTACCGGTATCCTGGCCTGACCATTTTCTTGTCTGTTTTTCTTGGGATATTACCCAGCAGACTAGACAGGCTGAGTGCCATCATCCTCCAATTTTTAGAAAAATTGACCCTACTCAGTTTTCTATCGCTCTGGCTACGTCTCGGCCTACTCCCCAGAAAGATCTTGAGGGTAATCTGTCCAATTTCACAGATTGGATTGCTGCCTCTGTGTCGGCTCTCTCTGTACCGTGCCGGTCTAAGTTGGCCAGAGACTCTCCCTCTAAACCATGGTTTACCCTTGAATTGAAAGCTTTGAAACATGAGTGTAAAGTACTGGAACGTGCATGGCGCGCTAGCAACTATGGCCTCTCAGCAAAAATATCTCTTAGAGCCAAACAAAAAAGCTACTACACCGCTATAGCAGCTGCCAAAAGTTGCTATTTTCTCTACGGATTGACCAGGCCAACAACAACTCTAAAGAAATTTTTTCTATTGTGCAAAGCTTTATGTCCCCGAGTGCCCAAGCTCGAGCTGCACCAGTCTCAGAAACTTGGTGCAACACTCTTGCTAAGTTTTTTTTTTATAAGATCTGTTCTATACAAGCCAGCTTTCCTCCAAGTACTCCGGCTTTCTCGGGCTGTCGGGTGGGCTGGCCGCCACTCCTACTAACACTCTATCTATTTTTGAGCCTAATGGGCCAGCTTGTTCGCTTAAAATTCTTAAATCTTTGAAGTCGGGTTCTCCGACCGATCCCTGTGCCGCTAGACTTCTGGCTGCGGTTGCGGACATGATTAATCCCGAAGTCAACAAAATTGTTAATTTGTCCTTGTTGGAGAGTCGGGTTCCTTTATCTTGGAAGCAGGCTCAAATCCTTCCCCTTCTTAAGAAGCCGTCCTCTGACCCAATTACATAGGGTAATTATCGTCCTATATCACTGCTTCCAAGCTTGGCTAAGGTTTGGGAGAAGGTTGCCTCCAAGCAATTGACTAATTTTGTTGAGGAGTCAGGCCTGTTGCATCCGGCTCAATCAGAATTCCGTGCTTCGTTTAGCACTGAGTCTGCTTTGCTCGAGGTAACGAGGCAATTCGTGGGTGTCTGGATGCCGGTGGGAGAGTGGCTTTGGTTATGCTTGATCTGTTGGCGGCCTTCGACACTGTCCCGCACTCTTTGCTTCTGGCCCGTCTTTCGGAGATTGGGATTTCTGGCTCAGTCTGGCATTGGGTTAAATCCTTTTTGGAAGACCGTTCACAGCAGATCTGGCTATCACCTTGTGTTTCTGAGCCTCAGCAGGTAGCTACAGGTGTCCTTAGGGATCATCCCTTAGTCCCCTTCTTTTTAACATCTATGTGACTCCGCTGATTTATTTGGCGGAGTAACTAGGGGCTAAGGTGATGGCCTATGCGGATGATACCCAGCTCCTGTTCTCTTGGGATAAGGCAGAAGACTCAGTCCTTGCAGCGCAACACTGTCTTCTTTCAGTCTTTGGCTGGCTTGCTCAGGCACAGTTAGAATGTAATGAGGAGAAATCAGGTTCTCTTGTACGGTGTTTTTCCAGATAACTTCCGAGATATGCTCTGGCCCCCTGGCTTTCCCATGCCTGAGGCTATGGGTATGGCTGCTAAAAATCTGGGGGTCTGGTTCAATGAGAATCTGTCTTTCGCCACTCAGGCTAAAAAGCTGGCAGGGTCTTGTTTTGGCATATTAAAAACCTTGAGTAAGTAAGTTCTTGCCTTTTCTCTCTAGACATGCCAAAGAAACGGTGGTTTGTGCTCTAATTTTATCTCGCCTGGATTATGCCAATGCACTTGATGTCGGCTTCCTTCTGAACAAATTGCAGATCGTTCAGAACGTGGCTGCCAGACTCCTGCTGGGTATATCTCGCAGGTGTAGTGTGCGCGCCCACTTGCGCTCTCTGCATTGGCTTCCAGTGGAGGCACAAATTAAATTCAAAACCCTGGCGATTGCCCATAGGGCCTTATATGGTCAGGGCCCTGCTTACCTCCAGAAGAGGTTGCTTTTTATAAACCAGCGAGAGAGCTGCGGTCATCCTCTCAGCTTCTGTTGCTGACCCCGAGATTCAAACGCCACAGGCTGGGCGGGAGCTCCTTCGTGCACAAAGCTGCTTTGGCATGAAATGCTTTACCCCTGACTCTACGCAGTATTCCTGATCCTCTGATCTTTAAAAAGAAGCTTAAAACCTTCCTGTTTGAATAGTGCTCAGGTTAGTGGTTCCTTTCCATGAGTTCGTGCCGGGACACTCTGCTGAGTATCTGTGCGCGGTACAAATGGATTTAACATAACGTAACACAGTTGGGTGGCGCTACCGCTGCCTGGTAAAGTCAACGAGAATGAAAGAAAATTGTTTAGAGGGTAGCCATCATGGATGATGGACAGTTGGCGCTATATTGACTTCCGGGTAACACAGGCATACTGAATGAATGAATGAGGAAGCACTTGTAAAGCGCCTGGTTACCCGGGGGCATCCCAGCGCTAAGCTGAATCAGTATTTACAGTGCAAGGTGGTTTCCATGTGCAGTGGAGCCGGGCGTTGAATCCGGATCATTGGTGAATTTTTAGAACTGAAACAGCATCCAATAGGGTGACCAACTGACATGGGTGCAAATTCAGGACGGTGAGTGTAAAAATTCAGGACAAAGGGTCAAAATTCAGGACAAAAATTCAGGACAGGAGGTCAAAATTCAGGACAAAACTTCGGGACAAAAGGTACGTTTTACAGACACATCAGAGGAGGTCGCGCAATAGAATATAATTAAGCCCATCCATATCCAAACATATCTAATCATTTGCAAACCTATCCATCATGTATCCTTCTATCCATCATTTCACTCATCCATCCCTCCATCCACCCTTTCACTCATCCATCCATCCATCCATCCATCCTTTCACCCTATCCATCAGTACACTCATCCATCCACTCTTCCACCCATCCTTTCACTAATCCATCCAGCCTTTTATCTTTTCACCCATCCAGCCATCCTTTCACTCACTCATCCATCCAGTCACCCTTTGTCATCAATCCATCCTCCCTTTCTCTCTCCATCGACCCATTCACTTAGCCATCCTTCCTTCTACTCATCCACTCATGAATCCATCCATTGACCCTATCAGTCATCCATCCACCCTTTCACTCATCTATCCATCCATTTGTCCATCTACCCTCCCTTTCACTCCCTCATCCATCCTTACATCCACCCGCTCACTCATCTGTCCAGCCATTCACCCTTTTACTTATCAATTTATCAATCAATCCATCATTTCACTCATCCATCCACCCATTAACTCACCCATCACCCACCCGTTCACTCATCAATCCATCCATCCATCCTTTCACTCTTCCATCCACTCTTTTACCCATCGATCTACCCTTCCACCCATACATACATCTTTTTACTGTTTCTCTCATCCATCCTGCAACTCACTCATCCATACATCCTTTCTCTCATTATCCATCCATTCACCCTTTCACTAATCTATCCAGACATCCACCCATCCCTTTATTTACTCACTAGCCCACCTTTTCATATTAATAATGAGCTGAGCCTGTGTCTGCAGAATTGCAGACAGAAGAAGCCCATCAAGAATTTCACCCTTGCTGTAGTTCCTAAGGCAATGGGTGGGGGTAGGGTTCCCTATGCCCCGGCACATAGGAAATCTGAAAACATGAAATTCATGGGTCATGCATGATGGACAGTGCCAGGCCCTGAGGGGACTTTGACACGGTGTTGTTTCCAGGGCTTTAAGTGGGATGAAAATACCGGGGGGTCTAACCAAAGGGGGTGTTCGATGTAATTAAGGGCGTGGCTTAAAACACGTAAGCTAAAAATCTGTGCTTAGTATAGTGTGCTGCCTGACTGGTATTTTGCCTTTTCTGTCATTGTATCCAGATATATAACAACAAGTAATGTTACACCTGCAACAAGCCAGAACTATTGGCTTTGTCAATGGTTCTTAGTTGCATAAAATAAAAAAGCAGCAATCATGGCTTCCTTGAATATAATATTGAAAATGCATAAGTTCTAAAATGACGAGACTGTGAAAGAACTCTAGCCCCTTCTTTTTAACTTCTTTCACCAGCACCTTTTGTTGAGCTGGATTCTCATGTAGCAACATTGGCGTTTTTGCACATTTCTTCTGTCTGACACAATGCCCTGCCCTAGACAGAGCCTAGGGGAGGCCCACCACATGCTTTACCAGCCTAGAATGGACCATTGTCATTCTGTATGTGGCAATCAGCCAGCATACAGAATGACAATGGGCAGGTGGGGCTGCTCTTGTGCTCCGAGGAGGAGTGCAAGGCGGCCCCATCAGGGAGTTGAGGCTTCATGCAGGGAACAGTGCTGTTCCCTGCAATGCCCAAAATTACGGACATAAGGCGTCCCGTAAAAGGGATCCTCACGGACAACGGACGTGAGGTCCAAATTACGGACGGACTGTGAAATTTATGGATGGTTAGTCACCCTACATCATACATAATCACATAAAGCTGCACCCTCACATGCACACACAGACCATCACGCACACATGCCACCTCATATGCACAGTGTAGGAACTCAAATAAATCCAATGACATCACAAGTTGCTAAAATAACACAAACACGCATACCTCTCACCGTCGCAAACCATAAATTAAAATCATATATGCTTATAACATGTGAAAATGGGCAAATGTTTGGAAAACCTTTGTTATTGACGCCTGTATTCAGCATTTTACAGTGGCAGAAGAGCAGGCATCCCACTTAGTCTAAAAAAATAAATAAGACACCTTCCCCGCTCTGGGTGTGGTGTACACTTCGGCGAAAGTCCCTAATAAAATGAAGGCAAAAGACTTTGGAAAATGGAGCACTTCTGCAGCATCGGGAAAGGACTATGGTGAATAATGAAAAACTGACCCTAGATTCTAAGTTTCTTAAATTTACTTGATAACACTCATCCACAGGCTCAACTACCTCAGTGGTATTAGACCAGAGCCAGTTCTATCAAAGCTGTGTTTTGAGTAATTCTATTGCAGGCTGCACTACTTGTTATGAACCGAGAGGAATCCTGTCCCTTGTGCGAGAGATGAGACACCAGCATCATGCAGACACTCAGGAACACTTAAATCAGTTTGGGTGAACTGACCCTGGCATATGCATTTGTTGAATTTGCCACACTGTTCACAAATATAATGTATGTTATACCAATTTGGATTTTTTTTCATTTGTATATTTCTGGACCCTTCCAGGTTTTTTCAGTGTACCTACTGGTGTGACATAGTACAAGTATCTTCTGATAAGTATCAGACGTCTTACATTAATACCTTTGGACGCCTTCATTTATCACTAGTTTCTGAACAGAATCAGAATGCCATGAGCACCTATTACATTACACAAGGGCACATTAGTTTGTAGGCACCGGAGATTAAGAAATTTGCCAGAATAACACAAAATTTAATCCTGAATTTATTTTTTATTTCATTGTGGGTGGGTTACTTTTTTGCCTTCGTAACTGCATATTAAATAAAGTCCTTACAGAATAGTTTGTTCTTCTCAGCCACCTCTTTGACCCTGCCACCAGTCTCAATGACCCCAGCCACCATAGCAGGATTTGTATATTTTACACTTCAAGTCTGTAAATGAAAACCGCCTGGAATTGCGCCAATAAAGAAGGCCACACTTCCAGGCCGTCTTCATTTACACTTCTTTGCTAAGGCATTTGCACCCCCCCATGGAATGCAGTCACAGACCCCCAGGGGGGCCCTCCCCACAGTATGAAGACCTCTGGCAGGAGGAGGCCCAGCAAATGCCGTATCTGTACAGAGGGGCCCATCATCATTCTGTGTTTGATAATCAGAATGATAATGGCCGATATCAATCTGTGCCATGAGAGGATGCTGCAGGCCGTTCGGTTCACAGCAGTACGAGCTGGCCCCCAGCAGTGAGAGTTAGAGAACTCTCAGGCCGCTTGCAGGGGGGACAGCTTGCACCAATGCCACGGACAAGAGGCCCAAATAATGGACAGTCCGTGAAATTTACGGACGGTTGGTCACCCTACATCCAACCTTATTAATGGGTAATTTAATTTGGGTCATACAGGGAGTATTTCCACTTAAAGCGGCTCGAAGCGCTGCGTACCAGGCATCACTGTCTTTTCTGTACTATACAGTGCATTGTGTGTAGAGCGGCTTAGTGGGCCTTCACGTTTGTTGAGAGCAGGGCTTTAAGTGGGATGAAAAAACTGAGGGTTCTCTCAAAGGGGCGTGGCCAATATAATTAAGGGCGTGGCTTAAAACATGTAGCTAAAAAATCTGTGCTTAGCATAGTGTGCCGCCCGACTGGTATTTTGCTGTTTCTGTCATTGCATACAGATATTTTATACAACAAGTAACATTATACCTACATCAGGACTTTTGGCTTGGTCAGTGGTTGTTAGTTGCATAAGATAAACAAGCAGAAACGATGTCTTGTATAGAATATTGAAAAAGATTCCACTTGAAGCCCTGGTGACACCACAACAATGTTGCTGCTCCTGACTTCCAAAAAGAGAAGGGAAATCCAGAGAGAAAATGACTCTCGTAAGGATTTCCCTTCCCCTACAACCCTCACCTGGCATGACCTCATGCAGCATCTTTTCCACTAGTGAGAAGTGAGCAGTGTGAGCACGCGCACATCCATGTGCCTGCTGTCACTACAGTCCGGAAAAACGGACCACCTGTGCCAGGGCACAAAACAGAGCCCGATAGAGACCCGTTTCGAGGCCCCCTTTAACCCCTTGTATGCTCGTGACGGAACCACGCCGTTATGAGTCACGGGCGGCGTGTGCTCATGACGGAGGGGTTCCATCATGCTGCGGCCGCTCCGCCCACGCGTCGCTAATTCCCCGCCTGTGCGGGCGAATTAACAAGTGGGCGGAGTCGTGACCGAACCACTCCGTCATGAGCACAGCTCGCCCGTGACTTATGACGGCGTGGTTCTGTCACGAGCATGGCGGTACCGCGCTCACCCCGCACGCCCCCAGCACCGCCGCAGAATTCGCACCGCTGCCAAGGGGTTAAAAAACTGCCGGTGTGAGATTCGGCCCACTTAAAACCCTGGTTGAGAGTATCACAAAACAGAGAGCATATGTGAGGTGTATTCATGAACAGGCCGAGTGAAGAACCATTACATGTAACTCTAACAAAAGTTAATGGGTTATGCAAATAACCACAGCGGCTGTTGTTTTTTCTCATTTTCTGGCATAGGGTCACTGATGGGATGGAGTGAGGCAGGCGGGAGAAACGCAGACTGGGCTCCTGGGAAGAAACTAGAATGATCCTCAAGAAGGTGGAGCCGAAGCAGCCTCAGCGACCATGTCCACATCCACGGGAGTCAGTAGAACTGTGGAAGGGGCTCGCAGTACAGAGGTCTGCAGCTACTAGGGTGACCAACTGACATGGGTGCAAATTCAGGACGGGGAGTGTAAAAATTCAGGACAAAGGGTCAAAATTCAGGACAAAACTTCGGGACAAAAGGTACGTTTTACAGACACATCAGAGGAGGTCGCGCAATAGAATATAATTAAGCCCATCCATATCTAAACATATCTAATCATTTGCAAACCTATCCATTATGTATCCTTCTATCCATCATTCCACTCATCCATCCCTCCATCCACCCTTTCACTCATCCATCCATCCATCCATCCTTTCACCCTATCCATCAGTACACTCATCCATCTACTCTTCCACCCATCCATTCACTAATCCATCCAGCCTTTTATCTTTTCACCCATCCAGCCATCAATTTCACTCACTCATCCATCCATCCAACCACAGTGGCTGTTTTTTCTCACTTTCTGGCATAGGGTCACTGATGGGATGGAGTGAGGAAGGCGGGAGACACGCAGACTGGGCTCCCGGGAAGAAACTAGAATGATCCTCAAGATGGTGGAGGCGAAGCAGCCTCAGCAACCATGTCCACATCCACGGGAGTCAGTAGAACTGTGGAAGGGGCTCGCAGTACAGAGGTCTGCAGCTACTGGGTTTTTCACAAGTATGCAATGGTAGTAGGAATCAATCAATTAGAATTTGTCTGTCACCCCCTAGGGGTATTTGGGTGCTACCGATGCTAAGTCAGGATAAAAAGGTCCAAAGCGAAAAAGCGACCCGGCAGGGGGCACTGTGTTCTAAGGAAATGAAATTAATTCTGGATGGAGCACCAAAGAGCTGATTCGATCTGTCTGTGACAGGATGTGGTATTGCTTAAAAGAAAAGAAAAGCAGCCCAGGTTGGAAGGCAGCTGGGCAGCACATGAAGTCACGTATGTTGGTTTAAACTAATGTCGACGAACAACAGGGCATTAAATGGGAGCCTGGAGCCGTGCAGACGAAAGAGTCTGCTTCTGGTGATGAACCACGCAACATGAACGCCTATGACTTTTTGTAAATCAATTGTGGAGCTCTTAATACTGTTGTCAATGCGATGTCTTTTTAAAACTTCACCATCACCCTTCACGTCACGCTTCTTTTCACTTATAGTGTGAGCACCTGAATACTAAACTGAATTGTAAATAAATGTCTATCCTTTCTTGACCTACATGACCCTCTGTAGATCTTTTCTTTTGCTCCCTCCAGAATTAATTTCATTTCCTTAGAACACAGTGCCCCCTGCTGGGTCACTTTTTCGCTTTGGACCTTTAAAGCAACTCACCTGAACTATTGTTTTCTAAATACATCTTACCACCCCAGGTTCACATATTGGGGTACCCTTGTCTTCTCTAAAACAAGTCAGGATAAAAGTCAGAAACGAGCAGAAGGAGGCAAAATGAAGGTTAGATACGAGCAGAAAGAGGCAAAATAAAGGGCAGGAACTAGCAGAAAGGGGCAAAATAACAGACAGAAAGAGGCAAAATAACTGTCACAAAGAGGAAAAATAAATGACACAAAGAGGCAATATAAATGGCACAAAGAGGCAAAATAAATGGCACAAAGAGACAAACTAGATGGCACAAAGAGACAAACTAGATGGCAGGAGTGAGAAGAGGCAGAAAACAAACAGAGGAGGCACTAAGCCGAAAGCAGCAGAGGGTAGCGGACTGCGGACAAGCTGGACAGGATGAATGCATCTCACGGGGGGGTGGGGGGGGGGGGGGGGTGGGGGGCGGGGGAGAGGACCCGTATCAAGGGGAGTAGCTTGACAAGCAGCTACTGATTATGATTGTATCAGGTTTTTGCAGTAGGCATATATGTGTATTTGAATCATATTCAACACACGATGTAACAAGAAATTTTAAGCGCTCATATATATGGTAAAGTGGCATTAAATCACTAATAGTATGGCCAGTGATAGCTCAACAGGCAGCTAGCGAATGTGAGTGGATCAGGTTTTGCAGTAGGCATATATGTATATTTGAATCATATTTAACACATTACTGTCAAAAGTTACGTATCAGCAGTGTGGGTCCTAGGATGTCGCACTAGTGTATTATCCCGTTAAAGTATATTTTGCCTATGCTCAACTTTTCGTGACCCCACTACTTAGAAGTCACAGAGTTTTAGACCCAATTTGAAACGGTTTAGTGAATTCCTGAATTCAGCAAATCTTCACCCATACAGGGCTGTAAATCTCCGGGTACAGATTTACTAACATATTTAAAAATTAGACCCATTTTCTCTAGGCAAAGTTCCTCTTTCTTAAAGGAGGCCGCCAATTTATGTGGCAGGAAACCTGTTGATAGCTAGAAGGCAGATGATTCATAGAGGAATCCCTTAATTAACCAGTTTACCAGACTAAAGTCTCCACTTTGTGCTCATTCAGCCAGTGTCTGATTAAATATGTAAATGTTTAATTTAGAAGTAAGATAACTGAAAACTTCAATCTCATACTTTTTAAAAAATTCAAATCTTCTAAATACCGGGTCATTAGCTGCTACCACTATAAAGATACTAGATAATGGATTGTTAATCTAGGAGAGGTTCAGTTGTGCTGAGTGCACAGGTTCAAAAAGAACAAGTTACTTACCTTCGGTAACAATGTATCTGTAAGAAACATTAGTTAGTTAGATTCCTCACCTTAGAATATCCCCAGGCGTCAGACTGGATCCGGAAAGATTTTTGTAGCAATACCCCTTGCGCGTCGCTAGGCGTCGTCTGCGGCTCCGCGTCCGCCGTTGGCGTCGTGCGCCGGAATGACGTCGTCTGAGTACTTAGACGCCGCCCTCACGCGCTGACGTCAGTTCTTGTACATAGCTTTCCGCGCCAGGGACGCTGAGCCATGCAAGAGACCGACACTGGTGCCAAAAATTCCAGGGCCCTGAAAGGGAGAACCTTAACCCTAGATGTCGGTTCACAGAACGGGGAGGCTGGGTGGGTCGGTGAGGAATCTAACTAACGAATGTTTCTTACAGATACATCGTTACCGAAGGTAAGTAACTTGTTCATCTGAAAGAAAGAAACACGTTAGATTCCTCACCTTAGAATAGATACCCCAGCAATACCAACCCCGGAGGTGGGCCTGCGAACCAAGATCACACCAGAAAGTCCTGGAGAACAGAACGGCCAAAGTGGCCATCTCTCCGGACTTGGCTGTCCAGGCAATAGTGCTTGGCGAACGTGTGCAGTGAAGCCCACGTCGCCGCCTGACAGATGTCCTGCAAGGGGACTCCCCGTCCCAGGGCAGTTGTCGCCGCTGTGGCCCGGGTGGAATGGGCTCGCAGCCCAACAGGAGGGTCCTTTTTCGCCAAAGAATAGCAGAGTTTAATACACAACACGACCCATCGCGAGATGGTCCGCTTGTGCACAGCTTTACCCTTCTTCGTACCTACATATCCAACAAAAAGTTGGTCGTCCACCCGGAACTGGTTTGAGCGGGCCAAATAAAATGACAGCGCACGTTTTGGGTCCAGACGGTGGAGCCTCTCTTCATCTTTTGAAGGATGCGGAGGCGGAAAGAAGGTGGGCAGCGTGACAGATTGCCCGATGTGAAAGGGAGTCACGACTTTAGGAAGGAAAGAAGGACGGGTCCGGAGGACAACCTTATGAACCGAAAGGAAGGGAGGCTTAGCTGACAGAGCCTGGAGCTCACTCACCCGCCTAGCAGAGGTGATAGCCACCAAGAAGGCAGTTTTCAGAGTCAGTAGACGAAGTGGACAGTTGTGAAGGGGCTCAAAGGGAGCGCAGATCAGAAAAGTAAGAACAAGGTTTAAGTCCCACTGAGGCATTACGAATGGAACAGGAGGGAACATACGAGTACTGCCCTTAAGAAAACGGGAGACAACAGGGGACTTGAAAAGAGAAGGCTGATCAGGAAGCCTTAAGAAAGCAGAGATTGCAGCAAGATAACCCTTCAAGGTGCCCAGAGCAGAGCCCTGCTGGGCCAAAGAAAGAAGAAAGAGGAGAACCTCAGAAAGAGGGGCAGAAAGGGGATCCACAGCCTTTGCTGTGCACCATGCCACAAATTTGTTCCACCGGCAGGCGTATACTGTCTTTGTGGAGGGACGCCTGGCTGCCAGCATAACATCACAGACGTCAGGAGGCAAGTCAAATGGCATCAACTGCCGCCGCTCAATCTCCACGCATGGACGCATGGAGGTGGAGGCTGGACAGGTTCGGGTGGAGGACCGTCCCCTGTTGCTGCGACAGAAGGTCCTCCTGAAGAGGCAGTCGTATCGGGGGATCGATGGACATACTGAGTAGCTCGGGATACCAGTACCTTCGTGCCCAATCCGGAGCCACCAAGATGACTTGGGCCCGGTCGCGCCTGATCTTCTTCAGCACTCTGGGCAGAAGTGGTATAGGCGGAAAGGTGTACAACAGACCGCAACTCCACTCGCGACGAAAAGCGTCTCCGAGCGAGTGCCGCCTTGGAAATTCCAACGCGCAGAACTGCTGACATTGCGCGTTCTCTTCGGTGGCGAATAGATCTAACCAAGGCTCTCCCCACTGCAGAAAGAGACCTTGTGCCACGTCCGAGTTCAGACACCATTCGTGATCCATCATGCACCGGCAGCTGAGTTCGTCTGCTCTGGCGTTCAGAGAGCCCACCAGATGTTGAACCACCAGGGTGATGCCCTGATGTTCCAGCCATGTCCAGAGGCGCAGAGCCTCCTGACAAAGGGTCCACGACCACACCCCGCCCTGTTTGTTGCAATACTACATGGCGGTGGTGTTGTCCGTGAACACCTGCACGACACTTCCCCGGACAGAGGGAAGGAAGGCTTTCAGTGCAAGTCAGATCACCCTCAGCCCCAATAGGTTGATATGGAGCAGAGTCTCCGCCGGAGACCAGAGTCCTCTGATCTCCCCCTCTCCCATATGGCCCCCCATCCCAGGAGGGACGCATCCGTCACTACGACATGCTCTGGTTGGGGTAGGGAGAGGGATCTGCCGCTGACCCAATCGCGATTCGTGAGACACCACTGCAGCTGGTTCGCAGTGCCCTCCGAGATCAGGACATGGTCAGACAGGTTGCCGCGATGCTGGGCCCACTGAAACTTCAGGTACCACTGAAGAGCCCGCATCCGCCACCTGGCGTGAGGTACCAACAGGATGCAGGAGGCCATCAGCCCCAGAAGCCGCAGCACCAACCTGACCGAAACCCAGGACAAAGGCCGGAAGATGGAAATCAGGGCCTGAATGTCCCGGACCCGCTGTTCCGGCGGATAGACCCGGAACTGCGCCAAATCGAGAACCGTTCCGATGAAAAGGAGCTTCTGGGAGGGACTCAGGTGCGACTTCGGCACATTGATGGAGAACCCCAACGAGTGCAGGAGGTCGGCCGTAGTCTGGAGGTAGGAGACTACTTGCTGGGGCGAGCCCGCCTTCAACAGCCAGTCGTCGAGATAGGGGAAGACCGGAACCCCCGATCTGCGCAGATGAGCTTCAACCACCGCCATCACTTTCGTGAACACCCGAGGGGCACTGGTGAGGCCGAAGGGGAGCAAGGTGAACTGAAAGTGCTCCTGACCCACCGTGAACCGCAGGTAACGCCGGTGGGCCGGCAGGACGGGGATGTGAAAATAAGCGTCCTGCAAGACCAACGCTACCATCCAGTCTCCAGGGTCTAGGGCAGCCAGAACCTGAGCTAAAGTGAGCATCTTGAACCGGTCCTTCCGGAAGAAGGCGTTGACGCTCCTGAGGTCCAAGATCGGGCGTAGGCCCCCTTTGCCCTTCTTGGGAACCAGAAAGTAGTGGGAATAACAACCACGACCTACTTCTGGACCAGGAACGCGCTCAACGGCCTCTTTGGCCAAGAGGGCCGAAACTTCCTCTCGTAGAAGATGCAAATGATCCCCCGGCATACGGTGGTTCAGCGGTGGCATGGCTGGAGGGGTCGTCTCGAAGGGGAGGGAGTAGCCCCTTCGGACGATTTGCAGCACCCACCTGTCCGACGTGATGGAGCGCCAGTGGAGCAGGTGATGGCGAACTCTGCCGCCCACTGGCGTTGAAAGGGCCTGAAAGCTCGAACTAGGAGGGCTTTGAGGCGGATGCTGCCGGTGTGGATGTGGACTGACAGGCACGTTGACCTCCAGTACCGCCTCGGTGGAATCCACATCCGCGACCGCGTGCAGGTTGGTTCTGCGGCCGGTGGCTGGGCGGACGTGAGGAGGCGCCCCTTCCTTGGCCACGCAAGGGACGAAAGTTGGAAGTTTGCGGCCGCAGGGCCGAAAGACCCAAGGACTTGGCCATGGCCCGGGAGTCCTTGAACCGAGCCAGCGCACTGTCCTCCTTCTCACCAAAAAGGTGAGTGCAATCAAAGGGCATGTCCATGAGGGAACTCTGGACACCCCCCGAAAATGACGTGGACCTCAGCCAGGCGTGACGCCGAACCACCACTGTGGTGGAAATCGCCCGACCCAGCAAGTCCGTGGTGTCAAGTCCACACCGTATGGCATGCCGTGCTGCATCTCGACCATCAGCAAGAGCTTGAGTGAGTCGTGTTCGGGCCTCCACCGGACACAATGGCAGCACGTCCTCCACCGTATCCCACAGAGAGTGGGAATAACGGTCCAAAAGGCAAGCGGTATTTAAAGACCGCAGTCCCAAACTCAGGGACGAGAACAGTTTCTTGTCAAACTGCTCCAACCTCTTGGATTCCCAATCCGGAGGAGCGGACGGGAAGGAGGATTGGGAGGTTGAGGCCTGGATAACCAGACTCTCGGGGTGGGGTGTTGGGAGAGGAAACTGGGGTCGCCCGGAGCAGGGCGGTGGCGCCGGGCAACGTTTCAGTCCACAGGAGGGACTGTGGAGGGCTTGGACCAAGTGCACTGCAAAACGTCAATGAGGGCCTCATTAAACTGCAGCAGATGCTCAGTGGAGCTTGCTGTCGGTTGAAGGACCTCAGTGAGGACGTTAGTCCTCACGGCCACAGCAGGCAACTCCAGCCCTAGGGCTTCGGCCGCCTTGCGCAGCACCACTGAGAAGGTTGCACCCTCCTCCGAGGCCACAGTCGGAGGAGAGATGAAACCAGCGTCCGGGGAGGTATTCAGTCCGCTGGCATCACCCAATTCCTCTGCCCAGTCCTGAGAAAGTTGGGCCTGAGCGGCCATAGGGTCATCCTACCCCTCCCAGTCGCCCTCGTCATCCGATTCCCGATAAACAGGAGGAACGATCGGAGACGGGCAGTAGATGAAGCATTCACCAATCGGCGCCAGGCGGCGCCGTGCCGGCGTCGGGCCCGGACCGGGGCTAAACTGGGGAACGACGTCGTCTGGTGACGGCGTCGGAGGTGGAAGCGGTGTCGGCGCTGGCGGAGGAGGTGTCGTGAGGTCGACCGGAGCGGACCGAGATCCAGGTCTGGATCCCTCAGGGACCTGCGGCGTCGGGGCTGGAGCCATCGACGGCGCCGGGGCCATCGACGGCGCCGGAGCCGCCGGCACGCGAGGTCGCCCAGTCGAACCTGCGGGGCCCGAAGGCGTGCCTACAGGCGTCGACGGCGGAGCCAGGCTCCTCATGGCCGAGAGGAAGGCAATGACTTCCGCCGGAGTTGCGTCAGTCCCAGGGACCAGCGGGTATGAGGACGGACGCGGCTCCTGCGGCTCCGAAGGAGCCGCGGGGGTGGGACCACCCTGACCCTCGGACGAGTCGCACGACCGGCGAGGGGAGTCCGAAGAGCCATGTCGTCTCTTGGACTTCTTGGAGTGCTTCGACTCACCCGAAGACCCCGACGAGCGATGACGATGGCTGTGGCTCCGCGATCGGTCCTTGGACCTCCTCCTGGACCGGGACCGAGAGTGGCGCGGAGCCGAGTGCCGAAGCTCGAGAAGCTTACGGGACCGCTCCCGCCTAGCTTTCGATGTCAAGGCCTGACAGTCGGGGCACGACTCCGCGCCGTGGTCGACCCCCAGGCAGTAAAGGCACTGGCGATGGTGATCCATCACCGACATCAGGCGATGACAGGCGTCACAGGCCTTAAAACCAGGCATCCTACCGGCACCAGAGTCGAGTCGATAGACCAAAAAGAGTCAGAAAGTTAGTCAAAAAATGACTAGGGGTAAGCTCTTCCCGGATCGGCGCTTACTGGTGCGGAAAAAAGAAGAACTGACGTCAGCGCGCGAGGGCAGCGCCCAAGTCCTCAGACGACGTCATTCCGGCGCACGACGCCAACGACGGACGCGGAGCCGCAGACGACACCTAGCGACGCGCAAGGGGTATTGCTACAAAAATCTTTCCGGATCCAGTCTGACGCCTGGGGATATTCTAAGGTGAGGAATCTAACTAACGTGTTTCTTTCAGATACAAACATATAAATGAGTGAGAAAGATTTTCTACAGACATGAAATGACTTCCCATTTTGGGAGATAAATAGTGAACAAAGGACCACATGCAGTGCTTGAATACATACTTTATAGTAGTGCCCAGCCCAATAAATTGTAATATTGTGTCAAAGCGTTGAAATAAATCTAACCAAAATACAGGACTTCCTCTCAGTGGGGTTTGTAAGGCATTTTCTATATAAAGCAAACAAATACATATGAAAAGGTATGGCAAATGGTACATGTATCCAATACATTAATGACATACTGGTAATAAAAAAATGTGCCTCAATATATGATGTTAATGCAAAAATACAATTTAAAAAAACAAATTTTCTTCATTTGAAACCATTTGCCATTCTCGTTATATTCCAACATACGTGTTACTTACTACTCAGAGTGAAAGTCAACTAAAATACTCATTCTTCACTTAGAACTTATGAGCAAAGACATTTCCTTTCTTTAGATCAGTGAAATAAATAAGACATTGGTCAGGGCAGGTACTCAATAGTTCTAGTTAATTTTCACTAACCACTCAAGTTGAAATTTTAGCTGCGCTTAATACCGTTATAACGGTGTGACGAACCTGGATACAATTTGGCAGCCAATTAGCACACCCAGACAAGTGTTGTTGTGTTACGTTTTTGCAGATATGGTCAGTACTTAATTTGTAAAAGAATAAGTACAGGGGCCCAAAGTTTTGCTCTGAAGCCTGCCGCATGTGCTGCCGAAGGTGAGGGTTACCGCATACCAAGGGTGTCTAGTCTCGATTTCACTCAATGCCTTTTCCTTCCACCATCATACGCCCCCTACCCCCCTGTCGCCGTATCTCACTCCTGCAGGTCCTTTTTCATTCCTGCTCGCCCTCTTTGTTACTCTTTTTGTATCTTTGTCTCCCTCCTCCTTTCCCGTTTTCAGCCTCTCTCTCACTCTTGCTCCGGGTTCAAGTCTGTTGATGAAAAATAAGTCCCAGTCCCCCCACCTGCAACCACTAGCTCAAATTAAGCACTGGATAAGGCCTGGGTTGGAGCCAAGGGAGGGCAGTTTATGGCAGAGGTCAAACAGGTTGTGTTTCCATTTTCTGTAGCAGGGAAATTTATCCTCTGGGCGTCAGCAAAAACTACCGTTGGCAAATACACCGACACTGGCACAAGGCTATACTCAGTAGATCCCCTCTGTTTTGGTGTTAATCCATTCAGTAGTTTTAGATATATCTACAATACCGCAAAGCATTGGGCTCACTTCAAAGGGTTAAACTTACAGATATCTTGAAGGGTTGAAAAGGGAATATGCTACTTACCAGTAATTATCTGTTCTTGGCATGTAGAGCTGCAGAGCCACACACTTAGGATAAGATCGCCATCTGGTGTTGGGCTCGGATGATTGCAGGTTGTTGTTGTCTTCGGAAGAAGCCTTTTGGTCACGAGACAGGTGACTCCTCATCTGGACAACAGTGCGCATGGGCATCCACTCCATCCTCAGATTGTTTTTCGCCATGATGGGAAATGATGGAGTGTATAAGAATAAAGAGAAAGGATGTCCATGTGTAATGTCTAATTAAGACAATGCTGGAACAGATACAGGTCCCGGGGAGGTGGGTGGGCGTGTGTGGCTCTGCATCTCTACATGCCAAGAACAGATGCATACTGGTAAGTAGCATATTCTGTTCGAGGCATATGAGCTGCAGATCACACACTTTGGATAGACTATATAGCAGTGTCTCCCCTAGCGGTGGTCACCTGTATCTGTTGCAGCAGTTTGGAATAGAGTTTTTAGGACAGCTTGGCCTGCGGAAGCTTGTTGTTTGGATTGCACATCAACACAGTAATGTTTAGTGAAGGTGTGTGTGGTAGACCATGTGGCTGCTTTGCAAATATCTTGTAAGGGAATGTTCCCTAAGAATGCCATGGAAGCCCCTATTTTACGTGTGGAGTGCGCTCTAGGGGGAACTGTAAAAGTGCATTTAGCTTTTTGGTAACATATTTGGATACATTTAACTATCCACCTGGCTATACCTGATTTTGAAATGGGGTTGCCTTTATGTGGTGGAGAGAAAGCAACAAACAGTTGTTTGGTTTTGCGAAAAGGTTTGGTTCTGTCGATGTAATAAAGCAAGGCTCTTTTAACATCTAAGGTAAGAAGGGCTCTCTCAGCTATTGAGTCTGGATTAGGGAAGAAGACTGGCAGCTCGACTGATTGGTTAAGATGGAAAGGGGAAATGACTTTTGGGTTTGCCCTAAGAACCACTTTGTTACGATGTAGTTGTAGGAATGGTTCTTAAATAGTTAAAGCCTGTATCTCACTTACCCTTCGCAGGGATGTGATTGCAATAAGGAAAGCCACTTTCCATGTAAGGAATTGCAGTTCGCATTTATGCATAGGTTCAAATGGAGGGCCCATGAGCCTTTTTAGAACAATATTTAGATTCCACACTGGAGAAGGTGGTAATCTGGGAGGAATAATTCTTTTAAGACCTTCCATGAAGGCTCTGATCGCTGGTACCTTAAATAGTGACAAGTGTTGTCGATTTTGTAAGTAGGCTGCTAACGCTGCTAGGTGTAGACGTATGGAGGAATACGCTAAATTGCATCTTTGCAAGTGTAGTAAATAGCAAATAATGTTTTGGATGGAAGCATCCAGTGGACATATATTATTGTTAGTGCAGTAAATGGCAAATCTTTTCCATTTTGCAGCATAACATGCCCTAGTAGTGGGTCTTCTAGCTTCTTTTATGATATTCATACAGTCTGGTGGCAGATTGAGGTAACCGAACTCTAAGACTTCAGGAGCCAGTTCGCCAAGTTCAGTTGCTGTGGATCTGGGTGTCTGATTTCTCCATGGTTCTGGGTTAATAAGGCCGGGGAAAGGCGCAGTTTTTGATGTGGAACTAGCGAGAGTTCCAGAGGTGTCGTGAACCAGGGATGACGTGCCCAAGTGGGAGCTACTAGTATCAGTTTTAGAGACTGTTGTTTGAGCTTGCGTACCACAAATGGAATGAGTGGGAGAGGCGGAAAAGCGTACACAAATCTGCCTGACCAGTTCATCCATATTGCATTGCCCTTCGACTGTGGGAGTGGAAACCTGGCGGCGAAGGTTGGGCATTTTGCGTTTGTGTGTGGCGAACAGGTCTATGTCTGGTTGGCCCCATTTTTGGAAGAATGGGAGTAGGACTTTGGGGTGTAATTCCCATTCGTGGATTTGTCGTGTCTGTCGACTTAGGAGATCGGCAATATGGTTGTGAACCCCCGGAAGGTGTTCCGCTAGCAGGTAGATGTTTTGGGGAATTGCCCATCTCCAAATGTTCTGTGTGAGTTGGGACAGTTGGAGAGAATGTGTCCCCCCCTGTTTTTGTATGTAATACATGGTCGTCATGTTGTCTGTGCGGATGAGGACAGTTTTGTTCCTTAGATGTACTTGAAAAGATTTCAGTGCTAGGAACACCGCTAGAAGTTCTAGGTGATTGATATGGAGCAGTTTTTGTTGAGTGGTCCATTTGCCCTGAGTGGTGTGTTGTAGGAGATGGGCTCCCCACCCTGAGAGAGATGCGTCGGTTGTCAGCACTATTTGTGGAAGAGGCTCTAAGAACGGTCGCCCTTTGGACAGGTTGATGGTGTTCCACCATTTCAGTGAGCGAAGTGAGCGTCTGTCCACCAACACCAGATCGGTAAGTTGTCCGTGAGCCTGGTTCCACTGTTGTGCTAGACATTCTTGCAAGGGACGCATTTGAAGTTGTGCGTGAGGCACAATGGAGATGCATGATACCATCATGCCTAATAGTTGCATAAACACTCTTGCTGGAAGAGAGTGTTGAGTTTGAAATTTTAAGATGAGGTTTTTTATGTTGGCTATCCTGGCTGTGCTGGGATAAGCTATGGCCTTGGAGGTATTTATGATGGCTCCCAGATATTGATGTATGTGGGAGGGTTGCAGTTGAGATTTGGGATAGTTGATGGTAAATCCCAAGTTGTGTAAGGTTTGAATATTGTGGTGAGTGTGGAGAACGCATTTGTTGAAAATATTGGCTTTTATGAGCCAATCGTCGAGATACGGTAAGACATGGATTTGTTGTCTCCTGAGGTGCGCTGCTACTACTGCTAGGCATTTGGAGAATACCCTGGGTGCAGTTGTTACTCCGAATGGGAGGACCGTAAACTGATAGTGCTGTCCATCTACCACAAATCTTAGGTACTTCCTGTGAGCAGGATGCATGGGGATGTGAAAGTACGCGTCCTTGAGGTCTAATGTGGCAAGGAAATCGTCTTGTTGAAGTAGTGGGAGCACTTGTTGAAGAGTGATCATATGGAAGTGATCTGAGTGTATGTACTGATTTAGGAGTCTGAGGTCGAGTATGGGTCTTAACGTCTCGTCCTTTTTGGGGATTAGGAAGCATAGAGAATATACTCCTGTACCCCGATGTTGGAGTGGAACTGGTTCTATTGCGTGTTTTTGAAGCAAGGACTGAATTTCCTGTTTGAGGAGTGTAAGATGGTGTGGTGACATTGGACGGTGTTTGGGAGGTATGTGTGGGGGGGTGTTTGTGAGTTCGAGGCAGTAACCAAACTGGATAATTTGTCTTACCCACTTGTCTGTTGTAATGGAATTCTAGACAGGTAGGAACTGTTGGAGTCTTCCCCCGACCAGAGTGGAATGGTCTGGGGGGAGTGGAGGCAAGTCGCTGTTTAGTGGCTGGAAAGGTGCGGGTGTTGGTATTGCCCCGACCTCGGCCCTTGGTGTTGTTTCCCCTATATCCTCCTCTAAAATATCCTCTGTTGGGGGATGTTTGCGCGGAGGTTTTGAAAGTGGAAGAGGTGTCTGTCCCAATATTTTTGGAGGCTCCCCTATAGAAGGAGCGTCGAAAGGAGCCTCATGGTTGTGGAGACTAATGCTCCCATTGATTTAGCAGACTCGTTATTTTTTTTCATCTTCTCAAGTGCAGTATCTACTGCGGGCCCAAATAGTTGCTCTTGGTTGAATGGTTGGTCAAGTATTGTTGTTTGTGCTTCCGGCTTAAAGCCTGAAATATGTAGCCATGCATGGCGTCTAAGAAGTATGCTTGTGTTGACTGCCCTAGAAGCAGTGTCCACGGAGTCTAGTGCACATTTGATTGATGCGCTAGATATGAGTTTTCCCTCTTGTATGAGGTCATTGGCCTGGGATTTGTACTGATCTGGTAGGTGTTGTAAAAGATCTTCTAACTGATCATAATGAGCCCTATCATATCGGGCTAATAGGGCTTGTGTGTTGGCTATACGCCAATGGTTAGCAGCTTGTGCTGCAACTCTTTTGCCCGAGGCCTCTAATAGCTTGGACTCTTTGTCTGGGGGCGGTGTGTCTCCTGTTGTTTTGGAGTTAGCCCGCTTTCTTGCGTTTGAAACTACTAAAGAGTCTAGAGGGAGCTGTGCTTTAATGTAAGCGGGATCTTGTGGGGCAGGTCTATATTTTTTTTCAATTCGGGGGTTAAGAACCCTAGCTCTGACGGGGTCTTTAAAAACCTCTGTGGCGTGTTTTATGACTCCCTTAATCATGGGCAAGATTTGAACTGATTTTTGAGACTGTTCGAATGTGTCTAGAAGAAAGTCTTCTTCGGGTGTATCTGAATGCATGGTGACGCCATGGAAAAGTGCCGCCCTGTTTATCAGCTTCCCAAACCCTAGGTGGTCATCTGGAGGGGAGGGTTTGGAGGGGTATGTAGTGGGATCAGGAATATCAGGTAACGGGTAAGCCCAGTCATCTAAGGGTGCCGTATCCGGAAGTGTGAAAGGATCATTAGGATCATTAAGGTCATCCGGATCACCCCCTCCCCCTAAACCATCATCATCATCCTGTGGAGGTGGTGTATGTGAAGGAAATGGTAGAGGAGAAGGAGGTGGGGGCAGGGGGGGTGGGGTGAGAGGTGATATAGGAGAGAAAGGACGAATGGGTGAGGTGGTGGAGTCCTTCTTTATGGGAGCTGGAGAAGGTGTTGTGTCCAGCTTCCTTTCCTTGTATGGCACAGCGGTGACATGTCCAGTTTTTGGATTGATATAAATCCTTTTTTGTGTGGGATCAGGGTGAAAAAGTTCTTCATTGTCCGAAAGTGGCTTCGGTGCCGATTTTTTCGGTTCCGATCTATATTTTGGATGATCGGTAGAGTCTTTTTGGACTTTAGACAGTTGTTTCGGTACCGATGATGGTTTCAGTGGCGATGATGATTTTGGTGCAGAAGAACTTTTCGGTGCCGGCGGAGATTTCGGTGCCGAAGAACGTTTCGGTGCCGGTGGAGATTTTGGTGCCGAGAGGGAATCTTTGAGCTTGATAGCTTTAGATGCCGGTTTATCAATAGGTCTCGATGGTTTCGGTATCGAGGGTATCGGAGCCTGCTTCGGTGCCGAGAGGTCTTGAGTCTTCGGTGCCGAAGGTACTGTGGGTACTTTAACATGTGGTTTGCTCGAGCCCGAGCCACCTGTAGGCTTATATTTCTTCGGAGCCGAGCCCGAGGGCGGGGCTTCTGAAGACGGTTTTCGGTCGCGACTGGGGCCAGCTGGCGGAGTCTTGACCAATGCCTTTTTTGGGGGGGTTGGGGTAGGGGCACTGGTACTCACTCGTTGCCCCGGAGTGATGGGGTCATCGGAGTCATCCGCTTTGGATATAATTTGGAGTTCTTCGGAATCTTCTTCTGGGACATCGGGGCCCTGAGCAAAGATGTCCTCTGGTTCTGGAGCCGGTCTGGCCATGATATGGCGTCGAGCTCTTCGGTCCCGGATGGTTTTCTTGGATCGGAATGCGGCGCAGGCTGGACAGCTGGATTAGTTATGTTCCGGCGAGAGGCACAGGTTGCAGACCTCATGGTGGTCACTGTGGGGGAACTTTGCTCCACATTGGGGGCCTTTTTTAAAAGGTGTCCTTCCCATGAGCCGTGTCCGGAACCGGTCCGATTGAATTTCGACGTCGAGTTGTAAAGGTTTTTCGCTTCGAAAGCTGGATTTTCAGAAATTTTCAGCCGGAGTGGAGAAGTTCATCCGAACCCAATGGCGGAAAAAAACAATCTAAGGATGGAGTGGATGCCCATGCGCACTGTTGTCCAGAGGAGGAGTCACCTGTCTCGTGACCAAAAGGCTTCTTCCGAAGACAACAACCACCTGCAATCATCCGAGTCCAACACCAGATGGCGATCTTATCCTAAGTGGGTGATCTGCAGCTCATATGCCTCGAACACATATTTTTGATTTGCTTTACCACCATTTGACGAATCTGCATGAAATATGGCAGACATTTTAAATGTTTAGTTTACGTTCCACTGAACGCTTGGAAAAAAGTCAAACAGACAAGTGCGCAAAATATCTTTGACCTCGACTACAAATCTCTCCGCTCCAGATCCCTTCTAGACCCGCTCAACAACTCCTACATGGTAGGCAAAGCATAACCCTAGCTAAGTGAGGCCCTTACAACACAAGCCCGAAGTAAAATTCTTTTTATGAGACTAAGCACACTAGGAATTGCCGATTTTAACCCTGCATGGGCCTGCAGGGGGTAAACCAAAATTTGCAGACTGTGCCCCTACAAGAGGGAATCCTGGTTGCACCTCCTATGTTGCTGTCCCAGCCTCAACAACGAACGCCGGTGACTCCTGCGCCCAATTTGTATAACCAACAGTACAAAGTCTTGACGCGAAGCGTCAGCCTTGTGCTTTTCCTCAGCAACCACGACGACACTAGCAAGACTGGGGAAATTCACGCACCAGATTAGGATCGCCCTAAAGGCTGCCAATGAACACAATCAAACCCTGGAATCGATCACTGCAATTCCAGCAGAAGAAGGCAGCCATGCCCCAACCAGCACTGAAGCACCTTCCCCTCTTCATTCTCCCAATCAAGATTGCACCATCCTATGGACTCCAACTGAAGTGCCATGACAAACGGCTTATAGACTTGATAAGTAGACTGTTTTTAGCAACTACTGGGGGTTGCCGGCTGTTCGAGCAGGCGTCGGGAGGGGGTGGGGGGCTGCATATCTTCCAAACAGAATCTGAAGTTTTTACTAATGTTAGTCTTGTTAACCATTTTTTACTGTTAAGATTTTAATTAATTGTACATTGAATAAATAAAAATACCTTAAGCTTCTCGTGTTTCTTAGGGGCGGTTCAAAAAGTTCTCATTTCCTAATAACTTTGGCACTGCTTGACAAATATGCATGATACTTAGCAGACATATATTCTATTAAGCCCAGTGCTGACACTTCATGCTTTACGCACATCAGTGAAGGAGGGCACAGTAAAGTGGTATGGGTCAAAACAGATTTTATTTGCTAACAATTGTGGTGTAAGGTGACGGGTCTGGCAGAACAGGACATAACATAACAGGACTTAACTGCTGTTGACAAGCAGATTCCTCGCGTGGCCTTAATGTTATTGATATATATTAGAAGGTTTTTGATGACCACTTGTGGGGTTTTGCTCTGGGCCAAAAAAAATAAAAAAATAAATGAAATTCAGATTTAAGTGTTTAGATATTAGGGGGCTCTAAAAAGAGCCGTTGTGTTTATGAAATTATTTTTTAGTGGTACCTACAAGTAAGTACCGATGCAGAGTCTAAGGTTCAAGAGGAAGACTCTGTTCCCTTCATCATTGAAGTGCACACCATCTCCTCTATAAATGTCTTGCATGTCATAACGCAAGTTGTTGTGGTAAATGGCACCCATACCATAGTCACGGAGGAAAGCAGAAACAGATTTGTTGACGTGCTTTCTTGCTTTGTCATCGCACCGCGTGCCCACCGTGCGTGCACGGCACTAACTGCGTAAAGTGGGCGCGCGGTGCGCGAAGCGCACAGCGTGCTCACTGTGCGCGCACGGTGCGCGAAGCGCACCGTGCGCGCACGGAACGAACTGCGTTAAGTAGGCGCGCACGCCACGAATGGCGTAAAGTAACTTAGCATTTAAAAAACCGTACAAATTCACTGAAAAAACCATAGGTTTCACACACGTTATAGTTAGGAATTAGCATTTAAAAAACCTTGCAAATTCACTGAAAAAACCATAGGTTTCACACATGTTATAGTTAGCGGAAATTTTACTGATAAAAAACCAATGAAATTCCCCCGTTATAGTTAGTGCAGGCAACTATAACTCACGCGACCGCAATCTTCTGCTGATGACATATGTGTCTTTATGAAAAAAAAATATTTGTAATATATGTATAGCTAAAAATGTATGGAAGAACACATGGGCAAATAAGTGTCTAAATACAGTATTAGCATCAGCAGAGGATTGCGGTCGCGTGAGTTATAGTTGCCTGCACTAACTATAACGGGGGAATTTCATTGGTTTTTTTATCAGTAAAATTTCCGCTAACTATAACATGTGTGAAACCTATGGTTTTTTCAGTGAATATATATATATATACCATGCATAACAATATTAGAAAACTAAGCAGAAGACAGAGCATTGGTAAGCATTGTCGCAGTCTGCTTGCTTTCTATCTGTTGTCTTATTCTCCAGGCCCATCCCAATAATTTTGCTATGGCAATTAGAATTGCTTCTTGGGTACTAGTCTTTAGTATTCTCAGCGCACCAACACTTGAGCTAGTGCCAAGGTTCAGACAAATTGGTTTGAGCCATTTTCTCAGAGGAGAACAATATGCTGGGCACGCAAAGAATATATGGGAGATTGTTTCATCCATACTTTGGCAAAATAGACATTTTCTATCTTGGGAAGGATGCCAGGTCTTGGTGAAAGCTTTGGTAGGCAACGTTCCTATCCGGGACTGAAAATAACGTTTTCTATCAATGGGCTTGGTTATAAAATCCCAAAATTCTTCATATAAAGGATCCAGCTTATGATGCAGGAAGGCACTGGTCAATGATATAGACCCGGAATGACACAAGATATCGGATCTAATCATAGACCAGTACGTATCTTTGAATGCTTTTTTGGATGGAAAAGTATTATGTGCTGGACCATCCCAGAGATGCCTCATGCCCATGTCCACCAGGCATCTTTTAACCTGATGTAGCCATCTAATCTTGTGGGAGGTGTCATTTCCTCTGATGTCCATAAGGGCTGAGGCATAATGGGCTAGTTCCGGAGTAGACCAGAGCCTTTTCCAGTAGGCCAATGGTTTAAACCTTGTCAACTTTGTTAGCGGATGACACCCCAAGTCAAAATATGTAGGAGTAAGAGGAGTACTCTTGGGGAGTCCAACCAAACCTCTCAGAAAGCTTTTTGGGGCTTGAGCTAATGAAGACAAGTTTTCAAACCCCCAGAGTTCTGCCCCGTACAAAATTGAGGCCATAACCTTAGCATGATAAATCGAGTGCGGGGCCAACAGGCTTGGTTTGAGAAAGCATATGTTCTATCAGAATCACCCCTGATATTTGTGAGTGTTTAAGCGCCATTATTTCTATTTGGGGTTTCCAATCTAGCTTACGATTAATATTTACTCCAAGATAGGTAAATAAATCCGTTTGCTCTAGAGACTCATTGTTCATAGCAACCCTTGACTTGATGACTTTGTGGTTATGTAACACCATCAATTTAGTCTTATCCACATTTACCAATAGTTCATGTTCAATACAGAATGTCTCAAAACGTACCAGGGCTTTCTGCAGCCCAGCTTGAGTTTTAGATAAGATTAAAGTATCATCCGCGAACATGAGTATTGGTACTTTGATGCCTGCAACAGAGGGAGCATCAGTTGGGTGATCAGAAAAATAACTAACCACACCATTTATAAAAAGTGAAAACAGGGTTGGAGCCAACACACATCCTTACGTACACCTTTTGAGATTGGAAATTTAGATGTAGTGTTCCCTTGTGCACCCCATCGAACCTGCGCATAGTTTGATTTGTGCAGTTTGATCACCAGCTGCAACAATTCTGGGGGGATACCTAAATCTCTCAATACAGCCCAAAGCTTGTTCCTCAGGACTGTATCGAAAGCTGCTTTGAGATCTACGAAAGTAGCATAAATGGATCCACCCGCCAGCAATACAACACACCAGTAGATTAATACAAAATAGAAAACTTGGTCTATCGTGCTTACATAAGCCCTGAAACCTGCTTGGAGGGGGGATAGTATGTTATTCTCCATTATCCAGATATGTATTCTATTCAGAACCAATCTAGCCATGATCTTTTGGGTGGAATCGATCAGGCTGATAGGTCTGTAGTTACTGGGACTGGAGCGATACCCTTTCTTATAAACAGGGAGGATTTCCGCCCCGCGCCAGGAATCAGGAATAGATGCTCCGCTAGCAATCGCATTTGCAAGAAACAAAATGTACCTAAACCAGTTTTCTTTGTCGGATAAAAATAAATCCGCTGGAACACAGTCGGGACCGGGTGCCCTACCTTTAGGTGCCGAAGTCACAGCAATTTCGACTTCCCTTAAAGAAAATTTTACTGGGGTCTCTACATTTGGGGCTATAAATGGGGGTATGTTTTCAGAAACAGCAAATTGGAGCTCAATGATTAGACGGGGCATTTCCTTGGCCTCCACGGCCCCATTTAACAAATGCCAAATGATTGAGTATTATTCATTTTACTTGCTACCAACAGTTCCTGCCACCTTTGTTCATCCCATGCCTTTTTTGCCAATAATTGTGTGGTTTTGTACTGCTTACGGGCTATTCTTATCCTATATATACCTTTGGATTTTATGGCCCAGGACAACTGTTTATATGCTATTTTGCATGCCTTATTGTACCAATGATCACGCCTTGGTAACGATCTCTTGGGGGTTTCATAAGGTTTGGTGAAAAAGCGCCTTATGTTTTCAAACATGGACTCGTGAATACGTGTAATATTATGATTGATTTCATCCTGATTTATACGTTTTTCAAGAAAATCTAGAGTATTTACCACCTCAGCGTTCATACTTATAATAGAGCTTTCATTTTCGATTACTCAAGACCATTTGACCCTCCTCAAGTCATTATTAATTAGGACATTGGCGGTCTCTGTTACCTCGACTGGGGGCAAAGGTCCTACTTGGGCTAAGCTTTTTACTTCTAATAGTAGTGGGTTGTGATCACTTTCGATCCTTGTGCAGACCTTCATATCCACTACTGAGGACCAGTACTCTACATTAATGAGGATGTAATCTATTCGACTACTTCTCAGGCCATTGTTAGAAGTGTGTGATCCTGAGCGGTCTGATGGTGTACGTCCATTTACTGCTCTCATACCCATCTCTAGGCTAAGTGCTTTCAACTGTAAGGCTGCCTCGGTCCATTTTTTAATTGATGGTATTTCCAATTGGGGAATACCCCATTGGGCATCTTCGTCTGCACTTAGGTGGCCGTCCTCATGGTACAAAGGCTCAAAAGTGGTATTAAAGTCTCCAGCAATAATTATGTTGTACCGTTCTCCCTTACTGGCTAGAAAGTTGATGAGGGTAGTAATAGTCTTTGAGGACCTGCCACCCGCCATACCCCTAGCATAAAAATTTACTAAGAGTATTTTAGGCGAATTTTTAGGACAGATAAGCAGCACCAAAATATCCACATTATCAGTCTCGAGTTCAGTTATCTTAAAAGTGCGGCACTGCCTTACCCATATTGTTAAACCTCGGGAGGGTCTTCCTTTGTGCCCACCTATGGCCGCTTTATGAAAAGTGAGGTAGCCATGATGGAAGACCGGGGCCAACACCCAGGTCTCCTTAAACACTAGACTATCCAGTGTTTCAATAAAATCTGTCCAATCGGATGAATTGATCTTATTGGGCAACCCTGCTATATTCCACGATACCAATCTTAATATAGATGGATCGTGGTACACTGTGTTGTTACCTAAACTAGCCACCTTTGTTGTACCTATTACAGAAGAGGCTGAAACTGAAGTGTGTTTTCGGTTTCTTGTTTGAGTATAAACTACTCTCGGCGGTCGAGAATAGGTCCTAAGCAAGTCATCCTCACAATCTATCCCTACTGAACCAGTACCTGGGGGACAGCCCATACAGGAACTTTCAGCCCCTCCTGTTAGGCTAGACACCGAGGATCCTCCCTGTAGATACACACCATTTAGTGGTCAGTCTATATTTTGGAGGGATGAATCCTCAATTCGCTTTGATTCATAGGCATTAGTGGGCAAATGGTTAAAGTCAGGAGGGTTCAGCTTCAACCTAATATTTGTATGAGTAAGGTGTGAGGTTCTTAACTCAAATGCCAACAGATTCTCTACCAGCAGTGGCGAGACAAGGGTAAGGCACACATAGTCAGAGTCTACATCCTTCGAACGATGTCTTACAGCAGAGGATATATCTTCCCTGATTAATGATCTGCACATACGAACATGTCGCAGCCACTGGATACTCTTGTTAATCAAGACTGTTCGTCCTCTCTAATTAGACTGGTCAAGGTCTTGGGAACATTGGTTAAAAAATGTGTGGCTTTAGTGGCCGAGGGCCAAAATTCTCAGTAGGGCTTACTTTTGTGGGTAGACTTGTCCTAGGATAGTTTGAAGAAACATACGGGATTGGGTTTCCCTTCGATTAAATATGTTGGACAATTTACCTGATCTACTTGCTACTTCACTGGTAACTGCAGATTTCCGCGTGACATTTGGATCGCTAGATGGTTTTTTGGGAGCCCTTTCCGTTTGTACATTAACTATGTTCTTCACAATTGGGTAGTTTTGGTTTCCTTTGGTAGTAATTGGTGCACTACGTTCTTGAGTATGGGGCAGATCTTGAATAGCTAAATACCCTTTACCAGAGCTTGTTTTTGACACTAAATTAAGGCCATCTATCATTCCCTTAAGTTCCTTAACTTCCCTCATAAGGTGCCTAGTCTGATCTTTCAGAGCGTTTATCTGATTTCTAAACTGTGCTGAACTAGAACAATGAGCCCTATTCGAAATATGATTACATCTGTTGCTTACATTATCAATCCTCTTAGTTCCTGACTGGACACTTTCTTCCCGAGGGACTTGCAATAGGGGCAGAAAACGATTAGAATAGGTAATAGTGGGTTCATTTGCGCAGGTTGACACAGAACATGGGCTAGGCAAGGAAGAATTAGTACTTTCTTCATGTTGACTGAGGTCAGAGTTAGTGGGTTGTTGTCCCTTTGAAAATTGTTTTATGAACATTTCCGGAAAAACTGGGACAGTTTGTTTATTACTTGTCGTTAATATGGGGGGAGGTGCACTGGCCACAATGGTGGAACTACATGGGCCAGAGGAATCAAGTAAGATCTCCTCGCATTCACAAACAAGGTTGGCAATGCGATCCATAACAGCGTGGGTTTTACTCAGCGTCTTAGTTGGTTTTCTAACTCTTTTGCCTTTCTTTATAAGTCCACTCTCCCCACTATCCACAGCTTTTCTTTTCCCCATTCTAACGCGCCACGGTTACACTTTTTGAAATCAAAACAAATGAACAGTATTAAGCCACAATAATGTATATCAGATGGTCACATTAGAGAAAAAATAAGGAACAATTCGGCAGTTAGTGGTATGCTAAAGAGTACCACACTATTGAATTGTGGACAATTTTGAGACCACCCGCCAATTAAAGAAGAGAGAAAAACAAGGTCCAATGTTCACAGCGAGGGAAAGATATACATTGGAAATTCTTTGCCACAACTGCTACGTGCTTTGTGCCCGAGGGCTCAGGGGGGGTGGCCCTGCCCTGCCTCGGTCTGGCGCGGACGGGCGCAGACGGGCTCACCCTTGGCCCGGGCTTTGTCCTATATTAGCTTGTCTGGCTAACACATCCACACAATAGCGTTTTGTAAATGTGTGTGGTGTAGACCATGTTGCAGCTCAACATATGTCAGATATGGGAATGTTTCCTAAGAAAGCCATAGAAGCCCCTACTTTGCGAGTGGAATGCGCTCTAGGGGGAATTAGTAAAGTCCTCTTTGCTTTTGCATAGCATGTTTGAATGCATTTGACTATCCACCTAGCAATACTGGATTTAGAAATGGGATTACCTTTGTGTGGTGGAGCAAAAGCAACAAAGTTGTTTGGTTTTTCGAAAAGGATTCGTCCTTTCTATGTAATAGAGTAAAGCTTGTTTAACATCTAAGGTGTGTAGAAGTTTTGCAGCCACTGAATCTCGTTGAGGAAAGAACACAGGCAATTCAACAGATTGGTTGATGTGGAAGGCAGATACTACTTTGGGTAGAAATTTAGGGCTAGTGCGATGAACCACTTTGCTCTGGTGTATTTGAAAAAATGGTTCTTCTATGGTTAGTGCCGGAAGCTCACCCACTCTCCTCAGTGAAGTAATAGCAACGAGGAAAGCAACTTTCCAAGTGAGAAATTGCAGTTCACATTTGTGCAATGGTTCAAAAGGTGGACCCATTAGTCTGGTGAGGACAATATTAAGATTCCACGCTGGGGCAGGTGGAAGTTTTGGTGGAATGACTCTTTAAGTCCTCCATAAAAGACTTGATTTGGGATCTGGATGTCTTATCTCTCCATTGCTCTGCATCAGGAGAATGTGTGCGAGATGTAGTTTTTGATAAGGAGCTACTGAGAGTTTCAACCGGGTAGTGAACCAGGGTTGACAGGCCCATGTGGGAGCTACTAGGATTAGTGTGAGGGATGTTTGTCTGAGCTTCAAAACAAGTAGCGGAATGAGTGGGAGAGGCGGAAAACCGTAGGCAAATATCCCTTGACCAGCTAATCCATAGAGCATTGCCTTTGGATAATGGGTGTGGACACCTGGAGGCGAAGTTTGGGCATTTTGTGTTTAGGTGTGTGGCGAACAGATCTATGTCTGGGAAACCCCACATCTAGGACGGGAGGAGAACTTGAGAGTGAAGTTCCCACTCACGGATCTGTTGAGTTTGTCTGCTGAGCATATCTGCAATATAGTTGTTCACTCCTGGTAGGTGTTCCGCTAGGAGATAAATCTTTTGATGAATGGCCCACCTCCAAATGGCTTATGCAAGGTGTGACAGTTGGAGACCGTGTGTACCCACCTGTTTCTGTATGTAATACATGGCTGTCATGTCTGTGCGTATCAGGACAGCTTTGCCTAGAAGGTGAGTCTGGAAGGCTTTGAGAGCTAGAAAGACTGCTAGCAGCTCTAGATGATTTATGTGCAGTTGCTTTTGCTATTGACTCCACAATCCATGAATTGTGCGAGTTTGGAGATGAGCTTCCCAACCAATGAGCGATGCATCTGCAGTTAGCACTGTCTGTGGAACTGGGTCGATTTAAAGCCGCCCTTTGGAAAGGTTCTGTGGATTCCACCACTGCAGAGAGCAATGAGTGCGGCTGTCCACTAACACTAGATCTGCCAATTGACCCAGAGATTGATTCCACTACCGTGCTAAACATTCCTGAAGGGGACGCTTTTGAAGTCTTGCATAGGGAACTCATGATGCAAGATGCCATCGTTCCCAGTAGCTGCATGAATACCAGAGCTGGTAATGAGTGGTTGGGCTGAAACTTGGTCATTAGAGGCTGAATATTGTGGATGGGTTGGGACAGGCTAGAGCTTTTTGTGTATCTAGAGTGGCTCCTAAGTACGTGTGCGTCTTGGAGGGTTTGAGGTGGGATTTTAACAGATTTACTGCGCATCCCAGGTCATGCAGTAAGTGCACGGGTCTGTGAGTGTGCTGTAGACACTTTGTGCGAGTACTGGCTTTGTTGAGCCAGCCGTCTAAGTATGGGAAGACGTGAATATGTTGTTTTCGCAGATGTGCTGCGACTACTGCCAGGCATTTGGTGAATACTATGGGAGCAGTGGTGACTTCGAATGGGAGTACTTTGAACTGATAATGTTGTCCTCCTACCACAAACCGGAGGAATTTGCGATGAGCGGGATGTATTGGAATATGGAAGTATGCGTCCTTTAAGCCCAGAGTAGACAAAGTCGCCTTGCTGAAGGAGTGGGAGCACATGTTGGAGTGTTACCATGTGCAAATGGTCCGACTGAATATAGAGGTTTAGGCCTCTGAGGTCTAATATAGGCCTGATAGATTCGTCCTTTTTGGGTATGAGAAAGTATAGGGAGTATACTCCGAGCCCTTGATATTGTAATGGGACAGGCTCTATAGCTCCTTTTTGCAATAGAGAGTGTACTTCTTGTTTGAGAAGCTCCAGATGTTCTGGTGACATTTTGTATGTTTGCGGAGGAATGTTTGGAGGATTGTCGGTAAGCTCCAGACAATAACCAGATTGGATAATATATAGGACACATCTGGCTGAAGTTATTGTATTCCATACGGTAAGGAATTGAGAGAGACGTCCCCCGACAGGGGTGGGATGATCAGGGGGCAGAGGAGGCAAGTCACTGTTTGTTTGATGCAGGGGAAGTACGGGGTGCGTTACCTTTGCCCCTTACCTTGCCATTATTGCCTCGAAATCCTCCTCTAAAGTAATCTCTGGAAGAGGATGACTGATTGTTGCCCTCATAGGAAGATGAAGTATCTGTGGATATATTTTTGGAGCCCCCCTTGTAAAAGGAGCGGCAAAAGGAACTCCAATCAGACCGGGGCTGCAAAGCTCCCATGGATTTTGCGACCTCTGTGTCCTTTTTTATTTTCTCTAAAGAGGTATCCACCACAGCACCAAAAAGGTGTTCTTTATCAAAGGGTAGGTTTCAAATGGAAGCCTGGACTTCAGGTTTAAACCCTGAAATCCTTAGCCAGCCATGACGTCTTAGAAGAACACTGGTGTTGATAGAGCGAGCTGCTGTGTCAGCTGCGTCTAAAGCACACCTAATGGAAGTGTTGGAAATTAGTTTTCCTTTGTTCCAATTCGTCATAGTGAGCCCTGGTGTATCTTACTAAGAGAGCCTGGGTGTTGGCTGTGTGCTGCCTGCTGTGCTACTCTTTTGCCAGAGGCATCTATAAGCTTGGACTCCTTGTCAGGGGGAGGGGCATCTCCTGCTTGAGAGTTTGCTCTTTTGCGAGCGTTGGAAATGCCTAGGGAGTCTTGCGGAAGTTGGCCTTTACTGTAGACAGGGTCTGTAGGTGCAGGTTTGTATTTTGTATCTACCCGTGGTGTTAGTATCCTTGCATGCACGGAGTCCTTAAAAATATCATCCGTGTGCTTAAGCATGCCCTTAAGCATGGGTAGTGTATGAGTTGCTCTTTGAGGAGAACTTAATGTCTCGAAAAGGAAATCCTCTTCACGAGGGTCCTGGTGAAGCTGACACCCGTGATATTGAGCAGCCCTGTTAATTATTTCTATGTACCCTACATTGTCGTCAGGTGGAGAGGGTTTTGTAGGGTATAGATCTGGGTCAGTGTCAGCATTGGGATCTCAGTCAGTCAGTTACCTTTATTCGATCATTAAAGATCAAAAAAAGAGACAATACAAACAGATAGTCACATTACATGAGATACAGGACAAAAATTCATCAATTACAATAGTAGTTAAAAGTAACATTATCAAAATTTAAAAAGTTTGAAGAGAACATATTTCATAAGTTCAATTCTAAGTTAAAAAGAATAAATAAGATACAGAAATATAATTTCAATTTAAAAAGTCTAACAGGAATAGAAAACTCCATGGCAAAAGACCACCATCCGTCACACCACGTCAGTCATGTTAAGACTGGACCGTGCTCTAACACGCTTCTTACTGATGCGAACAGCTGCAACTAAAAAGTTTGCTACATAAAAAGCAATAGTAGTGTTAGGCAAAAGTTGCAAGAACAGAAGCGCTGGCCGAACCTGGGCGAAACCAGCCCCTTTAAGTAAAGGTAACAAGTATTTTGTCCTAATCTGTGCGTAATGTTCACAGAACATAATAAAATGTAGTGTGTCCTGACAGGAAAAATTATCACAATCACATGGGGTAGCATTATCAGGGGTAGCCCATGTGGGATAAAAACCTAGCACAAAGTGTATCTGGTTTAAACGGAATTTGATTAGGAAAGACCTATGAAGTGGGCTGGTTACAAATGCCAGGTAGGGTTCAAGACCAGGAACAGTTATTAACCCATAGTTCCTTCTCACTAATGGCTTTTTTAGTTCCAAGTCCTCCCTCTCAGCCATAAATCGTGTCAATAATGCAGTCTTAATCCCCATGATGTCCTTCTTGTTAATACAGTCAGGGGAATTAAATAGCTCTGGTCTGCCTACTATTGCCAACATCTTTTTAACATATGCCATCCATGGGATTCTATAGGCTCTATCCAGGGCAAGGCAATCCTTGAGTATCAAGTGGGATAGAGGAATTTCCTGGTTAAGCCAAGTTTTTAGCCAACATATGACAGGTGCCACTTTGATTAAGTCTACAACAAACCCCATACCCAGTTCTGAGTGTATTGTAAAGGTGGGTGTGGACTGGGGAACAGACAGCAAGGATCTTAAAAACTTGTTCTCCACTCTCTGTATGGTGTCGATGTTAGTATAGCCCCAGATGGCAGAGCCATAGGTAGCTATAGCCAAAGATTTGGCTTTGTAAACTTTCAAAATGGCCTCCAGGGGGCGAGCTCCCAACCGTTTGGCAAAGCCAAGTATCGCTGCGGCCGATCTTGCCACAGAATTGCCTTTTTGTTTATGTTGCGGGCTCCATGTACCTTTCTCATAAAAAATAACCCCTAGGTAGGTAAAAATTGGGACCCTTTTAACCTCGTGACCTAGGCAAAAAAAAGATTTGGATTTCTTTTTCCTACTGACCTGACCAGTGACCATAACCTGTGATTTTTGAGTATTAATTTTCAGGTCTAGTGATGTCATAAAATCACCGAAAGAGGCCAATAGTCTATCAAGAGCCACCCCTGAACGTGCCAAAAGCACGGCGTCATCAGCGTATAGGAGAACTGGGATCTTCGTGTCTCCTACACGTGGTACATCCGCCACTGCATTGGCCAGGGCTGGGTCCAAGGCATTTATGTATAGTGTAAAAAGAAGAGGTGCCAATATGCACCCCTGCCTAACACCCCTCTCTGACTTAAAGCAGCTGGTGCACCTTCCCCCTTGGGTGACTCTCACCGAGGCTAATAAGCCACGATGGAGATCTGCCAAAAATCCAACCAGAGGGGGATCAACCCCTATGTCCAAGAGGATACTCCACAATTTTGACCTGTTAACCAGGTCAAAGGCTGAGGAGAGGTCCATGAAGGCCATATACAAGGACCCCTCCTTTGCAACAGTATATTTGCAAATAAGTAAGTGAAGATTTAGGCATTGATCCTGCGTGCTCCTATTAGCCCTAAAACCGTATTGAGCGTCTGATAATATGCCACTACCCTCGAGCCAAGTGTTCAATCTACCCAAAATGACTCTGCCTAAGATTTTAACGGCGGAGTCAATTAGGGAAATAGGCCTATAACAGGCCGGATCATCCCTCTGGCCTTTTTTAAAAATTGGGATGATTATAGACTTTGGCCAAGACTCGGGGATATTCTTATTTCTAGCGGCGTTAAAGACATTTGTTAGTATTTTGGCCCACAGTTTAGGAGCAGACCTATATAGGTCTGCAGGGACACCGTCAGGACCTGGCGCTTTATTCTTAGATGTCTCAAGAATAGCTTTTTCTACGTCCTCCTCCTTGAAGGCCGAAACTAGACCAACCTGATTCAAAGGTAGCAGCCCATCTAAATTCCCAGACGAAAATGAACTATAGATTTTTTCAAAGTGGGCTAACCACTGCTCGTCAGGAATGCTACAATCCATAGCCTGATTCTCGCTACCTGAAAAGAAAGAATGGTTTATAACTCCCCAAAATTTGGAGCTATCCCGCAAGGTTTCCGGTGACAGTAAATTATTCCAGGCTTCTTCCTGAATCTCGTTTTTACGAGCTTTGATGACCAGTTTATACTGTTTCCTCAAGGATGTGATCAGAGGTCTGTTTCTCGGTTTTCCCTTTATCGCCTTCAAAAGAGCAGAATGAGCCTTGGTACAATTAGTATCAAACCATTTTTTGCCTATTTGGCCGCCTGGCTTAGATTTAACCAGGAGGGCAGCGTTTATATGTAGGCAAATGGTATTAAAGGCCTCAACTATCCTGGGGTTAGTATTGACATGGTCTAAGCATATACCCACCTCCGGTTCAACCTTAGACAGAACTTCTTGTAAAAAAGTAATCGGGATCACATGGGCCCATTTTAATCTCCTGCCCTGGTCTTTTGCTACAAGGGCTCTGGTTCCCAAATTTCTCGAGTCTTTAAAGGCCAAGAACCCTTCTGAAGCGACCTCAGCTATCACGGGGTTATGGTCACTAAATACGGAGTCCTCAACCCTGTAATTTAAAACCAAGGACAAAATCAATGAAGAATCAAAAATGTAATCGATGACTGATCCTGAATCAGATCCTTTAAAAGTACAAAGTCTCTGACCTTCCATGCAGCAGCCGGGTTCAGAGAGGTCTGAGGAAGCCAATAGGCTCTCCAAGGCCTCACCTTGTTTGGTATGTTCAAAATGTGTGGAAGATGAATAGGGAGATCCATCATCATCGTCCATAACACAACCTAGGCTGCAGGGATGGATATTTAGGTCACCCATTAGGATGACCTCAAAGCTATTATGTGACGCTCTGAATTTGTCCAGAACCTCCACCAGAGATTCTAGATGCTGGTTTAAGCTGACACTGTCTTTAGAATTATAAAAATTGATCAGAAGCAAAGAAGGGGAGTTTGCAACCACTAGTTCTACAACTAAACAATGTTGGGAACCAGATTCTACCTGTTTTGCCGATCCTTTCAGGTTCAATGAAACCAACAATTCGAGGCCCCCCTTTGCCCTCCCCGCCAAACTAGGTGTGGCTGGAATATAAAAATGAACATAGCCATCCAAAGAAAGACTATTCGCTGTGTCCCAGGTTTCCTGCAATGCAATGATATCATGAGACACAACATAGCCCACCCATAGCTCGTCCTGGCTTTTGAGTCTAATGCCAGCAATGTTCCAGCTTAAAATTTTGCAGGTAGTTTTTTTGCTGAACTCATGCGGCTCTATGACCTCAGCTCCATTTCCCTCAGATGTAACTATCAAATTGTTTGGTGAGGGAGACATGCTAGAAGAGGACCCCTCCAGCCCCGGTCAAGCTAAGGCAACCGGATGGTATATATTATCAATAAACTCGGGGGGGGGGGATGTAGCAAATTTTGGGTTAATTCCCCTTCTTTCCTGGTTTTGGCCAGGACTTCCAGAAATGTTAGGATAAAAATTATAAAAGTACCATAGATCATATACCCTTATATCTGACCTATCACGACTGGGTGGTTGATCACAAATAAAACAGACCACACGGCTATCCTTAAAATTAATAATAATACAGTCCCCTGGGACATTTTTTGGTCTAGGGCCCACCCAACTAACTCTTCTGGCAAAGAGAATCTTCCCGTCCAAAAAGTTCGGGATCGGTCTCTTTTGGTTAAGCCAGAAAATAACTTTATTTTTCAGTTGCTGATAGGATTCCTCTGTGCCGATTTTAAGTTCCGGAACACCGGTCAAGACAACAACATAAGGAATGGAACCAGGAGGTAGGTGGATATGGGTGTTGGAGGATTTAGTTGTTCTGTCCCCGGAATCTGTGTTTAATCCTTTATGTATGCTCCTGTTAACAGGTTTGATTCCTGATGAGTCCTTTAAACCAACCCTGACCTGGCTACCACCTTGAGTGGTGGTATTGTCTTTTGTCAGAGTTCTAAGGGGAGATACCCTAGAATTAGGTATAGATGGTGCATCAGCGATGGGAGGAGAAAGTGACGGGGCAGGAAGAGTGGAATTAACCTTAATAGGGTTGTCACTGACCTTGGTGGCTAATTTGAAAACATTTTTTAATGAGCAAAAGTTGTCTAAGATAGTTTGCTCAAGTCGATCAACTTTGTCAGTGACCACCTTTACCCTTTCCAATAATGGCAATAATAGGGAACGGACTATTTGCTCGATCTGAGACGTCAGATCACTATATTGGGGCTGGTCCGAAAGCCTATTAGAAGTTTCACCCAAAAGTGAGTTATCGACAGCCTGAACCTCACCAGACTCCGATAGTGAATGTATCGTAATGTTAGAGTGCTTAGCCTGTCTCCCACCCTGAGTCAGCCCATCTCTCTTCCTCTTAAGAATAGCACTTTTAGTGCCCTTTTTACTAGCTCTTGTCTGTGGGTAAGTAGAGACAGGTTTAGGATCTTTAGGGGCGCTAATAATTAAGGGGGCAACTTCCCCCGGGGCATCAATTGGATCATTTCGGGCAGGTGATGTAATGGTGCTGTCCCCTATATTCCGCTGCTGCACAACATCTCCCAAAACCTGTATTACTGAGTCCTTAGGGGATTTTGCTAAAGCAAGTATTCCCAAGGAAGAACGCCTAGCTTGAATTAGCTCAGAGGATAACCGACGCTCAGTAATTGCCAGTTCATGTTCTAAAACAGAGACTGCTCTAGTAATAAAATGGTCAAGTGTCCCAGACACGGACCCACCCCCTCCCATGCGCTTCCCCTTGCCTGCCATCATTTACTGTGTACACCCCTGCGACAATGCAATCTCAAGACAATATTAGCGATGTAGTGTAACAATAATATGAATGTTGGGTCACAGTACAACCCTTCAATAAACCAGGCGAGGAGGCCACTAGCCTCAATGAACATAGGCAGTGCACGCTAGTCGTATGGCCAATGCAAACTAAAAAGTTAAAATCTACCTTTCCTGCTGATGCGCATATGGCAATGTTTAGGGGGGTGGCCCAGTCCAGTCAGGTCCAGCAGTGACGGGCAAGGATGGGCCCGGGCTTTGCCCGGGCGCGGCCCACGCGCGTCCCGTGCTGCGGGTCTTCTCCAGAGGCTTTAATCCTCCCCGGCGCTGCCTGATGACACGATAGGCAGGCGCCCAGAAGAGGGAATGATGGGGGTAGTAGTTTTTTGATTAGTTTACACCGCCGTTCCCCTCACGGCACCGCAGAGACCAACACAAGGGTTCCAGAATGAAGCGCCGTTCCCCTCACGGCTGACTAGGTAAAAGGCACCTTTCAAATATGCACAACAGAGCGGTCGTGTCACAGCTGTAGAGGGGGTGGGGGGGACCTTCAGGAAAATCCCAGGGCAGCCCCCGGTCTTCCACCAAGTTCTCTATGTGGCGATTGCCCAGCCCAGTTGGTCTCAGTGTGGGCGTGATGCTGGGGCCGCGGTGGTAATGTTCCTCCGGTCGCCGCCGCATCCACCGTTGTTGAGGGCCCCTGGAGTGGGTGGTGTCACTGTAGTGTCGGCACCGCACCTCAGTGCGGTTCGCTGGACCCCCTGGACAATGAACTGCAGGGCCTGGATCTCCCTGGGGCAGCAGTTCCCACCTTCTCATGTGGAGCCGATTCTGGAATCCGAGACAAACCGCTGATGATCTGCACAGCGGGGGCAGCGCTACGCCCCCCTCACTGAGGTGTCAGTTGAGCCGGGCTCCTATGGCGTCGTGTTGCTAACTCGCAAGCTTCAGAGGCAGCGTGTGAACCGCTGTCGCTCTGCATTGGGATCTGTTTTGTAATTATTCCAGGCATCGGTGCTATTGTAATGTGGTGCTTCCTCATCCCCGTCCTCGTCATCCTGGTGATCCGGTGACTGTGGTTGTGGTGAATTAGTAGGAGTAATGAGTAAATTAGGGTCAAGTGGGGAGGGGGGTTCAAGTGGAGGAGGAGGAGAAGGGTTAGTACCAACATTATTCTTGTTAAGGGGAATGCGGTAAGCTTCCTCCATCTCTTGTTTCCGTTTAGCTGGCAATTTTACATGAATATGGCCAGTTTTAGGGAGGAGCCGTTTTGTCTTTCAGTGCCAATGTTTTCGGAGCTGAAGTTTTCGGTGCCGAGGTTTTCGGATCCGAAGATTTTGGTTTCGGTATCGAAGGGAGGCCTGAATGGGGCCGAGTCGGTCCCGAGCCGGAAGGCTTTAGCTGGTGTTTTGGTGCCGAGCCAGAAGGCGGGCGTTGGAAACATGTTCTCGGTGCCGACCTTGGCCCGAAGGCAGAGGAAGGACCGGAGCCTTTTTCTTGGGCATGAGTTGGGGCAGGGGATATCAGTACTCATGATACCCTGACCCTGCAGAACGTCTTCTTCCATGTCGGAGTCTTCTTTGGACAGGGAAATGTGTTCCTCCTCTTCCTCGGCTTCTTGTGCATCGAAGATTTAGTGTTCGGAATCTTCTCCAAAGAGATTGGGAGCGTAGCCGCCTTGTTGGCACATCTTGTGACGTCAAGCCTGACGATCACGGAGCATCTTCGTCGATCGAATAGATCGACACGCGTCACAGTCGTTTGTTGTGTTCCAACGAAAGACACAAGTTGCACACTTCGTGCAAGTCGGTGCGCGGATACTTTGCGCAACACCCGGGACAGATTTGCCCGTTCCATCGACTGCGAGCTGACCAGACGCGTGTAGGCCCAACAGGTGGCCACGAGTTTTCCGATCGAAGATTTCTTAAACGATACGATACGCAAAGAATGGGAATGCGATTGAGAAACAATACCATCGGGTGAAGAGGATTGCGCACCGAGGGGAACCCGAGAACGGTGTCGAACCGGAGCACAGCAATTTACGGCCGAAACCCGATGGCGGAAAAAATCAATCTAACAAAGGAGTCGATGCCAATGCGCACTATCACCGAAAGAAGGAGTCACTTACCTCGTGACTGGAAGACTTCTTCGAAGAAAAACAAAGTGCAAACATCCGGACCCAACACTAGTTGGCAGCTCACATGCCTCGAACACACTCTTCCTACGGATAACTTCCAAACTATTTAGGTCATGGTCTCCACTCCCCTGGCAATGGACTGCCCCACTAATTTATAAATCCTCCACAGGCAGGGTGAGTATCTGAGTGTCTCCAGTGGCTCATTGAAGACACTGATCTTTGCTGAGCGGGCACCATGTTTGTTGAGCCTGCTCAGCATAATTGTATTTATTTTCAAGAAACAAACTCCCAAAGCTGGAGTTTGTATTTTATATGGAAATAAACAATGACCTTCTCCATACAGGAAACATTGTTGTGCTTTTTCCCTACCGAAGACAGACATGTCAGGCATGGCAGTCCTGGATCGGGAAGACAAGTGACAGTCGGCCTGCCCTAAAGAGGGCGGGGATGACCATTACTTAAACCTGATGCCCCTGATCCTTTAGATCTTTGACTAACAAGAAAGTGATAAAAGGTATGCTTGGATTATTTACAGGCACTTGCAATCTTTCAGCCGCATTCCGGTACAAAATTATTTTGCCCACCAACCCACTCTAGACGGAGGCCCAACTTATGAAAATCAGTACTGAAACTGCTGCTCATGGGAACAATCCACCCTGAATTGCCTGGCAAGGTGCCCTACAGAAGGGTATACAAGCAAACATAGATGCCATGTGGGTAAGAAAAACAACAACAAAAAAAAGAAAATGGAACCAGTAATTACTGGTGGCTGAGAACAATTCAGGCACTCCACCCATCATTTCTTTTGTATTCTTCAGATATTTGGGCAGAAGGATATTTATACGAATAAAAGGTTTTTGGGGGTTTAAAAATAAGATGCACTAACTAAGGATGATTAAAATATGTTGTGAATTTACAACTTATTTACCTTGAAAATTTGTGAATTTATACCATGTTTTATTTGTTTGCAAATTTGAGAATTTTCAACGTGTTTAGGACAAATACTTCACAATTGACACAAGACTAAAACTATATTCAATAGACCTTTTGTGTTTTGGTGTAAATCCTTTCTGTAGTTTTTGATATATATACATTGCCAAAAAAGTGTTAGAAGTTTCAATGGGTTAAACGTATAGACTCTTGAAGAGATCTGAAGTGTGAGGAACAATGATGAGCATGTCAAGTACATATACTGAGTGATACTCACCATTGAAGGAAATAGTGTATACAAATATATATTTATTTACACATACATTATTCATCATATACATATCAAGCATACATATGCTGCTTAGAAGCAGGATTTCAAAGAATAATTAGCAGGAAGACATCTATTTATAATTTAATGATCAATGAAAGTTTTAACACTTTTTAAAAGGTTCAATAATACAACAATTAAATATAATTTTTTTCAATATCGTGAAAATGAGCAGATCTATTTTAACAATATTAAAGCTAGCCATACATTCTTTTTTGATGCAAAAAAGAATAAATATATCTTTATATTAAATAAACTCAAATGTTTGGTACAAAAATATCACTTGAATTAACATTTACACATTATTTTAAAAAGTAAAAATGGCTAAAGGTATCTACTTTCCCCTATATGTGCTAGCTGAATGTGTCTTATTTAATAATTGGCAAAGTAACAACCATCAAACACTGCGGCAGCATACTTTCACACAACAACCACCTGGCCCATGGCACTAGTTACTTTCGTTTCAAGCTTTGAAATAGTTTTCAAAGTCAACGTCTGGAGAGTCAATTAAGTTAAGCAACCAGTGTTCACAGTCTTCTGAAGACCCTTTTTGCAAGAATAACAAATGTAGATTCAGATTGGTTTCACCTGAATTATTACAAAATAGTGCCAACTATAGAGTTTTTAGGAAAATACTCTAGCAAATAAACTGTACAAAGGTAAAATACACTTAAAACTTTGTTTTAACATTATTCTATAAAGTGCAGAGAAATCCTTCTGTGGAAAAATACTACCCTACCCTATCACAACAGTATGACAATCCGCAGCAGCATTTGCATAGCAGTGCTCCTATAAAATATAATACTTATTTTTTTCAGGAAGAGGACAGAAGAGAATTTTCAGATTCTGATCTTTTGTTTGATGTTGATTTACTTTCTTCCAAGATGGTTGTTGAAGCCAAATCCCCATTGAGTGTACTTCTGGAACAGTGGGCAGGTCCTATTATAAATAAATTGTATGTAAGTAGAGTGTTCATAATATTACCAGTGACACTGAATTGATGTATTAAGCAATGGAAACACTCTATTTCCAATGCCATCTTTTTCTGGCAATCTCCTCATACTCTCGCCCTTATCATGAACCATTTTTACTTCATTCAACACTGTAGGATAAAACCTGCTCAAAATGGCTGCTACTGGCTGGTTATTTAGGTATTTTCTCAAGGAGACATTATGATTTTCCTTTTGTTATGAATTCTTTTTGTAATTCCTATAACATGTTCAGGACTATCCTGCACCACAGAGAACTTATTAGTAAATGGGTTTAAAATGGAGGAACTATTAATTTTCAGCATTTTTGAAGTATATATAAATACTATGATACATTTTTTTCTGCAGGTATTGACACTTAAAGCCTGCCAAAAGGCAGAATACCTCGATGTCACTGAGATTATATAAACAGAGTCTTCAGCAGATCCCCTAAGTACCATTTGGGAACTGGACTTGAAGAGCATAACACATTATTCCAGAAAATGCTAATTTCCCTGAAGAAACTCCAAGGGAGAGTCACATTTAACTTTATTAGGTGCACTCGTACTAAAGACCTAAAGTCAAAAGTAAGTAATTGTGAATGTTTATTTCAGAACACCATAATTTTAGAAAACCTGTATACTAATTATAAAACCATTACAACATATACAAATAATTGCCACATTTTAAAATGTACTTCACACATTGAGCCAAATATTACAACCATGGCTAACCATCAATGCAATTACTAGAAATAAATACATTTGACATCATTCAGTACTTATTAAGAGACATTCAACAAAGGAAACTGATAGGAAGAAAGATGGTTCATTATATTAAGGCCCTGGATACATTTTGAATGACTAGAAGATACTGACAAATAAAGTAAAAGATGGCAAAGGCTTATTAGACAGTGTAAAGTATTGGAATTGCCTACTCAGATGTTATCACCTTCCAGGTGTTTAATAACATACAGTGGCCTGGGGGTGCAACGGGCATGTCTTCCCATTTTCTGAGCCTCCATGGCTCTGTAGTACAACAGAAGGGCGTCCAGGCGTTTGTGCAGCCCCCTTCTGCAATATAGATAGTGCTGTTGCACATAAAGCACCGGTGCTATCTTAGGGGGGCATTCCTTCATTTGCATAGGGGGATGGTGTCTGTGCCCACGTTGTATTAGGGACGAGCGCACATAGGCAAATAGACTCTTAAGAGCTACACTGACTGTGCACCAAAAAGAGGTGGCACCCAGTCATGATGGGGAAATGGGAGCCCATAGAACCCCCAGCAGTCCCTTGCACTCACTCACTTACTGTACTCGCCTTCAGGGGATCGCTGTCCTCCCTTTGAAGTGCACTCTGTCTGCAGCGTGAAAGAAGAAGCACCTGATTCAAATAGCCACTCTCCCTTTCATTAATGTGCTGCTCCCAAGTCAACGGCCAGTTTGCATCTGCCCTGTGGTCAGTCCATTATAAGCAATGAGTTCACTGTTTCTATTTGTGTCAGGTGAACCTCTTTAAAGGTGCGCTGTCATGCAAAGAGGGACAGTGCCACCCAAGTATAATACGGCCCCAGATGTTAAACATCCAAGCTAATATTAGAGTTCAGGAAGTGTGGTATAGTCTATCAATTTTAACTAGCGTAATAAGCTGTCCAACACAAAGAAAGAAGCAAATGTCCATTCTACTCATCTCCATTAAATTAAAAAGACTCTCTTACCAGAGTTGCCGGCAGAGACTCCCAATTTCCCAGGGTCCAGTCTGCTTGACAATTACACCCAATGAGAACGATAAAGTTAATGGGCACGAAAAGTGCATATGATCTGTGTGAATATTATAATTTATTGCAGTAGGGGATACTCTATACGTCCCAAGGACATGCAAAGCCCCAGTAATAACAGAAAGCAAAATGTAAGGCACGCCAGCTTCTAGTCCAGCACTAAATTCACCTGATGCTCAAAGCATTTCATTGGAGGAGTATGAAGTTGTGATATCGGACTATTCATTCAAAATTTCAACAGAGCCAGTGAGTTTATAAAAAATGAATATCTGCGGATATGACTGAACAGGAGGGCTGCAACATGTTGAAAGCATATTGGTCATTCAAGACGTGTCTAAAACTGCCACCTTTGATCAAATGAAGATATTTTTAGCTATCCAATGTATTGTGCTGCTCACGTTCAACCACATTTTAAGAAACTTATTTGCTCTTACTTTTATTTTTAGCTGAAAATGCCCCTTCACTAGTGTTGTGTATCGTATCACAATTTATTTCAAATTGGCTATTACTATTTTTAATTGATTTGATCAGCAATATCTCTTGACGGTATTCTGGTACAAATTAGGCAGTGTGTAACAAAACTAGAATTAAAATGCCCACTTCGAATGCAGATGAACTTGGAATATTAAATCCAGAATAATGTTGGAATAATAGGTCATACGTTGAATTCTGTTTCATTAACTACACCTTCAGAGACTATGGGCCTGACTCAGATCCTGGCAGAGAGAGAACTCTGCCACAACGGTGACGGAGTTCCCTCCCCTCCAAGACTATGGTCTGCACACCAGATTTAATTGAGGACGGACCATAGTTTGATGACGGCAAAGACTACTTAGTCTCCACTGTGGTTAAACTCCTCCGACAGCCTGATGGAGTAAGGACTGTCAGAGGTCTGGCAATATGTCCGCCCACCTGATTTAGATGGGCAAATATACAGTGGTTTTTCAATGTCCATCTCCAACAACAATAACCTGGCAGTTGGGGGCACTGAAAAGTGCTCAATGCTTCCCTCACTGTGGGAGAAACTTGCATGGTGAGGGTGGCATTATTCATTTTTTCCCAAATAGAAAACCCCACTTTGGGATTTTCTTTTTTTTTTTTTTTTTAAAGAACTTAGTAAGTGTGCAGTACAGCTCAATCATGTTGATAGAGCCATACAGCAAAATTACAATGCAGTGACAGGAACCACTATGACAGTGCTTGCTGTCAATGTTAGAAATGCCCCCTGGGCAGGCAACATTATAACATTTTGCCATCACCTCCATCAGGGCCACAGAGTAGTTTACTCCAACCACCAAGAAATAAATTAGGCCCCATGTGCCAAAAAGATTGGGAGACTGACCTTCCATCTAGAAACAGGTGGTGAGCTCGCTGAAAGTCTAAAGTATACTTGATGCACTAGTGCTGCCCAGGAGAAGAAACAGAATTTGCTGTAGGCTGCATAACTTCAATACGGGAAGAACAAGAGTGTAGGGACCAGTGCAAATCAGTAGACGCTTCTCAGTAGTACAGAGAACAAGAGTAGATTCAATTCTACATATCAGAAGAGATTTGACGGAAATAATTCATGTTTCGGAAAAATTTCAGGAGGGTCCTCGCGGACACGGATCTTTCCTGTAGCCCGATGCTTTTGAGGGACCCTGCTTGAGCCGGTCTCTGCCCGCCGGGCCTTGCTCCGCGGCCGGAAACGGCGCTCTGACTTTGAACTGTTCCTAGATTCCCAATGGTCTTTGTAACCATGCATCCGTTCACGAGGAGGGGTCTTCCACGTTTCCCCAGTCCCAAGCGTTCTAGTTTGGTTGTTCGCCCAGTGTAATAGGGTGTTGCTTTTGAGGGTCGACAGATGCTTCAGTTCCTGAAGTGTAGGCTGGGGGTCAAGGGGGGTTTGGGAAGGTTTTTACCTGTATGTTATGGTTTTTGTTGGTTTGTGTTTCAGCTACCACGGAATGACACAGGTTATAGGAAGGAGGGACGGGTGTGCCCCCGTAGCAAGCGAACACTCTCACCACTGCGGGCCCCCAAGCGCGTTTGTATACCGAAATTCATCTGCTCAGCCTAGACCGAGACATGCCTATCATGACAGATACCACTTCCCCCATGGCATCTCTCCACGTGTTGTCGTGGAATGTCAACGGCCTGTTAGGCCGCCACAAACGCTCAGCGGTCCTACGGTACGTGCTGCGTCTCCACATAGATATCCTCATGCTTCAAGAAACACATCTCTTAGGTAACTGCTGTCCCTTCTTGGCTCGCTATGGCTATGACAGAGTATGGCACTCCGGCTTCTCTAGGGGCTCACGAGGAGTTGCCACCCTCCTGCGGCGTACACTGCCCTTTGTCTTCTCCCACGTGATCCATGATCCTCAAGGCTCATCTGTGACAGTCTGTGGTTCGCTGGCCGGGTCTCCCCTTACTCTCATGTCGGTCTATGTCCCCCCCGATCGGCACGATCTTACACAGATTGGCCACATATCCCAGGGCGAACCGTATCATCCCAGAGGCGAGTGATGCTGCAGGGGCGGTGCAGTGTGCTCCAGTGGTGATGGCAAATACCTTTGCTGCATATTACCGCAGGCTATACACAGCCCACACCCCTGAGCTGTCCGTTGCAGCGCTCCTAGCTCAGGGCAAGGTGAGCCTTCCATAAAGTGGACTCAGCCGCTCAGAAGGACCTAGAGCGACCTATTTCCCTGAAAGAAATCAAAGAGGCAATCATCCTGGTTTCCCCGGGTAAGACCCTGGGTCCGGATGGCCTTCCGCAAGAGTATTACACAGCATACCGAGGCACCCTAGCGCCCCACCTGGCCAACTTTTAAAGAAGCCGTGGAGAGAGGTTCCTTCCCGCCAGAAACGGATATTGCCACTATTGTGGTTATCCCGAAAACCCAGCCTCCCTCCCGGTCGTGCGCAGAGTATTGACCCATATCCCTTCTCAACACTGAAATCAAGCTTTATGCTACCATTCTGGCCCAGCGACTAAAACCATACTTGGCCTTACTCGTGCACCCGGATCAATGTGTGTTCATGCCTCAGCGTGGGACCCGCCACTGCCTCCGCAGGCTGCAACTAGCTCTGGCACACCGGCACCTGCTTACCCCATACTTGGCACTCCTGGCCATAGACTTCAAAAAGCCCTTTGACTCGGTGGACTGGACATACCTGCAGGGCGTGCTGTCCATGATGGGGTTTGGGCCCCACTTCCGTTCTCTGGTCCGAGTCCTGTACGCTTGCCCAAGAGCGCGAGTGTTGGTCAACGGGGTACTGTCGGAGGCCTTCTCCATTGCCAGGGGCACTAGACAGGGATGTCCCCTTTCTCTCCTACTATTCGCCCTGGCGATGGAGCCTTTGGCGTCCCTGGTGCGGGGCTGAAGACCGCCTCCGTGGATGGGAATGGCCCAATACTGACACGGACAAGATCGCCTTATACGCGGACGTTGTCCTTGTCTTCCTGTCCGACCCAGCCTCCTCCGGGCCACATCGCCTCCGGATTCTGCACTCTTTCAAGCAGGCCTCAGGGCTTCGGTTAAATCCCGGGAAATCCGTGCTGGTTCCTCTGCATCTCTCTAGAGAGTGCTTTGACTGGCAGTCTACCATACCAATCCGGAGGCAGTCCTTTAAATATCTGGGGATTTGGATTACCCTGCTTCCCGAGTTGGGGTGGTCCCTCAATATGGCCCCGTTAGTTAAGGAGGCCAAGGTTGACTTCCTCAAATGGAAAGCACTGCCCCTGAACCCCCTGGGGAGGGTGGCCCTGTTTAAAATGCTGATCCTTCCCAGATTCCTCTACGTCCTGCAGAATACCCCCTTCTGTTTTCCCAGGACCTGGTTTCGGGAACTGGATAGTCTCATCACCAAGTTTCTATGGAGCGGAGGACGGGCACGCGTGCCCCTGTCTATTTGCCAGATTCCCTCCTACGATGGCGGTATGGGGATGTCACACTTGTATCTGTCCTTTTTGGTGGTACGTCTCCTGGTAGTTCACGATTGGTTTAATGGGGGCTGGTCAGACCCAGCCTACAGGTTTGAACTGAGTGACCTAGGGCTTGCGGACATCCAAGCCATGATGTATGGGGGGTCCATTCCAACTAGACTGCCTGATGTGACGCGCTCTGTGTTGTAGGCCTGGCGGGCCTCGCTCCGCCACACTGGTTGGACGGGGAAGTTGACCCAGTGTACTCCCCTCTGGCATGGGGCGTGGCTCCGGGAGGATAGTGGACTACCGGGGTTCAAACCTTGGGATCTCATTGGCATTTCCCAGCTAGGGGATGTATGGGCCAGGGGCCGTATGTTGTCCTTCCAGGAGCTCCAAATCTGCTACTCCTTGCATTCGTCCCAGTTTTATAAATATTTGCAGTTGAGACATACCCTCCACACACAGGTTACGGACGAGATGAGGCTCCCCGAGCATAGCCCCACTGAAGCTCAGACGTTGCTGGGAGACTTGGGAAGGGGGGGGGGGGAGGGGGATCTCCTGCATTTATCGCACCCTAGTTAACAATACCCCCACATCCCTTGAAAGATTGAGCGGTCAATGGGTGGAGTGGGTAGGCCCCCCTGATGAGGCGGATTGGCGTGATGCCCTCATGGCCCCCAGAACAGTCACCGTCTCCGCAAAACTCAAGCTGATTCAGCTCTATTACTTGCACGCTGCGTACCTTACCCCCTTATGCCTGTATCGAGCGGGTATGCGCCCAGATGCGTCATGCACGAGATGTAGCCAAGCACCGGCTGACTTCCTCCACATGGTTTGGTCGAGCCCCCGCTTAGGACAGTTCTGGGGATCCATTGAAGTGGAGTTAACGGAGGTACTGGGCTGGGAGGTCCCCCATAATCCACGTCACTCTTTGCTAGGGATCACTGACGGGCTGGACGGGTCCAGGAGTGACAAGTTATTTTTTAATATAGCCATGATGGCGGCCAAGCGGGACATAGCGGCGGCCTGGAAAAGCCCTGACCCACTGGTCCTGGAGAGGTGGCATAGAGGGGTGGATTGGTGCGCAATCCAAGAAAGAGTCCTTTATAAAGCCAAGGGGTGCGCCAAGAAATACCGCAGAGTGTGGGGGAAGTGGTTGGGGAATGTGGAGGGTCTTGTTTGACTTGGCTCTAGATCCTATCAATGTAATTTTTATGGGGTTCGTGATTGGGGGCTACGTTGCTTTTGTGAATTGGCTAACTGTCGATGAAGTAGGTAGCATCGCTGTGCGCTCCTGCAGTACATAACCCCATCTCGCACTATCCTGCTTAAAATGCCGGCCCAGACCCCAGCAGCAAGAAAAGGCAAGAGTGGACACTGCCGGGCACTCTAATATCACCCCCCTGTGCACTGGGGAGGTGAACTGCCAGGCCATGTTCTGCCCTGGATAGCGTGGAAAGGCAGGGCTCACAAAAAGGCAGCCACGGAACTGGTCCACCTCATGAAGAACCAGTAAAGAGGAAGCCTAGATTCAGCGCTGACCTGGCGATCCCTAACAGTGGGGAGAACAGCTGACTGAGGTAGCAGAGCCACCCGGCTGAGCTGTGTCGCCGTTCACAGAGTCGGCAGGGGCCGCGGAGACCGTGGCATCGGTAGCGAAAATGAAGTGCGGCCCTGAAGCAGAGGAGCCTTGGGGCGGTTGGTGAGTGACCGCCAGGCGCTGCAGGCGGAGAGACTTGCCCTGGAGACGCCTGGGGGGGGGCGAGGGGGGGGGAGGAGGAGGACCGGACGGCAGCAGTGAGGAGGCCCGTGGCACCGGCCTCCAATGGTACCCGAGAGGAGCTGCTTGAGACTCTCTTCCCCTGAGGCAAGTGTGCGACGACTCAGGCCTACAACGAGCGACCCACTGTAGGAATATAGAGGACCCTGAAGGGACAGAGGGCTTAAGATCCTGGATATTCCCTAATATACAGTCATGATAAGGATGGGTGCTCCCTGGGGCCCTGGGCACCCTATGAACTAGACGATGGGCTGAACGGACGAGGGCTCTAGCGGTAATTTTGGGGAGATCCCCGAGACAAAGAGTCCCTCTGCAGAGGGAGCACGGAGTGGCGAAGGGAGGCTGATGAGTGACCCCTCCTAGCCCCCACCACTGCAAGCTGCGGCACAGGTCTGCATCGAGGGCGATGAGAACTGGCAGCTGAAGATACTGGCATTCTGGGAATACAGCCACAACATGGCTGGGTGCTCCAAAGGGCCTCAGGGTGCCATTTGAACTAGACGGGGACAGAACTATTCAGGGAAAAGCACCCTGAAGGGAAAGGCACAGCGGAGGGGCTGCGATAGGACACTACAGGGCAGACCAGCAGAGGCTGAGAAGAAAAACACATGGGGGGGGGGTCCTGGAGAGTGGCGTGGACGGCAGACTAATGCGGCATGGTTGGACCATTGGTATTAGTGAAGAAATACTGCCATTCCAGCCCAGCAGACTGCATATCTATTGGCTCCTAGCTGACGGGGCAATTTGAGGTTATTGGAATACTGACCACTGTGGAGGAAAAAGTCAAGCTGCTGGAGGCCAGCGCAGAAGATGCTGAAAATAGATCACGCCGGGAAAAGGCATGATGGACTACCCAGAGAAGTGGCTTCGGGAGAATGTTGCGCCAGAAAGGCTGTCCCAGTTCTTTGCCCTGGAAAGGGTGCACCGCGTCCAGGTGTGACAACAGCTTCTGAGGGCTTCACTGCACCCAGTTGTGGTCAGATTACTATACTATAAAGACCAGGACTTCATACTACATCTGGCCAGGATGAATGACAAGCTTCAGGTGGAAAATAGCGCAGTCAGAATGTTCCCAGACTTCTCTAGAGAGGTGCAGAAACGTTTGTCCACATTCTGGGAGGCCAAAGCCAGAGTCCGTCAGATGAATGTACCATATGCAATGCGGTTTCCAGCCCGGCTTCACGTGGTGACAGATGATAGTACTCTGTTCTTTCAGATCCCTGAAGAGGTGTGGAACTGGATAGAAAAGCAGCCACAGCAGGGTCTGGCTGGAAAGCCCTGGGGACCTCGATCAAGGCCAGCCGGATCACACCACCGATCCAACAAACGCAGCTTGCAGGCCCCATCCGGAGCAGAGGTGCAGCAGGAACAACGGAGGGGCAGTCCAGGTGGTGGCGTCCATGAGCAGTGGGTGGAGCCCCCATTCCAAGGCTGAAGAAGATGAGGGACAGCGGAGCCTGGACTTGGACGGCAGACATAGCTCCAGCAGTGACTCAGATGCTGAATTACAGAGGGTGACCCCAGGGCCATCAGATGAGATCTTTTGAGCCCTTTATTTTATAATTGTCAGTGCCCAAGGCTGCATGCGCGATGTAATGCATGAGTGGCACAATGCTGGAGGTTAGAACTACATGCAGTAACCCGGGAGGGTGCTTGGTTCTCCATGAGACAAATGCTGGAGGGGGTGGGGGGGCTCAAGGAGATCACATGATTTTGCCTCACCCTCCTTTACTTTTGAGTTACTCGTGGGTTCTCCTGCAAGTGATTGTTGTCTGCTGGTTTGAATGAGGGGAAGTTGCCTGCTTATCCTAGGGTGTGGGAGTTGGGATGTTTGTGTTATGTTGTTTGAATGGTGGTATACGAGTCAACATTACTGGGTTATCTCATTTGGGCAGATGGGGTTATTGTATTCTGTTCCAACTGACGCTGGTGCTCGGCTGTAGTTGGGTGACTGCGGCTGCGATCTATAAGCTGTTAACTTGGAATGTCAGAGGGATGCACTCAATGACGAAGCGATACAAGGTGTTTTCTTACAAAAAAACAATCGGTGAATTGCACTGCTGCAGGAGACACCTATGACCGCAAAGGAAGGGGCAGCATTGCACAAGCGCTGGAGAAGGCAGACCTACTTTACTACATATTCAGCCTTTGCTCGGGGCACATTGATCTGGATCCAAGGATGGTTCCCTTTCCAACATACAGGGGACTTGATAGATCCAGAGGGAAGGTTTGTGGTGGTGATAGGCCGACTAGCATAGAGCTGTGACAAGTGCGTTTCGAGTGCATTGGAAATTGGGGATGTCAGAACCACACCTCTACAACACTTGCTATTACATGATACGAGCGGCAGGCACCTTTAAGGCGGTCTCCTGCCTCTATAGAGAGGTACAAAGAGACACATTGGAGACATTAAAGGCTAGATGGGAGGAGAACCTAGGAACCCCCTTTCCAGAAAAAGACTGGGACAATATTTTAGCGAGGGTGCCCTACGTCTACAGGAACGCAAGATTAAGACTGATCAACTACTTTTCCCTTCACTGAGCATATATGATCCCAGGCCGCATTAACAAATACTTCCACACAAACGATGCGGCCTGCCCGAGATGTGGGGCTATAGAAGCAGAGCTCAAACACATGATGTGGGACTGCCCGTCTTTAGTACCTTACTGTGAGGAGGTCACAGCAGTAGTAGTGCACACAATCTCAAGAGACATCCCCTACACGATGGGACACTGTATACTGAACTGGTTTCCCCATACTGCCAAGATGAAGGTCACAAGTAGATTCCAGGACCTAGCTTATATACTCGCAAAATGTGAGATCACAAGAAACTGGACTGGCCCTAGAGGGCCCGGAATAGTGGGATGGAGAAAGGAACTTGTGAGATGGGAGGGCTACGAGGGTGAAATTGTTTCTTAGGGAGGCTAGGAGGGGTATATACTCCCTGGAAATTGCGAGAGCATGGAAAGCCTTGTACGACTCTCTGAGAGACACAGATCCAGATACCAAGGACCCCACTCCAGTGGGTTCACCAGCTCAGACTCCCCCTCTGCCCTGAGCGCTGTGCTTGCCATTGAAAACAAGAGGATCCCTATTAAAAGTGCATCCCTCTATGACTCCGAGAGAAGCGCCAGCGGAATTGAAGTGAATAATCAGGTAAATGACAGCCCTCTGTACATTATCAAACCAAATTGTATCTTACTCATTATTGGGGGGGGGGGGGGGGAGGCAGTGAAAAAAAGAACATGAGCATTAACTATTTTACGGTCAACTGCCTGTGAGTGTGAGCCCCAGCACCATGAACTCAACATGCTTGGTTAGCGGAAAAAAGAAAATACCAACCAGTTACAAAGAGATGCGAGACCTTCATTTGAGATTAAAAAGTGACCCGTTAGCTTATTTTGTAGAATTTGGAATGTTCCATCTTTGATAGCATAATCGGCATTTTTAAAGCAATTCTGTCATGCCTAAGTAGAAATTTTTAACAAAATAATCAATATTAGCTGTGCAACATGTTTTTTAGTACACTGAGTGAACCTCCATTAACCAGACTCTTAGAGCCATGGAGGTAAATCAATGATTAAAGTGGATTAGTTGAACAAACAAGATATGGTGCTGGAGTACTTTAAGAAGAAAATGGAATGGATCCTGAATGTTACTGGCTCAATAGGATATGGTTTGGGATTTACCTTTGTAAAAGGTAAAGAGAATGATCAGTTAAAGAAACCACACTGCACAAAGCCAATAGACTTAACATTCAGACATTAACTAGCCAATTATACCACATTAGGTCAGAGTACCACTATTCCAGTGCTAAGTACCACTATTCTAATTCCATAGGAAGAAATTATGTTAATTTGCATTTTAGGTGTTAAACCGCTTTCAAAATATAGGCGCTCTAAAGAAATCATGACTACAACAGACCAAATAACATGCAATCCAATCATAGTTCTTAAGTGCTGTTATAAAATATTGTGACAGCAGTTTGTATGATGGAAGCAAAGTACATTACCATTTATTACTACTCAGTTTAATTCTGCTTTAGTAGTCATATGTAGGCAAATGTCAATACTATCCTGATACATTACCTTTTAGAAGTGTCACATATAGGGATAGTAATAAAAAGGAATAATTCAACTTACTTGCAACCACTTCAGTAGAAACCTCAGAACCTGTATCGGAATATGTTCTTCTGCGCCTCTGTGAAATTCGATGCAATGATGAGATCGGTTCTCTTAGAGAGTCACCACTCCTGGAGGAAAAAATAATCTCTATCAACACTATACTAAAAACAAAAAATGTTTTAATGAAAAAAAAAAAAAAAAAATCCGTCTATAATGGCAGGAAAGGCTCACAGTAAGAGGCTTTCCAAATTCAAAAAAATATGTTGAATTATGAATCAAAACAAGAATAATAGAACTGAACAAGATAATATGAAGTAAGCATACAAATCAAAGAACAATATATGAAAGCTCGGAAAATGAGGTAAATAAAATAATGAGCACCAAACTATGTTAACAAGAAATACAAAATATGTCAATTATAGTAACAAGTAAAATTAGAATACACATTCAGCAGATAATGTTCCTTAGAACTCGCCAATATACATTACATAGAATGTGCCCAGAGTAATTACAAATGTTTAACATTAATTCAAGCACTTCAGCCATCACTTTTTATCTCCTCAATGAGTTGAACTAAGTGGAACCTATGTGTCTATAGCCACTCAAGATGAAACTTGCCTTAATAAGGTTACAACAAATGCAAGATTGCTTGTGTTTCCATTCAGAGGGGAAACATCTTCGCATGTCACTTTGAACGTACCTTTTAGGGCAGGGCTCTAGTCTGATTTGCATCTGACTTACACTCGTGTATAATGGTTCACTGAACAAATCAACATTAGAATGGAATTTGCCCACAGAAAAATGAATTCAAGCCTTTCCATCCACTACTTTTTCTATGACTGTCTGAGTGTCCTGGGTATGCCCAGAGATGGGTCTGTCCTCTTTCTCTATGCTGTACACAGCAGCCTCATAATAAAACTCAGTAAGTCCTGTCTCTACCGCACACTATTTGTTGCCATTGTTCAAAAATGTTGAGTATTGATGCTATGGAATTGGGTTTTCCCCCACAAAGTATGAAGTAACTGATTGTGCCAGTATTGAATGTCAATACATTTATGCACTTGACCTGATGCAGCTGTGGAGGATATGTGTTTAATGTGATCATTATGAATAATGGCATTTGAGCCATTACTTTGCTTATTCTATTTCCTATAACAATGCGAAACGTATATTACATCATATAGAAGGTGAGAACATGCTTCAGCTAAAAAGTTTTTTTAGATTAAAAACAAATAAGCGAGTCGTAAAAAACAAGTATAATTGATCGATTTGCCTGTGATGGATGGTGAGTACAAGGCTAGTTAGTGCTTTCTGACAGCTGTAGACATCAGTCTGGCGGATCGGTTACTCTTAGCTGTCATAACTACTGATGCTGCTAAGGCATTTGACCCTTTGAACTGGAAGTTTCTTTTGAATATCTTTAGATTTTTTGGGATGTGCCACAAGTTCGTTCAGGCAATCCAACCGATATATTCTAGCCATTCTGCAGAATAGTGATCATTGGGGTGTTAAAAGATAGGGTGTATACAGAAAGATGGACTACAAAGAGTTGCCTATTGTCACCTGACTTTTTTAATCTCTGTATCAAACCTGCTGCACGTGGCAGAATAAGGGCCTTGTTCCCTTTTTTTATGATTTGGGAACAAGAAGATCGCCATGTATGCTGAGAATATACCTATTTATACCCATTCCGTTCTTCTCAGTGCTTGATAAACTGGTTTTGGTCATCTTACTGGGAGATATTTCTGAGTTGCTCTGTTCAGTCTCAAATCATCAAACACTACTTACAGCGATATTTATGTAGCTACTAATCTGGAAGTTCTGTTGACTTTAAACTTAGAAAATGTGACAAAGCTTTTAAATGCAAAACTTGCTTGTGGGAGCACGTTAGTTACCCCATATCATTATAGGTAGGGTTATTATCACAACAGTAGTGATTTCAAAAATATTTTTTTCTAAACGAAATTCCACTGTATTTGCAAAGCTGATCCTGCAGAAATCACACTGATTACTAGTTCTAAATATACGAGCACATAAAGGACCTAGATAGGCCTGAATAAAATGAGGTCCTTTTTGGGACACACACAAATATTGAAAGATTATGACTTGTTCCTGGCCATTATCCAGATAAAAGGGTTATTTATGAGTACTCCAACCATTAGCTTAAAAAAAGTTCAGTAATTGAGTTTACATTCATATTTGGGTGCATGGGGTGACATCTGTTTGGACATGCACTTCTATACTATTCCCTATATCAACTGTTAAAATGCTATGGAACTATCAAGGGACACCTGACATCTTAAAAGACGGTTTACGTGCCCGCTTTGGCAAGCAGGTTTAGGCAGTATAGGTGACTCAATGGATGAGCAGGGACCCGCCCTGCATGACCAAAAACCATTTTGGGCATGCCGGAGAATCTTCACCTTAGTACAGGGGCCACAGGTGATCTATAGATGCTTTCTGGAAACAGAAAATATGCTAATGGTTTCTTCTATGACACAATAAAAGGAGTGGTGTCCTGGTGGCAACCTGTCAGAGAAATGGCAGGTACCTATATGTTTGCTACTTTTCAATATTCATTCTGCCAGGATAAAGCAAAATCAATTCTATACTTTTTACAGGCAACACTGCACTCTAGAAAGAACTACTACGGTGAACATGGAGACACTGCAAGTATGTATATGCCACAAAACTACTCTAGCTGACGACCTGCATACGTTTTCCCATTGTCCTGCTTTAAGTTCCTTTTGGATGGTGGTGGGAAAGAGAACTCACCACAGTCATTTCTGGTATCCCACCAGTGTACACACGATGAACAAGTTACTTACCTTCTGTAACACTTTTTTTGGTGGATACTCTAACTGCAGATTCCTCACCTTTAAAATATCCCCAGTTGCTAAACTGGATCCATTAGATTTTAATAGCATTGCTCCCACACACCAGTAGGTGGCGTTGAGTGTCACCTCATTGACTTCATTTTGCCCCAGTAACAAGTGGAGCCGAATATAAGCATCACCCTTACCCACTGAAGTCAGTTTCTTGAATCCGTCCCACCTTCGGAGCCAAAGTCCAGCAATGATCAGTCGATACAAGTTTGCAGATTCCTACACGAAGACCTTTTTTAGATAGGGAAAGAGACCAGTCCACTTGGAAGAGAGACGGCGGTGAGGAATCTGCTATTAGAGTATCCACTAGAAAGAGCGTTACCAAAGGTAAGTGACTTTTCTTCTGATGGATACTTCTAAACTCAGATTTGTTACCTTTAGAAAAGATACGAAAGCAGTAACTCCCATAGTGGTGGATCTGTGGAATGGGTCATGCCAAAAGGTCTTTTAGGACCAAACGGCTGTAAAACCATTCCCGCCGGATCTGAACGTAAATGCAGAAGTGTTTTGTGAACGTGTGTACTGGCACCCAGTCGCGGCCTGACAGATGTCATAGAGAGGCACTCCACGTGCCAGAGCAATGGTAGCTCTGGCAGAATAACCCCAAATCCACTCCGGAGGCTCCTTCTTGGCTCGTGTATAGCAGATCTTGCTGCAGAGGATTATCCACCTTGGCACTGTTCTTTTCTGCACTGCCTTGCCTGACTTTGCCCCAGAGAACCCTACAAAGAGAGGATTGCCACAAGATAGCCTTTGATGCGATCGATATAAAAGCTCAAGCTCCTCATGGGGTCTAGCTGATAGAGTCTCTCTTCCTCCTTTGAGGGTTTAGGTGGGGGCAAAAAACAATGGAACCCTTATAGCCTGTGCATTGTCTGATTGATCCCCCGACACCAGAGGAACTGGAGTGCTTGCTGCGGGTGCTTGGTGTGGGTACTGCACCAATCCACTGGACAAGCCTTTAAAGGGCAAAACTGCTAAGTATATTGTCCTATGGATGTAGAAAGTCCCAGGGAACACGCAGTTACTCAGGTTTCATGAAAGCATTGCAAGCTTAATCAGTCTTCTAAAACATATGAGACATCAAATGACATGTCCATAAAGAACAAGTTACTTACCTTCGGTAACGATGTATCTGTAAGAAACATTAGTTAGTTAGAGTCCTCACCTTAGAATATCCCCAGGCGTCAGACTGGATCCGGAAGATTTTTCGTCAGCAATACCCCTTGCGCGTCGCTAGGCGTCGTCTGCGGCTCCGCGTCCGTCGTCGTGCGCCGGAATGACGTCGTCCGAGTACTTAGACGCCGCCCTCGCGCGCTGACGTCAGTTCTTGTACATAGCTTTCCGCGCCAGGACCGACACTGGTGCCGAAAATAAAATCTAGGTGCCTGAAAAGGACAACCTTAACCCTAGATGTCAGTTCGCAGAACGGGGAGGATGGGTGGGTCGGTGAGGAATCTAACTAACTAATGTTTCTTACAGATACATCGTTACCGAAGGTAAGTAACTTGTTCATCTGAAAGAAACACGTTAGTTAGATTCCTCACCTTAGAATAGATACCCAAGCAATACCGTCCCCGGTCTGCGAACCAAGATCACACCAGAAAGTCCTGGAGGACAGAACGGCCAAAGAAGCCATCCCTCCGGACTTGGCTGTCAAGGCAATAATGCCTGGCAAACGTGTGTAGCGAAGCCCACGTTGCCGCCTGACAGATGTCCTGCAAAGGGACACCCCGTCCCAAAGCAGTAGTAGCCGCCGTGGCCCGAGTAGAATGGGCGCGCAGCCCAACAGGAGGGTCCTTTTTTGCCAAGGAGTAACAAATTTTGATGCACAAAACGACCCACCAAGAGATGGTCCTTTTGTGCACAGCTTTCCCCTTCTTAGCACCCACGTATCCAACGAAAAGTTGGTCGTCCACCCGGAACTGCTTTGTGCGGTCCAGATAAAAGGAGAGCGCACGTTTCGGGTCCAGACGGTGGAGCCTCTCTTCCTCTTAGAAGGTGGGCAAGGTGACAGACTGCCCAAGATGAAATGGAGTCACCACTTTCGGAAGAAAGGAGGGACGACGCAGAAGGACAACCTTGTCCGGATGAACAGAGAGAAAAGGAGGCTTTGAAGATAAAGCCTGGAGCTCACTCACCCGTCTAGCCGAGGTGATGGCTACCAGAAAAGCAGTCTTAAGCGTCAGCAGACAAAGAGGACAGTTATGAAGAGGCTCAAAGGGAGCGCACATTAGAAATGTGAGAACAAGATTCAAGTCCCACTGAGGCATTACAAAAGGGACAGGAGGGAACGTGTGAGTAATGCCCTTTAGAAAGCGTGTAACTACCGGGGACTTGAAAAGAGAAGGCTGATTAGGAAGCCGCAAGAAGGCAGAGATGGCAGCAAGATAACCTTTCAGGGTGCCCAGGGCAGAGCCCTGCCGGGCCAAAGAAAGAAGAAACAGTAGAACCTCAGAAAGAGTGGCGGAAAGGGGATCCACAGCCTTTGCTGTGCACCATGCCACAAATTTGTTCCACCGGCAGGCGAAACCGTCTTTGTGGAGGGACGCCTGGCTGCCAGAATGATATCACAGACTTCAGGAGGCAAGTCAAATGGCATCAACTGCCGCCGCTCAATCTCCACGCATGGAGGTGGAGGCTGGACAGGTTCGGGTGGAGGACCGTCCCCTGCTGCTGCGACAGAAGATCCTCCCGAAGGGGCAGACGTATCGGAGGATCGGTCAACATACTGAGTAGCTCGGGATACCAGTACCTTCGTGCCCAATCCGGAGCCACCAAGATGACTTGGGCCCGGTCGTGCCTGATCTTCTTCAGCACTCTGGGCAGAAGTGGTATAGGCGGAAAGGCGTACAACAGACCGCAACTCCACTCGTGACGAAAAGCGTCGCCGAGCGAGTGCCGCCTTGGAAATTCCAACGCGCAGAACTGCTGACATTGCGCGTTCTCTTCGGTGGCGAATAGATCTAACCAAGGCTCTCCCCACTGCTGAAAGAGACCTTGCGCCACTACGGAGTTCAGACGCCATTCGTGATCCATCATGCACCGGCGGCTGAGTTCGTCTGCTCTGGCGTTCAGAGAGCCCGCCAGATGTTGAACCACTAGGGTGACGCCCTGGTGTTCCAGCCACGTCCAGAGGCGCAGAGCCTCCTGACAAAGGGTCCACAACCCCACCCCGCACTGTTTGTTGCAATACCACATGGCGTTGGTGTTGTCTGTGAACACCTGCACGACACTTCCCCTGACAGAGGGAAGGAAGGCTTTCAGTGCAAGTCGGATCGCTCTCAACTCCAACAGGTTGATGTGGAGACGAGACTCCGCCGGAGACCAGAGGCCTCTGATCTCCGCCTCTCCCATATGGCCACCCCATCTCAGGAGGGACGCATCCGTCACTACGACATGCTCCGGTTGGGGAAGGGAGAGGCTCTTGCCCTTGACCCAATCGCGGTCCGTGAGCCACCACTGCAACTGCCGTGCAGTGCCCTCCGAGATCAAGACATGGTCGGACAGGTTGCCGTGATGCTGGGCCCACTGAAACTTCAGGTCCCACTGCAGAGCCCGCATGTGCCGCCTGGCGTGATGCACTAGTAGGATGCAGGAGGCCATCAGCCCCAGAAGCCGCAACACTAGCCTGACCGAAACCCAGGATATAGGCCGAAAGATGGGAATCAGGGCCTGAATATCCCAGACCCGCTGTTCCGGCGGATAGACCCGGAACTGCGCCGAATCGAGAACCGCTCCGATGAAGAGGATCTTCTGAGAGGGACTCAAGTGTGACTTCGGCACGTTGATGGAAAATCCCAGCAAATGCAGGAGATCCGCCGTAGTCTGGAGGTGGGAGACGACTGTCAGGGGCGAGCCCGCCTTCAACAACCAGTCATCGAGATAGGGGAAGACTGGAACCCCTGATCTGCGCAGATGAGCTGCGACCACCGCCATCACTTTCGTGAACACCCGAGGGGCACTGGTGAGGCCGAAGGGGAGCACGGTAAACTGAAAGTGCTCTTGGCCCACCGTGAACCGCAGGTAACGCCGGTGGGCCGGCAGCACGGGGATGTGGAAATATGCGTCCTGCAAGTCCAACGCTACCATCCAGTCTCCAGGGTCTAGGGCAGCTAGAACCTGAGCCAAAGTTAACATCTTGAACCTTTCCTTCCGGAGGAAGGCATTGACGTTCCGGAGGTCCAAGATAGGGCGTAGGCCCCCTTTGCCCTTCTTGGGAACCAGAAAGTAGTGGGAATAGCAACCACGACCTACTTCTGGGCTCGGAACGCGCTCGACGGCCCCCTTGGCCAAGAGGGCCGAAACTTCCTCGTGGGGAAGATTCAAATGATCCCCCGAGATACGGTGGTGCTGCGGTGGCATGGCTGGAGGGGTCGTCTCGAAGGGGAGGGAGTAGCCCCTTCGGACGATTTGCAGCACCCACCTGTCCGATGTGATGGACCACCAGTGGAGCAGGTGATGGCGAACTCTGCCGCCCACTGGCGTGGAATGGGCCTGAAAGCTCGGACTAGGAAGGCTTTGAGGCGGATGCTGCCGGGGTGGATGTGGGCTGACCGCGTCGTCCTCCAGAACCGCCTCGGCGGAAACCACGTCCGCGACCGCGCGCAGGTTGGTTCTGCGGCTGGTGGCTAGGCGCACGTGAGGAGGCACCCCTACCTTGGCCACGAAAGGGGCGAAAAGCGGAAGTTTGCGACCGCGGGGCCGAGAGGCCCAAGGACTTGGCTGTAGCCCGGGAGTCCTTAAAGCGATTCAGCGCACTGTCCGCTTTCTCGCCGAAAAGGCGAGTGCCATCAAAGGGCATGTCCATGAGGGTGCTCTGGACATCGCCCGAAAAGGACGTGGACCGCAGCCAGGCGTGACGTCTAAGCGCCACTGAGGTAGAAATCGCCCTACCCAGCGAGTCTGTAGTGTCAAGCCCACATCGGATAGCATGTCGTGCTGCATCCCTCCCATCGGCCAGAGCCTGGGTAAGTCGTGTCTGGACCTCCTCCGGACACAGGGGCAGCACGTCCTCCACCGCATCCCACAGAGAGTGGGAATAACGGTCCAAGAGGCAGACCCAAGCTAAGGGAGGAGAACAGCTTCTTGCCGAACTGTTCCAGCCTCTTGGAATCCCGGTCCAGCGGAGCGGTCGGGAAGGAGGATTGGGAGGTAGAGGCCTGGATAACCAGGCTCTCGGGGGTAGGTTGTTGGGACAGGAAACTGGGGTCGCCCGGAGCAGGGAGGTGGCGCCTGGCGACGTTCCTATCCACAGGAGGAACTGTGGAGGGCTTGGACCAGGTGCCCTGCAGAACGTCAGTGAGGGCCTCATTGAATGGCAGCAGAGGCTCAGTGGAGCTTGCTGCAGACTGAAGCACCTCAGTGAGGACGTTAGTCCTCACAGCCACGGCAGGTAGCTCGAGCCCAAGGGCTGCGGCCGCCTTGCGCAGCACCACAGAGAAAGCAGCACCCTCCTCCGAAGCCACAGTCGGAGGAGAGATGAATCCAGTGTCCGGAGAGGTATCCAGACCACTGGCCTCCCCCAGTTCATCTGCCCAGTCCTGTGACAGTTGAGCCTGAGCGGCCATAGGATCCTCGGATCCCTCCCAGTTGTCCCCATCATCCGATTCCTGGTATGCAGGAGGAAGGATCGGAGCCAGGCGATAGACAAAATGTGTCTCCAGCGGCGCCGAACGCGGCGTCCATCTACGCTGTATCGGCGCCGGGCCCGGACCGGGGCTGAACCGGGGCTCGACGTCGAGCGGAGTCGGCCTCGGAGGTGGTACCGGTGTCGACGCCGGCGGAGGAGGCGTGACGAGGTCGACCGGCGTCGGTGGAGACTCGGGAACGGGTCCCTCGGGCGCTTGCGGCGTCGAGGCCGGAGCCGTCGACGGCGCCGGGGCCGGAGCCGTCGACGGCGCCGGGGCCGGAGCCGCCGGCAGGCAAGGTAGCCCAGTCGGGTCCGCGGGGCCCGAAGGCGCGCCAGCGGGCGTCGACGGCGGAGCCAGGCTCCTCATGGCCGAGAGGAAGGCACTGACTTCCGCCGGCGTCGCGTCAGTCCCAGGGACCGGTGGGTATGGGGACTTGCGCAGCGCCTGAGCCGAGTGGCGAATCTCGAGAAGCTTACGGGACCGCTCCCGTCTAGCCTTCGAGGTCATGACCTGGCAGTCCGAACACGACGCCGCGTCGTGGTCGAGGCCCAAGCAGTAAAGGCATCCGGCGGTGATGGTCCGTAACCGACATCAAGCGGCTACAGTCAGCACAGGCTTTAGAACCAGGCATCCTACCGGCACCGGAGTCGAGACAAGATCAAAAAGGATCGAAAAAGTTAGTCAAAAAATGACTAAAGGGGTAGCGCTCCCGGATCTGCGCTTACTGGCGCGGAAAAAAGAAGAACTGATGTCAGCACGCGAGGGCGGCGTCTAAGTACTCCGACGACGTCATTCCGGCGCACGACGCCGACGACGGACGCGTAGCCGCAGACGACGCCTAGCGACGCGCAAGGGGTATTGCTGACGAAAAATCTTCCAGATCCAGTCTGACGCCTGGGGATATTCTAAGGTGAGGAATCTAACTAACGTGTTTCTTTCAGATAGAGGCTTACACGTATACAAAGAAGCTTGTGGATCGCATCCAAGCGTGCTGCTGAAGCACCACAATGGTGCCAACTGCTCTGCCCAAGCGATCTGTAACGTCCAGCCCAGAGCAGATAATATGCTTTGCAGGGTTCTGACCATCCTGGATGGTTTGAGACAAATTGGCCCAAACTTCCTCGAGGACTGCCGGCAGAATGTAGACAACAATATCCCATAAGGTAGGGGTATACCGTTCAAAAAAGCAGCTGGCACAGGCTGATCTTAGGCCAAGGCTATCCAAGAAAAAGATCTGCTTCCCAAGGGTCTCACAGCATTTCAACTCTCTGCAAGGGAGAGTCGTGAAGAAAGAACTGGAGATCACCTACTGATAGAAGCATGCACCAACAAGCTCTGGCCTGTGGCATCTGCTAACATGCCTCTTTATTGGAGGGGTGAAACAGGACTTAGACCAGGTGCTGATAGGAGTGTCAGTCAAGGCCTCATTAAATAGGAGCAAAAGTTCTGATGAAGTTCGTCTGGGTTGTAGAACCTCTGTGAGAACCTTGGTTTTGAATTTCATAGAGAGTAACTGTAGGTCCAAAACATCCGCCGTGAGCCTCATCACCATATTGAAGGAGGCACTAGCTTCTGTCATGGGTGGAGACGGAGAACACTGCCCAGGGTCGGGGGGGGGAAGAATCCAACTCACTGGCATCTTGTTAATCCAGAGGAATATATTCCTCTTCATCATCACTATCATCGACAAAGGCTGGTTGGCTAGAGTCAGATTCCAAACCAAAAAAGTTGGTAAAGAGTAGGGGTGAGGCTCTGAGATAGAGGCATAGTTGTGCCTAAATTGGAATGCACTTGGACAAGGTGCTTCGGTACAGCGTCAAGACGCGATCTTAGTTGAGATGGATTTGGATAGGACAATAGGGACTGATTCGTACTCTAGCGACAGTGGCATGGGTGCCAGCCTCTATGCCACAGGGACAGGCATGGATTTTGGTGCCGAACTGGAAGTTGGCTTCAGCATCAAAGCGGAACCAGAGGAGGTTTCTGGAGGCACAGGTGGTGCTGATGGTGGCCTACTGGAGGACTCTGCAGATCATTGAGTCTGGAAGGCATGCCAGAGAGAGCTGGCAGGCTGCTGAGAATTCACAACATAGAGGCCTCAAACTGTTGCAATGTCACCAAAGGACCTGGAAACTCGATGTGTATCGAGATCACTTGTGGAAACGGCTCTTTGGCAGGGGACCAAGAGCAGGGTCGCGAGGCACCCTTATGTCTTTGGGAGTGGTAGGATGGGAAGGAATTCCGCTTGGTCTTTTTCGGCTGTCATTTAGACTTTGACTTACCGTATGACATGGGCTTTGACGACAACCTATCACCGGAACATCCTTAGGAGCAAGAACCGATACGTGCCCTTGACTGAGAGGGACTTCCAAGACTTCTGTCGGTGTTCACGGTCACCTCCAGGTTCATAAGGGTGCACTCTTTGCCAAGACGGAGTCATGCACCAAACAAAACCACCAGACCCCTGGGGATCTATTAAAGACATTTTTGTGCAACAGTCCCTCAAGGTTTAACCCCTGTAGTTTTAGGAGGGGACATAGCCCTTGCACACTGAAAAAAGAACTTGGAGTAAAAACTCATCAAAAGCCAAGGAAAAAGGTTTGAAGTGAGCTCTGGATCTGCACTTGAAGGCACAGAAAGAAAGGAACAGACATCAGCATGCAAGGGGTGGCGCTTATATGAACCTTCGTTCATCTCTTCCAGGGAGGAACGAAGTTGGTGGGAGCATGCTCTGGACATCTTTTAGAACCAGTTGGGCACCTGAGCTTATTCTAAGATGAGGCATCAGCAATTATATGAAATATTAATCAGAAAGAAGATTGCTTCAATTAAGCAGTATTTTTACAATGTTCGTTTATCACAAGTTCAAATTTGTGTGAAATGAATCAAAGGAGTACAATCACTTTAGATGACTGCCTCTTGCAAGTTAAGAGCACCATGGTGATGGAATCTAGTGTTGCTAAAATGCTTATGCTATAGTATGGACACCTTTAAATGAATGGTTACCAAAGTAATATGAAAAATCTTGGGTTGGCTTCAATAGTATACATTTATGATTATTCTACCCTTGATGGTATCATTACTGAAAATTACGCCAGAGAGAAGGCCAATTAGCCAGCAAATTATGTGGTTAATTGAAATGTATGCAATACACTTAATTGCGCTAGTTATCTACTCTTTTGGCATTTGAACCCTCATTGATGCCAAAAGAGACGACAATGGCCTAGATGAGTTTTTTAAGAAAGAAAAAGATAAACTTCATAATTTGAAATGTTACTCAGGAACAAGTAATGTTTTATTGCATATAAGCTCAGGAACATCATTTTAAGAACACTATACTTTCCACCTAGCAGAGGTGTGCAAAACACCAATTATAAAGTGCTAAACATAATCTTACCTAGCGTTTGTATATTATTATTTGGAAGTTGCGTGTTCTCTTCTTTATAGTTCTGAAAACTGCAGGAGAGCAAAATTCTGCATTCGAGTCGATGGAAGGAGACAGGGTTCAATCAGCAAAGGAGCCCCAGTTTGATATACTTTGTTTCCTTGATCCATGACGAGATTAGGCTCAGAAGATATGGAAAGGATAAGCTCTCAGGTCTTTTTTAAACATCATGTAGTTTTGCTTTCCCCTAAAGCTCAGATTCAAGGCCTACCAAAGAATCGGTTCTGAAAACCCAGTGCTTTCACTCCATGTTTCATCTTTTTTGTATGATAATTGGGTGATATGGTTGGCATATACCAAATGCAGGTTTCTCTTGGGAGCCTAATGCCTTGCGGGGTTTTGAAAGTATTCCAGTCCTTTGACAGAGTAGGCCTTGTAGACAGCAGAGGATTTGATCGTGACCCTTGCATTTACTGGGAACCAATCTAGCATATTCAAAGCCAGTGTAAAATGTTCATGTGGGCTCAACTTCAGGCACAGTCTGGCTATATTATTCTGGAGTCTTCCCAGCAACTCAATGAGCTTCTTTGGAAGTCCGGTGTAGATGATATTGGAACAGTTCAGGCGTGCCATCACCAAAGCTCTTTTTATTTGTACTTAATAGTAGGTACCGACCATGGAAGAACTATCTACATTAATGGACTTTGGTTTGAGTGAAAGTGTCATATACAATTGAAATGAGGCTCCTCAAAAGGTAGAGAACATAGTCTATGGCGTCAAAGGCTGATATGCGATCAGGGCGTATGACAGTGGCGGCCACCCATTAGGGCAGAGGAGCCTCGCCCCCCCTGCTGCCAGCACCGCAAAAGGTGAAAAAATAAAACTGTAATTAAATTAATTTATTACCATTTTATTTTTCCCTTTCCCCAGCTAAGCTGTGTTTGCTGAAACTAGCCAACAGTTGTGCATGATCTTTGGATTAGCTAAATGTTTTATCAAAAGCTGTATAATAATTATGTTTAAGAGTATTTTGTATCATTGCATAAAACTAAACATTAATCGGGAAAGTGTCACCCACCTCTACAGTAAAGCTGAATGGCTTCATACAAGCAGTTTTGTGAGGGTCTGAAAGCTAGCGGAATGCTTGGATTTTTTAAGACACAGTTGACATTTCTTACTTGTTTATTGGTAGAAACAGATGAAGCCATATTGTGCGGGTGGGGTGGTGCAGTCATGGGAGAATAAAGTGATGATCTCAGTTGCTGACAACATCATCCCACTATTTTATTTAAAATCAGGAGGGTGACACATGGGGATTTTTTTGGAAACAACAAAATGGTATTGAGATAATTTGAAAGAGTCCATCATTCAAAACCGTCAAGAGAAGTACAGAAGTCTAATTCCCCAAAGAGAACACTGATGCCCCCCACCCCTCTAAACCCTCAAGGGAAACTAAGGCCACCAAAAGAACATAGTCGAAACTTGAATTACCACAAAGAATCTCCCTGATGCTTTCATTTGCTGCTTATTAAACATCATGTTAAAGAGACTCAATCAGTTAAGGAGATGGATGGCTTTATACACTATGATTTTAGTGACTTTCTGCAAGCTAGTAGCATTCTCTAATGTGTTAGGTAGTCTACTAATGACTGCCAAAGCTTTTCAAATTTATCCCCGCTACCACTTAACGCTCAAGTCAGCTTCTCCATAGCCATCAGGGTCCAAAGTTTTCCAGCCTGTTCCTGTATTGTTGGAATCAATGCAGACTTCCAACGTAATGCAATTATTTGCTAGGCTACTAAGAGCATGTTGAAGATTAGTCTCCAATCAAGTAGGGTTGATTAAATACATCAACTGGACAAAAGCCCAGTAGAATAATTCCTAAATTGGGTTCTAACTGATAACCCAACAATCCCCCCTTATAACACTAAGTAATTCCTTCCAGTAAACCTGCACTTTAGGTCATGACCACAAGGTCTGTATAGTGCCTCCTGCTCGCCCGCAACCTCACCAACACATACTATCAGCGGTTTTATACATTTGCTTACGTTTTTATGGTGTGAGATACAAATGTCTCCTATGTTTATACAGGCACTCCCTATTCTAAACACTTTTACAAACGAGGGATATTTGACCATAATGTCTATGGTGTTATGGAGATTCCTAAAGTCTGTTGCCATTGTTTCATATAGGGCAACTTAGGGTGCTAGTCAGACTACTTAATGCAGATTAAATACTGGAGATAACGTGCATGTTAGAAATAGCACTACCCAGGAGATCGTCATTCTAGTGGCTGCCGTCCAGTCCTCAGGGTGAAGTGCCCAGTGTCACAGTTGTAAAAAATGCAAGCACTCTGTTTCCCTCAAGTGAAAATCCTGGTTGTCCTGCTGAAAGGATTTAATTCAATTTCCTCGACACAGATCTCTCACCATTCAACAACCTCCCTTGTCATAGGCCTCAAAATCAGCTCTGCCCAATCCCAGCGAGACGTCAGGGTTACCCAAAAGTGGTGTAAAAGGAGATGGAAATGTTGTCAGGGTGGAAAACCGATAGACTGAGTCTCATATCTCTAACAGATGCCATAATATTTCAGAAAAATAACACAGTGAGGGTCATGCTGCTCTGGGAAGCCAGCATCCATACGGACCCACTGGCTTTCTAATCATACAGAGACTATTTAAGAAGATCCTAAGCGGTGCTACCTGGCAGTATTTCTGAATATCTGGGAGGCCTAGACCTTCTGATTTCCTATGGGCTTCCAAAACTTTTCCGAAAAGGCTTTTTTGTTTTCCTTCCCAAATAAGCTTACAAACTGCAGTCTGAAGCATTTGAAGGTCACGTCTGGGATCTCCACTAGAAGGTCTTGGAAGATATAAAGCAGGCAGGGAAAACGCATTTAATTTGATCGCCGCTATCCTCCTCAACCACAGGGTTTACAAGAGGCAGCATCTCCACAGATCCGCCAAAATTGACTGTATCAACCTGGGATAATTTGCCACATCCAGGCCTTCAAGCTTTGTTGTTCTAAATATTCCCAGGTATTTTATTTTGTTGGAAGCCCAATGAAAGGGGGTTGTGTAAGTGAGTTCCTGGACGAATGTTGCAAGAAGGCCAGGTTCATCATGAACCCTAATGATCCATCGTGATATTCAAGTATTTCCAAAACTCTTGAAACAGAGGAGATAGGGGCTGGTCAAGGTCACTAGAATGCGGTCTGCAAATAGAGGGAGCTTATGACAATCTTTTACAAAATGTATCCCCCTGACTTTTGGGTGTTGTCTAATCATTGCTGCCAGTGGCTCAACAACTAAAGCAAATAGTAACGGCGAAAGTAGGCAACCCTGCCTTGTCCCTCATGTCAAAGGAATTTCTTCAAACCTCTCCTCCTTTACCAAAACAGTAGTCGTATGTTGTTAATAATTTACTTCAATCCAAGTTTGCATTTTAGAACCCAGACCAATCGCCTCCAGCATGCACCCGAGTGCTATTTCCACTTACTATCAAACACTTTGAGCGTCAAGGGACAAGATCAACATAGGTATTCTCCTCAAGTTAGCTCTCACTACAAGGTGAAGTACTCGGCTAATGTTGTCTGCTACACATCTCTGTGGTATAATGCCTGACTGGTCCAGATCAATTAGCAAAGGTATGTGAGGTAGCTATCTATTAGCTAGGATTTTCGTGAACTTTTTTGCATCAATATTCAACAGAGCTATCAGTTTATAGAATTCACATTTGTTGTAAGGTTTGCCCGATTTATGTATTAATGAGACATTTGGCAATGACATTGTTGGTGAGGCTACTTGTGATTGAAGAAAGAAACTGAAGATTGTCACCAGTGTGGGTGTGAGGTCTCAAGCAAAGTGTTTATAGAATCCGTTAGTTAAGCCATCAGGTCATGGCACTTTATTGGGATGGTGATCATGTATGGCCTTAGCTATGTCGTCAAGAGTGACACAGTTCAAAGTTTTCCTTATTGATTGCGCCGAGTTTGGGCAAGTTTGCCTCTCTTATGAACAAATCTACTCCCCCCGCCACGTCCACTGGCTCCTCCCAGAAGGGGTCAGTATGGACAAATTTGAATGCATAATGTTTGTCCTCAGTCTTGTCTTGTCAAGAGCTATGGTCTTCTTGCCACCACATGCTGTCATGAGTGCCTAGTCAGCAGCAACCTACTCTTTTTTCGTTTGTTCATAAAAGCATTGCTTGATACATAAGAGTGCCTTTTTCAAATGTTTCTGAAGCTAGTAAGCGATGTGATCTTTCTCAACTTTAAAGAGGCTGATGTCTACATTTATTCTCTAAAGTTTTTTCTTGTTTTTTACTCATTTTCAAGGGAATCTCTATTGAGTTTGCCAATAAGTCATCAGGCAGCCGTTTCAGCTATGCATCACCCATGTAATTTTCTTGAAAGTAATGAGTTATAACATCCTTCAGCAACTGAATTACTACCCTATCTGTAAGAAAAAGGTTATCAAATTTCCAGCTACTCCTCATGACTATTGAAGAATAGCTCCCCTTCTCATGTCACCATTGCATTGTCAGTGATCACAATTGAGCAATGCGAATTAGCAGTCGTTGCATTTACTATCACGAGACACCTAACTTTAGTAGATTCGGGAATAAGATCTAGGTATGTGGGAGAAAAATGTGTACTCTTTCCCTAATGGATATCTAGTGCACCAAAAGTCTATAAGGGCAAGGTTCTTCAACAATTGTTGCCTATTGTGAGGATGCCTAGCCATAGCAGCACCAGGAACAAGGTTAAAATAACCATTCCAAATAAGGTTATCTAGCCCCCATTCTCTAATTACTTTTAGCATTTGCAGCTTTAAAGTGTTTCTGTCCCGGATTGGACATGTGTGTGTCTAAAATATCAACTGTGTGCCTCTGGTAAATTTCTTCCAGATCGATAAGTCTTCCATCCCTTCTATCTCGCACAAGTCTGGAGTCTTCAGAACTGAAGACTTTGTGTATACCTATCATCACCTCGACTGTCTATCTTGTACAATGCAAAATATTGTGTGGGATAAAGCTTACTCTTCATCAGATGCATATCCTGCAATTTCAAGTGCTTTTCCTGGAGACAAAACATATCTGGAGTATCCCAAAAATCTCTCTCAAGATTTTGTGGCATTTGGTCAATCAGTTCAGGCCTGAAAAACTGCATGATACACGGCTGATGATACTCCACTCCATGACACTCCACTTCTATTGTTGCTTCAGGGGTTTGTGAAACAAGCTGTGCATGTTTCTTTCACTCAGTTGGTATAGGCATTCCCTTAAACCTCTCATCCCTTTTCCCTCCCATTCACCCACTTACCCCACCGATAAATCGTACGTGGGTTAGGAACAAGAAACATTCCAAGCAAAATGGTAGTTTGCACTATGGCCTACACTTACTGCCCCCCCCCCCAGTCCACAAAAACAATTAGAGAGAACCAGTGGGATAATTCTCCAACATGGTTGGCCAGTTATTCTTAAATTTGTGAAATTACCTAGTAAAATATCAAACAGCGCAATCGCATGGAAAGCATCAAAAGCAGCAACATCCCAATAGTGATCACCAGACAACTGTATGCAATCAATGTTGAGAACAGTGGCATTACCAATGGGTGAGATTAAATCAAGTTCTACAAATCTTCTCTTTAAAGCGGATCTTAAGATACTTGAATTGTAAAGTTATAAGCTTACAGATCTATTTGCGAGCGAGTAACCTTGACTGACCCGAGTTTTCCCAGTGTACCATAGGTTTGTTACAAGAGGTAATCTTCTCTGGATGCACTTCAAGGATAGGCCAAAAATGTGCTGAGCTTCTTCAACAGTTTGAACTAGATGAAATTTTGAATGCAGTTAAAACCAAAGGCTCAAAAGAAAATCCCATCTATAATAGATTTGCCGCCTATGTTATGTTGCCGGCCGGGTTTCATAGCATTCCTCATAAACCTATCCATAAGTGGGGTAGAGCCCAGTTTTACTAATTATGTCCCTTGGGTGGATACCTCACCACCGCTCAGTTGCACCCACCCTGTTCGCCTGGACTTGACATATTTGAGCCTTTTTCAATATAAGATGAAACAAAGCTGCACAAGTAAAGGAGCACATTATATCCCACTTCCTTCGCTTTCACAATCTGAATTCTAACATTGCCTCTCTGCGATCGGTCCTCCAGGTCTGTGCTTTCTCTGCCTCTAGCAGCCCTCTCCACCGCAAACGGAACTCTTCGTGCTGGACTTTAGAAGGTAACGTTTTCAGCGTTGACTTAACCTGGTCCCAGTTTCTGGCCTGAACTTGTGACTTTCGTCAGGTCTTGCACATCAAGACCTAAAATCTTTGAAATTGCATATCTCCAGTTCTACTGATTAAATTGTCATTTTGCGGTCAGATAATTTATTAAATGTTACTCTATTTTTCTAAATTAGTGTTGCAGCACAGGTTAATTTAGTGACTTTTGTAGTTCACCCAAACAAATATTGTGGCTATTGCATGAGAAGGTCACACACCTCTCAACCAACAACCCAATTTCTCACAACGGGTATATGGAAATAGGTGTCCTGCAGGTCCAACACTACTATACGATATCCAGGATCTAGGACACACAAGGCCTGGGCCAGTGTGAGCTTGAATTTTCCTTCCAGAGAAAGCCGTTGAGGGGGGTGGGGGGAGTCTAAAATAGCCCAGAGGCATCTGTCCTTGCTTGAGCACCAGGAGTAACAACTAGGTCTTACTTCTGGAGAAAACACTCTTGATAGCCCCTTTGGACAAAAAGGTTTGTACTTTGTCGCAAAACAGAAAGATGGTCTTCAGTCAGTCATTGAGAAAAGACGGTGGAAGGTGAGATGGTGCAGATAGGAAGGGGAGGATAAAGCCCTTCCAAACAATTTCCAGGACCCACCTGTCTATTGTTATCGTCTGCCAACCCAGCAAGAATGGTCAAGACCATGTCTCATACCAAGTGGCCGTGCTCCACTAAGGGCATGTTTCTGTAGGTAGGGCTAAGGGGTGGGGGGCTAGTGAACTGGGCGGCCCGTTGACTTTGGCCGCAGTAGCAGCGAGCACCTCAGGCGTGCAACTGCTGGCTGCCACAATGGGGTTGGATTGACTGGCAGTATGCGGTACCTCAGCCGAAACTGCGAAATGATCAGTACAGCTGATACACCTGGTGAGGTGGGCAGACAAGCTAAAGGAGTGTGCTGTGGCCCTGCACTCCATGAATCCCTCAAATGAAGATTCTGCCTTTTCCCAAGCAGAGAAGTCGGACTGAATGACATGTTTACGAGCGATGACTTGACAACGGCTGAAAAACCTGTGAAACACAGCCAGCCATGTCGTCAACTGGCAACGCTGGTGCCGATGGCCAGCCAGATGGAATCTGTGATGTCCAAGCCAAAATGAATCATGAACTTGGCAGACTCAAGATAATCCTTAATGGCTTGGACAAGGACAGGTTAAAGATCTTCAGGGACACCTGGGAGAAACTGAATCACCAAGTCCCATAGAGCATGGGAATAGCACACCAGCAAGCAGCTTGCGTTCACTGGCCTGAACACCAAGGAGGTAAATACTTGTTTGCCAAAGGTACTGACTCTCTGCCTGGAGGAATAGATGTGATTGGTCATAATTGTGGACACCTACACCACCAAACCTTCAGGGTTGGGGTGCTGAGATAGAAAAGTAGGGGCGGCGCGATGGTGTTGCGCAATTTGGTGGTTGACTAGTGGACCACAGTAAGGTTTGGCCCAGCCACCCAATAAGTGTCTTTAGGGCTTCATTAAATGGAAGGAGGGGATCAGAATATGTTTGCCCCAACTGGAGAACTTTTGTCAAGACATTAATCTTTACCTTCAAGGTGGGGAGGAGGAGGTCAAGTACTTCAGCTGCTCAAGCAGTACCATGGCATAGGAAGCGGACTCCTCTGTAGATGGTCCGGGGGAAGAGGTGGTGAGAAAAGGCCCGTTTATGGGGAGGTATTGAGATCACTAGACAGCTTCAAGTCCTCATACTAATTGTCACCTTGATATGCCTGAGCAAACTCATCACCGGCATCATAACAATTATCCAAGTCTTCCCTGTGGAGGTGGCAGAGCAAGCAGAGGAAGCGGTGCCTCAACTGTCGTTGGGCATGGCACCGGCCGAGGTCAGACCGGCCCCCTCTCAAAGTCAGACAGTACTATGGGTAGCTCTTCTTCTGGCGTCGATGGACTCTAAATCAGCGTCAAAGTCCAAGGGACAGTTATGGCACATGGAACCAAAGGCAGCATATGGACTGGAGCAAGAGGCGTCATAACGGACTCGGAAGGTCCAATTAGCGTTGAGGGCTAACCTACCGGTGGTACTCCAGGTGATATGCCTCTCCGCACCTTGGAGCCAGAAGGCGCGCCGAGTGAGTTGGCAAGGATCCAAAGAGCATGGCAGCATGAAGCTGTTCATCAATTGTGGGGAGGAAGACAGCTCCAGGAACTCAGGTTGTGCTTGAAACAGTTACGGAATCAGCTCAGAAGTCGGCCAATTTCGGGAACAAGATCGAGAACTATGGCACGTCTCCGTACCTGCTCAGGTGAATGCCAGTGGAGAGGGGGCAGAGTTCCACTACTTTTCTGACTTTCCGGAGGACTTGGATCGTGACAACGACAGCATTGCCAGCAGCTTCAGTGACTGCTGGAGCAGAAAGAAGACCGAACTTCAGACTTGGACCGCGACTTATGGCAACCTTGGCGAGGGGTCTTCTTACGCTTCGCAATGTAAAGTTTTGCCTCGTAGTCCAGATGGCCTTCGGGTTCATAAACGCGCAATCACTGCAGGCCTTGGAGTTGTGACTCTACCCCAGACACCACAGGCACACCTGACAGGGGATCTGTGAGATACATTTGCTTGAGACAATCCCTACAGGACTTAAAAGCTGTTGTTTGGGGGTGGGGTGGGAGGGGGGGGTGAGGCAGCCCTGCACACTGTAAATATTTGGAAAAAATACTGAGGTGCGGTGTCTCAGAGAGACTAGAAGCAATTCCGGATCTGGGTCAGGAGTTGTGGAAATAATAGAACTGATGTCTCTATGCAGATGTGGCACCTATATATGCTCTGCATGCCATTTCTGGAGTACAACGGGGTCAGTGCAGAGCCAACTACCGGTGCACAGAGGTATTGCCAAAAAGTTTCCGGATCCAGTCTAAAGCCTAGGGAATATTCAAAAGGTGAGGACTATGCGGTTAGAAGTCTCTATCAGAAGGGTTAGTCAAAGGATCTAGCCTATTTCCAACCAAAGTATCTCCTTCAACCTCGTGAAGGAATGCAAACTGCAACTCAATGAAGTTCAGTGGGGCTATACACCCACAGCATGGTGCAAATATTATGCAGCAAAGCCCCCTCCTCACGTGCGTCACCCTGACCAGTTTCCTCATTATAAGTGACAAATTATGTAATGTAAGATCAACAGCACAGAGGTTCCTGGGTGGGAGTTCGAAATAGAACACAGCTTTGGGCAGAAAGTAATGGAGTACCATAAAACGAACTTTATTTGAATACGAAATCCTTGCTTTGTCTATTTCCAGTGAAATAGAAGAATTATAGTCAAGACGACGATATTTAGGGAGGTGGCACAAACATCACTGAGACGTTAAAGAACTTCTTCAAGGCTTCTTGGACAAACTGTGGATTGGTTCTCAAGGATGCATCAAGACCTCAGTGTCTGAATGCTTATGAGCAGTCCCAGCAGCCTCGCTTCAGGGGTTTAAAGGGTACATGTTGGGTAAAAAAAAAAACAGTAGCCACTGTGATTCTTGCAGAGTATGTATGAATATTTAATGTCGGAGATGACCTTATAGGACACCAGCCTTTAGTGCAAACGTGACTGCAGAGTGTCAGAGTGCTTTACAAAGTCTGAACATACATCATTTTCTAAGGAATACACAAGAAAAGTAGGAGGCATGCCTATTTTCAATCCAATATAAGTTTTAAAATGTTATTGAGGGACAAAATTAAACAGACTTGGGTAAGGGACATCTGGCAAATATATTGAAGAAAGTCCCAAACAAGCCAAGGTCGATTCCTTTAAAATAATTCACTGAAGCTAAGTGAATAGTTGTATTAATATAAAAGGCTTAATCACCTTGAGAACACATTTTGTATGCATGCCCATCCCAACTATATCACTATGTGTATGAAGATACCCTTGCTCATGTTCGCGGACGACACCTTGATAATATCGAAGACTCAACAAGGTCTGCAGGCAGCTTTGTCCCGCTTCAAGGTGTTTTGCCGCGACCGTGACCTAGTGGTAAATGTGGAGAAAACAACGTTTATGGTGCTTCACAAACATAAAGCTATAAACTGGAGTGTGTATATGAACAACGTACCCTTGGAACAGACCAATGTCTTTACTTACCTGGGCATAACACTAGGTAGGAAACTTAACTGGAAGCCCCAGATTGATATGTTGGCTCTCAAACATGCACAATTAGCTGGGGTATTCATAAAAGAGCAGAATCTTTCACAGACCAAGCCCATTGCCCCCGCTCTTAAGATCTATAACTCCAAAATCAGTACCTCAATACTATATGGTGCTGAACTTTGGGGATTTGAGGACCTATAATCTCTGGCAACAGCCCAAAACAAATTTACACCACTCATGCCCCTTTATCTAGATTTGGGTTGTTATAGCATAGTGGACTTATCACGTTTTAGACCCATAGCATTCTGGAGAAGGCGTTGGACTACCCCTGAGCTTTCTCTGTATGCTAAAGCTCTCTCAGACGTAAGGGGGTTGGCTAAATGATATAAAAACCACCCTGATTGACATGGGAATGAGCACCTTGTGGGAGGGTCCAGTTGTCAACTCATTTCCATCTAAAAAGGACTTTAAGGCAGCTTACTGGAACATGGTTAAAACCAAACGTTTTACATCACTTATGAGGCCCACCTTGGCAAGACAATTTTTGGAGTTCAAACATGAGACCAAGTTTGAAACTTATTGGGACCTCATCACCAGACCGAATGATAGGAAATTGTATCACCAGTTTAGGATCGGCTCACTTCCCGTAAAAGCACTAACTAGCAGATGGCACCCCCCACCGGATGACAAATGTATTTCATGCCCAGCCCAAATCGAGACATTAGCACACATTTTGTTTGTATGCCCAGCCTACAAGTAACCTAGGAACAAATGGCTCAAACCTATTTGTATGAATCTGGGCACAAGATTAGCTATGGAGGCTCTTAGGATTTTAAGGACTAATACTCAAGAATCCATTGTGATTGCTGTGGCAAAAATGTTGAGCTGGATGTGGGTTATCCGTGCCAACAAGATGAGGGTACATTAATTCTGCCAGTGTTTTTTTAATGAGGGTTTAGATATTATGGTCTGGTGTTGTAGTCTCATAATTTGCTTAGGTTCTGATAATTGCTATCTAGGAAATGACCCCTCACTGACCCTAGCCAATACCTGGGCCCATTATCACGGGCAGAAGATAGGAAGCACTTGTTTGTTAATCATCTCGCGCTTTTAAGTACGTTTTTATCAAACTATTTTTATCACGTTTCAAAATTATGTGTTATAATACTGGGAATTTATCGTAATTATGTTTTTATTATTATTATATGTATATACGACTGTTTTTTTTATACAAGTTTAGATGATTGAGGTAATATTAGAAAACTTTTGTATACAAATTTTTCAAGTCACGTTTTAATGTATTTTGTCTTATGATTGTGATAATCGAAATAAAGACTATATTGATTGTTTGATTGACTATGTGTATATACATAAGACTGCTCAATAGTGAGTGCCTAATTTGTAATAATCTTTTCCAAAGAATAAAGGGCTACTAAAAGCTGTCTTGGTGGAGAGGTGGTTTAGAATTGCTGTATGTGTCCCCTTAAAAGAAGGTAACACTGACCTACTGGAAATTGTATCTAAATTTTAAGTTGGCCGTTGTGTAAAATGTGGTGGATACTCTTATTTCACAGTTTCTCAAAAACATGCAAAACTGAGATAATAAAGAGGGATCTGCTTTGTGATACTGCATATATCTAGAAATATTTGCCATCAGCCTCTGATTGAGGTGTAAAATTAAGTGAGCACCATAAATATGAAGTAAATATTAAAGAATACTTTCAACTTCAGGTGTGCCAAATTGTTGTTAGATTGGCATCGGTGAAATATGAATGTATACAAATTTGAGATTAGCATCGCCATATTCCAAAAGGTGTGAAAACCACAATGGTTCAGGTAAAAAAAAAAAAAAAAAAAATCATAAACAACAAATATGAAAAAAAGAAAAGCAAGACAATGGTACCCACAAAAGTCATTTTTCAAAACAGCAAAGCTTATTATTTAGAAAATATATACAAAAACACCACAATGCACTATACAAACAATTTGTGCTCACAATGCTACACTAGACAAACATATACTGACTGTATAGAGTGCAAACGAAAAAACAATGAAGGCAAAGGGTTTTCAATTCAATAAAGTTTGTCAGTATTGCAACATGAACATGATACAATGAATGCTTTACCAGTTTGCCAAAAGTTCCTCTTAGTACACATACGTAATCAAACACAGCCAATTCTAGGTCATCACAAGTTGGATTACCTGAAAATAAAGGATACATGCGGAGTTCAGATCAGGAGAGAGCGGAGGTGAAAAAACCAGGCCTGGGCGTAGTTTGTGGAGTTTTGCTGTGCGGAACTCTGCGAATTTACCCCAAAACTCCGCAAGTGGCGGAGTGTAGTGCGAACTGCAGTTTGTGCTGGTATTCCTGCCGCTAGGGTAGAAACTCTACCCAAGCGGCAGTTCGCACTCGCGAACTTACCGTTCGCGACCGCGAACTTACAGTTCTCAATCGCGAGCGAGCTACGCGGAGTGCAGAAAACTCTGCAAACTCAGCGAACGGAGCGAAATTCACAGCTCAGGCCTAGAAAAAACTACTGCATCCCAATTCTCAACAAATGAAACTTACCAGGGAACTAAGTTCCTGCACCACTGTAATGTCAATCCACGTAAATTTGATAATATGCTCGACACAGAACCCACTTGAAATTGCACAATCAGCGCCTCAGGAAAAAACACGAGGACACCCATTAATGCTACTCATAGAAAAATAAATGAGGCTCTTACATATATCCCAGTACACCAGTCGTCTAACTTAACGGATAACAGAATTCAGCCTGGACTCAATCAATACCACACTGTTAGGCCAAATAACAAATACCTAAACCCAGTCTGTGTTTAAGTCTGCAGTAATCCAAACTGAAATGGAAAACAGACTACCAGTCAAAGTAGTCAGAAAAAGGACGCATTGTAGGAATATAGGAAATTAGGCAACTTAATTCAAAACACAAAAGGAAGGAATTTATTTTTTTAAAATCATTCCAAAGAAATATTTTTTAATATGGAATATGCTACTTACCAGAATGCATCTGTTCTTGGCATGTAGAGCTGCAGAGTTGTACACTTAGCATAGATCGCCATCTGGTGTTGGGCCCGGATGTTTGCAGTTTGTTTTTCTTCTTGGACAGTCTTTGGAAGTCACGAGTTTGGTGACTCCTCCTTCGGTCCGTACTGCGCATGGGCTTCGGCTCCATCCTCAGATTGTTTTTCGCAAACAGGGAAATGATGGAGCTTGGTAATCACAGTGAGAAACCCATGTGTGTAGTATCTAAATAAGATGTACTAGAACGGATACAGGTAGCCGGGGAGGCGGGTGGGCGTGTACAACTCTGCAGCTCTACATGCCAAGAACAGATGCATACTGGTAAGTAGCATATTCCGTTCGAGGCATATGAGCTGCAGATTGTACACTTAGCATAGATTATATAGCAGTACCCAACCTTAGCGGCGACCACCGGTATCCGTTGCAGTGGTTTGAAATAGTGTCTTTAGTACAGCCTGGCCCACTCTAGCTTGCTGTTTGGAATGCACATCTACACAGTAATGTTTTGTGAAGGTGTGCGGTGTAGACCATGTGGCTGCTTTGCAGATGTCATCTAAGGGTATATTCCCTAGAAAGGCCATAGAAGCCCCTAACTTTCTTGTAGAATGGGCTTTAGGTGGAACAGATAATGTTCTTTTTGCCTTTTGATAGCAAATCTGTATGCATTTTACAATCCACCTAGCTATCCCTGATTTAGAAATGGGGTTGCCTTTATGTGGTGGAGAGAAGGAGACGAACAATTGTTTAGTCTTCCTGAAGGGTTGCGTTCTTTGTATGTAGTATAGCAAGGCCCTTTTTACATCGAGTGTGTGTAAGGCCCTTTCTGCAACAGATTGAGGTTGCGAGAAGAAGACAGGTAATTCCACCGATTGATTGAGATGGAAGGGGGAAATGACCATGGGCAGGAACTTCGGATTTGTGCGAAGTATGACTTTGCTGTGATGTATTTGTATGAAGGGTTCCTGTATAGTGAACGCTTGTATTTCACCAACCCTTCTAAGGGAAGTGATAGCTACGAGAAAAGCTGTTTTCCAGGTGAGAAACTGTAGCTCGCATTTATGCATTGGTTCGAAGGGCGGACCCATTAGTCGTGTAAGAACTAAATTTAGATTCCATACAGGGGAAGGTGGTGCCCTGGGAGGAATTACTCGTTTAAGGCCTTCCATGAAGGCTTTAATAGCGGGCACTCTGAAGAGTGATAAATGCGGTCTGTTTTGTAGATAAGCAGCGATCGCTGCTAGGTGTAGGCGTATGGATGAATATGCCAGGTTACACCTGTGAAGATGGAGCAGATAGCATATGATGTGCTGTATGGATGCATCTAAAGGGTTGATTGTATTGTTACGGCAGTAAATAACAAATCTTTTGCACTTTGCGGCATAACATGCTCTAGTGGTAGGACGTCTGGCTTCCATGATGATGTTCATGCAATCAGGGGGAAGGTTAAGGTATCCGAATTCTAAGATTTCAGGAGCCAGATCGCCAGGTTGAGCTGAGCTGGGTCCGGGTGCCTGATTTCTCCATGGTTCTGGGTTAGGAGGCATGGGGATAGGTGCAGTTTTTGATGTGGTACCACTGATAGTTGTAGTAGCGTGGTGTACCACGGCTGCCTGGCCCACGTCGGAGCTACCAGAATGAGTGTGAGGGAGTGCTGTTGTAGCTTCCTGACAACTAATGGAATTAGTGGGAGAGGTGGAAAGGCGTATGCAAATCTGCCTGACCAGTTCATCCATATCGCATTGCCCTTGGACAATGGGTGTGGGTATCTGGCGGCGAAGCTTGGGCATTTTTTGTTTTCGTGGGTGGCGAAGAGGTCTATCCGAGGATGCCCCCACTGTTGGAAGAATGGCTGAAGAACTTGTGGATGCAGTTCCCATTCGTGTAGTTGTTGCGTTTGTCTGCTGAGCAGATCTGCCATGGTGTTTTGTACGCCTGGGACGTGTTGTGCCAGGAGAAAGATGTTTTGGGGAATTGCCCATCTCCATATGCTCTGGGCTAAGCGGGAGAGCTGGGGAGAGTGTGTCCCCCCCTGTTTTTGGATATAATACATTGCAGTCATGTTGTCTGTGCGAATGAGGACTGCTTTGTCCGAAATCTGTTTTTGGAAAGATTTTAGGGCTAGAAAGATCGCCAAGAGCTCCAGATGGTTGATGTGGAGCGATTTTTGCTGTGGCGTCCATAGACCTTGCATTGTGAGGTGTAGGAGGTGCGCTCCCCAGCCGGAGAGCGATGCGTCCGCTGTTAGAATCACCTGAGGAACCGGGTCCAGGAACGGCCGCCCTTTGGAAAGGTTTGTGGTGTTCCACCACTGCAGAGAGTGATGTGTGCGGCCGTCCACCAACACCAGATCCGTCAGCTGACCCTGGGCCTGGTTCCACTGTTGTGCTAGGCACTCTTGAAGTGGACGCATGTGGAGTCTTGCATGGGGCACTATAAAGATGCAAGACGCCATCATTCCTATGAGCTTCATGAACACTCTTGCTGGAAGAGAGTGTTGGGGAAGGAATGTTTTGCGTAAGGCTTGAATGCTTGTGATTCTGGCTGAGTTTGGATAGGCAATACCTTTGGAGGTGTCTATAGTGGCCCCGAGATATTGCTTTGTGTGAGATGGTATGAGGTGGGACTTTTGGTAGTTCACCGTGAAGCCTAGCTGGTGGAGCAGTTGGATGGTGCTGTTTGTATGCTGCACGCATTGGTGGTAGGACGCGGCTTTTATCAGCCAGTCGTCTAAGTAAGGGAAGACGTGAATGTGTTGACGTCTGAGGTGTGCTGCTACTACCGCTAGGCATTTGGTAAACACCCGTGGTGCGGTGGTGACCCCGAAGGGGAGAACCGTGAATTGGTAATGTTGCCCGTCCACCACGAACCTGAGGTATTTCCTGTGAGAGGGGTGTATTGGAATGTGAAAGTATGCGTCTTTCAGATCCAAGGTTGTGAGAAAGTCTCCCTGACAGAGGAGCGGGAGGACTTGTTGTAGGGTGACCATGTGGAAATGGTCTGAATGTATGTAGGCATTTAGAGGCCGGAGGTCCAGAATGGGCCTGAGGGTCCCGTCTTTCTTTGGTATTAAGAAATATAGGGAGTAAACCCCTAGATTTTGCTGATGGACGGGGACCTGCTCTATAGCGTGTTTTTGGAGGAGGGAAGAGTACCTCCTGTTTGAGCAGTGTGGAATGTTCTTGAGACATTGGACGGTGCCTTGGTGGGATATTGGGTGGGGTAGATGTTAGCTCGAGACAGTACCCTGACCGAATGATTTGGGTCACCCATTTGTCCGATGTTATGGACTCCCATGCGTGGATAAAGTTTTGTAGTCTGCCCCCGACCGGAGTGGAATGGTCTGGGGGGAGCGGAGGGAAGTCATTGTGTGGGCGGGGTGGCAGAACGGGTGTTGTTAGTTTTGCCCCTGCCCTTATTGTTGTTGCCTCTGTAACCACCCCTTTGGTTGCCCTTTGAAAAGGTATTTTGAGGAGGGGATTTGTAGGAGGTAGAGGTGCTATCGGTGGAGAAGCCTCTGCCTGTGCCACGAAAGGAGGAGCGTCGAAAGGAACGTTTAGAGGCTTGTGTTTGGAGTGCCCCCATAGACTTTGCTGTGTCTGTGTCCTTTTTCATCTTTTCCAACGCTTCGTCTACCTTGGGCCCAAAGAGAGTTTGTTGGTCAAAGGGGTGATTGAGTATGGACGCCTGGACTTCAGGCTTAAACCCTGAGATCCTGAGCCAGGCATGGCGACGAAGCAGGACACTGGTATTTATGGCTCTAGAAGCAGTGTCGGCTGCATCGAGGGCACACTTAATGGAGGTGTTTGTAATGAGTTTACCCTCCTGTATTAGCTCATGAGCCCTACGCTTGTGTTTCTCGGGAAGGTGCTGCATAAGAGCCTCAAGTTCGTCGTAGTGTGCTCTGTCATAGCGCGCAAGTAGCGCTTGTGTGTTTGCAATGCGCCACATGTTTGCAGCTTGAGAGGCGGTACGCTTGCCAGACGCGTCTAGGAGTTTGGATTCCTTGTCTGGCGGTGGGGCTTCTCCTGAGGACTGGGAGTTAGCCCGCTTTCTAGCTGTAGAGACAACTAGGGAATCTAAGGGAGCAGGGCCCTTAATGTATGCAGGGTCTGTGGGTGCCGCCTTATACTTTTTCTCTATTCTAGGGTTTAGTACCCTGGCCCTGACATGGTCTTTGAACACCTCTGCGGCATGCTTGGTGACACCCTTAAGCATGGGTAAAATAGAAGTGGATTTGTCCTGTATGTCAAATGTATCCAGTAAGAAGTCATCTTCCACTGGTTCAGTGTGCATGTCCACCCCATGGTAGTGTGCTGCTCTCTGCACTAAATGATGGAACCCTAAGGAGTCCTCTGGAGGAGACGGCCTGGATGGGTATAGGTCGTCCTGAGGTATATCGGGTACATCAGGGTTATTGTAATCCTCCCATGGGTCTGGGGTCCCCGGTGGAGTGGGATCCATTGGGGCGTCCGCCGGGTAATTGTCCGGGTCCCCGTCATCCGGATCTGGGGACGGGGTCGGAGAGTAGTGAGGTAAAGGTGGCGGAGACCTGGGAGGGGGAGGGGGTGGAGGAGGTGGAGGAGGGAGGGGAGGCGGTAGTGGGGAGGGCACTCTGAGGGGAGAAGTAGCAGAGTCCTTCCGTTTGGGTGGTGGAGGAGGAGCCGGAGTATCAAGGCGTCTTTTCTTGATAATTAAAGTCAATAGTCCAGTCTTTGGATCTTTGGACAGAGTCTTTTGTAAAGGGTCTGGTGTAAACAGAGCCAATGGCGCCGAATCGTCCGTCGGCACCGGTGATTTCGGAACCGAGGGCTTCGATGGTTTGTGTGCGCCATGCTTTTTTGGGGCCTCCGGTTTTTTCGGCGTCGAAGGAGTTTTCGGCGCCGGAGCGTCGGTGCCGACAGATTTGTGTTTGTGTTTGGTCGGCACCGAGAGTCCAGGCTTCGGCACCGGTGGCTTCGGAGTCGAGCTGGATATTGCTTTCTTCGGTGCCGGATGCTGTTTTTCGGCACCGGGCGTCGGCTGGCTCGATCCCGAGCTGCCGTGAGACTTTGGAGGCTTCGACACCGGGCCCGAAGGTGGGGTGATAGAAGCTTTGGTCTTGGTTTTGCCCAGGCCGACAGGCGAGGGAGTAACCTGAGTCTCTTTGGTTTTGGGCGCGGGGGTGGGAGGGGGCACAGTACTCACGACCCGCTGCGCCGGTGTGATGTCCTCCACGTCGGAGTCGTCAGCCTCGGAAGCGCTGACGACGTCTTCTTCCTGCTCGGTGTGTGTTTGCCCCGAAGCTTCGGCGCCGTCTCCGAAGATGTCCGGTGGAGCTGCAGACGATGAGTGCGCCATGGTGCGTCGAGCTTTTCGATCCCGGATGGTTTTCTTCGATCGAAAAGACTTACAGGCGGGGCAGTCTCTGGCCTCGTGTTCTGGAGAGAGCAAAGGTTACACACCTGATGGAGGTCGGTGTGGGGAAATTTAGACCCACATTTTGGGCACTTTTTGAACGGAGTCCTTTCCATCGGCCGGGACCGGAGTCGAGGAGGGCCCGAAGGCCGGTGCCGATGTACGGGATGGAGAAAAGTGCCGCTTCGAGAGATGAAGATGATGATGAAGAAGAAACTCGAAGAAACGAGGATTTTCCGTCGAGGCTGGAACCGTAGAAGTTCGAAGCCGGAGCACGAAGTATCACATCCGAGCCCGATGGCGGAAAAAACAATCTGAGGATGGAGCCGAAGCCCATGCGCAGTACGGACCGAAGGAGGAGTCACCAAACTCGTGACTTCCAAAGACTGTCCAAGAAGAAAAACAAACTGCAAACATCCGGGCCCAACACCAGATGGCGATCTATGCTAAGTGTACAATCTGCAGCTCATATGCCTCGAACATGTTGTTTCAAATATTCGACCCCGTGGTGCAGTGAACCACGCATGTGAGGAGGATAAACACAGCTTCTCCATAAGTAACACCCATCCAAAATAACATGTCGCTAGCCAGTAGCCAACACGTGTAAAACAGGCACAAGTGGTACTTAACAATTAAAGAATAATCATAGGGGAGGGAAGGAGAAGCTGTGGTCCATTCAGCTTCCTTTCATAAATACAAAGAATCAAGGGGGAGTGGACCACTTGTCCTGTGTAGCCAGGGTCTTTTTATGTTCTTGGTTCCGTCAAAAAAGAACCCTCATAACTATACACAAGTGCGAAAGCGGTATGAACTGGGTCACCGCTCATGTGTAATTGTACAGCATCATCATCGGGTCTTTATTGTATGTATGCTGTCCTCCGCCAGGAGGAAGACCAACTGGTTGTACAGTAGCGTCCAGATATAAAAACGAGGGAATCAAGTGAGGTTAAAATTCTCTAAATCGTATTTTCTGCTGTGACTTTATTCTGAGAATGTTGATAAGAGAAGCATAAAAATATTCAAGTATGAGTAAAGACCGAGTTACTGGTCCGTCATACTCATCAACTGGTAAGGGTCAACATGTTTCAGCCTTCTGTTAGCATCTAAAGGCTTTCGTCAGGACCGATATGAAGGAGGACGCGTTATGGCTCCTTGTTTAGTGAAAGTTATTCACTAATCTAATTTCATGTGGTCAGATCCTTGGTATCTGTACCTAGTTTGGAAATGGAAAGAATAGTTGTTGTAGATACACATTTTATGGATCCACGTTTCATGGTGCTACCGTTATTGTGCAAGAAAGTGAGGTTAATGGCTTTGTGAGTCATAGGTAAATGGCGCGAAATGAGGGAGGCTATGAGAAAAGAGGGGATGCCTTGAGCAATTGGGAGGTTTTTTCAGGAATCATGCACTAGCCTTTAGAAAAGCGTTAAGGAATCGCTATACTGTGTGGTTAGTTTATTGAGTGATGCGAGAGTATGGCGGGATGTATCGACGTTGTACATTCTTAGTGAAATCGAAAAGGTGTGATCGATTGTGGCATTGGTTTAAGATTGTATAGCTATCGTGGTGTAGTACAAATGGTGATAAATAATGTCAACAAATATCGTAACATTGCCTCGCTTAAACGATGTTATACTTTTCTGTGAGGTCAAACAGTACAAATTATTCATAACACAAAATTACCTCGTGAGAATGAATATTGCGCTCTCGGAGGTACCGAGAGATGTGAAAGGAACTGCCTTTCTAAGAAGGAAGAGGTAAAAGGTAAAAAAGGATTAGAGGCGTCTTACTTTGGTGTAGCGCGTTGTTCCGCTCTCAGCCGCCATCAGTGCTTACCGATTCCGTCACGTATTGGGACTGGTGCTAGCTCTGCCCGTGGTACCTCCGATGACACTGAGCCAATCGGTGTTTCCGTTTACATAGGGAACGCTCATGGAGGTAGTAGAAGGACTTGTTAATCGGTAATGGTTGGCAGAAAAAAGGGGTTGGCGAAAAAATATGGTTGGGAAGCAAAAGGAAATGGCATCTTTGTGTGTATATTACACCATTTCGGGATGGTTCTTAGTGAAAAGATATAAGTATCACTTAATTAAATCCCAACAGGATGATTGGTCTCATATGTAAGTTGAAGTCTTTTTCGTAGTAACGAGATCTTGGTTTCCTTATTTTTAAAGTTTGTCGAGAGTCACAGAATCAGGCCAGTGAGTGCCAAGGAATATTATCATTCAAGCCTCGTTTGTCAGTGCCCAAACGGTGAACCCAGCGTTCTTTTTCGAAAAGGACACGGTCAGCATTGTTGGTTACCGATTGAAGACTTTCCAAAATGACCCATTTGAGATTATGGACGTTGTGATTCTGCTCTATATAGTGCCTGCTCATTTTGGTAGTTAGTCTTTTACAGTTTACATTGCTCTTGTGTTCCGTGATTCTTTGTTTAATTTTGCGGCAAGTCATTCCAATATACCTGAGATCACAGGGGAAAGTAATCATGTAGACTACATGCGTGGTATTGCAATTGGTATGTTGACGTAGTGTCCAGGTTAAGTTAGGGAGAAGTTGGATGGTTTTTGTCATTTTCGTTAGATTACACACTGAGCATGTGCCGCAAGGATAATGTCCTGTGATTGGTTCTAGGTTCCAGGCTGCTGTGATGGTCTCTTGTGCTCTTAGGAGATGGTCTTGTGTGCACTAGAAAATCTTTGATATTTCTTGTTCTCTTGTTTGCAAACCTGGGTTTCGGCCATTGTAAAGCGTCTGAGGTTAAGATCCTCCAGTTTTTGTTGATGATTTTTTTCACTGTGTTTGTTATAGTGTTGTAAGTGGTGACACAGGTCAGGAGGTCTTCTGGTTCATCTCGTGTGGTCATTTGTAGTAGATTTTCTCTAGGTTGATTACGTGCTCTTTTCTGGCATTTGTTGATTGTTCTTATTGGATAATCTCTTCTTACAAGTTTCTCTCCCAGTTCTTTAGCTTGTGTTTTGTAATCTCTGAGATTACTGCAATTTCTCTTGAGTCTGAGAAACTGACTGTAAGGTAGGTTGTCTCTCAGAGACCTCCTTCATATCGGTCCTGACTAAAGCCTTTAGATGCTAACAGAAGGCTGAAACATGTTGACCCTTACCAGTTGATGAGTATGACGGACCAGTAACTCGGTCTTTACTCATACTTGAATATTTTTATGCTTCTCTTATCAATATTCTCAGAATAAAGTCACAGCAGAAAATACGATTTAGAGAATTTTAACCTCACTTGATTCCCTCGTTTTTATATCTGGACGCTACTGTACAACCAGTTGGTCTTCCTCCTGGCGGAGGACAGCATACATACAATAAAGACCCGATGATGATGCTGTACAATTACACATGAGCGGTGACCCAGTTCATACCGCTTTCGCACTTGTGTATAGTTATGAGGGTTCTTTTTTGACGGAACCAAGAACATAAAAAGACCCTGGCTACACAGGACAAGTGGTCCACTCCCCCTTGATTCTTTGTACTTCACAATTAAAGCCACACAAGAACTGACCACCAAACAATAAAGAATTGCAAAGAATAACTTGTACTTAAATTCAAAAGGTTGCACAGATCCCAATTTGGAGGCAAACTTGAATGTATGCTATTAAGTTTTACAGTTATTAAATGCACAGAGTTTGTGCCCCTTAGATGACAAGGAGGACATTATGTCCCATTTAAAGGTATGCAAAATGGAATGGTGTGTCACTACCGCACTTCCTAACTGCAGTGCAGTGTTCATCAATAATTGTGGGTTCTTTGGAAAGAAGGCCCAAACTTTAGAACTTCAGGAGCCATGCTGTCAAGTTTAGTGATGTCTCGGAATATGCAACATACTCTTTCAGCAGTTAGTAACTCCATAACAGGTGGAAATTTACCAAGCGGGCCTTTTCACATGCTTGTCAGTGAGGGTTATTCAAATCCATTGCATTTCTTTCTCATTGAAAAGCACAGATTTGCTTATTTAGTAACGAGTTCTACGTTCCTCGCGGATTTCGGATCATTTGCAAATTGTTGGCAGATTTTTCTCGTTTTGGAAATTACCTGCGGATTTTCTATCTTTACTTGAACCTTCAGGCGGTAAAAAAGTAGAAAGATTAGAAGGCAGAATGAGCGGAAGGGGACATATACAAGTAATTTTTGAGCATATGAATCAGCAACATAAATTCCTAAAATGGATAATAGTAAGTCGACTATCTCTAATTGATAGTCTCATGTTGATTTCTTAGAAGAAACTAAGAAGAATGTTGGAAGATATAAAACCCTGGCGCTTCTCGACCCACACTGATCTTCTGAAGGTGAAGTAGTGAAAATATACTTTTCTAAACAAACTGAAGTGGAAATTCAACTTTTAGAAGAGGCAGGTAACAGCTCAACATTTCCAAATAGGTATCCCTCCCATCAAATACCCCAACCAACTAGTATAAAAGAGAAAGCATCTCAACAACAAGACAGTGAAAAGTCTGATGACACCCAAGCGGCAGTACATAAGACCAAAAGTAGAGGTCCCTTGAGATAGATACAAAGACTTGCTCTAGCAGGCTGCATAACCTTATACGAGGTACGTGTCCCCTTTTTCCAATAGTAGCATCCCAATGCAGGTATAATGTGTTTGAACTGTAGAGGTGGAGGTAGGTTAGATATGATATTGTAGGTATTGTAGATAGGCTTAATTAGGTAAATTATAGTACATCAGATATGGTATATTAGGTAAAGCATGTTCGGTATGAGAGGTAAGTAACTTAATGTAAAACTGTAGGTAAGGTAGGCAGGTATGGTAGTTAGGTATGACAAGTATGCTAGGTAAGTAGATATGCTAGCTAAGTAGTATAGTAGGTAGGTAGGCAAGCTGTGATAGGTTATGTGTGGTAGGCAATTACAGTAGGCATGGAAGGAATGTAGGCCAGTAATTTAGGGATGTTAGATTAGGTAAGGTAGGTAGGATAAGCAGGTATCATGCATAGTTTTGTTGGATAAGTATGATAGGTTAGGGTAGGGATGTTAGATTATGTATGACAGGTTAGGTATGGTGCATAGGTATGGCAGGTTGTTATGGTAGATAAGTGATGGTATGTATGGTACATAAAGTATGGCAGGACATTATGTCATTTTTATATGGTATTTAAAAGTTTGCCATATTAAACCATATTCTAGATTCCTCGCTTACAAATCATAGCATTGTTAATGAGAAGCACAAAGCTATTAATAAAGCACACATTTTTGCTTACAGATGAGTGGTTTACTATATTTTAACGCTGCTCCTTGCAATTTACAGCACGAAATACAAAACTATTTTACAAACCCAGCCCAGTAGCAGAAAAAGCACTCTCAAAGGAGGAGAGTGTTATGAAATAGAAAGAGAAGTTTGCAATGAACATAGTGAAACATATACTTTGACTGAGGGACGATATTTTTGTTGCAATTTAAGAAAATCTACCTGCACTAGAATTTTTACTTCGAGAATGGGGTTGTAAATCTAACATCATGTAAGGTGAGTGTTCGAATGGGGAATGATTGGGTGACAGCGAGTGACAATGAATGCATGAGTGGGAGGCTGCATGTAAAAGCGGGTGAATAGATGCAGGAGGGGGTGAATGCATGCATGAATCGGCAAAAGGTATGAATGAGCGTGTCCTTTTTCAGTTTCACAGCCTATTTGATTGAATGTAATGATGTCCCTGTTTAACATGAAACAGACTTATCTCAACCATCGATCCCCTGCCAATGCAGGCAGACTTGCATCTAAAAACTCAAAAAATGCCCATCTTCGCAGAAAGCGTATTCATCAAAATACAGAAAATAAGACATACACAAGTTTATTTTGCACTGGATTTGTTAATTGAAAGATGTAGGACTTTTTGTTGGGAGTTGGAGCAGATGTTAGATTCTGAGATGTTCAAGACTTCATGATGTGTATTTGCGGAGGACGTTATGGGAGCATTACAACTGCCCAACCTGCTAGGTATAAGTTATATGGTTGCCACTTGAATTCATAGACACTAGGGTAACACGTTTTGAATACATTTTTTGACATGGCACGGTTGCACATATAGCTGTTTCTTTATTTGTACTCAGATACTGAAAGTGCTCTGAAGGGCAGGATGGCTCCCTGTGTGTGGAAGAACTAGATTTCGATTACACTGCTAAAACCCATTTGAGAGTAAAACTCGGTCTCTTGGAACCTTCCTTGAAAGTATGGGAGCAGTTATTGTGACCAGGTTGAAGTTTTCCAGCACTGGTTGAAAGTCAAAACTTTGGCATTTTTGGACCGGGACACCTTTCAAGGATACCAACGAAAGATGGAACCACAGCAGGGAAGATTTCACACTCCGATTTTTGCCACAAAGAAAATGGCTTTAGTAAGACGTAGAGGTGGATTTATTCAAGCTTGAGGAGCCATTTTCAGCAGAAATTATTTTACCTAACAAAAGTCACTAGGTTTGAAGTTATATGGGACAAAGCAGCAAAATTACCCTCAGGAGAAACCAATCTCAGCAGTCAGGTTACAAATTTGTTCAACATGGAGCTTTACAGTTCTAAAACAAGGCTTCAAAGGGGACCTGTACCCTATGTATCTGATTTTGATGGATTCTTGCAAGCTACAGCATTTTACCTTAGGCTGCCGGGGGAGTTCGATTCCAAGAAAAATATTAAGGGAGTAATTTAGAGTTTGGTGGATGCAGGACTTTCCGTCTACTCTATTTCAAGTGTATATTTGAATTTACACTGTAAATAATGTGGAAGGATATATGATAATTTTGGCAGATATATTGGATCAGTCTAACCCTTCAAGTTCCAGGATAAACACTTCAAACTGGTGCAACTTGCCAGATGTACCCAGCGTTGCTCCATTGTGATCAATCTCAAATCCTTAGGTTCCAGTCAACTGCAGCCACAGCCTTATATCAATGCTTTGATTCCAAATACTAAATATGGTGATTGCTGAATAAATCAAAGAAAATTTGAGTCTACTCTTGCCTTCTTTCCAGTGGAAAACGAAGCTGTGTGCAAGCTTGCAGCGATAGATATATATATATATATATATATTCAGTTCTCTTAATCTGAGTTTGACCATTTTTCAGTTATTTTGTTTGAGGATGTATTCTCCTTGCCACTAATTAGTTTTATTATTTCTTGACTCTAATGTTGTTCTGTTGGTGCTTAAAACCCAACATTACTTTCTCTGGGGAAAAGTCGTCTGCTTTGTGACTTAGCTTCTAGATGTTAAATGCACATTTTTTCCGTGAACTTTGTTTTCATCTGGAAAGGTTTTGCATATTAAGTGGGTTGTAAATTAATACCGGTTTTCTCACTGCTTCCAAGGGGTGTGGCATAAGCTGAAAAATACAGGGGGTCAGGATGGATCCGTGAGGTACTCTGTAAGTCATGATTTCGGGATAGAAAGATTTCCTACCTGCAGGTATGAGATGGATAGATACGTCCAGAACCAGGTTTGTAGTGGCCCTCCAATGTTGAAGCTAGACTCTAACCTGTTTCTAAGTATGTGTAGGTTTTAGTAAAACATGTCACAGTCTGACAAAAAGTTTAGTACAAGAAGACTGCATTTCCCTAGTCACGGACGTGCACGGTCACAAACAAGTACTTTAATCAAGGATGTCTCAAAGCATAAACTGGTAGACTGCTTTGAGTTGGTTATGCATCACTTAGTCTAAGAAACACACTTTTGTATGTTTTTAGCCACAAAAGGGAGGCTTGTGATTAGGTGGTAGTTTCCAGAAGCTCATGATCTCCCTTTAGCTGCCACAATAACAATTAAGGAGCCTGCAGGCAATGAATACTATATACAAGTATGAACTGCCCATGTTGCACCACTCTTGTCCTATCTTAGCACTTAATTCTTTTGTTTTTCCATCCTTATCAGAAACAACTTCTGCAGTCTATTTATTACAATTTAGTCAGCCTCCCATATTTTTCTTACATATATAACTAATCGCTACTGAAAACATGCATTTTGAAGCATCTTTCTCCTCCTTGCCAAATGCCTACATTTCAGATGAATTCTAGGTCTTCCACACCTTACGTACTCTTCACGGCCTGCCATTAAGAACACATGTCCCCACATCTAAGAGCACTGCTCTGGCTCCCAATTATGAACAGGATCCTTATTAAGACCCGGCTACTGGTACATAGGGCCCTACATCACACTAGTGCTGTGTACGTCAGAGCAAGGATCTGCTTCTATGCACCATGTAGGTGCCTTCTTTCAACAAATTTCTTTCTGGCCAAAATCCCAAGGACCTGGCGTTCCAGAACGGGTGGCAGGTCCTTCTCATTCTTAGGAGCATCAGTATGGAACAAACTCCTCCTGCAGTTGCAGGTCATTTCAGTCAACTCCCAGTGTCAGAAGAAACTGAAAACATGGCTTTTTAATGAGGAGTAATGGTTAGGTCTCTTAGCCAGTCAACACTTGAAATGGAGAGCACCAGGACACTCCCTGGAGTAACGGGGCGCTATACAAATTCCCTTTAAATTACATTACCTTTTACTTAAATACTTCTTGTCAACTTATGAAACTCTAAAATGTTAAGGACACCTCATTACCATTTAGAAACCTGCTAATGTCCAAAACTGATAGTTTCACCCCCTCGCTTTAAGGCTAACATTTATTTGTGGGAGTGCACTGAAATTCTTACTTTCTTTTAATTCCTCCTTTGTCCACCTACAATAGAAGCTAAGAAGGCTTAGTCGCCTAATCGTACTACTATCCTTAAAAATACAGCTTCACCCTATGCTTTCCCAGGCTTGAACGGGTAAAATCATTCTAGCTAGTTCTACCTCTCCTAATTTTTCACCTTCAATTACCAGATTTGAGAATTCAATAAAATTCTAAACCTAATTCTTGTCTCTAGCAACTACCATTTAAACCAAGTAATGAGGATGGCATGTCTCCCAAAGTTTTCTGGTAAATTTAGCTTCATTTTAAGAGCAAATGCCTTCCTCAGACCTGCTCAATGCCATTAAACTAACTCCCTATAAGACTGATATTATCTCGATTTGTATTTTAGGGCCAAAGAAACCTTATCAGCATTGTCTAATTTTTTCTTATAATACTTTCTACAATATTGTATTGCTGAATTTGTTCAGAGAAGTAGAATATCACAAAGTGCTTATGATTTATTTGACAGTTATGTACGTAAATTTATACTATAAATCTGAGCAGTTTATTTTTGCTGGCACTTTCTCGGAAATACTCAATATCTACAGTATAACTTGATTCTTCTATTCAGGGCTTTAACACGAACTGGAGCCTGGCCAGAGCTAAATAAGACTGCAAACAAATATATAAATAAAATGGATTTACTCTCTGTAGACCTGTCTTGTCATGTCAGAAATCCTTGGACCCAGATACAACTTTTGATTAAATAGAAGGTCCAACTTCCATAAGTTGCGATGAGGACCTAGCAGACTCTCTCTCTCACTTCCAGGTGCCAGTACGGTTCACTTCCCAATAGTTGGAAGCAGAAAGGCAGGACATCTAGGCTCAATAGGATTTAAAAACCGGCAGCTACTACTTTGAGTTGGGTGAATAAGGAGAGAGTCAACAGACCAAGTAGTGGAGTGGTCAGCTAGTAGACTAAGAAAGCGGGAAAAGAGGAGGAGGAGGCAACAGAAAACACTGGGAAGCCAGGAGGAAGAGGTTAGAGTAGATCCAGAGACGACAAAGAACCACAGCAGGAGAACCAGAGTCAGGGGAGTGGGGCCATGGAAACAGAGCCAATGGAAGAGGGTACCCAAACAGAACCTGTTGCAAATCAAGAGACATGCCACACAGAAGATACACCAAACCCAATCCCAGCACCCAGTGACCACCTGGAGAGAGGCAGAGGAATTAACATTGGCAACGGTTTCAAATGAGGCAAGTTTTGAGCTCCTAGCGGGAGTGGGTGTCAATAAACATTGCGAAAAGCGTACAGGCGAGGGTGTTTGAGACACTATGAACTGGAGGCTGGGAGCAAGTAGTGCTCATAGGTAAAACCACCAGAGTACCAAAAAGTTAGAAAGGAAATCGTGGGCACATGCATTTCTCTGCTGGCTTAGTGGACTAATGCATCCACTGTAGGGGCCTGTGTTCAACCTCATGATCACAGGTTCAAATCCCGACGTGTCCACTCAGCCTTTCATCCTTCTGAAGTCGATAAAATGAGTACCATGGAGTTGGGTAACAATAAACATCTGTTATTTAGTGCCTTGATACCCTTGGGTGATTCGTGCACTTTAGAAATACACATGCTATTTTATGTTTATGAATTACCATTCACATTGTTATTTGGCTTGCAAAAAAAATCTAATTCTATCTATCAGAGGCAATGACTTATCCCTTATTAATCCACCATAACCCTGTGTAAGAGAAGTTTATATTGTGGAGTGATGTTTTCCACAGCTTCTTACATCAAAATGGTTTACCAAATCGAATAACTCTAGCCACACATAAAAGGACAATTTTTGCTGAGGACTAGTGGAAACCTATCATAAGGAAGAAGGGTGACTATAGAGGATACTAGAGGATACTAGAGGATATAGAGGTAACTATAGAGGATATAGAGGATATAGAGGATATAGAGGATATATATACTCTGAGCGAATTGCTCTGGACCAGGTGGTGCCGCAGGGCTCGTCCCTGAGCCCAACACTTTTTAATCTCTACGTAGCCCCGATTGCCTCCTTGGTAGAGAGCTACGGCCTCCGAATGGTTTCCTATGCCGACGACACGCAGTTGGTGATCTCCCTGTCGCGCGCACCCGATCTTTCGGCGGACATCTTCAGAGCCTGTATGCAAGACCTAGCTGCCTGGATGTCCGCAAACTGCCTTAAGCTTAACGGAAATAAGACCGAGGTGCTTGTCGTAGGGGGGAGACCGATCGGCGTGGACGTCGGCATGGTGGCCTCCATGCCTTGGCTCAACACCTATCCCATGCCTGAAAGCAAAGAACTTGGGCATTTGGTTCGACTCCGACCTGACCTTCGGCCCTCAGATCAACCGGGTGGTCGGATCATGCTTTGGGACCCTCAAAAGTCTCAGGAAGGCATTGAAGTTTTTACCTGTAAAGGCCCGTCAAACCCTTGTGCATGCACTAGTCACCTCAAAGATGGACTATGGCAACCTCCTCTATCTAGGGACTCCGAAGAAGAATCTGAGCCGTTTACAGGTCCTACAGAATGCCGCTGCTAGGCTAGTACTTAGACTACCCAGAAGAGCCGCATCCTCGGTGGCCCTTCGGTCCTTGCACTGGCTCCCGATCAGAAGTAGGGTTGATTTCAAAGCACTCTGCATGTGCCATCGGATCATCAACGAGAGGTCTCCTCTCCCTTTGAAAGGACTGCTGACACCTTATGAACCGTCCCGCTCCCTCAGATCTTCTGGCTCGGGACGCCTTGTTGTCCCCAAGGTGTCCAGAGCACGGATGGGCGGAAGATCCTTTAGGTACCTTGCAGCCGTCAGATGGAACACATTACCCTTAATATTGCGTCTTGAACCATCTGAACTAATCTTTAGAGCCAAGCTCAAAACTACACTATTCGAACAGTAAAGTATTCCACTTCTGTAGGTTCCAGTTAGCAGCCGCTCCTTAGCGCGGGGACACGCCGCTGTGCGTCACCAAGCGCTTTACAAAACTCCCTAAATAGAAATAGAAATAGGATGCCTACAATAAAGAATATGGTGATGGCCAATGGGCTATGTTCATCATTTAAGAGACTTTATCTCAAATACCAATACCTACTCATTTTTAAAGTCTAGATTTCAGAGAGATTCAAGGAGAAGAACTACACTGAAGAGGACATTTAAAATCGAATATGCTACTTACCAGTATGCATCTGTTCTTGGCATGTAGGGCTGCTGACATTCATATCTGTGCATAGATCGCCGCCTAGTGTTGGGTCCGGATGATTGCATATTGTTGTCCTGGAAGAGTCTTCGAAGTATCACGAGATAGGTGGCTCCTCCCCTGGACTACAGTGCGCATGGGCATCCTCTCCATCCTCAGATTGTTTTTCGCCATTGTGGCAGTGATTGAGTAGATACAGTAAGTGATGACCATGCTATACAGTAATTCTGAGTGCTGCAGGCGCTACAGGCGCCGGGGAGGAGGGTGGGCGATATGAATGTCAGCAGCCCTACATGCCAAGAACAGATGCATACTGGTAAGTAGCATATTCGGTTCGAGGCATGTGGGCTGCTGAATTCATATCTGTGCATAGATTACATAGCAGTCCCTCCATTAGCGGCGGCTGCCCGTGTCAGCTGCAGCAGTCTGAAAAAGGGTTTTGAGAACAGCCTGTCCTACAGCTGCCTGCTGTTTTGAATGTACATCTACACAGTAGTGTTTAGTAAATGTATGTATAGTGGACCATGTGGCTGCTCTACATATTTCCTCTAAAGGAATGTTCCCTAGGAAAGCCATGGACGCCCCTAACTTTCGTGTTGAGTGGGCTCTTGGAGGAATCGTTAATGTGCGTTTAGCTTTTTGATAGCAAATTTGAATACATTTAACGATCCATCTGGCTATCCCTGCTTTGGAAATGGCGATGCCCTTGTGTTGTGGAGAAAAGGCAACGAACAGTTGTTTTGTTTTCCTAAAATCCTTAGTTCTGTCTATATAGTACATGAGGGCCCTCTTTACATCTAGTGTATGGAGCATTCTCTCTGCGACATTTTCTGGATTTGGAAAGAAAACAGGCAGTTCAATAGTCTGATTCATGTGGAACTGCGATATCACTTTAGGCATGAATGTGGGGTTGGTACGTAGTACAACTCTGTTTGCGTGAACCTGTATGAATGGCTCTTGAATGGTTAGTGCCTGGAGTTCACTAACTCTTCTCAACGAAGTGATTGCCACTAAGAAAGCTACTTTCCAGGTGAGGAATTGAATCTCACATGAATGTAGAGGTTCAAAAGGTTGACCCATCAATCTGGTGAGGACCACATTCAGGTTCCACACCGGTGCCGGTGGGTGTGTTGGAGGAATCACTCTTTTGAGTCTCTCTAAGAAGGCTTTGATGGCAGGCACTCGGAATAAAGAGAGGTGCTGCCTGTTCTGAAGATAGGCTGCTATTGCGGTTAGATGTATACGGATGGAGCTGTATGCCAGATTGCATTGGTATAAGTGTAACAGGTAACAGATGATGTTCTGAATGGATGCATCCAGCGGATTGTCATTGTTTTTACAGTAAATGACAAATCTTTTCCATTTAGCCGCATAGCAAGCTCTGGTCGTGGGTCTCCTGGCCTCCTTGATGATATTCAAACATTCTGGAGGCAGGTTCAGGTAGCCAAACTCTAAGACTTCAGGAGCCAGATCGCCAGGTTCAGCTGTTGCGGATCTGGGTGCTGAATTTCACTATGGTTCTGTGTTAAAAGTCTGGGCGTTAGCCGCAGTCTTTGATGCGGCACCACGGAAAGTTCTAGCAACGTGGTGTACCATGGCTGGCGTGCCCACATTGGAGCAACCAGGATGAGTGTCATTGAGTGTTGCCTTAGTTTGCGGGCCACTAGCTGTATTAATGGCGCTGGGGGGAAAGCGTACGCAAATCTGCCGGACCAGTTCATCCATATCGCATTGCCCTGCGACTGTGGATGCGGGAACCTGGCGGCAAAGCTTTGGCATTTTGCGTTTTCCCTGGTGGCGAATAGGACTATCTCTGGATGACCCCACTGGTGGAAGTACGGTTGGAGTACTGATGGATGTAGCTCCCACTCGTGCATTTGGTGGCTGTGTCTGCTGAGCAGATTCGCCATTTGGTTGTCCTTGCCCGGGAGGTGTTCTGCCATGAGGAACATGTTCCTCTGAATGGCCCACCTCCACATGCTCTGAGCCAGATGAGACAACTGTGGAGAGTGTGTTCCTCCCTGCTTCTGTATGTAGTACATGGCAGTCATGTTGTCCGTTCGGATCAACACGACTTTGTTGCACAAGTGTACTTTGAATGCCTTCATTGCCAGGAAGATTGCCATCAGTTCCAGAAGGTTGATGTGCATCTTCTTTTGCTGTGTCGTCTATAGTCCCTGCACTGTGTAATTGAGTACATGAGCTCCCCATCCCTGGAGAGACGCGTCCGCCGTCAGTATTATTTGTGGAACAGGCTCTTGGAACGGTCGGCCCTTGAAAAGGTTTTGTGGATTCCACCAATGCAGAGAGTTGTATGCCCGACCGCTCACCAACACTAGGTCTTTCAACTGTCCTTGAGTCTGATTCCATTGACGTGCCAAGCACTCCTGAAGCGGGCGCATATGTAGTCTTGCGTGCGGGACTATGAAGATGCAGGAGGCCATCATGCCTATCAACTGCATGAACACTCGCGCTGGAAGGGAGTGTTGAGGTCTGAACTTCTTTATCAGCAGTTGCATGCTGTTGATCCGCACTAAATTTGGCTGAGGTTTGGCTGCCAGAGTGTCTATGGTCGCGCCTAGGTACTGCCGTACGTGGGCGGGTTGAAGATGTGACTTTGGATAATTCAGTGAGAATCCCAGACTGTGAAGAAGGTGAATGGTGTGGGATATGTGGCTGGCACACTGCTGGGCTGACTTTGCCTGAACAAGCCAGTCGTCCAGGTAAGGGAAGACGTGAATGTGCTGTCTCCTTAAGTGTGCAGCCACTGTCGCTAGGCACTTGGTAAAGACTCTGGGCGCCGTTGTTACTCCGAAAGGGAGGACTTTGAACTGATAATGCTGATCCTGAAGAGTGAACCTGAGATATTGGCTGTGTGATGGGTGTATGGGTATGTGGAAATACGCATCCTTCAAATCCAGTGTTGCTAGGAAGTCTCCCTGACTGAGTAACGGCAGAACCTGCTGGAGGGTGAGCATATGAATATGCTCTGACAGAATGTATTAGTTGAGCGGTCTTAGGTCCAGTATAGGTCTGAGAGACCCATCCTTTTTTGGGATCAAGAAGTATAGAGAGTACACCGCTGACCCTCGTTGTTCTATAGGCACGAGCTCTATGGCTCCTTTCTGCAGCATACTTAGTACTTCGTGCTGCAATAATGGCAAGTGCTCTGCGGACATAGGACGGTGTCTTGGTGGTATGTTGGGTGGAGTGGATGTTAATTCCAGACAATAACCGTACTGGACAATTTCTCTGACCCACCTGTCTGTGGTGATGAATCTCCAGACTGGCAGGAACTGTTGGAGTCTCCCCCCGACCAGTGTTATGTGGTCGGGGGGCAGTGACAAGACGTCACTGTTTGTTATTGGCGGAGGACCTGGTGTTGTTGTGTCCTCGTCCTCTGCCTTTGGTGCTGGATCCACGATATCCACCCCTATTGTTCTTATTATAGGTACTGTGGGTACCTCCTTTATTGTACTGCTGCTGGGACCCCTGACCTCTAGCTGCTCCTCTATTCCCGGGGCGACGAAAGGAGCCACTCCGAAACTGCTGCGACTGTAGAGCCCCCATAGATTTCGCAGTTTGTGTCCTTTTTAATCTTTTCTAGTGTAGTGTCAACCTCGGGGCCAAATAAAAAGTCTGGGTTGACCGGTTGATTTAAAATATTAGTTTGAATTTCAGGTTTGAAACCCGATATTTTCAGCCATGCGTGCCTCCTCAACATCACACTAGTGTTGATTGCCCTTGCTGCAGTATCAGCTGCATCTAGTGCGCATTTGATGGACGCATTTGTAATGAGTTGTCCCTCTCCGATGAGGAGCTCCGCTCCATCTTTGTAGTCATCTGGTAGGTGTTCTATCAGTGTTTCTAGGGTATCGTAGTGTAACCTGTCGTATCTGGCCAGGAGTGCCTGAGTGTTGGCAATGCGCCAGATGTTTGCTGCTTGTGCTGCTATCCTCTTTCCTGATGTTTCTAGCACTTTGGACTCCTTGTCCGGAGGAGGAGCATCACCGGTAGTTTGCGAGTTAGCTCTCTTGCGAGCATTAGAAACTACCATTGAGTCCAACGGCAATTGACCCTTAATGTATATTGGGTCTCCTGGGGCTGGTTTGTATTTTTTCTCTATTCTCGGGTTCAATACCCGTGCTCTGGTCGTCTCCTTAAAGATGTCCTTAGCATGTTTAATAACCCCTTTTAACATTGGTAGAGTCTTGACCGTTCTTTCTGATGTGGAGAACGTGTCCACCAAGAAATCCTCTTCCACAGAGTCAGAATGAAGTTCCACTCCGTGATTTGCGGCCGCTCTTTCAATGAGGGCGTTAAAAGCAGCAGTATCTTCAGTGGGAGATGGTTTTATATTATAAAGATGAGTGTCAGGAGCATTTTGTGGGTCTCCTGGGTCATTAGGGTCTCCCCATGCTTGATCCTGGTCTTGCTGTTGTTCATCAGGGTCATTATCCACAGGATAAGTGGTATCCTCAGTATAGCCCTCTCCTGCATCCGCCTCCGAGTGTGCGGGAGAAAAGGATTGTGGTTCCTGATCATATGTGTGGTAAGGTTCCACAAGCACTGGTGTCGAACCTGACGCCATTTTCCTTTTTAGTGGAATTTTGTATGATTCCAGAGCCTTTTCTGGAACAATTTTCCGCTTGCGGAACAACAGTCAGTGTTTACGTCGATAAACTGGTCCTGTGAGTCTTCGACAGCTGTTCTTTCTGTGGACACTGTTCTTGGTTGTTCGATACTCTTCCTAAGTTCGAACATCTTAGGTGCCCCCGTTGGTGGCAATCCAAACTTGATCGCTGCCGCCGCCGAGTGAGCCTTGGCGACCTTGTGCGGTTCGGGACCAGTTTTCGGTTCGAGTGTCCCGTTCCCTGATGCGCTTTAGGGACTCCGACACCTGTTGCAACGTGAATGCCGACGGTGCTTTTGATCCGACAGGCTTTTTGGAGACGGGCCTCGACGCGGTCTCCGGTTTCTTTCCTGTCTTCGGGGCTTCGATCCGAAGTTTGGGATCGACGCCTTGTAGATCCGATATTTTGGCAGTCTCGGCACCCCTCGGTGTTGATGTTGTCGGATCGACCACCTTGACCTTGGTCGTTGGTGCCCCAACCTTCGGTGCTATAGGCCTCTGCGTCTTCTCGGGACGGAGGGCCTTCTTCTGTTTCTCGGTGCCGAAGTCCTTTTTTGGTTTCTCGGTACCGAAGTCCTTCTTTGTGTGTTCGGCTCCGATGTCCTTCTTGTGTGTCGACGGATTGGAAGGTTTCGATGCCTTCGATCCGACCTGAACCAGTTGCACTTTCGGTTTCGATTTGACCGGTGCAGGTTTTGGTTTCGATTTCACGGAATCGACTCCAGTCTTTTTCGATAATTCTGGCTCTTTTGAAATGTTCGAAGCCGGTCCTTCAGGCGGGGCCGTAGAACGATACGACTGATCTTGGGTAAGGCCCGCAGGCGATCCCTCGACCTGAGCCTTATCAAGACTATCTCCCTCGGCCTCCGCATCGACTGATTGGCCTAGCTCCTCCCCTGAGCTATTTTCCTCGGCCCCAAGGGCCTCATCGTCGTCTCCTACCTCGTCGAAGACATCTTCGTCCTCGAAGATCTCCTCATCATCGTCGTCATATTGGGAGTCATGCTCTGAAGCAGGGCCCGATTCTACCTCTTCGACGCTCTCGACTTCTTCATCCTCGGTGCTGAAGATGTTAACCGGGTTAGGCACCGATTGTTTGGCCTCCAATCTAGCCGCTCGTCTATTCCGAAGGGTCTTCTTCGACCGGAACCGGGCGCAGGCCATACACCTGGTCTCATCATGATCCGATGATAAACATTTGTTACACACCGGATGGACATCAACGTGTGGATATTTAGCGTGACATAGAGGACATCTCTTGAAGGGAGTCCTTGATTCCATCTTCGAACATCGATCGATGTTCGGACCGAAACTCGGTCCGAGAAGGGTGAATAAGTTCGAGAACAGGTATAACAATTTATCGATGCCGAACGCAAACAATACCGACGATATCTAAAGGCTTTTGGCCTTAAATAAAGTTTTCCTAACTTGAGCTAAGATAAGCACATCCGAACCCAATGGCGGAAAAAAACAATTGAGGATGGAGAGGATGCCCATGCGCACTGTAGTCCAGGGGAAGAGCCACCTATCTCGTGATACTTCGAAGACTCTTCCAGGACAACAATATGCAATCATCCGGACCCAACACTAGGCGGCGATCTATGCACAGATATGAATTCAGCAGCCCACATGCCTCGAACCAATCTATATACGCCCTATAAACATATAAAATGTAAGCACTTAAAGATGTATAAGATGCAGGAGAAAAGGTAAGGAGGAATGAATGTAAATATGTGAAAAGTCTAAATACTGCAGAAAGCCAAGCATTTAATACAACACTGAAGATCAATAGTCTCTTGTGAAATGCAAGGAAGTACCTCTTTGTTGTAAGGGCGGGGAATTCATTTACAGTGTCTGAGCAAAGGCTGTGTTCAAATGATAGTATAATTCAAAATATCTTGAAGCGGATATGGGAAGGGAGGATAAAACGTATTGCTAGTTAGGATTTTCATTGATAATTCCTATGCAAAAGTATACCATGTATCGGGGCCGGACTGGCCGTACCAGGCATTGGGCCATACCCGGGAGGCAGAAAGGGAGAGGCCAGTTTTGCAGCGATGGGGTACCGTTTTGTTACTGGGGGCCAGTTTTGCAGTGGTGCTGCAATATCGGCCCCAGTAACAAAAGCAGCAGTGCTTCACACTTGCGCCCCCACAGGGGCTTGCCCGACAAAATTGCCAGGGCTGCTTGAGTTCCCAGGCCTGCCCTCCCACATATCATTCAGAAAAATAGAACTGAAAGATATAGTACTGTTTAAGTATTGCAGCATTTGAATAACACTTCATAATCCGGATATAGCTGCAAACTGCTCCGATTTCATTTGGTTACTAGGCACCCTTTTTAGCTACAACTGGGACCTCCAGCAAAAACATAATTTAAAAATATTTTCTTCTTCACTTTTACAATCTATTTTGATAATAAACAGTACATAACTGACATTTGCTTTTTGTGTTTCTTTTTATAACAAATACAACTACCTGAAGGGAGATTTTCTTACCTCTCAGACAAGTAAGTACCTGGATGACTGAGAGAGCGTTTCATCTACAAAACAAAACAAACATTGTCAACGATAAACTACATACAGCAAATTGAAAGCTAAATTGAAAAGAGACATCTAGTCAGTCATAATACACAAAAAAGAATGTAACACGAGCAATAGTCAAATGTTAAAGTCCCACTTGGTACTGTTTGTGAGTGTCCTAAGAGACAACTAAATATTTACATTCAATCAGAAAACCTAGATCCTGATAATCAAAGAATATTTCCCATTTTGTGTCTATGTGTTCGTACAACTGCCTTCGCTTTCAAAGATATTACTCACATATCTTTAAATATGCAGTTTATACGATGTTGAAGCGAACAGTATCATAACTTCAGAAGCAGAGTCTAAAATGAAAAGCACTAAATTAAGTTACTTATCTGTAGTTTTGTTAATAGTTGATTTCCTACAGAAACAAACAGCCTTATTCTGTTATGGAAATCTTCAATGACACCAGTAATCAAAACTGAAACCCATTTCAGTCAAGTGTTGTACAGGCAACTGCATATCTGTCAAACCACCATTATGCATTGGGTAAGGCCTATTAAGCAAGGTAAATCACTTAAGAAAATTCCTTCAGGTGTGTCCTTGCAAGGCACACTGCATTCTATCCAAATACATAAACCATTATAAAGAAAATCAATATAAAGGTAATAAAGTGTATTAAAAAATAAACAATTTGTAAATTTAAATAAGGAAACAAATCCTTTAAACAATTGAATCCTTTGTTTCCAATAATGATTTCAAGCATAATTGGTTACGGGTGCGCTTGCGATGTGGTTTAGCGTTTTCTTAAGTAATAGGATAACCTTATCCTATGTTTTTTTATGGTATTACTTTTTGAAAGACTTTACATTTTTTTTATTTCATGATTCATCACAATGCAGAGAGCAGCTTAATATTCTTCACATATGCATCAATGTAGCTTCATATCTGGTATCCTTGGAGCCTTCTTGTTCAAACAGACATTATTCCGAAGTAACTATTACAAAGCATCTAACTTAATAACCTTCTGGTCGTTCTGTCTTGGTTATTTGCTGATTTGACTGAATGAATACATATAAGTCACATCATGGGTTTCCATGAAGTAGTTCCCCCTGGGCAGCACACCTATCAAACTTTCGCTTATTTAGGTCATTGTAGTGGGGAGCAGTGGTAATGGATTCCATCTCCACACCTTTATTCTAATATCATCATATGTATCAGCCAGCCAGCCATTATACTTGTGCAAAACAATTCATACAGAGTTCTTGTTATAAATGGGGGTCTCCATTTGGCAATCGTTTGCACTTTTGACCAAGTAGGGACCCTTCTTCCTAGTCAGGGTAAGGGGGATACACTTCTAAAATAACCCCTGCTCACCCCCTTGGTAGATTGGCACAAGCAGACAGGCTTATCTCAGAGGCAGTGTGTAAAGCATTTGTGCACACATACAGTAATGCAGTGAAAATACTACAAAGGGACACCACACCAATTTAGAAAAATACGTAATCTTTCTCTAAACCAAACAAGACCAAAATGACAAAAATCCACAATACAGTAATCAAAATGTACTTCTTAGAAGGTAATAAGAGTTCTGCCCATAGCAATCTGCAGATGCAATACTTTCAACAAAAAAGTAACTTGGATGCGTCAATATCAAACAAAAACAGCTGCAGGGAAGTTGATGCGTCAGTTCCTTACACGCAGGGAAGATGAAGCATCTGTTCCTTACTCCAGGGGAGGTGATGCATCGGTTCCTTACTGCCACGCAGGGGAGGTGATGCGTCGGTTCCTTACTGAAGGGAGGTGATGCGTCTGTTTCTTACTGTGAGGGGAGGTGATGCGTCTGTCTCTTACGACGGCCCTGGTGTCCTTGTAGACGTGGTGCCCCAGTGCAATGCGTGGGGATCGGGGATGTGTCGGTTCTCGTGCGGCAATGGTGCTGCGTTGGTCTCTCCAGCCGCGGTCCTACGATGCATTGGTTCTTGCTGCAGCACAGCAGGGCATGCTTCGAAATCGGTGGGGTGATTTCAGACTCCGTAGGTTGGTGCAGGCGATGCGACATGCAGCGATTTCTCAAGCCGCGGGCTGGCGCTTCGTCACAATTCTCGTAGTTGCATCTCTTTTCCATCTCCCAATAGGAGGAACAACCTCCAGAGGCCCAACTCAGCAACATGCACCTCTTAGAAGGTCAGAACTCCCAACATGGAAGCTCATGGGAGCGGTTGGTTAAGTCCTTGTGTCCCTGAGACTTCAGAACAGGAGGCAAGCTCTATTTCAAGCCCTTCAAGATCTTCCTCAAGCAGGCGAGACAGCACACAGAAAAGCTGTTGTCCTTTCCTTGGCAGAAACACTGCAGGTCAACCCCAGACATCACACAGCAAAGAGGCAGTACTTCTCCTTCAGATTCTCCAGCTCTTTTCCTTGGCAAAGGTTCTTCTTGAATTCCAGAAATTATCTAACGTTCTAGGGACTGGGCCCCAATGTTTATGTAGCAATTCTCTTTGTTCTCTGGTGGCAGAGAAGCCCTGTGCTCAGTCAAAACTAGTTCGGTCCTCTCTGGTCCAGCATCCCGGCAGCAGGTGGAGACAGCGTTGTGTAAGGCAGACCAGGCCCATTCAGCTGAAAGGAAATCTCCTTCCCCTACTCTAAATGGAACCCAGGTCTATTCAGCTCAGCCCGACTCATCCAGGAAAGGCAGGACAAACCTCAAATCCCCCCAACAACCCCCCCCCCCCGTGGTTGTCTACAGTGAATGCACATCCCCAGCCCCTGTCAATCCAAAACCAGACCGTCAATACACAGCCCAGCGCAGAGGCACACAGGATGACTAAGCAAGAAAAGACCTACTTTTTAAGAGTGGTATTTTCAAACGAAGAATTTAAAAATCATCCTTACTAAAAGATGCAGCTTTATATTCTGAGTTCAGGCATACTAAACTCCATCTTTCTATCTTTTCCCGATGGAAAGTTATACTTATAATAAAATAAACTCCCATTCTATCCTACAGAACAGATAGCCTTTCAATAGTGAAAAACAAAATAAACTGTATTCCACTATCAGGACATGTCACACACATCGTACATGTCCTAATTTCACATACATTGAACCCTACCCACTGGGGTACCTTGGGCCTACCTTAAGGGTGACTCACGTGTAATAAAAGGGAAGGTTAGGGCCTCACATGTGGGTGCACTTTCCAGGTCGACATGACAGTAGAAACTGCGTGCAGACACTACAGTGGCAGGTTTGTGAGCCTTTTGCAAGGCTGCTTGTGTGGGTGAAAGAATCAGGAGGTGCAGGCCCACTAGCAGCATTTGATTTACAGGCCCTGGGCATACATGGTGCACTGTATTAGGGACTTAGTAGTAAATCAAATAAGCCAATCATGGAAACCCATATTAACAATTTGCACAGAGAGCATATGCACTTTAGCACTGAACAACAGTGGTAATGTGCCCAGAGTCCTAAAACCAACAAAAACAGGGTCAGGAGGCCAAAAAGCAAAAACAAGCCTGGGGATAAACCCACTGGAAAAGCCGGGTCTAACAGTACTCAAGGGTGTCAATTGAGTTTTTCAACTTCTAAAAGAAATGGATCCAATGCAAACTACCTGGTTTCAAGTGTGCAGCCAAGTATCTTAGTACTATACATTCAGCGTTCTCCCACTTAAGTCTTTCACTCGGTCAGGCATTCCTGGCAGTCCCCTTAATGGACCCTTCAAAACGTAGCTATAAAAAATTTCAGGAGGATGAGTTAAGTTTTAAAACTTTTTTAGTCTGCATGCTTTCTATTTCTTTACCCATCAGTTTGGTAAACATTGTGATCTCTTCTTCCCAGCTTGAACAAGGGCCAGGCAACCCTAGACAATATGAAGAACCCCAGCATCATCTTACGTACATCTGGGCACTCATCCTTGACCCCACTGTATGTACCCTGCTAAGATTCCTTGGAGTCGGATAAGTTTGGTAAAGAATATTAAACTGCATTAGTTTGGACCAAGTATTTTGAGACATCCATGTAGTACAATTTTTATATTTTGTTTACTCTATCCCAATCATCTTTAGTAAACTATAAAATACTGTTTGCTTCCTACTTAGATTTTATATCTGAATGATCTTCCCTATTATACTTGAGCATTGCTTGATAAAGGACTGTCACTATCTGACATATTAGAACAAGGGTTACTATTACATTCAGTATATCGTGTCATTGATTAATTTGTCTCTTACTTCCATGTTGCTTTAGCTACAACCAGAACATTACCATATGCGCAAAAATAACCAGAGTGAATTCTGAATCCCTCTTAAACTCCAAAAAGGTGCATAGGATGTTCTCCTAATGTAGGTCACACAACTATTTAAGGCCAACTCTTCCCCGCCAACTCCCATCTATGTGCATGTGTTTTTTTGCAACCCAGGGTGCTTTGTTGTATATTCTCTCTGTGTCCCAGTTTCCAAAAATATTGTGTCACCTTTATTAATCCCAAAAGTTGAAAGTTTTGCAGTGGTCAAATCTTGCCTCTTTAAATTCCAGCATCTTTGTTGTCCTCTGTTGACAACCTGTTGGTCACACACTGCACTTGGAAAGCAATGTAGTATGGTTTAAAGTCAGGTGACAGAATCCCTTAAAACCCTTTACCAACTCCCCCAGCCCTTTTTGGTAAGTGGCAGCGACAACTTCTCCAATGCTTTATGATGAACAAGTTACTTACCTTCGGTAACGATATATCTGTAAGAAACATTAGTTAGTTTGATTCCTTACCTTAGAATATCCCCTAGGCATCGTCTGCGGCTCCACGTCCGTCAACGGCGTCGTGATAGCCGGGATAACGTCGTCTGAGTACTTAGACGCCGCCCTCACACGCCGACATCAGTTCTTGCACATAGCTTTCTGCGCCAGGAATGCAGAGCCATGCAAGAAACAGACACTGGTGCCATAAATCTAGGACCCTGAAAGGGATAACCTTAACCCTAGATATCAGTTCGCAGAACGGGGAGGATGGGTGGGGCGGTAAAGAATCTAACTAACTAATGTTTCTTACAGATATATCGTTACCGAAGGGAAGTAACTTGTTCATCTGAAAGAAATACGCTAGTTAGATTCCTTACTTTAGAATAGATAGCCCAGCAATACCAACCCCGGTGGTGGGTCTGCGAACCAAGATCACACCAGGAAGTCCTGGAGAACGAACGGCCAAAGAAGCCATCTCTCCGGACTTGGCTGTCCAGGCAGTAATGCTTAGCAAACGTGTGCAGCGAGGCCCACGTAGCTGCCTGACAAATGTCCTGCAGAGGGACTCCCCGTCCCAGGGCAGTAGTAGCCGCTGTGGCCCGAGTGGAATGGGCCCTCAGCCCCACAGGAGGCTCCTTCTTAGCCAAGGAATAACAGGCCTTAATGCACAAAACGACCCACCGAGAGATGGTCCGCTTGTGCACCGCCCACCCCTTCTTAGCACCCACGTAGCCAACGAAGAGTTGGTCGTCCACCCGGAACTGTTACGTGCGGTCCAGATAGAAGGAGAGCGCACGTTTTGGGTCCAGACGGTGGAGCCTCTCTTCCTCTTTCGAGGGAGGCGGAAAGAAGGTGGGCAATGTAACCGACTGGCCGATGTGAAAGGCAGTTACCATCTTAGGGAGAAAGGAAGGACGAGTCCTGAGAACAACCTTGTACCGGATGGACAGAGAGGAAAGGAGGTTTAGAAGAAAGAGCCTGGAGCTCACTCACCCTTCTGGCAGAGGTGATGGCAACCAGGAAAGCAGTCTTAAGAGTTAGAAGACGAAGAGGACAATTATGAAGTGGCTCAAAAGGAGCGCACATCAGATAGGTTAACACCAGATTCAAGTCCCACTGAGGCATTACGAAAGGGACAGGAGGAAACATATGAGTAATGCCTTTAAAGAATCTAGCAACAACAGGGGACTTGAAAAGAGAAGGCTGATCATGCAGCAGCGGTCCGTGGAGGGAGTCCCGTGGGGCGGAAAGGCGGGGCGAGGGAGGGGCAGGGTGGGGGGTACTAAACTCCGGAATATGGATAATTGGAGGCCAGTAAACAATTAAATAAATAAAACGAATTTCGTAGCGCGCTGCACCGCATTTTGTGATGCAGGGCGCGCTACGAAATTCGTTTTCGATGCGACTTCGGCACGTTGATGGAGAACCCCAGCAAATGCAGGAGGTCGGCCATAGTCTGGAGGTGGGAGACGACTGCCTGGGGCGAGCCCACCTTCAACAACCAGTCGTCGAGATAGGGGGAAGACTGGAACCCCTAATCTGAGCAGATGAGCTGCGACAACCGGAATCACTTTCGTGAACACCCGAGGGGCACTGGTGAGGCCGAAGGGGAGCACAGTAAATTGAAAGTGCTCGTGGCCTACCGTAAACCGCAGGTAACGCCGGTGGGCCGGCAGGACGGGGATGTGGAAATACGCATCCTGCAAGTCCAACGCTACCATCCAGTCTCCAGGGTCTAGGGCAGCCAGAACATGAGCTAAGGTTTGCATCTTGAACTTCTCCTTCCGGAGGAAGGCGTTGACGCTCCTGAGGTCCAAGATAGGGTGTAGGCCCCCTTTGCCTTTCTTGGGAACCAGAAAGTAGTGAGTGTAACAACCCCGACATACTTCTGGGTCAGGAACGCGCTTGATGGCCCCCTTGGCCAAGAGGGTCGTAACTTCCTCCTGCAGAAGTTGCAAGTGATCCCCCGACATGCGGTGGTACTGCGGTGGCATGGCTGGAGGGGTCACCTCGAAGGAGAGGGAGTAGCCCCTTCGGACAATTTGCAGCACCCACCTGTCAGACGTGATGGTACGCCAGTGGAGCAGGTGATGGCGAACTCTGCCTCCCACTGGCGTGGAATGGGCCTGAAAGGTCGGACTAGGAAGGCTTTGAGGCAGATGCTGCCGGGGCAGATGTGGGCTGACCGTCTCTCTGTCCCCCCTGCTCCGCCTTGGCGGAATCCACGTCCATGACCGCGTTGAGGCTGGTTCTGCGGCCTGTGGCTAGACGGACGTGTGGGGGCGCCCCTTCCTTGGCCACGAAAGGGGCGAAAAGCGGGAGTTTGTGAGCGCGGGCCGAGAGGCCCAAGGACTTGGCCGTAGCCCTGGAGTCCTTAAAGCGCTCCAGCACACTATCCGCTTTGTCGCAAAAAAGGCGACGGCCATCGAAGGTCATGTCCATGAGAGTGCTCTGTACATCCCTGGAGAAATTTGTAGATCTCAGCCAGGCGTGGCGATGAATCGCCACCGTCGACGCAATCGCCCTACCTAGCGAGTCCGTGGTGTCAAGCCCACATCGAATCGAGTACCGTGCTGCATCCCTCCCCTCAGCAAGAGCCTGGGTGAGCCGTGTCCGGCCCTCCTCCGGACACTAGGGCAGCACGTCCGCCACCTTATCCCACAAGGAGTGGGTGTAACGGTCCAAAAGGCACGCAGTATTAATGGACCGCAACCCCAAACTGAGGGAGGAAAACAGCTTCTTCCCAAACTGTTCCAACCTTTTGGATTCCCGATCCGGAGGAGCGGACGGGAAGGCGGTCTGGGACGTAGAGACCTGGATAACCAGGCTCTCAGGGGTGGGGTGCACCGACAAAAAGCTGGGGTCGCCCGGTGCAGGGCAGTGGCGCCGGGCCACGTTCCGGTCCACAGGAGTGACTGTGGAGGGCTTGGACCAGGTGCCCATTAGAACGTCAGTCAGTGCTTCATTGAACTGCAGTAAAGGCTCTGAAGAGCTTACTGGCGGTTGAAGCACTTCAGTGAGGAGGTTAGTCCTCACGGCCACTGCAGGGAGCTCCAGATGAAGGGCCTCGGCAGCCCTGCGCAGCACTACAGAGTAGGTTGCACCCTCCTCCGTAGCCACGGAGGGAGGAGAGACGAAGCCAGTGTCAGGGGAGGTGTCAAGACCACTGGTATCCCCCAGCTCTTCTGCCCAGTCCTGATCAAACTGGCACTGCTGTGCCAGACGGTCCTCAGACCCCTCACAGTCGTCCCCGTCATCCGACTCCTGGTAGACCGGTTGAAAGGACAGAGCCGGGAGGTAGATGAATTGCTCATCCATCGGCGCCGGGCGGCACCGCTCAGACGCCGGACCAGGACCGGGGCTAAAACTGGGGACGACGTCATCCGAAGACGGCGCCGGGGGCGGCACCATAGGGGTCGGCGCCGGCGGAGGGTCGTAAGGTCAACTGGCGTCGACCGGGATCCAGGCCTGGATCCCACGGGGGCCTGCGGCATCGGGAACGAAGTTGACGATGGCGCCGGAGCCGCCGGCTCGCCAGGCCTCCCAGTTGGACCTGCGGGGCCCGAAGGCGCGCCGGCAGGCCTCGACGGCGGAGCGAGACTCCTCATGGCCATGAGGAAGTCCTGAATCTCGCCCGGAGTCGCATTAGGCCCAGAGACCGAAGGGTATGGGGCCGGATGAGACTCCTGCGGCTCCAACGGAGCCGTGCGGGTGGTGCCACCCGAACCCTCAGCCGAGTCACGTGACCGGCGAGGGGAGACAGAAGAGCGATGTTGCTTCTTCAACTTCTTCTTATGTGCCTAGACTTATCTGAATGCGAGGACTTTGAACCAGACGAGCGGTGATGGCCGAGGCTCCGCAACCGGTCCCTCGACCACCTCCTCGACCGGGACCTCGAGCGGCGCGGAGCAGTCTGCCGGACCTCGAGGAGCTTGCGGGACCGCTCCCGCCTAGCCTTCGAGGTCAAGGCCCGGCAGTCGGGGCACGACTCGGCATCATGGTCGGCCCCAAGGCAGTAGAGACACCGACGGTGGTGATCCGTAACCGACATCAGTCGGTGACAGGCGTCGCACGGCTTGAAACCGGGCATCCCTACCGGCACCAGGAGTCGAGGTTGACTCGAAAGATGAACCAAAAAAGTCAAAAACGTTTAGTCAGAAAGTGACTTAAGGGTATGCTCTTCCCGGATCAGCGCTTACTGGCGCGGAAAAAAGAAGAACGGACGTCAGCGCGCAAGGGCGGCGTCTAAGTACTCCGACGACGTCATCCCGGCGATCACGGCGACGCACGCGGAGCCGCAGACGACGCCTAGCGACGCGCAAGGGTATTGCTGACGAACAATCTTTCCGGATCCAGCCTGACGCCTGGTGATATTCTAAGGTAAGGAATCTAACTAACGTGTTTCTTTCAGATACTTGCTTTTACCCTAAACTTAACAAGGATAACAATAGTAGCTCCCTAAAATGCTAGTAGAAGGCTTATTATTTTTTTAAATTCTTTTTAGTAGCTCACCCAAATTGAGGCAATACAACGTATTGCAATAATGACATGCATATACATATGCTTCTCCGCCAATGAGCAATACAATATGAATAAGAACAACAACGGTAACATGAAATGGTACAGTCACTATGCAGTTACAGCATCATCAATGATACAATACAGGAAAGCAGTCCTACGTCTCCCTCTTTACCGTCTTCACCCAGCTGATAACTTCAATTCAGCTGTTGCTCCTCCCTCCACATTCAGTCATTCATACCCCTCCATTCTCACATTCTGGGGTACTCCCTAGTTTCCACCTTCCAGTTCTCCACACTCTGTGCTCCTGCAACGACAGCTGCCATTCCCACATCCCCCCGGACGTTAGAAGACTCGGTGTCCAGTGATTGCATACTCTGGTCATTGTTCCCGTCCCGACCATGTGCATGTTCTCCAGTAATGTAGCCAAGATATCCAAGTCCTCCTGTATTTTGTCGTCCATATGATTACATTTCATATCCACTTCTTCAGCTATGGCCCACTATTCTGCATCCCTGTAGCACAGTGTGATGGAGGGGGCCCGAGTACCCAACCACCCACTGGTCACACACCTTTTAGCCAACACTAAAGCCAACTGTAGGAACCTCCAGCTCATTTTGCCTCCTTTGGGTTTCTTAATAGTAGCAAGCAGGTAGACCTGGGGTGATTTCTCCATTACCAACGCTGTCACCTCTCTCACCTTCGCTACCACCCGTAGCCAATTATCATATACATGCCATATGCAAGAAGGAGGCCCCCTTCTCCTCTGCACAGACAGTCTGCCCCTTACCCACATACATCCTGCTAGATTTAATTGGTGTTAAGTATGCAAGAGGCACATAATTGAAATGTGCCAGTTTGCATCTAGCACAGCACAAGACTTTCTTCACTAACTCACAGGTCGAACTCCATTCTGGATCAATGAGGGGTGCCATCAATTCCTCCCCCCACGTTCGCCTTACCACATGCACTGTCGAGGTCCCATCGGCCCTGAGTGTCTTACAAAGGTGAGTCACCATGTGCCTCATCGACCTTGCTGTTAGCATTAGCTGTAAGGTGTCCGTCAATCGGGGACTGTTCGGGAAACACAGATTTCCCACGCCGTGCTTGCCAGCTTATCATATTGCAGCAATTCCCTCCGCAAATGCCTCTCGTGCCAGCGCAAAGGTGATTAACACCTCCCCAGCGTATAGATCACCCAGCGCTTCACACATCCCCTCCCTCCATCTCACTACGGACATGCCCTCCCCATTACATCTGAATGGAAGCAGCGTCCACAAGTCTAGCTCCCTAGAGAATGGCGGTCGCTAGAACACACTGGTGACCACTCGCTACCACAACTCTGCCACCTGTCTGGCCAGATAAGGAGTACAATTTGGCGTGCGCAATCTGTGAATGAGCAGCTCCATCAAGGAGTGCGCGCTGTGGGTATCGCGCAGCAGTCTCATCTCTCAGTTATCATCCCCAGACGGACATGTGCCAGCATACTTCAGTTTGGATGTGTAACAGTAAAGTTCTAGGTCTGGGAGGCCCACCCAACATGTTTAGTTTGAGCTAGGGCAGTGCGACATGACTCCTCCTCCCAGCCCACACAAGGGAAATCATCAAACTGTACAATGTCTTGAGCAAACTCACTGGAGTGTATAAAGCAGATTTTGGAGTACATATAAGCACCTGGGAAGGAACACTATTTTCGCCACCGCTATCATGTAAAGCGGCAGTGTGTTCCGGAAGCAAAACAACGTCATTAATCTTAGTCAAACCAAAGGCTCAACACAATTCCGCCGCTGGTATTCCCTTGTGTGGCCAACCAAGATACCAGAAGGGAGAGGTCTCCCATCAAAACCCCAAAGGGGCCAGGTCCATCCCAGGCGACCCCTCGAGTGCCCCCAGGGAAAACACAAGCAACTTCCGCTTATTACCACGCAGATCCGCCACCTCCCCAAATGTCTCCAATCGCACAAGAACCTGCGATATCCTCCCCACAGGGTGCTGCAGATTGAACAAAACATCATCTGCGTAGAGGGATATCAGATGCATAACATCCCCCACCACAATGCTTGCGTCTGCCATAGCTTTCCGAAACATTGCCGCCAATGGCTCCATTGCCAAGGCGAAGAGGAGCGGCAATAGTGTGAAGCCCTGCCACGTGCCTCTCCGCACACACCATTCGTCAGACATCATTCCCCCAATATGAACCCTAGCGCTGGTTGCCATATATAATAACTTCATCTATTTACAGAATTGAGGACCAAACCCAGTCTTCCGGAGCACGTGTTGCATACAATGCCACTCTACCTTGTCAAAGGCCTCAGTAGTGTCTAGAGACACCAGCGTCAACTCCCTGTCATGACCCTGTACGGAAAGCAGCACATGAGCAAGCCTATGCACATTTAAGGCTGTGCTTCACCCCGGCATAAAACCACACTGGTCCTCATGCACTAGTATTACCACCACGTCAGTCAACCTTTCCACTAGGACCTTACATAATACCTTGGTGTCCACGATGAGCATGGTGAGGGGCCTGTAGGAAGATGGATCTGTCGCATCCTGCCCCAGGTTTAGGGACCATACATATTACAACTTCCCTCAGGGTACAGGGAAGTGTTTCACACTCCCGTACCTCAGAGTACCTCAAGTAGCGGACCCGCCAGCTGCTCCGCATAAGCCTGGTAGAACTCTCCCGAGAAGCCATCATCCCCCGGTGTCTTCCCTCTTTTCATTTTACCTATCGCTTCTCTAATCTCTTCCAGGCAGATGTCGGCCTCCAATTAGTCTCACAATAAGGGTGGCAACACAGGGAGGTCCACACCATCCAGATATCTGGTGACAGCTTCCACCCACCATAGAGGTCCTGTAAGTGATCCCCTAAAGTGTCATTAATAAGGCTTTGGGTATTGGTCATGGTCCCATCCAGTTAACGGAGCGCTTCAATGGGGCTTCTGTCTATCTCCCGCTTAAGCAGCAAGGTCAGCAACCTATTACGCTTGTGCCCCTTCCGGTGCAACTGTTGTCAATATTCCCGCCGCATGAACCGGTCCAGTCTAACCCACGTGTCTCCCAAGTGCCTCTTAATCACAACCATTGAATTACCTTCACTTCGGTCCCCAGCACACCCTCTTTGGGCCTCCACCAGTTTAGTCTCCAGGTCCCAAAGCACACACTGCAATTGCAGGTGCAGAGTACAACCTTACCTAGACATTCCCCTCGAATGACAGCCTTTAACCCCTACCATTCAGTACTCCTACTAGTCGTCGAGCCCCAATTGCCCTCCAGATATTATGTGATCTTTTCACCTATCATTTGCCTAAATGGCACGTCCAGTAGGGTTGTTCGTCTGCATTCGCCACTACTTCCTCTATTTCTGAACCTGTGCTTCGCTCCACTCCAGCAATATCGGGGAGTGGTGAGATAAGAATCTATCCAGGTATGCGATCGTCTAACTGCCTGTCCTTACGTCTACGGTACCCTGCGCGTGATCCAGCTGATTGTAGGTTATCATGAGTGACCGCATGATAGGACTATTCTCTCTCCCTCACCCCCGGATCGCTCTCTCGCCACATATCTTCACATCTTAGATTACGCATTGCATCAGTCAGCATGTCTACCAATCCAGGTTTAGTAGTGGCTCTGGGGTGAGTCGCCTGTCATGTTGGCATCCAAGATGCAGTTAAAGTCACCAACCGATAGTAGCCTCTCCAATCATATTCTCCATCAGTTGTGCCTACTTTATTAGGAATAACCATCTACATTGAGGGCGTATGTGTTCAGAATGGTTATGTCCACCCTGTCCAGCACTCCCTGTACCAGGACGTACCGACCCTCTATGCCCGCTTCCATATATAGGAGTGCGGAAAGAACAGTTGATGGAGAGAATGCAGAACAATTTCATACCATACATTCACCTCAGTACAGAGATCTGGGCCTAAATCCATCGTGTTTTTTTCTCACCATGCCATTCCAGTTTGGACCCAGCCATATGCCAATCAGTCTTGACCCTGCGTCTAATGGGAACAGTCCAGCCCGAACTGCCAGGCCAGGTCGGGCACTTTTCGCCCTAAATGAAATGGGTGTGCCCAGACGTGGGTCCCTTGCTCACTGTCACAGGATTCAAGCTAGCCTGGCTGAAGAGGGGTAATACCCCGAAACCGGTCCCTGGATGCATGTTTCTGGTCCAGGGAGAACCTGGCTTAGCAGTACGGTCTGGACTGTTCCCATGAGGCACAGGGTCAAGACTGATTTGCATATGGCTGGGCCTGAACTGGGGTGGCATGGTGAGCAAAAGAACAATGGATTTAACCCAGATCTCTTGACTGGGGGTGAACGTATGATTCATTCAGCATTATGTTCATCAATTGTTTGCGTAGCACTTTTCGTCCTAAGTGGGATGGGTATGCCCAGGCAAGGGTCCCTTGCTCACTGTGCCACTGGATTCAAGCTAGCCTGGCTGAAGAGGGGTAATACCATGAAACCAGTCCCAGGATGCTTGTTTCCGGTCCAGGGAGGACCTGGCTTGGCAGTTCGATCTGGACTGTTCCCATGAGGCACAGGGTCAAGACTGATTTGCATATGGCTGGGTCTAAATGGTGATATGGTGAGCAATAGAACAATGGATTTAACCCAGATCTCTTGACTGGAGGTGAATGTATGATTAATTCAGCATTCGGTCCATCAATTGTTTGCATAGCACTCCATATACAGGAGGGTAGAAGGGGACCCCGGGAGCCACCCATACTGCCCCACGCACACACAGGAGAAGGTGGATGTGATCAATTGCCCCCTCCATCTTTTCCTCAGTTTATCTGCTTCATTCTCAGTGAGGTGTGTTTCCTGCAGACATGCAATACTCACACCACTACTTCTTAAATAGGAGTGTACCCTATACCTTTTCACACAGCTACCCAGACCTCTAACATCCCATGTGATTATCTTTTAATTCTGTCCCATACAGGTGGTAAATACCCACTCCCCTACTGCCTCTGCATCTTGCACTTCCACAGATGTAGTGTCCCTTTCTTACCGCACTGCATCCCTGCATGCACCATTCGAATATTCCATAGCATGACCTCCCATTACCACTTCCCACCACAGACAACCTTACAACAACAATAAGCAAACCAATTGTGATCGTCCACCATCCTGCGCTGAACTTGCACAGGTACCCCCTACCTCCATCTCACTGTGATCAAACTGGTTGGCATTGTCTGTACGGGCAGCCCTAAACCTTTGCACAGTAAACTACACTATTCCCCCCTGAAGTGCAGAGGAAGGCAATAAGGGTGTTTTTCCCACCCCAAACAGGGAAGATATCCACATCACGTTTCACCCTGGCTGCCAAAACAGTCCACTGAATGATTACCGCTGTAGGAGCTGAAATGCAATAGTATCACTTGCCATAAGCACCCATCACTTGTCCAACTGGAGCACCCCAGTATCGAGCGGACCTGAGCCACACACAGGTCCTATATCTCACCATTCCTCTACTCCTCTCAAAATACTTTCAAACCAAGACCATAGCCAGGCAGCTCCACCAAGAATCAGGCAGCCGTGTCAACCAGACTATGATGCATTAGTCCCCGATGGAGTCCGGACCGTGCCCTCCTCCCCACTGCTCTGGGTGCAGATTAGGTTGACATCGCCCACCAGTACATCTGTGAGCGTGCCATCCTCCTGCACTTCAATCTGGGATTCCGTACCCTCCCCCGTCGTTGGCTGGCCTTGCATGGTTCTTCGTCCCCCTCCTCTACCTTGTCCAGTCCTCAGTGAACCTTCGCACCTTGTCCCTTTGTTCAAGCCAGGCCCAAACATCGTGGGGAAGGTCAAAAAGGTTGGTCCTGCACTGTGCGACAATTGGAGCCTCGCAGAAACAACATGTACGACAACCTCATAACCCTGAGTTTGTTTGACTTCCACAAACGACTTTCTCTGGTATTGGACTCTCCGGATATAGCCTGGAAAAGTAGCAACATTGTGATTCTCGTACTTCAGCATTCCTGCTTCCCAGGCTGCCTTAAAGATCTAGGTGTGGACCCGGTTGAGGACGCATTGCCAGAGCTCTGTGTCCCTGCTCCACCGTCAACATGCAGGACAGACTCTCCGGCTTGAGAATGTTTTGGAGCCAGTCCTTGAGAAAGGATTCCACGGAGTTATCCTCCGCTCTTTCAGGGAACCCCGCCAGCCGCAGGTTATAGCAGAATCAGCCATCAGCATCCTTTGCACTGTCTTCCAGCATACTTGCTGTGGCCATCAGTTTTGCGACTTGTTGCTTGGTGTGACAATATCCTGGCCCCGGCCAAAAATTGCTTGCTCAGTTACTGTCACTCTCTCTGACACATTGCGGAGGTCTGCACGCAGGAGTCCCACCTTTATAGCCACAGTATCAATCTTGCCTTCAAATATGGTGCGGGACCCCTGTATTGCTTTCCATCAATGCCGTCCTTGACGGTTCCCCATCTGAATCCGGCACCTGACATGTATAGCACTATGGCTCAGCATACTGGGTGATTATGTTGTTCTGTTCGGTCTACTTATCGTTCACCATAGTTGGTCCCAGAGTGCCCCACCCGGTCAGTTCTCAGTGTATGCCAGAGCTGACACCGCGAGGCAGCTGTTGTGTGACCTTTTTGGAGCCCCCTGAGGACACAGGTCATCCTCAACACCTTGTTCCCTACTCCAGGGTACTCAAGTTAATACACCAGGAAGACTCAAGTTGCTCTCCCCCAGCTCAAAGTCTTTGCCTGAATGGCATCCTCCAGCCCAGGCTCTGTTCCACGCCTGCTGAATGCCGCTGCCAGCTCATATGTGGGGCGATGGCCCCGTAACAGGATGCCCGTGTCCTCGTCCCCCCTCTGCTGTCCACCTGGGGGCTTTGTGCGCAGCCAGCTGGACTCTTCAGAGCGTCAGGATTGCTCCAACCCGGGTCCCTGCCGCACGGAGACATGACACCCACTCCAGGTCTGCACTAGGCCACATGTGCCCCATTTACCACACTCCAGGGACCCACGACTCTCCACAGCTGCTGGGGGCAGACCATGTGTCCCTCAGCTCGCGCCCAGAAGGGGGCTTGGACTCACTGCCGCAGGATCCTTGTTGTGGGTCAAAGCGGCCTGGGCACTCCACACATGCGGCCTGACGGCATGTCTCTGCTCAACCAATGACCCCGAACTCTGTTTGCAGGCCCCTAAGCTGTCCCTTCTCCTTCCGGGCACCACCGGACTCCCTTAGACGTTCCGGGGCACTGCAGCCGCCACCTCTCTTCTCCAGCCTCAGCCCTGGTTACACCGTCCTCCTGTACAGCCTCCCCAGGCAGGTGACAGCGCAATTAGGCAGTGCAAAATCAGTAGTATTGGTCGCTCCAACCCCCATTGAGGGGATATCAGGTGAATGTGCAGAAGTTCAGGCATCCACACAACTCGGTGGAGTACATTTTGTGGCTCCTACGCGGAGGATGCCTCAGGATTAGTTACCCGGTTGATGGAGCTCAGGCTAAAGACATCTGAGTGGCCATCTCCTCAGTACACACGCCCCGCTAGTAGAATTATTATCAGTATATTCACAAAAGTAGTAAATGGGCTAACAATCATTTTCGAAAGAGCCACCCTACTTATAATCGAGAACAGTAGCATACCAAAAAATGTCACCGAGGTGCTCAGAGCTTCTAAAGCCCATCCCTAGTTTGCCTATAATGAAGTCTACACTAGTATGGTATATTTGTATTCCTAAATATGTATATGTGCCCGCGGTGCATCTCAGTGGGTCACGTCTGAATCATAACAGTGTCCGTCAGTCCTGAAAAAATGACAAACTAATCCACCATTCCCTTCATCAGAACTACATTAGGATTTCTAAGCTACAAAAAGGACATCATCAGTGTACAATGAAATCCTAGGTGTTATACCTGCTACAACCATTCCCCTGCCATCCACTAGCGTATACAAGAGGCTAGGGGATCCGTTGTTAGCACAAACATAAGTGGTGACATACCTGCCAAGTCCACCTACCACGAATGCCCAAATTAACTTTCCAGTCCCGACTCTTACGGGTGGTCCCACAGATAGTAAGGAAATCCATCCCATTAACTCCGGGCCAAAGTTCATCTGTTCCATAAAAAATCCAATCTCAGGGTATCAAATGCTTTGAACAAAGGGACTCTGTAATTTTCTGTTGAGGCTTCTATCAAGTGCAAAACTCCTCACTAGTATTAGATGCTCGGGTCAGGGTTCACACTTGTGGTGCGTCCACAGGCATTACCTTGTTTGCTAACACCTTATCCATATATGTATAACCTAGGATCAGCACAGAAAGTGGTAGTTAAAAGGTCCTCTACAGTCAGTCACAATCAGGGTTAAGCAACACTGCTAAGACTGCTTTGCCTATGGACAGAGGAGGTCTACCCATTTTTCAAGATGAATTATCGACTTCCAGTCTTCAGGACAACAGTAGACCTGTAAACATTTATCTCCAAAATATGGTACCCCTAGCTTCACCCAAGTCAGTGCATCTATGGACTAGGCTGAGTAGGTAGTCACAAACACCTGTCCGCTCACTCTCCTTTTTAGTTTAATACTTTTTTTTCTAGCCCGCTTGAGTAAAGTTCTGCTTCTATGTGCTAACCTAGATCCTACTGCTAACATCTTAAGTGTATGTTTTGGGTGTTTGTGTATGTGGGCAGGATAGTACTTTCAGAGTGTGTACGAGTCAGCCAGATTAAAGGAGGCTGGGGCATACACTATGTTCCAGTGCACAAGAATATAGTGAGCTTGTTTCCCAGAAAGTGGAAGTGTACTGCTGACTTTCCCGAAGAGGGAAGGAAGAAGACCTAGACACTAAAGAGGAGAGAAAGGGGACATGCCTCCCTTAGAAATTTGATTAGGCCTTTTGCTGAGAGGAGCTGCTGATTATTGTTCCTGTAGTATTGCCATTGGATACATAGGGTGCTGGTTGAAAGGAGCAACTGAACTCAGGGTGAAAAGAACCCTTTAGGTGAATCCAGACTTTTGTCCTTCCTCCGATTACTTTTCAGTGTTGCTGATGATAGCCAAGTGCAGAATGCTTGCATTTCTTTGTGCCTTTGTTGAGGGTATGCCAGGCTGAAGACTACCCTTCTCTGTGAAGCATCACTTTACACAATGGCGGAGTCTAGAGAGTAAGCTGAAACGAACAACTCAAACCAGTCCTTAAAGTGCAGATGAGGAATCAATATTCCCTATCTGATTGACTGTATAAAACTGGCAGCCACTGGCCGACTTATTCTTCCAGTCCTAAGTGCTGAGAAGACTACTATGCAAGGAAAGCTGGTGTCTCCTAGGTTCCCAGAGGTGAGGGTACATCAACTGAAGTCTTGTCTTACTAGAAGAAGCTGTTCATCTGACTAGAAGCGCCTATTAGCCAGCCTGCCTGATTAGAGAGGATTGGAGCCTGCCAATCCTGCAGGAGGTCTGACTGCCCAGGGAGAGCCAAAAGCAATGAAATCCCTGTGTTGTTGGCATGTACTATGGAAAGGATGGTGGAGGAGATTGATATGCCACTCCCAGGAGTGATGGGCACCAGTCTCTACACTATTTCAATTGCAGGCTGGAAAAGTCACCATTGTGGTAGGAACTAAAACTGACCTTGCCGCTATGCCAAGATGAGCAGCTGCAGCCGTCCTCATCAATGTGGCAGAGAACTGTGTCTGCGACAGTCCTCAACACTATTATCAAGAAGTACGCCCACAGTGGTCCTTGCTACTGTGATCAAGAAGTGTGCATGTAGCCGTGCATCGTGCCCCTTTGACCACTCCTTTCAGGGGGTGTGGCCCACCTGCAATGTATCACCACATGGCCAAGAAGTCAAAAGGGAGCTGACTTGTGCTGTGGGCCCATGTGACACCAAGTAGCTATGTTCTTGTCAAAGGATCTCGGGAGGCAGCCCCTGCTGTCTCTTGTCATGGTCTGCCTGAACTGACAAAAGGGGTTTGTTCCAGTGAACAGCGCTTCTCCTCCCAGAAGCTGGAACGAGAGATAAAGCATTGTTGCCGGTTCCTTGTTGGCAGCGATTTGAACACCGATATATGTAACTGGTAAGACTCTAAAACTCACTGTACTGATCTGAGCACTGATTTTTTTTGACAGATTTAATATACACCTGAGCCTTGATTCAAGCTGCACAGACACTCTAACCCCAAGGGGAGGCTGCCTAGCCTCACCACAATAGGGACACACAAGTAAAGGGGTGGGCCTCATAGTATTTCTAGTGTTTTATTTCATTTTAAGTGGGTACAATATAGTCCTCTTCTTTACAAAGAGAACCATTAGGATGGACAATCCATTACGGAGCTACTGGGGGATTGCTGGGTTCTGAGTTTGCACATCCTCATACTACCTTCCTGAGACGACTTTTGACTTCTCACCATCGCTACCATTGAGAGTCAGAAGATGAAAGGGTTGTACTTAGCCCATTATACACAGTCATAGTAGGATGGACCCAGGATAAAGGACATAAGAGGCAAACAATACCAGCCTACATGGATGAGGCACAGTTGGCCCTCCTAATCCTGTGCCCCCCCAGAGTCTGACAATAATAGTAAACAAAGATGATCTACATGGAGACTGACGGTATCTGGACATGGCTTCCAGTACCACTCCCACTGAAGAGTACAGGAGTTTTGGAGGATCCATCTGGAACAGGTGCTTCAGTCCATTATTGGACCATGCTGTGGCAACTATTAGGATTCCACCAACTACGGGACAGTGGGGAGGAAGACAGGCCTGAGTATATCCTTCAAAAATTATAGCAAACCACTACAAACATACTCATAAATACCCAATAGCCTCTCAATATGCTAAAAAGACCTAACTGAAAAAGGGAGTTCTTTTTAATCAGATGAAAGCTCTCATCCAATGAGAGAACAGCATGCCTCACCGTAAGGCTTCTCCTCACACTGGTTGGGATGGCTGCTAAAGTGGGCTACTTCTCTGGAACCAGGAAAGCTCTTGATGTCCCTATGGGTGTGTACCTGGTGTTGGTGTCCGAACTTGGAGAAACAGAGGGAAAGGAAAGTAAATGTGGATATTAAAACTACCTACTGATGGACTAATAATTGTATTCTTGTCCCCAACGAGAATGATGAAAAGAAAATGGGACTAGTTTAACACTGAAAGGAGATAACATGTTTTTGCCCTGAATAATGCAAAAGACACACAATTGAGGGACGGAATGCAGAACAAATCAAAACATTCACCCCCAGTCAAGAGATCTGGGTTAAATCCATCATTCTTTTGCTCACCATGTCACCCCAGTTTAGACCTGGCCATATGCAAATCAGTCTTGATCCTGTGCCTCAAGGGAACAGTCCAGCCCGAACTGCCAAGCCAGGTCCTCCCTGCCCTGAATAATGTACACAAAAACGGTCAAATGGGGCGTGGCCAAGATGGCGTCTTAGTAGGACGCAGTTGTGCCGCTCTCTGCTCCCGCCCGGCATTTCCTCGCACTTTCGGCATCAAGAAGGGCACCGGAACCTGCCTGGACCTTCCCTGGGGTCTGTGCTACACTCTGGGGGGGCTGCGGAGGGCTAAATCCCGGTTCCGGCAGCAACTACAGGGCCGGCTCGGAGCAGCCCGGGGCGAGACGACGGCCGTCTAGAGGCCACTGCAGAAGGCTCGGCGAGGTGTGGGCCTGGGCACGATTCTTGGCAACCTCTGGGACTGGTAGGGGGACTGCCTCAGCACTGCGACTCGGGCGGCGTCTTTGGCTGCACGTGGAGTAGGACCACATAATTTGGCAGCGGCGCAACCTGGCCACATGCACTACTTGAGGTCCTGGCTTTGCAGGCCTGGGTGGGTCCCGCCATCAGCAACCTCAGCACCCTGGAGCTGTGGCCTGCACCGGCTGCGCACAGACCCTGCGCGGCCGCTCCATCAGCTAAGGCCCCCTGAAGTGGCTGGTAGGACTCAGCGATCGGCAGCCTCCCGAAGTCCAAGAGAGGCGCACGCAACGTCCACTTGGCCACGCCTGAGGTGAGGCCCTATTTACCCAACCTGCGCACCTGTCCATCTGGGGGCATCGGAACACTTAGAGGCACAAGTGTCCCAGGTTGAGGCAGCTTGGTTGTGCTCACCTGCCCGCTAGACCAATATTGAACCTACATCACTGCAGTGGCCCAGAGGAGACCGGAGCCCATGTCCCAAAAAGAGGTGAGAACATTGGCGGGGGCAGGACAGAATCGCGACGAAGGGGCCCCAGCAGTGGTCCTTAGGTGAATGGGAAGCACCCCCCTACTGGCGATTGATCTGAGGCACAAGAGGCGAGCCCAACGTTGCGGAGGAACCTGTAGGGGACTCTACCGCCGTAACGTTGATAGATTTAGTAGCACCTTGCATCCCCTTGCGCAATGCTTTATCATCTACTGAGTCCTCCACACCGGGCACGCACCAACTCCGGGAGTCACTAACGCAGCGGAGAAATGGGGGCCCCAAAAGGCCGGAAGAGCAGATCGGTGAAGGACCTGCTGTTCAAATCGACAACACAGCGAGGGTCAGACCACAGCAGAGCACTTGGACGAGACCGAGGGTGGCGAGGGACCGGAGGCTCCAGTCAGCCGATCCTTCCTGGAGTCACTCTTCTCCTCCCTTCGTGAGGATCTGTCCACCATGAGGCACGAGCTGTTGGCAATATGCAGGGAATACGCCGGGATGTGGATTGCCTGGGAGAAAGGATCAACACCTTAGATGAGCACGAAACGGGGTGCAACGAAGAACTCGAGAGCCTCCAACAGGAAGTCCTTAAGCTGCAGGAATAGAATCTGGACATCCAGGCCCACACAGAGGACCTGGAGAACAGGTATCGGCAGAACAATATCCGGATCAGTGGCATAGCACAGGGCAAGGGGGACGGCGACATCGAGGCACTGGTGGTAGATCTCTTCCACTCCATCATGGGCGAATCCCCAGAATTCTCCATCAAACTGGATCTCACCCACAAGGTGGACCCCAGGAAGGCGGCTGCAGCTCCCCCAGCGGACATTTTGACCTGTGTCCACGAATTTCAGCTAAAAGAGCGGATCCTTCGCGAGGCCCGGCATACCACCGACTTCACATACAAAGGTCATAAGCCTACGCTATACCAGGACATGGCAGCTCCACCTTACTTGAGCACAAATCCTTCCGAACGATCACATCTCGCCTCCGAGACTCTGGCATCAAGTACTCCTGGGGCCACCCCTGCAGAATGATTTTTCACTTTAAGGGGGTTGAGACAAATCCCCTCTCTTTCTGCCGCCTACAAACTTCTAGGCATCGAGGAACCCGCAACGGACAAGTCACACCAGAACAACTAAACCTGCAGACGCCGAAGTGACCATGGCTGGACCACCATGAAGCCCCCTAGCCCGTCAGCGCGCCCTGATTCGGACACTATGCCCAGAGAGCGGCAGGAGGCTCTAGCATCTCTTACAGGAGCATCCTCCGAATGAAGATGGAGCCGGCCAGGCAGAGAACTGACGGTTCGTCGCTAGCACCTTTGCCCGTCGTTGGAAACACTTCAGACATTTGCATGGGCTTTGCCTGGGGGGAGCAGGGAGCTGCAGGCCACAGGAACCCTCTACTCTCTCTCCAAGGAGCTGTACGGTCCCGACGAACAGGTTACTTACCTTCGGTAATTCTTTTTCTGGTGGATTCAGTATCTGCCTGTGGATTCCTCACCTTGTGAATATCCCCAGCGCCAGCAACATTCAGATATTTTTCGTAGCTCTCCACGCCGACGAGGACGACGTCACAATAGCATGGCTCCGCACAAGGCTCCGCTTGTTAAATGGTAGCGGCAGTTTCAGTCGATAACCTTTCAAGTATTTGCCCGGCGGTAATCGCCTCTTATACCACTCGATAATTTACCAATGAAAGAGGCAGGCGCCGGAGACTGGAAGGCAGGAAACAAAGTTTTATTCCGTCGGAGCAGAACACATCAGATCAGACAGCAAGGTATCGTCACGAGGTGCTCTAACTGCATCTCTGAGACCTGGTCTCTTATACACTGGTTTATTGCTTTATTACATATAGTACATTCTTGAGATTCCCTTGATGCCTGAAAGAACATCCCCTGAAGCCCCGGGTCAGATCCGATCCCACACATAGATACAGTAGAAGTTCCCACCCTACCCGCAGTGGGAGATGGCTATCGCGCAGTAGGGAATTCCGCTAATTCCCGGGGGTGTGTGCAACTGGCCGGGTCTCAGGGGGTAGGGGCTTTGATCTACTGTAATCCCTTTGATGTGGGGTGTTTCCCTTACAGTAGGGGCAGTAAACTGCATCCGCAGGGCTAGGTGATGGCCTGGGACCAGTTCAGACGATGGGGCGCAGAGGAAGGGGGTTATCAAAGGAGAGGCATGACCATGTATGGGTTGTCGGTTGGAAGTGGTTCCGTAGCAGGGACGCGCAGAAGGAGAGGGTTTATGGCCTGTATGAGAGAGCGGGGGTGGCCGGCGCGCGGGGGATGCTTGCAGCGCCAAGGGAAAACGCTGGCGGTCGAGAGTGAGCGGGGAGAGAGCGGGGTGCCTAAAATGGCGGCCGTGCATTCGTTGTGCGTGGCGCTGGGGAGAGGCAAGATGGCGCAGATAATGTTCAGTTTGCACGCTAAATTTCCACAGTCCTCCCTTTTAACATGTCTCGCCAGCTTGCCTAGTTTGGATCTATCCCCATAATACCCCGTACCTCCACCTCGTTCAGAGCTTTCATCCGCTCAGTTTCAAAGTCCAAAGTCTTAGGGCAGATGCAGTTCATAAAAAGCGAACATAAAGGTGGCAGACACTGAATCCCCAAGCAACATCCACATAGTAACACAATCGGTATCAGGATAAATGAAAACAGCCTCCATCCCCAACCTTTAATAGTGTCCCAAAACCAACTCCCCAGTGACCATTCTTCTTGTTCTTGATGAACCTCTGCGGACAGTCTGTGGAGATGTTCAATTGCTTTGTAGACTGAGGGTGAGTTATCCGGTACGTAGGTACAACAGCTGGACCCAATGATGCGGCATGCTCCTCCACGATCTGCCAGAACCACGTCTAGAACAAGGCGGTTCTGGAGAGCCACCAGGCGGACGGCCTGAAGCTCAGCGGTGTTGTTGGCGAGGGCGCCAGCTGTAATGTTCATTGCCGTTTCGACTGCCTGGGTTAAGTGGCGGATGGCACGGCTGTTTGCCATCGGACCCCAGAGTGGAACAAGGCCTTTGACTGCGTCCATGAACTGTGCTCCGGTGGAGTCGGCCTGCACAATGTCTTTGGCCCGTTTCTGTCGGTGATGGTTTGCTGGAGCCACATACGTCGGAGGAAGGACAAAGGCGATGTAGCAGGTGCCTCCCCAACCTTTCGGAAGCCAGGTGTAGGCCTTAGTACCACAGACGAAGTACATATTCGGGGAGGCAACAAAGGAGGGTGGGTCAACTGAGTCCAATGTTCGGGTGATGAGGCAGGAGCTGTGGCCCACCAGCTGTGCCCCCAGGCCTTCGAGGCATACAGACCCAGTGATGTTGATGACGGACAGGGCCACTGTTAGGGTGGCGGCCGTCCGTTTCCGGAGGTAAGAGAAGGTGGGTCTGGCTGGATTGTTGAACACTTGCATTTCAACTCGTTCTTTGGCAGGGATGTCCATGTGAAAGGAAGTGTTCGATCTCAGAGGGCAGAAGAGGGCAGAAGTTCTTCCAGTTTTGTTCAGCCAGAACCCATGGTAAAAGTGTGACATGGTTCTGCCGGAAGTGGCATTGTCCTTGTAGCTTTCTTGCAGGAGGATTAGCCAGGCGAGGCAGGAACCATGGACAGAAAAAGGTGAAGGGATGAAAGGGATAGAGTGTCCAGTGGCATGTGGTAGCAGTCCACAGATCCAGCAATTAGTGGCGTTGGTAGCAAGATTGTGTTGGTGGAGCAACTGCACAAAAGAGTTATTCCAGAACTCCTTACGCCTTTCTCGGAGTTGGGGTGAAAGCGAGATCAGATGATGTTCTTTCGTGGTGGTAGGTTGAACGGTGGTCAGTAATGTCTTATGAGCGGGTGTGCTCTCCTCCATGATCCAGAAGGTGACCACGAGGAGAAGGCAAAAGAGAAGGGTAATGAAAAGTGCAATAGTCTTTAAGCTGTGCATTCGGTCAGTCTTTGGGTTTCTGTAGTGGATCTTCGGACGTCCGGTTGCTTCCATCATCTTCATGTCGGGCGCTTCCATCACCTTCAAGAGACTCGGTAGCGGGCAGAACCACAGACTTTGTTTTAGTTTCTCTCCTGGTGGCCTTTTAGGTGACTAGGCTACCGTTCTGAGATTTCCACTTAGCCTGTGGTCTGCTTAGCCGAAGTTCTCTCCTTTCGTCGCAAGTTATACCCTTCTTTGGATGGCACAGTGGGATCGGGATATTCAATCAACTCAAGTGTCTCTGTATCCGGGCAGCGGTTCAGGGATGGTCGGTCTTTGTCCAGTAGTTCCTCTTGGGTGGTGATGTTGTCCGTGGTTGTCAGGGTCGGTGATACCTTCTTGCAGTGGTGTGCATGCAGCCAATTGCGTTTCCCCTCCACTCGAAGAGCTGTTCGGGTGGTGATCAGGACTTGCAGGGGGGCCCGTCCACCGGGGCTCCAGACTCTTGGTGCGCTGGAAGTTACGCACTAAGACGAAGTCACCGGGTTGGATGTCGTGTCCCGGGCCCCTGGAAACATCGGGAATGGCGTGCAGCACCTGCTGGTGGATAACAGACAACGTCTTAGTTAGGTTATACAAATAGTCAGACATGAGGACGTCCGGGACGTCGTGGATGGATGATGGTTTTGGTGCAGTCCAAAGGTTCATGGGCCGCCCAAAGACGACCTCGTAGGGGGTTAAGTGGTGTTTGGTGGGGGTGGAACGCATTGATAGCAATGCTAGTGGGAGAGCGTCTGGCCATCTTAGTCCTGTGGTGGCGACTATTTTTGCTATCTTAAGCTTCAATGTGGCATTGTGTCGCTCAACCAGGCCTGCAGATTGGGGATGGAAGACCGCATGGAACTTCTGTTTTACACCCAACCCTTTTAAGATGAGTTGGATAACTTCGGCTACGAAGTGGGGGCCATTGTCGCTCCACAAAATTCGACAAAGGCCGTATCGGGGGAAGAATTCCTTCAGTAGTACTTTTGCGGTAGTCATAGCGGTGTTATCATGGGTCGGGTAGGCTTCCACCCACTTGCTGAAGGCACATACAACGACAAGCACATACTTTAAACCTTGGCACCTTTCTAGCTGGACGTAGTCCATTTGTAGGACTTCAAAGGGGTGATTGGGGACCCCAAACCCTCCCCGGGGTACAGCAGTTCCTTTCCCAGGGTTGTGTTGGAGGCATACTAGGCATTGTTGGACCAGACGTTTGGCTGAGTCTGGTATTCTGTCGTTGTGCCAGACTTTGGAGAGGAGTTCGATCATGGGGGCAGACCCTATGTGTGCGGGGGAGTGTGCCATGGTCAGCATGGGGATCAAGTATGAGTCGGGTAGCAGCCATTTGTTCGAGTCTTTAGTTCGCCAACAACCGTCATCGTCCTTCAATCCTACCCGGGCCCATTCAGTTAATTCGTGTGGTGTGCTGGCTAGTTGGATATCCCTAATCGTTTCCCTAGCATCCTTCCATTTCTCAGTTTGTGACCTGGTCACGTACATACGGGTCGTGGACCTATTCTCGGCTGTGGTTCGGGCAGTAATGTCAGCTAGTGCATTTCCCTGACCTATAATGTCTGTCACCTTCTTGTGTGCCTGGCATTTGATCACAGCTAACCGTGTGGGGAGGAGGACTGCTTCGGTCAGGGCAGAGACTAGGTCTCCATGCAGGATGGGTGTGCCATGAGAAGTCAAGAATCCCCTCTCTTTCCATAAGAGCCCGAAGTGGTGAACTACCCCAAAGGCATACTGACTGTCTGTGTAAATGTTTGCGGTTGTCCCTGCTGCCAGGATGCAGGCTCGTGTGAGGGCAATTAGTTCAGCCGCCTGCGCGGATCGCTGTGTGATGCGGGCTGTCTCAACAACTGTTCGAGCTGTGGTGACTGCATAGGCAGCTGAGGTGGTGCCATCAGGGAGCTTGATGCATGAGCCATCCACCCACAGATCTCCGTCAGGGTCCGGGAAGGCAGTATCCCGGAGGTCAACCCTACTCTTGGTTTGTTCGTCGGTGAGGGTCACGCAGTCATGTATAGGGGATGCATTGGGGTCAGCGTCAGGGAGAGGTAGTAGAGTAGCTGGATTCAGAGTGGTGCATCGTTTCAATGTGATATGGGGTGCAAGCAGAGTCAGTTCATACCCAGTCAGTCGTGCGCTAGTCAGGTGTTGAGTCTTGGTTTGGTTCAGGAGGGTATCAACAGCATGGGGTACCAATACTGTGAGGGGGTTCGAGAGCACGATCCCCTCACTTTGTCGGATAGAGACAGCAGCGGCGGCTACTGCTCGAAGGCAGGCGGGCAAGGCTCTGGCTACGGGGTCGAGAGTGGCAGAGAAGTAGGCACAAGGGCGTTGCTTAGGGCCTATGGACTGGGTTAGGACAGACAACGCACATCCCTCCCTTTCGTGGGTGTAGAGGGAGAAAGGTTTAGTGTAGTCTGGGGTTCCTAGGACTGGGGCCGAGCAGAGGGCGTCTCGTAATTCTTTGAAGGAGGATTGGCATTCGGGTGTCCAGGGGAGGGGGAAGGGGACATCCTTAGCCAGCAGGGAAAGCAGAGGTTTTATGGTGAGACTGAAGTTTGGCAACCACTGTCGACAAAAGGAAGTGAGGCCCACTAGGGATCGTACTTGCTTCTGAGTTTTGGGAACAGGGGTTTCTAGGATGGTTTGAATTCGGTCAGGGGTAAGTTTCCTCCCGTCTTTGGATAGTAGGTGGCCTAGATAAGTTACCTGGGGCTGGCAGAATTGCAATTTCTTTCTGGAGACCTTTTGACCGTTCTCCGCAAGGAAGCGGAGGAGGTGAATGGTGGCTGTGACGGCAAGAGGAGTGGTGTCGGCCGCCAAAAGAATGTCATCGACGTACTGTATCAATACCACTCCATCGGGCAGTTGGACTGCATCCAGTTGCCTCTTGAGGGCTTGGCTGTAAATACTGGGACTCTCAGTGTAGCCCTGGGGTGCCCTGCAGAATCTGTACGAACGGGCTTTTAAAGTGAAGCCGAACAGGTAGCGGCTGTCTGGGTGGATGGGGATGGAAAAGAATGCGTTCTTGAGGTCAATAACAGTAAAGATGGTGGCGGTGGATGGAATCAGGGTGAGGATGGTGGTGATGTCTGAGACTACGGGGTACTGGGGTATGACTACTTTGTTAACCTCTCGCAAGTCAACAATGAAACGGTAGGCTTTCTCATCCCCCTCGCCTTGCTTCTTTACAATGGGTAGGATAGGGCTGTTGCAAACATTACTCACTACTTCTTCTACCACTCCTGCCTCGACCAGGGACTCGATGATTTCCACCAATGCCCTCTCGCCTTCGGGTGATATCCGATACTGTGGAAGCTTTGGGAGCACTGCGTCCGGTCGGACGGTTATGTGTACCGGGTCGATCACCATGCGCCCTACATCTGAGTCGGTTTTAGCCCATAGATGTGAAGGTAATGTGTCGAGTAGGGACATATCAGCATCGGTTATAGAGAGCATACGCCGAGTGTGACAGGGTCTGGACAGATCTGGGTTATCGTGTAGGATGACTCGAACTCCGTCTGGGGAGCATCTGATAGTGGCTCGAAAATGTTTTAGCAAATCAAGTCCCATAATAGCATCGGGGGTGTTGGAGGAGAGCAGAAAGGTCGTGTCAGTGGTGTTATCTTCTAAGTCAAAGGAGATTGGTGCTGATAAGGGGTTAGTGGAGGGCGTTCCGTCAAAGCCTATTGAGGTTACGTGTGAGCCAGACAAGGGTGCCCTAGGAATCAGTCGTTTAGATAACGCACTACGTGTCGCCCCAGTATCTACCAGGAATGGAGATTTTGTGCCCAAGACCTTAGCGGTGACGTAAGGACCTTGCTGGTCAACACGGAGTTCGACTGGATCCCTCCCTTGCCCCTGGCGGTCCTATGCGAAGTCATGAGTGCTCTCATAGTCGGACTGCTGACACTGGTTTTGGCGGGGGCGATCAAAGGTGTTTGGTCTGCCTGGCCTGTCGTTGATGGTGTTGTTCGTGTGCCCTCGTCCCTGTCCTCTATTTCTGTGGTCGTATGCTGCGTCTCTGGGGTCCCTATTCTTGTTTATTTCCAGAAGGACCGGGCACTGGGATTTCCAGTGTCCGAACCCTCTACAGAACGCACATTGATTTCCATCTAAGTCTCTCCGTCCGTTGTAGGGTGTAGGTGTATGGTCTCTAGGGGGTAGCTTTCTAGGGGCGGTTGGTTGGTAATTCTCTTTTGGGGGTTCCCTTCCTATGGTCACCCCTTGCAACTGTGCTATCATCACCCTCTCCTTTAATTCCTTTTTCTTCTTCTCTGACGCCCTATCGTTCTCGTTCTTCTGATTTTCGTAGTATTGGGCCATCTGGAGAATTGCTGCGGGTTTGGAGGCTGCCCAACTACTCTCGCTGGTCTGTAGCTTCTGGGAGACTTCTTGAGACAGACCCTTTACATAATTCTGGACAAAGAGGTGGTGTCCGGTTGCGGTGGTCATGTCTTGGCCACTGTAATCGGAAAACACAGTCTCGAATCGGGAGAAGTATTCAGACACATCCTCCTGGGGTTTCTGGCGGCAAGCCGTCACTATCGACCAGTCTACCTTTCTTTCTGGGATTAAAGTCTTCAGCTTTTGTACAATCTTGTCTGGGAGCTCTAAGATGGCTTTCGGGGGTTTCTGTCCAGGTTCTCGCTGTTTATCTATGGTATCGAGTTGTACCCAGGTATATCCGAACGGCTCAGCGTGGTCAACTTTCCGGATTTGTTTCCACACATCAGCCGGCAGACATAGCCCAAAGAACAAGTCGATATCTGCTAACGTCATTATCGTTGAGCCTAAGGCTGTGCCTAATTCAGTGTAGAAGGCAGTCGGGTTCTTTCTCAAGTCGGGTAGGGTCTTTCTAAAGGTCAAAATATCTTGCCGGTCCCACGGCTGGTAGACCCAGTTATATACAACCCTTCCCTTCGCATTTTGGTGGTTGATGTCGTCGTGCGTTCCCTGACCCCGTGGGGGGACCCAATAGGGGGCAGCTTCTTTAATGGGCATCATGGCATCGGCCCTTCCTCCCTGGGGCTTAGTTGCTATGGGGGTTTCTGTTTTGGTTGTCTGTCCATGTTCTTTAAGGTGTCGGTAGACCTCGAGTGTACGAGTGAAGAGGTTCGTTACATCGCCCTCTCTTTCTTCCCCAATGTCTACCTTCCTATATAGGGCCGCTAGGCCTTCGGGACCTTTATCGTGGTACCTATCCTCATATGTATTCAGGGTGTGATAACAGAGCCGTACGACGAAGTGTCGTCTGCGGCTGTCGGCATACGATTTATACACGTCCGTTATATACTCCTCACTTTCTTTTCGCTCCACCAGCGTCCCTACTATCTTGTCAATTCCTGCTCGTTCATCTTTAGTTAACCGATTCATTCTGGTGGACTCTTTCTTTCCTATCTCATGGTCGTCTAGCGTTGTAGTCGACGTTAGGTTCAGTACAAGAGGCTCAGCCGGCGCGGAGGCCGTGAGGGCCGAGGCCCCTGTACTGCTTTCGTTCGTGTTCGGGGGTTGTGGGTGTTGCACTACCGATTGGGAGGGTGCATACGGAGGGGGCATGTAAATGGTCGGGGGACCTAACAGTAATTCGTCATTCGTTTGCTGCTTGGAGGACAATACAGGGTAGAGCAAAGAAGGGGTCCTAACAGCGTACTGGCCTGAGGTTTCGGGCTCCTGTCTTAGTTTAGTTTCCCTTCTCTCCTTTATGTCTTCTTCTAACTTTTTAGCGGCTAGGTGAGCTGCCTTTCGTAATTCCTTTTCTGCTTTTACTTCTTCCCTCTTTTTCCGTTGCGTCGCTTCTTTGCGCCACATGCCAATACTGTCAAGCATAGTAGGCGTCGTCTTATTGCTACGCAGAGCTACTTCTAGCGCTTCTATCTTGCGGTCGTCGAAGGATCCCATCAGTGGCCACTGACTTTCGGGGTCCTTCTTGGTATATTTATGCCACAGCTTGCTATAAGCTACGGCGACTAGTCCATATTTAGTGAACATGTCCTTATTAGGGGTGCCTTCCAGTGGAGCCGGGTGGTTCACCTCTAATAAGCGGTCCGGGCAGAACCAACTACCAATCAGTGGGGAGAAGATAGGCATGACGGGTTTCAACGGGGACAAAAGTCAGCACTACCTATCTTTTCACTGCTTGCAAAGACTAGACAGAATATCTCTATTCCTCGTTATTTGTAAGCAGAGAATACCTCCAAAGAACCAATATCGAACAACTAGTGTTCGGACAATCAATCAATCAATCAATGGGGAGATAAAGATAGGCACGACGGGTTTCAACGGGGACAAAAGTCTGCGTTACCTACCCTTCACTATTTGCAAAGACTAGACAGAATATTCCTATTCTACGTTATTTGCAAACAGAGAATATCTCAAAAAGTACTATTCTTCAAAACAATCAATGTTCGGACAATCAATCAATGGGGAGATAAAGATAGGCACGACGGGTTTCAACGGGGACAAAAGTCTGCGTTACCTACCCTTCACTATTTGCAAAGACTAGACAGAATATTCCTATTCTACGTTATTTGCAAACAGAGAATATCTCAAAAAGTACTATTCTTCAAAACAATCAATGTTCGGACAATCAATCAATGGGGAGATAAAGATAGGCACGACGGGTTTCAACGGGGACAAAAGTCTGCGTTACCTACCCTTCACCATCTGCAAAGGGAGAGAGAGAGAGTATTTCTACTCCTCCCCGTTTGTAGACAGCGAATATCTCAAAGAGAACAATCAATGAGCACAATCAATGAGCAATACTAGTATTCAAACAATCAATCAATTATTTCGCACTTTTGTCGTATTTCACGACCTTACCCGGACCGCGTGGACAGTTTCTCGTCTTCCGCCTCCAGCGCCCGATCGTCCTCTATTCTCCGTATTTGCCGCGGCACTCCTGATGGTTCCCAGTCAGGACCGTAGATCACTCGAGAGAGGTCTGCTCGGAACCAGTGAAGTTCGGATGATCGGCTGCCAGACGAGGGTCTATTGGGCAGGAGCTCTCCCGATCGTTGCAGTCGTTCACTCTGTCGTCGGGACCTCTCCCACTGGATCCACGTGTCGCTGATGGGCCCCACGTTTGGGACGCCAATTGTTAAATGGTAGCGGCAGTTTCAGTCGATAACCTTTCAAGTATTTGCCCGGCGGTAATCGCCTCTTATACCACTCGATAATTTACCAATGAAAGAGGCAGGCGCCGGAGACTGGAAGGCAGGAAACAAAGTTTTATTCCGTCGGAGCAGAACACATCAGATCAGACAGCAAGGTATCGTCACGAGGTGCTCTAACTGCATCTCTGAGACCTGGTCTCTTATACACTGGTTTATTGCTTTATTACATATAGTACATTCTTGAGATTCCCTTGATGCCTGAAAGAACATCCCCTGAAGCCCCGGGTCAGATCCGATCCCACACATAGATACAGTAGAAGTTCCCACCCTACCCGCAGTGGGAGATGGCTATCGCGCAGTAGGGAATTCCGCTAATTCCCGGGGGTGTGTGCAACTGGCCGGGTCTCAGGGGGTAGGGGCTTTGATCTACTGTAATCCCTTTGATGTGGGGTGTTTCCCTTACAGTAGGGGCAGTAAACTGCATCCGCAGGGCTAGGTGATGGCCTGGGACCAGTTCAGACGATGGGGCGCAGAGGAAGGGGGTTATCAAAGGAGAGGCATGACCATGTATGGGTTGTCGGTTGGAAGTGGTTCCGTAGCAGGGACGCGCAGAAGGAGAGGGTTTATGGCCTGTATGAGAGAGCGGGGGTGGCCGGCGCGCGGGGGATGCTTGCAGCGCCAAGGGAAAACGCTGGCGGTCGAGAGTGAGCGGGGAGAGAGCGGGGTGCCTAAAATGGCGGCCGTGCATTCGTTGTGCGTGGCGCTGGGGAGAGGCAAGATGGCGCAGATAATGTTCAGTTTGCACGCTAAATTTCCACACGCTGACGTCACTGGAGCCATAAGAGAGCCTCGTCGGCGTGATGACGTCAGTTCCGCCCTTTTTTTCCGTGCCTTCGAGGCACACGGACGGACCGACAACAATATTTATACAGTATACACAGTACATAATATTCAAACCAACACACAGTGTGAAGTCAATGCAAAAGAAATAACACACTTCCTTTGACAGTAACAGATAGATTTTATCACATTATCACTATTGTAGGTATACAAGGTTGGACAACGGGGAGGCGGGTGGGTCAGTGAGGAATCCACAGGCAGATACTGTATCCACCAGAAAAAGCATTACCGAAGGTAAGTAACTTGTTCTTCTGATGGATACATCTGCCAGTGGATTCCTCACCTTGTGAATAGAGTCCCACAGCAGTCCCCACTCCCGGAGGAGGGTGTCCACCCTTCTTTACCAAAAAGTCCTGAAGGACGGAACATTCAAAGTGCCCGTCCTCCCTCACCTCGGAATCGAAGCAGTAATGCTTCGCGAAAGTGTGGAGGGAGGCCCAAGTTGCCGCTCTACAAATGTCCTCCACAGGAACACCTCTAGATAAGGCAGATGTAGAAGACTTTGCCCTGGCAGAGTGAGCCCTTATACCCTCTGGAGGTTCCTTACCGGCCAAAGAGTAACAGATCTTGATGCACAAGATAATCCATCTGGAAAGGGTGCGCTTGTGCACCGCTCTGCCTTTCCTGCAGCCAATGAAGCCCACGAAGAGCTGGTCATCCACTCGAAAGTCTCTAGTTCTATCGAGGTAAAAACTCACCGCCCTTTTAGGGTCCAAGCGGTGAAGCCGCTCCTCCTCCTTGGAAGGGTGAGGGGGAGGATAGAAGGTAGGAAGGTTAATGGACTGCCCCAGATGGAAAGGAGTTACCACCTTAGGCAGAAAAGCAGCCCTGGTCCTGAGTACCATTCTTTCAACATGAATGGTCAAGAACGGGGGTTTCGAACTCAGAGCTTGAAGCTCACTTACCCTCCTTGCCGAGGTAATGGCAATGAGAAAAACTGTTTTAAAAGACAATAGCCTTAAGGGACACTTGTGCTAGGGTTCAAAGTGAGAACCCATCAAGTAAGTTAAGACCAGATTTAAGTCCTATTGAGGCACAATAAATGGAGTCCGCGGAAATTTGTTGGTAAGGCCCTTAATGAACCGTAACACAATAGGTGATTTAAACAAGGACGGCTGATCCGGCAAGCAAAGGAATGCAGACAAAGCCGATAAATAACCCTTCACAGTAGCTACAGCAAAACCTTGCTGAGCTAGAAAGAGAGCAAACTGAAGGATGTTGGATAAACGAGCCCTCAAAGGGTGAATAGACTTCTCCCCACACCAATGGACAAATGTGGACCACCTATAGGAATAGATAGACTTGGTGGAGTGACGCCTGGCAGACAAAATCACGTCCACCACGCCAGGCGGGAGAGAAAAAGAATTCAGGTTGCCCCGTTCAATCTCCAGGCATGAAGGTGTAAGCTCTGAAGGTGGGGGTGTAGAACCTTCCCATGTGAGAGGAGGTCTGCCCTGAGAGGGAGACGGAGCGGAGGGCACGAGGAGAGGTGGAGAAATCTGTATACCACACCCTTCTTGGCCAATCCGGGGCGATCAATATGACTTGGGCCCGGTCTTGGCGAATCTTCCTCAGAACCCGAGGAAACGCGTAAAGGAGATGCGAGTCCCATCTCAACTGAAACGCGTCCCCCAAGGCTCCCTGCATCGGATACTGGAGACTGCAGAATGACGGGCAGTGAGCGTTCTCGTGAGTGGCAAACAGGTCCACTCGAGGAGTTCCCCACGTCCGAAAGACGCTGTAGGAGAGTAGGGTCTGCTTTCTATGTTCACCCCCACTTTTTGCTTTTGCTTTACTGGTTTTCGACTTAGATATGGCTGTGGGCCTGCTAATCAGACCCACAGCCCTGCTGTTCTCTCTCTAAATTACTACTATGTACTTTAGGTGCATAACCCATTTGGATAGGATCACCTTATTGGGCCCTGTACAGTGTACCCTAGGTACCCAGGGCATAGGTGTACCCTAGGCCTACCAGGGGCTGCAGCATGTATTGTGCCACCCCTGGCCTGGCCTTCCATTTTGACACAACTGGCTGATCACTCAGCTGGGGCAAGGTCGTGTAATCACCCCTTGCTTAGGTGTAGTATTCCTATACCTAACTTACATATAGACACATGTGTACCTATCAGTCACTCCTATGGCAGGCCTTGACAATCCTGGAGGCAGAGTGCTTGGTAACATGTGAGATGGTGCTCTAGCATGAGCTGAGCCTGTCTGCAGCTTTCGGAACCTTGTCCTTATAGCTGTTCTATGATATAGCCTACCATATACTCTTAAAGTGCCTTATAATCTTAGACGGTTATGGTAACTATGGTTGGGCTTTATCAAAACATGTCGTGTAAGGTGTCTAACACTCGGGAATAATACCCCCATGCCATTTCTGGACATGAGAATATTATTCCCCCCTTCTAGAGGGAAAGACATGTTAAAATCATACTTCAACTGTTAGCCTCTGACCAAAGCCTCAGCATCACAAAATGGATGCTGCTGCCACGACACAAGTCTGACCTCCTGCTGCTGGGAGTGATCCCAGCCAGGGAGGCCTGGACAATAGGTTTCCTGCTTGGGGAGGTGCTAGCACCCCCCCAGACAGCCTTTAGTGTATTGGGGCAGGGTGGGCTGAAAGGAATGAGACATGCCTGGGGCACACAAGGTGTTCCTTGCATAGTCCAGTTCAAACCGGCGCTGGGGCACTCCAGCCCCAGCTCTGGCGCGAAACTGGACAAAGGGAAGTGGGTGTAACCACCCCCTCCCAGGTCCCACCCATAAGGCGTGACCTAGCAGGTATCCCAGCCCCCCAGATTAGTATAAGAGTGGGAGTTGGGCCTCAAGAGATTAGATTATCCTGAACCTGCAAAACTGAACAGAAACTCTGGACCTTCGACATTCGACGAAAGAAGAAGACTGAAGAATCTCCCTTGTAGCCAAGGAGTGGCTACCCTGTGCAAACAGGCACCATCAAGTGACTACCCTTTGCTTTGTGAAACGTTCGACGAGGAACCGATTGCAGAGCCCGACCAGAGCCTTGATTTCCAGACTTCTCCGACCCTCATCCACATCTGCAGCAGAGCTGAGATCCGTGGAGGCGACGAGCGACGTGGGACCGGCTACCTGGGAAAAGTGGCTAGTAACTTACAGCGCAGCTTCTGAGGTACCCTCGAAGTTGTGCACCGGGGATTGAGAAGCACCAACCCCAAGCACCATCTGCACCGAAGACCAGCCCCCCACACTCCACGAGTCCTGCGTGGGGCCCTTCAGCATTTTCCTGCTTGCCGCGTCTGTCCGGTTGCTTGCCCGCTGGCTAGTGGCCTTTGTGACGACGCTCCCTGAAATCTTCTGCGCTGGTTTGGCTCCTCCAGACTGGCTCCCGCTTCTCTGCAAAGAAGAAGCACCCCAGACCTTCCTGGTCTGCACCAGAAGCAAGTCCCTTGTTCTTCGTGGGTTCCGCTTGCCAAGGCTTGGTGAGTCCTAGTCCAACTTCGACGCCGCCGACAGCAAGAGCCTTCGTGGGACAGCTCGCCTCCTGGTCCTGGTCGTCCTCGACGCTTCCTGGTCCTCCTGGCTGCAGCGACAAGCTTCACCTTCACCTGCAACTCTTCACGACATCGCCTGGTTCCTTCCTGGTTCCACGTGGTCACTGGCTAGTGACCTTGACTCTGTCCCCTCTGCTTGCAGGTTTCTTCTCTTCTTGATCCCAGGCTTGGGATCCACCGGACACTCTCTCCTGACTGCCTGTCAGCATCTTTCTTCAGGCATCCATAGGAGTCGACGACGAAAACGACGCATCTTCACCCCTATGCACCCGCAGCCTGTGGGCTAGGTAACTTGGGTACTCCGGTGCTCATCAGGATAGTGACTATCCTAGTGTCTAGTTTTCAAGTCTCAACTTCCTAGCTACTCCGGAAGTGTCCTAAATCTATCTATTTCTAAACTGTAATATTGCTATTGACTTTTACGCATTACGCGTGAGTGTTTCCACTCTGCACACGAATCCCGTGGGCCTCCCACTTCCTAACTAACGCTAGTGTAGTGTAGCCCCAGCGATTCCCTAGGCCTAGGCCTATTCTATTTCCGTGACAGTGGTTCTTATACCACTTCTTTAGTATATGGTTTGCGTGGCCCCTAGGGCCTAACTGTATTACTTACCTGTGTGACTTACTGTATGCATTAATAAGACTGTGTTGTACTTACCTCTAAACTCATAAAGAGTGCTGAGGGTTTGCTTAGAATAAATACACTTTATTTTATATATATATCTGTTGTGGTGTCCTTTCATTTGGTATTCAAGGGATTATATATGGTATCACAGCTGGCTTCACATGCCATTCAGAGTTTAGCCTAAGACTGCTCTTGTCCATGCTACCACTAGGATAGCTGGTCTATAAGGTTGACTTTACAACCAATCACCATAAGGGTATTTGGACTGATATAAGGTGTACACTATAACTAGTGACATCATACATCAGGCCAACTTCTCACATTGGTGAGCAGCGGTTGGGATCTGAGCTTGCTGTTGTAATACCATTGTAATCTTGAGATACTAAATTGAAAGATCACACAGATATTGTCTAGGTACATATAACATAGATTATTATACTTAAGTCCTACTGGACTTTGTAGTTGTAGGTGGAAGGGAATAACACACCCTGACTACAACTACTAGAAAGGTTTAGTAGATACAACTAGTGTAGGTAGGTGCACACACCACACCCTCACTAGATCATGCCTCTGGGAGGAGATCAAGTAGATGCTCTCTCAGGAGGGGCAGGTCTGCAGAAGACCCCCTCTAGGTATGATACCTTAACATTCCAGGAGATGAGACAATTGTGTACCTCCAGAGGAATAAAACAGGGTGCAAACCCTACCCTCCTTCAGTTAAGACAACTCCTAGAGGAGTATGATGCTCAGAGGGCATCTCAGGAAGGTGCCCTAGGCACAGAGGAGGGTCTACCCACCACAGAGGAGTCAGATGGGGCTTCAGATGGGGAGGTAGACAGCCAGAGCCAAGTAAGGAGACTTAGCCAGGCTAACTTAAGTTTACATGGGAGTTTGCATGGGATCCCCCCATACAGACCCACAAGTAGACATTCACAGAGAAGCAGGAGGGACAGATCCCCTTCAAGGGAATCCATCCACTCCCATGTCTCTAACATCTCCAATGCTTCCTCTCACAGGGGAATGACTTCACCTGAGAGAAAGGAGCATGCAGCCAGAATGAGGGAGGCTAATCTGAGGATTCAGAGGGAAGAACTTGCCCTTGCCAAAGAGAAGCTTGCTCTGGCTAGAGAACAAAAGTTAAGTGGGTTAGAACCCACTGGTGGCAGCAACATTCCTAGAGATAGAGACAGGCACTATGATAATAGAAACCTGAGCAAGATTGTCCCTCCCTACAAGTGTGGGGATGACATCCACAAATGGATAACTGCTTTGGAGAGAGCTTGCAAAGTACAGCAGGTACCCCAAAGTCAGTGGGCAGCTATCTTGTGGCTCTCCTTCTCTGAGAAAGGAAGAGACAAGCTCCTCACAGTTAGTGATGAGGATGCAGATAATTACACTGTCCTGAAGAGTGCTCTGATTGATGGGTTTGGCCTAACCACTGAACAATACAGGTTGTTGTTCAGGGATACCCAGAAGACACAGACTCAGGACTGGACTGACTTTGTAGATTGTGCCACTAAGGCTCTGGAAGGCTGGCTATTGGGAAGTAAGGTTAAGGACTATACAGGATTGTATAATTTGATCATGAGAGAACAAATACTTAACAACTGTCAAAACCAGCTATTGCATCAACACCTGATTGATTCTGATCTGACTTCTCCCCAAGAATTGGGAAAGAAGGCAGATAGATGGGTCAGGACTAGAGTTAAGCAGAAAAACCAGAACCAGGGCGGTGATCAGTAAAAGGCAAACCAGAAGGGTAATGATCAGAAACAAAAAGACCAGAAGTCTTCACCAGGCCCCCAAAAGGCTCAGGGGGAGGGTGGTTCCAAAAAGGATAAGAAGAAAGAAGGCCAAAAGAAACCATGGTGCAACTATTGTAAGTCTACCTCACATTGGTTTAGTGAGTGCACCAAAAAGGATAAGCCCCCAGCCACCATTGCCCCTAAGGCAACTGTACCCCCTAGTTCAGCTGTAAGTGGTGGTTCCCAGCAAAAGGGTGTAGTAGGGTTAACCCTGGGAACTGAGGAGGATTCTGGCCTAGTCAGAGTACCTACTCAGGCTGTCCTGATCTGTGATGGGGACTTAGCTTTGTCCTCTACTGTAGGCCCCAGTAACCTGGGCAAGTACAGACAGACACCTTTTATCAACCAAAAAATGGCTCAGGCCTACAGGGACACTGGGGCTAGTGTCACAATGGTGACACCTGCTTTTGTGGACCCTGGACAGATCATACTAGGTGAGAATTACCTAGTGACCAACGCTAGCAATGCCACTACCTCCCATAGTGTGGCTATTGTTAACTTCTCCTGGGGAGGGGTAACTGGCCTCAAGAAAGTTGTTGTTAGTTCAGACCTTCCTGTAGAGTGTTTACTGGGCAATGATCTTGAAACTTCAGTTTGGTCTGAAGTGGAGTATAGGACCCATGCAGAAATGCTGGGGATAGATGCACATGTCCTTGCTGTGACCAGGTCACAGGCCAAAAGGTGCAACACTGAACAAGTGCTGGATCCTGAAACTATGGACCAGTCACAATCCAAGAGAAAGAGCAGTAGGGTTAAGGCTGTGCCTTCCCCCCTGCCTCAGGTGGTGGATCAGCCCTCCCAGGAGGATGATTCTGAGAGCCCTGAAGGAACTGTCCTAGAAGAACTTGAACCTGATCAGGTTGAGTTTCTTGGGACAGGGGGACCTTCCAGGGCAGATCTGAGGCAGGCTCAATTAGACTGCCCCTCTCTTGAACCCCTCAGACAGCTGGCTGCTGCTGAGGCTGCAGGGAATGCTCAAGGTACCCATAGAGTGTATTGGGATGAAGGGCTACTGTACTCAGAGGCTAGAGACCCCAAGCCTGGTGCATCCAGGAGGTTGGTCATACCACTGAAGTTCAGAGGCTTCCTTCTAACCTTGGCCCATGATATTCCCCTTGCAGGACATTTAGGCCAGAACAAGACTTGGGACAGGCTTGTCCCTCACTTTCACTGGCCCCATATGTCAGAAGATACTAAGGAGTTTTGTCGCTCCTGTGTCACCTGCCAAGCCAGTGGCAAATCAGGTGCCACCACAAAGGCCCCCCTCATACCACTACCTGTGGTGGGGGTCCCCTTTGAAAGAGTGGGCATAGATATTGTAGGACCAATGGACCCACAAACAGCATCTGGGCACAGATTCATACTGGTGATAGTGGACCATGCCACCAGGTACCCAGAAGCAATTCCCCTGAGGACCACAACAGCTCCTGTTGTGGCAAGAGCCCTGCTTGGAGTATTCTCCAGAGTGGGCTTTCCAAAGGAGGTCATTTCTGACAGAGGTGCCAACTTTATGTCAGGATACTTGACTGCAATGTGGAAGGAGTGTGGTGTTAACTATAAGTTCACCACACCCTATCACCCACAGTGCAATGGGCTTGTTGAGAGATTCAACAAGACCCTAAAGGGAATGATAAAAGGATTACCAGACAAGCTTAGGCGAAGATGGGACATCCTTTTACCCTGCCTTCTGTTTGCTTACAGAGAGGTCCCACAAAAGGGGGTTGGCTACAGCCCTTTTGAGCTTTTGTTTGGGCATCCTGTAAGAGGACCCCTGTGTTTGGTGAAGGAAGGATGGGAGAGACCTCTCAGACAACCCAAACTAGACATAGTGGATTATGTACTTGGTCTCCGCTCCAGGATGGCAGAGTATATGAAGAAGGCTTCTAAAAACCTTGAGGCAAGCCAAGAACTCCAAAAAGCTTGGCATGACCAAAAGGCTGTACTGACTGTTTACCAGCCAGGGCAGAAAGTGTGGGTGTTGGAGCCAGTGGCCCCAGCAGCACTCCAAGACAAATGGTCTGGACCCCACACTATTGTTGAGAAAAAGGGAGAAGTCACCTACTTGGTGGACCTTGGGACTCCCAGAAGCCCCCACAGGGTGCTTCATGTCAACAGATTGAAGGCATATGTTGACAGGGCAGACATGGGGCTACTCATGGCTACAGATGAGGGGCAGGAGGAAGAGAGTGACCCTCTCCCAGACCTGTTGACTCAGAACCCTGATGATGGCTCAGTTGATGGTGTGGTCTTTTCTGACAGCCTCACTGTCCATCAGCAACAGGACTGCAGACAAGTTCTGCAGGCCTACAGACATATGTTCTCTCTGACCCCAAGTCAGACAAACTGGTGCACCCATGAGGTGGACACTGGTGACAGTCTGCCTGTGAAGAGTAAAATCTACAGGCAACCTGACCATGTCAGGGACTGCATAAAAGTTGAGGTACAAAAGATGTTGGAGCTGGGAGTCATTGAACCTTCAGAGAGCCCTTGGGCTAGTCCTGTAGTCCTTGTGCCAAAACCTCACACCCAAGATGGTAAGAGAGAGATGAGGTTTTGCGTGGATTACAGAGGTCTCAATGCTGTCACTAGGACAGATGCCCACCCAATACCTAGGGCAGATGAGCTCATTGACAGACTGGCAGCTGCTAAGTTTTTGAGCACATTTGACCTAACAGCAGGCTACTGGCAAATCAGACTAGCTGAGAGTGCAAAGGCCAAAACTGCTTTCTCGACCCCAGGAGGACATTATCAATTTGTGGTAATGCCCTTTGGTTTGAAGAATGCACCTGCCACTTTCCAAAGGCTGGTGAATCAAGTCCTTACTGGGTTGGATGATTATTGTGCAGCTTATCTTGATGATATTGCTGTCTTTAGCTCCACCTGGGAGGATCACCTGGTCCACCTGAGGAATGTTTTAGAGGCCCTGCAAAAGGCAGGCCTCACTATCAAGGCCACTAAGTGCCAGATAGGGCAGAGCAAGGTTGTATACCTGGGCCACCTAGTTGGTGGGGGTCAGGTTCAACCACTGGAGAGCAAGATCCAGACCATAAAGGACTGGGCTCCTCCAACTACCCAGACTCAGGTCAGAGCTTTCTTGGGCCTGTCTGGGTACTACAGAAAGTTTGTTAAGAACTATGGGTCCATAGTGACACCACTTAATGACTTGACCTCCAAGAAGATGCCAAAGAAAGTTCAGTGGACAGCAAGCTGTCAAAAAGCATTTGATGACCTGAAGCAGGCCATGTGCAGTGCACCTATTCTGAAAAGTCCAGACTACTCCAAAGAGTTTATTGTCCAGACAGATGCTTCTGAGTTAGGTGTGGGAGCTGTTCTTTCACAACTGAATGTAGATGGTCAAGACCAGCCAATTGCTTTTATAAGTAGAAGGCTGACCCCTAGAGAGAAACGTTGGTCAGCTATTGAGAGGGAGGCCTTTGCTGTGGTTTGGGCCCTGAAGAAGCTGAGGCCATACTTGTTTGGCACTCACTTCAAGATTCAGACAGACCATAAGCCCCTCTTGTGGCTAAATCAGATGAAGGGTGAAAATCCCAAACTTCTTAGGTGGTCCATTTCCCTACAGGGGATGGACTTCACAGTGGAACATAGACCTGGGACTGACCATGCCAATGCAGATGGACTCTCCAGATATTTCCACTTAGAACATGAAGACTCAACTGGTCAAGGTTAGTTTAATGTCCCTAAGTTTGGGGGGGGGTTGTGTAGGAGAGTAGGGTCTGCTTTCTATGTTCACCCCCACTTTTTGCTTTTGCTTTACTGGTTTTCGACTTAGATATGGCTGTGGGCCTGCTAATCAGACCCACAGCCCTGCTGTTCTCTCTCTAAATTACTACTATGTACTTTAGGTGCATAACCCATTTGGATAGGATCACCTTATTGGGCCCTGTACAGTGTACCCTAGGTACCCAGGGCATAGGTGTACCCTAGGCCTACCAGGGGCTGCAGCATGTATTGTGCCACCCCTGGCCTGGCCTTCCATTTTGACACAACTGGCTGATCACTCAGCTGGGGCAAGGTCGTGTAATCACCCCTTGCTTAGGTGTAGTATTCCTATACCTAACTTACATATAGACACATGTGTACCTATCAGTCACTCCTATGGCAGGCCTTGACAATCCTGGAGGCAGAGTGCTTGGTAACATGTGAGATGGTGCTCTAGCATGAGCTGAGCCTGTCTGCAGCTTTCGGAACCTTGTCCTTATAGCTGTTCTATGATATAGCCTACCATATACTCTTAAAGTGCCTTATAATCTTAGACGGTTATGGTAACTATGGTTGGGCTTTATCAAAACATGTCGTGTAAGGTGTCTAACACTCGGGAATAATACCCCCATGCCATTTCTGGACATGAGAATATTATTCCCCCCTTCTAGAGGGAAAGACATGTTAAAATCATACTTCAACTGTTAGCCTCTGACCAAAGCCTCAGCATCACAAAATGGATGCTGCTGCCACGACACAAGTCTGACCTCCTGCTGCTGGGAGTGATCCCAGCCAGGGAGGCCTGGACAATAGGTTTCCTGCTTGGGGAGGTGCTAGCACCCCCCCAGACAGCCTTTAGTGTATTGGGGCAGGGTGGGCTGAAAGGAATGAGACATGCCTGGGGCACACAAGGTGTTCCTTGCATAGTCCAGTTCAAACCGGCGCTGGGGCACTCCAGCCCCAGCTCTGGCGCGAAACTGGACAAAGGGAAGTGGGTGTAACCACCCCCTCCCAGGTCCCACCCATAAGGCGTGACCTAGCAGGTATCCCAGCCCCCCAGATTAGTATAAGAGTGGGAGTTGGGCCTCAAGAGATTAGATTATCCTGAACCTGCAAAACTGAACAGAAACTCTGGACCTTCGACATTCGACGAAAGAAGAAGACTGAAGAATCTCCCTTGTAGCCAAGGAGTGGCTACCCTGTGCAAACAGGCACCATCAAGTGACTACCCTTTGCTTTGTGAAACGTTCGACGAGGAACCGATTGCAGAGCCCGACCAGAGCCTTGATTTCCAGACTTCTCCGACCCTCATCCACATCTGCAGCAGAGCTGAGATCCGTGGAGGCGACGAGCGACGTGGGACCGGCTACCTGGGAAAAGTGGCTAGTAACTTACAGCGCAGCTTCTGAGGTACCCTCGAAGTTGTGCACCGGGGATTGAGAAGCCCCAACCCCAAGCACCATCTGCACCGAAGACCAGCCCCCCACACTCCACGAGTCCTGCGTGGGGCCCTTCAGCATTTTCCTGCTTGCCGCGTCTGTCCGGTTGCTTGCCCGCTGGCTAGTGGCCTTTGTGACGACGCTCCCTGAAATCTTCTGCGCTGGTTTGGCTCCTCCAGACTGGCTCCCGCTTCTCTGCAAAGAAGAAGCACCCCAGACCTTCCTGGTCTGCACCAGAAGCAAGTCCCTTGTTCTTCGTGGGTTCCGCTTGCCAAGGCTTGGTGAGTCCTAGTCCAACTTCGACGCCGCCGACAGCAAGAGCCTTCGTGGGACAGCTCGCCTCCTGGTCCTGGTCGTCCTCGACGCTTCCTGGTCCTCCTGGCTGCAGCGACAAGCTTCACCTTCACCTGCAACTCTTCACGACATCGCCTGGTTCCTTCCTGGTTCCACGTGGTCACTGGCTAGTGACCTTGACTCTGTCCCCTCTGCTTGCAGGTTTCTTCTCTTCTTGATCCCAGGCTTGGGATCCACCGGACACTCTCTCCTGACTGCCTGTCAGCATCTTTCTTCAGGCATCCATAGGAGTCGACGACGAAAACGACGCATCTTCACCCCTATGCACCCGCAGCCTGTGGGCTAGGTAACTTGGGTACTCCGGTGCTCATCAGGATAGTGACTATCCTAGTGTCTAGTTTTCAAGTCTCAACTTCCTAGCTACTCCGGAAGTGTCCTAAATCTATCTATTTCTAAACTGTAATATTGCTATTGACTTTTACGCATTACGCGTGAGTGTTTCCACTCTGCACACGAATCCCGTGGGCCTCCCACTTCCTAACTAACGCTAGTGTAGTGTAGCCCCAGCGATTCCCTAGGCCTAGGCCTATTCTATTTCCGTGACAGTGGTTCTTATACCACTTCTTTAGTATATGGTTTGCGTGGCCCCTAGGGCCTAACTGTATTACTTACCTGTGTGACTTACTGTATGCATTAATAAGACTGTGTTGTACTTACCTCTAAACTCATAAAGAGTGCTGAGGGTTTGCTTAGAATAAATACACTTTATTTTATATATATATCTGTTGTGGTGTCCTTTCATTTGGTATTCAAGGGATTATATATGGTATCACAGCTGGCTTCACATGCCATTCAGAGTTTAGCCTAAGACTGCTCTTGTCCATGCTACCACTAGGATAGCTGGTCTATAAGGTTGACTTTACAACCAATCACCATAAGGGTATTTGGACTGATATAAGGTGTACACTATAACTAGTGACATCATACATCAGGCCAACTTCTCACAGACGCGACGAACCACCTCCAGATTGAGCCTCCACTCGTGGTCGGCAGAGAATTGCCGACAGACTGTCTGCACGCACGTTCAGAACTCCGGCCAGATAATTTGTCATCAGACAAATCTGATGATCCAGAACCCAGGACCAGAGACACAGAGCCTCTCTGCAGAGACAATGCAATCCCACTTCTCCCTGCTTTTTGACATACCACATCGCGGTAGTGTTGTCTGTCATGTCTTGAACCGACTGACCGCGAAGGGAAGGGAGGAAGGCCTTGAACATATCGCCCGCAACTTCAAAAGGTTGATGTGAAGCAACCTTTCCTCTGGAGACCAAAGACCCTTGATCTCCAGATCCCCACCCCACTCTAAAGTGGATGCATCCGTTATCACTTTGGCCACCGATAGAGGCAGATGGAAGGGCTTTCCTTGAGACAGATTGCCCTCCACGCTCCACCAAGACAGATCCGCTGCAGCTGCCCTGGAGATCCTCACAGAGTCCCTGAGATCTCCGTTGTGCTGATAACACTGCCTGCGGAGGCACCACTGGAGCGCCCTCATGTGCCAGCGTGCATGGTTGACCAACAGAATGCAGGAAGCAAACAGACCGAGCAGACGAAGGACCTTCAGGACTGGAACGACCGCTCCATTGTAAAACAAGGGAATCATTTCCTGTATGTCGAGAATCCTTTGTGGAGGTGGGAATGCTCAACACACAGTAGTGTCCAGTACTGCCCCTATGAACAGGTTGCGCTGAGTGGGCACCAGGTGAGATTTGGGCACGTTTATCAAGAAACCAAATTTGTACAACAGCTGAGTTGTAACCTGCAGATGATGAAGCACCTTCTCTGGCGACACCGCTTTGATCAGCCAGTCGTTCAGATAGGGGAAAACTGGAATCCCTGACCTTCTGAGATGAGCTGCCACCACTGCCATCAGCTTGGTGAAGACTCGAGGTGCAGTAGTAAGACCAAACGGGAGAACCGCAAACTGATAATGTTGCGACCCTACTGTAAAACGGAGATACTTCCTGTGCGACTCCAGGATCGGAATATGAAAATACGCATCCTGCAAGTCGATCAACACCATCCAGTCCTTCTGTTGCAGCGCTTGAAGAACCTGCGCAAGGGTGAGCATCTTGAACTTCTCCTGCTTCAGAAAAAGGATCAAGATCCTGAGATCCAGGATTGGACGTAGCCTGCCATCCTACTTGCGTATCAGGAAATACCGGGAGTAGCATCCCTGACCCCTTTCCCGCTCTGGAACCACCTCTATCGCACCTTTTTTTCAGTAATGTTAGGACTTCCTCCTGCAGGAGAAGGTGTCCCTACGAGTAAGCACCTTGGCAAGGAGGGAATTTGGAGGGAATTCCCGAAAGGGAAGAGCATACCCATTTTCCACAAGATTTAGAACTCAAAGGTCTGAAGTGACCGATGCCCAATCTTGCAGAAAATGGGAAAGCCGACCCCCCCACATGACCAACATGATCCAGAATGGAGGATCTAGGGCTGCTTTAATGTGGCAAGAGGGAGGGAGGTAGAGGAGGGCTGATGACCTTGTGGACGACCTCTGTTCTTGCCCCTGTAGGTCTTATACAGGGTATTTTGCTGCTGCGGAGGCTGCCTGTAGGTCCGAAAGGACGACCTCCCAAAACCTCTGTACCTTCTGTAAGAGAAACCTCTAGGCTGCGCCTGCAGGGCCAGAGACTTAGCTGTGGCTTTGCTGTCCTTGAATCTTTCCAAGGCTGCATCTGCTTTCTTTCCAAACAGTCCAGAACCATCAAAGGGTAGGTCTAGAAGTGTTGCCTGCAAATCTGGAGAGAACTCCGACGACTTAAGCCAAGCACTTCTTCTTGTGGCAACCGAGGAGCCCATGATCCTGGCAACAGAGTCCGCAGTGTCCAAACCACTCTGAATAACTTGACATGCAGCTGCTTGAGTGTCCGACAAGACCTCATTAAAATTCTGCCTGTCCTCCTCAGACAATTTAGGAGCCAGCTGTTTTGCAGAGTCCATTAGGGCGTGGATGTAACAGCCCAAAAGACAGGTGGCATTTGTGGACTTCAAGGCCATACTTGCAGGGAGAACACCTTCTTGGCTTACTGGTCAAGCTTTTTTGACTCTCTATCACCAGGAACTTGAGGAAATGCTCCAGAAGACTTCTTCGAACAGGCAGCGTGAACCACCAGGCTCTCAGGAGAAGGATGGGATGTTAGGAAGTCCAGATTGCCTGGAGCCACCCTGTACCTCCTAGCAACAGATTTTGACACGGCTGGAGCCGAAAAGGGCTTACGCCAAACCTCCATAACTGGCTCAGTAATGGCATCATTGAAAGGAAGCGTAGGTTCTACTACAGTGGAGGGAGAATGAAGAACCTCCGTCAAGATATTGGACTTAAATTCAGCCGTTGGGAGCTGCAAGACTAAGAGCTCCGCTGCCTTCCTTACAACTGTGTGGTAAGGAACCATATCCTTAGAGGGAGCATCTGAAGGAGGAGAAAGCTACCATTCTGGGGACATATCAAGGCCACTTGCCTCCCTTAAGTCTTCAAATAAATCATCTGGCTCTTGAAGTTCACCTTCCTCCATTTCTTCTGCCCGATACTTCTGTTCTTCCAAAATCCTCTGCGCCTCCCGCCTGGATCTTATCCTCGGAACCGGCGTCGGAGGCGCCACACACAATTCCAACGGAGCCGGCGTCGAACACGGATCCGGAGGCACAGCTTGAGCCAAACGAGATCGAGCTGACAGAGCCGGAGATGAAGGGAATGGCGTCGACGTCCTCAGCACCGGGAAATGCCAGGACGGCGCCGCTGGTAGGAATGGCATAAAGGGAGCCTGAGCATAGGCCTGAGGAACCCCCAAATTAAAGGCCATTGGACCCATGGGACCCGAAGGTGCTCCAGAGGGGTACATTCCTCTTGTAAAGACACCATACATGGCATTCAAGTAATGCGATGGGTATTGGCCAGGGAAAAGTGGGTAAGGGCCCGATAAAGGCTCAGGCTGAGGCATTACCGGATTCGGGCCAATCGGCACCGACGGTGGAGCCAATGGAGTCGACGACTCATCAGGTACCGGAGCCTCTTCCACCGGAGCCGGAGAATACGTCGGCGTTGGAGATGGAGCCAGAGCTGGAGAACGCTCCGGAGAAGCTGCAGGCGAAGCCGGACAAACAGGTGAAGCCAGATTCGAAACCGAAGGAGAAACATAGTCCTTACGATGCCGAGGAACTGGAGAAGTCGATTTCGGAGCGGTCTCCTTATCTGAACGGCGTCGAGAGCCGTGCCTCCTCTTCTTCTTATGCTTCTTTGATTTTGAATCATGACCCGATGTCGACTTCGAACCCGACCTCGACCTCCTGCGACCTCTCTTCTCCTTCCTCATCTTCCCCATGAACAGCTTGGCCTCTCTCACCTTTAAAGCCTTCGGGTTCATCTTACGGCAGCAAGAGCACCCCTCGACGTCGTGATCCAACGACAGGCTCCAGACACAATCTTCGTGAGGATCCGTGATGGACATATGTCCTCCGCACTCTCTACAGGGCTTGAACCCTGACTTCCTCGATGACATATTCAGGAAAGAAGCAAGAGAAGACCAGAAACACAATCCAGGAATACAAAGTAACTAGACAGCTACGGAGAGTCCCCGAAAACCGTTCGCGTTGACGGCGCAGAAAAAAGGGAACGGACGTCATCACGCCGACGAGGCGCTCTTATGGCTCCAGTGACACCAGCGAAGCCGCGTGCGGAGCTATGCCATTGGGACGTCATCCTCGTCGGCGTGGAGAGCTACGAAAAAATTCCGAATGTTGCTGGCGCAGGGGATATTCACAAGGTGAGGAATCCACTGGCAGATGTTTCCATCAGAAATTGACTGTTTGATAAACTTCACCATACTCATGTTTGTTATGTTGGGGTTTTGTTATTTTTATTTGGTGGGTTCCCTCACCCCCACTCTGCGCTTTTTCATCTTCCCCGCATGTGCGCGTCCTCTGCTGAGCCAGACCTCCGTGTCTGAGACCCATATGCCCCCATACAGGATGAGCATGACCTGCCATCTCGCACCAACAGCGCACTGGCTCACACCGTCCGCATAGATGAGCGTTAAAATCCTAACCCTAAATGTGAAAGGGCTTAACAACCCTATCAAGCGCAGGGCTATCCTGTCCTATCTGGAGAACTCTAAAGCCCAAATATGTTTATTGCAAGAGACACACCTATTGCGCAGCGACATGCACAGATTGCGTTCCAAGGCCTTTCCACAGCAATACTTCTCTTCTCTTCCCACTAAGAGGGCGGGAGTCGCTATCCTCATCTCTTGCACCTTTCCGGGGGTAGTGGGAGAAAAGATAGAGATCAAAGGAAGGCTTCTGGAGCTCTCCGTGAACTTGGGAATGCACACGCTCACGCTGGCCACTATCTATGCTTCTAACGAGGGCCAGGAGACATTCCTACGTAAAGCAGTGGCAGACCCAACATCCTCTCCGGACTGTCAAATACTCCTGGGGGCAACCTGAACATTGTGTCTGACGACCATCTGAACCGTTCAGCGCAGAGACAGACTGGGGCTCTATCTGACAGGTTTGTCGCTAGCACCTTTGCGACAGTGGTTTCATGACTTGGGGTTAGTTGACATGTGGCGCCACTTTCACCCTCACACAACTGACTACACCTTCTATTCCCACGCCTGCGGGTCTTATGCCCGGTTAGACTACGTCTTGGGGTCCCTACTTTCTTTAGCACAGGACTCAATTATAGAACCACAAGCACTATCTGACCATGCGGCTTTAACCACATCTCCACTGTTTCCCCCCACCCCTCGACCATCATACTCCAGGAGACTGAGGGATACACTCCTTCACCGCCCTGAAGTCATCACGCGCTTCACTAAGACGCTCGAGGACTTTCTAGGTGTGAACGATACCCAAGAAACCTCCATAGTATCCTTGTAGGAAACACAAACTAGTGGCAACTTTATAGCCACGCCCTCTGCAGACAAAAAGATGCGCAGGGCATAACGCATTCCCGCTTAATGCTAGACCAGGCCTCTTCCTTAGATAGCCCGATCCGGGTCGAAGAAGTTATCTCAGCTATAGCCAGGTTCCAGCTCCTGAAATCCCCATGTCCGTATGGGTTTACCGCCATTTTTTATAAAACATCCTGCTCGATTTTAGCCCCGATACTGACCCGACTCTTTAACGCAATCAGAGACACCTCCGAAATACCGCCCACTATGCTCCTGGCGTCAGTAGCAGTACTGCCTAAGCCCGGAAAGGATGGCAGACGCTGTGCTTCGTACAGGCCTATATCCTTGCTAAATATCGATTTTAAGATCTTTACTGGGATACTAGCGGCCGGACTGGGCCCGCTAATGCCAGGATTGAAAGACCCGGACCAGGCTGGATTTGCTGCGACCAGATAATGTAGCGACAACACCAGGAAACTGCTTCACCTCCTGGACAAGGCCCACGGTCAGAGGAACGAGTAGCGCTATCTGTCGATGCCGAAAAGGCGTTCAACAGAGTACACTGGCCCTTCCAAGAGACCACTCTGGAGAGCAGTTTGGGATAGGGAGCCATTTTTGCAGGTGGGTGCTCAGTGGATATAGCTACCCCACAGCCACTGTCCAGGTGAACGGCTTTACGTCAGACCCCTTCCCGATTGCTAGAGGTACGCAACAGGGCTGTCCGCTCTCCCCACTGCTGTTCGCTCTCTTTATGGAGCCACTAGCACAGAGGGTCCGGGAGAATCAGCAGATTAGAGGGGTTCTCTTCGGGGGAGAGCGGCATACCATCAGCCTATACGCGGACGATGTAATCACTACGCTTGAGACCCCCGAGACATCTGTTTTGGCTTTCCTTACCGAACTAGAGGTGTTTGCAGCTGCCTCAGGCTTCCGAGTTAATGTGTTCAAGTCGCAAGCTCTATGGTTTCCTTACAGCCCTCAACCATCACCGCCCTTGAACAGGTGTGTCCGACCCGGTGGGATCAGAATACTATCCCTTATATAGGCATTACACAATCAGTATCCACCTCAGACAGTTTCTTAAATTACGCTCATTTGTTGGCACAGACTTTGGCGGGGTCTGCGACGCTGGCGGACAGTTGGCCTTTCGTGGCTGGGCCGAGTGGCAGCCCTCAAGATGAGCGTACTCCCTAAAATCTTATATCTTTTTCAAACTCTGCCTGGTGAACCTCCTGAAACAGCTTCAGACCGAGTTCTCTTCCTTTGTCTGGGTGGACAAGAAACCACGGATGAGCAGGGACATGAGCTTTAGACCCTCTGGGGAAGGGGGCCTGGGAATTCCCAACCTTGACCGCTATTATAAGACTATACAGATACAATCCTTGCTATAATAGGCTCAACTGGAATCTGAGAAGCAGTGGCTCTTCATGGAGAGTGCACTAGCTGGCCAGCCCCTGTGGAAGATCCCCTTTCTCCGCAGAGTCTCCAGGCCTCCTGGACTCTATGGTTCACTAATAGTGCGGGCCACCTTAAAAGCCTGGGACGCTATGGCTACGCGCAACGATCTTACCACATTCCCATCGCCTCTCACCCCTATAACCAACAATCCCGACTTCACCCCGGGCCTTGATCAGACAGCCTTTGGTCACTGGGACAAGAAAGGCCACAGATCCATAGGGCATTTGTTCGATGTGGAGGGCCCCCTGTCTTTCAAGGTTTTCCGATCCGACTTTGCAATGCCTGAAACTGAGCAGTACCACTATCAGCGGATATGACACTGGGTAATGCAACCCCAGATACGCAAAAGAGCGGAGAGAAGGCTTGCCCCATATGAGCAGTGGTTGCTCTCTAAGCAGTCTACTAAACGACTTAACACAAAACTTTACCATATCCTACGGCCCCCGGAACGATCGACCAAATTTGTGGGGCAGAAACGGTGTGAAACGGAGCTGGGGCGGACATTGACTCAAAAAGAATGGGACAACATTCACTACAGGGCCAGACACTCAGAGCGTAATATATCCAGCGTAGAATCTGCCACTAAGATAATGGCGTACTGGTATCTCACCTCCCCCCAGATCGCATAGGATCGACCCCAGCCACTCCTCGAGTTGTTGGAGGGGATGTGGGGCTGAGGGCACACTGCTTCACTTATTATGGGAATGCCCCACTCTTCCGTCCTACTGGAAACAGATTCTAGACGAGATTGACAAACACTTCGACACCAATATACTTCACTTTCCGGAGTACGTCATTCTGGGCGTCTCTGATAGACTCACATTTCCCCTCAAGTCCCGTACAGGTAGGCAGATGGGAATAGCTTTAGGGGCAGCACTACAGAATATACTGTCTCACTGGGGCACGGATAGCACCCCTACGTTGCAGGGGTGGTTGCACAGGTTGTGGTATGTGCTCGGCATGGAGCGTATTTCTTTCTCACTCCAGGAGATGGGGCCTCTTTTGCGGATCTATGGCACCCCTTTATTGCCCGGTTATGCTCTGAATTCTGCAAGCTCACCCGCCCCAGGTATATGCGGCAGCTGTGCCTTCCCCCGCTGACACAAGATCTGACTCAAGGGGAGGGGCAGGGAGGGTGGGAGGTCAGGACGGTATTCTTGTTTCATTTTTGATGTTCTTTGTAGCACTACGAATGCTTATAGCCCACAATTTAGGCCTTATTGCTCGATGCATCTTGTTTTGTCTTTCAAATCAATAACAAAAGATTTAAACCTAAAAACAGTCAAAGGGCTTTCTTCAAGACCTAGATCCTCTTTGTGAAGTAAAGTACTACATATGGTGTAAAGAGAATTTTTCAATACAAAACCAGTAAATTGCTTCAGTCTGTACCCAACTCCATCCAGTGGAAACCACGGTAATAGGTAGATCTGCCTTTCAAAGTAGATGTTGGAAGGAAAAGTTAACCTAGATCTTTCAATTGTCATATCTACAGTTCGCATCGGACTATCTAAGTGAAGATGGTGCAAAGAACGGGCACTGTGGGTGTGCCTACGTACATGTGAGATTTCTTTATGGTAGTTGTTTCGTTATAGAGTCTGCAGAAGACTGCAAAGGAGACCATTTGCCAATTTCATTGAAATAAAGCCACATTAAAGATACATTAGGTCTACTCCTCAGTTCCAAAATGCTGGCATTTATATGCATCTACCACCTCCAACCAAAAATGTCAACATAAGAGCTAGACGCTTAGTCGGTTGGCAGACGTTAATTTGAATAATTCCCATACCCGCTTCTTTCCTTATCCAGCAGCTTTGCAAGGTGGTTTACTTAGCTCATCTCATGAACACCTAATTGCCCCCGGGTGTAATGACATGGCCTTTATCTTCAGGGAGCACATCAGAGACTATAGCAGGCCTCCATAGGATAGTTTCCAATTGTCCTGCCACTGGTTCATTTCTCACTATCACCTCTGTCCCTGAGCAATTCCTACATTGCCACTCTTGTAGGTGAGTAGATGTTTTATTTTATTTAAAATGAATCTGGAGTCAATGTTTCATCATCCTCCTCAACATGTCAATGTAGATTTGTACTCTGCATCGATTCCATGGTTCCACATAGGATGAATCCCACTTAAAACTTCATTACCTGGAACTCATCAGTGTTATAGCTCTTAGACCAGGCACATTGTAGTTTTTTGTTATATCTTATACACTGGCACTACTTTTATTTACTTTATGATCTCGTACTGGACTTCTTTGCTGATAGGTTAGCACTGAATTATGTACATTTTGCTGATGGGAGCCATGACACTTTGATTATTATTTAACCTTTTGATACTATGTGCTAATATGTTATATTGGAAACAATAAAAAATAGGTTTGAAGAAATGATGGTCTAGCAAGTGTTCAAGCATGCTAAACATACGGCAGGTTTTAGTCTGATAGAATAGTGACCAGCAGTGAAACCGAGAACGTTGGATATGTTCAAAATACAAGGCAAGATCTCTAAACTAAATGAAAAAGAAAGGCAAAGGTTAAACCGAGGCAGTTAATCTTCCGACACACCCAGGTTAAGATTGAACCTGATCATTTATAATCATCGAGCTTACCAACCATTTGTACAGGTGATGGTGACACAGGAAAAATAAGAGGATCAGGATGAGGCAGTTGAAAAATGTCTGGCTTAAACTTGGCATTTGCTATCTTCACACATTCTTCTAACGTTGTGATGAAAGTATTGCAGGTGGCACTAAGCAGGGAGGAAGCTTCATTCATGTTCTAGAAGACAAAAGTGAAGAACTAATAGAAAACAAAAATCAGCAACCTAAAGAAAACAATCCAGTTTGCATCAATATAACTTTTGTAAAACAAACACGCAGATACAGATTTGCTGTGCCTGTGATGCTGTACTTATTGATTTTCACATAAACAAAATACAAACACCAAAAAATACCTATTTGATTGGAACTGCATACTGACATATGTATTAGGCTAGAAGTCAAATATGTATTTCAATTTGTTGGCTTCTTGAGACAGGCTATTTTTATACATAACTCTATAAACGTATCCTATAGCAAGTACAAAACTAAAGTACTAAAATATTGTTCATACTGTCAGTCTTGCAGTAACATATCCATTGACACATTTAATTAAGTAGCAAGATCGAATAAAACTTCTGATTATTAAGTTGATGTGGCTCTTTTAGTGGTATCTCTGCACCTATTAAACAATTTATATCAACACTTTAACCCAATCAAATAATTGAAATAATGTTCTCCATCGTGATTAACCCTTTTATAAATCATTTAAAGATATCATTTTAGTCATCGCTAGCCAACAGAATACCTAAAAGCCTGAAGGGCTTCTTGAACACCTTCCTGTATGAGCAAAAACACAAGTGTCATCATTAATCCCCTCATCATCACTAATCATCTTCATTTGTGCATGCATGACAAAGAAGGTGATATGCACTGTAATCCTGAGGGAGTGAACACCGAGGAAAGATAGGCTAGTGCTTTGTATCTAATTCAGTAATCTTGGTATGCTTTGGAATGCAATCATGGCACTAAGCTGCTGAAATGGCTTCTTTGAAATAGATTTTGCACTTAATACTGGTGATGGCTGAAGGGAGTGTGCCATATGAGTGGCTGGCTGATTTGGTTTTGTGGACCTAAACAGGTCAATCTGATGTTTTGCATTATTTGGCCTGCAGGTCGAAAAACTATGTCACAGCTATCATCCGGTATTGGTGTGTCCAGAATTAGTTCCTCTGATTCTTTTTGGGGTTAATGATGAGTCAAGCCTCAGATGTTTTTAAGTCAACTCAGAAGATGATGTGCCTTTGGAGAGTGCCTTTCTAGGGTGGTCTTCTTTCAGTGTCATAGTTAATTTTTCAGGAACGACTAACTCATCCTTTGAGGCAGGCTTTAGGGTTCATTCAGGTTACCAGAGTAGAGACTGGAAGAGTCTATTCGGGCTCTGTACTGTATTCTTAGCGACCTTGAGGTGGAGGCAGCACTTTTTATTTTTTTAACCTGAGGTGAAGTCTCAGAACCTATGTAAACTACTTTTGATTTCATAACAAAATCATGTTCACACCTCTTGTCTGACAAAGTTAGCTTCTTCCTCCTCTTATGTACTTGAGAAAAATAACAGTCCTCATTGACACCACCCAAGATCACAATGTTTAGAGCTATTTCATTTACATTTTAAATGCTAGCATGCCAAACACATTTCTTTGCATAATTTCAAGAAAGCCGCAGATTACAAACCCAATGTCAATTGGATTGTGCATTGAGGACAAAATCAAAACAACAAATTTTCCAAAGAGGACTTCATTTTCTTATAACGTGGAAGCTGTGTTTATAGGATTTATCTTTCAACGGATCAAGTTGGTGTCTTCACATGGTGAACGTGTTGGTAAAGTCAAAGAAGCTTGGTACAGACTATTCTTATTAACAGCATACAAAATGTTGATTTTCCAGGCGCCACCATGTTTCAAAAACACAGCTACAGACTTTAGCTGCAAATCCGATGATGAAAAAAATCTATAATCTAAGAGGCTGGGTTTCGGCTATGTGATAACAATTCATACAAGAACTCGAAACTCAATCTTTGAAGTACACAAGCTGTAAAGGTCTGAATGCAACACCAGCCAGCAGGAAAGCAAAGCATATGATCTACAATACATGCTATAAACATCTCCTATTCGACAAGCACACCAGTTTGTATTTGCTTGTCTAGTTGATTAAGATTCCTTGTCACCAGGATATCAATTTTCCAGACATGATCTTCCCTTAAACAAATCAGTGTGCCCTGGGACATTTTACCTTGATTTATTTCAACAGAACAAAATGGACTAACAAACCTGATGATTATTCAATGGAAAGTACGTGACTAATCGGTTATACGAGTGACACGTGCCATATGTCATGGGGAAAGGTGCTTCTTAGAGTGTGTAGGCTTCTTTGTGGGTACTATTACAAATGAGGGCAGTGTACCACAATCATAAGGGTAATTTTAAAGAAGAAATTATATTTTGCCAGGCCAGAAGTGAAATCTCCTTTGTGATGTCAGGTGCGGACCAATATCTTTACAGTCTGAGAAACGCATTGACAATGCAAACAGAACTGGATTTGTTTTTAAGAGTATTTGTTCAATCATTTTTCTGTGTGCTTGTGTTTCTCAGGGAGTAAACTAACATGAGAATGAGTCAATAGATGGACAAATTCAGTCATTTACCAATTGTTGATAAATGAATGTATTGGTAAATCACTAATGATCCATTGTTAAACATTTAGGTGCTTAAGCATTCACCTTTACAAGAACTCACTTATCCATGAATCGATAAACTCATTCTCCTGTCCTCCACTGACACAGCTACATAACCACAAGCACCATTACATGAAGAAATGCTACATTCTCTAAAAAAAAAAACATTTTTAAATCAAATACTATTGTTATTGTCAATGCTTGTTTTGCATTGTACTGATCTTTCGTCTAGTCCCCAAGTCTCTATGCCTGCCCCTTTCAACCTGTCCTCCCATATCACTTTTTCAATGTTGAGTATACCCATAAGAGTGCTGCCTTTGAATAGGACTGATTAATGGTTACTTTGTAAGGCAAGAAGTTCTTAAAAAGATTTTGCTTCTGTAGGAATTTCTATGGCCTATCAAACAAAACTGTTGCTAAAAGTGCTTGGATACGGTGGGAAGTCTAACGAAAATCCTCATACGTTGACCAATGATCAAGCTAAATAACGAATAACAAAAAAAGATACCAAAAAGAACCCTCTATAAAATGTTTTATTAGTTACCTAGTTTTCATATTGTCTGATAATTGGTTCAATCCAAATTAGTCCAATATAAACTAATCCAAATTAAATCCACTGGAAACTTCTCCCCTATCTCAGTCATGAAGTCCCTGAAGTGCATGCTCCATAAAGCCATATCAGCCCAAGCAGGGGAAAAAGCTGACTTCTTGACATTCACATGACCTAGACATGCTATTAATCACTGAAACTTGGATATCACATCCTCTCCGCCTTAATTTGGCATAATTATTCCCACAGGCTTCTCCATCTTCTGAAAAAATAAACTACAAAAACTCAAGGTTGTATCGCTATAATCCATAGAAACACTTGGAATTGCATTGAAACTGATGCTCCCCTCCTTTCCCGCCTTCAAATGTCTTTCCTTCAGCTATAAACGAAACCATGAACAAACATGCTGCTTCTACACCATTTATGGCCCATCAGCTCCTGATTTCAATGATCACTTTGAAGAACTTACCATGCTCATGTAGCTACATTACACAACAAATAACTTGAACAAATATCTTATTAAGAGACCTCAACTCTAACATCCAAATTAGAAGATTAGTGCGATGACACAACCGCTCTCAAATACTCACTACATCTACTTACTCAAAGGGCAACACACTTGACTTTATTATTGGCAATCATGACCTTGCAAGACCACCTAATTCTAGACTGGTCAGACCATCAGCCATTCCCCCATCCAAAGAGGCCGATCCAATGCCACTAAAATTTGGATAAAATCTCTGACAAATCTCCTGATGGACACACTCTTTGAACATCTCAAATTGCGCTCAATCATCAACCCTACAGATCATCCCTCAGAGCGCCTCACCAAATAATACAGACTTGACTCTCTACTATGAATAATATCAATGAGCTGACCCCGATGGATTGATCCGTATTTTGGAATCACGGAACTGTCAGCCTTTGCCTACTGTCGATCAGGACTCCTCTCTCTCTCTTGAATTTGACTACTAGTTTACCCTTGTGTGCTCTTTGCAGTAAGCCTCTATTCCTTGTTTTTGGTTAACATTTTTCTTATTTATGTTTTATTTGTTAGCCCTTATTTCCTATTATGCTTGCGCTTTTCAGAATTAGGTCCTGTCCTGGGTTTTCAACTCTCTTCATTGTTCCTACATCAGGACCCTGCTGTTAACTTTGCTCGCTCATTCTGAAGTCCAGGTATCGTTCTATTCCTTCTCTCAGATTATTCCTCTGTATTTGGAGCGTTTCTCTTGTTTAATTTTCTGGGCAGGGACTATTGGCACTTTTCAAGTGAATTCGCATTGATGGAAATCATGCAGTACTTTCACCGTGCACATTCTATATTTCACTCTTTGTGGCATGAGGTGATAGATTGTTTCTTTTCTATCTTCTGCTTTTTATTGTTCACGCAATTTTAGTGTGCACCAGCCTCCCGCTTACACATCCTTACAACCTTTTTTGAAGCTGTGCCTTCTGACTACACCTTTTGATCACTTTCAATATATGCCAATTAATGGCTCCCTGATCCATGTTTTTTCCACCAAACATATCTATTTTGCCAAATTGTTGTTTGTTTATCCTAGGCACGTCCCACGGCCATTGTTTTTGGTAAATGCGCCCTGAGGAAGGGGAGACCCATATTGGGGTCGAACACCGAAACACGCGTCGGCGCTGAAACATCTTCGTGGACCTAAAATGTTAATTGTCCCTTTTCAATCCATTTGAAACTTATTTTTGAATATGTTGATCTGAATTCTATGGATTGCCTGATCATATATGGTTGTTTTCCCATTTCTATTTGCTTAATTGAATGCATATGTTGACCCTGTTAAAAATGTTCCTTGTAATGTATAATTATTGATGTTATTCTTGGGTGGGGACATTGGTCCACTGGATTGTCATTTCTTCATTGGTGATGTATGCATTGGCGGACTCCTGAATCTCAGGACGTGTGAGTATGTGTGGGTATGAATTTGAAAGTCTGAATGGCTGAGTGTTTATGGTGTGGGATGTGGTTTGTTTTTATTATATTTCTATTTTAAAATTGAATATCATGAATTGATAATAAAATGTTGATATGTTTTTGATACTTTAATTTTGGTGTGTTCTTGTCAGTAAGCCAGCTTCTTTGGTGACTTTAAATTTGTGACGTATTGCACAACAAGATTCATATGGGTAGAGAATATTCCTCTTGAGCAGTTTGCTTATTTCCCCTGTTTTTCTCTACCTACATTCTGTTTAAGGAGCCCCCTCTGTTAGAGTGGTAATTTTCAGAAATGTCTGGGTTTGGTAGGTTTCCCCAGGTGGCAGCTGACCCAAGCCCGAAAAGTGCAGCAATGAATAATAGAAGTAGGATGATATAGCGACTTAGCCCAACTCTGCTACCCATATGTATACACAAAAAAAAATCTAAATTGCCCTTCTTGCCAAAAAGATTGGAATGCTTTAGTCCCCAGAGGTGCAAAAAGACTGTTGGGGTCATATAGCAGGTGGAGTCTAAGCCCGGTGTGTGGGCAGGCCACTCCCACAACTTGGAACAATAAAAAAAAAAACTCCCTGGTGCAGAGCTAAAACTCTCTATCTAGTACAGACCAAGATTAAATTTCATGTTTCATTTCTCTTTTATCCTGGCACTAGTATGTCAGAGTAGCAGAAAACAAGGTAAAGGACTACAAAATATGTCTAACCTTTTCCTCAAAAACGCTCACGTTCAGGGAGATGAGATTATTATTGTTACTACAGAAACTTAAATCTGTCATTTCTGGTTAGGACACTGAGGATTCCGTCACCTCACAGGAGAAGTCAAAGGGAGAGGTCACACCAAGGGTCTCCAGAAGGTGCGCAGAAAATCCATAAAAAAGACTTCCCATGAGTCTTCATAAGGTACTTCTCACAGAGAAACAACATTGGAAAAAACTTCCTCAAAGGCAGAACCTACAAACCCCTCTCCAGCCCTGACACAACATCAGGGATATCTTCATAACCTGACAAGGAGGCATCTATGGCAAAAGTGCAGTCCAGTCCAAATCATCGTTAACAACAATTACGATGACAACATCGACAATCACAACCATGTTGACTATTACTGTCTCACCTATGTCGGCCTCATCTGCAAATGGCCTCATCTGCAAATGACCTTATCTACAATGGCATTGTGTAAGACAGTCGTCTGCGACAGCTTCATCTATGACGGTCATCCACGTCTTCATCTACGAATGGCCTCCTCCATGAATGGCCTCCTCCACGAATGGCCTCCTCCACGAATGGCCTCCTCCACGACCGTCATCTATGACAGCATCATCTACGATAGTTATCTGCGACAGCCGTCTAGGACGACAGCCTCACCTACGATACCTTGGCTATGATAGTCTTGTATACAACAGCTTCATCTATGATTGCAGCCTCTATAACGGCCTTGCATAAGAAGAAAGCCTCGTCAACGACAAACATTGTCAACGTCAGCCTAGTTGTCTAGGTCCGCCTCGTCGACAACGATCCCGATGACAATACAAACGACGGAGAAAACACCATAGTCGTCAACAAGAACAAAAGACACATAATCCAATGTCAATAGTTAAGGAGACTAATATGAGGATGTCTACAACAGTCCGCAATATATGGAGAGGCAATATATGGAGCAATTTCACCACTTTGTTCCGCCTCCAACTTCAGAACATGGGTCATGTCCATTTAGCTCTGGTACTAGACTTACAGGGCATGATACACGATTTCTACAAACGCTTTCCTGAGCCTGCAAGGTCACATTGTGTGCGATATGTAAGCATCCTCTGTTGCTCCTGCCACTCTAACAATTATCCCAATGTCAAATATTGCCTTGCTTAACGGAAACAACCCATTCACATTTGGTGATGATAGAGAGAAGGCACACAACCAGTGGATTTGCCACCAGAGGATTTTTGGTGGTTTCTATACCCTTATGGAATGAGCAGCCAAACACTTCCAATAGCAAACTACCAATTGGTTTGTTTTCTTTATGATTTTTAATAGAAAAGCTGTGAGACCCATTTCAATTGTTGATATATCTGGGAAGAATTACAACTCAACTGCACCTAACTAGCAAGGAGACGTTCTCAACTATGTCCAGTGCTATTGTACGGGCTGCCAATTCGCTGGCAATACAGGGCAGGTATAACCATCAGATGTACTCAAACATTGCCACATACATAGAATTTCTGCAGGAAGAAAGGGCGGAAACAAAAAAGATTCTGCGGAGGGGCGAAACGTCCTCATCAAAAAAACGTTGATATTGCTATAGATATAGCTTCAATAGAATTCCATTAAGTGGCAGGATCAGTGGTCCTTAGGCACAAAGCTTAATTCATGGCCACAACATTTAGAACCTGAGCTGCAAATATATTAATATTTTTACCTTACCATTGCGACACTATTTGGCAAGCATGTCGACTACGCCTTGCAAGCAGTCAAGACTGACTCCGACACCGGAAGATCTTTGGGCATATTAAAATTTCAAATGAAACACTCTTGAAAGGGACCTGCGAAAGAGAGACTTTATCACGGAGGATACCAGAGATGTCAGACTTATCAACCTTCTCAGTAGCCCTTTGGCTAGCTTACCTATAGTGAAAACATTCTGGTGCTGCTTAAGCAACCCCGTTGGAGAAACAATTCCAGAATGTTGTCATCTATGGCAGAAAATAACATAGGACCAATAAGTCATGGATCTCACCACATATGGTCGGACATTAGTTCACCCAGATGGCACCCACCTAATCTCCATCTGCTTCAGAACATGATAACCCAAAGGTCCCATAGAGAAAAGCCCACATTCTCAGCAAGGAATTGGCTTCTTTTCTCAGTTTTTTCTCATAGACAAGAAAACAGTAGTGGCAGTCTACCATGGACCTCCGGAAATTAAACCAGTATTTGCAAAAACAATCTTTTTACGTGGTCACCCTACCCGACACCCCATGACAACTCTGAATTTACAGGATTCATACTTCCACATTCCCGCCAAGGCATCAAAGTTCTCCCATGTGGCTTCAAATGAGCTTCTTGCATTTTTACCTACTGGCCCCTGTGGCAGATTTTTTCTGGAATGACGGTCATCAGGTATTCCCCTACCTCTACAACTAGTTGTATTGTATTGTATTGTAATTGCATTTATATATCGCTTACTACCCATGATGAGGTGTCGAAGTGCTTTTGATAAAAGCACTAACGGCATTCCAAGCAAAGATCATCAACTACTCCATCTAAAAAGACACTGTTCCTGGGCCGCATCACCAGATACTGTTCAAGACAAAGACTTTCTATCCCAATACAAGCAGCGAAGGCTCTAGGTACTGTCTCTCGAACTAAAAAACTGAAAAAAGTGCATCTGTTCAATTAGCTTCAGGGCATCATGTCCTCAGGGATCAATATGATCCCTTTTGCATGCATGTAAATGAGAACCTTACAGGGACAGCTACAAAACCAATAGATTTAAACAAAAAAAAAAAAAAAAAATCAGACCTGGTGAACTTCACACAGGTATGATGGAAGGTCTAGTCTGGTGGTCCCAGACCTCCCACTTGTCAGAGGACCTTACGTTCTTACCTCAAATACCTCACTTCGTAGTAACGATGTATGCCTCCTTGTAGAGCTGGGGAAACAGCCATTACAAGGCGGTCATAACCACGCGTGACTGTTACCACAATACCATTACCACGCATATGCCTTTAGCACGCATGGCTTTAGCACGACTTTCATTCTAAAGGCATGAATAATAAAGGCAATTGATATCATAAAGGCGTGGTAATTGCATGCATGGTTCAGTGAGGGCGAGAGTGGCAGGGAACGGACCAGCTTGCAGTACAGCAGTGAAGGTTTTCAGAGTATTTTGTCTTCTGGGCGGGGGATGCAGGTAGCGGTATAATTATGGCACTGGGTAGATTAGGCTGGCGGACAACGCATCTCTGTACGCTGTTGGTACAACTCGCAGTGTGCCCATGAGAGCGAAGCAGGGTCACAATTGAGACTTCAGGGCTGCTGGTGGGGTTTTTAGCACCCATCAAGTAACTGTGCCCTAGCCATCCCTTTGCTAGCACCCCAGTCACATTTCAGCAAATTCCTTGCCGTTCACCATCTGATAACAGCAACATGTAGCTGTTCGTTGTAATGCGCCATTCCCTAAACATGACAGCTGGGGGGGACCGGTGCAGCGCTGTCAGTCAGCACATGCACTAAGAAGCGCCCCATTTACGTGGTTCTTTCCTTTTGCTTTTCTGTGCTTATAGATGCACTGCGTGAAGGCTAAGTGCCGGCCACCGCGCAGTTCATACCGTGGCCACGTTATTATAAAAATAGACTTTAGGGGGGAAAAACACAAAAATCGTAACTACCACCATACTAAAGTATTATAATTGTTTTACCTCAGTGGATTTATCTCACCGATCTACACGACCTGCACTTCATATTTTTAACCTGCATACTAGAAATGAATGGTCTTGGTTGGCTTGTGTTGGTGTGCGGATGAAGGTGAGCCCAATCCTCCAATAAAAAAAAAACTAAATGTTTGCGTGGAGGACGTTCTTCTGCACACAAACACCTAAAAACTATCCCAAAACTCTCCTTCAGCTTTCAGCAGCACAGCAATGTATGAAGACATGAGCCGGCAATATAAGTAACAGTAGTATGAAAGCAACGCATGATTCGTTGCAAATGTTTGTGTTGCAGTGGTATGCGTGGTTACTGTATACATAGAAATGGCACTTTTAAAGTGTCCCTATGAATGTGAGTTGTAATGACGTGTGGTAATGGGGTGCGTGGTAGTGGGTCATGCGTGGTAGCGTACATGTTGTAAAGGCATGCATGTGTTGTTCCATCATACAACCGGAGAGCGGGGGAGGTCATCTACAGAACCTTCACATTCAAGGAACGTGGTCTCCGCTCCATAGGAGCAAACATATAAATCGCCTGGAGCTCAAAGCCATCTAACTCAGTCTCCCAGCTTTCCTGCCAATAATAGCAGGGTCTTCGGTGTTAGTTTGCACGGACAATACCACCAGCATGCAGTACGTGAACAACCAAAGCGGCACAAGATCACTGGTGCTGTCCAAGGAAGATCAGGAAATCTGGAGCCGGCTAACACCACACAGAATAACTCTTCGGCCTAAACATGGTCCCGGGACTAGCAATCTCTTAGCAGACATACTAAGCAGAACTGGAAACAGCCTCCACGAATGGGAGTTTAGTCAGTCTTAGCAAAATATGATTGTCTCGTTCTGGGGCAAACGGCTCTAGATCTCTTTGCAACAAACGAAAACCGCAAATGCCAGTTCTATGTAAGTTGACATCCACATACAGAATCGTGCAGGAATGCTTTTCGATCTATGCCTACCTTTTCCCCGATACCTTTAATGCCAAAGGTTCCCAGAAAGCAGAGCAGTGTCCTTTCATCCTTATAGCTCCCAGGTGGCCCACGGAGTTTCTCCTACTATCGGAATCCAACCACATTCACCTACCAACATCCCATAAATATTTGACGATTAACTAAGGCCAGGTCCTACATCGTGACCCAACCTCTTTCTTCTGATGCGCATGCCTCCTAAATTCAAACATTTCCATATTCCTCAGGACTGCAGGTATATTCTCTCATAGTCAAGGCAGAAGCCGCGATAAAGACATATTAGCTGTAATGGAAAGGTTTTGGCCTATGACGCCAGAAATCAAACCAACATCCTATACTAGCACAATTTGGCAGATAACTACCCTATCTCCTCTTGCTAGCTCAGTCTGTTGGTACATGCTTCTGTTAAGGTAAGGCTTGCAGCAATATCAAGATATAGATGCTCATCACAATTTATTTATATAGAGTTATTTCCTACAGTAAGGGCTCTTTCCCTGGACAGGCATCTGAACTTAGTTCTATATCAGCTCAAGAAGAGTTCATTTGAACCCATTCACAGAGCACACCTCATATTTACCGCATGAAATGTCACATTGTTACTAGCGCTCACTTCGACCAGGAGGGTAGAGGAGATATAGGCTCTCATCTCAAGACCCTTCTTGCACCTCACAAGAAATGTAGAACTTCTCAGAACCAAATCCAAAGATTTATTCCCAAGGTTCCTTTGAATCAATCATCAACCGGGGCACTTTCATGACAAAATGAGAATTATTCAAAACTCTTTTTAGACTACGCCTTTAGAGAATGAAGTAATTATAGTGCCAGCATCCGTGGCTAACCTGGAAGCAGGCTCCGGCCTCACCCAGTTTCCTCCGGTCTCCTTGGAGAAATCACTGGAGATAATGACAACTCCTAAATCAGGCTCCCCTACAGATCCCTGCCCAGCTACAGTACTGTCCTCTATAGCTGGGATTATTAATCCAGCGGTCAACCGGATTTTGAATACTTCTTTGCTAAAAGGGCAGGTTCCGGATAGATGGAAAGATGCCAAAATCCTCCCTCTACTTAAGAAGCCTGCTGCTGATCCTGCGGTGGCCTCAAACTATAGGCCAATATTTCTACTGCCCTTCTTTTCCAAAGTTTTGGAAAAATATGTGAATTTTATTTTCACGGAATATGTGGAGGCTAACCATGCATTACATCCTATCCAGTTGGGTTTCAGCGCTAATTTTAGCACCGAAACAGCCCTATTGGAGGTCTCCAAAGCCATCAAAGAGACATTGGACAAAGGGGGACTCCATGAGTGCAGCGTTGGGGGCACGGTGCTCAAGTGGTTTTCGTCCTTTCTTAGTGACCGCCAGCAAACGATCTGGCCCCCCCCCTCCCTTTGCGGCCCCCATTCCCGCTATGAAGGTGGGGGTTCCGCAAAGATCTATTCTGAGCCCGTCACTCTTTAATATCTATATGGCTCCCCTCGCGCTGCTAGCCGAGGCACATGGCGCTAAAATAGTATCATATGCAGATGATACTCAACTGCTGTTCACCTGTGAAAAGGGCGCCGATTTTAGAGGTGGAGAAATCAATATTTGCCTGTCGGGGGTCTTATGAATCGGAACCAATTAAAGTGTAACCCAGAGAAATCTGAGATCATTTTCTTTGGCCACCCTCCTTGCGAAGTATGGCACCAGTGGTGGCCGCAAGACAGGTCCCCCATGGTAGATTCAGTGAGCATTGTAAAGAACTTGGGGGCCAAGCTAGATCCCCAATTATCAATGAAGGCCCAGATACAAACTGTGGCCGGCACCTGCTTTGGCCTGCTAAAAAGGTCTAAAAAACATTCTTCCCCTGCTTACGGGTACACACAGGAAAACAGTAGTCCAGTCCCTGATCGTGTCACGGCTTGATTACGTCAACGTCATGTACCTATTAAATCGCCTGCAGGTGGTCCAGAATGCGGCGGCTTGAGCTATTCTCATGGTTGGGCCCAGAGCACGATTGTCCACACATCTGAAGTCCCTGCACTGACTGCGGGTTCAGAAAAGGATTCAATTTAAAGCTTTGGTCTTGGCTTTCAGGGCCTTCGATTACACGGGTGCCATCTATATTAGGAATAGGACTCAGTCTTATGTGCCGCAAAGAGCCCTACAGTCTTCTGATGTCAATTCCCAAGTTTTTCCGCTTTCAACGAGGCGGACGCTCTTTCCAAGTGCTGGCCTCCCGGTTATGGAACTGCCTGCCTCTGCCTCTCAGGCAGGTCCAGGATCTGCTCTCTTTTATGAAACAGTTAAAAAACTGTCTGTTCCAGCAGTAACAGTCTACAGTGCTTGTCCAATACTGGCTGGTCTTCTGTCATGTGGTCCTTAGCGCTGGGACACTCTGTGGAGTAGCCGTGTGCCTTACAAGTACCCATTTACATTACATTTCGCCTCAATGAACCCATAATATTTCGGAATTTCTACCTGAATTCAACATCACCAGCTGAGAGGTCTAGTCATATGTTACATCATATCTAAATTTGTACTTACATCACGCTAAAAAACTCATGAGAATTGACAGGCTGGCAAGCCCCTCACAGCAAAACTCAAAGCACACTCAACTACGTCAGTTTCCACTTCAACGTTTTTGTTTGCGGAAGTGCCTCTGGAGGTGATATGTCGTGCTGTGACTTGGAGGAATGTGCATACAATTCAGGCAGCATTATTACTTGGAATCGCTGAAACGCAGTGATGCAGTGGTTGGACAGGTTTTACTAAACCACTTACTTCAATAAGGGGAGCGTCGTTTAGTTCCATATGTTTGCTTATGTATTTATACATATTTTAATGTATGAAATATATATCTATATATATATTCATTTATTAAATTGCATATGAATATGTTATGTATATATTTTCTACTCACCATGCGCTATTTGTGCTAATATAACAAGATATACAAATACAGTAACTGCTTGCTATTCTTTCTCAAGCATGTGAATCTATGAAAGTTCCACTACTGGAGAACAAAATAAGCTTCTTACCTGTAACTGTAGTTCTCCAATATTGGTATCTTTCATAGATTCCTATGCAACCCACCCTCTTCCCCAAACAGGCTCCCCTTATCGCTCTGGATTCTTTAGCGCCACTTGTGCTTGACTCAGTGGGGCTCCCACTTTGACGACGGGGAATAATCCAACCACGTGAATCACTGAAAGATCCAATACTGAAGAACTTGACTCAGACACCAAGATCATTTCTTGCACTAATAGGGTCACAAGCATCTTAACTCCTCTTTCTTGTGATATGGACTCTCTCCTGGTGTTACTTGTCAAAATCTATGCAAGAGCCTCACCTTGAGTACTGGGATATGATCTAATCGATGTTGCCTCTCCGTTCTTTTAGATATTTTACTAGATAGGTACTGTGGGCAGTTGGCTTATGGAGCTAGCAATTACTGATTTATTGCACCCTGGTAAGTGTGGTTAACTGCTACAGATGTCCCCTAAAAATTAATTTAAGTATGAATACGAACTGATCAGATTTTCTAGATGTACCCAACTAGTTCTAAACACACTTATTTTCTATAGTTAGCCCAGTAAACAATGTTACTTACAGACAGAACCTCTTGGCCCCTAGGACAACCCACCTCAGATCCCTTTTAATCCTCTACCAGCCTCAGATTACCAAAATGTGTAGCAACGATAGTTCCTAGATTATACTCCAGACCTTCCGGAAACAGATATTGGACTTTGTCCTGCTCTACCATAACTTCAAGATGAGGATTGCCCTAGTTTTTTTTCTTTTAGGTAAATTCAGAACATAAACCATCTTTCAGGGAGCTTCTAAAAATGACACCCTGCTTTAGGAGGAAATAAGGGCCAAAATACTTTTCTCTATACTCTCTACACTGCAATACCGATGACCAACACATTTCTCAGCATCAGACTTTGAAATGACCATGTGGCCACATAGGTGCTTTATGAAGACACTAGAACATAACTTAAGAAGAGAAAGCAGAATTACAGTCATTATCGACATTTTCCAAAAGCAGCAGGCAAGCAACTTGAAAAATACAGCTTGGTGCAGTGTGAAATACTATTAAAAGTCCAGTACCTCAGTGCTAGGTGTCAAATGGTTCTCATCTTGATTAACAAATTCTTGTATTGTATGAACTTGCTGCACCAATAAATCACAATAAAGTCGAAGTTCAGACATTTTGGTTTTAAGAGATTCATTGGTTTCGCCGATTTCTAGAGAAATACAGAAGCAAAACAAAAACATATTAGTTACATACAACATTCTAACAGGTTTGCCTATTTCATGCATTTATTATTCTTTAGTACAGCTCTTATAACTGGATGTGTCTCAGATAGCACACTTTTTATAGTACTGTTAAACTTCACATTTCTATTGAGCATACCCTAGAAGCAATAATACAGAAAGAAGAGCCTGTGCATTAAATAATTCCCATTCGTGTTCAACTGTTGTAAACATATTTTAGAGATCAAATCCCCCTCCCCATCACTTGCCAATAAAACATTTTACCTGTCATACACTATGTTCCTCCCTACAGCCCCTTTCCGTGTTTGGGACCAGCACAGTATCAACATCAGCACATACTGGATATTCTTACTGTGTGTGTGAATATCATGCTGCTGCCAGTGGTCCCGCTCTAACATGAGCCCTCTCTCTGCCAGTGGCATTGGACATGTGCACACCCTCTCCTGAAAAAACCCTCGGTGGACCCCACTGACCTCAAAAACTTCAGGTCGATCTCCTTAATCCCGTACCCGGCAAAAGTAATTGAAAAAGCCATTAAAAGTCAGCTCGCCTCCTTCATAGAAGAAAACAACATCTTCGACTCGTCCCAATCAGGCTTCAGTAAGAACCACAGCACCTAAACCGCCCTTCTCGCCGCGACAGACGACATCAGCTCCCTCCTCGGCAGAGGAGAGACTGTAGCACTCATCCTCCTAGACCTCTCCGCAGCCTTCGACACAGTCTCACACCGCACCCTAGCCCGCAGACTCCACGACGCAGGAATCCGCATCAAGGCCCTCGACTGGATCCGTTCATTCCTTCCTGGCAGAACGCAGCACGTCAGACTCCCACCCTTCCTCTCAGATCCCACACGACCACCTGCGGAGTCCCCCAAAGATCCGCCATCAGCCCCTATTCAATGTCTACATGGCTCCGCTTGCACCCATCATCAAATCCCGCAGACTCAACATTGTATAGTACGCAGACGACACCCAACTCATCCTCTCCCTATCCAACGAACCCAACATCCCCAAACACAACTTTCAAGAAGGAATGGAAGCAGTCACCAGTTGGATGAAGAACAGCTGCCTACAACTAAACATGGACGAAACCGAAGTTCTCATCATGGGCCCACACCTCTACGCCTGGAACAACAACTGGTGACCCCGCCCCCCCGCCCTTGGGAACCCACCCTCACCCACTGGCCACGCACGCAACCTCAGAATCGTCCTGGACTCCGAACTCAAAATGGACCGCCAAATCAACATTGTCACTTCCTCCTGTTTCCACAACCTCCGTCTCCTCCGAAAGACCTTCAACTGGATTCCCCTAGAATACAGGAAAACAGTCACCCAAGCCCTCATCAGCAGCAGACTGGACAACAGTAACGCACTCTACGCCGGGATCAACAAGAACCTCACCCGCAAATTCCAGAACATCCAGAACACCTCTGCCAGACTAGTCCTTAACCTACCGCGCCACTGCCACACGACCAAACACCTGCGGACACTACACTGGCTCCCCGTAGAGAAGAAAGTCACCTTCAAGCTTCTCAACCACGCCCACAAAGCCCTCCACAATACCGGACCCGCCTACATGAACCACTGCCTCACGTTCCACACCCCCAAAGATCGCTCTGCTCAGCCCAGCTCTCCCTTGCGATGGTGCCACGCATCAAGAAAACCAGAACAGGAGGCTGTTCCTTCTCCTTCCTCGCGGCCAAGGCATGGAAGAACCTCCCTCTCCACCTCCGACAGACACCAGCACTCTCCAAGTTCTTGAAGGACCGGCTCTTCAACAAATCACCGTGATCATCCAGGAGCTGCGCCCCCCCCCCCCCCAGCGCCTTGTAACCATTGCGAGTAAGTAGTTGCGTTTAACAAACCCTTGATTGAGTCACTGTATGTTTTCATTTACAGATGTATCAATGTGAGAATTGTTAGTCTCTAGTTGGCTGATGTATGCACCTTGCTTCTAGTCAGGATAAGGGGGTCACACACCCCCTTGGTAGCTTGGCACGAAAAGAAAGTCTTATCCCAAAGGCAATGTGTAAAGTATTTGCACCCAGACATGCAGTAACACAGTGAAAACACTACAAATGGACACCACACCAGTTTAGAAAAGGCAAATGCTACTTACCAGTATGCATCTGTTCTTGGCATGTAGAGCTGCAGATCCACACACTTAGCATAGATCGCCATTTGGTGTTGGGCCCGGATGTTTGCACTTGTTTTTGTCCTGGAAAGTCTTTGGACGTCACAAGGTAGGTGACTCCTCCCTTGGATCATAGTGCGCATGGGCATCGGCTCCATTCTCAGATTGTTTTTCGCCAGCAGGGAAATGATGGAGCTTTGTAAGAAACAGGAAAGATGCCTGTGTATGCTGCATCTAAATAAGATGGTACTGGAACAGATAAAGGTAGCCGGGGAGGCGGGTGGGCGTGTGTGGATCTGCAGCTCTACATGCCAAGAACAGATGCATACTGGTAAGTAGCATTTGCCGTTCGAGGCATATGAGCTGCAGATCACACACTTAGCATAGATTGTATAGCAGTACCCATCGTTAGCGGCAACCACCAGAATCTGCTGCAGTAGTTTGAAATAGTGTTTTGAGAACAGCCTGGCCCACACTAGCTTGTTGTTTTGTTTGCACATCTACACAATAGTGTTTTGCGAATGTGTGCGGTGTAGACCATGTAGCTGCCCTGCAGATATCATCTAAGGGAATGTTCCCTAAAAATGCCATAGAAGCCTCTATCTTTCTTGTAGAGTGGACTTTCGGAGGAACAGATAATGTACGTTTTGGTTTGTGGTAGCAGATTTGTATGCATTAAATGATCCATCTAGCTATCCCAGACTTTGATATGGGGTTGCCTTTGTGTGGTGGTGAGAAAGACACAAAAAGTTGTTTGGTCTTACGGAAAGGTTGTGTTCTCTCGATGTAATAAAGCAATGCTCTTTTAACATCTAAAGTATGAAGAGCTCTTTCTGCGACTGTCTGCAGTTGCGAGAAAAATATGGGCAACTCCACCGACTGACTGAGGTGGAAGGGAGAAATGACTTTTGGAAGGAGTTTAGGATTAGTTCGTAGAACAACCTTATTATGATGGATTTGCAAAAAAGGTTCCAGGATAGTTAGTGCTTGTAGCTCACCAACTCTCCTAAGAGAAGTAATGGCCATTAGGAAAGCAACTTAACATGTTAAGAATTGTAGCTCACATTTATTTAGAGGTTCAAAAGGAGGGCCCATTAGTCTGGTGAGAACGATGTTTAAATTCCACACAGGTGAGGGTGGAACTCTGGGAGGAATTATCCTTTTAAGGCCTTCCATAAAGGATTTGATGGCAGGTACTCTGAAAAGTGATAAGTGTTGTCTATTTTGTAAGAATGCTGCTATGGCAGCAAGGTGCAGTCTAATAGACGTATAGGCTAAGTTGCACCTTTGGAGGTGTAGCAGGTACCTATGATGAGTTGGATAGATACATCTAGGGGATTGATGGTGTTGGTATGACAATATATCACAAATCACTTCCACTTGGCCGCATAGCAAGCTCTAGTGGTGGGACGTCTAGCTTCTTTAATGATGTTCATACAGTCAGGGGGAAGATTAAGGTAACCACACTCTAAGACCTCAGGAGCCATATTGCAAGGTTGAGCTGAGCTGGGTCCGGGTGTCTGATCTCTCCACGGTTCTGGGTTAAGAGGCGTGGTGAGAGGTGTAATTTTTGGTGCGGAGCTACGGACAGTTCCAGTAATGTGGTGTACCACGGTTTTCTGACCCAAGTTGGAGCAACTAGAATGAGAGTCAGCGAGTGTTGCTGTAGTTTGCGCACCACCAGTGGAATGAGTGGGAGAGGCGGAAAAGCGTACGCAAATCTGCCTAACCAATTCATCCATATCGCATTGCCTTTGAACAATGGGTGTGGATATCTGGCAGCCAAGCTTGGCTAGCTGAAAGAGCTGCAGAGAGTGTGTCCCGCCTTGTTTCTGTATGTAGTACATGGCTGTCATGTTGTCAGTGCGGACTAAGACAGCTTTGCCTGATATTTGCTTTTGGAATGCTTTTAAGGCTAAGAATATGGCTAGTAACTGGTTGATGTGGAGTAACTTTTGTGGAGGTGTCCATCTGTCCTGCATGGTGTGATGTAATAGCTGAGCTCCCCATCCGGAGAGCGATGCGTCCACTGTCATGACAATTAGCAGAACTGGCTCTAGGAACGGTCGCCCTTTGGAAAGGTTTTTGGTGTTCCACCACTACAGAGAGCGATGAGTGCGACCGTCTACCAACACCAGATCTATTAGCTGACCTTGAGCCTGGTTCCTTTGACGTGCTAAGCACTCTTGTAGCGGACGCATCTGGAGTCTTGCGTGAGGCACTATAAATATGCAAGAGGCCATCATCCCTATGATTTGCATGAACACTCGAGCTGGAAGGGAGTGTGGAGGTTGAAATTTGGGGAGGAGAGCCTGCATGCTTGCTATCCTGGCTGGAGTGGGATAGGCTAGAGCTCTACAGGTGCCTATGGTGGCATCGAGGTATTGTTGTGTGTTGGATGGTTGCAGAGGAGACTTGGTGTGGTTTACTGTGAACCCCAGGTCGTGGAGTAGTTGGATAGTCGCCTGAGTGTGGTGTACACACTGGCTGCATGAGCTGGCTTTTATGAGCCAGTCGTCGAGATATGGGAAGATGTGAATTTGCTGTCTTCTTAAGTGGGCTGCTACTACCGCTAGGCACTTGGTGAATACCCTTGGTGCTGTTGTGACTCCGAACGGATGCACTTTGAATCGATAGTGCTGCCCGTCCACTACAAACCTGAGATACTTTCTGTGAGCTGCGTGAATGGTAATATGGAAGTAGGCGTCCTTGAGATCTATGGTAGCAAGGTGGTCTCCTTCTGCTGAAGTGTGACCATGTGGAAATGGTCTGAGTGTATGTATAGGTTTAGGGGTCTGAGGTCTAAAATAGGTCTCAGAGAGCCGTCCTTCTTTGGTATGAGGAAAGACAGGGAGTAGACTCCCGTGTTTTGTTGGTGCAGGGGAACCAGTTCTATTGCATTTTTTTGTAGAAGGGAGATTACCTCCTGCTTTAGCAGTGATAGATGTTCTTGTAACATTGGACGCTGTTTGGGTGGTATGTTTGGGGGGGTAGAGGTAAGTTTGAGACAGCAACCTGATTGAATTATCTGTCGCGCCCACCTGTCTGTGGTGATGTTGGTCCAGACAGGAAGGAAGGAACTGTTGTAGTCTTCCCCCGACAGGAGTGGAATGGTCCGGAGGAAGCGGAGGGAAGTCATTGGGTAGGGGTGGAGGCAGAGCGGGTGTTAGTCTTGCCTCTGCCCTTGCTATTGTTGCCTCTGTAACCTCCTCTCTGGTAACCTCTGGTGAAGGTTAACTGGGTGGAAGCCTTGTAAGAGGTGGAAGGGTTGTCTGATGAGTAGCCTCTGGAGTTGCCTCTATAGGAAGAGCAACAAAAAGAACATCTGGGATCTTGCGATTGCAAGGCTCCCATTGACTTGGCTGTGTCCGTGTCCTTTTTCATTTTCTCCAGGGAGGAGTCTACATGAGGGCCAAAGAGGTGCTCTTGGTGGAATGGTTGGTTCAGGATCGAACTTTGTACTTCAGGCTTAAAGCCTGAAATGTGTAGCCAAGCGTGCCTACGCAAAAGGACACTGGTATTTACAGCTCTGGATGCGGTAACTGCCACATCGAGAGCGCAACGAATGGAGGTATTGGTTATTAGTTTACCCTCCTGTATGAGGTCGTTGGCTTTATTTTTATATTTGTCCGGGGTGTGTTGCAATAGGGACTCTAACTCGTCATAATGTGCCCTATTGTATCTGGCTAGCAGGGCCCGAGTGTTGGTGATGCGCCATATGTTAGCCGCTTGTGAGGCTGTCCTCTTGCCGGAGGCGCCCAAGAGTTTAGACTCTTTATCGGGTGGGGCTGCGTCACCTGATGTCTGAGAGTTAGCGCTCTTCCTGGCATTGGATACCACCATGGAGTCTAATGGAACAGGGCCCTTCATGTAAGCTGGGTCTGTAGGGGCAGCTTTGTATTTCTTTTCTATGCGAGGGTTGATGACTCGAGCCCTAACCGGATCTATGAATACATCAGGAGCATGCTTAATAACTCCTTTGAGCATGGGTAACGTAGATGTTGACCTTTGTGTGGTGACAAAAGTGTCCAACAAAAAATCCTCCTCGACGGGGTCTGTGTGTAGGTCGACCCCGTGGTACTGGGCAGCTCGGTGTAGCAGCTGATTAAAGCCCATGGTGTCCTCTGGCGGGGAAGGCCTAGAGGGGTAGATGTCGTCTTGCGGGAGATTAGGGACAACAGGTGTATTATAGTCATCTCAAGTGTCAGGAGAACCAGGTGGGCTGGGATCCCCTAGTGGCCCATCATCCGCACCCCCCCCCCCCTGTGTCATCAGAGTTGTCATCATCGTCTACTGGTGTAGGAGAATGAGGTGGTGGGGAGGGGGTGGAGGAGGTAGTGGAGGAGGAGGTGGAGAAGGGACTCTAAGAGGGGATGTAGCAATGTCCCTCTTCTTAGATGGTGGAGCAGGTGTAGGCTGGACCAGTGGTCTTTTCCTGGAGCTTAAGTGTCATTGACCAATTTTAGGGTATTTAACCAGAGTTTTTTATGCAGGGTCTGGTCGAAAAAGCTCTTCTGATGAAGGTTGGTTTTTCGGCGCCGAGTGTTTCGGTTCCGAGGGCTTTTTCGGCACCGGCTCCGGAGTGTCCTTGGGTTTGGAGCTGTGTTGTTTTGCAGTCTCTGTATGTTTTTTCGGTCCCGATTATTTTTTCGGCTCCGAAGAGTGAGAGTCCGAACTCTTTGGGAGTGGCTTCTTGGTCGGCTCCGAATGTTTTTTCGGTGCCATCGAGTCGGTGGTTGTTGTTTCGGTTTCAAGGGCTTTGAGGTGGAAGCAGCGGTCGACACGGAGGAGGAGGGCGGTTTCTTTTTCGGTGCTGAAGATTGAGTTTTAAAAGGGGGTGGTGATGGACGGAGCATAAGAACCAATCAAACACTCACACCCAGTCAACAGATCTGGGTTTGATCCATCACCGTTCTTTAGCCCACTCTGCCACCCCAGTTCAGATATGGCCATATGCAAATCAGTCTGACCCTGTGCCTCATGGGAACAATGCTGTTTCCACCTCCTGTAGTGAAGCTGGACCAGGGAGAACAGAACTGGTTTTGCTGAGCTCAGAGTCTCTTGAAACAAAGACTACAAAGAGAAAATGGGGTATAAATATTAGACCTAAAACCCCAGAACTTTAGACCCCTTCTGGTCTATGATAGAGATTCAGCTCTTCCTACAGATATCGGCGTATCTTCATTTAGCACCAAATTCTGAATAAGGTCCTAGTTCTTCAATTTAGAAGCCAGGGTGAGAATATGTGAAGTACTGGAGGCAGCATCGGTTCTAAAAATTATTATTTTGTCAGTGATGACATCTAAAATTACACTGCCTTTGACAGGCAAAACCACATTAGAGCTGCGTGGTTTAGTGGATTGAACGTTTTCTTGAATAATTTTAATAGGATTTAGAATCTCACTTCTTTAAGTCTTTAATATTCTTGGGTTAAGACTCAACAAAGATACCCACCTTCAGCGAAGCTCTTTCAGGTGGAAACTCCATCCAAACGCAAATTCCTCATCTGGTGAATATTCCCCAGGAGTCAGACTGGAATCAGAAGCTACAAAGCAATTCTCTTGCGTGCCAATAAGGGCGTCATGTGGCTCTGCACCAACGTCTTTCCACTATAAAAGTGGCGAGCACAGCTGGATATAAGTGTCACCCATGCACACTAATTGTAAACGGGGCACCCCGGTTCTGGATGATGTGTGTGACCAACAGAACTGGTGGACGCCCATAACTCCACTACCTTGTTCTTTTACACCCCAGCAGGAGGAGTGGTGTAACTTCGTTGCTGCAGAGGCTTTCCCCGAGGTTACGCCGGGTCCCTTTAACCAGGAGCGTCTTTTTGCGGTGGCCACGCCCCCGGTATCACGAGGACACACAAGATTGGATATAGAGCCGGAAGAACAGAAAACAGCGTGTGACGTCACCCAGGAGCGGAACCCCGGAGGTGAGGAGGATCGAGCGAGCACGAGAGCCGAGGAAGAAGCACCGGAGGAGGATCGGAGAGACGACGCGAAGACGGACGCAGGGAGTAAGCCAGGAGGTCAACGACTCCGTGTTCCGCCGAGCCACGTTTCCGGAGGAGCGTGGCTTCCTCAGGTACGGGAGCGCTTCAGGGGTTGGATGGGTAGGCGAGAAAGCCGCTAGCACTGCACCCGCTTCCTTTCTCCTCTAGCCCTGCACAAAAACCACACATCGCACAGAAGGGTAGTATCTAAGAGCTCTAAGTTGGATACACGGAAACACAAGAAGAGGTGTTCCCCCCCACCCGCGGTCCTGTCATAGGTGCGACAGTTCGTGAACCTTAACCCTAACGTTCCCCTTTCTCCTTCTCTCTGCACGCCTGCCCTGGGGGTCCTGGAGCGCCAAGGAACATCGGGAAAGGACGCTCTCGAGCCGGGAAAGAGAACAACGACCCCGCTTTCATTACGGAGCCCACCAAGAAAGAAGAGAGACTTACTAGCAAACACAGACGTGTATTGTCTTCAATAAAGCCTTATGTAAAAAGACCTGGTCTACGTGCTGTCCCTACCACCCCTCTACACTAATGTTAGTTGCTTTTTAGGCTGTCCTGCCCTTGGGAGGACAGCCCATTGGCAAACTCGAATGGCCAGTATGCTATGTTCCCTGTAGGGTGTGCGCATGCACCCTAGACTTAGTAGGTGTGCAGGACCTCAGCGTGCATCAAGAGTAAGACTTCCTGAGCTTTTTAAAGCATTAGCACTAAAGAAGAAAGCTTTCTCTTGTTGTGTGCTGTTATAGGAGCAGTACACCTGCTCTTCCATAATCGTTCTAATGGGGGTCACTGAAAGGCGAAAATATTGCCTTCAGGAGCAGGCGGCTGTTTCTAGTGAATTATGCTCTCCCCTGGTATGAAGTTCATTTATATGTAGATGCACTTTAGTCCTTCAGTGCCCTTTCAAACCCTGAATCCATGCCAGGGAGCTTTCATGTGGCTTCTGCCTACCACCTTCCCGCGCTACACAGTGTGACGTTATGCCAGACCTGCTGACTTTGAAACTGGCAAACCAAGTTAGAGTCTCAGCAATGGCTCAACATCCTGTGATTCTGGGCAAATCACTTCATCACAATGTGCCTACAATAAAATGTATATATGCCAAGGTGTATTGAAGAATGAGTGGGTGTATAAGTGTCTGGAATGCATGGGTATGTGACTAAACTGTCTGAATGTGTGTATCAGAGTGTCTGTTGTTGTGTAAGCTGCTGCATGTGTTGGTCAGTAGCTACAGGAGTGTCTATATGGGTTATTGATTGGTTGCCTGAGTATTTGTATGGGAGACTGTGTGGGTGGGTGGGTGGGATGTGTCTGACTATGCATAGATGTGTGAGTGGTTGATTCACTGGGTGTATGGGTTTAAGAGTGCATGTGTAAACAGCTGTATGGGCGGTGAGTGTGTTGGTGAGATATTGGATGTCTCAGTGGTACATGTCCAAGTAACTACATATGTAAAAGGCTGTGTATGGGAGAGTTGAAGTATATAAATGACTATACGTGAGAGTCAGTGATTGTGAGAGTGGCTGTATGGATGAGTGTGTACTTGTATCAGTGATTGTTTAAGAGAGTAAGTATGTGTTAGTATATGTTTGAATAAGTGAGGTGGTGTGTGTATAACTGTATAGGTGAGGAAATGAGAGTGTGATTGATTCTTTGCATGACTGACTAGGTGTGTGAGTAACTCCATGGATGAGTAGCGGTGTGAGAGTGTCTGTATAGGTGTATGAGTGCATATGATAGTGTTGTATTGATGAGTGACTGTATGCATGAGTGATTGTATGGGTGAATGAGTGGATGTGTGTGTAGACCTAGGAATCAGTGAGTGTGCATGTAGTAACTGGTATTGGTGTGTCAAAGGTTTCGAAAATGGTAGCCAGTATTTTACAGTGGGTGTATCAAAAGGTTATATTAGAGTGTGAGGAAGTGCATCAGTTTTTGACGTGGATGATGTAATCAGTGATGTCATTTGAGATGTCATCAGTGATGTCACTGACCAGGTCATGAATGATGTAATATGTGATGTCATCAGCAGTGTATTGCGGGGGCGCGAGTTATAGTTAGCTGAACTAACTATACGAGGGAATTTCTATGGTTTTGTACGAGTGAAATGTCCAACTAACTAGAATGTCCCTGAAACCTATGATTTTTTCAGTGAATTTCTAATGTTTTTTAAATGCTAATTTTGAACTATAACGAGCCGGAAACCTATGTTTTTTTCAGTGAATTTCAATGTTTTTTTAAATGCTAATTTCTAACTATGCCTACAAAGTTAGGACATTTGAAGAAAGAGGAAGAAAAGCACAGAAAGAAGCAAGACAAATGAAGAAAGATGCAACAGAAGTCCAGAAAGACGACGAAAAGTGCAGGAAGAAGCGAGAGATGTGCAGAAAGAACCAACAGAGGAGCGGAAAGTCCTACTGTGCCCCCAACTTTTTATTGACGGGAACTGGTGGCAACTGACTCTGACTAACCAGGACCAGAGCCAGTGCTATGCTAAAAGACACTTAGAATACAGTGAAAACACCTACATACACTAGGGAACACTATGTGTTGGGGTACCCCTGTGATTAGCATAACCTCCTCTGTATTTGCCATGAGTTAGTGCCTGGGTCATTACATGAGTACATGGGTAGCGACTGGATGATTATAGTGCTGCAAGGACAGCGCATGGTGATTTTATAACTGCTTGAGTTTTGGCGGAGTGATTGGATAAGTACATGATGCTGGATGGGTGATTTGAGGAGTGCATGGGTAGTGACAGAGGGGTTTCTGGAGTGCATGGGTACAACCTGGGTAATTGGAGGAGTGAATCAGTACTGTGTAGGTGGTTAGAGGTCTGCATGGGTAATGCACAGGAGATTGTAGCAGTGCATGTGTTAGTGTCTGGGTCATTCCATGAGTACATGATTAGTGACTGGATGATTAGAGTGCTGCAAGGAGAGTGCATGGTGAATTTACAAGTTCTTGGGTTTTGGCGGAGTGATTGCATAAGTACACACATGTCACATCAGGCCCCGCCTCTCCCTTCACCACTGTGCAAACGCTCCGCCAGGCGGGTTTTAATTTGGGGGAATAATTCCCCTTGAATCCCGAGGGTACCTGGGGGTCAAGTAGCCCACCAGTTACCTCCAGTATGCACCAGGGAGCTGCGTTGCAGAGAGGTGTTCAGAGGCCGCGCCCCTTTTTACACCTCTCTGCAACGCAGCTCTGTGGCGCTTACTGGAGGTAGCTGGTGAGCTAGTTGGCCCCCAGGGACCCTCAGGACTCAAGGAGATTTAATCCCCCATTTTACAACGCTCCAGGGGGTGCATATGCATAGTGGTGCAGGGATGGGCTTGGCCTGATGTGACTAGTGTGCAAACACGCCCTGTGGTGCATATTAAGTTGGGGTATTAAGTCCCCTTGAATCCTGAGGGTCCCTGGGGGCCAACTAGTCCACCAGGTACGTCCAGTAAGCGCCACAGAGTTGCATTGCAGAGGTGTAAAAAGGGGCGTGGCCTCGAACCACCTCTCTGCCCCTTACAGGGGCTTTTTGAATACGAAGCGAGGGAGTCCGCGCTTCGTTTTTTTGGGGGGCGGGGGTGTTCGTCCGGATTAGCGCACTCAGCGCAAATTCGCCAGATTCTTTTTGAAAAAAATGCTTTTGGCCCTGGGGGTCCTTGTGAGACCCACTGAGCAGGACTAGGGGCTCAGGGTGTTTCTAACCTGCCCCCTTTTCTTTTTTTCACCTTTGTTTTACTGTTTACTTGTAACTCGGTTCTACCGAGTCACAAGATGGCTGCCAACACTTCCTAGTTTGGAGTGTTGACAGCCAATTAGAATAATGCTAGTGGTCGGGAGGGGTCGCAACTCCACCGTGGCCATAGATATCGAAACTTTTACTTTTGAATTTCTCAGCAACTACTGTACAGATTTACAGCATTTAAAAAAAAGTTCGCTTTCTGAACCACCTTTTTGACAAATTTGGGGTAATTGCGTTCAGCAGTTCGGGCTATAGCCGGTCTCAAAATTTCCTATGGAAATCAACATAGAAAAAATGCGTTTTGGGACCCCCCTTCTTTCTCAGCCCCCGCTTGACGTATCACCCCCAAACTTTCAGGATATGAGATGACCTGGATAGACTTTTTGAGGGAGAATTTCGCGACGATTCGTCAAACGACGCCAAAGTTATTAGCAAATCAAAAAATGCTTTTCCTATGGAAACTAGGTTCGAACTAACTACCTACTGGCAACCGCCAGTAGGTAATATATATATCTATATATACACACATATACACACACACACACACACACACACACATTCATGTAATGTAAACTGCAGACAAATGCACAAACAGACAATTGGCTCGGCTCTACCTGTTAATTTGTTGGCATGCCCACCTTAAATAGTGCAAAGGTGTAAATTTTTACTGACCATGTTGAAAAAACATACCATGCTAAAAAAATATGTGGCTGGTGTCATTCTTAAATGTTGTAATCTGTAAAGCTGCTGAAGTTTGTTTCTACACATGCAATTGGTGAAATTCAGCCCTGGCAATACAGTCATAGCCAGCATGTTCGAGAGAGAGAGAGACAGAGACAGAGAGAGAGAGAGAGATATAAAAAAACTTGGCTAGTATTGTCTTGCAGACTGCCTTTATTAGAAGATAAGCAAATAACCACCCGACTATAACAAAAACACCAGAGCTAGCTGAACTATTTGCATTTGATAGGGGACAAGTGTGTTCAAGTGAGTGAATTACAAATGTTTTACAGGGTTTCTGCTGCAGTTGCCATGTTAACCAAAATACAGACTATGAACCAAGAATTTTTGGTGCTAACAAGTGATGTTACCATCACCAAACACAGGGTACTCTTTTTAACTCCCCGAGAAGGACTAAAGGCTGATTGAAACCTACATTTTAAGGCCTTGGAGTCAGTGTTTACAAGCATATCACTGCAGGAGGTGCATTAACACGTGGGGCCATCTTCAGGACTAACAGCAGTAATACATATCTAACCCTGAGGTGCAGGGGTTACAGCCACCTGTCAGGCCATGTTAAAAATGTCATTCTTCCTTTTTCATGGTTTATGTTTCCCAGGATCGTGTATTTAAAGGCAGCTGAATTCTTACATCTTATGAGAGGTTGACTTCTCAAGAAGAATTTACAAAAGTGCAAAGTACACAATACAGGTGTTCTCCCGATCAAGGACCCATGAAATCAGGTGAGAACAGGGATGCCTACTGATCAGGAGTGACTTGAAGTTCTTTGCAGGAGGGGTGGTGACTAGAAAGTCCACTTTCCACTCAAGTGCACAGGTACCACACCTGTACAGGCCAATATAAATGATTTCACTCCTAGGAGTTTAAATGAAATACTGAGTACCAAAGAACATGGCTTGTCCCCTACATGAGCCCTGTGCTAGACTGGGACTTCTAATATCTTTCTCGGACTGCCCTTGAGAATCATCCTTTGTCTAAAGCAATGTTCCTCACAGCAGGAAGCAGTGGAGATGGCTCCAGGCTGGAGCACCCACAACATGGGCACAAGGGAAAGCGAGATCTCAGCACCTGGCTGTTGTCATCCTTTGTGAAGCAGTGATCAGGAACAGAGAACTTACCTGACCTACAAACTTCTTCGAACATAAACTGATGCCACATCTCTTCTCCCCGTCATCCACCAAATGGCAGTGTTCAAGTAGACGAATCAGTCTCTCCTTGTTAAATGAAAAGTGTAATTGAATTTATTAAGGTAGCCCAGCTTCTTCCTCCTCACTTCAGTGTCTTGGTTTCCTCCCTCCATCTACAGGAATGCAGGCAATGCAGTTCCAGTGTCTGGGAATCTATTCTCACCTCCACCCTATGCCATGCTAGATCACAGGAATCCAAATACTTTATTTTCATACTTAAGCAAAGCATTTGTGAGGCTCATTTTAAGGGTAAACAGCAGGAGACCTGGCTCCCGCATTTGCAGAATTTCTATTTGATGTTTGCATTATTTACCCAGTCTATTCTCTCATGATGCTTTGATCATGAGGGTATTATATAATTCAACATAACCTAAAGTACTCAATAGTTCTCTATATATGCTCCCAGTCATTACTTTACGCTTCCAGCCCCTCAGCTGAAGAGCTGCTCATGCTGAAGCAGTGGTCTACCAATAGACTGGAAGTGGACTTGTTGTTCACTTGACTCTTGGGTCTATCAAACTTGCCTAATATAAAACAATCTCACATGCAAATGATAATGTTTCGGTTTACAGTTTTGCATCCTCAGAGTGCATGTTATGTCAAACGTCTACTCTATGTGACTAAAACCCTATGTAAAAATGTTGACCCTTCCAATTATCACTACTCCGCTTTTTGCTTTGAATGGCCCTCTACTTGCTGTCCTTCTTCTACATGCCTCCACTGAGTCATGTGCATGTTTGCCTTAAGCTCTATTATTGTATTTATCCAAATAGTCAACACCTCATCTCAAAGCTTGTAACCTGTCCTTCCTGGTAAATCAGGCCATGCAACCTAGCAATAATTCATTTGCTTTAGCTTATCCACTAATCCCACTGACCATCTGCATTAACTCATGTACCCGCCCCCACTAATGATCATACCAGAGACTAATTTTAATCCATCTCATTGACACTGGAGTGGACATGTAGGCAAGGAATGGTCTCCTTGAGAGAACTAGACTGAACCATATACAAACAACCACTGGATTAACTACCTAACTTGGTAAGCAGAAATCTGCTTGCCCTAAAGCACTTTAACACCTTGTTAGGGCTAGTAACAACTATATAAATGTCACTGCAATACAATACTTACTAAACGATCTGTTAACTCTCTGTGGCGCCTACTACTGGTCCTTCCGTCCTACATCGACTTATCAATGGATGGCTGCTGGAGGGCCAAGGGTCAAACAAGGTGTTGGCCCTGGCCATTTTTATTGGGTGATCCCCAAACGTATTGCCTTCCTCCTGTATTTTTTCTGACCTGTTGTTGTTGGCTTTAGGGCTCTGGGTACTTTACCACTGATATTCAGTGCTAAAGTTCATGTGCACTTTCCCTAAAACTTGGTATGATTGGCTTGCACCTGTTTGGCATACTTAATTTACCGGTTTGTCCATTGTACAGTGGTATCCCACATACTCAAGGCCTGTAAATTAAATGCTATTAGTGGGCCTGCAGCGCTGCTTGCGCGACCCACAGAAGTAGCCTTTCAAACCAGTCTCAGGCATGCCAACGCTGGGTCTGCATGCACAGTTTTCTGCCAAATTGACTTGGCATTAAAGTTACTTGCTAAGCCTGAAACTCCCCTTTTACTACATACAGGTCACACCTAAGGTAGGCCCTAAGTAACCCAATGGGCAGGGTGCTATGTAGGTAAAAGGTAGGACACGTGCCTTCATTGTGTGGCATTTCCTGGTAGTGAAACACTCTATTTCATTTTTTACTAAAGTGAGTGCTGCTCCTCTCAGTGGTTAGCATTGGGAATTCCCCTATAGGTTTGTAGGTGGCAATTTCTGATCTGAAAGGAGTAGTGTTGCCATGTTTGGAATAGTGGTGATACATCCTGCTTATCGGTGTAGGTGGGTTTTTCAATACTACTGTAGAAATCCCATTTTTAGAAAATGGGCATTTCTATGTGCTTATGACTCTTTGTTCTTTGCAGCCTGACTCCAATCCATGTCTAGGGCAGAGTGACAGCTAGTCTGTGTGCATACTTTCCAAACAGCCATCACACAGGAAGGGTTGGGCGTAATAGGGTTGCATCTGCATACGCAATGGTCTTCCTGGGCTGGGAGAGAGGGAGGTGGGGCACACTTACATTTGTATAGGTTGGGCCCTGCACTCACACAAAGGCCTTGTGTACCCCCTACTGATGTCTGGAGCCAGCCTAGGACTGAATGGAGGTGTTGTGCCCTTCTGAAGTTCCTTTGAAGTTATCTCCACATCAAAGAAATTTTATAAGTGCAGGTGCTCTGAACCCAAAATTTGAGACACTGTGTGGACTTGTAACCAGACACTGATGGCTCTACAGACTGCACATTGCCAGAAGGAACTGTTATGCCGCCAGGAAGAACCGCCATTGGACTGACTTGCTTGTTGTGCTGGCCTGTGGCTTGCTGGGCTACAAGAAAGGCTGCCACTTTGCTTCAAGGACCCTGATGTGCCGGCTGGCTGCTTTTTCCTTGCTCTCCTGCTCCCTAGTTGTTCTAAAGGGACTGGGTGGTGTGCCCCCTCACTGTTTTGCTGTAAGTTCTACTTCCAACGGTTGGAGAACTTTGCTGGAGTGTTCCTTCGTCCTATTGCCACTGCACAGAGACCGCTTTATACTTTCCCTGCATACAGCGCATTGAAGAGCTTCTGGTGAGAAAGAACGTGTCGAGAGCACTTCATCTATTACAATATTGACTGTGACCGGCTCACAAAGGGCGCTTGATTCCCCAATTTCAAAAGCCTAGTGTGTGTTCTGCGCTTTGGGAAGGTCAGAGGAGTGGTGCAGCTATTTGCCTCCTGCCCTCTCCCTGAAGGAGCTGCGCCCGCGACCGGCATCACCGATGCCTTGAGGGAATCCCAGTGCAGGTGTTTGTTCTCACGTCGCGGTCCCAAGGGAACCCTCTTTGCGAGGCACTGTTTCGTTCAGGCGTCGCCACGCTGAGAAGACTCTGCGCTAAAGGACTGTACTGGTGGCTCTCCCTCCAGCGGCTGCCTGCCTGTGATAAGCACTGAGGGAACTCCTCGTGGCAAACCCTCCAGCCAAGGGAGAGGCGGTGAGCTGTGTATAGGAGCAGGTGTGCCAGGCAGAGAAGCTGCTACCGGAGGCCAGCCTGGGGAGGTTCCCCAGTGGTGGTACGGCTCACCTCACCGGATGAACGTTCCGTGAGTGTGCAAGGGCGGGAAGGAGCCCGGTAGTAATGCGGCATAGCCAGCCCGCGCTATTCCCACAGGTGGCACTTATTTGACCCCTCCAGTGGTCCGTTTCTCGGGACAGTTTCCCCTTTTTATTTTTTTCTGCATTACGGGGTAAACCTCGACAGAGGACCCCGATTAACCTGGCGAAACTGGCAGCATTTCTGGAAGACATTATGAGTTGCTAAACTTACCGTAATATAACTAGAGGGAGCGCAGAAGCTCTGGTGCCATACAGGGAATCCCAAATTACTGCATCACATATAATGGAGACGTAGGTGTGCTACATCTATGTATTTACTGCATTTATGGTGATTGATGGCTCCCAGTGAAGGATGGTGATTCATGTGTTCTCTTTATTACAGGCTGCATTAACTGCCCTGAATGTTTTGATATATGTTCTTTGTGCCTCGCATTGCCAGGATAACTATTATTATTTCAGGATGTACATTGTATGCGCAGTGATGGTGTTTTCATGACGTGAGCAACATATAAGTCTTTATGTTATTGCACTAACCATGATGTTTTGACAATTGCCTAGTTGGCAAAGTGAATATAAAAAGTATAATATAAAGTGGTTTTGGTCTATGTTTATATGCAATACAGAAACTTTTTCATTTAACTCTGTGTGGCGTTTCTGTTGTGGTGTATTTATTGTCACCGGTGCGAGTGTGTTACGTACACATTGCCTCTGGGATAAGCCTGATTGCTCTGTCAAGCTACCAAGGGGATGAGCAGGGGTTATCTAGGACGTGAACTCCCTTCCCCTGACTAGAGTGGTGGGTTCTACCTGGTTTAGGTGCATACCCTAGCCAGTTAGAAACTTAATTTCTAACCCAAGGGCTCAGCCCTGAGGTGTCATCTTGGGTTAAAGAGTGAGTGATCTCACTTGTGGCAAATACCACTGATTCTGGTAGCTCACTTGCTTGCTTAGTGCGGTGTCCCATGTCTTCAGTGCACATGGCCTTGGGTACAGGGCAAAGAGACCTTTCACTGCTGTACACAGGGAAAATACATTAAAGGGAAAATCGCTAACGTGCATATTACTAAATTTGGGACCTTTATAGATGGGAAAGAGTTCAGTTAACAGGAGAGCGGACAGTGGGTGAGGAATCTGTGGTTAGACAAAAAATCCACTTGAAAAAGTATTGCCAAAAGGGTAGTTACTTGTACTTCTAATGGATACTTCAAAGCTCAGATTCCTCAAATTGAAGATAGATGCTACAGCAGTATCTCCCCAGGTGATGGTTATGAGAACTTGATCATACCAAAATGTATTGCAGGACAGAGCAGGCACAATGCCCCTCTTAAAAGTCCTATTGAGCCTGTAGTGTTTCATGAACACATGAACATGCGTACCGACGACCACACAGCCGCTTGCCAAATCTCCAGAATATGCACTCTGTGTGCCAAGGCAGTGGCAAGAGGTCTGGAATTGGGGGAATGAGCCCACAGGCCTTTCACAGGCTGCATCTTGGCCAATGTATAGCAGAGCACAATCTATCTCTCTTCCTCTTTTGAAGGTTGAGGCATAGCAAAGACAGCTGGCAGCGTGATAGATTATCCAACATGTTACCACTTTTGGTAGAAAAGAAGCTCAGGTCCTCAGCACCAGCTTATCAGGGAAGAATGCGGTACAGATTCGTTGGACATTTGATTCAAGCAAGCCTGGCTGATCAGGAGTGATACCCAGAAACCGATCCCAGGATGTTTTTTTCTGGTACTGGGAGGACCTGGCTTGCCAGTTCAGGCTCGACTGTTCCCATGAGGAGCAGGGTCAAGACTGATTTGCATATGGCTGGGTCTAAACTGGGGTGGCATGGGGAGCAACAGAACGATGGATTGAACCCAGATCTCTTGACTAGGGGTGAATGTTTGATTTGTTCCGCATTACATCAATCATTTGTGTGTCTTTAAATTGGACAGAAAGAGCCTGAACCTCACTCACACCCTGAGCTGATGTTATGGCAATCAGGAACACAGTCTTGAGGGTCCAGAGACACAATGGCCCACTGTGGATCTGCTCAAAGAGATTACACACTAAAATAAAGTAAGAACCAAATCTAAATCCCACTGCAGCATCACAAAGGGCTTTGGTGGTAATAAATGTTGCAAACCTTTAAAAAAAATGTTTTAAAAATAAAAAAAAATCGGGTGATTTAAAAAATGAACCTGGATCCAGCAACCTGCAAAAATAGATACAAACAAGCAGCCTTTAAAAGTGTCCAAACCAGGCCCTGGCTGGGGAAAGGATAAAACAAGTAACAAAACATTGGTGTAATTTAGTTGAGTTCCACCCCAATGTGGCCGACAAACTAGACCCACAAACAGAGTTATGGACCATTGAAGACACCAGGTCTCAGGGAACCATGATGTCAAACACGGAGTCTACAAATGGAAACAAGAGAGAGAATGTGTTGATGAGTGGGTCGGATACCAGCACACTGGAATCACATGAAGAGTGCGGAACTGAGATGCAAGCAGAGGATGAACGGACACAGACATCAGGACGCTGCGAGGAGGAGAGCGTGCGTGGGAGATCAGGGCATCGAGGTGAGAAGAGCAGACCCCAGATACAGAGACGCCACAAGAGGGACATCAGAAGCGGGGACCCCGTACAGAGGTTGCAGCGCCAGGAGAAGCCTTCCGAGACCGCCCCTCAACCATGGGGCCAGGAGGCAAACAATACCAGGACGCCACGGCTCTGTCATCGAGCCATGGCTACAGGCAACGGGGAATTCCTCAGGAGGTACTGGCGCCCGTCCTAGGCTGGCTACAAATAGGGGTTGGTCTGGGAGAAGAAGAGTGAGAACCATCATGTTTCTCGCATGCTCACTTTTTATCACGGGTGTTTGTGAAGGTATGTTAAAGAAAGGAGGACGAAATCTCATAGAGCTTTTATCTATGTCTTCTAGTTCGAGGAGAACCCAAAAGGAGGTTATCTGGTCCAGTCCATGAAGTGCATTATTACTCTACACATCATCTTGTACCAGGAAGATTATGGACTCTTCAGACATAATAGAAATAATAGCGGGAGGAATCAAAGAAAAGTAAACCACAAAACAGTGTGTATAACGATGAAACAATTAAACTTCTCTAAATGAATAGATACTGGACATAATTACCACGAGTCTGGTTCATTGTTGCTAGCTTACAATCAGACAGCTTGGCCTGCAGCGGGTCAATCTGGCAGGTGTTGCACCAAACCACAAATTTCTCCCAAAGACCAGTGCAGACCTATTTAGTAGAGGGTTGCCTCACCACCAAGATGATATCAATGACCTTAGGGGGAATGTCAAATTAGGAAAATTGCCACTACTCAATCTCCAAGCAGGGGGATGAAGATTGCGCGGGCTCAGGTGCAGGTACCTACCCTGCTGTTGTGACAAATGATCCTTTAGAAGCAAGCAGTTTGATCGGAGAACAGATGCTCATGTCCAGAGGTTGTGGGTACCACACTCCCCTGGCCCAATCCAGTGCCACTAGGATGACTTGGGCCTAGTTGTTCTTAATATTCACGACTTGAGGCACACAGGAGTCACGAGCACCAGGCTAAGTGGAATGAGTCTCAGAGAGAGAACCCTTGGAAACTCCCACATGCAAAGGTGTTGACATGCAGCGTTCTCAGCGGTAGAAAAAGCTAGAGCCATGGTTCTCTCTATTCATGGACGATGGCCTGCGCCACCTCTGGATGCAACTGCTATTAGTGGTTTGGTAAGCATCAGCTGGTGAGTTTCTTAATACTGGTGTTTAGAGATCCCACCAGGTTGTTCCCCAGCAAAGAAACTCCCTGTCGTCCAGCCACTTCGAGATGTAGAGCTTCCAGGCAAAGGCAACACAACCCACCTCTCCCTGCATGTTGCAGTATCACATGGCGATGGTGTTGCCCGTGAACACCAGCACAAGGCTTTCTCTGATGGGGGGCAGAAATGTCTTTCACGCCACGCCTATCGCCCCAATGCCAATAAATTGATGTGGACTTAAGCTTTTGATGGAGATCAGAGCCTCTGATCTCCACTGTTGCCAGATGGCCTTCCCAACCCAGAAGCAATGCTTCCACCACTATGGTCAAATCAGTTTATGATAAGGAAAGGGTTCTGCTACTGACCCAATCATGGTCCTGCAGTCACCATAGCAGTTTTTTTGCTGTTTTGCTCTGTGGAAATATGGATTTTTCTGGTCAGTTATGTCCCCTATCTTGGACCCCAACGGTTCTATGTGCATGTCACAAGTACATGTATGTTCCCTCCAGTTCCAGTTATGAAGACGCAAATACATGTGCGTCCACCGTCAACATGTCCTCTGTCAGATCCGCCATGAATAGGCCGGATATTCCATTCCTAAATATGAAAGGCCACCGGCTTTATATGGTTCACTTATGCCATTTTACAGTCCAGGCAAGTAGGCCCTGATTCTGTCATCAAACTCCTCTTGCCTTCTGCCTCTGAAAACTCGAGTCTGAGCCTGCATCTGTGACCATGAACTTTGTCCTACTCCCTGTGCGGCTAACGGTGCCTGCCTCGGCCAGTTTTGCCTGCCTGCCAAGAAACCGTATTTCACCTTCGAATTATCTACTTTGCTCCTCAGCCAATGCATTCCTGCCTAGTAGTTTAAGTAAACATTCTTCCAGTTACCGAGCAAAAGACTCGGCTTCTCTGTCCTCATGCAAGTAATTCATAGCCCTGTTACCATGGAAAGTTTCTGCCCCTTGCATCTCATATAGACACTTAGACGCTTGTGCACGCACTCACAGTCAGTATAGAATAGATTTTGTCCGAGAGCCCTTCCCTTGTGGATAACATAGTTCTTTAAACATAGGATGTTAGATATGATTTGGGATTAGGTTGACTTGACCCCCCAGACTTTTTGTCTCCACATGTAGAGCTAAATGTCAAGTCCCCTTCACCCTCTAGTTGCGCGTCAATCACACGTCATGCTGCTGCGCGCGCATCTCTGCCAAGTATTTCTGCTGACATTGCGAAATCATCTCCAGGTATCCACCCACACATGACAAATTACCCATTATCATCAAGTGGACGCCCACATGGACGCCCACCTTCACGCCTACTTACACGCCCACATGCTCTTATCTCATTCTCTCTTGCTCTTTTGCTTACGTACAATTGAGAAATGTATATATACTGTACTCTGTGAATAATGTTTTGAGAATATTGAGAATACTTTTCAGCCCCGTCCAGATCCTTTTTGGTGATGGAAATATTCTCCCTTTGACTCGAGTTATTGGAATAAAGCCCTTTATGAATCTGATACCACAGACTCAGCCTCTTGCTTTATGCATGATCTTATTGATATCTGAAAAATTATGACAGCGTGATATTTTATTTACCACAGAATGGCGCCCGAACAGTTTAATCTCTTTCCCCACACGCCGGAGATGAAGGTCCAGTTTTGCCCCCTTCCATAGCCGTGATGGACTTCAAGCGCGCACGTCGCGGGTTTTCCCGCCAACTCCCTCAGGCCAATGAAGGGGACAGACTGCGACCAGGCATCCATACGAGGCGGTGAGGAACGCAGATTGTCTACCCAGAGCCCACCTGCGAGAGAGCTGTGTCCGAGGTATACAGAGGCCCACCAGGTTTTCGAAGTCCCGATGTCCAGAGGGTCCGATGTCCGCAGTCGTCGAGTCCAGTCCATTCTCCGAGGCCTTCCGTTTCAAGGAGCTACCCGGTGAGTACCATCGCCGGGGAGGCGTGTTGACGCGCACATAGGTTGTGCCGGTCAAGACGGATTTGGGTACACAAATCCGGTCTGCACTGTTTAGCAGTGTATATGTACTGTTTAGCAGTATATCAAGTATTCCGAGGTATCTAGTTATGGTCAAGAATTATGCTTGGTGATTTAGTCATGCAGACGATCATCACTGTTGGTCATTTTAGGACACAAAATGTTTAATGTTTAATGTCTAATGTGTTAAAAAAACGTCCTGCATGTTGTGGTATGAATGACTGTTCATTATTGTGCCTTTTGTACCAAGTGTGTTCAAGACAAAGTGTTCAAGATTAAGTATCAGATCAGTTGTCAATATGCCGCTCTTTTCGAAATTAAGACAGATCACTACTAGAAAAGGGGTACTTGAAGAAGCAGTCCCTATTCCTCCTAGGGACACTCCAGGGCACTTCATGTATCACAAACATGGCTTAGATGCCATACTATTTCTTGATTTATGGGTGGACTACACCAAAGAATTACCAGAAAGTCAGAGGTGGCCCGTAGCTGGGACCTGGGATGCAGAATGCATTATGAAAGTTGAAGAAGAGTTATGGAAAAGGACAGTTGGAAAGTAACAAAAATATGTCATTGAATTATGGCATAAAGAATTGCATAGACGCACAGAGAAAGCGCTCAGAAAAATAGAGAAAAAGTAGGGAGGATTCAGACAAAGCCCGAGAAAGCGTATTAGTTGAGGAAGGTATCTGAGTAAAAGCAGAACAAGTAGACAGACAACGAAACACTCTTATGAAAGAGGAAATGTAGACCAGCTTGGGAGGATGCCATTGAGTTTTTGGCGCAAGGAGTGACATAGAAGGACAGAGTAAGTGTTTCACGAAGCAGAGAGAAGTGGACTGGTGTCTGGAAAAGCCAAGGATGAGATGTTACAGGAGGAATTAGAGCTGGTAAAATGAGCGTAGGCTGACAGAAAAAGAAATACTGACGTTGCTGGTATTTATCCCGTCCTTTCAGAGGACCTAGCAAGAGTGGCCCCAGTAGAAAGACCAGTTATAATACATATAATAATTACATAGTAGCCCAAAGGTTCTTGAGCCACCCACCAAATGAACAGCGCATAGCTGGTGTTTACATGGTCCAACATTTGACTACGTTGTCAATAGGAAATTGAGAGGGGTGCAGCTAGAGAAGGAGCAACTCCTGTGATTTGATGACACCCCTAATGTACAAAGTGTTAACGAAAAATAATTAGTGAAAAGTTTAGCTTGGAAAAAGAATTGTGGGTATTGCGAATTTGCAAATTGTTCATGAATTAAGGTTTGTGTTCTTGATGGTCCAGTGAGCCAATGTGCTGGGTCAAGACGGTAAGATTATGACCCCCTGAGTGCAAATTGTATGTAAAAATAATTTTTCAATTGAGCGAATTATTGCAGTTTTTATGGAATTGAGTAGTCTTTTTGTCTTTGACAGCTTCAGAGTGAGGAGAAGGTGGGGGCCGTGTAGAGCAGAATGTGATACAGAAATCGGAGTCAGATTCTGACCTTGTAGCCAGTGTAGGTGGGGGCCGGTGAGAGGAGCAGAACAGAGGCACTGCTTAGAAGGCTTCTCTGACATCGCATCTGTGTAATGCCTGCAGCTGGAGAGCCTTGGGGCCAGGAGTAGGAAAAACAAAAAAAAGATGGCTGGCAGCCCAGGCTCAGGCCGCGCTGAGGGGCTATTTTTAACTTCTCTGATAAGACAGGGCAGCTGAGAAATGTAAGTCGAGAAAGATTCCCTTGTTCTATTCTGTGCAAAACAAGTGCCCCGAGGAAATGTCTATGGAGAAGATTTGTTTTATTTTTTAGCAATTGTTATATTGCTTCTGGCCAGAAAGTAAAATGTTGCTCTTGTTTGGAATTTTAAGGGCTATGTGCCTATATAAAAACGATTTTCAAATTCAGACATTTTTGAATTGTGGCCACAAGCTGCCACCAGTTGCATTGGATAAATGATCCAGTGGTTACGGGTCTGTGAGGAAAGATGTGAGATGCATCTTCGACTAGGACATGAGGGTACATTGTGTACAAAGATGCATAGCTCATTTTTATAAAAATAAAAAATAAAAAAAAAAGAGACAGGTTCGTGTGTTCGTCATTTTTTGATTATTGTTGCTGATCCTGTGTGTCAGACTTGACGCAGTCATCATTGGGATGACCCACTGCCAGATGGGGTTGTATAGGGCAGGTAAATAAGTTATTGATTATAAGCCTGACAAATTAAGCAGGCCAGAATGTTCGCATCTGAGCTGTAGGTACTGTAATTGCGCATCGCTGCTCATTTATATATGTTAGTGTAATTGTCTATGCTTTCTGTGCCTGGTATACTGATGGCTTGGCATATGTATTTTATATATGTTTTGTTTTTGTGTTGTATTGACCAGTCTGTTTAGCGTTTAATACAAAGTTCTCCTGTGCAAGTACAGAGATAGTCGTGACGACGGCGATCTTTGCACAGCGCTTGGCTGGAACTTGTTCACAATTACTAAATTTCGCAGACGTGATATTACCTTTATCATGCTGTCAAAATAGCAGACAACACGTTATCAGTGTATGTCTAATTGGTATTGGAGATGAATAAAAAAAGGAAAAGTTATGCAAGACTAAAATATTTTTCACATAACTGCCTTTCTCTTATAGACAGGCAGCCTCGGTCATATGTTTCCAGATTGGACATTAAGGAACTATTATGATCTGTGCACTCGCATTTTAACTCTTGAAAGGCCTGTTTTAAATAAGGACTGCCACCACAGAGTGACATATGAGGCCCGGTATTTAGGGTAATGAGAAAATATCTGACAGGATTTCCTTTTTAAAGTTTGCTTTAGTAAGCTCATTCTTGTGAGTGGTGGCCCCAAAAGTTGACTTGTTTTTGAATTAGGCTATTTATTGTATAGGTGGAAATTATTGCACAATGACTGATTTCTTTAGCAGATAAATTATTAATTATCAACATTAACAACTGTTCTTAAACTTGGTTTTCCGAATATTTAGGTAATTTAGCATTCCTATTAGGGCCTCCTAGCATTAATGTTGACTTCAGGTTGGTGTAGGTTCATGTAATAGGGACATTTGCATATGAGATGTCATTTGGCCAGCTTATGAGCTAACACTATGAGGTTTGTACATTAATTTGAGGGATTTCTCGCCGTTTCACATACGCTGTGTATCTCCTATAATTTTGCTTACGCCCAGTAGCTACACACAGGGATTAATAGTATTGTCAAGACACAGGGTTTGATAGTGTTTGACAGCAGTGAAATCTGTTTCAGATTTCCTCCTGTCAAAAAGGGGGGGAAGGAGGAGAATATTGGCTTTCTGCTGGCCCCTGAGGAGGTTCGCTTCCCGCTAGCCCCTTAAGAAATTAAGCCCCTTAGAAATTAGCCCCCTTAGAAATTAAGTCGAGGAAATAGGTATGGTGTTTTCCCCTTTTTCTCATGTTTTATTGTGATCTTTCAGGGGAATTAGTTGTGGGCACCGGAACGTATTTAATTGATTTCTGGTTTTTCACAGCCCAAGACACAAAAAGACTAAAGTCCTCAAGAACACACTGTGGCATTTGAAGAATTAAAGAGAGCTTTATGTCAAGCACCAGTTTTAGCAAACCCTGATTACAACAAATCGTTTATGCTTTCTGTGACAGAGCGGGATGGAACAGCACTATCTGTCCTAACACAAGATCATGCAGGAAAACACGAGCCCTGTGCTTATTTTTCTAGTACATTAGACCCAGTAGCACAGGCTTTGCCTGCGTGCCTAAAATCAGTTGCAGCAACGGCCTTAGCCATAAGACAAAGTGACTCGATAGTGCTGGGCCACCCTCTGACAGTACAAGTACCACACGCAGTAGAGGTTCTCTTGAACCGGACACAAACACAACACCTGACTGTAGCTAGACTGACAGATTATGAGCTGACGTTATTTCAACCACACATAGAGATCAGACGATGCAACATACTGAATCCCGCTACCCTTTTGCCCTCCAGTACAGAAAGCGTTTCACCACACGACTGTGTTGAAGTAATACATACCGTGACTAAACCAAGACAAGACTTGACAGACGTTGCACTCCCAGACCCCGACCTAACACTATAAGTTGACGGCTCATGCATGAGGACAGGGGCGGGAGAATTAGTGGCAGCATATGCAGTGACTACTGATACTGTAATAATAGAGACTAAAAGAATAGACATATTGTCAGCACAAGCAGCAGAGCTCATCGCCCTGACACAAGCGTGCATAAGAGCTAAGCACCTGAGAGTAAACATTTACACCGATTCTCTGGCGAGAAAGAGGTTTCTTGACCTCTCATGGGGCCAAGATACAGCATGGCCCCCTTATTCAAGCCCTACTGGAAGCAATACATTTACCAACAGCCATAGCTATCCTAAAATGTAAAGCACATACTAGAGCCACAGATACCATTTCCCAAGGCAATGATCTGGCAGACCGAACTGCTAAACAGACAGCTCAGACCCCACTAGACATGACAGTTACAGGTTCAATAAGTGTCCAAAGCCATGACAGTTAGGGATCCTTCCAAGGATGTACAAGACATACAGACACATGCTACTGTAGACGAATTAAAGAAATGATCGGAACAAGGAGGGGTACTGACTGATCAAGGTTGGATGACAAAGGGCAAATCCACATGGTTTCTTTCTGATTCAAGGGTACAAGTGATTATAAATACCGCACATAGTCCTGCACACTTAGGAGAGAAAGCAATGATAGATAGCTTACAGAATATATGGTTCAACAAGCACCTGCGTGCAGCAGCGAAACAAAAGGTCAGAACATGTATGATCTGTTGCCAATTCAATCCAGGTAAAGGCATTCCGATGGAACAAGGTGGATTCCATCCACCTGACCACCCTTTTGAAGTGCTCCAAATGGATTATATCCAAATAAACAGATGTAGAGGTTACAAATATGTCCTGGTACTAATGAAGCAGGTGTCCCTTCTGTTAGGGTATACCTGGAAATTCCATTGTGTGCGACATCCTGAAGCAGCAGGCCTTGTAGAAAGACATAATCAGACATTAAAAATTTGCGCAGACAAAGGTATAGATTGAATGGTAGCCCTGCCGGTTGCCCTCTTTTACATGCAAATGGTAGCTCATTCTAGAACAGGCTTATCTCCCTATGAAGTGGTCTTTGGTAGACCACCAAATATGTGGGGCACTCCAATGCCTAAAAGATAATAACATGCTGACAGATTACCTGGCTTCCTTGATGTCTGCACTACTCTCTTGTTGTTCGCAGGTTGCTGCCGCCTTCCCTGACAACACCCAGGTCAAAGAATACTCCATCGCTCCTGGATGGAAGGCGCCAAAGTCAGTGCTCTGGACCACGGGGACGGCCGTTAAAGTCAAAAGGCGGAAAGGATGATTGCACCTTCACCACTCTTTTACAAAGAAAAAAAAAACTTTGAACTTGGATTTTGGATTTTGAACAACATTTTCTAGAGGAGAATGCCCAGAAGTTTCCACAAAGCTAAACCTTGATTCAAAAAGTCAGAACCCGTTTGATCAATTAAGTCCACTAGGTGGTGAAGCGGTTGAACATGTATTCTGGCTCGCATAAGATCTTGGACAATAACATAAAGCAAAAATAAGAGAGCTAGATAAGAAGCAAATAGATGTATAGTGACTGTAATTTTTCAATCTCTTCTGTGCATCACGATAATATGTATCAGCTTAATACTACATGCTATTTTTCCTCCTATTGCCTCACTCTTATACTCCTCCACTAATGATACCATAAAGCACACCATAAAGCACACATTTAGTGATCTGCCATCCTATGAGCTATCATATCGACTTGCCTTACGCAACAATACCTTTATTCAGATGCTGCACCATTCACATCAGACTAGCAATGCTACAGACTGCTGGGTCTGTGGCCGACTCCCCCCCTATCAGAACTATAAGGGAGTTTTGCCCCTTTATTCTCTATCCGTTCACACACAATGGCTCCTGTGGAGCATGGTTTAGTTTGATTAATTCCCTAGATTCGAATTCCGCAGTTTATCAAGACAACTGGGTATGGGGAAACCTGAACTTAGTTTTGCTTAAAGTCTGCTACCCTAACAAGGAGGGACTTCCCAAAAGAACAGGACCTGATCTAGAACATGAAGTATATGGATTAGGTAATTTTACACTTAACCTCATGATCCTGAACGTTGAATCTGAAGCTACACCAATCTTGCCCGCCATGTCCGTATTCCCAGTAAAAGGGGAATTATGTATAAAAAAGAATGGCTCCATACACATGGGCCATAGTAAATGCACCACTGTAATAAAATTCAGTGATCAAGGCAAGTCTACATTTAGAGCTTCTCGTCATTCCTACTTTATATATGGCCAGACCGCATATATACGCCTACCTCTAGATTGGGATGGTACCTGTTACATAGCATTCCTCCTACCACCTGTTTTCCTAGCTCCTCCTGATTATCATAGAAATACTCATTTAGTACACAATAGACAGCAGAGAGATCTCCCAATTGTCGATTACACTGAAACAGCATGGGAAAAATACACAGATTTCAATAAAGGTTTCTTTCCCTATATAGGTACAGTTACCAATAGTAAGCTGATACGTAGATTAACCAGAACCCTTGAAGCAGTAGTGAACGAAACTATTTCCGCCTTAGGCAATTTAACAGAAGAGCAGTCTGCTATGCGGATTGTTGTGCTTCAAAATAGTCTTGTCCTTGACGTTATCCTGGCCGATAGGGGCGGAGCTTGTAGGGTCATCGGATCAAGCTATTGCATTTTTCATACCAGAAAATTCGCCATCTGTATATAAAGCCATAACTCGCCTTCATAAGATTGTAAGCCAGATACACCAGAATCCAGGCACCTGGACTTGGTCCGGTTGGTTTTGGAGTGTATTATCTACCTTTGGATGGAGGGTCCTATCCTTCCTAGGTATTGGCTTTCTCATACTATTCAGTTGCTGCTTATGTCTACAATGTGGACCAGCGATCTGTGGTCTGTGTGCCACATCGTGCATTCCACATCAAGATTTTCATTCAAGATCCCGGAAGAAGAAAGAAGAACAAATGATGCTATATGAACAGATCAATGGATTAATGAAGATTGATATCTCTTGACGGGCAAGTAGGGGACAAGGAGGGAATGTGGAAATATGGATTTTTCTGGTCAGTTATGTCCCCTATCTTGGACCCCAACGGTTCTATGTGCATGTCACAAGTACATGTATGTTCCCTCCAGTTCCAGTTATGAAGACGCAAATACATGTGCGTCCACCGTCAACATGTCCTCTGTCAGATCCGCCATGAATAGGCCGGATATTCCATTCCTAAATATGAAAGGCCACCGGCTTTATATGGTTCACTTATGCCATTTTACAGTCCAGGCAAGTAGGCCCTGATTCTGTCATCAAACTCCTCTTGCCTTCTGCCTCTGAAAACTCGAGTCTGAGCCTGCATCTGTGACCATGAACTTTGTCCTACTCCCTGTGCGGCTAACGGTGCCTGCCTCGGCCAGTTTTGCCTGCCTGCCAAGAAACCGTATTTCACCTTCGAATTATCTACTTTGCTCCTCAGCCAATGCATTCCTGCCTAGTAGTTTAAGTAAACATTCTTCCAGTTACCGAGCAAAAGACTCGGCTTCTCTGTCCTCATGCAAGTAATTCATAGCCCTGTTACCATGGAAAGTTTCTGCCCCTTGCATCTCATATAGACACTTAGACGCTTGTGCACGCACTCACAGTCAGTATAGAATAGATTTTGTCCGAGAGCCCTTCCCTTGTGGATAACATAGTTCTTTAAACATAGGATGTTAGATATGATTTGGGATTAGGTTGACTTGACCCCCCAGACTTTTTGTCTCCACATGTAGAGCTAAATGTCAAGTCCCCTTCACCCTCTAGTTGCACGTCAATCACACGTCATGCTGCTGCGCGCGCATCTCTGCCAAGTATTTCTGCTGACATTGCGAAATCATCTCCAGGTATCCACCCACACATGACAAATTACCCATTATCATCAAGTGGACGCCCACATGGACGCCCACCTTCACGCCTACTTACACGCCCACATGCTCTTATCTCATTCTCTCTTGCTCTTTTGCTTACGTACAATTGAGAAATGTATATATACTGTACTCTGTGAATAATGTTTTGAGAATATTGAGAATACTTTTCAGCCCCGTCCAGATCCTTTTTGGTGATGGAAATATTCTCCCTTTGACTCGAGTTATTGGAATAAAGCCCTTTATGAATCTGATACCACAGACTCAGCCTCTTGCTTTATGCATGATCTTATTGATATCTGAAAAATTATGACAGCGTGATATTTTATTTACCACAGCTCTAGTGTGGAGCCCATTAAAACTTGTGGTCCCACTGCAGAGCAGGATGCAGCAGGCCAGCAATCCTACCCACCTCAGTAATCTGCACTGAGATCCATGACAAAGGTAGAAACATCAGGATCGATAGCCCGAATGTCTTCTCTGGTCTAGTAGCATGTCATGAAATCGTGTGACATGCTACTATGTATGGAAGAATCTGCGAAATAGTTAGGTGTGACTCTGACTCATTGACAGTGAACTCCAACAAAGCCAGGAGGTCCTTTTTGGTCATTGAGGACTATCTGGGGAGAACTCGCCTTTCACAGCCAGTCACTGAGATAGGAAAAGCCTGGTACCCCCAACCTCTGAAGGTGCACTGCAACCACCGCTATCACTTTTGTGAACACCTATGGGGCACTAATGAGGTGAAAAGGGAGAAGTACGAACTGAAAATACTCCAGGCCCACTGTGAACCGCCAATACTGGCTGTAGGCCTTCAAGACGGGGATATAAACAGAAGTATCCTGCAGGTCCACACCACCATCTAGTCTCAAGGGTCTAGGACAGACAGGACCAGGGCTAGCGTGAGCATCCTAAATTTGTACTAAAGTCACTGAGAGATTGGAGATCTGAATTGAGAAAAGGCCTTTGTGCTTCTTCTGCACCAGGAAGGAGCGAGAGTTAACACCCAACTCCTACTTCTGTTGCAAGTACTGTGGCCCTCTGCCAAAAAAGGGCCTTCACATCCTGCTGCGGACAGTTGGTCCTATGTCATCCGCCCTGATGGTGGTGGAAGGTGCAGCAGGGAGGAAAAAAAGGGGAGTGTGTACACCCAATGGGCTGTGTGCCAGAAAGGACATACTAAATGGGTTTTACAGCTGCGGCTTTTGGGGGGGTGGGGGACTGAAGTGTGTGTTGCCCCAATGCCCTGGGGACTATCTTTGTAAGTTACAACCTTGGCCACGAAAAGGCTGGGAAACCTGCTGGACTGGTGGAGGGGTCTGATGTTGCCAATGCTGAAAAATCCTGCAATTGCTATGAAAAGGGAGAAATTGCAGGTGGAATTGCCTAGTAGGGGCAGACAGACTTAAATAATGTTCTGTGGCCCCGCTTTCCTTAAATCGTACTGGGCAGAAAGTGCTTTCTCGCCAAAAAGGGCAAAAGTCATCAAACTGCATGTTCATTAAAGATGGCTGGACATCCCTGGAGAAGCCTGTAGAACCCATCCAGTCGTGACATTGAAGTGCTACACTTGTTCCAACTGCTCAACCTAAACAATCGGCTGTGTGTGTTAGGCTTATTTCTATTTATTTGGTGTGAGGTTAAGAAGAGTCCAACAGTATCATCACATAATTAAACTTCTATTTTGTTGATTGGTGTAACCCTTCAAAGGCTCAAAGACAGATTTTAGTGACCAACTTTGCATTTATTTGATTACAGTGGGCTTTTCCCAATGGTGCCATGTCTAGAGTACTTGAGGAAACTCTTTCCAATAACATTAGGAAAGTTTATTGGCATTAGATCGACTCACAGAAGGTCACTGCAGACGTGGTTAGTGTTGCTTTAGGTTTCAATCTTATATTGGCTTGATGGAAGGTGTTTCTGTAGTTAAAAGCAAATATTATTAGGAGTGGTGAACCCGGTTATTCTCAGAATGCAGGATTTTTTATACCAAATTATTAATCAGCTAGAGGCCACAAATTGTCCTCTAGATGCACAGAACAATGAACAACAATATTTTCTTTAGAAACACAGAATGAAATCAAATGTATGGATGTTTCTTTAGGTGAAAAATTACGTGCAGTGCTTGTGAAGGTGACGTGGTGAACAAACACGGGATAACAGGTTGAACAAGAACTTGCTAATGAAATTAAGTAGACTAAATATATGACAGGAAAAAAAACTTAATGGTATGCCAATTCGTAAATGAATGTATCAAGCTGAAGCCCAGTTCCAAATAATTTGCAAATGGGTCAAAATGCCAATGTCTATTTAAAAACACAGCTCCATGCATTCAACACCCAGCCACCTTCACGAACAATGCGTCGTCATTACTCACCCAAAGGAACACCTGAATGTCTGATTTCATTCTGAGTTACGAAAGAAAATGCATTTCTCATAAATTTGTGTGCAACCTGTTGCTCATTGGTATGTGCTTTTAGAGGGCAATTTTTGGCCTGCAGCTGATTAATAATTTGGTATAAAAGCATTTCCGACAAAATCATTTTGCAAAATCTATGGTCTTGAAATGGGAATCACATATCAAACAATCTTAAGAGGTCTTGCTCATTGAGGCTACCGAGATACAATAATTTGTGGTTCGATTGTGCATGCTGTAGAACCAAGTGGAAGTTCTGGAAGAATTTACAAGCTTTTCCTGCTGCCAAGATTTTTTTTTTATCAAAATGGTTGGTTACCAGAAATCTAGTTCTGCTTGAAAGCAAACTATTAGGTAAGTGGCCTGGGACAAGCCAAAAAGTCTGCACTAACCCAGAAGCTAGGAGTTTCTGGTGTGAAGTAGAAACTGGTGCTCATGGGACAACTCGAGTCTCACATCATCAGGTGACAATACACTTGGAGAGACAGACCAACCATTTTGTCAGAGGTATTGTGACTGATGCGCGACTGAACAAGTTCAGGAAACCCAGACTGAAAGCAGCCTCTTTTCCAAATATTGTTATTAGTCCCTTAGAATGAACACATGCCTCGAAAAAAGCTCATTTGCTGACCAGCCAGGACTGAAACCTGCGTGGTAGGATATCAGAACTCATTTATTTGCTTTACAGAATTTGAACAACATCACTTGACTCAGACAGCTAGAATGTGTGTCACTTTAAAGGAGGCAATTAATGCCTCAAGAAAAAGTCTGACAAAAGTCCAAAGCATGATGAAGTCCAGATGGATAGTTTCAAATTCAACTAAGATGCGTGTTGTGTCCTTTTGACAAGTGTCAAATGCCATCTGTAGCCCACTAAAATATCCTGATTTCTGGGGCTTTTATATAAAGTGTTCCAGTTTTAAAGAAAGGCAAAAGCGATGGTGCATATTGGTAGAGGTGGTCAAACTAGCCAATTCTATATTGGTAGGTGGCATCTTATTAAAGAAGATGCAATGCTACGCCCAAATGAGAGCCATTTTGTCAGATGCCCAGTTAGGTTGAAAGGAGGAACACAACACTTTACAAACTTCCGCAATCTTAAAAAGTTTTCTATACACCGGAATCTTTCATTTATGTTTCTCGAGTATATGAGTATACTAGGGCCTTTTCTGCTGGGGTTAGCTGTATAGCTGACCCAGACATACCGCTCTCACTAGTTCCATTCTGCCACCCATCAGCCATACTATATTCTGTTTAAAGCACTTGCACTGCTCCCATGAATCAATCAGAGGATACTTAATCAATTTTTACCCTCCAATTTCAAAGTCCTTTCACATTTACAGAAGGTTTTTTAAAAAAAATTCTTCTTCATTTATACACAATTTTTGTAATTGAATAATATTATTTTCTAAGCAGTTGCGAGCCCCTTAGTAAGGTTCGCGGACCTCTAGTGGTCCCCGCACCACAGTTTAAGAACCGCTGTGTTTAGAAATATATTCTTCTGAAATCTATCATTGGTGCAGAACCATATCTAATTTGGTCAGTAATAACTATGTTAGAAATCTACTCATTCGCTTCAGGCTTGGCTTTTGGTAGGCTGGTTAAGCTTCCTAAGATTAGGGTGCTGGAGGGCAATGTGAAACCATTACTCTGCGATTCAATACATTTTCCTTTTTTTTCCAAACAATTTTACACTTTTCCTAAAGGACACTACATGCGTCCTTTCCATGATGTTAGCCGTACAGCTTGCAGACCAGATTTTTGCCATTTGCAACCTATTTGTAGGTTCTAGGGGGCCATGCCGAGGCCAAGGGAGTCAACAGATAGTGCATAATTCTTGAAACTATGATATTTTGTAATGTGTGGCTTTGACTATTTACTTGCCAGTGATTTTAGCTTTAATGATTTTTTGTGTTTTACTTTTGCTATGGTGTGTTTTTGCGATTTTGTGAATCAAAATTAACAAATTGATTGTTTGGGTGCAGAGTCAGTGACTATTGACATTGGAGTATTAACTGAAAAGGGTGAGAGCCCACCTCAAGTAAAAATGAGAATCGTTGTCAGGGTGAACCATAAATAAACCTGCGTTTAACCCTCTGGTAGCTTGGCACAAATAATCAAGTTTAACTTAGAAGCAATGTGTAAAGTATTTAAGCAGCATTCAAACAGTAGCAAAAGTGAAAATATAGCAGAAGAAAAATACTAAACCAATTTAGAAAAATAGAGTACATTTGAATAAATAAACTGACAACAAAAAAACAAGACTCAAATAAGTAGAACTAGAGAAATACTTTTTAAAAGTTTGAATTAAAAATATCACCAAAAAGCACTGAATACCAACTACAGGTATCTGGTGCGTTTCACTGGGTCAAAGTCAAATGTTAAGGCTGATCGCAAGAGAGCACAGGTCGACTATAGGGACCAGGTTCATCCAGATGGAAAGTTTACTTTATAAGAAACCTTTTGGGATTAAAAGTGGTCATCGATATGTCGGTAGCAGGAGAAAGCTGCAAGTGGGATCTGAAGCAGGGCTCGACAACAGCAGGTTGCTGAAAAGCGGCATCCCACTGTGGTCATTGTTAAAGGCAGAAAAGCTCAGAGTGGGAAAAGTCAAAGTCTGTGTTCAGGAAGGCCTCAACGTTGGCAGTTTGCTGTTCGGCCTCAGTCCCCGATGAAGCCCTCTACGTTTGGACTGAAAACCTTTTCTGGAAGTCAGATCTCCTTCAGAAGGGCAAACCAGGAAGCTGAGACCAACTGGCAACTTATCATCTATGGCTGCAGCTTCGACAGCAGTCCCAGTCTCAGACAGTCCTCCAGGCAGAAAGTTGGCAAGAAGTTTCCAAGTCCCAGATCTTGAAGTTTGGGGACAGGAGGTGTACACTAACACCAGCCAAGTGTCTACGACCTTCTTCCCCTGATCAGATCTCCCAGGGCCCACCCAGAGTTGTGGCTATGGAAATGGACAAACCCTCCCTTGTAGTCACTCCAAACTAGTTATGTGGCCACTGGGTTTAGAGAAAAGCTGATTAGAAAGACAAAGGTAGGCAGGCCTAGGTGTGAGCACATCTGCCAATGAAAGGGTAGGCATCCTTTGACGCTCAGCTTGGCACAGCCAACCAGGCCATCCTGCTCCAGGAGGAAAACACCTCTTCACACACAAGCCTTTTATCCATTGTCTGAGAGCAATTCTCATTTCAACAAAGGGGACTAATTCAATGTTGGGTGACACTGGACACTGCTAGAAAGGCTCTTTTGGCTTAAGCAGAGAAATTACAACTTTCTAAAATTGTAATTTTTAAAATAATAATGTAAAATCTGACATTACCATTACGTTGGATTTTAAACTACTATTAAAATGAGTCCCTGAATCATTGTCTAGCTGCTTCAAAACTAAAATGAAGCATTATACACTGTTATAAAATACCCCAGTGTTTTCCTATGGGCGAGACAGCCTTGCTACAATGGACAGTGGGTGGGGGTGATTCACTGCCAGGACATGTAAAATATTAAATATACATTTCCTACTTCTTAAATACCATGCCCACCGCTCTATGGGCATTTAGCCACCCCACCCCCTTGGGGGTGACGCCCAAATATTAAAGAGTAAGTTTTATGCCTGACTAAAGGTTTATTTTGCCAGGTTGAAATGGTAGTTTGAAATCTGCGGTTGCAGGGGCAGGCCTGGAGACTTTTTATACTGCTACTTTAAGTGGGTGGCACAATGAGTGCTGCAGGCCACTAGTAACATTTAATTTATAGGCTCTGGGTACATGTAGTACCATATACTAGGGACTTATGAGTAACTTGAATGCGCCAATTGAAATATGTCACTTTTACCATGTTTAAGGAGTGAGCATAAGCCCTTTATCACTGGTAAGCAGGATTAAAGTTTGCAAAGTCCAAGGGCCAACAAAAACAGGTTCAGCACAAAAAAACAAAAAATCTGGGGGGGATGCCACACAAAAGGTAGTTTCCAACACTGTGAAATTAATTTTTACAGACTTTTAATGATTTAATTGTAGCCTGGTGGAAGAGGTCTTTTTTTAAAATTTGTTAGTAAACCATATACAACAGAAACCATAATCAGTAACTGCAGCATTATAAAACAGGGTACAACGAAGTAACATCTCGGGCATCTTATGAATCCCCACACCACCAATATCATTTGCACACTCCTAATAACAAGTCCTTCATAACAGAGAGCCAGACTGTCATCCAAAGCTCTCATGAGGCACAATAACTATGATGTACGAAAGTTATATTGAATATTAGGGACCACTGAAAAGTATAGGCACCGTCTCTGGCACATGTAGTGTCGCCATAGTGTATCAGTCTGTCTTAATGTCACAGTTTAGCCTTTGCATAAGTATTTCTACAAGAATTCCAACTGTCAAAGATATCTTCTCCTAAAGTAAAGAATCCTCCACTCAACCATACCTCAAAACGCCATGGGGAAAAACTTAGATTGTGATGGACTGGAGTGAGCAACGATGGAATTAAGTGAGATTCGGTTTTATTGAATTCCACAAAAGGCATCTAAGCCAAGTCTTCTTTGTGTCACGTGTTCAGGATAGTCCCGTCTAGAAACGCCACCATATACATGTTCTTGTTTCTTAAGTTGCCTTCTCTTTTAAATATGGCAACTTTTGACATACATTTGTGAGCGTGACCATGCAGGATAACTTCGATGAATCTGCACTGGTTACATTTCCACTTAGTTGGCACACTATCACAGCACCTTGAACATTCAGTACAAGGGATAAAGTTCACTGTGCAAATGTTATTTAGGTTATTGTTCGGTAGACGATGACGTTATCTAATAAACAATTGCGGCCTGACAGGGGTTGCGACATGGCTACAACGGTGCTCTTATTATATATACACAGAATGAACTCCTTGTTTAGGGAGAAGTGCACTCAGCTGACACTGCAAGGTCACTACATGCATTCCAGCCCAGCTGATTTCTGCATACCAATATGAGGAATGTCGAGCTCTACATGAAGACGGGCAGCCTGATGACACTTACCCGCAGGTATTGGGGAGATAGACCACTTGGGATGGGATTTAGCAGATCATCCACCCTAGGCAAAACTAGGTTAGGGAGCGCTAGGTAGGAGTACATTATATATAGTACTTAAATGTTCACATATATTCACCGTCTTAGCACAATGGTGGAAATGTTACTCTTTTTCATTATTCTTGTAACGCTAATTACTCATATCTTTCATTCTGATTAGCACAATGCTTCAATAAATTGAAATGCCTTGCGGAGTATTTCTTTGGGTATGCAAGAGAGGCCAAGTTCTAGATCTATTACCATGATTTCCTTGAGGGATCTGGGTTGTCATGTTCTGAGGTTGCACATACATTTGTTACTCTGCAAGGTTAGAGGTACAGATGGTGCACTGTGGCCTAGCAGGGATACAGGCCAACATACCCTGAGGGTGTGCATGGAATCATTGTGGCACAGTCCTAACTTTCATGGTGTACAACAAATGCACAGTTTTATCAGTAAGATGCAAATCATATGGCATTTTAACTACCTATTTTTTAAATATATTTTCGTTCTGCTTTTATGGGTTAACGAACCAAAAAGAAAGCAGTTATAGATAAGGCATTACAGATTTTTCCTTCATTTTTACAGTTTTCAGAAAGGTTTTGAGATAAAAGTTCTCACCTCTACACGGAAAATTAGTAATGAGACCTAGTAAAATATTTTAATTGTTTAACTCTGTGCTTAACTAGTGAAGCTTGAAAATAATACAGTTGCGTAAACAGAATATTCATATTAATTACTTCTATCCTCCCATGCTATCAAATATCTACACGATTCATTTATATATATGACCTACTCCTCACTATGTGTGGTAGTCAGAAGACCTTAAAAAGATGTGGCATGCAAACCCAAACCTGCCACTCGAAAATGATTTCTAGATGGGGTACCAGGTCTAATATTATATAGTGGCTTCGCAGAGTTTGACTGTTTAGTCATTAAATCAAGGCAATCCGAAGGATTTGCTGTAAATATCGCTCGCTGTCATCAGGAGATATCAGAACGGCGTTGCTACTCTCACAAACCACCAACACTACAGGCGGCGACAGCAAGCGATATTTACAGCAAATCCTTCGGATTGCTTTGATTAAATTACTCCATCAGACTTCGAGGTTCAGTAACTAGTCCTGCGTTGGCTAACTGTAAGTTCTAAATAGTTTGAGATTCGGCTGGTTCAACAAATACCTTGCTTGACCAGACTTAAAGGTCATTGATTAACTTTGTATTCATCGTCCTGAAGATGGTCTAACAGACTTTTATGCCACAGAGACCGAAACGTCAACCTGCTCATCTATTTCCACACATTTCATTACAATAATACTTTGGAAAGGATGTCTACATACTTTTTTTTTTTGCAGAGTTTTATATAGCGCGAACTTGACCCGAATCCAATTCGGTATCAGAGCGCTTTACATGGCACCAGTTACGTTACATTAGGACACACATACATTCTTTGTTAGGCACGGGGAGATTAAGTGATTTACCCAGAATCACAGGATGTTCAGCGTCATTACCGAGCCTCGAACCCAGTTCCGAGGTCGAGCGCCCTAGCCGTTAGGCCAACTCCTCTCCTCTACTCTACTTGACCCAGAGATCACAACCTTTGTACAATATTGATTCACCTCGGTCATTGTATGTAGTTATATTACCTAGTACCCTTTCTATTTGCTTATATTAAATAGTTTGATTTATATGTACACCCGTGTTTAAATTGGTTATTGGAAGATTTATTATGATACAAATAAGTCAATTTGAATTTTGATTGTTCATTAGTCAGTCACCAGTGGTGGGCTTGACAATAGATTCATTCATGCTATTGGTGTTTATTCAGTTAGTTTATAATAAATCCCTAGTAGGCATCCTTACCTATTGATTGTTACATGTCCCAAGCCTCAAAGGGTTTATTGGGTTTCCCACATTCTTTATACTGGGATAACACAGTGCCATTTGCTTTTGTGATTATTTACTGATCCATGATGGTGGATGCCACTTTGATCGTTAAATAAAGAAAAATAGGATTTTTTTGTGCAAAAGTGCAAACATGAGAAATAATAAATTACTGCGTGGGATGGGGGGGGCAAAGGAGGGAGGAGCTGGTGGGGAAGGAGGTGAAAAGCAGTGCACAAGGGAGAGAGCCACACAGGTGGCGGAAGAGGAATACACAATTCGATGAAGTGAATAATACAGTGCTTGGGGGCAGAAGGAAAGGCACAGGAGACAAGTGGGAGCAGCAACGCAGGGAGACAGTAACAGTATTAGGGCAGGAACACACAACAGAGAGAACAATACAGTGCGTAGGGGTGGAGGAGACTGGTACACGAGAAAGGGTACAGGATGGTGGGCATTTGAGAGGAGCACACATTCACTTGTGTTCTCCCTGCAAATGCAGGAGAGAGAGCTAGAAAAGACATGCACTGTCATGTAGTGCTTAATCAGAAATCAGTTGCCTAAAGTGAACCGTGGAAGTATCTAAGTCAGCCGGATTAGGAGGATGGTAAAGAGACTATGCTCCACAAGAGGTACAAATGCAAGACGACACAAAATGGACAAGGAAAGCTATCATATAAACAGCAAAGAACTCAGGATGACAATAAAGTCAACGAATGGTAAGCAATGCTCAGGCTTTAAGCCCACTGTAAGTTCTTAGTAAGTACACGTCTTTCAAAACCATACCATTTGTGCTGCTTGGTAAGGTAGACGATAAAAAAAAAAAATACACAACACAATTTATGGCTATTCACTTTCAAGTGTGGGGTTGTGTAGGGTTAGTGCAGAAGGAGGGTGGGAGGAACTGCAGGCACGCTGTAGGACCAGAAGTGTCCAGAGTTGACCACCAGCTATGTCACTGAGCAATTCAAGGTGACTGAAAGACACCTGGGTATTTACATTACCTCAGTTTTAACCCCTCCAATGAGCTTTCTAGGCTACCACAAACATTTGTTCTAAGTACACCACCTGGAGCAGCAGGACGTGCCGGAGTTCTGTGCAGAATGCCCAATTGATGAAGGGCACTCATTGAGAACTCCAGAAGGCACTTGAAAAGCTTTGGGGAACTATATTCAATTTTGAGTCTGATTGACAACAGATTGCCCCTATTAGAAGCATTGCAGCTATGGACATGTGCCAGGGAAATAACATAAAGGCACCCTGTTAACCAGAGAGTTCTTACTTTTGAAATTATATTTATTGAGAGTATTTCTCCGAAACTTCAACTAGAAACAAGGAACAAACTGTCCAGTATTTGAAGATTGAGTTGCCTCAGTATCTGGCTGTTGGGCAGAGCTGAATGTGCAAGGAATATGACAATGATTGGCTTCAAGTATGTGCTATGAGAGTCTAATCCTGGTCTTCATAATGATGGTATAAATTGGATAACACCATTGAACGCGTCGACGCCTTGGTACACAATTCTTGTTGGTGACTTGAACCATAGATATCCAACAATTGTAAATATATCGAGTTCCAGTCTTTACGCTTTTTTGTTACACAAATGTGTGTTTTTCTATGACAAAGTGTACTGTCTTTTTCTCACTCTCATTGCCCTTTATGTCGGTTGTCTTATTGGTTGTACTTTTATGTGTTAACAAATTATCCTGTCAATTGCTGCTATCACAGTGGTGCTTTATTGTAGGACTATGGAATGTATTTGTAATATGTTGTGATTTTTAACATTGCTGGATTTTTTTTCATCAATGTTTTTAACAATTTTAAATAAAAGATTTGTACAATATTTACTATTGACGTATTCTTGGTATACTGGTTTGAGCTGATCCTTGGATTCCCTTAGGCGGAGTGAGTTGAAGCACTCTGCTGCAGAGTGATTGAGTGTATGGGGTGTGGAGCATTAAGGTAACCAAAGGAAAACCTTTATTTTACTTGCTATTAGTACCCTATTCCTTTGGTGTGAAGGAGTCTCTCTCTGCTTCTCTTGGTTTACAGCAAACGAGCACCAAAGATGGGTAGCAAAACATAGTAATGCACCTCAGGCAAATATATGTCAGAATATCAACAAGATTGCGATGCTTTAACCCCTTCGGGGCTCATGACGGAACGGTTCCGTCATGAGCCACGGTTGAGCTGTGCTCATGACGGAACCGTTCCGTCATGACCACGCCCGCGCAAGATTCCGTCAGCACAGCGGCGGAATCTGCGCAGCATGGAAGGGGTTAAAAGAAAAGGAATACAACTAACAAAGACAATTACACAGCCTTGCTCCTGGGCATCCATTATACAAGAATAAATGGTTCACAATAACAGAACGTCCAAAAGAAAATACAAACAAAACATTTTTACAGTCTGTTATAATGGGCAGATGCACCAAATAGCCACCCAAGTCTCACAATTAATGCTGTTTACCCAATACAATGACGTTATCAGGGAGCAGTACCAACCTCGTGACTACAAAGACTTCTTCGAGAAAAACAAAGTGCAAACATCCGGGCCCAACACTAGATGGCGATCTATGCTAAAGCATATGATCTACAGCTCATATGCCTCGAACAATAAATTACAAAATAACAGCAAAACAAAGGAAACAGTGACATCAGAAACAAATGATAAATAAATGGCAGTGACAACAGAGCAAAATGGGAGCAGCAATACAAGGAATTTAACTGCCTGGAAAACAAGATTCTCCTGTCTCCATATTTCATGTCAATCTGAGCAGCCTTCTTTTCTATTCCTGCTGCTGTTGAATGTTTTGTGGCAGCAAAAAAACACTGCCTGGCACATAAACTCTAAGTAAAATGGCATAGCAAATCAAATCTGCTTTTCACACCAGGGTGATGTGTAATAAAGTACGGTCACAGTACACTGGTAAAGGTTGAATGAGGAATTTATTCAAAAGTAGCATGTGTCTATTCATGAGACGTCCTACCCACACAACGCTGGCAGTAACTGCACTCACAGAGTTCCAGAGCCACTCAAACCGGTGAAGGCTCTAGAATGAAGAACTCTAGCCCCAGTGCCAAGCCTGAAACAGGATGACTTGACACACAGGTCATTATAAAATAAAGTATAAATAAGAATGACACACAGGTCATTGCACACCTTCCCTCCTTTACACAAAGAAAGAGAAAGACAGATTTAAAATAAAAAATCAAAAACGTAGGAGCAAATAGAGAGTAGAGGAATTGCTGGAATCTTCCCAGCACGAGAACTCTTTCGCAATGTAGGCAACTCATCGGGAATTTTCCCCTTAAGATCAGATTCAATCTTGGTACGCATGGGAGCAGTCCTATTTAAGTTCCAGATACGACCATCATTTAATTTTACTGCATTTTGAAAGAGTTTCTTTACAACAAAAGGTGTGGAGAACTTGGAGATCCCACTTGATCTCAGCGGAAGACGTACCCTGACTGTCACCCACACGCACGCAAGTGAGAGAGACAGCGTGCCTGGCGTCAAAATACTCCTTCCTCTTGGTAATTTTAACATTTTGACTTTCTCGCCAGGACGCCTTGTCTGAACCTTGATTAGAGAGTCTCACACCAGCATCAACATCCAAGCCCACACTCACACTTTTGACTCTCATCCACGCTTGGAACATATGGGTGTTTGGACTTCGTCCTCGAAACAGCTCAAAGGTAACTTTACTCGTGGTGGAGTGGGCGTGAGGAGGTAGACAGTCACACATTCTACAACTTCTTTTTTCCAATCCTTATTCTGAGCCTTGGCCAGTTGAATGGATTCTTTCAAGACACAGTTGAATCTCTCCACCATTCCATTAGTTTTGGGGTGGTAGAGAGAGCAACGTTTGTGTCATAATATCTGGCCACCTAGAGAACATGTCTATCAATACCAGGACGTAGGACTGACCAGAGTTGGTCGAAATAGGACTCAGAAGATCTAAAGCCACCTCTTGCCAACAACGATCAGGGGTCTCTCGCACAACCACGGGTTGGACCCTGGTGTTGCAGACTATCACACGCATAACATTCAGTACAATCTCTCCCTAAGCGCTCAACGAAAAGATCTATGCCAGGCCACCAGAAGTGCAATCGAATCCTCTCTTTGGTCTTGGAGATGCCCTGATGTCCCTGATGAGCTTGGTGAACAATTTTCTGCCTAACGGAGAGAGGAGGAATAAGCTTCGTACCCCTCCAAAGCAGGCCAGAGGAAACAGACAACTCATGACGCACATTCCAAAACTTTTGTGTCTCCTCACTCAGACTATTCATGCATCCCCACCCTTTTGTTACTAACTTGCAAACTTCAAGAATAGTGGGGTCACATTCCATGGACGATTTCCACTCACATTCACTCAAGACATCAGTCAGGACCTCACACACCTTATAACGGTCATACTCCCACAAGTCCCCTGAGGCGACAAGTTCGGGATCAGAATTGCTCTGAACAAGACGGGAAAGGCAATCTGAGACCTATTCAAAACCATCACCGCTCTGTCCTCCCGGCCCAGGGACCCCATCTTTCCCCCCAACCAAGCGTTCGACAACCTCGCAGTCTTCTTTCAATCCAAGGTCAACCTGGTCTATGAAGAACTTCTGAATTTACCCCAGGACAACATCAGTCCCTCCTTGGAGATATGGGACTCTCAGCCCCACCATGGCAGCTTAACCAACCTTTCCAAGCTGGAATTGAAGCAAGTGGTTGACCTGCTCGCCCAGACTAAATCAGGATCCCCACTTGACCCCTACCCCCCATATATCCTACATTTAGCCCCGGAAGGGGTCGGCAGAGCACTGACCCCGCTGCTCGGATTTTTCCCACCAATTGGAAACTGGCCTGTATTAGACCTATACTAAAAAAATCCCTTGATCCCTTGGAGACCAAAAATTACCGGCCCATTTCATGTCTACCCATTACCTCCAAAATCCTGGAAAAATCCATTAATCAGGATCTCATGTCCTATCTGGAGGGCAGCAATCTTCTAGACTCTACGCAGCATGGGTTTAGACCCCAACACTCGACCGAATCTGCCTTGATCATGGCAACTGAAGAAATCAGAAGGGTGTTGGACGATGGAGGAAGGGCTGCTCTAATACTACTTGACCTCACGGCAGCTTTTGATACTGTAAACCATTCAGTATTGCTAACTAGGCTGCAATCCGTGGGGGTCAATGGTAAAGCCTTAACCCTTCTCACTTCCTTCCTCGACGCCAGGGAACAACTAATCCACTGGGATGGCATGCAATCGGAAAGGTTCTCCCTCCCGGGTGGAGTTCCACAGGGCTCCGCCTTATCGCCCACCCTTTTCAACATTTACGTCACCCCATTGGCCAGACTGATTAAGAGTCATGGCCTAGTGCTCGTCTCCTATGCCGACGACACACAAATATTGGTGTCAATCACCCAAAATGATAACCAACCAGCTGATCGTTTCCGTAACTGTCTCTCCTCTGTCATGTCTTGGATGAGGGTTAACTTCCTAAAGCTAAATGCCCAAAAAACTGAGGTGCTTGAATTCGGAAACAAACCCTCCATTTGGAACCACCATTGGTGGCCCCCGGAGGCCGGTTTGTGCCCCTCTCCAGTAGCCAAGGCTAGAAACCTTGGCTTTCTTTTCGACGAGGGGCTTACCTGTGCCCCCCCCAAATCAACCAAGTGGTCTCCGCTTGTTTCTTCACACAAACTTCTCTACAACATTTTCCCTTTCATCCCGCCTTCCCTCGGAAAAACCGTAGTCGGTGCCCTCATTCTATCCAGGATAGATTACGTTAATGCACTCTATCTAGGCTCTGGGGCCAAACAGCTTACAAAACTTCAATCTCTTCAAAACGCTGCAGCCCGAGACTTATGTGGCCTTCCAAAACACCATCCTACCTCAGCTAGCATCAAAGCTCTACATTGGCTCCCGGTAAGACGCAGGATTGACTTCAAGGCCCTTTGCCTTGTGCACAAAGCCCTTTATGGAGGCGGGGCCAAAGATGTTCAAACTCTTTTTCCTCGCTACATTCCAACTCGGTGCCTACGATCCTCTGACGTTGGGCTGGTCCTCCCTCCTAAAATCAAAAGGGCTAGATTGGGTGGCAAACGCTTTTTATTCTTGGCAGCAAAACTATGGAACGCCCTCCCGGTCTCACTACGCCTTCAGCCCTCCCGCTCCTTCTTCAGAAAGGCCATAAAAACCAAACTTTTCTTACAAAATTAGGATTAGTGCTGCCCGGATGGAGATACCCAGCACCAAGACGCCTCGGCATAAGTGCGCTTTACAAATACATTCAGTCAGTCATTCAGTCAGACCTTGTTATGAGCCACTGGTATGTAGTTAACAACAAAATCATAATCTTGTAGGGCGACTATCCATCTGGCGATTCTTGAAGATACAGCATCCAGACTCTTCTTTGTGAATAAGTCCTTCAATGGCTTATGGTCAGATTGTACAACAAATGAACTTCCCCAAAGTAACATCTTAAGTTTCTTTATCGCCCAAAAGATACACAGGGTCTCTTTCTCTATAACAGAGTACTGGATTTCTGGGCCCACCAGTGCTATAGAGAGGAACATGATCGTGATCTCCCTTCCATTCTTCAGCTGTTTAAGAACAGCGCGAGACACTTGCAACTAGCATCAGTGACGAGAATGCAACGGGCATCAGCATCAAAACTCTGGAGAGAGGGTGCCTTGTTCAAGGCTTCTTTTAGATCATCAAATTCTACTTGACATTGTGGTAACCAGGTAAATCTTACACCTTTCTTCAGGAGTGACCTTAGGGTGAAGGTGCGGGAAGAAAATTGTGGGACAAATTTGTTGTAGTATTCGGCCATGCCGAGAAAGGTAACCGACTCGTCTCTAGATTGAGGCATGGGAAGTTTCTCAATTGTCTTGACTAAACGGTCTCTCGGTTTCACACCCTCTTTGGATAACGTATGTCTCAAATAGTCAATTTCAAGGAGGCTAAACTTACACTTGTTCTCGTATAAGGTCAAACCACGTGACCTAAAGCGTTCAAGGACGGTCCTAAGCCTTTCATCATGTAGCTTCTGAGAAGAGCCATATACGAGTAAATCATCTTGATATACCTTAACACCAGGTATCCCCTGGAGGACATCTTCCATAGCTCGCTGGAAGACGGAGGCAGCAGAATTCAAGCCGAAGGGGAGTCTTGTAAATTTATATGTCCCAAAAGGCGTTATGAACGCAGTGAGGTTCATGGAATCAGGGTCAATCTTGATTTGGTGATACGCGGCCCTAAGGTCTAATGTGGAGAAGACCTCTGCTCCACCCAGCTGTGTCAGCATCTCTGCAATATTGGGGAGCGGATATTTGTCAGCTCTGACTGCACGGTTGAGGGCACACAAGTCCACATATAGCCTCACCTCACCAGAGGCTTTGCGAGCAAGGACCACTGGGGCTAGCCAATCACTTGCTTCAGTTTCGACTATAACCCCTTCTTTATGTAACTTAAGTAATTCCTTTTACATGGACTCTCTCAGAGCTAATGGAACGTTACGTACTTTGCACGCGACAGGGGTGGCACCAGACTTTAAAGTAACCTGATGTGTGTAGTCAGATAAACAACCTAATTCCTCGCTGCAGCATCAGGGAGTGAAGATGGTAGATCTCCCTTCAGAAGGATACATGGAACTCCACCAGGAATCAGCATCACACCAAGATCGGCTTGGTGAATCCAGCTTATAATGCGGTCACCTCTGGAGGTGTAGATCTTCCCAGCAGTGAGTTTACTGCTGTATTCGAGGTCACCCTCCAAGTAGCCAAACAACTTTATAGGTTGGCCACCGTAAGCAAGCGGCCTGATATCTAGTTTGAAGACTTTAACTTTACCGAATAAGGACATGTTGTAGAAACTCTTTGGAATCAAAAAGCATTTTGACAGGGTGACCATTTACACGAACGCTGTCAATGGGACTTTTCCGCTTATATTGACTGATCAGAGTCAAGATCTCACCGCAATGCAATTCATCAGAGTCGGATTAATTTTGGACCCAAACTTCTTTCACACGCTTGTTCTTCTTAAATTTTAATGCTCTGCAAGCTTTTGCCGCATGGCCAACTTTCCCACATTTAAGGCAGCAGGTGTCTATTCATCAGACGTCCTACCCACACAACGCTGGGAGTAACTGAACTCACAGAGTTCCAGAGCCGCTCAAACAGATGAAGGCTCTAGAATGAAGAACTCTGGCCCCAGTGACAAGCTTGAAACAGGATGACTTGACACACAGGTCATTATAAAATAAAGTATAAATAAGAATGACACGCAGGTCATTACACAATGTTAACAAGAATTGGCAAAGCCAAGAGGTTTTGCTTTTACTATGCAGACGCTTACCTGTTGGTTTTGGTAATGCTTGTTTGCTTTGGGATACTGTATGGCCAAACATTTCAAGTTGGCTGCCGATACATGCCTCTGGGCACAGACAAAGCCATCTAGGAATAATTTTTGTAAACCTACAAGGAAAAATATTATAGAAGAAACTACTAAGAGGGCCTGAGCGGGCACAATGAATTCCCAGTACTTTGCTTCCACTGACTCACCAGCTGAACACATTCCAAATTATACAAGGAACAGCTACAAAGAAGCAGAAATAATGCCCTCAGCCCAAAAGGGCTCCCGCAGTGTCCATTTAAAACAGACCCTTTGTACTGGCCAGACATACTACTTCCATTGTATAAGCACATATTGACCATTGAGACAATCCAAGAGTCTTGGCGGATTCTACTATCCACACCACATACAAAGGTGGTAACAAATCACAACCATGTAACTAACTACCATCTTAAAGCGATTATAGAGGTATCAAAATATTTAGCCAGTTTCCTATTAAAAGACCTTAACAGTTGGGCATACCGGGGAATGGGAGTGTGGGAAGGGGGGGGGGATTAGACTTCAAGGCTGCATTTAATCGGGTCCCCAGAGCAAATCTCCGAATGAAGTTGAAATTTGGAGCCCTCACATGAAACTCCTGAGGGCGATTGAATTATTACTCATAAACACCTGGATAAAAGTCAAGCATGGCTACAAGTTCGCTCTCTCATGAAAAATCGCTACTCAAACTGATGCGTGCTCGCACCAGCTGTATTTAATATGCACATTTTCAACTTGTCTCAAGAGCTAGATAACATCAATGCACACTCCCATAAATTAGACGGGACTTGGCTATCAAATTAAGTTTACAAAAATGACCTAGTGCTAGTCAGTAAAACAAAGGTTGGGCTACAAAGACTAACTGACAATCTACATGAGTACACTGTGCAAAACTACTGGAAGATCAATCTAAACAATACTAAGATTGTAATATTTGGAAGGAAAATCAACAAGACTGGATCATGTTATAACAGTGGCAAAACTATAAACAAAGAACAGAAATACAAGTATCTTGGTGTCCAAACGGACTAAAGATGTACCTATATCTAACAAGAGGAGGCAGTAAAGAGGAAAGCTCTTGCCCTAACATATGCTTTCCTCAAAACAACAAAGTTGCTGCTATGGAGCCCTAACGTGGATCATTTGCTTCACGTAATGAGAGCCAATTTGATTCCAACTCTCACCTGCGGGAGCGAAATACTCCTGGAAAGGGATTCTTCACTCCTTGACAAACTGCTTATACATTTTTATAAGTCAACGTTAAGGCTACCAATAACAGCCTTCTTGGCACAGATGCGGCTTGAATTTGGCTGCATCTGCCCCAACCTACTAAAGCAAAGAAAGGCCCTCTTCGGCACTTTAACTTACGAATTTGGTCAAGCAGACAAGCCATCATGGAGGCCCTGAAGCAAAGAACACCATACTGAAAGTCCAACTGCCTACATTTTTAGGAATAGCAGTAAAATACTAGCATTTTCCTTCGCAGGGGGCTCTCCACGACTATACGGCCATACCCAAGTCAGCATGCAGCTGACTCATAAGTGCTTAGATCACTGGACAGCAAGGTTCTTCCTGTCCATCTGGCCCCTCTGTGAACCTGATGAGAAGCTGGCACTTCTTTTGCCATTTGGACACCACGTGTCCTTTGTATGTGTTCACAAAGCTTCCTAATCCTACAGCACTTTCTATAGCAGCTTTCTAGTCCACTAGATGCTGCGCTGGGCAGCACAATTATAGCCTTCACTTATGCTCTTAACAGTCTGTAACCGCCTATGATCTTTACGCTGATAGTATTTTAAATGCTTTTTAGAGCAGAAGTATTGGTTTTTAGTAGATTAATTGACTAACTGAACAAGTTTACCTTTTATTGTCTATATGAATTGTTATTACATGTAATGGTTTTAATTAATCAAAAATCTTTTTTTTTTAAACATTGTGCACTTTCAAAATGCAACCACAAACATGCTTTTTTGGCCACTTTTTGTCCAAATGCTCACTGTCCCTTTAAGTCATACATCCTTCTGGTGTATTGTTTTTTATTTTCCTTCCTTACTTCCTTCATTAACGCTAGGGTCTCTTGCAAAGTGCCATGGATCTTACTGTGCCGAACACAGAGGAAGAGGGCTTTGCTGTACGGATTAAATAACGGGAGGAACGGTGTGTCCCCATTATTGCCCGATCACTTATAACTAGTTTATAAAATGCCTTGGATTCTTGAAAAACATACCGGAAATAGAGCTGCTGATATGACTCGTACTGTACGGCTTGAAAAGTCAAAAGCTACATTCGTCCAACTTTAAAAACATTTTGGTGCTCCCATCTTTCACTCAACATAGAATCACATGCCAAGATGGAAGCCAGCGTCATAAAGCCCATATTTGAGCTCTATACTGCGGTATTATAATTCCTAAAAAAGCATTCAGCGCAGTGTGTAAGAAAACATTTTCAAAGCCAATACACATCAATGTGTGTTGTGATGGCTTGGTTTCATTCATTGCGAAGTGTGCACTTGTGAAAGGAGACTACAGTATCGACAAATAGGAGAAAAACAACATCAAGAGGGAGGCGCTTGGAGTTAATCTCATTGTGGGAGGCTGGAGTGATAGTAGACAGAGCTGACGAATTCTGTTCAGGAGGAAGGAGCATTTTTGCTACCATCTAGGCTCTCTCTTTTTTAATAACGCACAAGAGTGGGCCAAGTGTCTAAGGAAGACTCAACGCTGGATATACGAACACTGGCCTTGCACGTTTTTTGCGTGAAAAAGAAATGCAGTCTTAAATTAGTAAAGATAGTTTTGTTTGCAAGAAGAAAATTCTCATTCAAAGAGGGAATGTGCATAAAGTAACACAAGCTGAATTAAAAAGGAAAATGAATAAAACAGCCCTCATCCAAAACTTACCGGAATTAAATATGCAAGATGTGTTGTTGGCTTCAATTTTAACCCAAGGTTTCTAATTTGCGAGATTTGGATAATGTCTTTTGGTAGGGTTCCTGCAAAACCTCATGTCATGAAACTTTACAGATTTAAGCTTTATTATGTTTACTTTGATATATCTTTATTCGCGTTCTTGCCAGTAGCATTTACAGGATACTTGAGAAAATAATTGGCATTGCTAGCATTATGTTTTAGACATGTCCAATTCTCACATCTTACTCTCATGAATATCCTGGAAGACATGTATGGTCTGTTCACACATTTTTTGTTAGCATGGTAAGTCTAAAAGTGTGTTTTGTTAGCCCGGTCTGTCTAAAAGTGTTTTCTATAGTAATCTCGGTTTTAGCTTGTAGCTAGAGAAAAGAATAACATAACGTGTATTTGTAAAGCGCACGTTCACCCGTAGGCATCTTGGCGCTGGATAACAGATGTTTATTGTTACCCAACTCAATGGTACTCATTTTAATCGACATCAGATGGATGAAAGGCTGAGTGGACCCCCCGGGCTGTAGTGGACGCATTAGTCCACTGAGCCACCAGACCCAGCGATATGCTTTGGGACATCCTGAAGGAAGAATGCAAGCTGAGATTACGTAGCCTTGGACTTAGGAACGTACAAGAATTACACTCACAGAAGAAAGTACAAGAGTGTATGTGGGGATGGGTAATTGTTTAACCCAAAAACTGAAAACAAGACAGGATTCTGTTCGACTATTTTCATAAGATGTTTGGCTTTTCCTTTGAATTCTATTTTTAGCTCAAGCCACAGGCAGTGCAATTGCGCTGCTGCTACTTGGCGAATATATATATATATATATATATATATATATATATATGAGTGCTAATTAAATTTTAGTAAGAGGCATCAATACTAAATTTGATTTGCTGTGTCCACATTGTGTATTTAAAGAAATTTATAAGTACATTTTATGAATTTACAAAAAAGCATTTAAGCCAATAATTGTGTCACCAATGATCTCATATTAAGTTAAGCATTCAAGCGTATATTTCTTCAATTTCATTAATTAACTGGTATGCACTGTCACTTTAAAAATGGCTATCAGACTTCCTAATGCTGTCATGTGATCAAGGCAGGCAACTGCTGAAACGCGTAATGGAGAGGCTGTTTGTGCGTGAATAAACACAAAATATGCACAATACCTGGGTCCGCTCTCGTTTGTTTGCAGTAGCTGATGTGAGCGAGGAATTATATATATATATATATATATATATATACACACACACACACACACACACAAGGTCATAATGACAGTAAAGCATATATTTTAACAGCACACGTCTTTTATAAATATTATAATTTATTGGTAGCACTATTTATTTATTTTTAGCACTTGCACTTTATTGCAGGACGTTCAGCATATAGAGAAATGCAAATACGCGGTAAAAGTAGAAATTAGTATCATTGTGCACATCCTGAACGCGAATGTTAAAGAAATTTATAAAGCAATGTTAAACACAATAGAATCAATATGCAGGTCTATTTGAGTGTAATAAATGAGGGATGGTTAGTTAAACATTCCAAAGTTGACGGTTGGATAAATACAAGAGTCCCAACTGAGCAATAAAAGGCAAAGAAACAATAATAAAACCTGTGAAAAAGCTTGAAAGGATATTAATCCTAAAAGTAGGACATATAACGGGTTTAGAAATTATATGCCATTTTTGCACATGAAAAATATATATACAGTCAATGGAGGCAAACAGTCGTGAAGATTGCTTAATATGTTGTATATATGAAATAGAATTGCTTTTAGAAAAGGATTTTTTTAGTATAATGAAGTTGGTATTTTACCTAAATTATTCTATTAAATTAAGTTTATTATTTAAACCTGTTTTTAAATAAGTTAAATTCGTATTTATGGCAGCATGTTGCACATTGACAATGCGAAATTGCACTCAAAGTATGTTGTTTATGTCTATGAAAATATGACATCACGTGTGGTTACACTGTCACTTTAAAAACATTATGGTAACTCTGTAGCGTGTTATGTGAACAAGGCCGAGAGGCCGAAACGCGTCATGATGGACAAGGTGGCTGAATAAAATAAAAAATTGCAGCACGAAGATGTGGTCTCGCCGTCCATTTTTCCCCGGAGGAAGGGAAGTGCAAGAAGCGGCGCTGTGCGAATATGAATATATATATTCACTTAAAAAACCATAGGTTTCACACGTTATAGTTAGCTGGACATTTCACTCGTAAAAAACCAATGAAATTCCCCCGTTATAGTTAGTGCAGGCAACTTTAACTCACGCGACCGCAATCCTCTGCTGATGACGTCAGATATTACATCACTGTATTTAGACACTTATTTACCCATGTCTTCTTCCATTAATCTTTAGCTATACATATATTACAAATATTTATTTTTCAGAAAGACACATATGTCATCAGTGATGTAATATCTGACGTCATCAGCAGAGGATTGCGGTCGCGTGAGTTATAGTTGCCTGCGCTAACTATAACGGGGGAATTTCATTGGTTTTTTACAAGTGAAATGTCCAGCTAACTATAACATGTGTGAAACCTATGGTTTTTTAAGTGAATTTGCAAGGTTTTTTAAATGCTAATTCGTAACTATAACATGTGTGAAACCTATGGTTTTTTCAGTGAATTTCAAAGGTTTTTTAAATGCTAATTTATGTATGTATTTTTTATGGGATTTTTAGCGTGCGCGCACGGTGCGCGAACCTCGCTTAATTTTCCGTTAAAAATGTAAAAAAAAATTTTTACGTGTGGTTTTTCAGCGTGCGCGCACAGTGCGCGCACTCAGCGATTTTTCGAAAAAAAAATAAAATCGTTTTTTTGCCCTTGGGGGGGTCCTTCTGGGACCCCCTGACAAAGGCTAGGGGGTCAGGAACTGTCCACCCTGCCCCCCTTTCACGTTCTCCACCTTTGTTTCTCACCCCCTCAGACTGCAAATGACAAAATGGCGGCCGACACTCCCTGGTTTCGACCGATTCGAATGTTTACCGACATCTAACAACCAATCAGAATTGCGCTCGCGCACGGCAGGGTGCACGCACAGTGCGCGCACAGTGCGCGCGTATAGATATTTATATGCTTTTAAATGCTATTTTCTCAGGAAATACTGAACAGATTTACAAGAGACCTTCAAAAGGCACTTCCTTGACCATATGGCTACCTCTCTGCCAAATTTCACGTAATTCTGTTCAGCCGTTCGGGCTGTACCTTCGACTAAATGTCCTATGGAAAAATGCATGGGGAAAACACGTTTTGGGACCCCCCCCTTTGTCTCGGCCCCCGCTTGACGAATCACCCCGAGACTTTCAGGGTAGGAGCTGAACGGAGCGCCCCATTTGTTTAGAAAGTTTCGCGAGAATTCGTCAACCGGCGCCAAAGTTATTCAAAATAGAATTTTGAGATTTCCTATGGAAACTAGGTAGTAACTATAACTATCTACTGGTGACCGCCAGTAGATAATATCTATCTATATATATATATAAATTCACTGAAAAAACCATAGGTTTCAGGGGTGTTATAGTTAACTGGACTTTTCACTTGTACAAAACCATTGAAATTCCCCCGTTATAGTTAGTTCAGCTAACTATAACTCGCGCGCCCGCAATGCACTGCTGATGACGTCACATATTACATCACTCATGACATGGTCAGTAACATCACTCATGACATGTGAGCTGAACTAACTATAACGGGGGAATTTCAATGGTTTTGTACAAGTGAAAAGTCCAGCTAACTATAACACCACTGAAACCTATGGTTTTTTCAGTGAATTTCTGAGGTTTTTTAAATGCTAATTCCCAACTATAACGTGCCTGAAACCTATGTTTCTTTCTGTGAATTTCAAAGGTTTTTTAAATGCTAATTTCTAACTATGCCTACAGAGATAGGACATGTGAAGAAAGAAGAAAAAATGCACAGAAAGAAAAAAAAGAAATGCCGAAAGAAGCAACAGAAGTCCTCAAAGACGAAGAAAAGTGCAGGAAGAAGGATAACGTGCAGAAAGAACAGAAAGAAGCCTTGTTGCAAAATCATCCTGTACCCTCAACTTTTTCAGACGGATACTGGTGGTAACTGAGTCTGACTAACCAGTCCTAGAGCCAGTGCTATGTTAAAAGACACTTAGAATACAGTGAAAACACCTACATACACTAGGGAACATTATGCGTTGGGGTCCCCCTGTGATTAGCATGACCTCCTCTGTAAGCCCCTAGTATATAATAGGGCAGGGGGATTAAAACTACCTCTTAAAACAGGCCACTGGGCGTTTTTGCACATGTTTACTCAGGCCCCGTCCCCTCCCTTCACCACTGGGTAAACACGCCCTGTGTCCGTTTTTAGTTGGGAGATTAGGTTCATTTGAATCCTGAGGGTCCCTAGGGTCCAACTAGCCCACTAAGTACCTCCAGTAAGTGCCACAGAGCTGCGTTGCAGAGAGGTGTAAAAAGTGGCACGGCCTGGACCACCTCTCTGCAATGCAGCTCAGTGGCGCTTACTGGAAGCACTTGGTGGGCTAGTTAGCCCCCAGGGGCCCTCAGTATTGAAGGGAAATTATATCCCCAATTTAAAACGTGCCATAGTGCGTGTTTGCACACGTCACCTCAGGCCCCGTCCCCTCCCTTCACCACTGTGTAAACGCGCCCTGTGGCTGTTCTAAGTTGAGAGACTAAGTCCCCTTGAATCCTAAGGATCCCTAGGGTCAAACTAGACCACTAGGTACCTCCAGTAAGCGCCACAGAGCTGCGTTGCAGAGACGTGTAAAAAGGGGCTTGGCCTCAGAACACCTGTCTGCAGCGCAGCTCCCTGGCGCATACTGGAGATGCCTGTTGGGCTAGTTGGCCCTCAGGGACCCTCAGTATTGAAGGGGAATTATTCCCCAACTTACAACTCGCCAGGGGGCGCGTTTGCAGAGTGCTGCAAAGAGGGGCGTGGCCTCCGGCACGATGCCAGTCTTTTATTTATTTACATTTTTTAAGAAGGGGGGCTGTGTGGTTCCCCTTCTTATTCTAATTTATTGGCCCTGATGACCCCATCCCCCAGGGCCTGTCTCCTAATTATATTTTTTTGACCCCAATCCCCAGGGCCGGCCACTGTTTTTTATTATTTTTTAAAAATATATATTTATAGACACACCTAGGACATGCTGGACAAACCGTACGTACCTATCACCATGACGATTTGCGTGATATTCATTAAAAGGCGACTATGCATACAATGAATCCACGTGGAATGTATTAACACCACTAGTGAAGCTCTGACATGTCTGATGCCCTACCGTGCCTAATCCCGGTAGACACCCTTGTCGTTTATTTATACAAACATGGGTAGCTATTGACGGGCACATTTAATACACATACACACCAAGCCATTCAAAGGGGATTCGACAAAAATTCGACCAAAACTATGCAAGAAACCCCCCTCACGGTTAATAAAACACACATCCACTGCCGGATGTGTAATTCTTTTTATTTTACTCTCTGGAAAGGGGAAGATCATCACTTGAGAGTCACAGCGCGCTCCTGGCAGAGCCCAATGCTGTGTTACACCCACCATTGCCTGCTGAGTGCCACACACCTCTGTGTTGTATTCCACTAGCTAGTGCATATGCTATGACACTCTCTAGCCCATGTGCACTGTAACACCACCCCGTGAATATGTCATGCCACACTTGTCTTCGCACGGGTTATATTGCCCCATCTAACGTGCCTTCCTCGATGCCTATGTTATAACGCACAGTGCTATGCCATACATATTACAATCTGGGATCCATATCTTTGTCACAGTGCATATACAATGTTACACTACCCAGCACATATTTTATATTACAACTTTAGAGACTAGTTAGGTTACACAACACTGCCCTGTGCATATTACACTCCAAGGCGCATATCGCATAGCACGCGCTAGTGCCTGTGCTATCTCGCGCTCTCCAATTAATCTTTCATTGCGCACAATGTATTGCATATTATATTTCACGCCCGGTTCATCTTATATCACACTTTTTGGTGCATAGTTTATACCATACACTATATCTAGTTTTCATTTTCAATCGTGCTCTCAGGACTATGTTCTATATAACACTGTGTTCACCTACCCTTTTCACGGGCATTACATTTTGCGATAGGGGGTGGAGGGTCAGGGGGTGTTTCTGCCAAGTGAGCCCGGTGTCACAGTCACAAACGTCCTCTTCTTCCTGAATAAAAGTGAGATTATGCTGCATACTTGTTCATATTTTAAGTGGTTCGCAAAGACACACGTTTTAAAAACAATAAAGTTCCCCTAATACCCGCCTTCTCTGAACAGTTAGCTTGCTGCCCCATCCCCCTCCTCCCTATCGTCTGTTGTGTGAATCCATGGACTAGCCTCCTACCATGCATGGTCTGATGTGCTGCCACTGCCCTCAATTTAGTATGATTTACCAGTCCACTCCTCCTGCCCTCCATTGCCCAATTCTATGCCCCATCATTGACCTCCTGCTTAAACTCTGTGCTTAGCCTGCTGCCCCTATTCTCCTTCCCCCTGCCCTCCGATGTCTTTGTGCATGCCCTTGCTCCATCCTTTTTGCCCACCATGTTCCATGGACCTGCCACTCCTATCTACTCTGAGTGTTCTGTTGAGCTGCCACTCCCCTCCCACCTGCCTAGCATTGTTAGATGACTGTAACCTGTCCCTGCCACCTCCACCCTGCCTGTCCACATGCCATGCCCCTATCCTCTTCCTCCTGTCCTACATGGTCCATTGTACTGCCACACCCTTCTGCCCTCCCTGGTCTGTTGTGCTGCAACTGCTCCTCCTGCCTGCCCCGTGCGGTCTGTTGTGAGGCCCCTTCCCCTGAACTTTCTTGTCTGTGCACAGGTCCTGACCCTCCCTTCTATCCTCCATCGTCCTTTGTGCATGCCCCTGCACCCTCCTTCTTGCCCATCATAGCCATTGTGCTGCCACTAACCCTCCCACTTGCCATGCAGGGTCTTCTGTGCAGCCATGGCCCCTCCCACCTTCCCTGTGTGGTCAGTTAGCTGCCCCTGCCCCCCTCCCACCTTCCCTCCATGGTCTGTGTGTATGCCATCACAGTCTCACTGTTGCTCTTCATGGTGTGTCTTGCTTCTAGTGCCCATCCTGCCTGACCTCCATGGTTATCTTGCTGCTCCTGCCCTGCCCCCTTGCCCCCAGCCCTCTGTTTACATGTGCAGACCCCTACTCTCTCCCTCCTGGCTTGTCTGTTCCATTGTAATGCGCCTGATCCGTCCCTCCTGCCCTTTATGGTCTTTTATGCTGCAGCTTTCTCTCCTGTCTGTCCATTATGGTCAGCTAGCTACCATTGCCTCTTGCCCCTCTGTTCTCTGTTGTCCATGTGCATGGTCCAGTCCCCTCCCTCTTGCTTTCTATGGATTGTTGTGCTGCACTCCCGTCCCGCATGCCCTGTGTGGTGTATTGTGCTGCTGCAAACCCTGATGCCTGCCCTGCAGGGTCAGTTTGTTGCACCTCTCCATGTCCCTCCTGTCCTCTGTTATCCAAGTCCATGTCCCTACCCCATTTCCTTCCATGATCCAATGTACCATACTTACGAACATTTTGAACTTGGTAAGAGGGAGATTTTGAAAAAAAACTGGGGTATTGATTTTCCCCTTTGAGTTACATTGAAAAAGAGGAGATTGTAGACAGGAGACAGATCAAATAAAGCCCATTTGAGCTTAAAAACATTGGACGTTTCCTGGCTGAATCGGGTCTGTTGGCATGTATGGTTGTACTACCATTGCCTCTTCCTCTCTTGCAAGTCTTGTATTGTTGGTTTGTTGCCCCTGCCCCCCTTTCCACTGCCCTCCATAGTCTGTTGTGCTGCCATGACCCTTCCTGCCTGCTCAGTGTGGTTAAATTGTTGCCTTTGCACCCTCCTACCTGCCTTCAATTTTCAGAGTCCGTACCCCTGGCCTCTGCCTCTCAACAGTATCCTAATGAACAACTAGATTGCTAACATTCTATATTTATTACAACGCCCGACGTCATCTTGATGTAATCAAAACTGTAATACCTAGAGCATTTCCTTTAGAAATTACATATATGAGAGGGTCTTATTGGCATCAAAATTATGGTTAGTGCTCTAAAAGACTAAAATAAGGACTAAAATAAGGACATATTTTCTGAGTTTTCAAATAGCGACAAAGCACTTTTATGTTTTTGTATCCAGTTGACCACTTGATTGAATGTTGCACTTAGGGGAGAGGATGTGGTGTTACTTCCAGAACTGCAGACTTTGCAACTGGGGAACCAGGTTGGAGTTTCTGCTTCAGCTCGACATTCTGTGATTCTGGTCAAATTACTTAGTCTCCCCATGTCTACAACCAAAATGAATTTGTTCTTGTGTGATGTAACCAATGCTCATGTAAAGCACTCCAATACCTGACAAGTCAGCACTATATAACACTGCAAAAACACAAAATAATAAGTGTTTTGCACACTTCTGTCATTGGGCTATATTTGGGCTATATTTGGGCTACATCTGGGTGATTTTGGGCTACATTTGGGCTCTTTTGTTTCTGGTGGCCATCTTGGGAGATTTATTTGTTATGAAGTTTCCTAATTTCCTCATGTACTGCAGTCTCCTCAGTAGGAAATGCTTTCAGTTTTTTACTTTGATTCCATCATGAAGGTATTCAGATATGCCACACATTTGCCATAAATTCTGAATGTTAGCACTCTAGTTGCTCATTAGATCACTGTAGTAAAACTACTGTTCACCATGGAAGTCTGCTCCTGGTATTCAAAGTGCATGTTTCAGTCTGCATGTCAGAATTTTTTAATGAAATAGAAGAGGATTAGAGAAGTCACTCAAAATGTGCCCTCATTTTCTTTCTTCAGCATTAATCATAATTGCTATGGCAAAATGAACCCCCTCATTGTGTTCCTTTTTAAATTAAATGTTTTAAGTGTTACCAGTTTATTCCAATCAAGATGGCTTCAGGTGTGCCATACTTTTGTCATAATAAAGACAGTAAGCGCTCTAGTTGTTTTTAAGAACACTCTTGGGCATTCTGTCATTGGGCTATACTTGGGCTACATCTGGGTGATATTTGGGCTACATTTGGGCTCTTTTGTCTCTGGTGGCCATCTTGGGAGACTTATTTGTTATGAAGTTTCCTAATTTCCTCATTTACTGCAGTCTCCTCAGTAGGAAATACTTTCAGTTTTTTACTTTGATTCCATCAAGAAGGCATTCAGATGTGTCACACATTTGCCATAAATTCAGAATGTTAGCACTCTTTTTGCTCATTAGATCACTGTAGTAAAGCTACTGCTCACCAGGGGAAACTGCTGCTGATATTGAAAGTGCATGTTTCAGTCTGCATGTCAGAATTTTTTAATGAAATAGAAGAGGATTTGAGAAGTCACTCAAAATGTGCCCTAATTTTTCTTTCTGCAGCACTAATCATATTTTTTATGGAAAAATGAACCCCCTCATTTTGTTCCTTTTTAAATTAAATGTTTTAAGAGTTACCACTTTAATCCAAGCAAGATGGCTTCAGGTGTGCCATACGTTTATCATAAGTAGGACTGTTAGCGCTCTAGTTGTTCTTTGCAACACTCTGGGAAGCTGCAGTAGAACACAAAGGAATCAACTGACAGTCTCTGCCCTTGTTGGATGTACATGTTTTACTGAGAATGTCAGACTTCATTCTCACATGACTGAGAAAGATAATGTGAATTTACAGAAAATAAGCTCTCAGTTTAGCTTATAGATCACCTTCCAAACCTCTGTGGGAAAAGCATGAGAAAGGAATATGCTACTTACCAGTATGCATCTGTTCTTGGCATGTAGAGCTGCAGAGTTGTACACTTAGCATAGATCGCCATCTGGTGTTGGGCCCGGATGTTTGCAGTTTGTTTTTGTTCTTTGGACAGTCTTTGGAAGTCACGAGTTCGGTGACTCCTCCTTGGTCCGTACTGCGCATGGGCTTCGGCTCCATCCTCAGATTGTTTTTCGCCAACAGGGAAATGATGGAGCGTAGTAATAACAGTGAGAAACCCATGTGTGTTGTATCTAAATAAGATGGACTGGAACGGATACAGGTAGCCGGGGAGGCGGGTGGGCGTGTACAACTCTGCAGCTCTACATGCCAAGAACAGATGCATACTGGTAAGTAGCATATTCCGTTCGAGGCATATGAGCTGCAGATTGTACACTTAGCATAGATTATATAGCAGTACCCAACCTTAGCGGCGACCACCGGTATTCATTGCAGCGGTTTGAAAAAGTGTCTTTAGTACAGCCTGGCCCACACTAGCTTGCTGCTTGAAATGCACATCTACACTGTAATGTTTTGTGAAGGTGTGCGGTGTTGACCATGTGGCTGCTTTGCAGATGTCATCTAAGGGTATGTTCCCTAGAAAAGCCATAGAAGCCCCTAACTTTCTAGTAGAGTGGGCTTTAGGTGGAACAGATAATGTTCTTTTTGCCTTTTGATAGCAAATTTGTATGCACTTTACAATCCACCTAGCTATCCCTGATTTAGAGATGGGGTTGCCTTTATGTGGTGGAGAGAAGGAAACGAACAATTGTTTAGTCTTCCTGAAAGGTTGCGTTCTTTGTATGTAGTACAGCAAAGCCCTCTTAACATCAAGTGTGTGTAAGGCCCTTTCTGCAACAGATTGAGGTTGCGAGAAAAAGACAGGTAATTCCACCGATTGATTGAGATGGAAGGGAGAAATGACCTTGGGCAGAAACTTCAGATTTGTACGAAGTATGACCTTGCTGTGATGTATTTGTAGGAAGGGTTCCTGTATAGTGAACGCTTGTATTTCACCAACCCTTCTAAGGGAAGTGATAGCTACGAGGAAAGCTGTTTTCCAGGTGAGAAACTGTAGCTCACATTTATGCATTGGTTCGAAGGGTGGACCCATTAGCCGTGTAAGAACTACATTTAGATTCCACACAGGGGAAGGTGGTGCCCTGGGAGGAATTACTCGTTTAAGGCCTTCCATAAAGGCTTTAATAGCGGGCACTCTGAACAGTGATAAATGCTGTCTGTTTTGTAGATAAGCAGCAATCGCTGCTAGGTGTAGGCGTATGGATGAATATGCCAGGTTACACCTGTGAAGATGGAGCAGATAGCATATGATGTGCTGTATGGATGCATCTAAAGGGTTGATTGTATTGTTACGGCAGTAAATTACAAATCTTTTCCACTTTGCGGCATAGCATGCTCTAGTGGTAGGACGTCTGGCTTCCATGATAATGTTCATGCAATCAGGGGGAAGGTTAAGGTATCCAAATTCTAAGATTTCAGGAGCCAGATCGCAAGGTTGAGCTGAGCTGGGTCCGGGTGCCTGATTTCTCCATGGTTCTGGGTTAGGAGGCATGGGGACAGGTGCAGTTTTTGATGTGGCACCACCGATAGCTGTAGTAGTGTGGTGTACCACGGCTGCCTGGCCCATGTTGGGGCTATTAGAATGAGTGTGAGGGAGTGCTGTTGTAGCTTCCTTACCACTAACGGAATTAGTGGGAGAGGTGGAAAGGCGTATGCAAATCTGCCTGACCAGTTCATCCATATCGCATTGCCCTTGGACAATGGGTGTGGGTATCTGGCGGCGAAGCTTGGGCATTTTTTGTTTTCGTGGGTGGCGAAGAGGTCTATCTGAGGATGCCCCCACTTTTGGAAGAATGGGTGAAGAACTTGTGGATGCAGTTCCCATTCGTGTAGTTGTTGTGTTTGTCTGCTGAGCAGATCTGCCATGGTGTTTTGTACGCCTGGAACGTGCTGTGCCAGGAGAAAGATGTTTTGGGGAATTGCCCATCTCCATATGCTCTGGGCTAAGCGGTAGAGCTGGGGAGAGTGTGTCCCCCCCTGTTTTTGGATATAATACATTGCAGTCATGTTGTCTGTGCGAATGAGGACTGCTTTGTCCGAAATCTGTTTTTGAAAAGATTTTAGGGCTAGAAAGATCGCCAAGAGCTCCAGATGGTTGATGTGGAGCGATTTTTGCTGTGGCGTCCATAGACCTTGCATTGTGAGGTGTAAGAGGTGCGCTCCCCAGCCGGAGAGCGATGCGTCCGCTGTTAGAATCACCTGAGGAACCGGGTCCAGGAACGGCCGCCCTTTGGAAAGGTTTGTGGTGTTCCACCACTGCAGAGAGTGATGGGTGCGGCCGTCCACCAACACCAGATCCGTCAGCTGACCCTGGGCCTGGTTCCACTGTTGTGCTAGGCACTCTTGAAGTGGACGCATGTGGAGTCTTGCATGGGGCACTATGAAAATGCAAGACGCCATCATTCCTAAGAGCTTCATAAACACTCTTGCTGGAAGAGAGTGTTGGGGAAGGAATGTTTTGCGCAAGGCTTGTATGCTTGCGATTCTGGCTGAGTTTGGATAGGCAATACCTTTGGAGGGGTCTATAGTGGCCCAGAGATATTGCTTTGTGTGAGATGGTATGAGGTGGGACTTTTGGTAGTTCACCGTGAAGCCTAGCTGGTGGAGCAGTTGGATGGTGCTGTTTGTATGTTGCACACATTGGTGGTAGGACGCGGCTTTTATCAGCCAGTCGTCTAAGTAAGGAAAGACGTGAATATGTTGACGTCTGAGGTGTGCCGCTACTACCGCTAGGCATTTGGTAAACACCCGTGGTGCGGTGGTGACCCCGAAGGGGAGAACCGTGAATTGGTAATGCTGACCGTCCACCACGAACCTGAGGTACTTCCTGTGAGAAGGGTGTATTGGAATGTGAAAGTATGCGTCTTTCAGATCCAAGGTAGTGAGAAAATCTCCCTGACAGAGGAGCGGGAGGACTTGTTGTAGGGTGACCATGTGAAAATGGTCTGAATGTATGTAGGCATTTAGAGGCCGGAGGTCTAGAATGGGCCTCAGGGTCCCGTCTTTCTTTGGTATTAAGAAATATCGAGAGTAGACCCCTAGATTTTGCTGATTGACAGGGACCTGCTCTATAGCGTGTTTTTGGAGGAGGGAGAGCACCTCCTGTTTGAGTAGTGTGGAATGTTTTTGAGACATTGGACGGTGCCTTGGTGGGATATTGGGTGGGGTAGATGTTAGCTCGAGACAGTACCCTGACTGAATAATTTGGGTCACCCATTTGTCCGATGTTATGGACTCCCATGCATGGATAAAGTTTTGCAGTCTGCCCCCGACCGGAGTGGGATGGTCTGGGGGGAGGGAAGGGGAGTCATTGTGCGGGCGGGGTGGCAGAACGGGTGGTGTTAGTTTTGCCCCTGCCCTTATTGTTGTTGCCTCTGTAACCACCCCTTTGGTAGCCCTTTGAAAAGGTATTTTGAGGAGGGGACTTGTAGGAGGTAGAGGCGCTATCGGTGGAGTAGCCTCTGCCTGTGCTACGAAAGGATGAGCGTCGAAAGGAGCGTTTAGGGGCCTGTGATTGTAGTGCCCCCATAGACTTTGCTGTGTCTGTGTCCTTTTTCATCTTTTCTAACGCTTCGTCCACCTTTGGCCCAAAGAGAGTTTGTTGGTCAAAGGGGTGATTTAGTATGGACGCCTGGACTTCAGCCTTGAACCCTGAGATCCTGAGCCAGGCATGACGACGAAGCAGGACACTAGTATTTATGGCTCTAGAAGCAGTGTCAGCTGCATCGAGGGCACACTTAATGGAGGTGTTAGTAATTAGTTTACCCTCCTGTATTAGTTCATGAGCCTTGCGTTTGTGTTTTTCGGGGAGGTGCTGCATAAGAGCCTCAAGCTCGTCGTAGTGTGCTCTGTCATAGCGCGCAAGTAGCGCTTGTGTATTTGCAATGCGCCACATGTTTGCAGCTTGGGAGGCGGTGCGTTTGCCAGACGCGTCTAGAAGTTTGGATTCTTTATCTGGCGGTGGGGCTTCTCCTGAGGACTGGGAGTTAGCCCGCTTTCTAGCTGTGGACACAACTAGGGAATCTAAGGGAGCAAGGCCCTTAATGTATGCAGGGTCTGTGGGTGCCGCCTTGTACTTTTTTTCTATTCTAGGGTTCAATACCCTGGCCCTGACAGGGTCTTTGAACACCTCTGCAGCATGCTTGGTGACACCTTTAAGCATGGGCAAGATAGATGTGGACTTGTCCTGAATGTCAAATGTATCCAGTAGGAAGTCGTCTTCCACTGGTTCACTATGCATTTCCACCCCATGGTAGTGTGCTGCTCTCTGCAGTAAGTGGTGAAACCCTAAGGAGTCCTCTGGAGGAGACGGCCTGGATGGGTATAGGTCGTCCTGAGGCACATCCGGTATGTCAGGGTTTTGGTAGTCTTCCCATGGGTCTGGGGTCCCCGGTGGAGTGGGGTCCATTGGGGCATCCGCCGGGTCATAATCTGGATCCCCGTAATCCGGATCTGGGGACGGGGTCGGGGAGTGATGAGGTAAGGGTGGCGGAGACCTGGGAGGGGGAGGGGGTGGAGGAGGTGGAGGAGGCGGAGGAGGAGGTAGTGGGGAGGGCACTCTGAGAGGAGAAGTAGCAGAGTCCTTCCGCTTGGGTGGTGGAGGAGGAGCCGGAGTGTCAAGACGTCTTTTTTTGATAACTAAAGTCAATAGCCCAGTCTTTGGATCTTTAAATAGAGTCTTTTGCAAAGGGTCTGGTGTAAACAGATCCAGTGGCGCCGAATTGTCCGCTGGCGCCGATGGTTTCGGAGCCGAGGGCTTTAATGGTTTCAGTGCGCCATGCTTTTTTGGAACCTCCGGTTTTTTCGGCGTCGAAGGAGTTTTCGGCGCCGGAGCGTCGGTGCCGACAGATTTGTGTTTGGTCGGCACCGAGAGTCCAGGCTTCGGCACCGGTGGCTTCGGAGTCGAGCTGGGTATCACTTTCTTCGGTGCCGGATGGTGTTTTTCGGCACCAGGCGTCGGCTGGCTCGAGCCCGAGCTGCCGTGAGACTTCTGAGGCTTCGACACCGAGCCCGAAGGTGGGGTGATAGAAGCTGTGTGCTTGGTTTTACCCAGGCCTGCAGGCGAGGGTGTAACCTGAGTCTCTTTGGTTTTGGGCGCGGGGGTGGGAGGGGGTACAGTACTCACGACCCGCTGCGCCGGTGTGATGTCCTCCACGTCGGAGTCGTCGGCCTCGGAAGCGCTGACGACGTCGTCCTCCTGCTCGGTGTGTAGTTGCCCCGAAGCTTCGGCGTCGTCTCCGAAGATGTGCGGTGGAGCTGCGGTCGATGAGTGCGCCATGGTGCGTCGAGCTCTTCGATCCCGGATGGACTTTTTTGATCGAAAAGACTTACAGGCGGGGCAGTCTCTAGCCTCGTGTTCTGGAGAGAGGCAAAGGTTACACACCTGATGGAGGTCGATGTGGGGAAATTTAGACCCACATTTTGGGCACTTTTTGAACGGAGTCCTTTCCATCGGCCGGGACCGGAGTCGAGGAGGGCCCGAAGGCCGGTGCCGATGTACGGAATGGAGAAAAGTGCCGCTTCGAGAGATGAAGATATAATGAAGAAACTCGAAGAACGAGGATTTTCCGTTGAGGCTGGAACCGTAGAAGTTCGAAGCCGGAGCACGAAGTATCACATCCGAGCCCGATGGCGGAAAAAAACAATCTGAGGATGGAGCCGAAGCCCATGCGCAGTACGGACCGAAGGAGGAGTCACCGAACTCGTGACTTCCAAAGACTGTCCAAAGAACAAAAACAAACTGCAAACATCCGGGCCCAACACCAGATGGCGATCTATGCTAAGTGTACAATCTGCAGCTCATATGCCTCAAACATATTTTTCTCTCAATCATGATATCCCAGCAGAAGGCTTTTTCACATGGTGAAATCACCTTAGAACATACCACAATTCCTAAAATGAGTATGGTACCATCAACAAATGATTTATAATGTAACTAAAGTCTTAAAACCTTCTATTAACTGCAATGCTTTTTAATGAGGTGCTATCATGTATATTGGTCCCAAGATGGCTGCCAACACTTCTTGGATGAAGTGCTGACAGCCAATCAGATCTCAGGATGAGATGTGTGGTTAGGCTCCGCCCACATATATATATGATTTTACTTTTGATTTTCTCAGGAACTACTGAACAGATTGACACCAGACCTGCAAAAGGCACATCCCTGACCTGAGGAATACCTCTCTGCCAAATTTCAAGTAATTCTGTTCAGCCGTTCGGGCTGTACCTTGGACTAAAGGTCCCTATGGAAAATTGCATGGGAAAAACGCGTTTTGGGACCCCCCTTTTTTCTTGGCCCCCGCTTGACAAATCACCCCGAGACTTTCAGGGTAGGAGCGGAGCGCCCCACCTATTTTGAAAATTTTGCGAGGATTCGTCAACCGGTGCCAAAGTTATTCCAAATAGAATGTTGCGGATTTCCTATGGAAACACGGTCCTAACTATAACTATCTACTGGCGACCGCCAGTAGAATAAAAATATATATATATATATATATATATATATATATATATATATATATATATATATATATATATATATATATATATATATATATATATTCACTTAAAAAACCATAGGTTTCACACATGTTATAGTTTGCTGTACATTTCACTCGTAAAAAACCAATGAAATTCCACGTTCTAGTTAGATCAGGTAACTATAACTTGCGCGCCCGCAATGCACTGCTGATGATGTCACATAGTACATCACTCATGACATGGTCAGTGACATCACTCATGACATCAATGATGACATCTGAAATTACACATTGTGGATTGCGGTCGCGCAAGTTATAGTTACCTGATCCAACTATAACGTGGAATTTCATTGGTTTTTTACGAGTGAAATGTACAGCTAACTATAACATGCGTGAAACCTATGGTTTTTTAAGTGAATTTGCAAGGTTTTGTAAATGATAATTCCTAACTATAACGTGTGTGAAACCTATGGTTTTTTCAGTGAATTTGTACGGTTTTTTAAATGCTAAGTTATGTATTTATTTTTTATTTTTTTTTCTGGTTTTTCACTATGCGCACACTCTGCGCGCACGGTGTGCTTCGCGCACCGTGCGCGCGCTGTGGGCGCTCGGTGCGCGGTTGCGCAGTCCATGCCGTGCACGCTCGCCTTTTTTTACGCAGTAACATTTGTTTTTTTCTCCCTTGTGGGTCCTTTAATTTATTTAATAAATGTGATTGTTACTTCTTTATTTTATTTTTTTTACCGTACGCGTACCCCGCGATTTTTTTTTTTAAATTATTAAATTTATTTTTCGTATTTTTGGGTCCTTCTTGGACCCCCTGACAAACACTAGGGGGTCTGCAACTCTCTTCGTTGCCCCCGTTTCACGTTCCCCACCTTTGTTTCTCAGTGCGAGAGACAGAAAATGGCGGCTGACACTTCCTGATTTCGACCGATTCGAATGTTTACAGTCATGTAACCACCAATCAGAATTGAGCTCGCGTACGGTAAGCGCACGGAGCGTGCTTACAGATATATATATTGATTTAAATGCTATTTTCTCAGGACCTACTGAACAGATTTACACCAGACCTACAAAAGGCACATCCTTGACCTGAGGACTACCTCTCTGCCAAATTTCAAGTAATTCTGTTCAGCCATTCGGGCTGTAGCTGTGTCTAAAGGTCCTATGGAAAAATGCATGGGGAAAACGCGTTTTGGGACCCCCCTTTTTTCTCAGCCCCCGCTTGACGAATCCCCCCGAGACTTTCAGGGTAGGAGCGGAGCGTAGCGCCCCATTAGTTTTGAAAATTTCGCGAGGATTCGTCGACCGGCGCCAAAGTTATTCCAAATAGAATGTTGCGGATTTCCTATGGAAACACAGTCCTAACTATAACTATCTACTGGCGACCGCCAGTAAATATAAATATATATATATATATATATATATATATATATATATATATATTTCTCCAAATATATATATATATATATATATATATATCACGCTCCGAACTCCGTCTTTTTCTCTTCACTCTCGATCGGGTGCTCTCATAGCGGTGACGGACACCGCGTGTGTAAACAGGCTCGTGGTACTCTGAATAAAATACCAGCACTCACGGGAACAGTGTCTTCAATTTATTGAAAGACAAGCCTCACGACAAATAGAATGTTGCGGATTTCCTATGGAAACACAGTCCTAACTATAACTATCTACTGGCGACCGCCAGTAAATATATATATATATATATATATATATATATATATATATATATATATAAAAAATCACTGGCATAGCCAATAGGTTTCGCCTTTCGTGTTGAGCCATGCAGCACATTATCCTGGATGCTACAACATCTACTGTTAATTCATGAGCATTGCCCTATGATGCAGTCAGTGATCAAATCTGCTTTGTGTTGTAGGGGCAATTCAGATGGGCTCTGTCTGCTAAACATGGTGGCGCATTGAAGAGCTGCAATATGATGCTGGTCGCAGTGCTCTCTGGCTCAGTTGCCTGTGGGAGTGGTGCATTACACGTCTTCTGCAAGTCTGATTTCAGATGTCATGTCTATTCTAAGGTGCTAGGGCCATCTTAGTGATCAGTGAGAGTCTTTATTACAGAGGAACAGTCTAGGCTGGTGCAGTTTGCATTTCATGCCATGTGCATGCAGTCGAGAACCAGTGACAATACATCATAATTTAAATGAATGCTTTAGGGCCCAGGACGGCCTTGCCACGCTAAAACGCTCACTGTGCCACTGAAATCAAACTGTACCTGGCTGATGATCCCATAATTTTGGCCACGCGCTTGTGTTCCGATTCAGGGAGGACCTAGATTGGCAGTTCGGGCTGGACTGTTCCCATGAGGAACAAGGATAAGACTGATTTGCATATGGCTGGGTTCAATCTGAGGTGGCATGATGAGCAAAAGAACAATGGGTTGGAGTGCTACCCCGAGCTATTGCCAGTGGTTAGACTTATTACAAGCATACTCCCATCACGTTTTGTGTGTTTCATGTACCACCCTAAGTGGCATGGGTATGCCCAGACATGGGTCCCATGCTTACTGTCACCCATATCTAGGGTGAAAACGGTCCTGGGTTGCTTGTTTCGGTTAAGATAGGGCCTTGCTTGGCAGTTCGGACTGTACTGTTCCTATTGGAGCAGGCTCAAGACTTATTTGCAAATGGCTAGGTCCAAACTGAGGTGGCATGGTGAGCAAAAGAGCAATGGGTTAGAGTACTACCCCGAGATATTGCCAGTGGTTAGACGTATTGCAAGCAGCCTCCCATCACCTTTTGGGTGTGCCAAGGAAGAATATTCATCTTCCAATTCGTATCTCCAGCCAGGTGAGATTTAAGGAGCTATTGGAGCACCCTCATTAAAAATGATCAAAGAGTCGTGATCACTAAATAGAGGGAGTCACAATGGACAGAGTTTTTATATTCATGTTGTAAATTAAACAGTAAAATATTTGTGAGTAAAGAACCTCAGGATATTCTCTCCTACACTTTCCTTAGCACAGTAGGGCAACTGGGGGGGCAGCAGAGTCACAGACAGATAGAAAATGCCATTGGTGACTCTAAAAATAAAATAGATAACCCATGCTGCATCCAAGGAAGTAGCCTTGAATCCATAAAATATAATTGAGGAGTCACCCATAGACAGGGCTAAGGGAAAGGCAAAAAAACAGGACTTGTGCAAGGAGGGCATAAGAAGGAGAACTGCAGAGCATTAAGGTACCCCTGCATGGTCGGTGGGTTGCCAGAAGACACAACCGCATGCTGTAAAATAAATTTGTTAAAAGTAGTGTGCATAGAAGAGAGATAGAGATAATATTACCAGCCTGAGGTTTGAAATAGTGACAATAACATGCAGAATTCACCTAAAACCTGAAATGAACCCAGTCTGTTAAAATGTAACTTTACTCTTATGAAGAGTCACAGACCAGTGTCTACTGAGAGATAAAAGTACAACAGGAGTTTTCTTATCAACAGACCCAAGCTAGGAAATCTGATGCAGCAACACCCAGAGTCCCCTCCATATACTATGAAGAGATGACAATTTTCTTTCTGAAGACATATACTTTGTGCTCAAGTGAGAATAGTCCCATCTAACCCAACTATTGCCGAATATATTCACAATAACCTTATTCTTTTATGTGGATGGTTCACTGAACCTCTGGGATTGTAGGAAGATGAAACACCACAAGGCTCTGGAATGCCATCTGAGAGACCGGACTTGATCTATTGTTAATCAGACCGAGGATAGATGTACAGCCACTTACCCAAGGGATACAACTTGCACAGTAAGAAAACAGATGAAGAATAAAAACACAAACACATAAAAGAATTTCTATTATTTTTGTCAACAAACGCCAATAATTTGAAGATCACACTAGCGGCTGAAACCCAGCCCAGAAACTCCAAGGGTATCACTCACTCTAGGTCCACATTTCCCAGTGGAGCTTCATTCACTTCATAACTGAAAACGCAAGAAAATTATTCTGTGATGGTAAACAGGTCACTGCCCTAGGTTATAAGAACAGAGTGAAATAGCAGGGGAGGATAAAATGGCTGAAAGGGAGTAGCCATTGTAGGTAGCCCAGTGTATGTCGAAGCATCCCACATTACAGCCTTTTTGAATCAGTGCAGTCTCAGAGCCATGATAAATAGAAAGCACTAGCCCAGTGACTTGGACAGTGTGCTCAGTCCAACAGATCGAATGTCTTCTTTGCAACAAGTAACACAAGCATTAAAAATACAATAGGTCTCATCTTTCATCAAGTTAAAGCCATTTGCTTTGCTATACAATACCATTCGCAAAGCAAATAGCTTTAACTTAATCAAAGGCGAGACCTATTGCATTTTCAATGCTTGTTTTTTGTTGCACTGCTGTGCAGCAGGACGTGTTGCTGTGCTGCAGTCCATCAAAATATTGTAAACCAGGCCCACAGTGTGCAGAAAACAAGACCATAAGATTGCATGAGAGGGTATGTGTTTAAGGAGTGATGCGAGCACAATATGTCCTTTGCACAAAACAGGGAACAATCAAAAGCCATGGGGCAAGCATAAAGTAGTGTGTGTCCTCCATGGCATGCAACCTTGAGCAGCTATGCTTAATCTCGCTGCCCTTCCAGGTGGCCAATCTACAGCCAGTATGACCTTTCAAAATGGGCATGTGAAATTTCAGAACTTAGGCTTCTGCTTATAACAAAAAGGCAAAACTACAAGCTTAGGATCACTTCGTGCTATTGGCTAAACACTGAGGGAGATCTGGTGGCAATCCTCCTAACAGCTGCCCCGTCAACTACATGGGGATGTTGCTATCAATTAATGAATTATGGAAATAAGTTGTTTTATCTACTCAGTGCCACAGTACAGACAGGTGTTGAGTTTACAGGTACCAGCCAGTGGCATAACGCAAAATGATGGGACCCTGCTGCATAATGCACTGTGGCGCCCCCGAGTCTCCCATATCACACACATATGCATTGGCCTTAGACAGAATGGTATCTCCATGAAAGGCTCGGTGGCCTCCCAGCACCACCGGGCGGTGGTATGCCCCTGATGCCATCTAATATCACTCCCATTGATGTCAAATAACCCCGCATCACAAGCATGACTTTCAACCAGTTCTGGTTCTTGGGTCATTATTCCAATGAATGTTGGTCAGTAACAACTTTTCCCTGTATAACTATGGACTTCAGAGCAGTTCTGCTGCTAGGATTTACAGAGCTCCATAAAAAAAAATAACGTTTTGCACTTTGGCCACTTCCTGGTCCCCTCAGGAATAAGGCCATTTTTAAGGCATCTGTTGTAATCTTCTAGTGGACTCTAGTGGTGACATCCCAAATGCGTTGCCCACCACCGCATTAATGCAGTACCTCATGGCCACGGGCAAATGAATTACACGATGAGGTAGCGTTTTCCACATAAGTTTGGATTTGCAGCACATGACACATAAACCATCATCTTCTGCATAAAACAGGTTTCTAGTTGAAACGGATCAAAAATTACTAAAAACAATGCGACAGTGTTGCTATGCAGTAGCTGACCCTTTGCCGTGTAGTGGCAGGTCACCCTTTAATGTGTTAAACTGACATAAAATGAAGTGAAATCTTTACCCATACAGCGTTAACATGTGAAAAATATCATGATACTTGAGCAATACTGCAAACAATGTGCCCCATATGGCCACATAATTTAGTGAACCCCAATTATCTTTCTGTCCTCTTGCGACGTGTAATTCCAGTGGCCTTGCTCATGAAATTGTGTCATAGGACAGCTTTGAAAAAAGATCTGATAATAAGCCATTTTTTTTTTCTACACATCTCTAGCCACTGGAGCTGATGGGGACAAAGCAAGGTCGGTTGGCCTATAGAGCAATCAGGCAGTGCTGATTGGGCTGGTCTGACACATAAGTGCGTGGTCGGTTTGTCAGCAGTTGTGGGATGGTTTTATGGCCCAGTGGGCCAGTTTTTACTGTTGATTTCCCTGAAATGTCCACTTTTTTTTTTTTAGCTATCTGCTTCGCTAATGGAGGTCACTTTGATTTTGGTGCCCGGGCCTATTTTTTGTCCCAATCCGACCCTGTGACAAAGCGAGGATGGGGAACAGGTTGATGGGGAGGAGGCTGAAGCAGAGCAACACACCATCAAGCAAAAAAGTTCTTGACCTTTTCCTGCACAAAAGGCCCAGCCACTCTGTCCATTTACAACTTTATGGGTGGAAGTGGGATGGGGCATTGGATGGGCACACTGAATTTTAAGCAGTCTCTGGCGACTCACGGCAGGGTTAGGATGTGGAAAGACAGATCCTCCTCGGAATGAATAGGCCTGAGAGCGCCTGTCAGGCGCCATGACTGATTGCGAGGGAGCCGAGAGCGAAGAGTGCCTTGCTAGGGAGGCCGCCCTGAATACAACATGCTCTCAGAGCGCCAGTGAACCGTGATAAATTACTTAAACTAACATTATTGACATTACACCCAGTCCTACTTGAGGGGGTGGGGGGTGGCAGTTCCTCTGTCTGTTCATCAAAAATTCATGGAGAAAAGGGCCCCGGGCGCCCCTTTATTTGTTCTCCTTGTTCGGTGGGAGTCTCCCTTTTTCCAGTCCTGCATCTCCCAAAAGGGTTGAAAACGACTGGCCGTATTTAAGATCAAGCGGGGCTTAGAAAAAAGCTCTTTAGAGTTCCTAGGACAGGGCAGTCAAAAAACTGGACCACGACCAGCTGGTAAAGACGCCTGGGCGTTTCTTGTTGCCGGTGGCCTCTCACGCAGCGTGTCCGCGGGGGATGCCTTTTTCTCCCTTTACAGTTTCCCAGGTGAAAAGGCAAGCCTGCTCTCTGCTGGGCTGAGACTGTTTTTTTCACAATAAATAATCCGGCAAAGGAATGTAAAGCTGCGTGTGGGTGTTTGGGGGCGTGATGGCCGTCTGATTCGAAATGAGAGAAAGTGTCAGAAGAGAAAGACGAGAGGCAGAAAGCGTGGGTGAACAAGAGATGGAGGAATGGCGAGGGAAAGAAGAAGAAAGAGTAATAGAAACAGAAATCGATGCTACATCAAGGAATTGTAAGGTGAGACCTTAAACTGACATTAATACCCCAAATTGCTATCATGTGACCCAAATATATAAACTAATGTCCCAAAAGAGCCGCTGTAGGAAGTGGCGTCATATTCCCAAAAACTGTTGCCATGTCCTATAAATGTACCTCCACATGCGCAAACAGTTTCAGCATGTGTTCAGAGCATGCCATCATAAGTGGAACTAGATTTTACACCCAAGCCATCGGAGTCGACGTGCATCCCATGGAGACCATAATCAGGCCAGTCAGTACATAAACGCGGCACATTACTTCCTCTGCTGGAGACTCCAGCAGCACTGTATAATTAACGAGTGGTGCGTGCGCGAGCGATCTGTTTTCAATTATCGCGCCCGTGTCTGGGCACGATAATTGAAAACAGATGTGGCCTGAGCGGATAACCGCCACCAATAGGCCATGGGCGGAGCAAAGGCGGGACATGCACCCGCCTTTGCCCAATTGCGTGCTGTCTTTCTCAGAAAGACGCACGCAAAGCCCAATAGCCCTGTAACGAAAGCTGACCACATGCACGAGCATGTGGTCAGCTTTCAGAAGCCCCTACAAGAAGTCTTCCGTTGCGCGAGCAGTGCTACGTACTGCAACGCTAGGCGCGAGACCTAAAAATGGTCAGCAGAGTTTCAGTTGCTTTAAAGTTATCAAAGACAGGAAGAGTCCAAAAGGTTAGCAGGGGAATAAAGCTAGTTTGGTTGAACTGGACTAGCATGCTTATCATATAGAGGAGTCAGAAATACTTTTTTTTATAATAAAAAAAGGCTGTAATCTGCATTTATATGGCAATAAAACCCACAGAGCTCTGGGCCAATCCCAAGGATTAGAAAAGGCGAGCAAATGAGTATTTCAGATCAACTTGGGTGGCTCAGGTCATATATCCAGTAGCCTAGCCAATTTGATGAAGAGAATCTTATGTCTGGAAAACTATCTTCCCCACGAGCCCTACCCTTACCCGAGGGCTAAAACATAATGGTCTTAAATGTTTCTTTAAACAATCTTGCAGGTGGAGCTAGGAAGACTGCTTTTTCTTCATTAATTTATCTAATTTAATCTTTGACAGTAACTGAGCAATTTCAGCTTTATCTTGTCAAAGGGTATCATATTACAATACTCAACGTGTGCTTAGAAATACACCAGCTATACTAACTAAGCTGGGATACAATAGCCTTAGGGTTGGCTACTGGGTTTCAGTTAAAACCGATTAGAAATGATAAAACATCACAGATGAGATTATTTGTGTTTCAGTAGAACTCCAAATTTTGCTGCACATATACTGCTTTGGCGCTCTCTAGTGTTCAACAGTATAAATGTAGTCCCTACTTCTATGTAGTTTTTTTGTGATGAATGCTCCCACTATGACCCACTGGGATGATGCCATAATGAATGGCTTTATGGCCATCCGCAAGACCCCTGGACTCCTAGTACCCAATTTTACTCTCGTTTTGGGAGCATGGCTCACATCATTTGGCTTCAGCTCACTGTTTCTTGCATGTTGCTTCACAGTGGTCAGCAGGCTAGCAGCTGAACTCAGAGCAGCATCTACGTCCAAGACAAGAACCAACATGAAGTCACTCACCTTAAAAGCAGGAGACAGCTTTGTATTCCGAGGGTTTAGGTATCAGAATTTTGGTTAAAAAAAAGATGACTGTACATATGGATGCCACCAGAAGCAATGTTTTCCAATAAAACAATGCATGCAACACTCCTGGTCCTAGGTTTACACTGTAGTGGTCTAAAAAGCATGCCTATAGGAGCTGCATCCCTTCATATAGGAGGATCATTGGTAATATCATGAACATGTTCAGCGCCCAAGTGCCATGCAGACAGGCCCATGAACTGGTTTTGGTGAAACTGTTCAGCTTTTATTGCATACATTAACTAAGAACATTTATGATTTAGTGTATACTCTATAGACTGCACAGCTCAGAAACACGAGGAGGCAACCACTGTTCACAAACATGTGCTGCCCATGTTTCTGCTGAACTAGGTACATGGACCATTCTGACCCCACACACAGACTATGATACAGCCTCAGGATCACTTAGTTCAGCTTTTATTCCTACTGCTTCCATGTGAAAATGTAGGAGGGAACTTATTGTGCCAGAGCCGATACTTGGCAACATCACTAGAACAAAACACTGACTGCATTCAATGGGAACTAATTGAGCTGTGCTCGTTCTTTTACCCAAGATGGGTAATGCCCACTGCAGAGGATTAACCTCTACTTAGAAGACAACTTACAGTTCTTTTCTGACCTCCAGATCGCCAGGCCCGGTATCTTGAACTCCTCACATTATTCGGCATGGCCTCTAGGTGAATACAGCCAAATCTGTACTGGTTTTGGTTGGAGGCAATGCAAGCGCCCACGGTGGCAGTATGACATCCCGGTAAAAAAGCTTGGCTTCAAATACCTTGGGTTTCACATCTCCCTATTACCCGAACTCATGAGACACCTCAATCGGACCCCATTGGTGTCCATGATGAAAAAAGACACCTAGAGGTGGGCGCAGCTCCCCCTGCACACAACTGAGCCGAATTGCCCACTTTAAGTTGATGATCCTCCCTTGCTTTCTGTATATATTTTGGCAATTCCCACTCCCGATTTCCCCTCAATGGCTCAATACACTTAACTCCATAATTTGTTCCTTTCTTTGGTCCGGTGGTCCGTCACGAATCGCATACCCTAATAGTAGGCAATCCCCATACGATGGCAACTGGGGATGGTGGACCTCCAATGCGATTACTACACTTCTAAACTGTGTCATTAACAACTGGTTTAGTGGCGGGTGGGATGATCGAGGGGAACTTTCTCTTCTGAGGCTTGACCACATCCTAGATATTTTATATGGCGCTCTGATACCCCATGCCTCGCCGGACACCAGTCACGTGGTCTTTCTTTGTTGGAGATTCGCATAGAGATTTTAGGTTTGGAGTTGTAGACTGACTGGGAATACCCCCGCCATCCTCCTCCCTTTGTAGTGGCAGATGGCTCCACGACAGAGCAGGGTTAAAAGGATTCCGTAAATGTGATTTGATAGGCCACACAGTCCTGGGAGATGTCTGGGCCGGGAAACACATTTTGGCCTTTCAGGAATTACAAGTCCAATATAACCTCAATCCGACACAAATCCACCAACATTTGCAACTGAGCCACGCCATCATAGCCAACATCCCTCCTGACCCTGGCATCCCTGAATTTAGCCCACTCGAGGCCAATCTGCTGCTGGGTAACACTGGTAAAGGCGCCATATCCCAAATCTACCGATTACTCATGGCGAATGTCCCGCACTGTTTTGACACTCTTAAACATCATAGGGTGGGTGGACTGGTGAACTAGACGAGGCAGACTGGAGGTTAGCCCCATTTCCACACGCCTCCGGTTGATCCAACAGAATTATCTGCACACGACAGACCTCCCCTAACATGCTTATATCATGTCGGCAGGATCCCCCGCCCTTCTTACTTTCGTTGCTCAGAAACTCCAGCTGACTTTTACCACATGGTCTGGGCCTGCCTGAGCCTCTCACCTTACAGGCAATGAATAGGATGTGAACTCTCCGTGGTCTTGGATCAAGACTTTGAATTAACCCCTAGGGTGACCCTTTTGGGCATGGTCAACATGATTGGCGACCCCAAGACTTATCGAACATTTGTGGGTGTTCCTACCTTGGTCACTAAGAGTAATATTGCACGCAGATGGAACTTCCCGAACACCCCTTTCCTGGCAGAGAGGAGGGTGGGAGTGGACTGGGCCCCCTATTTGGAGAAGCCCATATATCCAGCACAAGCCAGTCTGCAAAAACACAACAAGATATGTGGACTGGGGGGGCCTTTTATGGTATGGGAATGTGATTTATCAAGTGGTTAACTGTAATATGAAGGTGCTGGAGACTTGCCTGGTGAGCAGTAGCTTTACTACAGTGATCTAATGAGCAACTAGAGTGCTAACATTCAGAATTTATGGAAAATGTGTGAGACATCTGAATGTCTTCTTGATGGAATCAAAGTAAAAAACTGAAAGTATTTCCTACTGAGGAGACTGTAGTAAATGAGGAAATTAGGAAACTTCATAACAAATAAATCTCCCAAGATGGCCACCAGAGACAAAAGAGCCCAAATGTAGCCCAAATATCACCCAGATGTAGCCCAAGTATAACCCAATGACAGAATGTCCCAGAGTGTTCTTAAGAACAACTAGAGCGCTTACTGTCTTCATTATGACAAAAGTATGGCACACCTGAAGCCATCTTGATTGGAATAAACTGGTAACACTTAAAACATTTAATTTAAAAAGGAACACAATGAGGGGGTTCATTTTGCCATAGCAATTAGGATTAATGCTGAAGAAAGAAAATGAGGGCACATTTTGAGTGACTTCTCAAATCCTCTTCTATTTCATTAAAAAATTCTGATATGCAGACTGAAACATGCACTTCTAATACTAGCAGCAGACTTCCGTGGTGAGCAGTAGCTTTACTACAGTGATCTAATGAGCAACTAAAGTGCTAACATTCAGAATTTATGGCAAATGTGTGACATATCTGAATACCTTCTTGATGGAATCAAAGTAAAAAACTGAAAGCATTTCCTACTGAGGAGACTGCAGTAAATGAGGAAAATAGGAAACTTCATAACAAATAAATCTCCTAAAATGGCCACCAGAGACAAAAGAGCCCAAATGTAGCCCAAATGTAGCCCAAATATCACCCAGATGTAGCCCAAATGTAGCCCAATGACAGAAGTGTGCAAAACACTTATTTTTTGTGTATTTGCAGTTTTATATAGTGCAGACTTGTCAGGTATTGGAGTGCTTTACATGAGCATCGGTTACATCACACAAGATCAAATTCATTTTGGTTGTAGACATGGGGAGATTAAGTGATTTGACCAGAATCACAGAATGTTGAGCTGAAGCAGAAACTCCAACCTGGTTCCCCAGTTGCAAAGTCTGCAGCTCTGGAAGTAACACCACACCCTCTCCCCTTGGATGCAACATTTAATCAAGGTGTCAACTGGATAAAAAAAACTAAGATTACAAATAATTTAAAAGTTCTTTGTCGCTATTTGAAAACTCAGAAAATATGTCCTCATTTTAGTTTTTTAGAGCACTAACCATAATTTTGATGCAAATAAGACCCTCTCATATATGTAATTTCTAAAGGAAATGCTCTAGGCATTACAGTTTTGATTACATCAAGATGACGTCAGGCGTTCCACACTTTTGTAATAAATATAGAATGTTGACAATCTAGTTGTTCATTGGGATACCGTTGAGAGGCAGAGGTCAGGGGCACGGACTCTGAAAATTGAAGGCAGGTAGGAGAGTGCAGAGGCAACAATTTGACCACACTAGGCAGGCAGGAAGGGCAGTGGCAGCACAACAGACTATGGAGGGCAGTGGAAAGGGGGGCAGGGGCAACAAACCAACAATACAGGACTGGCAAGAGAGGCTGTGGCAATATAATAGACCATTGTGGGCAGAAGGAAGAGGCAGCGGTCATACAACCATACATGCCAACAGACCCGTTTCAGCCAGGAAACGTCCAATGTTTTTAAGCTCAAATGGGCTTTACTTGATCTGTTTCCTGTCTACAATCTTCTCTTTTTCAATGTAACTCAAAGGGGAAAATCAATACCCCAGTTTTATTTCAAAATCTCCCTCTTACCAAGTTCAAAATGGGGGCCCCTCAGTTATGGAACTCCTTGCCTTTGGACCTACGGTCTTCCTCTAATCTCCTTCTGTTTAGGAAGAGCCTTAAGACTTGGCTTTTTAACCTTTAGGATGTTTCTTTTTCTCTTGTTCGCTGTCTGTTTTATGAGGTTATGTTTTTTACTGAGCTGCCCCGATAAAGCGCCGGGACACTCCTCTGGAGTAGCCGTGCGCTATAGAAATAAAATTTTAACATAACATAACAATTGTTCTCTAGGTGGTGGAATTAAAAAATCTAATAAATATTTTGTTTACAAAAAATAAACAATTGCACACTGCGTGGAAAAGAATGCTAAAGAGCCTAATACAACTGCTACAAATGCCTAGCAACAAACCAGTTCCAGCACTGCTTCAAAAATACAAAGACCTATCCACATGCTTGGTAAAAAACAATGCTTAGAGGTCCTTGCGCTGGCTTTCAGATAAACACAAAATGTGACAGACAAGGACTATCAGAGAGGCGGAGAGTTAAGTGAAATAATTAAAAGTTACTCGAAAGAGCAAATTCAAACAAATGTACAAAAGAACAGATTTAGGAGCAGAAAAGAACGTAGGAATACCAGATAACAAGAATGCAACATTGTCCAAAGATGGAAAAACAGTCAGCTTTCCACTGCACTTTAGATACATTTTGTTCCCGATCTTACACTTATTGGATGCGGAATGCCTTCCACTTAATGCCACTCAATGCCATTCAAGTTTACATTACCACATAGGTATGCTTTAAATGAATAATATAGTATTCCATCCATCAGTAATGCCAGAATTTTATCAGAAATCCTTATAGGTTTTTTCACATGTAAACCCCACTAATCAAGACAAATTTGTTATCTATTTAAAGGGGCAGCCCAAACAGCACAGTAAATTCAGCAGATCAAATAAATAAGAGCACAGTGCAAAAGAACTGGTAAAAGAATATCTAAATCATATACAAAAGTGATTGAGGAATCAAAATAATCTATCCAGACATGGTGTTGATATTTTGTAAAATGACCCTTGATGGGCCTTACATTAAGCATCTACCAGACCCGGACTCTGATGTAATACATAAATTGCTTCAGTCATTGTACCCCCATTCTATGTATATTTGTATTTACAGAGATACAGATGAAGTGATCTAGCTCTGATGCAGTGACAATGAAATCTCCTCTACGGTCCTCATTGTGGAGTTTTGCAGAATTTGGTGCGGGCATATTGAGGAGGGCACAATCTCTCAATTTCAACAGGTATCCCAGCACAAATTTTGACTATTCACAGTTTTGCACCCAAAGTTGGGGATAACTACACAGATGCAAGAATACCTGGTCCTTTAACATGCAGTTTTTGATGTATACAGCTACAGGCACTGCTCCCAGCTCGGCGTAGGTCTATATCTGTGGGGAAGAGGGAGTGTACTTCATCTGTGGGCTAGTGGAGAAGATCCAGCGCAGAGCACTACTCTCAACCCAGCACTGATTTAAACCCACAGGGAGTAGATAAGATTGGGGGGAAAAGAACCCTATTTCCTTTGTGACATAATTTGAGCAGGTGCAGCATATAGCCACAAGCTATGTCAATATCCAGCGCCGTCATTCTTTGGTGGGGGGGGGGGGGGGGGGGAAGAGTCATTGAGTGAGCGTAAAGGGATCTGGGACTTGACAGTGGGGGGCAGGGGGGGTGAAGTACTATCTCCTTCCCATGCTGTTGCAAGGGTCAGGTGGAGCCCCTCTGTGCTCCAGTCCACAGCCCCAGCTCATTTGCACCTGGTGAAACCAAGCCTTTCAATCTCCAACACTGATTTTTCAGGTCCTACATTTGCATACTGGGTCTACTGGAGAGTAATGGAATTCCCCCCCCATTTACCTCCCTCCGAGACTTACCACTGGGTGGAATACTTCCACTGTTAAGGACAACCTTAGTATCGCTGGGGAAGTAAACTGGCTAGTGCAAGATTCAGCTCTTCTAACGAATGGGGGGTCATCTAGAGTCATCTGCGTTGAAAACTGAATTGCCTTATGTATATAGTCAAATGCCACATGTAACCTTGCAGAATTTCAGAATTGATGGATTCCTGCTTTTCCCTATAACGATGGGTCGTCTCACACCTTTTGTCGCATTTGGGCACACTGACACCTGGAAAGTAAAAAGTTCTAAGGAAAAATGTATCCCTTGAAGCAAGAGGTCTGTTTTGCCACAGTTTCCGCTGCCTGGGGAGTGCTTGGGATACGCTGTCCCAGGAAGCAGTGCTGTAAATGTGATGGTCTGAGAAGGAGGGCCTAGACTCCTGCCCCATGCACACAAAAGTGCTCATCTTCTCCCACAGCGCGGGATGCCCGCATTGTTGAGTTGCTGCCATTCTTTACGCTGCCTGGGGAGTGTTTGGGACTCGCTGTCCCAGAAAACTGTGCTGTGACCGCGACGGTCTGAAGAGGAGGGGCTAGACTCCCACACATGCACAAAAAAGTGCTCACCTTCTCCCACTGCCGGGACGCACCCAGGCTGGCCCGTCCTGCGCTCGTTGGAGACAGGGCGGGCCACCCCCCTTGGTTGTAAACAAACCAAGCACCTGCTGTTGACTTGGCCCCAACTGGACTCCTGTAGCTGTGGGGGGGTTCGACTTGAGTGGGTGGGTGGGGGGGGGGGGGGGAGGAAGAGTTCTCAGCTTACGCTTGGCAAACAGCGGTGAGGGCAGACTTTAAGAGCCTGTAGGGGAGCCCGCCCGTGTTGGTCTAAGTCTGGAGGAGGCCCAGTACGGGTCATCTAATTGACATCAGCACCATCAAACACTGAGGAGTAAGCTATATTCTCTATTCTCCCTACTTTTACTCTGAGACTCTTTTTGCCACGCTCTTGGGCCTACCCGTGGGGGATCCACCACACCCATATTTCAGAGCCGTACATCTGAGAGCCGGGAACAATAACTTGTCAGAGCAGAGGAAAGGAGACCCTAAGGAAGGAGACTTGATAACTGTAAATGACTCTGATTAACTGACTGTCTAAGGGAGAAAAATATATTTTGATTACTGATTATGGAGTATCAGGGGTCTGTGAAACCCGGATCAGGCCTTAGAGGTGGGAGGGGGGGGCAATTATTTGGTAACTACTTCTGCAATTATTCTGTATTGCCACTTTATTTTGATGCCTCAACTTATTCCGGTCTACTGGGTATTACTTTCCTCTTCCACTAGAGTATTCCTTGAGTATGAGTAAGAGGAAGCATCTTGCCGTCACATGTAAGTCACAGTCTCAAGATAAATCTTAATTATCCCTATTAAAGTACATCACTGGAGCCATGGGGGCTATTGATAAGCAAATAAAGTCTGTTGAAGAATCACGGTTAACCTGCGGTGATTGTGTAATGGCTCTGGCAACTCTGACCCATGCCTCCTCTAATAACCCTGAGAATCTCACAAGTAGCAACGAAGGCAGGGGCCTAAGAAAGGATAACAATGTGATTGGGGCTAACGGGGACAACGGGTGTATTCAATTTATCTCTGAATCAATTTCTCCAACTAAATCGAAGTCACTATCACTACCCAAACGAGTTAGAAAACCGCCAAATCATCTTGTAAGCACCTGCCCTAGTCATAAGGCATCACAGAACACGAGTGTAACTATTCAAAATAAAGGCTCTCAGCAAACAGAAACAGCCCAGGCAGAAATCAACTTGTTATGTTATGTTATAACAATTTATATAGCGCAACAGCTACCCCAACAAAGGAGCGTCCCGGCGCTCCTGACAAGGACTAAGCCCTCAAGACTCCTTCCAACACAGATTAGACTTTGGGGAAGAGATGGGTCTTAAGGGCCTTCCTGAAAGACAGATAATCCCTTAGACCACGAATAAATGCTGGGAGAGAATTCAACAGCCTGGCTGCCTTATACCTAAAAGATCTACCGCCTGCCCTGGTTTTCTTAACCCGTGGCACCTTCAACAGGTTTTGGCTAGAGGATCGAAGTTGGCACGTGGGCTCATAAGGCTGGATCAGGTCTGTTAATATCTGTGGAGAGGCCAGATTCCATGCCTTGAAGACCACACAAAGTGCCTTGAACTCTATACGTCTTTCCATAGGCAACCAGTGTAGTCTTCGAATTGCATCCGAGGCAGAGCTAGATCTACGTAGACCTAGCAACAATCTAGCCGCAGCGGTCTGGACTCTCTGTAACCTGTGGACCTCAACCTTATTGGCCCCCAAATAGAGAGTCGAAGCATAGTCCAGCCGTGACAGGATTGTGGCTTGAATAATCAGCTGTCTAGTAGGGGCATCAAAGAACTTAAAAATAGACTTAAAGCTCCTAAGCAGCCCAAAACTTGTGCCAGCCACCTTCTTAGTCTGGGTTTGGTAGTTAAGATTGTTATCTACCCAAACACCAAGGTTTTTCACCACCGTCTTTGGAGGGGGTGCATGTCCAAGGCTCTGGGGCCACCAATCATTACTCCAAAGACCCTGGTCTTTCCCAGTCAGCAGAATTTCCGTTTTCTCAGCGTTTAGCTGCAAACAGTTGATGGTAAGCCAGTCCGCCACTGCTGCCAAATGGGTGCAGAAGCGGGCGGCGTCTAGTCTATTACCCCTAACGGTATTGCTAGACAGGGCTACCACCAACTGTGTATCGCCAGCATAAGAGACAAGGGTCAAACCACGGCTCTTTGCGATAAGAGCCAGTGGCAGCACGTAGATATTAAAAAGCAAAGGGCTCAAAGATGAGCCCTGAGGTACACCTGGTCTCACCTTGAAAGTCCCTGAGGAAAACGGGGGCACAGAAACCTCGAAAGTCCTATCCTCTAGGAAGGATGCCAGCCAACGTAAGGCCAAGCCATTGATCCCAACCTCCTCTAATCGTCTCAGCAAAATGGCATGGGACACGGTGTCAAATGCGGCACTCAAGTCTAGCAGGATTAATGCCGCAGTGTGCCCATTATCCAAAGATGTTCTGTCACGGCCAACAGTGCTGACTCAGTGCTGTGACCGGGGCGAAAGCCATTTTGCGAGGGATCCAAGATGTTATTAGAGGACAGGAAGTTGGAGAGCGTGGCATTGACATATGTCTCCAGAATCTTCGATGCCCAAGGTAGGCGGGAGATAGGCCTATAGTTCTCAGGACGATCTGGATCTAAGTTGGGTTTCTTTATTAAAGGCAGGACTTTGGCTATCTTCCAAGCAGTGGGCACGATTCCTGTGGTCAATGAAGCATTTAAGATGTCCCACAGAGGGCCCTGAATTGTAGGAAGAAGCTTAAGAAAATGACCTGGCCTAAGCGGATCAAGGGGAGAACCAGATTTTATTTTAAAACAGAGTGCCTTCAGCTGGGCAGGCAAGATCAGTGGGAACTTATTCAATAAGCAGGCCGTTGCCTCTACCGAATTAGAAGATTGTATTGACGCGGGAAATTGTTTATAAATCCTTTCCACTTTGGAAATGAAATATGCCGCTAAATCATCGCATTGCTTGTTGGATGAAATAAAAGGCTCCATAGGAGCTGTCGTTAATGAGGCAACTAAGGAAAATATACATTTAGCCTTATTCCCACTGCCTGCAAGTTGTGACACATTGAAAGTGGCTCGGACCACCTGGATCCTTTTTTGGTAGTTCTTAATGGCCAAACGATATTTTTCTTTAGCCATCAAGTCGTAGTCCCTTCTCCAAGTACGTTCAAGTTTTTTGCAGTCCTTTCGCAATACGGCAAGTTCTTCGTTATACCAGGGGCTGTAGCTAGATTTGCGGGAATGTTGCCATTTTTCCGGGACTAGCTCGTCCAAGGGCTGTCTGATCGAGGTAGAAAAGGCAGTATATGCAATGTTAGGGTCCGCATTAGACATGGGGCAGGAGGTCCCCAATTTTTCAGCGTAATTAGCCCAGTCGAGCTTATGCCATGCTCTCTTGCATGTGAGGTGGCAACAATCCTTAATTCTAGCCCCTTTGATTGACAGATACATCATGATCAAATAAGGATCAGTCCAAAGCAATTTTAATGGGGCCGCTACAGACAAGAAGTTCAAGTTGGTAAACACTGGGTCTAAAAGATGACCCGCCGTGTGAGTAGAACCTTGCACCAACTGAACCAGTTGACAGGCCCAAAGGTCTGCTATAAAATTAGCTATTTCGGGATCTTCTATATTATCTAGGTGGAGATTTAAGTCACCCACAATAGTAAAATTGGCCCACCCGAGTGCCAATCTATTCACGAGCTCTACACAGGCTGCTCTAAATACGCTCGAGCTCCCTGGTGGTCTATAGATCAAGAGCCCCGCTACTGTATAATTTTGCGAGATAATGATTTTGCAACTTGCACATTCACTACCCGCCAGAATTTGTTTTTCCAAATTACAAGTAAGGTAAGATTTAAAAACAACCGCTATACCCCCACCCCTGGTCTCTCTATTCACGGTCCCAATACTGTAACCAGCGGGGAGCGCTAAGAGAGTTTCAGGCATGGTACTATCGGTAAGCCATGTTTCTGAAGAAAGCAAATATCGGGTGAATAGTTCTCCAAAAGGACAAAAATGTCCTCGTGGTGCTTAACCAGCGAACGACAATTAAGGGAAAGAATCGCTATCTTCCTCCTCTTTTCAGCACGTCTGATATTAGTAGGACAAAAAATGGCAGTAGAATGTCTGTTTAGTGCAGTATACCGACAGGCCCCGCAACTAAAAAGGACCCTCATGAGCCTCTTGCCCAGAGTGAGTGCACGTGTCACAGATATCTCTTAGTGCTAAAATAGCTTCGCGCCCCAAACGTTTCCTTACCGTAGTAGCTTCTACAGCATCTCTGGCACCTGGCAGCGGTCTGGCGCGGACGGGCGCAGACGGACTTGTCTCTGGCGCGCCAGCGGCGCGCCCGCTGCGCTCTTGCATCTGTCTCAATAAATATCTGAGGCCGAAGAAACACTAGTGCGCCAACAGCCCAAAATGGCGGCCCCCGGTGTCTTAAGGAACACAGAAGAAGGACACCAGGTCAGTAAGGAAATGCAAAATAAAACTTTAAAAACCGAATGAAAGCAGCCAGACTAAACTAATGTAAAATAAGGGACCAAATGTACCCTTTGTTAAATCGTTTTTAAAGTGCAAGTGTGCCTAATAAAATGCAGGAGCAGCAGGAACAGAACTTAGCAGCAAAAATCGTGGTCGAGAACAGGAAACAACCTTCTGTCAGGACCCTAACAACTTAATCAACAGTAAACTTAATGCCTTAGGGGAGGCACTAAAGCTTCTCTAACAATACGTTAACAACACACTGGGGGCTATACATACTCTTTTAATGAAAGTAGAAACAAAAACGAATTCCTGGCTGGATTTGTTGAACACTGTTGTAAGTGGGCAAATATCAAACGCACCACACACTATGACTTACCCTCTTCCTAATGAGGCCCTGACCACGATCGTAACTAATAATATCTGTACGCTCTAACCTGCACCCTCTTAACCATACATGTACCAAAATGGTAGAATGAGTGGTGGGCAGAACTTGAACCAAGATATGCCTCGCTCTGGGATGGACGGCGGCAGACACTTTGGATCTGTTGCAGTCACTTCAGTTACAGATGAGTATCCCTGAGAATCCGCCGAACAAAAAGCGGATCGGTTGGATCTCCTTCTGGCCGCCACCCCATACATGATAGTTCTGGCTAATGCTCACCCCTTACCTATAAACAGTACGGAGAACTGGATTGCACTAAGAAACCAGTCCTTAAATTGGCCGGGTGTAAGATTGGGCTTAACTGAACACCTATTCAATGACAAAGATGGTAAGCCGGCCCGCTCTTCCCAGCTGATGGCTTTTTCTACCATTGACTTACTGGATTCAATGAAAATTCTTAAGGCCATAAAATCAGGCTCTCCGGTTGATCCCTGTGCGGCTAGGCTTTTAACCTCGGTAGCAGAGACAGTCAACCCAGAAGTAAACATGCTTATTAACCTCTCCTTGCAGGAGGCGCTTGTCCCAGCAGAGTGGAAACAGGCAAAGATTTTGCCGCTTTTAAAGAAACCTTCATTGAATCCTCGTAACCTGGGGTTTAGAGCTGCCCACAGTACGGAGTCTGCTCTATTTGAAGTCTCTGAAGCAATTTGGGATTGCCTGGATGCTGGTGGATGCGCTGCCCTTGTGCTGCTGGACCTTTCAGCAGCATTTGATACTGTTCCCCATTCGCTGCTTTTGGCTCGTCTGGCGGAGATAGGTATCTCAGGCTCGGCTTGGAGCTGGTTGAAGTCCTTCTTGGAGGGGCACATGAAACAAATCTGGCTACCACCTTTCTCCTCCTCGCCTCAATGGGTGACCACGGGAGTGCTGCAAGGGTCCTCTTTGAGTCCCCTTTTTTTTTAACATCTACGTCACTCCTCTGGTACAGTTGCCGAAGGATCTGGGAGCCAAGATTGTGGCGTACGCCGATGACACCCAACTCCTGTTTACTTGGGGCAAATCTGAGCTCTCTACTCTGGAGGTAAAAAACAGTCTGACAGCCGTTTTTCAGTGGCTCTCACACTCACTTGATTTAATTAAGCGACCACTTTCCTTTGAGTATTCAACTATCGCCAGCATAATTTTTTTAAGCAGCGGTGTAGTAAAACCACCCTACAGGCAGAAGAAATTGAGTTAGCAAGTTTTAATAGATACTCTACACGCTGGACACAGATGGTCCCGGAGGGGTTCCTCAAACAATTTATAGACAGTAAAAGAGAAGACTTTGAGACTTGTTTAGATGACTTAGATACGCCTAACTATATTATAAGGGCTTTCTTGTCAATCACACATGGGGTGAAGGACAGCCTTTATGGTGCTAGAGAAAAAGTAAGACAGGAGGGGAAAGGTTGGTTCGACACGTTATGTACTAAGGCCAGCAAACGACTAAAGGATGCTTTACGTAAATCCCCCAGGTGTAACACCGAGGTTCAGACTTGTAGAACCGATTATAAACAGGCTGTAAAGTTAAGGAAATTACAGCTAAAGGAGATGGCCTGGAATTCTTTATACAAAGCGAGCATTAGCAAAGACAACAGAGCCTTCTGGCGGGTAATTAACTCTTTACCACTGAGAGCAGACGAGGCCCCTAGGATTGAGATGGTTATAATGGAGGAAGAATGGACAAAGCACCTTGTTAGTATTTATTACCTGCCTACTGCAGCACTTGCACTAGAACAGGGATATAGTTATAATGAAACTGTTGATTCCTCTCAAACTTCCACCATTGTTCATTTTTGCCTGGAGGAAGTTAATAATGCAATACAGGCATAAAATGGCAGTAAAGCCCCTGGACCAGATGCAATCCCTGTAGATTTGTATAAAGCCAACATAGTTTTATGGGGCCCATTTTTGACATTAGTATTGAGGGCATGTTGCATAGCAGGTTTTTTATCATCATGGGCTGAATCAACTATTGTCCCCATCTACAAGAAGGGAGACTGTTTAAACTCATCTTGCTATAGGCCGATTTCTCTGTTCGACTCCCTAGTGAAGATAGAAAGCCACATTATTTTGACTAGACTACAAGACTGGGCGGAATCACATGATATTCTGTCAGATCTACAATACAGATTCCGCCTAGGATCGGTACAATAGAGCAGAGTCTTAATTTAAGCATGTTAATTGGAAAGTACATTATCAAAGAGGGTAACATCTACTTAGCTTTTGTTGATTTTTCTTTGGCTTTTGACTGCATTATTCACTAAACTATGGAAAAAAATGAAAGACCTGGGGGTGGAGGCACAGATTAGATTTCTGAGGAATTTGTACTCGGGATACAAAGCCAGGGTTAGATAAGACATTAGTGGATAATGTACTGAAGCCTTTAGTGTGGAGGGAGGGGGTGAGAGGGCTGTGTCCTAGCTCCTTTTCTTTTTTCAGTATACATAAACACTTGCTGCATCTTCGAAATATCTCCCACAAGTAGGAACTCTCCCTGTATGGGCCCTCCTCTATGCTGACAATGCGTTCTCATGGCTCGTACTCCACTAGTCCTTCACACCTTGCTCTTAAATTTTGTTGAATACATGCACAACCATGGCCTTTTAGTAAATCAAACAAAACCATTTATTATGAAATATGGGAGGAACACCGCTACATGTAGAGATTTAAAAATAAACTGCACTAACATTTGTTTTACAAATACTTTCCCTTATTTGAGGGTTTTATTTGATAAAGATGGCTTATGGAACAAGGCAGTTGCCAACAAGAAGTTACAATTTAGTAAAGCTTGCACGGCTTCACAAGACAATTGGGCACTAATCCACCCGCGGTGATGATGACGATCTACAAAGCCAAATGTCTCAGCGTAGCACTTTACGGGGCAAGCGAGTGGAGGCACAAAAAAAGTACAGATATACAAATGGTAGGGAATTAGTTTTTTTAGGTATCTCCTTGCCACCCCTAAAAGTGCTTCAGTGTATGTATACCATGCTGATTTGGGAGTCCCATTCCTTACAGACCTAATAATGTTGCAGCCCATATTACTCTAGTACAAAGTCTGGACTTCAGAACACAATGTCCTAAACCGTGCTAAAATCAGGGATTGTCTCAAGTCAAGCTCATACTAGCACACGTGGCTGGCTTATATCCAACGCTTAGTTTGCAACTTGGGCCACTCTGATTTTTTCGAGAAGCCAGAGACACTAGATCCCACCAGCAGAGAATCTTTGAAAAACGAAAGCATGATACACCTGGATTGACAACTGAAATCCCAAAGCCTAGTGTTTTAAAACAAGCATTTGCAATGCAATAGGTCTCGCATTCACGCGAGTTTGAGCTATTGATATTGTAAATCCCAATGCCTTTTATTTATGTTTTGGGTTTTAAAACATAAACAAAAGGCATTGTCATTTACAATACTAATAGCCTAAACTCTTGCAAATGCGAGACCTATTACATTGAAATAAAGGGCTTTCTCGACTGCTTGTTAGATTGTAAATATCAGAGGAAGAGCCCGGCCTGCAACGTCTTCAAAGTAGTGATAAATAGTGCAGTGAAGAAGATGTGTAAGTGTTGTAAATTACACAGACACAAAGTGTGAAGTGAGAGTTACATATGATCCGAGCTATAAATAGTAACAAAGCGCTGCAACACCTTTCATTCTGTAATTACACTGTCGCGGCTCAGGAGGAAGAGCGGGAGGGGGGCTATATACTACCCTCTCCGTGATTTGAGTGTGCAGTATGGCATTGCATAACATCATTGCTAGCTTTGGCCTAATAAAAAACACTCCAGCTGTAGTAAGCCCCTGGCTTCACCTCCTGGTGCAGGGCAGGGTGCGCTTTATGGTGGGCATGGGGGGAGGGATGGTCTCAGCAGCAGCTCCAACCTCGTACAGTAGCCCTGCTATTACTAGTGAGCGAGAGGCACTGAGGTGGTGGTATTGGTGGTGGTATTGGTGGTATTGGTTGTGGTGGTGGTGGTATTGGTGGTGTTGGCATTGGTGGTGTTGGCATTGGTGGTGGTGTTGGCATTGGTGGTGGTGTTGGCATTGGTGGTGGTGGCAGTGGTATTGGTGCTGGTGATATTCATATTGATGGTGGTATTGGTGGTGGTACTGGTATTGGTGGTGGTATTGGTGGTGGTGGTGGTATTGCTGGTGGTGGTATTATTGGAGGTATTGGGGTGGTGGTAGTGGTGGTGGAAGTGATATTGGTGGTGGTGGTGGTACTGGTGGTGGTATTGGTGATGCTATTGATGGGGATGGTGATATTGGTGGTGCTGGGGGTATTGGTGGTGGTATTGGTGGTAGTGGAATTGGTGGTGGTCGTGGTATTAGTGGTGGTGGCAGTATTGGTGGTGGTATTGGTGGTGGTGGTATTGGTGGTGGTGGTGGTAATGGATTGGTGGTGGAGGTGGTGGTGGTGGTATTGGTGGTGGTGGTATTGGTAGTGGTGGTAGTATTGGTGTTGGTGGTAATTTTGGTGGTGGTGGTAGTGGTATTGATGGTGGTGGTGGTAATGGTGGTGGTATTGGTGGCGGGGGTATTGGTGGCGAGGGTATTGGCATTGGTGGTGGTGGTATTGGAGGTATTGGATTGGTGGTGGTATTGGTGGTGGCGGTATTGGTGGTGGTAGTGGTATTGGTGGTGGTGGTATTAGTGGTGGTATTCATGGTATTGATGGCGTTGGTGGTGGTATTATTGGAGGTGGTATTAATGGTGGTAATGGTGGTGGTGGTATTGGTGGTGGGGGTATTTGTGGGGGGTATTGGAGGTATTGGTGGGATTGGTATTTGTGGTGTCGGTGGTAGTGGTATTAGTGGTGGTAGCATTGGCAGTGGTGTTGGTATTGGTGGTGGTGGTATTGGACTGTTGGTATTGGATTGGTGGTAGTATTGGTGGTGGCGGTATTGGTGGTGGTATTGGTGGTGGTGGTATTAGTGGTGGTGGTATTCATGGTATTGATGGCGTTATTTGTGGTGATGATATTGGTAGTGATGGTATTGGCAGCGGTATTGGTATTAGTGGTGGTATTGGATTGGTGGTGGTCGTATTGGTGGTGGTGGTGGTATTGGTGGTGGTGGTATTGGTGGTGGTGGTGGTTTTGGTATAGGTGGTAGTGGTGTTGGTGGTATTGGTGGTGGTGGTAGCATTGGTGGTGGTAGTGGTGCTATTGGTGGTGGTGGTGGTGGTAGTTGTGGTAATATTGGTGGTGGTGGCATTGGTAGTGGTGATATTGGTGGTGTTGGTATCAGTGGTGGTATCGGTAGTGGTGGTGGCATTGGTATTGGCAGTGGTATTGGTGGGGTTGGTATTGGGGTGGTAGTGGTATTGGTGGTAGTGGGATTGATGGTGGTGGTGATGGTGCTATTGGTAGTGGTGGTATGGGTAGTGGTGGTATTGGTGGTGGTAGTGGTGGTGGTGGTGGTATTGGTGTTGGTTGTGGTATTGGTGGTGGTGGTATTGGTAGTGGTGGTGTTGGTTGTGGTATTGGTGGTGGTATTGGCGGTGGTATTGACGGTGGTATTGACGGTGGTATTGACGGTGGTATTGACGGTGGTGGTGGTATTGGCGATATTGGTGGTGGTGGTATTGGTGGTGATGGTATTAGTGGTATTGGTGGTGGTGGTGTTAATAATATTATTTCACAACAAGTACTCCCCTGAATGTCTAACCGCTGTCAAGTGGTTACGTTTCCTGGAACAATCCCTGAGCTATCAATAGGTGGTACACCCTATGTGAAACTATGAATATAACACCACTACAGGGTGGGAAAGGAGGCGCGTCCTTTTGTTTTATATTCCCTCACACACCCTAGTGGTGTCATGCTTCCACTGTCTTTATCCCCCTGGCCAAAAACATCTCATTAAGTGCTCCCTGAAAGATGGTTGAACCCACCCTGACTTCTAGGCATCAGGGTGTCCCGATGATGAAGCATAACACCACTAGGATGTGTTAGGGAATATAAAACAAAAGGATGTGCCTCCTTTCCCACCCTGTAGTGGTGTTATATTCATAGCTTCACATAGGGTGTACCACCTATTGTTAACTCAGGGATTGTTCCAGGAAACCTAACCACTTGACAGCGGTTAGACAACCAGGGGAGTACTTGTTGTGAAATAGTGTTATAACAAGGGAGGGTGTACTCCCCCTCGAGTTCCTCTTGGCCCCTTACCAAGCGGAAAAGTTTTTCCCGCTTATTTTGTGTACCACAGGTGTTGTTAATAAAACAGGCTTTTGAAAACAACTCGTGAGGTGGCTTTAGTACAGATGACATGTAACACAGATGTGCTACCTGGAATTCACATGACATAATTCGCTAATCATTTCTAAATCCATTTTACTTGGGTGGCGAAACAGACATAAGATATTTCTGGGTTAAAGTGATTGAAAGCAGGCGCCCGTGTTACGGGGGCGGCCTTGCTGCTTAAAAAAACACAAGCAGTTTCAGCTGAAGCAGCGCATTTCCGGCCTGCAGTAAGAGAAACTCAATAAAGTAAATAGTGCTTACACAGTAAATAAAAGGTCCCGTGTAACAACTGAAGTAAAAGGACCAGTCGTCATGGGAGGGTACAAATGAAGACAAGGTCGTTCTAAGGAGGGACTAACAAGCCTATTAACGAATCCGAAGGCATCATTTATGAAAGACAATGACACAAGCCAATGAAAAATATGGAAGGAGAGTGGGTGCGGCTTCTCTCCCATACTCTACTACAGCAGTCTCACACAGCGAGCAGTGCATGCGTGCTGCCGCTAGGCTCGACCTAAAAAGGGCCATCTGTGGTTATCTGGTATTGCTAGACTGGCAAAAAATCACCAGTTCAGGCGAACACCATGTAGCGCGGGCCGGCTACAGGGAGCCATTTCAAAGATGCATTGTGCAGCGCAGTTCCTAGGAAGTTGTGAGGCTTGCGATGCGGATTCTGGTGTCATCATCAAGGATGCTGTTGACGAGGGACTTGTAATGTGAAGTCCTGTCTTCAAGATGCATCAAGCACAGATGTTTCTGAGGGCAGCAATGTTAAATCCTGTGCTGGGGATGCGTCGGTCAGAGGTCCTGAGGCAGAGTTTTGCGAGGTGATGCATCACGCTGTGCCGGTTCTGCTGGGACCTGTTCTGTCCTTGACGCTCTGATCAGGAGGCCAGCCAACTAGCCCTTGGATTCACTCTTGTGGTCCTGTATTCAAGATGCAGTCCAGGCCTTCTCACTCAGGCAGGAGGGCAGCAGGGCAGCACAGCAAGGCAGCACAGTAAAAGTACTTCTGCCGGCAAAGGAGCAAAGCAGTGCGGCTGAGTCTTCCGCAGGTCCAGATGTGTACTGAAGAGTTGGGTCTGAGAATCCAATATTTATAACTGGTGCCCACTTTGAATTAGGAGAAGATTCCAGAGGTCCCCCCCCCCACTGAGGTGTCAGGCCTCTCTTGCATTTCTGAGAGTGCTCAGGCAGTCTTTGTGATGTGCAAGTGTGGTAGGTGACAGCTCCCACCCCTTCATTAACTGTAAGTGGCCAATCCTCCTAACACCTAGTCTCCCTTTGTCTCACTATCTGGAAGCAATACACAAAGACCAACTGCCAGCTACACCTAGTGATGCGACCTTGGAACAGCCTGCAGGCAGCAAATGGTTAGGGCTTGAAAATGCCAACTTTTTTAAAGTAACAATGAAAGAACGCAGCAAGGATGCACTCAAGATACTAATTCAAACACTTATTAATAATCAACAAGCTTGAAAAAAATTGGATAAAAATTGTGTGTGCACCGGACAAGGAGCTCTGCAGGCCACCTAATTCAAATAATGAGAACAAGATACCTGGAGGTGTATCCAGGTTAACCCAGTGCACTACAGTGGTGTCACAATAATAGTGTACCAAAAGTAATCACAAAATTATTGGAACAATATTTAATTTGCTACAATGTCGCAACAGTAAATAAAACGGTGTATCAATGAGTCCAAAAGTTCCTCAAAAATTCTCCAGAAACAGGAATACTTCAGGATCTGTTTTAATTCAAAATCCTCATGTGTGAAATCCAAAGGTGCACAACAGAAATGGCTTGTATGCAGCATGTGATAATGAACTTCATAAATCCCAATGCATTTCGGGCTTAAAGTGAGGCCTTCATCAGAGGAATCTGTAACATGGAAATATATGAATTTTACAATCGATATCTGATGCCTGTCACAAATAAAGTAAAGACTGACACATAGGCTCAAATAGTCGGACAAATGTAACTCAATGACATAACGGAAAAAGAATAGATAAAAGCACTGCCTTTGCAAAACCATGCTCAATAGAGTGTGTAGTGAAACACAGCGCGAGTACACCCGTGAAGTAAAATCAACTTGCACCAAAACACAAAAGGAGAATGCCCAGTGTGGTTAAAGACTGTAGGTACTCAATAAAACAAACGTACCTGTAAATGAAAATATCGAAAAAACGGTGCCTGAAAGTTGTAACCCAGCAGTTTCAACACGAATGCTGCCAAAGTAATCACATGGCAATAAGATTAAAAATGTGCCAGCCCGTGAAGGTGCCAAAGGCTAAGAAAATCAAACAGACCTGCTTACCGATAACCGAAAGTCGAGAGGTATCACTGTTATCTCCTTAAACTAAATGCGAAATGGAAAGCGCCTACAATAGAAGTCAACACGAGATAATAAGAAACGCTGTGGTGCCACAGTGAAGTGTGTCGAAAAAAGAAAAATAACTCACTGCTTCACGTAAAACCTCCTCGCGGTGATGTCCTCTTCCAACTACACGGGTAGAGAATGCAAACGGACGTCAATACGCACCAGCAAAAGTACTTTGCACCCCCAGTGGAACCAAGAACATGAAACTCGGCTCAAAGAGGAAAAACCATGATGGGAACAGCAACGCCCGACGGCAAAGTAACAAGATAGGAAAAGTGAAGTGAAGTCGGTCAACCACCGATCAATGTATATTGAAATCGTGCATCAAATGAAGTTAAGTTAACAATCGAAGTTAAGTTAACAATCTCAAACAATGCAGTCACGCTACATAACGAGAACCTAAAAAGTGGAATAATATAAAAAAAAGTGACCAAATGGAAAGCGAAATGAATGATAAAATAAAAATAATGTGTATGGTGAAAAACATACCCAAACTAAACAAGCCCGGCGGTCGGCGGAGCGTGGCGCGCGCGCGCTTGGGGGCGTGTGCGTCTGCGCTTCTCAGAAGCGCGTCCACAGACCCCGATCGCTGCGCGTGCCCCGGTCTGTCTCCCTTGATAGGCATCACGGTAACAATAGTTCTCGTTGGCGGCAGCGCTTCGCGCTGCAACGCCAGCGAGACCTAAAAAATCAACTGATTTTAACCACTTTATATATGCAACCTTATCTTAAAGCTCTATTAATGCAAGGCATAGGTTTGTTTTGACCCGCTTAAGACAGGACATTTTTCATCGATTAATCAGTTTTCCAAAAATGAATGACCTCCCGCCAAACCTCCTTAGTGCACTTCAATCTCTGCACTCCGATAATTGGGCTCAGGTGGATTCGATTAGCGAAGCGATTATCACTAGAAATTTCTATAGACAACGGCATGTGCCAGGGATTCATTTTAGCATCCCTGCTGTTTAGCCTATTTTTGGCCAACCTCCCAACCTTTATTTCCCAATCTAAGTCTTTTTCCTCTAAAATCGGGAACCAGCACATTATTTTTCTGCTTTACTGGTTTATACCCCTATTGGTTTGCTGAGGAAACTAAATGCTCTGGCAATTTATAGCAAGCAGAACCAGCTCCACATCAATTAGGAAAAGACCAAGATTTTGGTCTTGGGAAAAAAAGTAAAGAGTTTTACCGGTCACCTAGATGCACGGGACGTGGAGCAAGTTGATCAATATAAATATTTGGGCTTGACCTTCAGGAGGAATCTGAATTGGGGTATGCACTGGGAAGGCACCAAGCAGAAGGCCCTATTGCAGGCTAGTTGTCTATCAAGATTTAATAGTAGATTTGGGGGGGCTTTCCCATATTCCACTACTAAGGGCTTATGAAGGGAAAATACCCCCGCTAGGTCTGCATGGAGAGGTTTTTCCCTTGATTCTGCATATGAATGGGACAGATTCGAAGGGGTAGTGCTTAAATGGCTCTTATCACTCCCCCAATGCACTATGGTTCAGGTCATAAGGAGAGAGTGCAATCTGGTCTCTTGGAACCTGGCAGCTTCTACTCAGGCTCTAAGATACTTTAACACACTTTTGGAGGGCGATCAGGTGGTTAAAGTCTCCAAATTGTGCTGGGAAGAGATCCAATGTAGTGAAAGGATGTGGGCAAAGGCCGTAAGAACCAGACTAACTGCACTCAGGAACCTCCATTCACATAGTGGTTCAATTACATCTTGGTTCCCCTACTCAGGCCAGCGTGCATTGAGTGAATCTGTTGCTCTGGTGTCTGAATCAATTGTCCTATTGTAGCTAAGCAAGAAACCTTCCATTAGCATTTCTCCTCTCCACACTGGTCCAGGACACTGTTTTTCCTGATGTATTGCAGCTACCAGACCCAGCATTGAGAAATGAAATATTAAGGGTTAGGGTGCGATGTAATCCAACCTATTCATCCCTCCCACACAGGACTTGGGAGCAGAATAACAGTGGTCTCTGCCCCTGCCCCCTGAAAGTTAAGTGCTCCCTTCTCCATATACTTATAGACTGCGTCTTTTATCTTTCAAACCAAATTAAGTATTTAAGATCTTTGTTTTTTTAAATATGATGTGCTCTTTAGGATGAAAGCAGTGGAGCTATTGTCAGAAATGCGCTATTTAGATGTGGCAGTTGGAATTGCTTGGGTTTTTACGGTCTGTTAAACAGAATTTTAATGATGAAATGCAGTGGGTAGGTGGTGCTGGGTAGTTAGGAGGGGGCTCTTTTAATCATTTTAATGATTATACTGTCAATTGAGTTTTTAGAATGTTGTATAGACAACTATCTAAATAAACTTGGTTTTCTACCAAAAATTAATGACTGGCCTACAAACCTAATTAATTGTCCCCATGATGCTGCAATGGCTGAGAAAACTATGCATGTGGTAGTTTTTTGGCAATTTTATAGCCACCTCAGGAAACATTACATTTTACCAATCATAAGACCGCTCCATTTACACAATGTCGCCCTGCATATTTATATCTACAATCACTGCCTTCTTTGGAGATCTGCTGTAGTATGTCATCCTTTTTATGGGCTGTTCTTTATGTCAGAAAGAATATTTCTCTTGCCCTAGCTTAGTATTGGGACATAGCATGCAAACCCTTTATGGATTTAGGATATGCGATTTATGTTTTTAAAAGAAATTAGCAATGTATGTATTATTTATTGTATTTTTACGTCCCTATAATTATATTAGATTTGTGCACTTTAGGATCGGGTAGGACTGGAGCGCATGGCGGACCCAATTTGAGGTTTTTGTTCTCCCTTCTTGCAGTAGTTCTGTTTAATTTCGGCCAACTGTAGCACAGAAAGCTGTGTTTATGCTTCTTTTAAATTTGGACGTATAATGATATCGGTGAATCAATTTGCCCAAATGTGAACGCATTCTCTTTTATTTTTACACCTTCATTTTTGCACATTTGTCATTGTATTATTGACATAATGTGGTATTGTATTAGATTTTATGCGTTTTAATATTGGCCATAGCAGACCGACTTTTAGATTTTTACAGCTATTAACTAACGGGGAAAATGATACATCTATTGGGTCCGCCCTAAAACTCGGCTGTGTGCGTCCATAGGTCTATGTTGCCTTAAGGTCCGTTGATATTTTATAATTTTTACTCTGTTTTTTATTGTATTTCTATGCATGCACTTTTGCTTTATGTTATGAATAGTATTTGTATGATTTTTATGCTTGTTTTACGCTGTGCGAAGCTTTTATGGATGGTTAATGCCTCAGAATAAAGTTTATTGATTGAATGATTGACTGGAAAGTTAAAAAGAGATTTTGGATTCTATTTTCCACCAGCCCAGTTGACATCAATCAAAAGCATTTTTTAGGAAACAAAATACAGTAAGATCACCCAAGCAGCTGCATCTCTTTCCTTTCCCTACTAACATTTTATTTATTTCTACACAACTTTACTTATTTTATATTCATAACATAACTACACTGTTTCCCCCACAGCCCTCCTTGCCTACCTTACCTCCAAAACTCACAACCACTATTTCAGGCATTCTAGCAGTGTGATCCTTTCCAATAGAACTCACCCAGGGCAAAGTGTGGAACAATGCCCCTTTTTACTCCACTTTACTTCATGATAACCCTGCCTCATAAACATATCTTCTATTTTGATAGCTTATCTTTCAACAAAGCCTCCCTATCTTCTATAGGCAGGTCAAGGCAGACCCCTGACAATCACTGTAAGCCAGGAACTCTGCAAGTATTTTACCCGAGATCAAGTCTTTCAAAATTCCAGCCCCATATGCATAGTTACAAAAAATAGAGACTGTATACCCTTTTAACTGTTGACAGATTTATATTGATGTGTCTCCTCAAGTACCTTCTGCATTTCTGTAACATTATACAAGACAAAAAATCGTCCTCCGACTCAGACTGGCCATAGATTTGGTAGTAAGGATATAACGTGTATGTGCTGTGTAAAGGCTAGCAGTGCATTAATAGTCAGGCAAGATTATATTTTTAGATTATACACTGAGCAGCAAGTTGGCATTTTCTGCAGCTGTTTCTGGGATACCAAGACTTCTGCAATTATTACTCCTAGGTTTATTCTCCAAGTCTTTTGTCTCAGAGCTAAGATTCCTATCAGCAGTGGTCTGTTCTTTTGTCCACACAGACCTCTTCTTTGTTCACTCACTCAGGTCCCTATGTTTCATTTGTAAGCTGAAAATATGGAGTACCTCATGGTAGGGGTGTTTAATATCTTCTACTTCTTTTTATAGAATGCGAGGAAGGCTGGACTGGGGTGCTGGATAAGAATTTCCGTCACCTCTCATTTTTTCGTTCTTATTTAACTCAATTCATGCCCTCCTGTTGCTTAATCAGTATATCACTATCAGAGCTCAACATCTGGTCCCCGTTATCAGAATATATATATTCCAAACTGGCATATCTGCTTTTATTCAAGGATACCTGAGCAACCATTTCCCTTCTTGTTTTATTACTCTCCAAAAGGTTCTTCTTTGCCTTATCCACTTCCAGCACAACATGATTAAATCAAGCCTATTTTTCCTGCACACGTTGATCATTCCAGCCAGCAGGGAAACCTTTTTTTCTTTGGTTCTTTTAACCAATGTCTTAGTGTGCAAAGAAGTAGCAGGGGCAGTCTTGGGATCAGCTTTTCCTTGTCCCAAATTCATACTGCATTTTACCATGTGGGACACGAAGACTGAGACAGAGCAATATCTATCCATCGAACAACAGTCTGCTTCTGGTCTTTATACAACATGGTGCTGCTGATAATCCTTTGACTTCATGTGCTCTTATTGGAGAAAGCATATTACTGTGGACTGCTTATTCATAGTCTGTCTGTTGAGCAATCTTCTGAGAGTGGAGGGTTATTGTTGCTACTTCCATCTTCCTCAGTGCAAGAGGGGCAATCTCGATCTCTCTGGTCACGTTACAAACAGTAGGGATCTGCCGCACATTTTTGCTGAGAAAAATAAAAGTTGAAATCGCTGATTCAGTGGTCGGCGCTCCATCTGTTTTAGAGACAAAAGACGAATGTGGAGTTCCAGTGATGAACAAGTTACTTACCTTCGGTAACGATGTATCTGTAAGAAACATTAGTTAGTTAGATTCCTCACCTTAGAATATCCCCAGTCGTCAGACTGGATCAGGAATATTTTTCGTCAGCAATACCTCTTGCGCGTCGCTAGGCGTCGTCTGCGGCTCCGCGTCAGTCGTCGGCGTCGTGCGCCGGAATGACGTCGGAGTACTTAGACGCCGCCCTCGCGCGCTGACGTCAGTTCTTGTACATAGCTTTCCGCGCCAGGAACGCAGAGCCATGCGAAGACCGACACTGGTGCCAAAAATAAAATCTAGGGGCCTGAAAAGGATAACCTTAACCCTAGATGTCAGTTCGCAGAACGGGGAGGATGGGTGGGTCAGTGAGGAATCTAACTAACTAATGTTTCTTACAGATACATCGTTACCGAAGGTAAGTAACTTGTTCATCTGAAAGAAACACGTTAGTTAGATTCCTCACCTTAGAATAGATACCCAAGCAATACCATCCCCGGTGGTGGGTCTGCGAACCAAGATCACACCAGAAAGTCCTGGAGGACAGAACGGCCAAAGAAGCCATCCCTCCGGACTTGGCTGTCAAGGCAATAATGCCTGGCAAACGTGTGTAGCGAAGCCCACGTCGCCGCATGACAGATGTCCTGCAAAGGGACACCCCGTCCCAAAGCAGTAGTAGCCGCTGTGGCCCGAGTAGAATGGGCGCGCAGCCCAACAGGAGGGTCCTTTTTTGCCAAGGAGTAACAAATTTTGATGCGCAAAACGACCCACCGAGAGATGGTCCGTTTGTGCACAGCTTTCCCCTTCTTAGCACCCACGTATCCAACGAAAAGTTGGTCGTCCACCCGGAACTGCTTTGTGCGGTCCAAATAAAAGGAGAGCGCACGTTTTGGGTCCAGACGGTGGAGCCTCTCTTCCTCTTTGGAAGGATGCGGAGGCGGAAAGAAGGTGGGCAAGGTGACAGACTGCCCAAGATGAAATGGAGTCACCACTTTCGGAAGAAAGGAGGGACGAGGCCGAAGGACAACCTTGTCCGGATGAACAGACAGAAAAGGAGGCTTTGAAGATAAAGCCTGGAGCTCACTCACCCGTCTAGCCGAGGTGATGGCTACCAGAAAAGCAGTCTTAAGAGTCAGAAGACGAAGAGGACAATTATGAAGAGGCTCAAAGGGAGCACACATTAGAAATGTGAGAACAAGATTCAAGTCCCACTGAGGCATTACAAAAGGGACAGGAGGGAACGTGTGAGTAATGCCCTTTAGAAAGCGTGTAACTACAGGGGACTTGAAAAGAGAAGGCTGATCAGGAAGCCGCAAGAAGGCAGAGATGGCAGCAAGATAACCTTTCAGGGTGCCCAGGGCAGAGCCCTGCCGGGCCAAAGAAAGAAGAAACAGTAGAACCTCAGAAAGAGGGGCGGAAAGGGGATCCACAGCCTTTGCTGTGCACCATGCCACAAATTTGTTCCACCGGCAGGCGTATACCGTCCTTGTGGAGGGACGCCTGGCTGCCAGAATGATATCACAGACTTCAGGAGGCAAGTCAAATGGCATCAACTGCCGCCGCTCAATCTCCACGCATGGAGGTGGAGGCTGGACAGGTTCGGGTGGAGGACCGTCCCCTGCTGCTGCGACAGAAGATCCTCCCGAAGTGGCAGACATCAACATACTGAGTAGCTCGGGATACCAGTACCTTCGTGCCCAATCCGGAGCCACCAAGATGACTTGGGCCCGGTCGTGCCTGATCTTCTTCAGCACTCTGGGCATTAGTGGTATAGGCGGAAAGGCGTACAACAGACCGCAACTCCACTCGTGACGAAAAGCGTCGCCGAGCGAGTGCCGCCTTGGAAATTCCAACGCGCAGAACTGCTGACATTGCGCGTTCTCTTCAGTGGCGAATAGATCTAACCAAGGCTCTCCCCACTGCTGAAAGAGACCTTGCGCCACTTCGGAGTTCAGACGCCATTCGTGATCCATCATGCACCGGCGGCTGAGTTCATCCGCTCTGGCGTTCAGAGAGCCCGCCAGATGTTGAACCACTAGGGTGACGCCCTGGTGTTCCAGCCACGTCCAGAGGCGCAGAGCCTCCTGACAAAGGGTCCACGACCCCACCCCGCCCTGTTTGTTGCAATACCACATGGCGGTGGTGTTGTCCGTGAACACCTGCACGACACTGCCCCTGACAGAGGGAAGGAAGGCTTTCAGTGCAAGCCGGATCGCTCTCAACTCCAACAGGTTGATGTGGAGACGAGACTCCGCCGGAGACCAGAGGCCTCCGATCTCCGCCTCTCCCATATGGCCACCCCATCCGAGGAGGGACGCATCCGTCACTACGACATGCTCCGGTTGGGGAAGGGAGAGGCTTCTGCCCATGACCCAATCGCGGTCCGTGAGCCACCACTGCAACTGCTGTGCAGTGCCCTCCGAGATCAAGACATGGTCGGACAGGTTGCTGTGATGCTGGGCCCACTGAAACTTCAGGTCCCACTGCAGAGGCCGCATGCGCCGCCTGGCGTGATGCACTAGTAGGATGCAGGAGGCCATCAGCCCCAGAAGCCGCAACACTAGCCTGACCGAAACCCAGGATAGAGGCCGAAAGATGGGAATCAGGGCCTGAATATCCCGGACCCGCTGTTCCGGTGGATAGACCCGGAACTGCGCCGGATCGAGAACTGCTCCGATGAAGAGGAGCGTCTGAGAGGGACTCAAGTGTGACTTAGGCACATTGATGGAAAATCCCAGCAAATGCAGGAGATCCGCGTAGTCTGGAGATGGGAGACGACTGTCTGGGGCGAGCCCGCCTTCAACAACCAGTCGTTGAGATAGGGGAAGACTGGAACCCCTGATCTGCGCAGATGAGCTGCGACCACCGCCATCACTTTCGTGAACACCCGAGGGGCACTGGTGAGGCCGAAGGGGAGCACGGTAAACTGAAAGTGCTCTTGGCCCACCGTGAACCGCAGGTAACGCCGATGGGCCGGCAGGACGGGGATGTGGAAATATGCGTCCTGCAAGTCCAACGCTACCATCCAGTCTCCGGGGTCTAGGGCAGCTAGAACCTGAGCCAAAGTCAACATCTTGAACCTTTCCTTCCGGAGGAAGGCATTGACGTTCCGGAGGTCCAAGATAGGGCGTAGGCCCCCTTTGCCCTTCTTGGGAACCAGAAAGTAGTGGGAATAACAACCACGACCTACTTCTGGACTCTGAACGCGCTCGACGGCCCCCTTGGCCAAGAGGGCCGAAACTTCCTCGTGGAGAAGATTCAAATGATCCCCCGAGATACGGTGGTGCTGCGGTGGCATGGCTGGAGGGGTCTTCTCGAAGGGGAGGGAGTAGCCCCTTCGGACGATTTGCAGCACCCACCTGTCCGATGTGATGGACCGCCAGTGGAGCAGGTGATGGCGATCTCTGCCGCCCACTGGCGTGGAATGGGCCTGAAAGCTCGGACTAGGAAGGCTTTGAGGCGGATGCTGCCGGGGTGGATGTGGGCTGACCTCGTCGACCTCCAGAACCGCCTCGGCGGAAACCACGTCCGCGACCGCGCGCAGGTTGGTTCTGCGGCTGGTGGCTAGGCGCACGTGAGGAGGAACCCCTTCCTTGGCCACGAAAGGGGCGAAAGGCGGAAGTTTGCGACCGCGGGGCCGAGAGGCCCAAGGACTTGGCCGTAGCCCGGGAGTCCTTCAAGCGATTCAGCGCACTGTCCGCTTTCTCGCCAAAAAGGCGAGTGCCATCAAAGGGCATGTCCATGAGAGTGCTCTGGACATCGCCCGAGAATGACGTGGACCGCAGCCAGGCGTGACGTCTAAGCGCCACTGTGGTAGAAATGGCCCTACCCAGCGAGTCCGTGGTGTCAAGCCCACATCGTATAGCATGTCGCGCGGCATCCCTCCCATCGGCCAGAGCCTGGGTAAGTCGTGTCCGGACCTCCTCCGGACACAGGGGCAGCGCGTCCTCCACCGCATCCCACAGAGAGTGGGAATAACGGTCCAAGAGACAAGCGGTGTTCAAAGACCGCAGGCCCAAACTAAGGGAGGAGAACAGCTTCTTGCCAAACTGTTCCAGTCTCTTGGAATCCCGGTCCGGCGGGGCGGTCGGGAAAGAGGATTGGGAGGTGGAGGCCTGGATAACCAGGCTCTCAGGGGTAGGGTGTTGGGACAGAAAACTGGGGTCGCCCGGAGCAGGGCGGTGGCGCCTGGCGACGTTCCTGTCCACAGGAGGAACTGTGGAGGGCTTGGACCAGGTGCCCTGCAGAACGTCAATGAGGGCCTCATTGAATTGCAGCAGAGGCTCAGTGGAGCTTGCTGCAGACTGAAGCACCTCAGTAAGGACGTTAGTCCTCACAGCCACGGCAGGCAGCTCGAGCCCAAGGGCTGCGGCCGCCTTGCGCAGCACCACAGAGAAAGCAGCGCCCTCCTCCGAAGCCACAGTCGGAGGAGAGACAAATCCAGTGTCTGGAGAGGTATCCAGGCCACTGGCCTCCCCCAGTTCATCTGCCCAGTCCTGGGACAGTTGAGCCTGAACGGCCATAGGATCCTCGGATCCCTCCCAGTTGTCCCCATCATCCGATTCCTGGTATACAGGAGAAAGTAACGGAGCCGGGCGGTAGACATAATGTGTCTCTAGCGGCGCCGATCGCGGCGTCCATTGACGCCGTACCGGCGCCGGGCCCGGAGTGGGACTGAACCGGGGCGCGACGTCGAGCGGGGCGCGACGTCGAGCGGAGTCGACGTCGGCTTCGGGGGTGGTACCGGTGTCGACGCCGGCGGAGGAGGCGTGACGAGGTCGACCGGCGTCGGCGGGGACTCGAGAACGGGTCCCTCGGGCGCTTGCGGCGTCGAGGCCGGAGCCGTCAACGGCGCCGGGACTGGAGCCACCGGCAGGCAAGGCAGCCCAGTCGGGTCCGCGGGGCCCGAAGGCGCACCAGCGGGCGCCGACGGCGGAGCCAGGTTCCTCATGGCTGAGAGGAAGGCACTGACTTCCGCCGGCGTCGCGTCAGTCCCAGGGACCGGAGGGTATGGGGACGTGCACGGCGCCTGCGGCTCCGCCGGAGCCGCGGGGGTGGAACCACCCTGACCCTCGGCCGAGTCGCGCGACCGGCGTCCGAAGAGCGGTGTCGCCTTTTGGACTTCTTGGAATGCTTCGACTTACCCGAAGACTTGGATCCTGACGACCGATGGTGACGTCGGCTGCGGCTCCGCGACCGATCCTTGGACCTCCTCCTGGACCGGGATCGAGAGGCGCGCGGAGCCGAGTGGCGAATCTCGAGAAGCTTACGAGACCGCTCCCGTCTAGCCTTCGAGGTAAGGGCCTTGCAGTCCGAGCACGACTCCGCGTCGTGATCGAGGCCCAAGCAGTAAAGGCACCGGCGGTGATGGTCCGTAACCGACATCAAGCGGTTACAGTCAGCACAGGCTTTAAAACCAGGCATCCTACCGGCACCGGAGTCGAGACAAGATCAAAAAGGATCAAAAAGTTAGTCAAAAATTGACTAAAGGGGTAGCTCTCCCGGATCTGCGCTTACTGGCGCGGAAAAAAGAAGAACTGACGTCAGCGCGCGAGGGCGGCGTCTAAGTACGACGACGACGTCATTCCGGCGCACGACGCCGATGACGGACGCGGAGCCGCAGACGACGCCTAGCGACGCGCAAGGGGTATTGCTGACGAAAAATCTTCTGGATCCAGTCTGACGCCTGGGGATATTCTAAGGTGAGGAATCTAACTTACGTGTTTCTTTCAGAGAGATATATATATATATATATATATATACACACATATATACACACACCAGTATGCCAGTACCCGTCGGAAATATTGCTGCTTAAATAAATCAAAAGCGCTAAAAGCATCTGCCCAGGAGTGCGTGTGGAATATGAATATATATATATTTTTTTTTTTTCCCTGGAAGCTGGCTATGGATGCACTTCGTTCCCAGACGCAATTCACTCTACCCTAGGGATACAGTATCCTCTCCGATGCTCTCAACCATTATTTTCAAGCCCTCTGTTTCCGATGGCAAAGGTCTTAATCTAGCTGGGGATTTGTCAGTGTGCTTTCAAATACATTTTTTGTCAGTTAATCACTTAGACCAAGGAGACTGGCCAAATTTCCTCGGACCATGATTCTACATGTTCCCGCCTCCTTTGCTATCTCCCTCCCTGGATTTCATCCTCCTCTTTCGCCATAAGAAGAATCGAAAAAAAATGTCTACTTTGGCAAATCTCTCTAGAAACCGCAGGAGGTCAGCTTACATTACAATAGTGGGCAACTTTCCCTTTTTCTGCTAGTTTCCTGTTTTTATAAAAAAAAATCAGTCTCTTGTTAATGTGCTTATATTGTGCGGGACACCAACACCGAATGTCCCTCATTTTTGCTGAAGAAGAGGAGACCAGCTTCTGAAGCTGACAGTCGTATGGACCTGCAGACAAAGATGGAATGCTGCAAAATGCCATGCTGGATACCATTTTGTCCAGCACACCATTAACATGTGCGAAGGTGCCAGTCAAGGGACAGTCTTTTTATTACAAGTTAAACAGGATGTACCACAGCGAGATCCCAGCAAAAGAAACACAACTTTAGAAACTCCCAAATGTTTAGAAATGCCAATAAGGAAGAATATGAAAATCTACAGTGACAATGCCCTAAAGAATCAGGGAAGATACCTGAAGAGTAGGTGAGTGGCCGAAAGTCTTTAATGGAATGAGTTTTTTCCATTTTAGATTTTTACAATTAGAGTGCAATGAGTTTAGAATTGTATGGCCAGACTTGATTTTTAAATTCAGCTGGTGTCTTTTGAGCAGCTATACATCACAGACTTTATTCACTCGGTCTATGTATAGGCTTTATAGACTTTTTATTCCAGATCTTAGAATATTATGCTAGAATATTTATTTTTCAGGCAAACATAGAGGCAGGTACTGTTAATCAACTTTTGAATTAGTGAAATCTAATTTGACTGCCATTACAATATTCATTAGTTTTATAACTCAGGAGAAATTTATAAATACAATAAACCCATACTACCATTAATGCATCTCATTATTACCCAATTGAGTCAATGGCCAGTAATCCCCACCCAACGCAAATTTGGATATTACGCCAGGGGAGACCGCATCCACTCTCAAGGTCTATCCACCATAACGTGGTTTTGTTAGAAAGTTATGGACCTCAGAGAAGGCAGTCCTGCATTACAATCTTGTTTCTACTTAACCAAATAATATGATCTTGGGTTATTCCCGTCCTTTCTTTGCCTCTGTCCTCGCATGGGCCATTTTGTGAACTTCAAAAAGGGTTCACTATAAACAATAAGCATCACAGTAAAAAATTGAGGGCAGACTCCAAATTAGCTATAGAATTAGATTTTTGCATGTTTTAGCAAAACGTATGTAACTGACAGATGATAACCGTCCAGGCTACCATTGCCCCCGTTTGATGGAAATACTTCAAAACATTATTTCGTGTTTAGTTCTTCCGTTGGTCTTGCATTAAAATTACAAAAAAAAGGAAGAATACGAAACTTCAAAAACATACTGCAATGCAGCAGAGCAGATTGCCAAGATTCATGGGGAGAGGATGTAGCCTTACGGCTAGAGCGGTCGACGTCGAAGCTGGGGAACCGGGTTCGAGTCTCGGCAACGACACTCAACATCCTGTGATTCTGGGCAAATCACAATCTCCCCGTGCCTAGCAAAAATGAATGTGTCCTCATGTAACGAAACTGGTGGTATGTAAAGCGCTCGGGTCTAGTTCGCGCTATATAAACCTCTAGAAAAATAAAAATAAAAATTCATGAAGTCACAGATTAAAATAAGAAAAACGTATTACTCTCCTTAACAAGCAGGCTCAGGCTTTGTTTGTGTTGGGTTCTAGACCAATTTCCTATTACACACATACCTGATAGCAGCTCGTAGCCATATTTGAAGTTCTTCAACCTTCGGAAAAAGAGCAGAGGAATAAGGGAAACAAGTGAGTGTACAAAATAAATGTGGTTATATGTTGAGGGTCAGGATTACAAACCAGGTCTACTGGGCCAAGTTTTCAAATTCCCCATTATATCACAATGGGGAGGGATGGGATGGAATCAAATGGTCTTGTAGATGGAAGTAGTAGATGTAGGGGCCTTTTCTGGATGCTAGGACATCACTACCAAAATCATTTTACATGCCTGTTTTATTTTTTTATTTCAAAGCCGGATTTGACAGTGTACCCAGTGGAAGTTAGCCGATTGGGGCATCCCAGGGAAATTACTCAGGGCGACATAGACTCTGTATACCAGCACATGGCTTCAGGTACAAGTAGGCGATGGAACCAAGTTATCAAAGGAAATATGCACCGTATTTGGCCTGAAGCAGGAATGCATTTTGACGCCCCTCCTTTTTAATTTATTTGTAGTAAATCTTTCAAGAAATCTGGATCAGGTTTACAGCACACCATTCTATATTGGGCGACAAATTGATTTTGAACCTTTTATATGACAATGATTGACTACTGTTGAGCAAGACGAGGGTTGGGTTGCAAAGATTGCTGAATGAATTTGAATTTTCACAGCCATTAACAGGCTTGCTATAAATCTGTCTAAAACTAAGGTCCTCAAAATCGGGAAGAAGATAAACAAACCTTGTGTTTGGAGCATAAATGGGAACCCCCTAGCCACTGAAACTGAATACAAATATCTCAAAGTTACTGTCAACACCAGAGGCACCATTAAACAGCACAAGCTTCAAGTGAAGGCCAAAGCTGGGTCACTTACTTTGTATTTAATTTACTCTCAAAGTCACTGAAGGAACTGACCAATGGTCCCCTGTAAAACATTCTTAATACCAAACTGGTCCCAACCATTGCCTATGGGAATAAAATACGGAGAGTGATAGATTCTGCCTTTTAGACAGGTTGATAGCAAACACCTATCAACTTATATTCGGCCTTCCAAAATTTGACCTACAATTGCAATCACGCCCGGAGTTTGGCCTTGTGAAACAAAACTTGGCCTGACATGGAGCATTCCTTAAAGTCTGCCAATGATTAAAAAATGCCCAGCAAGGAACTTTGGATAATATGATCTGACAAGAGTTACGCGGCCCCACAGAACCTTTCCTACATAGAGTTTAAAGGGACTCCCCTCTTTAACTATTACAAGTATTGCATTTGCTGGCTGCTCCATGTACATGGAATGCATTTAAGAGGATTATAAATAATCAAATTTGTTTGATATCAATGTTGGAGGACAAGAGTGACATGGCTAAGTGTGCAAACTCCTGGCAAACCATCAATAATTATTCTTGCTTTGGACCACAGCATTATTTGTCTTGTTTTTGCTACTCACAGGTTAAAAAGGAGGGCCCAGAGATAATGTTTGCAATTGCTTTGCTACATGGTTTACTTTCTTTCTCTCCCCAATGCTCTCCAGACGAGGAATGTGCTTCCTATCAGTTTTCATATAATTTTGTATACTTTTCAGGGTTGGTTAACAAATCTGGAAGGGGAACTTCTTGGTAAACATCTCTGATACATTTCAACCAAGGTTTTTGTGAAAATCATCAAACATTAAACAGCCAGTAGCGATTTCGTTGTTGAACTTCGCAGGCAGATTGAACCAAAGTGACAACCTTAGCAAGAATTTGTGTTCTGCAATCTGCATGCCACTTTCGTTTTCTTAGCCCCCATTTTCCTGCTCCATAGGTTATCGAAGAAATACATTTTGCCTTGTAAATAGTTAGCATCTGGTGGAGGTGCCCCTGTTCCAACCTAGAAGCAAAGTCAAAGAGCACGCCTTGTCTCATTAAGGAGCTAAGAATAATTTAACTTTACTGAAAGGCATTTTCAGGGTTAATCTTTACCTCTCCGATAGACTATTTTGGATTCAACTTATTTTACACCTAAATACTTCACAACAAATGATTTAGACAAATTGATCCTTAAATCCAAACCCTCCATATTATCAACATGAACGTTGATTAACTCTTGAAGGCTTTTGGCACTTTCTGATAATAAGACAGCACCCTCCAAGTTTAAAAGAACTGGAATACATTTTCTAACTATATTTGGGGAGTCCTGAGCCCGGTTTCTCAAAGTGTCCTCCAGAGAATAGATATGCAATGTCGGACCGCTCTCTGGCAGTTAATCACGGTACTTTCCCTCCTGGACCATAGAGAACACATACAGACAAGTTTTCAAGCTTCTATTGGATAAAATGTATAACAGTAGTCCGCTCCCATATTTGCAAAGATTTGCCAAAGTGTAACTCTATTAACACATTTGAAGACAGCCATTAGTTAAAGCCTTAAACATGAGATGCAGGGAGCCATGTTTTCACTTTAATAAACTTCATCACTATAAAATGCAAGTTTAAACATTGCTCCAGATTACACAAACCAGCACTGAAATCATATTGAGCCTCTGCCAAAATATCTCTTACTGCCCAGCCTTGGACTATTGATAATAAAACTCTTACCTATAACCTTAAATTATAAATCAAAGAAGGAGATTGGCCGATAACATTTAACATTGACCCTTTCCCCCTTCTTAAACAGAAGAATAATAATAAAATGTCAACATGAATTTGGTACTGTTGGGATGCAGCATTAAAAGCAACTGATAATAAGGGGCTTTATGAATGGACATTCTATTTACGTATGTCCATAGGTGTCCCATCACGGCTAGATGCTTTGTGGGTTAGAAAGCAATTAGTACATTAATCACTTCTGATACAGAAATAAATTAAAAAATCTAAATGGGTAAAAACAACTGGGGTACTTCCAAAGGAGAGGCTTCATATACAATAGTAAAATGTGACACCCTTACATCAGCAAGAATATTCACATCAGTTCTAGGGATGACAATTAGCAGTAGAACAGGCCTGTTCACAATCTTCCAACACTTTTCCGGTGCTTTGAGAGGGATGCTTTTAAACAACAAAACTACGGATTCCTCTTTTAAAACAAGTTTACTGTTCCTGGTGCAAACGTTATATTATTTCCTACAATTTGCAATAGCTAATTGTCTCTGAGGGTTTCACCAAGAACATGATGCACAGCTTTAATGCCTGCGTACATTTTTGATCACACCATTTATACCGTAAAGGCTGTAACCTACTAAATTTGGGGGCCCTCAGGATTTCTGCTAGGTTACATGTTTAGTTACTCTATGCCACCAAAATGTGTCTTTAGCAAGATAATCCATACAAGTTTCAGCGGAATCTAATGACTTCGTGACCGCTCTTTCCAATACCACTATATAGCTACATTTTTCTTACTTTAGTGTGTAGTATTTCCATGTGACAATCTCTCTTCTTGGATGAGTCAGCCTAGAATAGGATACCGTAGAGGAAATAATCTTAAATGGCAATGAGCATAGTTTTATAACTCCCAACCCAAGGAAGCAATGGCTAACAAAAACACACTCAATACTTTGAGCACCTCTAGCCCTCACAGCATAATCTGAAATATACAGATTAAAGTTTGAGGTCACAAGTAGCAATAATGCGAAATACATCACACATTGGGGCATCTGTTTCACACGGCCAGCAGGGAAATCCACGGGGTGAGTGCTCCTTGATGTTCCTTCCTTCTCAGCCAATAATTCTTGGCATTACAATTACCAACTAAGAGATTTTTTTATGGTCCTACCAGACAGATAAGGGGGCTAACCAAAATCTCTTCTAAAAGGGAGGCCATATGTGCGAAGTTAAGAAAAGGAGGGATGCCAGCAGTCATTGCAGTCAAATTAAAGCCCTGACCAGGGGTCAGTTTTAAGACTTGCATATTTAATTAGTTGTTTTTCTTAAATGCTGTTGCTAATAATAGCTTTACAGCTAGCCAAATTATGAAGCCGTCACAGGCCCATCCTGAGGAAGAAAAGAAGGCAGGATCAAATAAAGACTGAAAAAAACTCAAAAAAGATTATCAAGTGAGGGAGTCTTCCAAAACTGACCCAATCTCATTTCATATTCTTTGACACAGGGGAGCCATATTCAAGAACAGCACACATATTTATTATCTGTTTGACTATAAACAATACTTCACCCCCACCCCATTAATGAACCTCCTGGTTGGAAGAAGTGTTGGGGTGGAGACCTCTTTAGGGTCATCGATCAGTACCCCTAATACTCTTATGTGACATGGCTGGGCCATATTCACTAACACAGGTCTATCATTTGCGAGTAAGACTTAATCACAAGACAAGGAAGAAAAAATACATTATGCAGATATAAGTAGCCAAATCACTGTCTGCAAGTGAGGAGAGGCAGGCAAACCTGTGACGTAATCGTCACGTTTCTGCTTATGGACCATCCCCCTTGCATTCATGTATTTAATTATTTGAGTGCACAGTTGTCATCTATAAAAACATGTTGCATTAAGTATTGTTTAGACAGGTATACTGTATGACATTTGCTTTATTATAGTTTGCTAGTGAATCAATTTATAACACACATATATTATCTACTGGCGGTCGCCAGTAGATAGTTATAGTTAGGACCGAGTTTCCATAGGAAATCTGAAAATTCTATTTTGAATAACTTTGGCGCCGGTTGACGAATCCTCCCGAAATTTTCAAAACTAATGGGGCGCTCCGCTCAGATCCTACCCTGAAAGTCTCGGGGTGATTCGTCAAGCGGGGGCTGAGAAAAAAAAGGGGGTCCCAAAACGCGTTTTCCCCATGCATTTTCCCATAGGACCTTTAGTCGAAGGTACAGCCCGAACGGCTGAACAGAATTACTTGAAATTTGGCAAAGAGGTAGTCCTCAGGTCAGGGATGTGCCTTTTGAATATATGGAGTCAATCTGTTCAGTAGTTCCTGAGAAAATTGCAGTTAAAAGTACATAAATATCTATAGGCGCGCACCGTGCGGGCACCTTAACGTGCGCGAGCGTAATTCTGATTGGTGGTTACATGTCAGTCAACGTTCGAATCAGTCGAAATCAGGAAGTGTCTGCCACCATTTTGGGTGTTTTGTGTCTGACAGTGAAAAAGAAAGGTGGAGAACGTGAAAAGGGGGCATGGTAGAGAGTTCCTGACCCCCTAGTCATTGTCAGGGGGTCCCTGAAGGACCCCGAAGGGTGAATAAAACTTTTTTTTTTTCAAAAAATCGCGGGGTGCGCACGCACGGTGAAAAACCTTAAAAAAATATATCTATATAAAAAATATAATAAAACATACATAACTTAGCATTTAAAAAACCTTGCAAATTCACTTAAAAAACCATAGGTTTCACACATGTTATAGTTAGCTGGACATTTCACTCGTAAAAAACCATTGAAATTCCCCCGTTATAGTTAGTTCAGATAACTATAACTCGCACGACCGCCACTCTATCATAAGGATGATGTCATCAGTGATGTCATGAGTGATGCCCCTGACCATGTCATGAGTGATGTAATATGTGACGTCATGAGCAGTGGATTGTAGGCGCGCGAGTTATAGTTATCTGAACTAACTATAACGGGGGAATTTCAATGTTTTTTTACGAGTGAAATGTCCAGCTAACTATAACATGTGTGAAACCTATGGTTTTTTAAGTGAATATATATATATATATATATAAGCAGACATTTGAGGTGAGCAAATTTAGAGTGTCGCTGGTGTTGAGGGTGCTCTGTACACGAGCTGCCGTCCACCTAAACTTGGGAACTACCCAGAGTTTTTTGTATGTATATATATATATATTACCTACTGGCGGTCGCCAGTAGGTAGTTATAGTTAGGACCACGTTTCCATAGGAAATCCGCAACATTCTATTTTGAATAACTTTGGCGCCGGTCGACGAATCCTCGCGAATTTTTCAAAATAGGTGGGGCGCTACGCTCCGCTCCTACCCTGAAAGTCTCGGGGGGATTCGTCAAGCGGGGGCTGAGATAAAAGGGGGGTCCCAAAACGCGTTTTTCCCATGCATTTTTCCATAGGACCTTTAGACAGGGCTACAGCCCGAACGGCTGAACAGAATTTAATGAAATTTGGCAGAGAGGTAGTCCCCAGGTCAAGGAAGTGCCTTTTGTAGGTTTGGTGTAAATCTGTTCAGTAGATTCTGAGAAAATAGCCTTTAAATCAATATATATATCTGTGGCAGCTTACGGTGCGCTTACCGTGCGCTTACCGTAAGCTTACCGTACGCGTACGGTGGCGTGCGCGAGCGCGATTCTGATTGGCTCTTAGATCTTAGTAAACATTCGAATCGGTCGAAACCAGGAAGCGGCGGCCGCCATTTTCTCTCTCGCTTCCTGAGTTGGGCAGCAAAAACGAACCCCAAAAATGTGTAAAGAGGCAGTTTCATGAGATCCTAACCACCCAGCATTGATACAGGGGTCCCCAAACCACCCCCAAAAAAAAAAACAATTTTTTTTTCGGAAAATCGCCGATTACGCTTACCGTACCCGTACGGTAAAAAATTGTAAAAAAAAAAAAATTATCCACATTCTCCCCACCCCGTGTGCAAATGGTGCCCGAAGGGCACCATTTGTGTATGGCATAAAACATGTAAGAAGTTAACAAAGAATACATTTCACAAAGATGCGCAAAATATGTCCCCCATGTGCACACGGTGCGCGAAGCGCATCGTGCGTACATGGCCCATCCCGCTTAACGTGGGCACGCGGTGCGCACAGCGCACCGCGTGACCACTGTGCGTGCACGGCACTAACTGCGTAAAGTGGGAGCGCCGTGCGCGCACGGAACGAACTGCATTAACTGGGCGCGCATGCCACGAATGGCATAAAGTAACTTAGCATTTAAAAAACCTTGCAAATTCACTGAAAAAACCATAGGTTTCACACATGTTATAGTTAGCTGGACATTTTACTGATAAAAAACCAATGAAATTCCCCCGTTATAGTTACTGCAGGCAACTATAACTCACGCGACCGCAATCTTCTGCTGATGACATATGTGTCTTTATGAAAAAAAAATATTTGTAATATATGTAAAGCTAAAATTTAATGGAAGAAGACATGGGCAAATAAGTGTCTAAATACAGTATTAGCATCAGCAGAGGATTGCGGTCGCGTGAGTTATAGTTGCCTGCAGTAACTATAACGGGGGAATTTCATTGGTTTTTTATCAGTAAAATGTCCAGCTAACTATAACGTGTGAAACCTATGGTTTTTTCAGTGTATATATATATATATATATATATATATATATATATATATATATATATATATATATATATTCACATTATTGATAATATTTATAGAATTAGGTGGAGATGCAATAAGATGAATGAGTTAATTGTTGCATTTGACATCATTCAATGTGAGGCCCGACCATTTAAAACCAATCAGAAAAGTGCATTTAAGCCAGATACAGACAAATATTAGGGAGAGAATAAACTATTGCAACTTCCTTGGAGACCAGATTGCATAGAGTAGAAAGGCAGCCTTCTTGGAGCCATCGGTTTGCTGAGGGTTCAACAAGTCTCCAACAGAAAGGAGGGAGAGAGAGAGGGAGAAACTCTCTCAATACAGAACAATGCGACTGTTGTTCAAACTAATGTATGTGGGTGAGGGCACTTCTTAGAAACTCGTACAAGACTTTTTTAGTGTGAAGACAACAAAACTAGATGCAAGAAGGGAGGGTTTGGAGAACAGAGGCCGTTTACAATTTTAGTGCAATTTGAATACAGTCCTAAAAATATATTCTTGGTTTTCCTTATCGTGTAAATCCATAGCAGAGTGAGATTTGGAATCCACTAACAACAAATACTTCTGAGTCTCACGGGACTGATCATTGCCCAAAATGCACCATACTCATGTAATGGACAGGTCGCTCGTGGGTTACAGTCCACCAGGCTTACTGTCTTTAGTTGGTAAGTTAACATTGAGCCTACACTTTCACCAAAGGATACAGAAAACCGAATCCTAGGTGGTATTGTGTATGAAAACATATCGTACCACCAGTTTCCCGCAAATCTAATAATCTGTTAATTGTGAACCAATGTCAGAAAATACATCACTTCTATGCTGTTGTTTAGGAATAGGAAAAGGTCTAGAGGAAGATGTAAGTAAAGAAAGTTTATCAAAATATTCATGCAGGGAGGGGTGGCCTAAAGAGAGTGAAAGGCCTGCCAATAATAAATGGAAAGTGGTATTTTACAAGGGACAAATTTTAAAAATTAATAATTAATAATAGTTATGATCCACTGCTTTTACGGAATTGTTAAACTAACTTCAACACCTCACCATCTGGATGTCAGAGAAACTGTTAATGTTATGTTATGTTATTGAAATTTATAAAAGCGCTCGAATACCCAAGGGTGTCGTTGCGCTGGGGTCTCCAATCAGCATGCTCCGCGCCTAATACTGGAAAAGCCAAGTTTTTTATTTTTTCCTAAAGCCAATTAAGGAGCTGGCATTCCTAAGTTCATATGGAAGAGAATTCCAGAGTTTAGATGTGCCGTAATGGAAGCTGCGGCCACCCCAATGTGCAGTACGAATTCTAGGCACCAACAGCAGTCTTGCAACCATCGACCGAAGAGGTCTGGTCGGTTGGTACCATACGAAGAGATTTTGAAGAAAAGGAGGGGTGTGAGATACCCGAGAAGCCGGAGGACCGGAACTCTGCCGAGGCGGACCACGACTCTACGGAGGAAGGACAGAGCGGTCTAGTGGCGTGGACCCACCTCATGAAGCAGCCGACGTCCTACGAGACTCCGATGCGGGACTGGTGGACTGGTGGAGCGAAGGAAAGGAGGCGGAGTCAGGGGCTGTCCCAGAGGGTAAAGAGGCGGAGATGGGAGCGGAGAGGCGCGCCCGAGAGGAAGCAGCTGGAGAGGACGAGGTGAACGACGGGAGCAGAGCGGAAGGAGAATCGAGGTGGAGCGGAGTGCCAGCAGAACGGGAGGAGAACAGAGAAGAGCCCAGCTGTACTGAGGACCGGAGTATCGCTGCAGAGCCCAGCTGTACCGAGGACCAGAGGAGTACTGCAGAGTGGAAGGCGGGAAAGCCCGGAGGCACAACAACAGCAGAGGACGCCCCGGGTCCGAACGCCGCGGCCCAGCCCCTGGGTCGTGACCCAAGGCAAGTTACTCAAAGGGGATCGTTTTGGTGGTGGGCTGGGCGGGGTTGCATGGGGCTATAACCAGGACGCTTGGCGGTATGTGATATGTTTTTTTCTCTCTTCTCCGTATCACCTCTATCAGCCGCTGCCCCACACGTGACCCCCCCCCCCCCCCCTTGTTGTCCCGTCCGCTATTAAGTTAGATTGTTCTTTCTTTTCAAACCACGATTGACGTATGCACCTGGTGGCGGTAGCACTACATTAATAAACGCAAGGGCAAGGCAATTAATCCCGGCTTCTCTGTTGTCTGTTTATCTTTCCGGAGCCGGAGTCCTACTACGAACAGCCGGAAGAGGAAACACAGCGACTGGGGCTCCCAGATGATTTTTGGGCTCACCCAAGGATAGACGACAACCTGCGCAAAACAGACGGAAAGATCCCTTGCGTTTACTCATACACTTTTGTGTATTGTCTCTCCTGAATCAAGGGGAGAGGGCGATGCAATAATAAAGGAAGCAGTGACTTCTTTCAAAACAAGTCCCCCTCTGTTTCAACCTTTCTTTGCCTAAACTCATCGCTCACCACGAGGTTGCTTCCCCACAAAACCCCTGGCTTCCCTGAGATAACACAAGTGGTGTCAGAAGTGGGATTCACTTCCCTAGTCGTGTCGCCTCATGACACAACCCGTGCCCATGGAGAACGTAATCTCCCAATTGGCCGAAGGCCAGCGACACCTACAGCTGGTGATGGAACAACAAATACAAACCGCCCGGGTTGAGCGGGAAAGTTTACAGGGAGCTCTCAAAGAGCAGGCCACCCTGATCGCAACCAATCAACAGGTACAAGATACGGCCATCCTCCGGCTCACCGATGCCATAGTGAATACGCAGGTTCGTCCTAACGTCCCTGGGATGGTACTCCAGAAATATCGAGAAGGAGAAGATCCCGATTACTTCTTTTAAACTTTGAGAGAGTAGCCACCACAGCGGCCTGGCCCCAAGAAAGGTGGGGCCAGTACATAGCTCCCCTTCTATGCAGCGAATTACAGGCTGCTTATCAGTCCGCCAATCCCACCGGTACCAACCCATACGAGGACGTTAAAAAAGCTATACTCGAACGGATGGGTTGTGACAAGGAACATTATAGAACTAAATTCCGGAAAGAGAAGTGGTCTGCAGGAGAAAACCCCTGAGCCTTGTACTACCGGATACGGGACATGGGTCATCGATGGTTAGCCCCTCATGTATCTACCATGGAAGAAGTGGTGGAAAAATCTACCTCGAACAGTTCCTAGATGTACTAGTACCCGGTCCTGGATCAAACAACACCCAAAACTTACGCCCACTTCAGCTGTCGATCTCGCATGTGCCTTCCATAGGGCCCCAGACTTTAAGACAGGAATAGTACGTTACCAGGGAAGTCCCATCTCAGCTCGTCCTCAGACACACACCATCCCGAGGACTACAGGTCGCTCGGAAAGCAAACCTTCTTTTCCCTCCCCCTCTGTCCCTAGGGAACCCCTCACAACAGCCGGGCCCAGCGGACAAGGCCCACAGTGTTATAATTGTGCAGAGTGGGGCCATATTGCTAGGCAGTGTCCCCACCGTACACCAACACCCGAACCAATGGAGGTAGGCTATAGTCGCGGGAGGGTTTTTCTAGCAAATCCATGCCCACACCGATATAAAAAGGAGGTATTGGTTAATGGGAAAAGGAAACAAGCCTTACTGGACACAGGGTGCCACGTTACAGTGGTGGATAGTTCATTGATATACAAGCCCCAGATACAAGAGACAGAACAAGTAAGAGTGGCGTGTGTCCATGGAGACTCTTAAAACGTATCCAGTGGCGAAAGTCCTTTTGGACGTAGACAACGATCCACACTTGCGAAATGTAGGGATCATACCCTCCCTGCCAGAAGCAGTTATAATAGGGACGGATCATCCAAAGTTCCAACAATACATGGAGGGGTTAAGAACTCAAACCCAGACCTGGTTACTGGACGCCCCTTACAGAGACATAGAATTAGAGGCACCACAAGTCAGGAAAAAGAAAAGTAAACAAGAAAAAAGAGCAGAAAAAGGAAAGCATACACAAACTTCTCTGTCACGCTATGCCTTTCCTCTCTCTCTCACAGACTCCAGCACCTCAAAGCCGTGCAGTTTCAGGACAGCCCAACGAGAGGATAACGCACTCAATCACGCTTGGGAACAGGCCCAGGAACCCAACCCCGGGCAAGTAGGACCTCATTTCTCTATAAAACGGGGACTATTGTATCGGGTACTGAAGGAGGGTTCCCTGCTAAAAACACAATTACTGGTGCCAACGATGTTCCGAGAACACGTGTTACTACTAGCCCATAACAAGGTGGGGGGAGGTCACTGTGGCAAAGAGAAAACGTTAAAATATCTCTTGGAGCGATTCTTTTGGCCCGGTGTGTACAGGGATATGGCAAGACATTGTGCTGCCTGTATCCGATGCCAATATACCTGCCCCGAGACCCCAGCGAAGGCCCTGTTACAACCCCTACCCATTATTGATGTCCCTATTAAACGAGTGGGCATGGACCTGGTGGGACCTCTGGTTCCCTCCGCAAGAGGACATTGCTATATCCTAGTCATTGTTGACTATGCAAGCCGTTACCCTGAAGCCTTTCCCCTATCCTCCATGACCACCCCTGCGGTAGCCCAAGCCATGATCACGCTGTTTTCTCGAGTGGGATTCCCCTCTGAAATCCTCACCGATCAGGGGACCCCGTTTATGTCCCGTTTGATGTCACAGGTCTGTAACATACTGGGGATCCATAAATTACAAACATACGTGTATCACCCACAAACGGATGGCCTTGTGGAGCGCTATAACAAAACGATTAAACACCTCCTCCGCAAGGCCATCTCTGATACCGGAAGGGATTGGGATCGCCAGCTGCCTCTTGTTCTCTTCGCCCTACGCACACTCGAACAAAAATCCACTGGGTATTCCCCCTTTGAAGTGTTATTTGGGAGGAAACCCAGAACTCTCCTTGATATGGCAGCCGAACAATGGGAGGAGGAGGATGAGGAAGGAAAACCCCTCCTACAATACGCCACCGACCTAAAAACCTTCTTGTTTCACATATGGGGATTAGTACATGACCACATGAAACAGGCCCAGGAGGCACAAAAGAAACACTATGACCAAAGAAGCATACTGAGGGGATTTAAACCAGGGGACAAGGTACTCCTATTACTTCCCTCTACCGAGGATAAACTCCTGATGAAGTGGCAGGGCCCTTATGAAATCGAGAAACAAATAAGTCCAGTCACCTATAGCGTCAAACTCCCACATCGCGCTAGTGGCAAACAGATATATCATGTAAATTTATTGAAAGAATGGGTAGAGAGAGACTCAACCAACCAACCAACCAACCAACCCTGCCTATCTCGTCTGTTCAGACAGACAAATGGACATATCGCTCCCAGCCAATCAGGTTACAGTGCCCGATCCGGTGCCCAAAGGGTACATATAGTCACCCCCACAAAAAGCCCAGGTCGACGCACTAGTGACCGGATTTCCCGGCCTGTTTTCGACCACACCCGGCCTAACCTCTATAGTCCACCACGACATAGTATCTGTAGACAAGACAGTGGTGAAGCAAAAACCTTATCGCATTCCAGCAGCCCGTAGGGAAGCCGTGGAGAAGGAGGTATCAGACATGCTGAAGGCCGACATAATCGAGCCATCACAGAGCAATTGGTGTTCCCCGATTGTCATCGTACCAAAACCTGACGGTAGTCTCCGTTTTTGTATAGACTTCCGACAGGTGAACGCCATAACCAAGTTTGATACCTACCCTATGCCCAGAATTGACGAGCTAATCGAGCGCTTAGGGAAAGCCAGGTTTATGTCCACCTAGACCTTACGAAAGGGTACTGGCAAATACCCTTGGCCCCTCAGTCTAAAGAAAAAACTGCCTTCGCCACCCCTTCCGGTCTCTATCAGTTTAAAGTCCTTCCTTTTGGTTTGCATGGGGCAACAGCCACAATCCAAAGACTGATCGACACCATATTAAAACCTCACAGGGCCTATGCCGCAGCCTACTTGGATGACATCGTCATTTACAGTCAAACCTGGGGGGACCACATACATCATTTAGAGAAAGTATTTTGTGCTATACAGACAGCCGGTCTCACGATTAATCCAAAAAAATCCCTGCTGGGCACAAAACGAAATTCAGTATTTAGACTATACCATCACGGAAGGACATATAAAACCCCAACTAAACAAAATAGAGGCAGTTAAAAGCATACCGAGACCAACCACAAAAAAAGACATCCGTTCCTTCTTGGGCTATATAGGGTACTATTGGAGGTTTATACCCTTATTCTCCTCCCTGGCAAGTCCCCTTACCACACTGTTAACCAAAACACACGCAGCACGTATACAAGAGTGGAATCAAGAACAGGAAAACAGCTTTCGCGCTTTGAAACATGCCATCTGTACGGCCCCAGTCCTCAGCTGTCCCGATTTCGACCAACCCTTTGTCCTACAAACAGACGCCTCGGGACTCGGCTTGGGGGCCGTTTTGAGCCAACCGGACGCCACTGATGACCTAAGACCTGTGCTATATATAAGCTGTAAGCTATTTCCACGGGAAACCCGGTATTCGACAATCGAGAAAGAATGTCTCGCAATAAAATGGGCTGTAGAAGCTTTACAGTATTACCTCTTGGGGCGACAATTCACCATCCTGACGGATCATGCCCCTCTCACCTGGTTGTCCCGCAACAAGGACACTAATCCACGTATCCTTCGTTGGTTTCTTGCATTGCAACCTTTTTCTTTCCAGACGATACATGTCCCAGGGGTCAAACAAGTCGGTCCGGACTACCTCTCCCGCCACCCGTCCTTGGAATGGCCCCTACGTCCATTCCTAAGGGAGGGGATGTGTGAGATACCCGAGAAGCCGGAGGACCGGAACTCTGCCGAGGCGGACCGCGACTCTACAGAGGAAGGACGGAGCGGTCTAGTGGCGTGGACCCACCTCATGAAGCAGCCGACGTCCTACGAGACTCCGATGCGGGACTGGTGGAGCGAAGGAAAGGAGGCGGAGTCAGGGGCTGTCCCAGAGGGTAAAGAGGCGGAGATGGGAGCGGAGAGGCACGCCCGAGAGGAAGCAGATGGAGAGGACGAGGTGAACGACGGGAGCAGAGCGGAAGGAGAATCGAGGTGGAGCGGAGTGCCGGCAGAACGGGAGGAGAACCGAGAAGAGCCCAGCTGTACAGAGGACCGGAGTATCGCTGCAGAGCCCAGCTGTACTGAGGACCAGAGTATCGCTGCAGAGCCCAGCTGTACCGAGGACCAGAGGAGTACTGCAGAGTGGAAGGCGGGAAAGCCCGGAGGCACAACAACAGCAGAGGACGCCCCGGGTCCGAACGACGCGGCCCAGCCCCTGGGTCGTGGCCCAAGGCAAGTTACTCAAAGGGGATCGTTTTGGTGGTGGGCTGGGCGGGGTTGCATGGGGCTATAACCAGGGCGCTTGGCGGTATGTGGTTTTTTTTCTCTTCTCCGCATCACCTCTATCAGCCGCTGCCCCACACGTGACCCCCCCCCCCCTTGTTGTCCCGTCCGCTATTAAGTTAGATTGTTCTTTCTTTTCAAACCACGATTGACGTATGCACCTGGTGGCGGTAGCACTACATATTTAAACGCAAGAGTAAGGCAATTAATGCCGGCTTCTCTGTTGTCTGTTTATCTTTCCGGGGCCGGAGTCCTGCTACGAACAGCCGGAAGAGGAAACACCGCGACTGGGGCTCCCAGATGATTTTTCGGCTCACCCAAGGATAGACGACAACCTGCGCAAGACAGACTGAAAGATCCCTTGCGTTTACTCATACACTTTTGTGTATTGTCTCTCCTGAATCAAGGGGAGAGGGCGATGCAATAATAAAGGAATCAGTGACTTCTTTCAAAACAAGTCCCCCTCTGTTTCGACCTTTCTTTGCCTAAACTCATCGCTCACCACGAGGTTGCTTCCCCACAAAACCCCCCTGGCTTCCCTGAGATATCACAAGGGGCCTGTATGATTCAAGGCTTTGTAGACAAGTGCCTTGAATTTGATGCGCTGAAGTACAGGGAGCCAGTGTAAATTGCGGATTTCATTAGATACCGTTTTATGCCTGGGAATATTGAGCAGTAGACGTGCCGCAGAATTTTGAATCATCTGAAGCTTCTTTAGGCAGGCACTGCTTCTGGGCATTCAGGTTTAGCCCATTGCAGTAGTCTAGTTTAGATTGAATAAGAGATGTGACTACTGTTTTCCTAGTTTCCACCGGGATGTACAGAAATATCTTTCTTATTTTCTATTGTCGATCAGTACACCCAAGTTCTTTACTTTCGCCGCTGGTTTGGGAGGTATGCACATCTCCGCTGGCCACCACAGATTGCTCCAGGTTGGCTGCATGTTGCCAAAAATCAAGACTTCCGATTTATTGGAATTACGTTTGAGGCAATGTGTACTCATCCATTTGTTAATAATACTCATGCAGTTTTGAAACTGCTGAAAAGAAGAGATTTGATGTTTATATGCAGCTACCACAATCTGAGTGTCATCGGCGTATGACGTCAGACTAAATCGGAATGCCAGGATCAATGGGGCCAGTTCAGAGACATAGATGTCAAACAAAGAGGGGCTCAACGAACTGCCCTGAGGGACTGCACAAGGAAAAACGTAAGAAGCAGAGTTGAATTTGTCAAGTGACACCGTTGATCTCCGAGCCTTTAAGAAGGAGGACAGCAGCGCCAGGGCCGCTTCATCCACTCTCAGCTTCTCCAACCAATGTTGCAAGAGAGCATGATCACCGTATCAAAAGTGTCAGATAGATCGAGGAGCACAAGAGCAGCTGTGCCTCCTCCGTCCATCACCGCTCTGATCTCTTCGGTCGCTCTAATAAGCGCAGATTCCGTACTATGTTCCTTACGAAAACCAATCTGGGAATGAGCCAGCAAACTATTCACATTGATAAATTGAGACAGTTGAATATTCATAATTTTATCCACTATCTTAGCTGGCATAGGTAGTCTGGCGATGGGTCGATAGTTGTTGGGGTTGGTGGCATCTAAGGTAGGCTTTTTTAATAAAGGAAGGATGGACATTTCCTTCCAACTAGTGGTAAAGATGCCAGAATCGAACATCAAGTTACAAATTTCCGCAAGCCCAGGGCTCACCAGATCTACTAATCCTTTGAGAAGTGCTGGTGGGCATGGATCCAAAGGAGATCCTGACCTGGCTTCATTTATATGCTTTCCTACTGCTTCTGCAGAGACCGGAGAAAATTTGAGCAAAGTGCAATTGTTAGGGTCTGGACCACGCCCTTGGGGGGGGGGGGGAAAGACAAGGGCCAGATCCATCCTTAAAAACTGTGAAAATCATAGGAGGAGTCTAGCGCGCAACCAAGATGGCCGCGTAGGTGCGAGGCTCCCGAGGACCTCCGCAACCTCCTACGTTTATCCTGTCTTCATCCTGAATCGGTTGAGGGGACTGTGTCGGTGAACCTGAGCCGAGGTGGTACCCGTTTTCCGTTTTTGAATCGGACCCCGGGGGCCGGGGTGAGCATCGACTGAAGTTTGCGGCCTTCTTCTCTCCTGACCCCGGACTCGAGTTTGGGGGTGACCCAGTGGCGAAGTGAATAACAACGGCGGGCCTGGCCTGGCGAGTCGCGTACCCCACACTTTCACTTTCGCTTTTGAGTCCCCTTGCCGTCATCGCGAGTGGGACTACGGCGCTTCTTTGTGTGGTGGTGGCCTCGCTGGGGGACCCTGCCTGCCTGCCTGCGGGGACCCGCTCCGCCTTCCTGAGGTGACCCCCGGGGCTCACGGCCTTGATTGCTTGCTCTCCACTGCGTGACTGGCGGGGGTGCGAGATACGCGACGATGGCCACGAAGCAGGATGGAGATCGGCTGAAGGCCAAATCGACCCGGCGTGGCACCGCACCTCAAGTCAACATTATGGATCGCTACACCCTCCCGAAGGGGTCTCCCGGCGGATCGCACAAGTCTTCCGAGTGTCCCCCGGATGCCCCGGATTTGCCTACGGATCCGACTTTGCAGGACGTCATGGGCGCCATTGCTGAGATGAAGACCTCAGTAGGCCAACAATTCGACACCTTGGCGCACAAACTCGATGCGGTCCTCATCGATGTCAACCTTGTTAGAGCAGATCTATCTAAGACGAATGACCGGGTTGACTCCTTGGCCCATACCGCGTCGGGCCTCACGACTGAGGGTCGCGGCCCTTCAGACGGAGGTGCGCCGGCTCCGGCAGGCAAGTGCGCTCACGGATCGGCGCCTGGAGGACTCCGAGAGCAGGGCCCGGAGGAATAACATTCGAATCATCGGAGTGCCCGAGGGACGGGAGGACTCGGCGGCGGATCTCTTTGTGGAGGACCTGATTTCTACCCATCTCCAGCCTCGAGGACTGAGTAAATTCTTCGCGGTGGAGAGGGCCCATAGAGTTCCTGGCGGCAGACCGAAGGTCGGAGCTCCTCCGCGGCCTCTTATTGCCCGTATCTTCAACTTTCGGGATAGTGATGCGATTTTGCAAGCTTCCAGACTGCAAGGGCCGCTTAAGCTGGAGAACATGGAGGTGAACTTTTATCCGGATTTCACGCAGGCGGTCCAGAAGCAGAGACTGAGTTTCATGGGCGTTAAGCGGCGGCTTCGAGACATGAACTTAAAATACGCCATGCTTTTCCCGGCCAGGCTGCGTGTGGAGGCTGATGGTCGCACTCACTTTTTTGACCGTCCCGAGGTGGCCGGGGACTGGTTGGACACTTTGTCTGGGGGACATGATCGGGATGGGATGGGGGCGGCGGGAGGAGAGTGCCCACCGGACCGGGTATGAGGTATTGAGACTGGGGCTCATTCCTGATGATGCCACCTTTCGGCCAGGCTTAGGGTTTCTTGACTGTTGTGTCTTGTTTCCCCTCCGTTGGAGGTGGTGCTGTGTCTCGAGGGGTGTCAAGAATTCCTGTCTTTCGAGGGGAAGAAGACAGTAACCAGCGAAAACGGACTACATCCCCCAGGATGCTTAGCGGTTGAGAGGTTATGTAAACAGGAGAGCTGTTACATAACTCAAGGAAAACACGCCCTTATGTAAACAGGAGAGCTGTTACATAACTCAAGGAAAACACGCCCTTATGTAAACAGGAGAGCTGTTACATAACTCAAGGAAAACACGCCCTATAAAGGGAGGAACCGGGAGGTACAACGCTGTCGGATATTGTGTTTACACCGACGTACCTGCTTCGTGAAGAGTAGTGTTCCGGAGTGGTGCTCCAGTAAGGCAAGAACGGAGGTAGGTCGAGTCGTTACTCCCTGGGCCGTGTCTTGCCCCATCGTCACCTGTGAAGGACCCGGAAGCTCTACCGGTCAACCATTGAGCTTCGCTTTTTGACTCGGCTGAGTCAAAGCGCAGTGGCGCTTTTGCTGGTTGGAGTCGTAACTCCCAGCCCGACCAGAGATACAGGGACTGCCAGCTGTAACGCACACCAGGAGGTGTTTGCCGCGTTACAGACTCGGAAGTCCACAGGATCGATCGAGCGGCTGCTCTCGGTTCAGTCTTCTTGCTTTTGATTGGGGTATCGGTGACGCATCACCAGGAGGTGACTCCGCGTCCCGGTGCAGTCTGAGGAAGAGGTTGAGCGGCTGCTCCCTTCAGGTAGAGACCCCGGCTGGGTGTTTCCCTGACTCCTCGATTCTCCCCAACACTCTTCGTGCCCCTCACAGCCTACCGATTGGCATTGTCGGCCATTTCATTTCTGCCCTCTGTTGGCATACGCCGGGATCGGCGTATATGCAGAGGACGGTTAGGACCATCCGTGCGGTGGGCTGGTAACGTACTTAGCCTGGAGGATTCCAGTGACTATAACTTTTGTTTATTCTTTGTATTATTTTTGCCTTCATTAAAATAACTAACCCTTCACAAGTGGTTGCGTCCTCATTATCGTGTCTGTTAAACGATCCTGAGACGTTCAGGGCGTTACAAGGGGGTTCTCTTTCCTCCTCTAGGGGGTCTTTGTAGTTTAGTTCACACAGGGGCGACAGGCACACTGCAAGTTGGGGGGGCTATTTGGGCTCATGCAGGGGTGCAGGGAGGGGGGAGTTTTGTTTGGGATGTTGGGTTGGGGTTGGGTATTGTTTATTTGTACCACAAGGCAGAAGTATTGTTGTGCTATCGCTAAAGTGCTCTCTGGGGGGAGATTGATCGGTTTTGGCTATGATGGGGGGTAGGGGACTGAGCCTTTTGTCCTGGAATGTCAATGGACTGGGGGACAGGATAAAACGGGGAGTGGTCCTGCAGTTCTTAAAACGCATTTCACCCGATATAGTATTTCTGCAGGAAACACACCTCATTGGAAACTCCTTTCGTGCCATGAACAGACGGGGCTATCGCCTTGCAGCCCACTCTGGCTTCACATCTGGTTCGAGGGGTGTGGGCATTATGGTTAAAACCTTGCTCCCGTTGGAGGTTGATGAGGTGCTCCATGATGATAGGGGACGATATACGGCTCTGGTGGGTAGATTGGAGGGTAAAGTGATTGTTTTGGTTTCTGTTTATGTCCCGCCAGGGTTGCAGACAACTACTTTTGCTGATTTGGGGCGCCTTCTTCTTGGCCTGCCGGAGGGGATTCTAGTGGTTGGGGGGGGATTTTAACGCTGTAATTTCCGGAACTGAGGATCGTCACCCTCCCAGGGATCTCCCCCGTGCCCAAGCTTGGTTATCTGGCCTCTTGGATACCCTGGGGCTGGTGGATTGTTGGCGGCTGAAACACCCTACGCAGATACAATACACCTTTCATTCCGGGGCTCATGGTAGTCTTTCGAGGCTTGATTATGTTCTGATGCCAGCAGCACTGGCAGGGAGGGTCGGGGAGGTACGACATCTGTCTCGGGGTATTTCAGATCACTCCCCGCTCCTGTTGTACTTCGACATTGTCCCGAGGGGGGAGGGGAAGGTGGTCCCGATTAATTCCTGGTACCTGCGTGACCCCACAATTCGCGCTGATTTGGTTAAATCTCTTGAGCGATATTTTGAAGACAATGTGGGGTCTGTGTCGTCTGCGGTTTCTTTGTGGGAGGCGTTTAAGACGGTACTCCGGGGGGAGGCCCTGTCCCTCATTTCCCATTCCCGGCGGCGCAAGCGGGAGGAGGTGACCCGTATCGAATCTGAGATAACTGAGTTGGAGGGTGATCTGGAGTGTGGGGTAACGGATGATAAACTGCATGCTCTCCGACTCAAACAGGCGGACTACAAGGCCCTAGTCACGGAGGCAGCCAGGGGCCTGAGTAGAGAGCAACAGGGGCGACTGTATGATGTGGGTGATAAGGCTGGTAAATTGATTGCGTGGCTGGATAAAAAGGAGAGAGCGAGTCGAGTTGTCCCGTCGATTGAGAGACTGGATGGTGTGTGTGTCACTGAGCCGGAGGAAATTGTTGAATGTTTCGCTGAGTATTTCCGTGGGGTGTATTCCCCGGTATCTTCCCGCTCGGAAGAGGATTCCTATGACCTGCTTAAAGACATTGTGCTGCCTTCCCTTTCGGAGGAGGATAAATTGTCGTTGGACGCGGCCCCGACATCTGAGGAGATTGCCCTCGCCATACGTTCAGTCGCCTCTGGCAAGGCCATGGGTCCTAATGGCCTTCCCATTGAATTGTACAAATTACGACCGGATACGCTGGCTCCGCATCTCCGCGCTATGTTCCTCGCGGCCCGGTCGGCGGGTTCCCTCCCGCTGGACCAGCGTCTTGCCACTATTGTGGTTATTCATAAGGAGGGGAGGCCGCGGGATCGGGTCACGTCTTACAGGCCCATTTCGCTGTTGAACGCGGAGCCGAAAATTCTCGCCAAGGTGCTGGCTAATCGGCTGGTTGGCGTGGTGTGCGATCTGATCCACCAGGACCAGTCCGGCTTTATCCCTCATCGCAACACCGCGCTTAACTTGCGGCGTGTGCACGGGGTGCTCGCGAGGGTCCAGTTCATACGAGAACCAGCCATTTTGGCGTCCTTGGACGCCACTATGGCGTTCGACACGCTTGAGTGGCCATATATTTGGGCGACGCTGGCTAAGTTTGGGTTTGGCCCGGGATTCATTGGCTGGGTGAAACTGTTGTATTCCGGACCGCTGGCGCAGGTGGCGGTGAATGGTAGAGTATCGGCGCCGTTTGAGCTGGGTAGGGGCACGCGGCAGGGCTGCCCGCTGTCGCCGCTCCTTTTTGCGCTTGCCTTGGAGCCCCTGGCGGAGTGGCTGCGGTGGCACCCTTCGATTCGTGGTCTCCGATGGACCCCCCCCCCCCGAGTATGAGGATCGCGTATCCCTTTACGCGGACGATATTCTTTTGTACCTTGCTTCCCCGCGCAAATCATTGATTGTGTTAGTGGATGTATTGCGTTCATTCGGCCGCAACTCCGGCTTAGTTATCAACTGGGCTAAATCCTGTGTGTATGTCCTCTCTGGGGAGGCTCCTATCCTTCCGCGGGGTTGTCCTATCCAGGTTGCTCCGCAGGGATTTAAGTATCTGGGTATCTTTATTACCCTGGACGCTGCGGCCCGATATAAACAGAACGTACTCCCCCCCCCCCCCCCTCCAGCGCTTGAAGGAGGATGTGGCGCGTTGGAGGCGCTTGCCGCTCTCGCCGCTCGGCCGTGCGGCACTGTTTAAGATGATGTCGTTGCCACGTTTCTTATACGCTTTACAAAACACGATGGACGTCGTCCCGGCGCGCTACTTTCGGGAGGTGGAGGGTCTGCAGCGCCGCCTGTTTTGGGATGGAAGGCCGCGTATCGCCCTCGCGAAGCTGACGCTCCTGTGGTATGACGAGGGGGTCGCCCTCCCAGACATCAAACGGTATTACTAGGCCTCCCAGCTGTCTGCGATAAACCACGGCCTTTATGGGCCCGCCCTTAACCCGGCTTTTGAAATGGACAAACTGTTACTGCCGGGTGGTGACTATAATCGTGCGCTTTACTCTACATCGCTCGACGCACGGTTGACGGGCCCTACGCGGGTCGCGGTATGGGTGTGGCACGCGGCAAACTTGGCTATGGGGTGGAAGGATCGGTTGACCCGGGCGACGCCACTGTATGCCTCTGAGCGACTGGGCTGCTTGTGGACCTCGAAAGGCTTTGAGAAGTGGGACATGATAGGCATCAGCAGGGTGGGCGATCTCTGGACGAGGGGGGGGATTCAAAACGTTCGATGTGCTGCAGAAGGAATTCCAGTTGCAGGACAGGGAGTACTTCCGATATGTACAGGTTCGTCACGCGCTGTGTTCTGTATTCCCGGATGTTGCCTCCATACCGGAGTGCTCCCCTCTGGAAGATAGAGTGCTAGATGGGCATGTACCGGATGGCACTCTCTCATTGATTTATAAAAAGCTCATCAACGATCGCTCCGGACTGCTGGCTGGCCTTCGTGAGGCATGGGTCGCCGATGGCTTGGAGCTGGATGACGAGGACTGGGTGTCTGCGGTGGCCTCCCCGAAAGAGGTGGCCATACCGGCCCGCCTTCGCTTCGTCCAGCTCAAAATACTCCACAGGGTCTATGTTTCGGGGCCGGGTCTGATGCGTATAGGATATGCCGTGGATGGACTGTGTAAGCGTGGGTGTGGTTTGTCAGGGACCTTTATCCATATTTTGTGGGAATGTCCGGAGGTGGCGCGATTCTGGCGTGGTGTACATGCGGTGTTGCAAGCGGTCACGCATGTGGCGCTGTTTCCCGAGGCTAGGAGATGTCTGCTAAATGTGTGGGAGCCGACTGATTATACGGTGCCGCAAACGTGGTGGGTGACTCTGGGCTATATGGTGGCCAAGCGTGACATAGCACAATTGTGGGGCTCCCAGAGGTCACCAACGGTTTCGGTGTGGAAGGACAACATGGATTGGTGTATGTTTCGGGAGAAGGTAGTGTATGTGGCGAGAGGTAAGCCTGGGAAATGGGTGAAGGTGTGGGGCCCCTGGAACTCCTATCGTGGCGGGATTTGTACCCCGCCGCTGACGCCTGACTTGGCAGTGGCCCAGTCTCCCTAGTCTGCTTGTCACCTTGGTTCTGGGCATTGTGTCTACTTTGTTTCTGTCCCGGCCTGTCCCCCCCCCCCTATTCCTGTGGATCGGTAGGGTCCTCCCCAGGGGAGCTCATAATGCTGCTTTGACTTTTGCTGCCTTGTGGATTTGTTTGTGGTTTCTTATAAAAAATGGAACCGTCATTTGGGGGGTCTGGCCGGTGTGGCCGCCAACGCTTCCCTCGACTTCTGGGACCTTTATCACTTGCCGCTTGTGTTTAATGACTGTATTTTATGCTCTCACTGTTTACTAGCGGCCGGCCTGAAGGTTGTAGGCCCATCTTTGTATATCTTTTGCATTCTGTAATAAAGGTTTCAAAAAAAAAAAAACTGTGAAAATACCCCAAACCTTGGATTTGAATGTTGCAGCAATGTCATTACAGAATTTTTGATTGATTGACCTTCTTTCCTGTATTATTGGGCATGGTAAGTTTATTGATAACCGAAAATAGTTACTTTGGGGAATTATTAGCTGACTCAATCTGTTGAGTGAAATAGTTTCTCTTTTCTAGTATAAGTAGTTTTTTGTAATTCTTTAAGGCTGTCTTATATGCTTGCTTACCCGACTCATAATAGTTTATTCGCCAACGCCGTTCCATTCGGCGACAGTTCTGTTTTTCCTTCCGAAGGGATTCAGAAAACCAGGGGGCAGATGGAGTAGTCCTATTTCCAGACAGTATTTTTGTGGGTACCGAGGCATTAACTGCCTCAGAAATCCAATTAGTGCATTTGGTAACAGCTAAGTCCACATAGCCCTGAAATTGAGGACATGAGACTTCCAAGTGAGTGCGAAGGATTATTTTGTCCACTTTATTCCATGCTTTACAGGAAGAGACAGGCGGCTTAATAATGCTAGCCTGTCTGACCATAATGCATGGAAGACTAAACTTAATAAGTGAGTGGTCAGACCATAACAGAGGGATGATTTCTTTCCCTATAAGCCCATGGGCTGAGGAGAAAACACCATCCAACGTGTGACCGGCCTCATAAGTGGGTGATTGCACTAGTTGGATTTTAGAACCCGCTAAATTGTGTGGTACCCAATGAATAGTTTTGTTTTTAGGACCATAAAGTCTTCATGTAGATTTATTCTGAGCAGGGATTTTGTCAAAACAATGGAAAAAGGGAGTAGCCTGTGAGGCAAGTTGGAAATTGTATCCCAGATGGCATTAGGCTTTCGTTTCAGAATATGGAGCATACAGAGGGATTTGGTATTTTTAATAAAGCTCATTAACATAAGAACAGTTGCCAAATATTGATCACAGTTGTTCCACATGCTTAATTTGGGGGGGGGGGGGGGTGAATAAATGGTGGTATGGGTAGCAACATGTATGTAAAGCTAAGGCTTTTTATGTGACAAAGCAGACTCTATAACTGTGAGAAAAAAAAAGGGAGGGCTCTTTCCTGTATCCCCTTTCCCAATAATGCCCTATTTAATATGGGAAATTCTTCCAGTGGCTAAGAATTGCACAGGACTAGGTTAAATCCCTTGTACCTAGAGATAAATTAAACTATGCGGTGGGAAAATGCACTAGCCACATTAACACAAAATATAAAAATTGAAAAGGCAAAATCTTGAAATACAAAATATCAACAGCTTAGATATTAGTTGATTGTTAAATGATCAGGTTTTATTCACATACGTCATCTACACATATATTTCATTGACAGGTTTAACACAAAGAGAGAGTTGCTTGTCTATGGTAGCAAGAACTCATGTCTACGCTGTTGATATTTAGTTTTTCAAGATTCTGCCTATTCTATTACATTTTTAGTGTTCAATAATTTCATTGCCATTTAAATAACCAAAGTACAGTACAAAGATGCATAGGCCTTCAGTGAAACAAGATGTAGTTATAGTACAAAATAATTCAATCTATTCTATACCATTTATTGTTAATGTGGCTAGTGCATCCTCCCATCATATACCAGATTAGATAGCTGTCAGTCCCTCACTTGTCGGTTAAATATTGGACAAAACCTGGTTTCAATTTTATTAATGATATTGTCCCCAATTCATTGGCTTAAAAGCTAACTCTCTACAAAGGGACATCCCTACAGTGCAACTAAAGAGTTATCAGGCATATTTTGTTCAACTTTGAAAGGCGAGGTATTGACCACTAGCAGACAAAGATAGAACAGCTTGTGCGTTGGAACAAATTATGGAAAAATGGTGTACTCCTCCTGAATCAAGCAACTGTTTGAGTAACAAATGTTTTCTCAGTATTGCTACTTCAATGTTTATTGCCTTTTTTGTAGAAAGTAGTTGATCGCCCAGGTCAGTTGTTTGTATCTTCCTGTTGCTGACCCTGGTGTCATGAAGGAGGCAGACTTCATCTTCCCCATCATCTTTTATTTAGAGAAGGTATATAAAATAAGAAATAAACGAGCCACGTGGCGTGGCCAGGCACAGGCTCCTCCAGCTGTAGACAAGCCTGTCCTTGGCCCTCAGGGTGCCTGTGCTATTCACCTCTCTTTTGATATATGTGCTCCAGCCCTAGCTGGACTCAGGAAGCAACAACAACATTGGGGGCAGCCAGGGGTACACTAGGATTTTCAGTCCCTCTCATGAGAAAGTGCCTTGTGCTTTAGCTTCACCATGCACAGGGCAGCAGTTGACACATAACCAGGGGTCAAACAGTCAAACAGCTTGCCTTTCTTTGGAACCCTTTAGCCCATCCAGAGCAGGAATCCAGGGCGGGAGCAAGCAACAATGTCAGGGGCAGCGAGGGGCACACTGGGACTTCCTCCCATGAGCCTGTGCTGTGGCCCTTAGCTTTGGGCAGCAGGTGGCATAAAGCCATTTCTTGAATTGGAAGATGAGATGAATACTAATGTACAGCAATAGAAAAAGCTGTCGCCATTTAGCAGAATGGATTATAAAGACAATTGGGAAATATGAATAGACACAGTGAGGGCCCATAGCACATTACCTACTTCCCACAAAGAGAAAATAAAAATACAAGAAGGGATGATGTGTATTTCTGTTCTGCTCTTCCAATTTCAGGTAAAATATTTGTTTTTCATGTTAAGTGCTCTGATGTCCATAGGCCACGTTGCTATATAAAGCTGCAAAAATAAATACCAAATATGGGGTTTCTGGGAAAGAATATCTCCAGACGCAAATTTCGCATGTTATCATACATTTGAGGAACTGGTAACATTCCAGGGACTTACCATTCCAGGGACTTAACTACTAACTGATAAAAAACAAAATCATTGGCATTCGCACATTAGAGCATCCAAGCGCTAGTCCTCCTTATAAATTATCAGCCCCATAGTCTAAAATTGTGCAGCCCAAACCTCTAAACCCTTGGATTGAAAGTGAAAAGAATACAAACTGTGCATTTATGTATGGCTTACCAAACAGACATGAAGTTTGTGTGTTTAGAGCAGAGTGAGCTGTTTGACAGAGTTATCTGGCAAATGCTACCATAAGCTCTTCAACGGAGAACTCGACATCAGCACTCCTTAACAAAAGACAAATTCAGTGTCACACTTATTGACAGGACAGTGCCCAACCAGTCCTAGGGTAGGCAATCAGACTGCAACAGCAAAAGCAGCTCGCCCATATATTGAGAAATGCAACTAAACAGTCGCAAATTAGACTATCAGACATCGAGGGAGAGGTGAAGTAGCCGCAGCATGACCGTTCAGCCAGCCCGAAGAAGCCAAGTATTAACGGGGGAGAAGCCTTGTCATATTGATGATAACGCATGGCATAAGATGGCCAACCATGGCATGATGGTGACCACCTACAAAACAAATCGGTGAGCAAAAAACACTGGAATGAAAACTACAACAGTCCACAAAACAGCAAAATAAGAAATAGAAGCATATGTGGCTCTAAGAAGTGCAAGGAAGCAAAAGCCTTAAATGGCAAATCAACTACTATATAAACATAGTATTTACTGAAACGTATTATCAGCTTCCAGTTATGACCAGAAGTATGTGCGACTTTCAACAAGCTGGGTGTCTGAAGTAGGTAGGGCACTAGAAAACGTTCATACACATCATCAGAGTCCAATTCAAAACACCTGAACTAAATTTTCAAACCAGGTGATTAGATTTACCATTTACTTTAAACAATGTAGCTGTCTCACAAAATCTCAATCATGTTCATCAGTCGATATTTTGCTTCATCCACAGAACATAGCCTCGCAAAACACACAGCCTTTCCAGCCCCTTAGAAAATCCAGGAATGCTATTCATAAAAATACAAACAAAAATACAAAATACTCACAGTACTGTATGTGCATCAATAGTTGAAATACATCTGTACTGAGATTTTTAAATGTTTGATGAACCAAAAGCATAATAAATACCTTTTTCTTTTTTAGTCCTGGTATCTGTGAGACAGGCTTTAGAACTTCCTAGTGCAACAAGCCATCTCTGCCTTTCAGCAGCATTGACTGCTTTCATATAAAAGTGCTGCTCCCCTGGTATTATTAGCTCCAATCGCGAGTTGTCTGTTGGATGAACTAATAGCAAAGAAAGAAAAGGTAGATTGCATTTTAGTGCACAGGATCTCACAGCTTGCCACTTTCAACACCATACTAACCAAAGGACACATACTGTGCTAGCAGGACCAGTTCAACATAAATTGCACATGTATGTGTAAAGGGACACAAAGTCTTCTTTTACAGTGTATCTTAATTGGTTACTTACTTGCAACTGTACTTGCAATTATCAGTGAGGCAAGTACACTTCCAATCATCCTCGAGAGCCAGGAGTTTCAGTATCTCAGACAATCAAAATAAAATGTCCATTTAGGTTATCCTTACTTTATTTTGTAGCTATCTATTGTTATCGTCATCCTTTAATTTTTAAAGTTCTTCTTAGTATTTAGTAGCATGTAAAACCATCTGCGTCCCGTGCAACAAATAGGTGCAGTGATCTAAATATTTTTATGACCCCGTCACTGTTGCTGTCTAATGCCTGGATTGATGAACAAATGAACTGCCTTGTCTTGATCCTATCTCATTCTTCCATCACGTTGGACTTCCCATATCTTCATATCAGTTTTGTAGATTCTTTTTCTTCTCCATTTGTTGCTGTTTTTCTTTTACTGCTTTGGCTCAAAGTTTGATGATGAAAAATAAATCATGGTTCCCACAATGAACACCAATTAAGCACGGTTGTTGAGACAATTTCATTATCCTGTCGAGTAATGTGCCTTGTTCCTTACATTCCCCCTTTACAAAACGCAAGCAGTCTAAACCAGGATCCATAGGATAACTGAAAGCCTCACTACTCAAAGAAGTTTAAAGTGGGTTAATAGAGAAAAGCTCAGCCAAAAGGCCGTATCTGATCTCCTTTCCACTACTGTTTACAAATATTCTGCAGAGAGCACTAGACGTGGGGCGACAAGACCCTTGCCAAGTCCACCGGTCCTAACATTCATCCACAACTCACAGATTAAACCATTATATCCCACCAACAGTGTTGAACACAGTTCTTGGCCACCAGACACCTCAAGCTCATTAAGTGTTTGTAATGTGTTTTGAAGCAGGGGATAAGTTGCAAACCTCCTCAAAATCATGAGCAGTGCTTTAAATGGGCTGATCGCTCGGTAATTGACACATCTTGTTTTTCAGTCTGATATATAGGGTGCTAGCACCATTCATGTTGAACATGATATATTGGGCTTCATCTATTGGTCTATTAAATAATCACTCACATTTTGCTCCTGCCTACCACAGCATAAAATATGGGGCACTAAGAGTATCCAGTTTACCCATTGGCTCTCTTCATTTTGAGTGACTGCACAAAGACTGTGTACAATGTTCACATCCACCTAAAAATAGTTCCTTCATGTTTAGTTGCAAAGCTGGATCAAAGTGCGTTTTTTTTTATATTAACTTACTGGCTATTTGTCTGTATTTTGGGTGTCTAGTTACATGGTAATTTCTTTTCTGTCTCCTTTTTGAAGATGTTGTTATGAAGTGCTTAAGTGACATTGAAGCATTGTAGCTGCCTCAGATTTGGAAGCTTGGTTAAGTGATGATTTATTCTGGTCTCCCTAACAAATATTAATAAAATGCATCGAACAACTAAACAGCGTGTTATTTAAAAACATCACTAGAAAAACAGATGCTTAAGTGAATATTTTTAAAATGTACATATATTTACTTGCATAGATAGCTATGGGTTGGTTCACCACATTCCCTGTTTGACACACCTGTTAACACAATAAGTGCTGTACACTTTAGCTTAATTGCATTTAAAGAAATAAGGGTGATGGACATTCATTTTTTGTTAGGCACGGAAGATTAAGTGATTTGCTGAGGTCAACCGCTCGTTCTAGTCGTTAGGCCACATCCTCCCCCAATAATTGGCTACTGCAGAGAAACTGTGTAATTACTCAATAACAAACTACTGAAGATTAAAAAAAACTTTTTAAAAAACTTTCAGATGTTAAAACTGTAACCTGTGTTTCTATTGTGAATTTTAAAAAAATGTCTTTGCTTGAGGTTCAGGTAGCTGGAAAAACGATCAAAGCATGGGCTGGCTAATTATTGAACAAGGTCGTCAAAATCAACCAGGTCTGATGTCCAGAGGTGCCCCTTGGATGTCTTTCTGAACTCAAAATATCACTGATGATCATTTGGTACATTTGGACTTTTCCAGCACCAATGCATCTGAGGTGCAAGAAGCAAAGGAGGATAAGAAAGAGGAAATTGAAGAGAAAGATGGTAAAAGTGGACAGTGAGAAAGGGACAGTGAGTGAAATTAAATAATGATGAAAACAAGTAATGGCGGCAAAATACAAAAGTGAAGGAAAAGTTTGTAAGACACTAGAAGGAAAACCCAATCTACCAAAAAAAAAAAAAAAAAAAAAAAAAAAAGAAGGAGTGGAAAGAAAGGGTAAATAACACAAGAAAAGTTAACTTCAGAAATCATGCAAAGGTTGAGTAAAAGGAGGTAGAGAATACAAAACAAAGCACCTATCGCTAGACAGGTAAAACATATAACAGAAAAAAGAAAAAACATTTAAGAGGTGAAACGAAACAAGCAAAAAATGAAAAAGATGAAATGAGATGAAATGAGAGTACCCACACATAAAAGAACCAAAACTTGAAAAATATGAAAAGATAAAACAAAACTAGCTGGAGAATAAACAGTCTCCATATGTTGTTGGTAAACATATCAGTAACATACCACATGGGATTCTATATTTAATCTGCAGGTCATTGGTTGCAATCCTTGTGACATATTTCAGTAGCAAAACGCACTGGTCAAAGAGATGCATGAGTAGCCTGCCTGTTGGCCAGTCAGTGATTTGAATACCAGTGAGAAAGCACAGATATTTAAACGCACCTGTTGAACAGGTGGGTTTGCGTGTAATACACTGGTCACAAATTCCAATCACAGTGAAATAGTTCCCTTCCAGAATTGCACTGACATTATGAATTGCTTATCAGCAGAGTTCTTTGGTTAAGAGGATGAAACTTGAAAACAAAACAAAAATAAACATTCACTTCTAGATTTCATTTTTGACAAGCCTGGGATCCACTCCTACTCCCTACTGCCCATTCCACAGGGCCTCCAATTATCTTACCTATGGACTTTCTGCCAAACGTCTGAATTGGTCTCTAGACATACAGCTGTTCTGCTTGTTCTCCTGAGAGATGGTATGTAAAAGTTACAAACAAAATTACAGGGCATCCCAGTGTCCCAAACAATCTGCCTCCTGATAATGCATTGTTAATCAGTGGATTATTTCTATGTGAGCAGAGTAGATAACAAATGTTATAGTTGTTGAAGACGATTATAATCAATGGTGTCTGCTGAAGTCCCATGCTGACTTCCAATAGTATCTCGCAGTTACAAGGAAGAAGATGCGCTGTTCATTCTGTACCACCTCCATTTCCTTACTCCTTTGGGACTACTATACACAGGATACCCACTGATGAAGGAACATAAGTTGCTGGAGTTTGATCCTGTGGCAGTTACATGCCCATTCTTCGTGTGCCAGGAAGAGATAGTGAATTTCTGGCCCCAGCTCTACAAGCTGACGGCGCTAGATAGCCACTGTCATCTCACTGCTCAGCCCTCGATAAATCATATCTCCATTGGCTGGAAGTATATATGTTTGTCAGCAAACGGAAGCAGCGGTTTAATGGCAGTGTTGAGGGTGATGTTAGTAACTCACAGCTATAAAGTGGCTGCCTAAACAACTATACGACCAATAGCTGTAGGCCCAAGCGGTACCATGAACTTTTTCCTGACTGGTAGATCGTCAAGGAATAAAGTGTGGAGAGGTAAGTAGGTAGAACAAAATAGTCTTGGGGAGTATGGTGGCTCCAGGACTTTTGAGAACCTGGTTAAACACCCTGCTCCCAACAGAGAGCAAGTGGACATAGGGAATACTGATCCCAAAGTCACCAGTGCTGGTCTTGTCACTGAATTTCAAGGATAAATTAACATGGACTACCATTTATTCCCTCTCCTTGACCCAACTATGCTGTACGTAGTTGGTCTGCATCTCAGCAAGTTACTGGGAACTGCTCCATTACTGTGCCCCTTGCAAGAGGAGATTAAATACATGCCTCAAAAGCCATTCTTAATCCTTTAATTGGAGACCTAGACTGTAACGCCATGACAGTACTAGGAAACACTGTAGGAAACCAGCCTGCTGTGATCTTTAGTCACAACTAAGAAGAACACTTCACCACAGCCCCAGCATTATTAAAAGCAGCCTGGTGTCAAGCAGACCACACAAAAAAACTCTGGCACCAATGGTAGTAGAATGGGGGCCATTTATCAAGGGATTCCCTGGGCTTCCAATCCAAGTGACCATTTGAGAGCAGTAGGTGCCAGACGGTCAGTCACTTTATACTGATGCTCATCTTGGTAAAGGAAGGGTGACATGCTATATTCATATGGTCAGACTAAGCAAAATGTATCGTGGAAAAGAAATGGAAGCTGCACCAGCGTACCAAGTCTTTTATACAGAAAAGTCCTACAATTGATCCCAAAGAGCCAGCAAACCTTAAAATGATATACTTCTGCCTTACCTGGCTCTGCTCAAAGAAGTGGAGGTGTGGTGTGGGCTTTAGGATTCAGCATATCAGTACAGCTCACTCCTGATGGAGTGTAGAAAAATATATAACCAGTATTGCTGCCGAATAGTGGATATTCCAGAAACATCAGTCTGCTGTTGTTGTTTGCGTAAAACAGACAACTAGTGTTTGGGATCAGCAAGCTTTTCATCAGCGCACACTCGCTTTTCATTCCATTGTGCCATGCTTAAGTGCGAGAGGTAGAATTACTATTACTACTCCTCAAACAATGAAGGCGGGCCCCCTACATTTTTATCTTTAATTTTTGACTAGCATGTTTTATAACCAGTGGGGGTAAATCACTCGACAGGAGATATGCTGCAATTTTAGCAGTTACGCTCTGGGTATGATTTCCACTAGGGAACTGGGAGTAGTAGATTGTGATTTTTTTTAAGGGTGAGGAAGCGAGAAGAGGTATGGGAGTGGTGTGGAAAGATGAAAAAAGTAAGCAGTACCGAACCATGGTTTTTGAAAAAGTATCACTTATATGTTGGGACACCTTTCCAAAATCACATTAAACATTAAAAGGGCTAAACAAACAGTCCAAAAAGAAGCTGGTTCAAGCTAAAATCACAGCAGACAACCATGGCAATGCACATTTGGAGATCAGAATCACTCTGAGGGCTCAAGATTGTCTGGAAAATGGGGTATAAAAAAAAAATCTTGTCACGCCTCAGTCAAGGGGATCTATATTTTCATCCCAAATTACTCTTTTGAAAATAATATTTCATCACACAGATCTGGGAGGGAAGGCGGAGCAGACGTAATTTTTGAAGTATCCTACAGCCATCTAACTTTTACATTGTTCTCAGTATGTGGATTAAATCAAGATCTGCTGGGGATCTTTCAAGATCTTAGTTGTATATTAGTGGAGTTTATACACCCTTTGATCATGGTTGGGGGGGGGGGGGGCGGGTTTGCACATGTATTTTTCATTCAAAGTTGATCACAACTGGTGTGGAGGAAAGGCTTAGTGGAATGGGCAATTGTGGACACTCAGCACATGCGACGGACGAGACATGACAAAAGGTGGAGGAGGACCTCAAGAACTGGGGAGGGATGATAAATAGAATTGAGAAACACCCTGGAGATCACACGCCTAGCGAGGCCACAGATTGGATTTGGGTCTCTGGCTCATGCACAGCATAGCTTATTATAAGAGTGCAGCAAGCAATACCATGTGAGAGCCTGTGACACTGTATAATTAGAATGCTCGATGCCTTTGCATTATACCAAGATGGTTGTAATCACAATGTATGCGTGTTTATTTTGTTAAAATCTAATAAAGAGATTTTTTTTTTTAAGTTGGCTACAAATAATAAAGTTTACTGGACTAAGATCTGATCATTGGGGAAAATCAATAGGTAGGTTAATTAAAACGTTGTGCCTGTTCAACCTATGTCAGATAAAATAGGGTCTATACCTTTTCTTTTATTCTCTCCCCCATGAACGCTACTTTATACTGGTACTTTTTTTTGGTGACTGCAGAATTGGGTAGCATATCTAACACAAGAATTATTCAAAGCACTGTTTTTCACCTTAGATCTGGCAATTGAAAACTAAGTTCCCAAACCATCTCAATGGGTCTTGAAGAGATGGCTTTTGCAGAATGAGGCTATTTAGCCATCTTAAGTCTTATGATCTACAGGTTTCATTTCAGGAGGGCCTTCTTTGAAATTGTCAGGAATGCTTTGAAAGCTTGCATTTCATGACTGATTGTGGAATTTACCCCCATCTGATTAAGACTGAAAAGGGCTACTTATTCTGAGCTATGTTCCTGCCTGATCCAGAGGGAAAATAAGCATGTATCAATAATCCACAATATTATACCAGGCTATGAGCCCTTATGCTATAAATTGCCAAACCTGCTTCCCGATAACTGCTACATACATCTCCAGTACATCACTGAACAAATATGGCAGCGAGACAAACTTTATTAGAACACTGCAATATGTATGGGCAAATATTGGCCAAAGAACATATGTAGAGGAAGTTCCACTAGATAACTGTCAGCCTCTAGGTTGATGAAGAGAGCATGAGGAATATTTTCATATGAAGTTTGAGGGTTTTATAGCATTTTATGAACACTTAAGTACCCAGCACTAATAGGTGCCCAAACAAAATTGTCTTACCCTCTTAATGCAGGCAACTTTTCCTAGTCTTGTAATGGCTTAAATTGCGGACTGGCTTGTTCTGCTGATCCTGGTCAAGCTAATCAACATTATCCATATTATTCCCCACCAACCGGCACTTGGACTGGATGCAATCCCAATGGAGCTATACAAACATCTGCTGCATGACGGAGATACAAAAACATCTGCCGCATGCCTTTATCCCTATTGGGGCTTACTCAGACAGGGTTACACACCCATATACAAAGCAGGGACAGTCTACATGTGAAATTGGTATATTCACTTTTTTTCTTGGCTTCACTAGTATGCGGATCTATTGTGTCCACTGAGGCTTAGGCCGGTCTATGGAAAAGCTAAGGTCAAGAACCTGTGTGCTCTCTCTTAATAACATAAGACTACTGTCCAACTCCTGGATTGTTAAAATAAAGCAGTCATGGCAGAGTATAGATATTAGTAATTTAAGAGTCCTGAGAAGACCGTTTATTTTGCTCTCGAGGATTGAAGCCTACTGGCCCCCACTCATGCAAAGTTACAATGAAACAGATCCTTTCACTGACATTTCCTGTGCATGTCAAAAGCATGTGTACATGGTAGATATAAGGAACATATGAAGAAGCAAGACTCTGTGGTAGTAAGAGTCGGATTACTGGGACTAGTGAAATCAATTTTCAATGGTCCCTGGGTAGAATAGCACAAGATTGAGGTCTGACAGTGGGAGTGCATTGCCTGCATTCCTGTGGCTGGAGACCGGAGACCCATAACTGAAGGGCGAGAGGATGGAAATAGGACTGCCGAAACTACTAGGACCTTTTCACAGGGGGGGAACATAGGTAAGAATTTCCTTAGCACTGTAACTTGGTCAATGGATGAGGTGGGGGGAGTCAGTAGATTCTATTGTTAAACATGAAGAAGTTTCAAGACAGAGTACGCCCTTTCTTTTTTCTCCACTTGCTGCTTCAGGAAGGGCTGATGACAGTAAGTTGCACATTTCGTTGCATCAAGGTTTTGGATATGACTTCGAGCCCAGCATCACTACCTTCTGTGAGAGCCATCACCTTCCACAAAATCTTTGTTTGCACTACGCTAAAGACTGACACTTGAAAGGGAACCACATCAAAGCATTGCCAGAACCAAACAGTGGATGCAGAGAGAACAGGGCTGGTGTCTGTTTGACAGCCAGTATCCCAGAGGTGAGGGGACATCACCTGGAGTTTGTGCAACTTGAAGGTGAAGCTGACTATCTGCCTAGCACTAAACACCTGTCTGCTTAGAGAGGGAAGGAGTTCCTGACCTTGCATGAGGATAGACTACCCAGGAGGAGAAGTACAGCACTGTTCTCGGCATGTGGAGTACCTAGAAGAAAGCAGACCACCACCGGAAGCAGAAGCAGCGTCAACCAGAATATTAAGTGTCACCTGGTCTCCCTATGTAGTTCATGTGGCAAACTACGTGAAGAATACTTTCAATCCAAACCAGCAAAGTGCTGTCTGCTCCTCACCACTCCACCACAAAACATCTGGAGAGACTTGTGTTGCCATTGCTCGCAGTGTATCCTGTTAAGAGCGTCATCACTACTGTTGCAGATAACTTGCCCCATAGCCCAGAGACACCTGAAGTACAGCACCCATTGCCCAGGCCTGCCACACTATTCATCCAAGAGGCACAAGCAAGGAGTGAGGTCACCTACACAACTCTTCATTACTTCAGAGGACGCCACAGATATCAACCCGACCAGAGCTGCTACAGTTGCCTCCGCTGTGAACAGGTAACACACAGCCTAAAACAGAAAGAGAAAGGCTGTATTTTTAGCTATCAAGAGAAGCCTAATGTTCTGGAAATAAAGTTTCCAGCAAAATCTCTTTAGTTAATTTCACACAAACTGACTTATGGTGATTACTTAGTTAACTCACATCTGCACTTCCTGTTGCCTGTGTCCTGTTTTGTCTGTTAAATACTATAGACATTGGGGGCCCTATAGGAAGAGGGCATTCTAGCTGGTGGGACATAGTCAGGAACATCAAACCCTGTACTGAACCCTCCATTGATGTGTGAGGTATTTTATTTTCTTGTGATGTTAGTTTTCATCTTTTTTGTCGAGTCAAGTACTGGACTAAACTGTGAATTATTGTTATGCTATATAAAAAGTTATTTGTACAGGCAACAGGCACAAAGCTGTATGGTACTACAATACCTAGATTTTTGTAAGCTGGCCTGCTTTATTTACTGAATATAAAGGGTTAAGCATTTCCAAAAAAAAAAAAGTGTAGAGATGATTACTGTCCGTAAATATATAGAGGGAGTGCATCCCAAGCTTTTGCATCAGCAACTGAGGACACCTGATGCCCATAGCGGGCAGTTTTTACTATAAGGGCTTATAACAGAGACAAACAGTTTGATCACAACATGCATGAGAGCCAATCACAGTTGTGGAAGATTAGCCCACCCCAGATCTGAGATTCTCTATTTTAGTAGACTACAATAACAAGATTTTCAATGAGGTCAAAGAAGCTCAAAGCTAGGACGCAGCAAAATTGGTAGCATTCTCAAAAATGACCAAACATCCCCCTGCAAGCTTCTTACTTACCAATATCATTTATAAGTGCCAGCACCATATTATTAGTCACTCATTTAGCAAACATTATTCCAGACTGGATGTCACACAATAGTTCGTTATCCATAAGGGCTTCTACTAGTTTGCATGTCTCTCCTTTTGATTTGAGAGGAGAAACCAAACAGCCACTTTTTATGATAGCATTGATGTACAGAAGACTTTTGACTGGGCAATGCTGGCATTCCTTCCAATGGTGCTGAAAAGGTTTGGTATACCATTTCAGTTTATTTATCCCACCACTTTTCCCTTCACACATGACCCTTCAAATGTCAAAGTATGAGTAACAACCTCAGTTTTGGAACAGAAAGCTCTCAAATTTCCATCCAACAGGAAAAGTTCAGACATCCTAGGTCACCACACTTCTTATAAAAAAAAATTAAAAAATGTCTCTAGGTGGGACTGGGACTCTTATACCAGACAGGAGCAGGCCAAAATTGTAAATGCATTTAGTCAATGTAGTGTGAATGTGGTATTCACTTGGTCATAGATTTGATCCATTCCGGTCGCAAACTATAGGCCCACCCACAGGTGGGGTACTGTTTTTATTTGAGAAGTGTGGGAATGTAGGATGGTAGAACATTTGCTGTTGGCAGTAAAATTCAGTTTTCAAAATCAAACAAAAGTAAGGAAATTGTGTGTTTTTACACAAGCATTGGCATTTGCAGAAAATGTTATGCAAGGATAGGTTGTAGCATCCACAGAAGCCTTGCCACCATGGACTACCCTGGCTCTTTAGTTTTCAGAAATGTCTGATTGTTGCGGGTTCCTGGGCAGAGAACAACCTCAGACTTGAATACAGCAGTAACAAACATACCATAAAACAACATTTCCCACCAAAAACATCTTTCAAGCTGTTAGAAATTGGGTTTCTGGTGGGCTAGGGTATGCACCAAAGCTAGGCAGAACCCACAACTCTAGTCAGGATAAGGAAGTTACATACCCAAGATGACCCCTTCTCACCCCATTTGTAGCTTCGCACAAGCAGTCAGGCTTATCACAGAGGCAATGTGTAAAGCATTTGCGCAACATGCTCACACCAGTGACACAGTAAATATACCACAAAAGAGACTCCACCCAGTATTATATTAAAATACGTTTCTGTATTGCATATGAACATAGACCAAAACCACATGAACCAATAATCACTTTGCCATCCAGGCAATTGTCATAACATCACAGTTAGTGCAATAACAAAGACTTATATGTTGCACACGTCATGGAAACACCCTCACTGTGAACACAAATGCAAACCCTAAAATTATACTCGTAATTCTGACAGTACAAGGATCCAAACGACTTACATATAGCAAATATCAGGGCATAGCATTGCAGCAGTTAGGTCGTAAGCATCACCCATAAATCACAAGAAAAGCAGCTGTCATAGATATATCATACTGCGCCTCTATTACAGGTTGTGTGGGGAACACGGTGAGCACCACTGAGGAGAATGCCACTATAAACTGTAGGCCGCAGGAACACCTGCGTGCCTACCACATGAAGTACAGTAGTTCCAAAGGGCTCCCAAACGTGGCAAGATTTCGATACCAAACCAGGGACCTCTGTTGTGTGCCCCCATGGACTACCACATAGAGAAACAGATGCCCCACGGTATGTTTTACTAAAGTGCAGGTATGAGCACTCAAGATCAGGGGCTTTCTGCCGGTACTGTGTGAGGCCAAACAATCTGGAGCACACCGTCTGGCCGAAAAGTGTGCTCATCCACCCAGCTGTGTGTGTGCCATCAGGAATGCATTTCTAGCCGGGTACATGCTGGTGCAGTTGATTATCACACAGTACCTTATAGGGTTTCATTACTCCAGGCGAGTCAAATCCTTACTTTGGGCTGCAGCCCGTCTCGACCACGGCGGAGAAAGGAATTCCTCCCAAGGCTACGCACCATATAGGCAGCCACTAGAAGACAGTCGCAGCCTTCAGCCTTGTGGGGCCACTTTGAGGGAAGTCCTTGCGGTGTGGTATCTGCCCTCGTGCCAGGTATAGGCCTCCCAGACAAGAAGAGGGTGCCACTGATCAGCACCTCTCCTTTAGGCACGGGGGCGTATTGGGAACAGGCTGTTGCAGGAGGAAGCACTGTGGAAATTTAGCATAGAGTGCACCTATCGCACTGGTTAAACCAGGACGCGCTCACCTCGGGCTACGAAGAAATGAAGCGCTCATCACACGTTCCCCAAGGGGTGTCTACCTAAGCACACAGGCACGAGGCGCAAGTCGCATGGAAAACCAGGAGAAGTTCCCCGCGCTGAAAGGTACAAAACCAAAAGGAGCCTGTAACATTGCTCACCAGGCGCTAGACTGGCAAGGACAGGAGGCTAAAGCAGCACTCCTTGAAGAGAACGGGGGGGGCACACAAGCAGGAAGGTAGGCAACAGGGCAGCACACAGGATTCTTGCAGGCAACGAGGAAATCCTTCCAGAAGGTCACCACAATAAAGCAAGGTCCAAGTGGTGGTTTTCCTGGCAGCACAGCAATCCTCTGGTCAGTATGTAGAGCCAGCAGCATCTGGTTACAAGTCCCACGCAGGGTCTAAAATCATGGGGTCAGAGCCCCAGTACTTATAATCAAAATGTATGATGTGGAAGTAACTTGAAAAGAACTTTAGAAGTGCACAACACCCCCATTCAATCCCAGCTCTGGCTGCAGACATCAGTAGGAGGTAAACGATCCCTTTGTGTGAGGGCAGAACCAGCCTTTACAAATGTAAGTGCACCTCTTTCTCTCCAAGCCCAGAAAGACCATTCAGTATGCCGATGCAACCCGGTTACACCCAACCCTTCCTGTCTGATGGCTGTCTGCAACGTATGCACAAAGCCCAGCTGGCACTCTGCCCTAGACGTGGATTGTAGTCAGGCTGCAAAGCACAAAGAGTAATAAGCACATAGGAATGCCAGTTTTCTAAAAGTGGCATTCCTGCAATAGTAATGAAAACTTCACCTACAGCAATAAGCAGGATTTATCACCACTATTTCAAACATACCAAACATGGCAACACTACTCCTTTCAGATCAGAAAATACCACTGACAAACATATCAGGGAATTCCCAATGCAAACTTATGAGAGGAGCAGTGCTCACAGTAGTGAAAAACAAAATAGGGTGTGTGTCACAACCAGGACATGCCACATAATCGAAGCACATGTCCTACCTTTTACATACACAGCGCCCTGCCCATAGGGCTACCTAAGGCCTACCTTAGGGTTGGCCTATATGAAGAAAAAGGGGAGGATCAGGTTTGGCAAGTAATTTTAAATGCCAAGCCAATGTGGCAGTAAACTGTACATGCAGACCCTGCAGTGGTAGGCCTGAGACAGATTTGAAAGGCTACTTCTGTGGGTGGTGGGCGCAGCGCTGCAGCCCCACTAGTAGCATTTTATTTGCAGGCCTTGTGTACATGGGATACCACTGTACAAGGGGCTTACAAATAAATTAAATATTCAAAAGAGGTGTAGACTAATTATACCATGTTTAAAGGAGAGAGCACATGCACTTTAGCACTAAATAGCAGTGGAAAAATACCCAGAGTCCTGAAGACAACAAAAACAGGTCAGAACAAATGCAGAAGAATGGCAAAAAGTACGGGGATAATCCTGCAGAAAGACCATGTCCAACACAAGCCCTTTCTGAAATTGCATTTCCCGGGCCTTTCATGTCCTAGCTGATAGGCCACCCACACATATGGGGTAACGTGTAATCCGCAGAACTGCACTGCGTGCTAGGACTTGGCCATCCATGCAGAGTCTAGAGCTTTCAATGCTTTAAATTAAATCAAAATAGGTTTTTAACCAAAATTTAACATTTGTAGCGCTTTCTAGTCAGGAGAAAGTGATGGTATCCAGGCAAGCACATTATCTTGTATTTCCCCTGGTCTCTATTTTTTTTTCCCTAGAGAGCCTGGGGAATACAAGGTCGGATTCTCTGAATGGTGTCAGGCCCTGGGCCCAACTACTGCAAACACCCCCCAGGAAAACAGTGAAAATATGATTTTTTTTAAAGGTATATTTTGATGTTTGCAGGCATTCAGGAGAAAGTTAAGATATAGTTTTAAGCTGATAATTTATTGTTGTTCGTTTCAGATCTAGAGAACTCTTGTATCCCTGAACTTTCCTACATTAACATGGCACTTTCTCTAGTCCTAATGATAACCAAATCCACGCAGATCAATTTGCACGCTGGATTATGAAATAAACAAAGGATGAATTTAGATATGTGGGTGTAATCTGTGCAAGGATATATCATAATATTATCTATAATGAAAACTAGAATGGTAGACAAAAAAATGGTCACTATTGAACATGACTGTTTGGCCAAGACAAATGTTTTACAGCAGAGACTCATGCTCCACTTTGTAATGCTGTCAAACCCTTGTCACACCCGTACCACCATGTGCTTCCAAAGAGTTTGTGCAGACTGTATGTGCACTAGGAATATATGCTACTGGCAAAGAGGCAGTAGGATGAATTAGACAATGAGACTGCTGGCAACAGAGTGTCAGAAGAACCACATTTTCAATGTGAAGCAAGGATACGCTAAGAGGGAGAAACAGGGAGAAAGTTGTAGGGGAGGAAGAGGGAAGACAAAAGAATGAAATTAGGTTCAGAAAGCTAAGGAATAGCAGGAGTGACAGAAACGTCACAGGACTGGAACCAAAAGAGGCAGTAAAACAGATCAAAGGAGTGACGATGTCAAAGCAGCAAAAGGACAATGAAAAAGTTCAGTAATCAGTTAAAAGCCTAATTGAGTAACTGCTATGCCTCATGCTTGCAAGGCATCTTACATGTCGCCATCTTAGTAAATACCACCATGCGCATCCAGGTAAGTTCATCTATTGAAAAAAGGGCAGATTTACGTTCAAAAGTTTGTACGTTCAATTTTGTTGAGTTGTCCTGGATATCAGGTGCTCCTATTAAAGTGGACATCCTCATGCTTTGACAGCAAGGACCACAACAGGCATACAGCAAACACTGTCTTTGCGCATACACATAAAAAAGTGCCACCGGTCACATGGACCATAAATTAATTTATTTTGAATGTACTAGGATTGCAACAGTAGAGAAAGGGTAATCAACATAAGTATATTACAGTTATGGCCCTAGTGGGTAAACTTCTAGTTTAGTCTAGACACTTTACCTCGCATCTTTGTTTGTTTAATTAGTAAAGCAAGCTCCTGTAAGAATAAATCATCCTCCATAAACTTGTGCTTTTCTAGGTCACCTTTCTAGTTATGAAACATGCTAAACTAGATTCAGAAATCGTGCAACGCTCAAAATCACCCTCAATCAGAAAAGTTCACCAGCTTTAGAACATGTTCACCCTTCCAAAAATCCAAACTTGCCCAATAGACTTCAATGTGGTCAACCTTCCTGCACCTTGTCCTACAACACATCAGGACATCCGATGAAAAACAAGCGGGATTGCTGATCCCACATTTACGACAAGTATGCTAGCAAACAAAATAAAAAGAAATAACATACACCATGCTGCCTCTGAAGAGGAAATGAAAAGGTCCGAGTACAGTGATGCAAGAACGACCAAAGACTCCAGGTGACAAAGTCTGCTTTGGATCCCAATCCAGGAACAAGCACCATAAAGACTGCTGATAAGGCCCTTGAAGTGCTGGGCATCATTGCTGTATCCCCATTGCCTGTGCCACAACGAAGAGCTCCCTGGATGGGTGCTGAAGAGGATGCAGTTGAAGGACCTTATACTTAGAATATAAAATAAGACTGCGGCCTTTTGAAAACAACAAAAAGGTTCAATAAGATTTACAATATTTTCCACTAAACAGAAACTTTTCTCATGTTTATCTTTATTCACACTTACGATGCCTCGTTCTTAAGACTCCTCTTAGGAGCCATGTTTTGGGGAGTTGTCAGACCTTGCACAGCCATTTCGTACAGACAACAGTTTAGGCAGGGCAGATACAATTAGTACTAACATCTTATATATATTAGGATAAGGTCAATCTTATCATGTTAGACTACCACCATACATGCCAATAGACCCGATTCAGGCAGGGGAATCCTGATGTTTAAGCAAAAAATGGCTTTATTTCAGCTGTCTACCACCTAAAATTGCCTCTGCTACAATATTAGCCAATGGGGAATCCGCTGTATGTACTACATAAGTATCTACACCTCTTCTACCAAGTAATTTATCCACACCAAGAAGTCAAAAGAACCATACTCAAAAGGAGTGACCTAAACAAGAGCAATACAAGAACCTTGTATATATGGACACAAATTCAAGTAATAGAACATTAAGGCCCCAATTAGGATGTCGGTCCTTTCCAACCCACATCCTTGATTTGAATTCTGACCGCCATATTACGATGGTCAGAATTCAAACTGGCTGGTCATTCCAGCTGGCTTCCGATAGGCTCAAGGAGTCCATCGGACAGTTGGAAACCGAACATAATCCCTTACGGACAGTGTTTCTGCCGCCAGGATTATGATGTCAGTTTCTGACAGGCTTTCTAGGTCAGGATTTCCGACATGGAAAGCCTGTCAGAAAGCGACTCTGGGAGACCCTAGCAGGGCCCCCTCTCTCCACGGTTTCCGGTTGGAGACCGAGGGGCCACCTATGGCGCTCCCCTGTAAATCCCTGCATCATGCAGCAGGCACCGTGAGGTACCTGCCACATGGTGCAGGGATTTGCAGTTAACCCCATTGGGAGCTTGTGCTGCGGCCGGTTCCGACCGCCGCACAGGCTCCCATAGGGAAATGTGCAGTCGCATCGTAACTGCAGTTTCGGACTGCCGACCCGAGGTCAGTCAGTCTCGAAACCGCAGACATCGGTCGGAGAAAACTCCAACCAACATCTCAATCAGCCCATGAATGTTTTCATTATAATATGTCTCATTACAAATAAACGTTTATACTACTGATGTAGCATACTTTATTGAATCAGTTTTCAAAACAGGATTGTGGATATAAAGTATAAATGTGAACTATTTCAAGCACACATATATTAACACATACCTTTAATTTCACACACAGCCATCTTAATGCTGCCCTTGCTCCCCTTGCAAACATCGTCTTGCGAGTCATAGTAAGATAAAATTCCATTTTCCAAAACAAACCAGCGCGGCTGCCAACCTAAATCAAAACAAATGGACATGTTGAAAATCGTCCCTCAGAATAGCAGTTTTTTTAACAGCATCTCTATCTCCTCTTTCTAGCCATTTGAAGAGAACCTATGAGAACCCACCTCTTCTACTAATGCAGTAATACATTCTATGTATTCTCCCTGAAAAATACAAAGCTGAGGACACCAGTCTGTGAGAGACATGGTAAAACGTCAACTTGAACTAAATAACCAAGAAAAAACACCACTGGCCTAAAATTGATTGGACACCAGGTGAAATTTTTTTTTTTTCAAAAAACATTGTAGCATGGTGGAGAACGGCTGCCATGTGAATGTAACGTACAGCAGGTGTTTATTGTTAACATTTATATTAATATCATTATACAAACAGTAATATATACATTTAAGCCGGGTCTGGAAGCTTAGTAGACTATTGTGAGCACCGTAGGGGCCTGTGTTTGACCTCATACTCACAGGTTCAAACACCGGCGGGTCCACTCAGGCTTTCATCCTTCGGAGTTGGATAAAATGAGTACTGTTAAGTTGGGTAACAATAAACATCTGTTATTCAACGCCAAGATAACCCTTCTGGGTTAACGTGTGCTTTACAAATGCACGCTATGTTTATGTCTGTTATGCATAACACTGAATGTGTCTCATTGGGATATTGGCAAACAAATGTACTATTTTTACAGGCAATATAAATTATTTCTAGAGATTTACGTGCCACTAACATAGTAGAAGGCACTGTGCACAGTATGGTGACTAAATCAGAAATGCACATTAAACTTTTCAGCAGTAAGTGGGTATAAGCGGTAAGCTTGAGTGAAATCAAGCGGCACGACTGAACAGAAACATCAGTAAGGCTGAGTTTGATTACATCAGCCTGAGGGTACAGCCAGCACTGGCAATAAATCAAGGTTCGTTTAAAAATGTTATAGCAAGCAGTGCCTTGGAAGCAGAGAAGCGTGGAAGTGAATGGAAGAGTGGATGTGAACGGAAGAGTGGATGTGAACGGAAGCGTGGTTGTGAATGGTAGCTGTGTAAACAGAGATGCGTGGCCGTCACTCGGTGGGGGTTGGAGAAAGAGTGCTTTTCATCAAAGTGGTAAGCTGCCTGTCGAAGGTAAGAACATAGTTATAAGTCGTGCGTGGGCTGTGGGTAATTGACTGTGAATGACAACAGGTCTTTATTTATGCTCAGACAAAGCACTCGGGATTGGACCATCGTGTTTGTTTATGTATACAGAGAAAGCACTCTGGACTAGACAACCGATTAAGTAGAGTAAAATGAGAAGAATGGCTTTTTGGCAGGTAACTACGTTTCAAGTTATGGAAGGGTTGCCACGGGCCTCATGAGAGCATAGGGGCTTGGTGGTGTTTTGAAACCAGATTTTATGTTGTATCAAATTTTTCAAATACTTGTGGAACGTGAGACAGTGCGCATTTTGGTTATGAAAGCTCACGCATTACCCCAGTGACTGCGAAGCTGTCGAAGTCCCCCTTGGTGTATTATGAATGAAGAGCTTGGAGGATTTTAATGTCACGTAGAGTTGGTGAAGATGATTACACATCCCAGCTTTGCATTTTAAATCAACTGTGAGAAAATATTCAAGATATTTTTCTATTAGGGTTGATTACTGATCTTGTTTACAGAGATTTACCCAGGATGAAGCGCAAGTGGCGCCAAAAGCATTGGATACAGGAATCTGGATGTATGGAGCATATCTATCATATGGTTTTGAGAAATACTGAACAAAATTATTTTGTAATGGGAAAATAAACGTGTGATATAGATTGATACTGCGAACAAACTTTACAAAAAGATTAAACAATGAAATATTGAGTAACAATTACAAATAATATATTGGAATGTTTATTTTACATTTTTCATCATAGGGAAAATGTCATTCTGCAATAGGAGCGCACTGTTACTCCCATCTAAACTATACAGGTTCACAATGTAATTAATGACTCAGCAACCTGGACCCACAGAGTAACTCTACAGTCACAGTCCCAAAGCTTTAGGCTATATGGCAAATTAATTCCATAAGCCTACTGGCACACTATGGTGTTGCCAACATGAACACAGAGCAAAATATGCAGCCCATACACACAATTGTGCAGAACAGTTGCCCAATCTTGGATGCCCTACATACTTCCAAGAAGTCCGAGTGGCTTGTACAACACTGGCCCCTCACACGATGATTTTGGAGGTAATTTTAGTGTCATGATAGAGCCAGAAATGGACAGATGAAATGCAGCCGCCCGTCCCTCAATGGCTGCAGCAAAGCTGCTCCAACATATTATGGAACAGGATGCCTTATAGACCTGTGGCACCATCATCTTTTAATCAGAGGCTTGTGCGATGTCATCTAGACTTTACTGCTGGGTGGGTACCAGTGATGTTAGCGGCTGCACTAAAGAAGTGGCATGTATGGCAAGAACATTAACTGATCACTCCATGGAAATGCTTCACATACGTCTGCTAGATCAATTTCATGCATGAATTGTTGGCGCGTCCCCTTCGAGGCACTGGTGAACTAAGGACTACTATACTACATTACTTAAAACAATATAGGCTAGGTAGAGAGTGTAAGAGCATTATGGGGGGGATTTCAAAGTAGTCATCATAATGCTCTGCTAAAATGCTCTCATAATGTAATTGAATGCTGCAAGACAATATGGAATTAGCAGACATTGTGTTGAAGTACTGCCACAAAAATGCAAGTGCAAAGATAGATGAGGAGGGGGTATTCTTCATTAGAACCTTTGCAAATCCGATCAGAAGACCCTGGGCTGCAACAGCCATCACTGAAATTGAACAATATACAAATGGCAAAATGCAAGGTACAGATAAGATCTTTCAGAAATTTCAAAATTTCTATGCAGACCTTCACACCTCCTGAACAACATAACGGACATAAAAACTGCTTATCTTGACAGAATAGCACTACAATGGGTGGAGAGTATGTGCAAGCTAACTCCTATCTCAGTGGGGGAGTTACAAACTGTGATCAAAGATTTAAAAGTGGTGAAGCGAAAGGCTCGGTCTGGATTTCTATTAAAAAAAAAGTTGCTGATCTATTTTGCCTGCATTTGTATGAGAAAGCCAGGAATGTCGGTATCTTACCTCTTACACTATGAGAGGCCTTACTTACTACATTACTGAAACCAAATATCGTTTAATTCTCTATCAGTTATCAACATGGATACTAAGATACTGGTGAAGATGATAGCAATCGCGACCACTCCCTCTCCTCAAAGAACTGGCACTACTCAAACAATTGGGCCTCATGCCAGGTCGCTCCACATCAAAGAACCTTCGCACATGAGTAACTACTATGGGTGTGCGGAATTTGCACAGTCGCACTACACAAAACTCAGCGAAACAGTAAAAAATCCCTGCGAGCACGCAGAGTTCCGCAAACACGCAGAATTGCTTGTTCCGCCAAATCGCAATGCTTTTTTCCTGTTCGTGAACGCTGTTTGCGTGCTCGGGGGGAAATATCTTGCGAACACACATTTTGAAAGCGCAAACAAGCAAAAAATTCTGTGATGCCGTGGAATTTTTTGGCAATTGCGCATTCTCCCCGGAACGCAAAATTACACAAATTCCACGAGCGGAACGGAATTTACCGCCGAGGCCTAGTAACTACACCAATTAAATCCAGAATAGAAAGCTGTGTCATTATTTCTGTACAACACAAAAGACTTTGCACTGAATTGCAGTTCCTATTTGCAACCTTGGAGTGACTCGGAATCAATGGGAATTTTTTTGTCTGGATTAGACTGTTAACTACCTAATCAACAGCCAGACTTCAGATTGATTGTGTGCTTTTGCTCCCCAATAAACATAACTTGGGGATGAGGCAAGTATGCCCTCTGCTCCTCATACTATTCGCACTTTTAACAAAGTCGCTGTCTTGTACACTCTGTCAATACTACTGGGCATGTGGGTTAAGTTTCGGGAAATATAGAAGTCCGCTGTCACGGTTTGTCAAACATTACACACTGCATGTGCACACTATTTTATCGAAGTAAAATACTCAAGTAAAAAGGAATCTCAAAACGACGGTCTCCCCAAGTTGAGTAATCGAGTACCCATGTGAATCAAAATCAAGAGCAAAAGTCCTTCAGCAAAGAACTTTGGGGCATATTAACAAGCACGGCGTTAAAATTATCGCTGCTTTAGCGGCAGAAAATTGCCGCTAAAGCGGCGATAATGGGCTTGATAATATGCCGCATAGAATTCCAATAGAAGCCCATGCTGATACCAGAACATGGGCTTCTATTGGAATTCTCTACGGCATATTATCAAGCCCATTATCGCCGCTTTAGCGTCAGTTTTCTGCCGCTAAAGCGGTGATAATGTTAACGCCATATCTTGATAATATGCCCCCTAGTAAGCAAACACCACAAAGATTCCCGACAAGATACCGCATTGCCTAATTGATCCATTAACCACACAAACTCTTACTAACCAATATTCTAAACTAGCTTTCTCATATTTAAACACCGCTACAGACAATCTTGACCATAGTTAACGCTAATCGTAAAGGACGCACAGACTCCAAAAGCACCGCAGAATCATATAAATGGTAGGAACGCACCACACAAATGCTGGCAACGTGTGTGCTGGTTAGGTTTGTTGTTGTTACAACACATCAACACACATCATTCTTCTAGTTGCTTCCTGTTTATACTGCATCTGAAGCTCGTGTGTGGTGGCTGCAAAATATACAAACGATCTCTTAACTCAATTTGTTACCAAGTCTAGGGAAATATTCAACACCTAGGTTAACAGAAACCGGTGAATTTCCAAGGTCATTCTAGATCAGTGGAGGTAAACAATGTAGTTACTAAAGTGAGATGAGCACAGCATTGAACAACCAAAGCAGGCAGGTACCTGTCATGTAATTGGTCCATTTGTATAGAACTCCTTCCATCCTTCGCGTCACACTCGTCCTTCGCGCATCTTTCCGGCGATGCCTACAGCCTTTCCTCCTCCTGCTCTGTCCCAGTCTCAGCTCTGTCGGTCTGTCCCTGTCTCAGGAGGTCAGACAGAGGTGAGTAGGGGGAGGGGTAACAACACTACCGCCTCCCCATTAAGCCCCAGGTTTCAGGGGCTACCGGAAACCCAGTTTCCAGCGTAGGCACGTCAAGTCATAACAAGCTGAAACGTCCCTAAAAACAAACCGAAATCGCAAAACGACATGAAAAGAGTACACAAAACAACGAACTACACCGTGAATTCGCGAATACTGAAAATACATATTCCACTTTGTTTTAGAATATGTGGCTCTAATTGGCTTAAATTACTCTGTTCGAGGTATTATAGATCAACCATACGATCGTGTGATTATAAACGCTAAGAATACAAAAATTGACTTTATGTCTCGTCAACAAAAGTGTTACAATTAAATTAATAGTTTTAACAATCATGTATGTTTTGGGGGGTTTCTCCTTTAAGCAGCGGCAAAATACGGGAAAAATGACCATTTCAAAATGGCTGCTAAACGTATGTCATCGAGTCGTTTGTTGATATTTTTAAACCTCGCGCATTTGACCAATGCAGTTTTGGTATAGTCTGTGAATCTCACCTTGCTCGGGTTGACATTCGGTAATATCTTGGCTCTAGGAGATTTGTCCCTGCGGTGCAAGTGGGGCACACATTCAAATCCACTGCTTTAAGTGAAAATAAAATAAGTGCAGGCACCCAACCAATGACGCTGTGGTCTAGGAGAGGCCTTTATTTCAATACCAGGGGCAGTAAAAGATTTCGCACTGTGCTGTGCAACTGTCGGGATAGCGCAGAGGTATTTCTGACGACTATTCTGTTTGTGCTGCAAAGCGAAGCGGTTGTTTTAATGATGGTGTAAGAAATTGGGGTTATTTGGGTTAGGTGACTACACGCCGCAAGGAATATTCACAACCCTTTAACCCTCAACCAGCGTTCAACCCCCTCGTAGCTACGACACAGCAGGCAGGCTTACCTTAGGGAAATATTTATGTAGTTCTAAAACAATTATAAAGTCAAAATGCAAACAATAAAAAAACTAAACGACAAGAATCCAATAAGGAAGAACCAAAGATCTGAATTTTGAAAGTTTTAAGTAGAAATAGTGTCAAAACCCTAACTGCCAATTATATTTAATGGTCACAGTAGATTGGGACCTAGATGAGAGTTTAGGCTGGCCGTGATGGAGCATGGGCCTAGGTTTGCCCTGGTCAAAGATTTTACTCTCTGACTTAGTCTCTTAAGTCTCAAACCACCACAGGAGTATTCTTCTAAAGCCCAAAGGACGTATGGCGAGGCACTTAAAGACTCGCAGGTTGTCAGTTAGAGGCTAAGAGCAGGGTCCAGTCCAAACCCAGTTGCCAAAGTCAGCTGGGTACTTCTAGGAAAACGCCTCTTGCAGCTTATTGTCTCCTCTTAGCCACACAGGAGGTCAGACAACTGATCCTTGGAGTCCAGTTCTTTATCCTGGTTACAAGAGGGAGCAGATCCAGTCCTTCAGGGCTCCTCTCAGGTTATAAACAGCTGGTCTTGTTCTATTCTGATTTTTTGCCGGTCCATAAAGTGTTCAGCAGTAGATTCCTGAAGGTGTCACATTTATGCTTGGCACCAGAGGTCGAAGTGGAAGGGATCGGAGTGGCACGATGTGCCCATACTTTTTTGATTTTTGAAAAACCATTTCCCTATTTTTTGTAAAAAGACAACCGTCCTGGGACGGTTAAATCCGATAGTTTGATTGCTTCTGCTGATGTGTCGTTAAGTGAGTGTCCTGTGCTGTGAAATGGAAGCCGGGCAGACAGTTAAACATGCCTTCCTGCTAAGGTGCCTGCTTGCCTGAAAGAAATGCAAACGTGTGCAACAAATTAATCTGCAAATGTAAAAGGTAATGTGTAAATGTATAGGTTGCATGGGAGCCGGTACTGGATTTAATCGATGTAATCATGGGAAGCTTTGTGATGACAAATATTTATTCTTTTTGAGTGTGTGAGAAATGCATTATTATAAGTCATTGTGAACATCAGTTCTTCCATTTTGTATTTCCAGAGATGTTCAATTGCAAACTTGTGTGCCTTTCTACTATTATCGCAAGTCTGCACAAACAGACTTGTTCTGCTCGTATCTTTACACACCTGTTGTCGACATACCTGCTCTTTGCTCGTTTGAGGCTTAGCAATGATCCACTAGCAATGTTTATACTTGATTGTTCGATTGTCAGTCAATGTATGAGAAGGAACCAGCAATGTCCACTTGTAATGTGTACGCTTGTTTGTTCGATTGTCTATCAGGATATGAGAAAATAAACAAGCCTTATCCTTGTTACCTAATCAGGGATTGTTCCCTTTTGTAAATGTTTTACACATCCATAGATCGTGCCACATGTATAAATAACATTGCAGATCTTTGTACGATGTCCACTCTTTTCATAGTCATCCTGGCATTGTGAATATGTGCACCCGTGTGTCAATAATACATTCGAGATACTTTGGCAGACCTCTGACTACTGGCCTCTTTTTGTAAAGTGGAAACAAAGGAATCCAAGTGGTAGTGCAAAGAGTTAACAACAAAGCTGTGAAAGCTGTGAAGTTCATGCTTTTATTGTCATTGTATTTATATAGTTCTTACTACCCCTGACTAGGTGTTGAAGTACAGTCTGGGTATGACTAAAATCTATATTTTGGAAACACCATTGTATCTTAAACCCTTTTGGGTATTTTGTAGCAATCTAGCTTACACTGTGTGTAATGCAAGTTTAAAATAATGACTTAACATATTAACAGTGCTTTCTCTCACAGGGTGTTACTTCGTAGTACTAAAAAATACACAATTCACTATTCTCTACTACACCAACCAAGCAATAATGGCAAACAGGATATGAAACTCAAGCAGGATTTGACAGAAATTTTAAAATGGATGTCCACAACCCCACCCTGCATATTTTGTGGCATCATTGCTGCCCTTTCAGGTCAGCCTATTGTTCACTCCTGGGAGGCATTTCACACTTATTCAAGGCTAATCACTGGGTAGCAGAAGCTGGAGAGCCACTACAAATTAGCTTCCAGTAACTTCAGGCCGGGAAAAGTTAACTATTCTTTAATATTTATAAAAAATGTGACTTCACCAGGCAGCACAAGGACAGACTGGGATCAGCAAGAGGTGGGCACAGACACCCAGAGATTGCATGCATAAAAGCCTGCAATGTCCCTCGACCCACACCAGCTGAACATAATCAGCCAGTGGTCAGTGGCAGGTGATAATAGGCAGGTGCTGCAAGACAAGAATTCAATGGCACACTGATCTGCACAGCGTTAGTGTGAGCAATTATTCTGCATCATGGTGAGGGCGTGAGTTATAGTTGCCTTAGGGCATGAGTTATAGTTACTTGAGATAACTATAACTGCTGAAATTTCTATGGTTTTGTGTGTGTAAAATCTGAACCTAACTATAACGTCCCTGAAACCTTTGGCTTTTACAGTGATTTTCCAAGGCTTTTGAAATTTTATATCCTAACTCTAACGTCCCTATAACCTTTGCTTTTTAAGGTGAATTTCTATGGTTTTTACTGCTATTTCCTAACTATAACATCCCTGCACCCTGGGTGTATGAGGGTGTGGGTGAGTAGTTGTGTGGTTGTGTAAGTATGTGGTGGGTGTGTGAGTGCTTGTGTGACTGGCTGTGCGGGTCTGTGAGTGGTCTTGAGGGTCTGTGAGTGGGTGTGTGAGGGGCGGTATAGGTGTGTGAGTGGGTGTGTGAAAGCTGTGTGGGTCTGTGAGTGGTTTTGAGAATCTGAGTGGGAGTTTGAGTGGTTGTGTGGGTGAGAGTAGGTGTCTGGATCTGTGAGTGAGTGTATTATCTTTTTATTGGGGTCTGCATCCTACGATCCACCCAAATCGGGATGATCCGCGGACCCCTCCCATAGTCCTTGACCTTTATTTTCCCAGCTGGAAACCAAGTCCTGATGAACAAAATGGTGGCCGCAACTTTCCTCTCTGGTTGACGCCAGTCAATCACGGCATTGCTGTTGCTGCATGGATTCGCAAATCCAATAAGGATCCGTTTCCCTAGGTATACAAATTTTGATTTCAGTTAAGAGCTCAAAAACTACTGAACACATTTACACCAAATACCAAAAAGGTTTTCTTTTGGACCAAGAGCTACATTTCTGCCAAAAATCTGGCGTTGTTCTGTCCAGTGGTTCAGCCTATGGTGTGTCTAAAATCTCTATGGAAATGAACATGGGAAAAACCCTTTTTTTGACCCCACATTTTCTCAGCCCCTTTTTGACGAATCACCCCGAAACTTTCCATGCACAACTGTTGTATATGTGGTTTGTGTTTTTTAAACATCGATTGATTTAGCAATGGCCTTGCATCAAATGCAAAATGTGTTTTGTTTTTTGTATTTTACATTTTTCAGCAAAGTGTTCAAGTATTTTAGCGGGGTAATTTTTGATGCCTTCTTGAGATGCTTGTGGCTGGTGAATTTTTAAAGATGACATTATTTAATTTCAATTTTGGGATTGCTGAATTAATGGTAGCGTTTTCTTCTTTGTTTACCATGCCTCCTTTCTTTTCTGACTAAGTGGCCATTTTTTATGTGGCCACTGTGCGTGTGTGTTTGCCATAGGCCACCATTTCATCTCCATGTCATGTCGCAGATGGCCATTTTTGTGTGTATTAAGTGTGCTCTGCTTTTGCAATAGGCTTGTATGTGTTCTGTGTTGTGTTCTTTGTTGTCCATGCCTTTGCTCTTGGTGACCATGTGGCTGGCGGCCATTTTTTAGTCTGTGTGCTTCGCTTTTGCCATAGGCCTGGATGTGTTCTTTGTTGTATTCTTTGTTGTCTATGCCTTGCATGTGTTCTTTGTTGTGTTCTTTGTTGTCCATGCTTTTGCCCTTGGTGGCCATTTGACCAGCGGCCATTTTGTTAGTGTATTTTGGTGTTGCTATAGGGCTGCATGTGTTTCTTTGTTGTCCATTCTTTTGCCTTTGGTGGCCATGCTTCCGGCGGCTATTGTTTAGTCAGTGTACTTTGCTTTTGCCATAGTCCTGCATGTGCTCCTCATTGTCAATGATTTTGCCCTTTGGTGGTTATGCGGCCAGTGGCCATTTTGTAGTCAGCGTGCTTTGCTTTTGCCATAGGCCTGCATGTGTTCTTTGTTTTCCATGCATTTGCCCCTGTGGCCATGTGCAAGTGCAGCCATTATGTGTAGCCAGTGTGTTCCCTTCCACTTTTCGAAGCCATTTTCTAAAGACATTGATAGAAGAGGCCTACGCCTTTTTGTTTTTTCTAAACTTTTCTTTTTTCCCTTATGTGAGTTTAATGTGCTTGGGATGATTGTAGTATGTATGTACAGTGGTTTTTTAATGCATTTTTCCCTTTTTCCCTAAATCTCCTTGCCTTCCATAGAATTTCTCATAGTCCCTAGGAGACACCAGCAATATTTTTTTTCAGTTATTTAATTTTTCCCTGCAACGCCTGCCTGCCATAGGCTCACACCAACAATAATTTTGTTAAGGAGTATTCCATTTTCTCCTGCCCTGCCCTACAGCCGCCGGTTGCTATAAGCGCACACCAGCCATAATTTTTTAAAATAATTATTCTATTTTCTCCTGCCCTGCACCCATCGCCTTCCATAGGCGTACACCAGCATTAATTCTTTTAAGGATTATTCCATATTTCCACTGGACCCCCTGCTGCCACAGGCATCTCATAGGCCTTAGAGGCACATAATGTAAACTTTTCAATCTGGTTATTTAAATATTATTATTATGGATTGGAATGGCTATACTATTGTTGATTAATTGTGATGTGACCTCACTAAATTATATGGTCTGTAGATTCAAACTGCAATTGCCACGTTGCCCTGAATTGTTTTCTTGTTTGTTTGCTTTTAGAAAATACATCTTCACACACACAGTGCAGCAGACAAAAGGCTGGAAGCAACGCACACCAACCGAATCTTCTTCCGCTGTGAAGCTACATGGCAACTGCCAGAGCTAAGAAGGAACTTGAAGATGGTCCCAAAGAATGGTATTCCTGCTAAGAGAGGGGCCAGTGAGGAGGAAGAAGAAGATGAACATTGCCACCACTGGCGTGCCAGCCTCCACCTTTTTTCAGGAAACGTGGTGTACCTGCTGCACCCTCCTCTGGCCAGCAAAAGGGTGGGAGCAACACGTCTGCATCATCAACAGCACCACCCCAACCTAAGGCTAAACCCAAGCTCGTGTCTCAACGATGCAGCCATGGCGACGAGCAGCGAGTCTGACCTGGATTTGTCTCAGCTGCTAACCAGTACCCAGTCGTCGCAGGAAAGTGGACAACAGGAGCCGCAGCCAGCAACAGTTCTTCCTGAAGTAGGAGCAGAACAGGAGGTTGAGCTTCCTGCTGAGCAGGATGTTGCTCTTCAATCATTGGCTTCACTGTCTCCAGCAAGAAAAAGAAAGGGTACTCCATCATCTTCTCCAAGCCCGCCTTCTGATGAGTCCGAGACCCACCAGAGACTAAAAGGGAAAAGGAAAGTTCCTGAAAGCTTTAGAATTATGGAAGGTGATAGTGATGAGGATGAGCCAGTGATTGTCAGAATGGAGGGCGGCTCAGAGCACACCGGGATGACCCCTCTTACTCAGCCTGCTCAGAGGGATGTGTTTCCACCAACACCAGCTTCCATATTTGTAGGACCACTGTAGAGACCTGCATCCACCACTACCACAGTCAAAGTACACCCTAAAGAGAGGCAAACGACACACCCACCTACCTCCAGTTCTTCAGGCATTGGTACTGGTACTTAAATAAATTCTCCTCCCCAGTTTGGGACTTCTTTGCGACAAGCACGCAGGATGATAACATTGCAATATACTGCATTTGATATGCAAGTGTTCGTCGAGGTTCACAGTACGGTACAGGAGACCAAGCGTCCCATCTGAGAAAACGTCACACAATCTGGTGAGAGGAGACACTTGAAAAGATAGCTGCTGGTGGTGGTTGCGATGAGAGAGGGGAAGCAGCTGAGTGCACAGTGATAAAAGAAGAAGGTGGTCATGAGGAAGAAGAGGATGACGGCATTACACAAAGCAACCCTATACCCTGTAGTGTCCCAGCATCACCTGCTTCAGCAACCTCCAAATGGCGCAAGACTCAGATGCTCACACCTCTGCATACAGTGATTCCCCTAAGACGCACATTGAGTCTACCACCTCCTGGTTCTCTCCGGAAGTCACCTGTTTCAGCTGTACCACACAAAAAAAATCCAAGCTACTATAATGGACATGTTTAGGCAGGAGGGACCCTACAAACGCAACCACGTGTACAACGGGTAGCTGGCTAAAATGTTACCGCTGGACCTCCTCCCTTTTTCTTTTATGGAATGAGTGGGATTTTAGGAATTTGTGGCAGCCATCTGCCAGTAATGAAAGGTTCTCAGCCGGGCCTATTTTGCCAGAGTTGCCGTTCCCGTGGTCCATCATGATGTGCTGCAATTGGTTGGCTAACTTATGCAGCAGAGTGCTGTTCACACTATCCACCTGAGACAGACACGTGGACCAGTTGTCAAGCAACTGATTACATGTGTATCACTGTACACTGGATCTCTTATTTTGGGCTAGTCAACAGGTATCTGCAAGTCTCAGCGCTGAAGAAAGTTTTTCAGGGCATTCGGCGGCAGGCAACAGTAGCGATGTTCACCATGGAGAAATCCCATACAACAGCAAACAACTTGGTTGGCTTTGAACCAGAGTTCTCAGATTGGACTTGTTGTCACAGACAATAGCAATAATATAGTCAAGGCCAGTTTGGTTGGTTAATATTTCAGGGCCCTGTGTTTGGAACATTGCTTCAACCTGATTGTGCAGAACTTTCTCAAAAAAGAAGACATCGCCAGCAGCGTACTGGCCTCCTGTAGAAGTATCTATACTAATTTCAGTCATTCTTTTACAGGCTGGAAGCAGTTGAGGGTCATTAAGCGTGCTAATAGAGTACCGGTTAAAGCCCTCATAGAGGAGGCCAACACATTGGAATTCGACCTACTACATGTTGCAACATCTGTTTGAGTAGTTCAGACCGATCACGTCTATTTCCTTCAAAGAAGAGGGGATGCAACTGGGAAAACCATGGCCATGGAGATGGACATATGGGTCTAGTCAAATACTTGACACAAATGCTACTTCTTTTGAGGTTTTTGACACAGGAAGACAGCGAGGAGGACAGTACGATGAGCCAAGCAATTTTGTTGTTGCATCTGCAACAGGACCAGTTGAAACGGGTGTTGCAAAGGTTTGCCGGTGTGAACAAAAAAGGAAAAGTTGGTTCTGAGCTTGATCCTTTGCTTGGAAGTAAATACAAGGATGCAAATATAGACGTGTCCTCCAAAGAGTACATCTGTGCCACAATACTTGATCCACGGTCTGATAAAATACTGGCCACTTCCATTCCTTTTTTCAAAAGGGGATGTTTCACAATATAAGACTTAGATTGTTGACAAGCGAGAGATCTGGAAGGAGATCGGCTGGAAGTTAGAGGCCCGGGCAGAAGTTCTGGCGTGCAGCCATCAACCTCCAGAGAGGGCAGTGCTGTTGTCTCACAGCCATCACCGTTATCACAAACAGCAAAAGAATCTGACCTAATTTCTGCAGTGACTTGGTTTCAAGTGGCAGGGCTAAAGTCAAGAAGGCAACAGAGGTTGAGCAAGTGGCAGCACCAGTCACCATTCAGAGGATGGTCTAAGACTGTCTGGAAGAACCAAAAGAGGTCTACCTGAATCAAAACCCATTGGTCTATTGGTATGGAAAGATGCGATAATTGCCGAGCTCAGCAGGCTGGCAATAAAGTAGCTTGTCTGGTAGCCAATGTGTCTTCTGAGCGTGTGTTCATTGCAGCTAGCGCAGGGGTCACCGACAGAAGCACCAGTCTCTCGCCCCAAAACGTGGAGATATTGACCATGAAAAAACACTTCATACCACAAGATTACATTGCTCCTGAAACAGCACAGGAGGATGATGAGGGCGATTGGTCAGACTCAAGTGTGTTAGCCGATAAACTTCTGGGTGAACCACCTGAGTTTGAGGACAAATTCTACTTCCCTGACTAAGCAGGCTACAGCAGTACTTTCATATATTATCGCAGAACTGCTTTGCAAAAAAAAGGGGGGAAATGTCGAAGAACATTTATATATTTGGTGTCTGACTTGTGCAGCCTCATTTTTTCACATGTATGGAGTGGACCAGTGTAGCCAGAAGAAGCCACCCCCATTCGCTTAAAGGACAAGAGGACAATGCCTCCCATCCCTATCCTTCTTTTTAGGTCTCGCCTGATTCAGCGCATGCGCTGGTCTGGCCGAGACATTTTGTATGCGGGTTTTCCAAGTGCTGCCTGTGGCCTAAAGCTTGCGTGCACGTGATCGTGCACGTGCGCAGCCACCATGTGTCTCGCCGTGCTTGATCGCGTCCGCGATCACTTTCGCGGGCCGCGCGGCCGGGTCATTTTCACGGCCGCACGGCCAATGCTTGGTTTTTTTGTAATCTACAGTGCTACTTCTGAAGTTTTAGTGCATCACCAACAGATGGCTTTCAAAAGATACACTGGTGAAACCATGAGGAACCTACTGAGTGCGATTAATTCGCAATACATAAAAGTTGTTAACTTGTACAACTGTTATTTCAGAGCAGAGATTTTTCTGAATTATTGGAAAGAATTCAATGTTTGAGGAGAACATTGAGACCTTTTAAGGAAGCGAACCCCTTGTCGGCATTTTTTCCATGGTGTCCTTCCCTGTAGATAATCTGCCATGCTCTACTGGCCTTCACTTAGATATTTTCCAGTCAAAACAAGTCTATGTTCTCTCCAGCTACTTCTTGCAACAACTTTTTTTCCCTTTGTAAAATGAGGTACGTTTCCTGTGTGAATTATTTCCCCTCCAAGGAAATAACTCTGAAGGAAAGAGGAGAAGTTACTTCCAAAATATTTACTATCCTCTGGTATTCAAGGAAACCACTGGTGGTTGAGATATTAATGTTTGCCTCTGAGTCAGCAACCCAACTCCTCAGGTTCATGGCCCCCAAAGACATGTGAGCAGCTTTTAATGAATCATGAACTGCTAGTGTCATTCCTTAAATGGAGTGTCAACACTGACAGTTTGGTGGTCGTCTGAACAGCTTGCAGTTATCTATGCTTTTTTGTCTGATTTGCGCTAGAGAAAAATAATTTAATTTTAGGGGAGTCAGAGAGGAAAATGGGTAGTAAAACAAAACTGATTTTATTTTCTCGAAAATAAACATGGCACAACAAAAGCAAACTTGTATTTAATATATGTGCAGGCCACTGCTAACACTCTGAACCCTTGTAAGTGCCCAATGCTAAGAGCATCATTTCCTGCCAGAGCGACCCGTCCCTAGGTACAGTAGAGTGTAGATAAGTCACTCCCTTGTAGTAGAGACATTATTCTCTAGTTTCAGGGCCATGGTTATTTTCTGACTTTGAACAGGAAGAGCAGTTTTAGGAACGTATTTACCTCCTAGCGTCATAGCATGCTCCTTTGCTCAGAAGTGTGGCCAGCATTTTGTAAAGTTAAGTGCTTCTCTGTCTTGGGTGGAGCTTCCAGTTGTTAAAGCATTGCATATTTAAAATGAATATGCCAACTATTGCATTACACGTGCTGTACATTTACTCTCTCAGGTGATTCTCTGCTAATCTACGCTGACACTGAACTGTTGAGTTTTCACCTTTATCTGCAGGCTGTATAACTGTGGTTGCCATAACCACAACAGCCTGAGGCATTGACAAGACTATTTTAGCCTCTAGTTTGCCCGTCAGTAATTAGCATCTTAAATATCAGATAAAACTGTGGCTGCTACCCAAGGAAGGGTGTAAGACTACACAACGATTTTTTTTTAGCATCTGCTCAACCCATAGGGATTATCTTTTGGCGGCATTTATTGATATAAAAATGTATACTCTAGGGAAAAAAAGCATAACCCTTTGTCTTTAAATGTTTCATTTTACTTTACTCTGCACGTACGCTCAGGACTGCTGACCTCGTTGCTTATGCCTGTTCTTAAACTGATGATGCCCTTGTCACCCCTTGCTTCTCATGGTACATGCTGCTCAGTACTCTTCCGGGTGTGACTCATGACCTTTGTGCCAACAAATTGTTGCCAAGGAACTGTTGTAGGGAGGTTAATTTCTTGATTTCAAAATCTGTGCAGCTTGTAACACAAGTGTGCCAGTAAATTAATTCACAAACAGATTGAGAAGTTTTTATACATTGACCTGCTTTCACACTTTACTCCTAGATTCACAACCTGTATTGGTGATTGTTACAGGAAATGCTCATTTCATCACATCTCGGTTACCAAGCAACAGACAATTAATCCAATAAGCACAATTGTCAAAGGCAAGTTTCGCTCCTCCTTCTGAAAGGCCCACCGTGTTCACCTTTGATTTGGTGACTGATCTCCTGATTTACTTGGGTGCATTTCCCTGCACTCCTTCTAAACTGTGCAACACAAATCCAGCATACTCTTTGGCTCAGCATCATGAAGACATGTCATTCTGGTTGTTCTGAAGACGGCAGGCCGTCGGAGGGTGGATGAGCCTCTGCATGTGCTGAATGGTGGTCTCTCGTTAGGCTTTGTCCTTGTTATGTTGAGACCCCTCTCTTCACACAGTTGACTAATAGTTGAAAAGGCCAGAGTTCTTTGCTTCCTTCCACTCTTAAATGTAGTTTGCCTGAGTGGGACCCTCAAGGGTAGTGCCATTCTCATCCCAAATGGAGATGCCCGCGGTCTCATCCAGGCACTCATACTTTAAATGCATTTGCTCAGAACTTCAATAAGATAGTCATGCATAGGGCATGCCCATCCAGTGACCAGGCCAGTATCAGACAGCATCCCTCTACGGTGTGGGCCGTCACTCATGCCAGTCACCCAAGGGATGGACATTAGTGGTGAATGCAAAGGACAAGTGTGGGCTTTGCATTCTGATGAAGCTGCATCCCACACTATGGTGCAGGCAACATTCCACGTGCAACAGTAGCAAGGACAGTTCTGATTGCGATAGAAACCTAAAGCAATCAACAATATGCCGGCAAGCTGGAGAAAACGGGGTTTGGCTTAAGTCGTATTCCATTTTGTTTCAAATATTTACGAACAAACGAGAACAAAAAAAGATAAGGTAATTGAAACCAAAGCTGTCATTCGTCTGCAGGTGATCAGATGACTCCAGGGATCTGTTTCTCATTTGTGGGCCTTTCTGACTGTTACTCAAAGAGACTGGCTCTTTCTGTGGATTTGGCTTGGCGCTTCGTACATCTGCTGTTAATGAAGTCCCTGCGACCACATCAGTTGTGTGTGCTGCAAGAACTCTTTGATCTGAAAACGCTAGTTCTGGCAGCAGCGCAACAGCGAGCGACCAGCACAGCAGGAACCCAGCTACACTGAGCACCGAGTTCATAACATTCAGAAGAACGTGTGAGCGAGAGCAGCAGTCATGCATGTTCAGTGGCATTGCTAAATATTCACCATTGGGGAGAATGCGCCTGGAACGACAGCTTCTGTGATACCTAGACATGGGTTTAAACCGAGTTGTTCTTCAGATGCATATTTTTTTAATTAGGTGACTGGGTTCCATATAATGATACTGAAATTACTTCCAGAGAAGATGGCTTCTTGCTTTACACCGTGACAGTTACCATTTGACAAGCCTTGCTGATAAACAGGTACCCTGTTCAGTTCAGAAATAATAGAAAATAGGCCTTTCTCATAGGTTTCTCGCATTAGTCATGCATCTCCATGCCACGGCTGCTGCTACAGGCAGCAAAGCTTTGTTTCCATGGCTGTCCTATGACACTGATGGATGAACTATCAGCCATGGCTTATGCCGCCTTCATTTGCATGACAGGCCGTGCCCAAATAATGAAACCTTATTTCTCATTGTAGAAGGACAGTTATACACCTGCATGGATAATGCATCAAAGCATGGTCAGGAATTTGGGTGTTTGTGTTATATGCATGCTTCATGGGAGGTTTATTTGGAGCACCGTATGTATAGCAGTATCCACATGTAAGGATACAAATTGATGTACATTTATATGTGCTTTACACCCAGTAGAGATGGTTGAATTTTGTATGTTGCTCTCCCAACTTTTTGATGACTGCAGTAAAACATTTTCGGTAATTCGCCTTCTTTGAATCCCCTTTTGGACTTCTTAGAGACATTTTAATGGTGTGCTACTCCGGGGCAAACGTTTGCCAAGGAAATCTTTACCGTTCGACGAATCAAAACAATGCATTTGTTATATGGGAGTTGCGACTTTATAGGTTCTTGAATATTGACATTTGTAAGATACCTCATCGCAGTGCGAACACGGGCTACATTTCTTCTCAGAGAGATTTTGCAGTGTCACATGCAGGTGCCTGCTTTTCCATTTGATGGTTCTAATGTAGCCATCTACTTGAAGTATTTTAAGGGTTGTTGGAAATTACGAACATCCAGTGTCTGAATTGGTAATCACGATTTGAGTCTGAATATATTAGAAATGATTGGCCCACCTGGTGAACTTCACCTAATAAAGCATGATCTCTTTGGAGATCTGTGGTTCCTATAAAGCCAGTGGTATAGGAACAGTTATTACAATTTGATGACTTTTTCAAACCATTCCTCATCAATGGCAGCAAAGTCTAACCCACGTCTACACCCAGTTGTACATTAACAGAGACGAATCACCAGAGAAAGCTCCCACCTCATTTTCTCCGGACAAGTACTGAAAGTTGAGCAGAATTAATGTGACACCCAGTAATGCTTGACGTCAAAGACTAGATCACAAAATTCCAGAAAACCAGCAGCATATATTTTCAGTTTAAAGCCCTTAAACAGAGCAACATAAGAAGACAAAAACCTTGGAAATTCAATCTCCGCGCGCTATAGGCTCGGACACACGCTTCTCATACAAGTGAAAACCAGACCACACAATGAGAATTTACTTGCAAATAAATTGACTATATAACCCAATGGAAATACAAATACGAAGTAAACTTATTTTTTTTTACAATTTAAGATTGAAACTAAATTCAAGCAAAATGTCTAATCACCATGAAGAACAACGAATGTGGCATCTGATGACAAAGTACATGGTCGGAGTTCACAGCCGACTTTTTTAAAGAGGGTGTTCACAGCTGACTTTTTTAAAGAGGGCAGCTCATGCAGACCTGGAAAGGAGAGCTAAACTGTGCTGGTCAGCAGTGCAGCCAGTGCTTTGTGGAAGATGGGATTCATTTTCTCATACACTTACCATTATAGAAGAAATTGAACTGTAAGGGTTGTTCCTATAAAAACCTACTTATGTTGATTTTTTTTTTCTGTTTTGCAAATTTGTTTCTTGAAAAGCGTTTGGAAGTTTACAAAACAAAAAATCTTTCCACACACTTTTCAGAAAGCGTTTGAGTAAACCCTTGGCACAGTTCTTTCCAGACTTGTACCTACTCTCCGATGATGCATCACAAACCGGGCTAATCCTAGAAGCTTGAGATGACGGCCCTTGGGATGCTGCATTGTTTATTCGAGGGCTTCCCAAAGTGAAGAGACAAGCTCGCCTACATGTGCTCTCATTACTGCAGTAGTATCTCATTTGTATTTCCTTTTGCAGTACCTTGTTTATGTCGTGGCATTGATAAGGTACGCTCAGTCTTTGGAGACTACTACAGTGATGCAGTGACTGGTTTACCTTTCGGTCTTTAATATTGGTGAAATGTTTTCTTCAGACTAGTCAGGGTGAATATGGAAGCAAAGTGTGCATTTAAGCATGGCTAAATTACCAAGATTTTCAGATCAAAAGCTAGGATTTCCTTAAAGTCTAGATTAAAGACTAGTGTTTTCTTTTTTTACTAGGGCTGTAAATGGTTACCGCCAGTTGGAAAATTCTGGTAACTTGGCAGACTGTCTACGCTGCATAGTCTCCAGAAGCCTGGACATCTATGGTCCAGTGGTTAAACTTGTGAGCATAGGTACCCTGACACAGACAACCGTGTTTAAAACGAAAATTCGCAAATGCACTTGATGTGATGAACTTGCCCCTTCACTATTTGCTTGATAAACGTTCTACCCAATCATCTCCCCATTTCCCTCGACCAGTCATGTTTTAGGTGGTCGATGGTTGGCTGCACCCAGCAGTCTTGTTTGCGCACCTTTATTGACATTTGGGATTTTGGTGTAGTGTGAGGCGGTTTCGGTCACCGACTCATTTTTGGGTTGTTGTTACCCTCCCATCCTTCCCCCACATAACGCCAACCAGTTGCATAATAAGGGCCACTGTTTTCCAGTTAAGCCCTCCCCCTGCCGCCCGTCACCGGGGCTGGAAGGCTGTCGTGCTCACACAATTGTTGTTTCTCAAAGCCAGCAGCTGTTGTGGGACTGAGTGTTTGTTTCGTCCCCCGCTGTGCATTGTCCCTGCCTTACACTCTGCTCTCGCAGGTCACCGAGGGGTTACAAGGCCAATCTGGATCGCTTCAGAGTATTGTGTGGCATCACGTACTATTTTTGTTGAGGTTTCTGTTGTGGGTCACGCTCGGCCACCGTTGTGACCTACTTCTTTATTTACATCACCGGCCTCGATGCAGAGTGAGCTCTGTGGTTCCAAATTCTGTATATAAATGTATGCACTGATTGAAATGTCCTCCCACTAGGTGCCTATGCAATATAAGTTGTTGTAAGCAGAATTCCCGGTCTGCCACTGTTCATTATAGCTGTCGCATAATCAAATGTAACACCATAAAACAATGTCAAAAATAATAAGTTTATCAGTTGAGTTTAGCTTAAACTTGTGCACGTGGTTGTCTTGCTCATTGCCCATGTTACCCTTGCTGCTAAAATAGGCTCGGTTTCTCAGTGGCATGCAATTATGCAAAATATGAATTCGGCGGTCGCCGTTAATCAAAAACCTGCAATGGGTGATGTTTCTTTGTGCGAGTAAAGCTACTTAAGGGCGCAGTAGGCCGCACCAGCCAGATGGCTAGGTTTCCTCTAGAAGTGTCAAATGTGTACCTGTTCAGGGGAAAGCAAAAAAAAAATAGCATTGGCATAGCCAATAGGTCTCGCTTTTGGGACCTTATAAGTGTTTAGCCATGCAACAGTTGTTGTTGCACCAAGGATATTGTGCTGCATAACTAAATACTTAGAAGGTCCCAAAAGCGAGACCTATTGGCTATGTCAATGCTGGTTTGAGTATAGTCTCAACAAAAATCTAAAACTATTTGAACGAAAACAAAAAGGAATTAAAGACATGCTTCACATATATTGTGTGGTCAAAACAGAAGCCTCAGTCAAATCTTTTTCAGGTCCTAAAATCGTAAATATTACAAAGCCAAGTGGTGGTAGAAGAGCAAGGATTTTGCACTCAATGCTCAAAGCAAGAAGTGCGGTTATCCAATATTAAATTAAGATTGCGCATGACAAACTAAAACCAACACCGCTCTTTAAAGTATAAATATAAGTACGAATATTGTATTGTCTTGCATGCATTAATATTGTAGTGAGACCACAAAAAACCTTTAGTGTGTGAAACCACTCTAATGCTTTTCCTTCAGCTGCTGTTACATGCATCACAGAAGTTAGGGCTGTGAAATGGGCATTTCACTCAAAGTTTTACTCCAACAAGAAACAAGCATTGGCATAGCCAATAGGTCTCGCTTTTGGGACCTTATAAGGGTTTAGCCATGCAACAGTTGGTGTTGTTGCACCAAGGATATTGTGCTGCATAACTAAATACTTATAAGGTCCCAAAGGCGAGACCTATTGGCTATGCCAATGCTTGTTTTCCTTTCCTAGCTGGGCTGCCTTTCGCCAATAAAGATCATTAATAAGGCAAGAGTGCCATTGTTTGTCACTTCCAGGGGAAAAGCAATGATGCAATAGACAATGTGCAGTGCACCACACTTGGAACAGGTAACAATGCAACAATGAGTCGTATATTGAGTGAATGATAATTCATATGGTGGCTGGGTGTAACTAATTTGTAAACTTGATTTATAAGTTTGGGGCCCGATGGATGATTCTGCCTGAATGACTGCCTTGCTTTCACATTATACCATAATTATTTACATGGTCACCATAATTATTTACATGGTCCATTCTAGTCTTTTCCTGTACTTTTTTTCAGGTTCTTAAGAGACCCGTCAGATTAGTTCACAAAACTACGAACAATGCTCAAATTCCTTTGTTCTTCTTGTTAATCAAAACTACAGGTCTAGATCATTTGGGCTGGGAGAGGACTCGAAGTCGGCATGGTCACGTGACTACCCCAAAAGCCAGAAGATGGAAGTTACGTCCAATGCCTTTGGGAAACAAGCAACATGACTCAAAGATGCGTACTCCTGTAGACTGGAGAGAGGTGCGTTGATTTGGAAAATGCACAGTAGTGTGCTGGCCCAAATGTCAATCAAACTCTAATTCAATGGTTGTGGTCTGGGGGACTGTCACTGGACACATGCCACAGGATGGACGCACACAATTGGCATTTGTGCAATTGATCAGCCAGGTGCATGAAGCTACTTGTCTGGGATTGGTGGTAAAAGATTGTTCTCGCTTCTGAGTTAATCGCACATGACTGCACCAGCCTGTACTTTACCCTCTTTATCATCATACACCATGAAGCATACTTTCTCCTTGGGTCTACAATATTGATATGTACTTTTTTTGCATTCCACAGGCCTTCTTTTATTCTGCATGAAAGCTACATAACACTCCTGTTTACCGGACCGGTTCAGCTCTGTACCCAAGCCTGACATTCCAAGAAGAAGAAGGCAGATACACCATCCATTTTGGCATTTATAATATATGCAGTGTCATTTTTCTTTTCGGAACAATAACATTTTTTAGAACTATGTGGATCTTCCCTGTTTTGTATTTTTTTCAACCCTAGGTAATATAATATAACTTGGGACTCTGGAAATGAAGGTCCGTTTGCAATGCATTTGGTAACTGAACTGTCATTCCTTCCTCAATAGATATGATCATGTGCCACTCATCGACTTGATGAATGTTGTGTCTGTCTTTGGGTGTGAATTAGATCTTGTCGGAACTTCTGTCGTCCCTTGGTGGTGCAGGTTACACATACACCGTCGAGCTGACGGATTTCTGTCCGCCGTATTTAGATGTGGGCTGGCTCATCTGCCATCCACATTGACAGACTGTTTCCCGTCGCGTAAGTGACTCACCTCCTTTGATGCGGAGGATTCCTCTACAGGCTAACAGTACTCCGTCATCATCAGGGCAGCAGGTTTGCACCAAGCTTGTTTAGATTTCCCAGTCGTGCTGGAGTTGTCCCTACGGCGGATTCATGATGGAGTGAATCAGTCATTGGGCACATCCAACATTGCACTATTCCTGTGGCTTTCGGATGGATACTAGCATCGCACACCTGATGTGCTTGTGCTAATTGTCACCTGCATACCTCCAAGCATCACCTGAAGGCCTGGAGGACTGGTGGTGGTTCTTCCAGCCCCCCTTATCACTGTATTCCTGGGAAGAGAAGGTTTTGCAGATCACACATCCTGAAGGCCTGACAGGAATCCCTGGTGGAGTGGAGACTAGTAAGTAATACTCTTTTAATATGTCACTAAACATACATGTATTGTTTGCATTTAAATTAGCTATTGCTAATGTTTTTTTCTCCATTTTTTTAACATATACATAGCAGCCTCCTCACTCACCCCAGCCTCCCAACCAGCCCAAACGTCTGCCCCAACTCTGGTCCCTTCCTCAACCCAATTCAAAACTCCCACCAGAGTACCAAACACACTCACTTCTTTGCAGGAACCTACTACAACAGATACAAGCTGCACAATCACACACACATAAACATAAAGTAATACAAACAACATATGCACACTATTGCAACTGCACCCACAAGCACACACCCACAACAACACACTCATCAAAACCAACATACACAAATGCATTTCTACATACGAAACACCAAGCAAACACACACACTCAGCAGATTATCAAAAACACATCCAAGCCTACACAATATACAGCAGACCCACATGCAACTGCCAAACATAGACAAGCACATCACCCACTCCAGCTCCCTCTACCTCCAATAGCCACTCCTCTACCACCCCTCCTACCCTTACTATTTTTTAAAGTGTTATTACAGGTGTGTTTATTTTACCGTAATAAGTTGAAAAAGAAGCACCTATGCATTACACATAAGAAAAAAATTGCATGTAAGACCATTGTAAAAATGCATGAATCCAGAGCAAATATCAATAGACAATTCATAAGAAAAACAAGTTAAAAAGAAGCTTACCTTCGATTCCAGTGACAACGGAGTTGATGTGCCTCGTGATCAAGTAACAGCAGCAAAGGAAGGTCTTGGACAATCAGGTTCAAGACAGAAACGGAAGTAGAAAACAGAAAAAGGTAAGTTTCTACCTCATATCCCTTCAATTCCGCCAACTCCAGTTTGGAGAGTTAACTGCCACAGTTTCCTCGACGGAAAGGCACATCGTAATTGGTCCGGCGGAAATATTGGCTGAACTCACTCCGACAGCTACTTTTGCCTATGATGCCGTCAATGCGGGAGGAAAAATCTGACGGAGACGGCGGCACTCATATGGACTATCGTCCATAGATCTGCCAGCATCTAAATTAAGCAGGCAGACTGCTTACTAGGCGGGCGGCGGAACTGTAGGAAAAGTGACGACGGGACCAGATCCGCCAAGATCTAAATCAAGCCCTGTGTCTCACCTATCCCCACCTCCACCTTTCCAGTCATTCAATAAACACCTTACTCTTTTCCTCCGTGTTGGGTGATCTATTGAGGTGTGATTTAGTAATTTACACCATAAATGGATCACACACTTGGTGGGGCGGATGTGGTAAATACAACGCCAACTCACTGTTACAGGATCGTCTGAACAACAGCCCTCGTCAGGCCTTCTACCCCCACCCAGGCATGAAAGGGGGGGGTCATCATCATTTTGCAGAGTCTTACTGTCTGTCCCAGGTAGTACTAGTTTACACCATGGCCTGATTCATGAAGGGAAAGTTAAGTTACACTTTTGGTGTAAGTTTACTCTTGTTGTTTAACTGTACTACCAGCCAGAAACTTTCTGAGTAGTAACTAACTACTAGTCGGAACAGTAACTCCTTTTGAAATGATAGGAGTTACTACTCGCAAAGTTATTATTCATAAAGTTAAGTTACTGATAGAGGAGTTACAAGGCGTAAACTTGCACTGCAGGAGTAAAGTAACACCAAAAGTGGAACTTTCTTTGTGACTCAGGCCTTGTGTTGCTAACAAAAGCTATGCAACATGCAGTAACCTTCCCCTGAATCCTGAGTCCTGACTTGAGGTTTTTGTAAGTGTAGTTTGAATTTTGTTTAATAAATTAATTAATTATTAGCTCCCCAGATTGCTTAGAAGTACTACTGCTAATTGTTCGTTTTATGACTTTTGTGTCATGGTGGTCTCACATTCTTGGATTACCCACTAGCTCTATGTTTTTTTATTTATTTCAGTCTAGTTGCCTATGATGGATAATCCTTCTGAATTATCAGACAGTTGGAGTTCACTTTTCAAGCATCATTCAGACTGGTAGGAGTGGGACCTCGCTTTGTGAAAATCTTCCCTGATAGTGCTAGCCCACTACTACCACCAGCATTAAGAAGGCGCTTTGGGGAACCCTGCAATAAGGTGTGGAAAGATTGAGAGAGGTAGCATCCATTGCTTAATTTATTCAGGTTAGAATAAAGAAGTGAACTAGTTAAGAACTTATTACTGAAGTTGTTCTCTGAAAGCAGAGATGGATACGTAAGATTAAGATTTTTATGTAAGTTGTTGGCATACCCCTTAGAGGCCAGTAGTTACAGAGGGTAGGACAAGGGCATTAACAAATCATTATATATTTTGATAGGTGGCTGAGTGCTGCAAAACCTCATCAAGCAATAAGTCAAACAGAAGAACTAGGCTGTTCCCACTCTGGTAGCAGGGTATACTGTACTGCAGGATGAGGTAAGTAAAGTAACCTACTGAAGAATTAATACATGGCAAGGGACTTCAGGTAGGGAAAATCTAGGGTGAAAAGCCCATGTACAATATAATATGTGACAATTTCAGAGGAAAGCTTCTGTCTCGCTATTGTCAATGAATAAACCACAATGCTACGCTAACTAGCAATGAAAAGACAGCTAGTTAGTGATGTGTGTCTAAAACATTTTTTCACCTTGTATACCCACAATAAGCCAATCCCTCTCCCCAAGCAAAAATCCCCAAATGTCCCGAATCTGACCCTTTCCCCAACTTCCCTTCCCAGTTCCCACTCTCTCCATACACAACAACACAGTCACTCCCACAAAACAAAAGTTCTAGAAAAAAGGGCCTTGACGACATCCATTTCGGCCTCAGGTGGGCCATGCCCCGGGCCAGTTCCGTTGCCCACGTCGGGGCAGCACCAGTTCACGTAGGACGTGGCGTAGGAGGTGGTCTGTGGAAGGTTAGAGAGGTGGTAATGTTCCGCTGCACAGCAGTGAACCCTGGCTGCAAGTGGCGCCGGCGTTGGTGTGGCTAGGATGGAGACGGGCAAGCTGGTGGCCCAAAGAACTAGAGGGATGTGCCTCCTCCAATGACAAAAGATGGTGGTATTCGGCTGCGACAGCCTCCAGCCTATGGAGCCACAGCCGCGCGGCTCTCCTGCCCTAATGGTTGACCTCCAGCAGTGGGAGTAGCTATATCAAGAAAAGAAAGATAAAATAAAAATACAAATTGTAATGCTCAGTGCAAACGCTTGTTTATACCACAGTGGTACAGTAGCAGGAAATTGCTGGTCCCCTAGGGCCATTGGAATTTTTGATGTGAATAGTCACAGGGTCAAGTTTTTCCCACACATGCATCACATAATGCAATAGCACTGACTGCAAGGAATTTAACCAGAATACCAACATAATCAACAAGCATTTACAATGCAATGGTCTCGGCATTGGTAAAGTTAGAGCTATTGGCATTGCTCATGACATTATTTTTGTTTATGTTTTTGTTTTTAAAACATTTAAAGAAACGGCATTGTCATGAGCAATGCCAATAGCTCTAACTTTAACAATGCCGAGACCGTTGCATTGTAAATGCTTGTTAGCTGATGGTCACTGCTCAATACCTGGGCATGCACCCTTTTTTAGTGGGAAAAACTTAAATAAAACATATAATTCCTGCACTGTAATATAAGGTTTAAACGTACTACTGTAACCAACTGGTTTCACCTGCCCCTACTATGTAGGCAAAAAGAGTACTTTGCAGAGGTGTCAACTAATTCATGAGACCTTAACTCCACGAACACCTACTTCACAGCAGGGCTTCGAGCTAACAAAAACAACCCTCGTGTTCACAGCGGAGGGTGTCACATTACAAACCCTCACAACCAACTCATTGCCTTCTACAACCAGGTAAAAGTAATCTACACATAACTCACAAGGCTGGGGTCAAAATAGTACAATTGCTAAAATATTTAAAAAATGAAAATATAGCAGCGACTTCCTAGTACGGACTTCAAACACCACTGTCCAGATGACACCAAGGGATTAGCTTTCTGGCTGCAAATAAACAGAGCAGGTAAGGCGTAGGGCAAACATCCGGGCCTGTGGCGGGAGCAGGGCGCAGCTGCCCATTCCCAGCCAATTAACCACTTAGGGAGCAGCTGTGAAGGCACCCCCGGGGAGCCGCCGGCACCAGACCCCGGCCGTCCGCAGGTAGCGCTGCAGGGCGCCGAGGCGGAGACTGGCACCGACGGTGCACGCTCCTGCATGCCTTGCCCTGGGGGCGATAATGTGCCCCCCCCCCCAGGAAAGCCCTCTCCCAGCCCCTTAAAGTGTACTTAGCCCTCAGAGAGGGAGCCCTGAAAACTAAACCAGGGCCCTTTTAAGAGCCATGCGCCTCGAAGGAACCACGTCCTCGCTGCATGTAGCGCTTTAGGGCCATTAATTTAAGCCGAAACTAGGGAACCGAGAGAACTACCTTACAAAACAGTTAGCACGTTTTAAACTACATGATCTAGACGTCAGACAACCATTTCTTTATTTCAAATCCCATTTGTGCAGCCAGCCACACATTAAATTATGACGTCAGCATCGTACGATAGTGTGCAATATAATCTACATAGAGGCAGAATATTACCATTCTCACACGTCGCTCCACATCCAGGTATGGATGTACCGTGCAAGATCATCTCTTCACTGAGGAGACAATGTGAACGTAGTAAGCTGATCTCACTAAAACATAAGTGCCGGTGCTGAGCACCGGAAAGCACCGGCACAAATGAAGCACTTTATGTAAAACATTTTCAAACACACCAAACTGGAATGAAGTGTTGGGAGGGAAGTGTATGTAGGTCAGTCTGTGAGAATCCACAGTGAATGACATAATGAACTGGTGGCTACATTTAATAAATTAATTACCCGCAGCCAGTGTCACCGTTTATTGTCAAATACGGCTGTCAATGTCAAATCTGTTTCCGGACGATGATGATAAAATTATTTTTTTTTAAACGAACAATATTAATAATAAATACATATTCTTATTCTTCTCATCATCATCATTACGTTAAACAAATGTGAAAATAATATGAATATTGTTACCATACTCATCATAATACTTTTTGTCCGTATTCTCACCCTAAGGCTGACTGTCGCTGTTCTCACTGTGCAAGTGCTTGTCTCAGAAGCCGCCTTCTGGCAGCAGTGTCAGTATAGATTCATTAATATGCTATCTTCATTTAAGAGAATGACTTTGATTCTTTTTTTCATTGCATTTATGGGGCGTGTGTATCTTTAAACCCCGGACAGCCGTGCACCTTAATTGAATAAATCGCGCCCCTAAAATGCTCACGAGAGGTCTTTGCTTCCTCCCTTTTTGTAGATGGGGATATATATATATGAAATTAAAAATAGCTTGTGCCGAATTGTCAGACTCTTTGTTGTGAACCTCTATCTTCTCTACAATTACAATAACTATCAAAAGCGCTGCTCCCGGCGCCTCGAGGAACTTTACGTTTCATGTCTTTAAATATAGGTGCGCTTAAACCCTGCGAACATTTCACGCGAGACAACTCTACTGACTGAGAGCATGCTACAACGTGAACTAAACGTAATCACAGCTGGCATTTCTTGCTCCACGTCCAACCAGGCGGCAAGATACGGTTTCGCTGAGGTTGATAAGTGCCGATGTTATTTGATCTCGCCAGGTAATAGCCGATTGTTGACTGCCGCTGCAAAGTGGCAAAAACATCTAACAAAACATTGGCCTTCACACATACAAATGCGCAGAGGCATGCAGCTGCCAACCAGCACTCAATCACACAGAAAGACGCAGACACACACCCACGAAAACTCAGTGCATAGACAATACAGTCTGTTCTTACTGCTGCTGTTTCCTGCAATGCTAGCCTTACCTTAGTCTGTACGCAGCGCAGCCTCGCGAGACCTCAGACGTAAATGACCACTGTCTGGCGATAGTATCACGATCAAGATGAGATAGCACCGTACTGATCAAGAGGCCGCAGAGAACGTGAACGTAGAAAGTACGTGACACAAAAGTAACAAGTTGTCCTCGAGTACAAAACAGGTTTTTGTAAAACAATAGAAATAGCGTGACTGCATGCCGAAGTTACGGTAGTGTGGTGGATATTCTTTTTTTCATTGCAGCATTTATGGGGCGTGTGTATCTTTAAACCGCAGACAGCCGTGCTCCTTAATTGAATAAATTGCTCCCATAAAATGCTCACGAGAGGTCTTTGCTTCCTCCCTTTTTGTAGATGGGGATATATATATATGAAATTTAAAATAGCTCGTGCCGAATTGTCAGATTCTTTGTTGTGAACCTCTATCTTCTCTACAATTACAATAACTATCAAAAGCGCTGCTCCCGGCGCCTCGAGGAACTTTACGTTTCATGTCTTTAAATATAGGTGCGCTTAAACCCTGCGAACATTTCACGCGAGACAACTCTACTGACTGAGAGCATGCTACAACGTGAACTAAACGTAATCACAGCTGGCATTTCTTTCTCCACGTCCAACCAGGCGTCAAGATACGGTTTCGCTGAGGTTGATAAGTGCCGATGTTATTTGATCTCGCCAGGTCACCGTACTGATCAAGAGGCCGCAGAGAACGTGAACATAGCTCTGAAAAGACACCACCGCCTTTCTCCGAGGCACAGCAGAAAATGCCTCGGAGAAACGCCACGTCCTTTTCGGATTTGGGGGCGTGTTTTGCTGTTGTCTCCTCCCTGAGACTTCTCGCAAAAAACACGCCCCCCGATCCGAAAAGGACGGGGCTTCAACGGAGTGACTGGACCTCTTCTCCAGTGGCTGGCCAGCATTTAAGAGGCCAGCCAATGGAGAACAGGAGAGAAGAGGGGCGGGTGCAAGCCCCTCTTCTCAAAGTCACTCAAACTCATTAAATCTCGGAGCGAGACTGCGCAAGCGCAGCCTTTCGCAGCCGAGACACGAAAACTCAGTGCATAGACAATACAGTCTGTTCTGACTGCTGCTGTTTCCTGCAATGCTAGCCTTACCTTAGTCTGTACGCAGCGCAGCCTCGCGAGACCTCAGACGTAAATGACCACTGTCTGGCGATAGTATCACGATCAAGATGAGATAGCACCGTACTGATCAAGAGGCCGCAGAGAACGTGAACGTAGAAAGTACGTGACACAAAAGTAACAAGTTGTCCTCGAGTACAAAACAGGTTTTTGTAATACAATAGAAATAGCGTGACTGCATGCCGAAGTTACGGTAGTGTGGTGGATATTCTTTTTTTCATTGCAGCATTTATGGGGCGTGTGTATCTTTAAACCGCAGACAGCCGTGCTCCTTAATTGAATAAATTGCTCCCATAAAATGCTCACGAGAGGTCTTTGCTTCCTCCCTTTTTGTAGATGGGGATATATATATATGAAATTTAAAATAGCTCGTGCCGAATTGTCAGATTCTTTGTTGTGAACCTCTATCTTCTCTACAATTACAATAACTATCAAAAGCGCTGCTCCCGGCGCCTCGAGGAACTTTACGTTTCATGTCTTTAAATATAGGTGCGCTTAAACCCTGCGAACATTTCACGCGAGACAACTCTACTGACTGAGAGCATGCTACAACGTGAACTAAACGTAATCACAGCTGGCATTTCTTTCTCCACGTCCAACCAGGCGTCAAGATACGGTTTCGCTGAGGTTGATAAGTGCCGATGTTATTTGATCTCGCCAGGTCACCGTACTGATCAAGAGGCCGCAGAGAACGTGAACATAGCTCTGAAAAGACACCACCGCCTTTCTCCGAGGCACAGCAGAAAATGCCTCGGAGAAACGCCACGTCCTTTTCGGATTTGGGGGCGTGTTTTGCTGTTGTCTCCTCCCTGAGACTTCTCGCAAAAAACACGCCCCCGATCCGAAAAGGACGGGGCTTCAACGGAGTGACTGGACCTCTTCTCCAGTGGCTGGCCAGCATTTAAGAGGCCAGCCAATGGAGAACAGGAGAGAAGAGGGGCGGGTGCAAGCCCCTCTTCTCAAAGTCACTCAAACTCATTAAATCTCGGAGCGAGACTGCGCAAGCGCAGCCTTTCGCAGCCGAGACCTAAAAAGGGATTTTCGTTTTAGGAATTTCATAATGAAGCTGAACAGACATTTTGTGTGTTATGAATTACCTCTTATTAATAAGTAAGGAATATATGTTGCACAAATATTAGTATACTTGACTATAAAATATGTGCTACATTAATGGAGGCATGAAGGAGGGTCTGCTACTCTGCAGTATGTTTTTGGTGCTGCTGTAATGGCATAACTTATTAACTTAGAATTAATTTCAATGCCCACACTATTTTTTGACTGCCTCTTCAATTCTACTCTGACTCCAAACCTAGTGCAGATTTGATACTCTGTTACACTTGACATATAATGGATATCCCGTCCGCTGTAAGTAGACATTGCGCATATTATAAACAGTACACTGTAGTATAGTGAACGGGATACATTTTATTTGGCAAGTTTGTCACAGATTATCCCATGCAGCCAACTCTAAATCAGGCACTTAGTCCCACATTATACCCTGGCCTCCACCACAAATTACTTTCAACACATATCTTCCCTTGGCAGGAGGGAAAGTTACTCTACAGGAAGGTAAGTTATAGGGATTGTTAGGTAGAGGTTTAGCAATTAAATGGATGGGTGTCACTCCATTTGCTTAGTCACACTTGTTGCCAAATGATGACTTGACAGAAGGAAAAAATTTGGAATAGGTGTAAATCCATCATGGAAGCCAGGAAATATAATCAGTTGGAAAAATGTGACACGTGCCAAGATGAAATTTACATTTTTTGGTAGGCTGGGACAGAAGGAAAGACTGATGAAGTAAAGTTCTAATATCAGGAGATTGAGTGGGCACTGGAAAACACACCTTGTTTTCGGTATGTACGCATTGCAAACTTCGTAATGCTGCGCTGTTACCTGGAGCAGATGTACATTTCAGCGCCTAAACTGCAGCGCTACTTAAAGAATGCATCGGTTTTCGGTGGCAAAATGTAGTGGGCAGGGAAGTGATAGGTGGGATATCTGCCTCGCTTAACAAATACAGTATTGTCAATAAGAAAGCAACGCAACTTACCACTTGTCTCTGCTACGTTTGGTACTGCTCCCCCCCCGACCATCTGAGCCTCCTCTGTCCCTGCTGGCTGCTGCCTGCAGCACTGGTAGTCTCTGTGTGCCTGGAAAAAAACATAATGCACCCTTTTTAGATACCTTATTAGCCACCTAAGTAATTATTTTGCACAAAGTACAATAGCAGTACCTCACTACAGTTCTGTAAGCAGTATCTTCTATCGAAACTATCACTTTGAGAGGTTTATTGGTTGACAACATGTTAAAACAAGCATTTGCAATGCAAGAGGTCTCGCATTAGTAAAAGTTTGAGTTAATGGAGTTGCAAATGAAAAAGTACTAGTAATGTATACTTTTAATAACTTTAGATGCATTATAACTAGAAATAATTTTATTAAAATTTATAAATGGTGCAGCGGGAGTGGAATTCTGTGGCAAATTTTTAACTAAGTGGAAATAGTCACAACATCGCATAAATACAGTGCCCCTGGCTATAATTATTATCTTATTATGCGCGGCACCCCAAGACAAGGGCACCTCCCTGGTCACTCGCACATGACACCAAAACATTTTGCATACACCAGTTATATAAATAGAACACTATCCCAGCCTGGTACTGCGCCACGGTGTAACTTGCTACCCTTCCCAAAAGCTGTTTCGACACCCCACATACAGAGATATGTACATTTAAATATATATGAGACCCTACAGTTGCCACAACATATTTTAGTGTCTGCAAATGAAGCACTGTGACTGACTAATGAGGTCCGGGCTAAGCGAAGGTTGAAATAAGTATGTAATGTCGTTTGAAGTACTGTTTTGAAGCATTGAATACTACGAGCAGTTCTTGTGGGAGGGCATTGAAGGCCATCAGCCGTCGCAATGGTGTTTGTAGCGCTGAGCATGGATGGGGGTGTCCAGCGGTAAAAGTGCAATAAAAAAAAGTGTAGGAACTGTAATGCTGCGCGCAATGCGGGCGGGGTGAGTTAGCGTGGGGGCAGGGTCAAAAGCATGGCAAAAACACCAAGATTCTGTACCTTTTTTCGGTATTTATCTTTCACAGAAACTTCATATAAAATGACACATTTTGAATGAAAAAGAAAGGCAAGTTAAGTTAATAGGAGGGAAAGTAATCCTGGTTGGTGCATTGGAGAATAGTGATTTATGTATGTTTAGTTCTAGAAGATCCTAGTCTGCGCCAGAAAGCACTGTGAATATGTAAGTCATTATATGAAAATTGCACTACTCACAGTATAAGATAGGTTGTGCTGTCAGGAAGTTTAAAGTGATGCCATCAATTAAAGCCAAAACCGGCTTACAAGCAATTTGACCAGTTGAGCACATTTACATTTCTTTTTGTCAACCAGGCTTGCTTAGCTTTCCGCCCCTCCCTCGGGCTAGATGCAAGACTAAAATATACCCAAAGTGCCACAAGTAGTGGTGTTATCTGCCCCGTCCCTGTGAATTTTTCACCTTTTTAGGTATTTTGTTAGTGTTTTTTTTATTTTTTATAGCGTATGCTACCTATACTGAGTTTTTTGAAGCTGCCTAAATATTTCAATACAACTAGAACATGGCATTAGTAGATTGTGAGTCCTTTTCTTTGGGAATTGGGACATTAGGTGGTTACTGGGCACTAAATGTGGTAAGCACTACTGTTTAACAAAGTCAATCATTTAGTAATATTTCTCTCCAAAGAAGGCAACTGCAAGTAGTTAAGGCTTACTCCAGGAGACAGTAAATGGATTGAACTCCAATACAATAAAATTCCAATCTTTTAAAAGGGCCTGATTTAGAGGTGGTTATGAAATGAAATTCCAAAAATGTGTCCACAGCTTAGTTGCGCTCACACACCCCTAGGCAATTTCTGGTGCATCCCCATGCAGTCTCTTCGCATGCATAATGTGTCCTAAAGTCGTGTTCCAGACTGCTTGTATACAAGACTTATGTTCACAGGCTTAGAGGGTTGTCTTTACGTACCAAAATGTATGATTTATTGATTTGGTAAACAGTAACTTGTAACACTGTTCAGATAACAACACTGTGGAGCAAGCTTTTGTGAAATAGGTAAGATTGTAGAAAGTTGTCAAATACCATAATGCCAAGCAGCCCAGTGACTTTCACAAATATGTTATACAATCACGCAAATAACTCTCTTGTGCCTTCTGATGAGTTCCTTGTCTGGTTTTGTCAGTTTTGTGTGGGAAAACTGTTGAGGTTGAAATATCGTGAGCTCTTATCAGAGACACTCAGATACTGAAATTGCCTTCTGTGTTTTGTTGCACCTCAGGTGAAAGGAGTGGATGTTTTAGGCAATAGAAAGAGCTCGGCTGAAGAGTACGATTTTGAGGACCGGATTAGTAATAATTTTCTTTCTACACTACTTACCTTCAGTCAGCCTCATCCATGACACTGCAGTGTAGCTGCAGCACTACAAAGATTTCCAGGGCCGTATTTGAGCTTTTTGCTGTACTATCTGGGATCTGAAGCCCTGTTTATTCCATTATAAAATCAAGAGTACGGGAGCCATAATGCAAAGCAAAAAAACACTGAACTATATAACCTACTCTCATACTTATCTAATAAACTTGAGAGAATAGAATATCATACAAGTTACTTCCTAATCTACCATCCCCTATGGTTCTGCCTCATCATACAGTCAGTGGAGTTCCTCTGCTATGGATGATGTCCCTAATTAGACTCACGCCTGTCAGCAGTTTTCTACTGCTTAGGAGTGGGAACTAACCTGGCGCAAGCAAAGGTATCTCTTGACGTGTGGCAGTCTGAAAGCCTCTCTACGGTGACCTTTAACTTAATGTCCGCACTGAATTGAAACTCTCAGTCACACCACCTACCAGGAATGGTCAACATCCAAAGAGAGGGGCAGAGGGGAAAACCAGCGAACTCAGTGGCGCAAGAGTCTGAGAACTTCCTGATTCAGTGGCGCAGACTACAGATACGTAATCAAGATTAACCAGGCCCCACCCAATGAAAAGGTACTTCTGTGGCAAACTATTCGAAATATGCAGTTATGCCATTTTTCTGAGAGCCAGCTTTTAACACATCTTATATTTTAAAGGTAAATATGCACAAAGAAAAAAGTATTCAATAATTTTACAATAACCCCAAAAGTAACATAAATAATTTAAAATGTAGTACGGTTAAACTACAGAGCAAATAGCGTAGAAAATATACCGGGTTGAAGTAGTAGAATCTCTTGATTGGTCCATACGCACGATACATCATTAGTGACAAGCACTCTACACCACAATCTGTTTCACTCTGTTAGCCGCCATGCTGTGCAGTTCCAATGCCCCCAAAGCAGAGCATGATGGGAGCATATCCACAGATACGTAATTAAGCTTAACCAGACCCGCTCTGAGAAAAGGCTCTTCTGTGGCAAACTCTTTGAAATGTACAGTTATGCAATTTCGTCCGAGGGCGAGATTTTAGGGCATCATATGTTTGAAAGGCAACTATGCCCGTTGGAAAAAAGTATTCAAAACTTTGACAAGTACACACAAACAAGAAACACCATTGAAAACACGCTTTGGCAATACAATATCAAACGAGAAACACCATTGAACACCCGCATTGGCAATACAATAGCAAACGAGAAACACCATTGAACGCCGTGCTATACCATTAAACGGGATGTCTGTAATGTCGTGACATTGACGCGATACGCTGAGGCGTACGCATCAGGTCACGTGATGTTCTGCAATAAAATACGGGTCGCGCACGCACGTACGCCAGAACGGCTGCGGCGGCGGACCATACCAGCAAGCTCCTTGTCCCTGTGTCTTTGTGCAACGACCGGGCCCCCAGCGGTAGTGGTCCCCACGCGACACAACAAAGTGGCGACGAGGGTGGGCGTGCCCTCGCCTTTGTGCCTGGCGCAGGTGTGGCGGCCGTGTAGTGAGCTCTGCTCGCGGTGCTCGTGCCCCCGCATGGGATCGGAGAACCTCGTTGTGCCCCTGGGGCGGCGCTCATGCATAGTAACGCGCGGTGTCTGAAGCGCGCACCTGGTTGCCGGCCGTTCGCGTCTCACGCGTTCCTGGCCCAGAGAAGATTCACCCGCTGCAAGGTGCCTCCGTGAAGCCTCCTCGGCGCACTGCCTGCCACGTGGTTTGTCCGTCCTGAAGCCGGCCTGGAGCGCTGTCACGCGCAGGCAGTGGGCGGTGCCCTCGGTGAGCCATCGGCATCGTGAGTAATGAGCCCTGCTTCCTTGAAGCTCTGAAGGGAATCACCCTGTTGGGAGCATAGAGGGGTGCTGTGGGCCAGCTGATCAAGGCCCCCAAGTGACTGCACAGCCCAGGAAGCACAGGAGAGGTCCCAATACTGCAAGTCAAGGGGTGTCGATCTGCCACGTGGGAGAGGGGCACTGCAAGGAACCACACCCATTTCAGCAACAGGTCTCGCCTAGCGCAGGCAGCACACGCGCAACATGACAAACATTCCCCCAATTGAGCCGTTCACCGTAGAGGGGCCCCCGTCAGCAGTGGCAGCCCGATGGAAGGATTTGGAAGACAGATTACTTATCTTCTTTGAAGCCACGAAGGTCCATAGGGACCAAAAACGCGCAATGATCATTCATCTCGGGGGGAAGGACATTCACAATATAGTCAAGACGCTCGTGGAAAATACCCCCAAAACTCACACAACACTGATAGCCGCGTTAAATGAACACTTCGAACCTATGGCAAACCGCGATTATGAGTGATTCATATTCCGCCAAGCGCGCCAGCTCCCCGAGGAGTCGCCAGACAAGTTCCACGCCCGCCTGATGAACCTAGCAACCACCTGTGGTTTCCGAGACGAGACGGAAGAAATAAGAGGACAGATAATACAGGGGTGCGCGTCAGTCAAACTGAGGGAGCGAATCTTGGAGGAATCTGGTAAACCCCTGGCGGAAATACTAACAATGGGTCGGACGAAGGAGCTGTCGAAAGCGCGCGCCGCGCACATGGAAGCGGCCCTGCAGGTACCGGTGAAGGTGGAGCCAGTCAATGCGGTAGCAGTCAGGCCGAAACAGAGGTGGCCCAAAAAAGGGGCGGGAGCTGCCGCTCCGGAACAACCGAAGTCCTGCGGATACTGTGGGGGGCTACCACATGCCGCGGCGGAATGTCCTGCACGAGGGAAGAAGTGTCTGGGTTGCGGTCGCTTCAACCATTTCGAGAAGGTGTGGCGGTCGAGAAGGTTCCGCAAACCCCACCAAACAGTGAACGCCGTGGATGAGGCAGAGCTGGTGGCCAGCAACATGGATGACGATGGCGAAGAAGAGAAGGTGGTACAGAGGATACACATGATAGGCACTGCAATGCGCAAGACGCGAAGGCTCCCGCAGTGCAACGTCCGGGTAGGATCGCAAGAGATCACCACAGTGGTGGATACGGGGGCCAGCATCAACATTATGGCTGCCGCTCTGCACAGCTCCATGCACCCGAAGCCCGTGTTACACCCGTCAACAATAACGGTGTTCGCGTATGGACAAGAGGAACCGCTAAAGGTGTGTGGGAAGTTCAAAACCACAATATCTCACGGAACACGGTTGGTCACGTCAAATATCTACGTCACGGAGGATGGGCAAGGCATGCTCTTAGGCTGCCGGGCCGCGGAAGACCTCGGAGTAGTGACTTTCGCATTCGGAGTGCACCAAGAGTCCATGCACAACATCCTGGAGGAGTTTGAAGAGGTGTTCCAAGGAATAGGCAAATTCCGTGGCAAAGAAATCCACTTACACATAGACCACACCGTTCAGCCAATAGCCTTGCGACACCGGCGGATAGCATTCCATCTCAGACCATTGGTGGAGGCTGAACTGAAGAAGCTTGAGGCGGCCGGAATAACCAAAAAGGTATCTGCACCTACCCCGTGGGTGTCTCCCATAGTAGTGGCAAGGAAGCCCAAGCAACCAGGCGCAGTCAGGATATGCGTTGACATGCGACTCCCCAATGTTGCCATCAAGAGGGAGCGCCACATCACTCCCACCATCGACGACCTCATTGGGGAGATGGCGGGTGCCAGGGGGTTCTCGAAGTTGGATCTTCGATCAGGGTACCACCAACTGGTACTGGATGAAGCGTCCCGGAACATTACCACGTTTTCAACACACGTTGGGCTAAGACGGTACACCCGGTTGAGCTTCGGAGTATCGAGCGCTGCCGAGGTGTTCCAAAACGTGATCCAGGAGCTCATCGCGGGGATCCCGGGGGCAATTAATGTCAGCGATGACATTATGGTACACGCCACGCCGGTCGCAGAACACAACGAGCGACTGCTACAAGTGCTACAGCGGATAAGAGAGGTGGGTCTCACGCTGCATCGAGAAAAGTGCGAGTTCCTGTGCGATAAGTTGCAGTTCTTCGGGTACAATTTCTCAGAAGAGGGAGTAAACCCTGACCCGGAGAAAGTGAAGAACATTAAAGAAGCGGCTGCCCCTACAAACATCACTGAAGTTCGAAGCTTCCTAGGAATGGTCAACTACTGTGGTAGATTCATCAAAGACTTGACCAACCTAACAGCGCCTCTGAGAGAACTGACAAAAGAGTCCACCCCGTGGACGTGGGGCAGCGAGCAGGCTCGGGCCTTCGAAGAAATCAAACACGCGCTTTCAGAAGCAACCACGCTTGCATTCTTTGACCCTGCCAAGCTCACATTAATCGCCGTGGATGCTGGTCCGGTCGGACTGGGCGCTGTCCTTCTGCAAAGGAAGACGAGTCAAGAGGAATGGGCTCCAGTGGCGTTCGCCAGCAGGTCACTCACTGAGACGGAACAAAGATATTCCCAGATAGAGAAAGAGGCAATTGCAATTCACTGGGGCTGTCACCATTTCCACTTATATGTGTATGGAAAACCATTCGTAGTGACCACCGACCACAAGCCCCTGGTGGCCCTCTTATCGGGCACATCCACGAAACCACCACCGAGAATTGAGAAGTGGATGCTCCAGTTGCAAAATTACAACTGCAAAATAGAATACCAGCCTGGGGCACGGAATCCAGCTGACTACCTCTCTCGCCACCCCCGTAAGGCCACTCCACAAGAAATGGAAGAAGCGGCGGAAACCGAGGAGTATGTGTGATGTGTCACCGCTCGGTCGTGTCCCATACCGGTGTCCATGGCCAGCCTGCTACGTGCTACCAATCAGGATGAATGTCTGCAGAGAGCCAAGCAAGCCGTCCAGAACAATAACTGGAACAGAGCCAGAGAAGAGTGGAAGAGCCTGACGCCCATGGCAAAACAGATAATGGACAGCCTCTACCATGTCAGGGAGGAATTGACCGAGGATGACACCGGATGTCTGCTGAGGGGGCACAGACTGGTTATCCCGACGTCATTAACTCAAAGGATGGTGGATCTAGCTCATGTCGGCCACCAAGGCATGGTGAAAACCAAGTCGAGGCTGCGCACTAAAGTCTGGTTTCCCCTCATGGACGACCTGGTAGAAGCCACGGTTCGGGCCTGTCACGCCTGCCAGGTCACCGGGGAAGCACCCAGGCCTGCTCCCATTGTTATGGAACCTCGTCCAAGAATACCTTGGTCCCAGATAAGTGTGGACTTTGGCAGCTTGCCGGACGGAAGGCACACTCTAGTTGCCATCGATGACCACTCAAAGTATCCCGAAGTAGAAATACTGGCGGCCTTAAGCACCAGTGAGGTGATTCCAAAACTAGAGAAGATGATGGCTACCCATGGACTGGTGAAGGAAATCAGAACGGACAATGGGTCCCCCTTCCAGAGCCAAGAGTTCGCTGCGTATCTGCAGGTTTTGGGTATTCGGCATCGGCGGATCACGCCCCGCTGGCCTCAAGCAAATGGGGAGGCCGAACGCTTCATGAGAACCCTCAACAAGGTAATACGCATTGCTCATGACAAAAGCCAGTCTTTAGAACTCGCCCTCTTTACCTTCCTCCGAAGCTATCGCCAGACGCCCCACTCTACCACTGGAACTGCCCCCGCTCACTTGCTGATGGGAAGGGTGGTCACGGACACTATACCACATCATCCGGAGTGGCGACCTGAAGCCCCCGACGACAGTGCCATTGACACCCGGCACCGAGGAGCATATGCGCATGCCGATACCCGACGCCGAGCAGTGGTGCCGGACATGGTACCAGGGGACGTGGTACTTATCAAAAACCGAACACCTGGCAGCAAGTTCAGATTGAGGTTCGAGACAGAACCATGGACTGTGGAAGAGGTCAAGGGTACCTGCGTTACTGTGAGGCGAAGAGGGGAAAAGGTAACCCGGAACATTTCGTACTTCAAAAAGATTCAGCCCTCCATCGGAACGGGACATTCGCATCAGGGGGTGCACCAGGGCCGCCCTCGGAGTGTGGAGAGGTCGCCAGAGCAAACTGAGTCCATGGACACAGTGGTCGGAGGAGCTGATTCCCAGTCTCGGGACATTGACTCAAGGTGGCCCGTCCAACAGCCAGATGTGTCGCCGCGCAATGAACCGGATGCCCTGGCCATCGGTGATGGAAATGCCAACGATGACTATGTGGGTAGGAGCTCAGGTGTATTGCCGGACAGTGGAGAGTCTCGATACAACTTGCGACAGCACCCCGAGCCCTCCCGTCGCCTTAAGGACTACGTCAAGTAAGATTGTTTTGATTTGGGTCAATAAGTTGGCATATGTTGAGGTTGGGCCAATGTCAGAGTGGACAGTCCTTTCAGGTCCAGGGTATTAGGATATGTTTTGAATGTTTAGTTGTTTGTGTGTTGGGGAGGAATGTAATGTCGTGACACTGACGCGATACGCTGAGGCGTACGCATCAGGTCACGTGATGTTCTGCAATAAAATATGGGTCGCGCACGCACGTACGCCAGAACGGCTGCGGCGGCGGAGCATACCAGCAAGCTCCGTGTCCCTGTGTCTTTGTGCAACGACCGGGCTCCCAGCGGTAGTGGTCCCCACGCGACACAACAGACGTCCATGTAAAAATAAGTTATGCGCTCAGTGTGGTGAAATACTGGCAGGAAATAAAGCACGGCGTCTGTTTAGAAAAAAGTTATGCACGCTGTGTGATGAAATACTGGCAGGAAATAAAACAAATAGTCCTTAAAGAAACAGAGAACCACTTATATCGCAAGTTAACTGTAGTTGGTCGATGCTCCTTAACTAAACGGAAGTGAAGTATCGGGAGCCCACCAATAAGGAGCCAGGAAATGCAAACAAGGCAGGAGTGAACCTATTGAAGCAGAAGGAGGGATTATACTCTGTATGGAGTAATTACTGCAGGTCTTGCAGACAGTGCATGCGCGCAGATTTGCGACCTAAAAAGGCAAGTAGTCAAATCAACCAAAAGAAAAACCTTTTTTCTCCTAAAGGAGGGATAAGGCTACGAAAGGATGAGAGTAAAACACAATGAAGGGGTGAAAGAGAATGGTCAATGAAGGTATACGTTGGTTATGGGATCTGATTCCTTTCCTGCTATTCTGCACTGTCATGGAAACTGCTAGCATACTGTATAAATAGACAACATAAGGCGTCCATTTCAATGGCCCCTCTATCTGTCTATCCCTGGACTTTTTGACTGTTTGATCCAGAAAGCCTTCCCATCCAACATGTTTAGTGAATAGTTTACTTGGGCCTGTGATCCTCTTCACATTACCAAAATTCTGTTCTCTTAATAGTACTACATAAGACACATGACAGAGGGGTGAGGAAAAGCTTACTAAAAAAAGAGCAGAAGAAAGCTACCGACAGGAGAAAGTCAGCTGCGGAAACAGGAAATATAAACAAGCATTGGCATAGCCAATAGGTCTCGCCTTTGGGACCTTATGTGTTTAGCCAGAACTTTTGGCTATGTTGTAGAGCATTGTGGCTACTGTGCATTATGTTGAAAAGTTATAATAAAAAGTGTTAAGCATTTTTGTTACCTTTATACAAACGAAGACGACATTATATACAACTGAAAAATCTGATTAAAAAAAGATTTTAACATGAAAAATGTCTTCTAGTCTTTTTGTACTTGCACAGCTGGCATCTTCTTCCTGCCTGTTCTCATGCTTGTTTGTTATACATTTTTTTGTTATGGGGGAGTGGGATATAAATAACGGGGGAGTGGAGGTTGGAAAACAGTAATTTAATTAGAACATGAGCAGCGGATGAACGCTAGGGGGGAATCAACAGATGCCAGATTCCAAGGGCAGACTGACATGATGCTTAGGAGGTGGGCTGATGCAAAATGGTGGTGGTGAATTATGTTTGGTGCTCAGGTGGTGACACTAAATGGTGTGGATTGGAGGTACTTTGTGGAGTTGAAATATGTTGTTTGGTGTGTAATTATGTGGTGTGTATTGGAAATGTGTGGAGTTGGATTGTGTGGCCTAAAACTGTGGTGTTGAGTGAAATTATGTTTAGTGAAATTGTGTCATGGTGTGGAGTGGAGTTATGTTGATTGGTGGTATGTGGTATAGAGTGCATTTATGTGGAGTGTATTTATGTTCCATTGAGTAGAGTGCAATTATGTGGCGTGTAATTATATGGCACTGAGTGGTATTATGTGGAGTGTATTTATGTTGCATTGAGTAGAGTGTAATTATGTGGCGCGTTACTATGTGGCACTGAGTGGTATTATGGCGAGTGTATGTTGTATTCAGTAGAGTGTAATTATGTGGAGTGTAATTATGTGACACTGAGTGGTTTTATTTGGAGTGTATGTTGCATTGAGTGCAGTGTAATTATGTAGCATATAAATATGTGGCACTGAGTAGTATTGTGTGGAGTGTATGTTGCATTCAGTAGAGTGTAGTTATGTGGTGTGTAATTGTGTGGCACTGAGTGGTATTTGGAGTGTATGTTGCATTAAGTGCGGTGTAATTATGTAGCATATCATTATGTGGCACTGAGTGGTATTATGGAGAGTGTATGTTGTATTCAGTAGATTGTAATTATGTGGCATGTAATTATGTGGCACTGAGTGGTATTATTTGGAGTGTATGTTGCATTGAGTGCTGATTACTTATGTAGCATATAATTATGTGGCACTGAGTGGTATTGTGTGGAGTGGATGTTACATTCAGTAGAGTGTAATTATGTGGTGTGTAATTATGTGGCACTGAGTGGTATTTGGAGTGTATGTTGCATTCAGTAGAGTGTAATTATGTGACATGTAATTATGTGGCACTGAGTGGTATTATTTGGAGTGTATGTTGCATTGAGTGCAGTGTAATTATGTAGCATATAATTATGTGGCACTGAGTGGTATTGTGGAGTGTATGTTGCATTCAGTAGAGTAAGTATGTGGTGTGTAATTATATGGCATTGAGTGGTATGTGGAGTGTATTTATGTTGCATTGATTAGAGTGCAATTATATGGCGTGTAATTATGTGGAACTCTGTGGTATCATGTGGAGTGTATTTATGTTGCATTGAGTAGAGTGTAAGTATGTGGCGCGTTACTATGTGGCACTGAGTGGTATTATGGCGAGTGTATGTTGTATTCAGTAGAGTGTAATTATGTGGCATGTAATTATGTGGCACTGAGTGGTATTATTTGGAGTGTATGTTGCACTGAGTGCAGTGTATTATGTAGCATATAATTATGCGGCACTGAGTAGTATTGTGTGGAGTGTATGTTGCATTCAGTAGTGTGTAATTATGTGGTGTGTAATTATGTGGCACTGAGTGGTATTTGGAGTGTATGTTGCATTAAGTGCCGTGTAATTATGTAGCATATAATTATGTGGCACTGAGTGGTATTATAGAAAGTGTATGTTGTATTCAGTAGAGTGTAATTATGTGGCACTGAGTGGTATTATTTGGAGTGTATGTTGCATTGAGTGCAGTGTAATTATATAGCATATAATTATGTGGCACTGAGTGGTATTGTGGAGTGTATGTTGCATTCAGTAGAGTAAGTATGTGGTGTGTAATTATATGGCATTGAGTGGTATGTGGAGTGTATTTATGTTGCATTGATTAGAGTGCAATTATGTGGAACTGTGTGGTATCATGTGGAGTGTATTTATGTTGCATTGAGTAGAGTGTAAGTATGTGGCGCGTTACTATGTGGCACTGAGTGGTATTATGGCGAGTGTATGTTGTATTCAGTAGAGTGTAATTATGTGGCATGTAATTATGTGGCACTGAGTGGTATTATTTGGAGTGTATGTTGCATTGAGTGCAGTGTAATATGTAGCATATAATTATGCGGCACTGAGTAGTATTGTGTGGAGTGTATGTTGCATTCAGTAGTGTGTAATTATGTGGTGTGTAATTATGTGGCACTGAGTGGTATTTGGAGTGTATGTTGCATTAAGTGCCGTGTAATTATGTAGCATATAATTATGTGGCACTGAGTGGTATTATAGAAAGTGTATGTTGTATTCAGTAGAGTGTAATTATGTGGCATGTAATTATGTGGCACTGAGTGTTATTATTTGGAGTGTATGTTGCATTGAGTGCAGAGTAATTATGTAGCATATAATTATGTGGCACTGAGTGGTATTGTGTGGAGTGTATGTTGCATTCAGTAGAGTGTAATTATGTGGTGTGTAATTATGTGGCACTGAGTGGTATTTGGAGTGTATGTTGCATTCAGTAGAGTGTAATTATGTGACATGTAATTATGTGGCACTGAGTGGTATTATTTGGAATGTATGTTGCTTGAGTGCAGTGTAATTATGTAGCATATAATTATGTGGCACTGAGTGGTATTGTGGAGTGTATGTTGCATTCAGTAGAGTAAGTATGTGGTGTGTAATTATATGGCATTGAGTGGTATGTGGAGTGTATTTATGTTGCATTGATCAGAGTGCAATTATGTGGCGTGTAATTATGTGGAACTGTGTGGTATCATGTGGAGTGTATTTATGTTGCATTGAGTAGAGTGTAAGTATGTGGCGCGTTACTATGTGGCACTGAGTGGTATTATGGCGAGTGTATGTTGTATTCAGTAGAGTGCAAATATGTGGTGTGTAATTATGTGGCACTGAGTGGTATTATTTGGAGTGTATGTTGCATTGAGTGCAGTGTATTATGTAGCATATAATTATGCGGCACTGAGTAGTATTGTGTGGAGTGTATGTTGCATTCAGTAGAGTGTAATTATGTGGTGTGTAATTATGTGGCACTGAGTGGTATTTGGAGTGCATGTTGCATTAAGTGCCATGTAATTATGTAGCATATAATTATGTGGCACTGAGTGGTATTATAGAAAGTGTATGTTGCATTGAGTGCAGTGTAAATATGTAGCATATAATTATGTGGCACTGAGTGGTATTATTTGGAGTGTATGTTGCATTGAGTGCAGTGTAATTATGTAGCATATAATTATGTGGCACTGAGTGGTATTGTGGAGTGTATGTTGCATTCAGTAGAGTAAGTATGTGGCGTGTAATTAAATGGCATTGAGTGGTATGTGGAGTGTATTTAGGTTGCATTGAATAGAGTGCAATTATGTGGCGTGTAATTATGTGGAACTGTGTGTTATCATGTGGAGTGTATTTATGTTGCATTGAGTAGAGTGTTAGTATGTGGCGTGTAATTATATGTCACTGAGTGGTATTATGGGGAGTGTATGTTGTATTCAGTAGATTGTAATTATATGGCGTGTAATTATGTGGCACTGAGTGGTATTATTTATAGTGTATGTTGCATTGATTGCAGTTTAATTATGTAGCATATAATTATGTGGCACTGAGTAGTATTGTGTGGACTGTATGTTGCATTCAGTAGAGTGTAATTATGTGGTGTGTAATTATGTGGCACTGAGTGGTATTTGGAGTGTATGTTGCATTAAGTGCCGTGTAATTATGTAGCATATAATTATGTGGCACTGAGTGGTATTATGGAGAATGTATGTTGGATTCAGTAGAGTGTAATTCTGTGGTGTGTAATTATGTGGCACTGAGTGGTATTATTTGGAGTATATTTTGCATTGAGTGCAGTGTAATTATGTAGCATGTAAATATGTGGCACTGAGTGGTATTGCGTGGAGTGTATGTTGCATTCAGTAGAGTGTAATTATGTGGTGTGTAAGTATGTGGCACTGAGTGGTATTTAGAGTGTATGTTGCATTGAGTGCAGAGTAATTATGTAGCATATAATTATGTGGCACAAAGTGGTATTGTGTGGAGTGTATGTTGCATTCAGTATAGTGTAAATATGTGACGTGTAATTATGTGGCACTGATCGGTATTATTTAGAGTGTATGTTGCATTAAGCGCAGTGTAAGTATGTAGCATATAATTATGTGGCACTGAGTGGTATTGTGGAGTGTATGTTGCATTCAGTAGAGTAAGTATGTGGCGTGTAATTATATGGCATTGAGTGGTATGTGGAGTGTATTTATGTTGTATTGAGTAGAGTGCAATTATGTGGCGTGTAATTATGTGGAACTGTGTGGTATCATATGGAGTGTATTTATGTTGCATTGAGTAGAGTGTAAGTATGTGGCGTGTAATTATATGTCACTGAGTGGTATTATGGGGAGTGTATGTTGTATTCAGTAGATTGTAATTATGCGGTGTGTAATTATGTGGTACTGAGTGGTATTATTTGGAGTGTATGTTGCATTGAGTGCAGTGTAATTATGTAGCATATAATTATGTGGCACTGAGTGGTATTATGGAGAGTGTATGTTGTATTCAGTAGAGTGTAATAATGTGGCATGTAATTATGTGGCATTGAGTGGTATTATTTGGAGTGTATGTTGCATTGAGTGCAGTGTAATTATGTAGCATATAATTATGTGGCACTGAGTGGTATTGTGTGGAGTGTGTGTTGCATTCAGTAGAGTGTAATTATGTGGCCTGTAATTATGTGGCACTGAGTGATAATATTTGGAGTGTATGTTGCATTGAGTGCAGTGTAATTATGTAGCATATAATTATGTGACACAGAGTGGTATTGTGTGGAGTGTATGTTGCGTTCAGTAGAGTGTAATTATGTGGTGTGTAATTATGTGGCACTGAGTGGTGTTTGGAGTGTATGTTGCATTGAGTGCAGTGTAATTATGTGGCACTGAGTGATATTATTTGGAGTGTATGTTGCATTCAGTAGAGTGTAAATATGTGGCGTGTAATTATGTGGCACTGAGTGGTATTTGGAGTGTGTTGCATTGAGTGCAGTGTAATTATGTAGCATATAATTATGTGGCACTGTATGGTATGATTTGGAGTATATTTATGTTGCATTGAGTAGTGTAAGTATGTGTCGTATAATTATTTGGCACTGAGTGGTATTATGTGGAGTGTATTTATGTTGGATTAAGTAGAGTGTAATTATGTGGCGTGTAATTATGTGGTACTGAGTGGTATTATGGGGAGTATATGTTGTTGCTTCTTTCTGCACTTCTGTTGCCTCTTTCTGCACCTCTGTTGCTTTTTTCTGCACCTCTGTTGCTTCTTTCTGCACCCCTCTTGCCTCTTACTGCACCCTTCTTCCCTCTTTCTGCAAATTTCTTGCCTCTTGCTATACCTTTCTTCCCTCTTTGTGCACCCCTCTTGCCTCTCTGTGCACTTCTGTTGGCTCTTTTGCATATCTCTTGCTTGTTTCTGCAACTCTCTTGCATCTTTCTGCACCTCTGTTGCCTCTCTGTACCTCACCTGGGTTTTCTGCACCCCTCTTCCCTCTTTCTGCACCCCTCTTCCCTCTTTCTGCACCTATCGTGCCTCTTTCTGCACCCCTGTTCCCTCTTTCTGCACCTTTCCTACCTGTTTCTGTACCTCTCTTGCCTCTTTCTGTACCTCTCGTTGCTTCTTTCTGCACTTCTCTCGGCCTCTTCCTACACTCTTCGCACCTCTTTCAGCACCTCTGTTGCTTCTTTCTGCATGTCTCTTCCTTCTTTCTGCACCCCTCCTGCCTCTATCTATACCTCTCTTAAATCTTTGTGCACCTCTCCTACCTCTTTCTGCACCCATCTTGCCTCTTTTTGCACCCCTCTTCCCTATTCCTCTACCTCTCTTGCTTCTTTCTGCACTGCTCCTGCTTCTTTCTGTACCTATTTTGCAAATTTCTGTATCCCTCTTATCTCTTTCTGCACCCCTGTTCCCTCTTTCTGCACCCCTGTTCCCTCTTTCTGCACCTTTCTTGCCTCATTCGGCACCTCTGTTGCTTCTTTCTGCTTGTCTCTTCCCTCTTTCTGCACCCCTCTTGCCTCTTTCAGCACCTCTGTTGCTTCTTTCTGCACTTCTCTTGCTTCCTTCTACACCCCCTTGCCTCTTTCTGTATCCCTTTTGCCTCTTTGTGCACCTCTCCTGTCTCACCTTTTTTGCAGTTCTCTTGCCTCTTTCTGCACATCTTTTGCTTCTTTCTGCCCTTTTCTTGCCTCTTTCTGTACCCCTCTTGCCTCTTTCTGCACCTCTGTTGGTTCTTTCTGCACTGCTCTTGCTTCTTTCTGCCCCTCGTTTGCAAATTTCTGCATCCCTCTTGCTTCTTTCTGTACCCCTCTTCCTTCTTTCTGCATCTCTCTTGCCTCTGTCTGCACACATGTTCCCTCTTTCTGCACCCCTTTAGCATGTTTCTGTAACTCTCTTGCCTCTTTCAGCAGTTCTCTTTCCTCCTTCTGCACCTCTTTTGCCTCTTTCTGCACCTCTGTTGGTTCTTTCTGCACTGCTCTTGCTTCTTTCTGCACCTCTCTTGCACTTTTCTGCACCCCTCTTCCCTCTTTCTGCACTTCTCGTGTGTCTGTCTCCACCCCTCTTCCCTTTTTCTGCACCTCTTATGCCTGTTTCTGCAACACTCTTGCCTCTTTCTACAGGTCTCTTGCCTCCTTCTGCTCCTCTGTTGCTTTCCTCCTTTTGCACCTCATTTGCCTCTTTCTGCACTTCTCTTGCTTCTTTCTGCACCCTTCTTCCCTTTTTCTGCACAGTTCTTGCCTCTTTCTGTATCCCTCTTGCCTCTTTCTGCACCTCTGTTGGTTCTTTCTGCACTGCTCTTGCTTCTTTCTGCACCTCTCTTGCACTTTTCTGCACCCCTCTTCCCTCTTTCTGCACTTCTCTTGTGTCTGTCTCCACCCCTCTTCCCTTTTTCTGCACCTCTTATGCCTGTTTCTGTAACACTTTTGCCTCTTTCTGCAGGTCTCTTGCCTCCTTCTGCTCCTCTGTTGCCTCTTTCTTCATTCCTCTTTCTGTACCCCTGTTGCTTCATTCTGTACCTCTCTTACTTCTTTCTACACCCCTCTTGCCTCTTTCTGTACTCGTCTTCCCTCTGTGCACCTCTCTAGCCTCTTTCTGCACCTCTCTTGCCTCTTTCTGTACCCCTCTTACCTCTTTCTGCACCTCTCTTGCTTCTTTCTACACCCCTCTAGCTTCTTTCTGCACCCTTCTTCCCTTTTCCTGCACCTGTCTTTCTGCAGTTCTCTTGCCTCCTTTTGCACCGTCTTCCCTCTTTCTGTATCTCTTTTGCTTCTTTCTGCACTTCTTTTGATTCTTTCTGCACCCCTCTTGCTTCTTTCTGTACCTCTCTTGGTTCTTTCTGCACTGCTCTTCATTCTGTACCTCTCTTGTAAATTTATGCACTCCTCTTGCCTCTTTCTGTACCCCTCTTCCCTCTTTCTTCAATTCTGTTGCCTGTCTGCACCCCTGTTCCCTCTTTCTGCACCTCTTTTTTCTGTTTCTTTAACTCTCTTGCCTCTTTGTGCAGTTGTCTTGCCTCATTCTGCACCTCTGTTGCCTTTTTCTGCGCCCCTCATGTCTCTTTCTGTACCCCTCTTGCCTCGTTCTGCACCCCTGTTGCTTCATTCTGCACTTCTCTTGCTTCTTTCTGTACCCTCATGCCTCTTTCTGCACTCTTCTTTCTTCCATCTTTGTGCATCTCTCTTTCTGCACTTCTTTTTCCTATTTCTGCACCCCTCTTGCCTCTTTCTACACCTCCGTTGGTTCTTTGTCCAATTCTCTTGTTTTTTTCTGTATCTCTCTTGTCTTTTTCTGAACTTCTCTTGCCTCTTTCTGCACATCTGTTGCTTCTTTCTTCTCTTCTCTTGCTGCTACCTTTTTGTACACAAATTTACAGAGTATGCTGTTTGAAACACAGGTATTCAAGTATTTGTATGTTTATTTTTATGTAACGTGTCACTAGGTAAAAGCAGAGACACACGCATGCATACCTTCACAAACTTGGTCATACTTATAATATTGATATGCTTAGGATTGCTGTTTTATATTTGGTAGGCCTAATATTCTGAGCAGTTGCTGAATTTTTTACCTTCAAGAGAAAAGTGAGGTTTAAGACATCTTGGGAGCCGGATTAGTGATTAGTCTATTTTGTATGAGTCTGTTGTAAGGTACAGTCAAAGTAGGCCTCTTTCTGCAATTCTGTTGGTTCTTTCTACACATCTCTTGCTTCTTTGTGCACCTTTCTTCCTCTTTCTGGACTTCTGTTGCCTCTTTCTGTATTTCTCTTGCTTTTTCTGCAGCTTTCTTCCTATTTCTGCACCTCTCTTGCCCCTTTCTGCACTTCTCTTGCTTCTTTCTGTGCCTTTCTTCCTCTTTCTGCTCATGTCCTACCTATGTAGGCATAGTTAGAAATAAGCATTTAAAAAACTTAGAAATTCACTGAAAAAAACTGAGGTTTCAAGGAAGTTATTGTTAGGGATTAGCATTTAAAAAACCTTAGAAATTCACTGAAAAGCCATAGGTTTCATGGACGTTATAGTGCGAAATTTTCATTTAAAAAAAAACCTTTGAAATTCACTGAAAAAACCATATGTTTCAGGGACGTTATAGTTAGAAATTTCATTTAAAAAACCTTTGAAATTCACTGTAAAAAACATAGGTTTCAGGGACGCTGTAGTTAGAAATTAGCATTTAAAAACCTTAGAAATTCACTGAAAAAAACATAGGTTTCAGGGACGTTATATTTAGTTGGACATTTCATTCGTACAAAACCAGAGAAATTCGGCCGTTATAGTTAGTTGAGCTAACTATAACTGGCGCCCCCGCCATGCACTGCTGATGACATCACATATTACATCACTCATGACATGGTCAGTGACATCACTGATGACATCTCAAATGACATCACTCATGACATCAGTGATGACATCATCCAGTGACTGTGTGTTTCTTTAAAGTTTAAATATAATATATATATATACATTTTTTTTTAAAATATATAACTACTATTCTGATATTTGTATTATCTACTGGCAGTCGCCAGTAGATAGTTATAGTTAGGACCGTGTTTCCATAGGAAATCCGCAACATTCTATTTGGAATAACTTTGGCGCCGGTTGACGAATCCTCGCAAAATTTTCAAAATAGGTGGGGCGCTCCGCTCCGCTCCTACCCTGAAAGTCTCGGGGTGATTCGTCAAGCGGGGGCCGAGAAAAAAGGGGGGTCCCAAAACGCGTTTTCCCCATGCATTTTTCCATAGGACCTTTAGTCGAAGGTACAGCCCGAACCGCTGAACAGAATTACTTGAAATTTGGCAGAGAGGTAGTCCTCAGGTCAGGGAAGTGCCTTTTGCAGGTCTGGTGTCAATCTGTTCAGTAGTTCCTGAGAAAATCAAAAGTAAAATCATATATATATATGTGGGTGGAGCCTAACCACACATCTCATCCTGAGATCTGATTGGCTGTCAGCACTTCATCCAAGAAGTGTTGGCAGCCATCTTGGGACCAATATACATGATAGCACCTCATTAAAAAGCATTGCAGTTAACAGAAGGTTTTAAGACTTTAGTTACATTATAAATCATTTGTTGATGGTACCATACTAATTTTAGGAATTGTGGTATGTTCTAAGGTGATTTCACCATGTGAAAAAGCCTTCTGCTGGGATATCATGATTGAGAGAAAAATATTTTCTCATGCTTTTCCCACAGAGGTTTGGAAGGTGATCTATAAGCTAAACCGAGAGCTTATTTTCTGTAAATTCACATTATCTTTCTCAGTCATGTGAGAATGAAGTCTGACATTCTCAGTAAAACATGTACATCCAACAAGGGCAGAGACTGTCAGTTGATTCCTTTGTGTTCTTCTGCAGCTTCCCAGAGTGTTCCAAAGAACTACTAGAGCGCTAACAGTCCTACTTAGGATAAACGTATGGCACACCTGAAGCCATCTTGCTTGGATTAAAGTGGTAACTCTTAAAACATTTAATTTAAAAAGGAACAAAATGAGGAGGTTCATTTTTCCATAAAAAGTATGATTAGTGCTGCAGAAAGAAAAATGAGGGCACATTTTGAGTGACTTCTCAAATCCTCTTCTATTTCATTAAAAAATTCTGACATGCAGACTGAAACATGCACTTTCAATACCAGCAGCAGTTTTCCCTGGTGAGCAGTAGCTTTACTACAATGATCTAATGAGCAAAAAGAGTGCTAACATTCTGAATTTATGGCAAATGTGTGACACGTCTGAATGCCTTCTTGATGGAATCAAAGTAAAAACTGAAAGTATTTCCTACTGAGGAGACTGCAGTAAATGAGGAAATTAGGAAACTTCATAACAAATAAGCCTCCCAAGATGGCCACCAGAGACAAAAGACCCCAAATGTAGCCCAAATATCACCCAGATGTAGCCCAAGTATAGCCCAATGACAGAATGTCCCAGAGTGTTCTTAAAAACAACTAGAGCGCTTACTGTCTTCATTATGACAAAAGTATGGCACACCTGAAGCCATCTTTATTGGAATAAACTGGTAACACTTAAAACATTTAATTTAAAAAGGAACACAATGAGGGGGTTCATTTTGCCATAGAAATTATGATTAATGCTGAAGAAAGAAAATGAGGGCACATTTTGAGTGACTTCTCAAATCCTCTTCTATTTCATTAAAAAATTCTGACATGCAGACTGAAACATGCAATTTTAATACCAGGAGCAGAGTTCCATGGTGAACAGTAGTTTTACTACAGTGATCTAATGAGCAACTAGAGTGCTAACATTCAGAATTTATGGCAAATGTGTGACATATCTGAATACCTTCATGATGGAATCAAAGTAAAAAAAAATGAAAGCATTTCCTACTGAGAAGACTGCAGTACATGAGGAAATTAGGAAACTTCATAACAAATAAATCTCCCAAGATGGCCACCGGAGACAAAAGAGCCCAAATGTAGCCCCAAATCACCCAGATGTAGCCCAAATATAGCCCAGTGACAGAAGTGTGCAAAACACTTATTATTTTGTGTTTTTGCAGTGTTATATAGTGCAGACTTGTCAGGTATTGGAGTGCTTTACATGAGCATTGGTTACATCACACAAGAACAAATTCATTTTGGTTGTAGACATGGGGAGACTAAGTGATTTGACCAGAATCACAGAATGTCGAGCTGAAGCAGAAACTCCAACCTGGTTCCCCAGTTGCAAAGTCTGCAGTTCTGAAAGTAACACCACATCCTCTCCCCTAAGTGCAACATTTAATCAGGTGGTCAACTGGATAAAATATCATAAAGATAACAAATAATTTAAAAGTGCTTTGTCGCTATTTGAAAACTCAGAAAATATGTCCTTATTTTAGTCTTTTAGAGCACTAACCATAATTTTGATGCCAATCAGACCCTCTCATATATGTAATTTCTAAAGGAAATGCTCTAGGTATTACAGTTTTGATCACATCAAGATGACGTCAGGCGTTCCATACTTTTGTAATAAATATAGAATGTTAGCACTCGAGTTGTTCATTAGGATACTGTTGAGAGGCAGAGGCCAGGGGCATGGACTCTGAAAATTGAAGGCAGGTAGGAGGGTGCAAAGGCAACAATTTAACCACACTGAGCAGGCAGGAAGGGCCATGGAAGCACAACAGACTATGGAGGGCACTGGAAAGGGGGGGCAGGGGCAACAAGCCAACAATACAGGACTTGCAAGAGAGGCTGTGGCAATGTAATAGACCATTGTGGGCAGAAGGAAGAGGCAATGGTAGTACAACCATACATGCCAACAGACCCGATTCAGCCAGGAAACGTCCAATGTTTTTAAGCTCAAATGGACTTTATTTGATCTGTCTCCTGTCTACAATCTCCTCTTTTTCAATGTAACTCAAAGGGGAAAATCAATACCACAGTTTTTTTTCAAAATCTCCCTCTTACCAAGTTCAAAATGTTCGCAAGTATGGTACATTGGATCATGGAAGGAAATGGGGTAGGGACATGGACTTGGATAACAGAGGACAGGAGGGACATGGAGAGGTGCACCAAACTGACCCTGCAGGGCAGGCATCAGGGTTTGCAGCAGCACAATACACCACACAGGGCATGCGGGACGGGAGTGCAGCACAACAATCCATAGAAAGCAAGAGGGAGGGGACAGGACCATGCACATGGACAACAGAGAACAGAGGGGCAAGAGGCAATGGTAGCTAGCTGACCATAATGGACAGACAGGAGAGAAAGCTGCAGCATAACAGACCATAAAGGGCAGGAGGGACGGATCAGGGGCATTACAATGGAACAGACAAGCCAGGAGGGAGGGAGTAGGGGTCTGCACATGTAAACAGAGGGCTGGGGGCAAGGGGGCAAGGGGGCAGGGCAGTAGCAGCAAGATAGCCATGGAGGTCAGGCAGGATGGGCACTAGAAGCAAGACACACCATGAAGAGCAACAGTGAGACTGTGATGGCATACACACAGACCATGGAGGGAAGGTGGGAGGGGGTCAGGGGCAGCTAACTGACCACACAGGGAAGGTGGTAGGGGCCATGGCAGCACAGAAGACCATGCATGGCAAGTGGGAGGGTTAGTGGCAGCACAATGGCTATGATGGGCAAGAAGGAGGGTGCAGGGGCATGCACAAAGGACGATGGAGGATAGAAGGGAGGGTCAGGACCTGTGCACAGACAAGAAAGTTCAGGGGAAGGGGCCTCACAACAGACCGCACGGGGCAGGCAGGAGGAGCAGTTGCAGCACAACAGACCAGGGAGGGCAGAAGGGTGTGGCAGTACAATGGACCATGTAGGACAGGAGGAAGAGGATAGGGGCATGGCATGTGGACAGGCAGGGTGGAGGTGGGAGGAACAGGTTACAGTCATCTGACAATGCTAGGCAGGTGGGAGGGGAGTGGCAGCTCAACAGAACACTCAGAGTAGATAGGAGTGGCAGGTCCATGGAACATGGTGGGCAAAAAGGATGGAGCAGGGGCATGCACAAAGACATCGGAGGGCAGGGGGAAGGAGAATAGGGGCAGCAAGCTAAGCACAGAGTTTAAGCAGGAGGTCAATGATGGGGCATAGAATTGGGCAATGGAGGGCAGGAACAGTGGACTGGTACATCATACTAAATTGAGGGCAGTGGCAGCACATCAGACCATGCATGGCAGGAGGGAAGAGGCTAGTCCATGGATTCACACAACAGAGGATAGGGAGGAGGGGGATGGGGCAGCAAGCTAACTGTTCAGAGAAGGCGGGTATTAGGAACTTTATTGTTTTTAAAACGTGTGTCTGTGCAAACTACTTAAAATCTGAACAAGTATGCAGCATAATCTCACTTTTATTCAGGAAGAAGAGGACGTTTGTGACTGTGACTCCGGGCACACTTGGCAGAAACACCCCCTGACCCTCCACCCCCTATCGCAAAATGTAATGCCTGTGAAAAGGGTAGGTGAACACAGTGTTATATAGAACATAGTCCTGAGAGCACGATTGAAAATGAAAACTAGATATAGTGTATGGTATAAACTATGCACCAAAAAGTGTGATATAAGATGAACCGGGCGTGAAATATAATATGCAATACATTGTGCGCAATGACAGATTCATTGGAGAGCGTGAGATAGCACAGGCATTAGCGCTTGCTATGCGATATGCGCCTTGGAGTGTAATATGCACAGGGCAGTGTTGTGTAACCTAACTAGTCTCTAAAGTTGTAATATAAAATATGTGCTGGGGAGTGTAACGTTGCATATGCACTGTGACAAAGATATGGATCCCAGATTGTAATATGTATGGCATAGCACTGTGCGTTATAACATAGGCATCGAGGAAGGCACGTTAGATGGGGCAATATAACCCGTGCGAAGACAAGTGTGGCATGACATATTCACGGGGTGGTGTTACAGTGCACATGGGCTAGAGAGTGTCATAGCATATGCACTAGCTAGTGGAATACAACACAGAGGTGTGTGGCACTCGGCAGGCAATGGTGGGTGTAACACAGCATTGGGCTCTGCCAGGAGCGCGCTGTGACTCTCAAGTGATGTTCGTCTCCTTTCCAGAGAGTAAAATAAAAAGTATTACACATCCGGCAGTGGATGTGTGTTTTATTAACCGTGAGGGGGGTTTCTTGCATAGTTTTGGTCGAATTTTTGACGAATCCCCTTTGAATGGCTTGGTGTGCATGTGTATTAAATGTGCCCGTCAATAGCTACCCATGTTTGTATAAATAAACGACAAGGATGTCTACCGGGATTAGGCACGGTAGGGCATCAGACATGTCAGAGCTTCACTAGTGGTGTAAATACATTCCACGTGGATTCATTGTATGCATAGTCGCCTTTTAATGAATATCACGCAAATCGTCATGGTGATAGGTACGTACGGTTTGTCCAGCATGTCCTAGGTGTGTCTATAAATATATATTTTTTAAAAATAATAAAAAACAGTGACCGGCCCTGGGGATTGGGGTCAAAAAAATATAATTCGGAGACAGGCCCTGGGGGATGGGGTCATCAGGGCCAATAAATTAGAATAAGAAGGGGAACCACACAGCCCCCCTTCTTAAAAAATTAAAATAAATCAAAGACTGGCATCGTGCCGGAGGCCATGCCCCCTCCTTGCAGCACTCTGCAAACGCGCCCCCTGGCAAGTTGTAAGTTGGGGAATTAATTCCTCTTCAATACTGAGGGTCCCTGAGGGCCAACTAGCCCAACAGGCATCTTCAGTATGCGCCAGGGAGCTGCGCTGCAGACAGGTGTTCTGAGGCCAAGCCCCTTTTTACACCTCTCTGCAACGCAGCTCTGTGGCGCTTACTGGAGGTAACTAGTGGTCTAGTTTGACCCTAGGGACCCTTACGATTCAAGGGGACTTAATCTCTCAACTTAGAACAGCCACAGGGCGCGTTTACACAGTGGTGAAGGGAGGGGACGGGGCCTGAGGTGACGTGTGCAAACACGCACTGTGGCACGTTTTAAATTGGGGATATAATTTCCCTTCAATACTGAGGGCCCCTGGGGGCTAACTAGCCCACCAAGTGCTTCCAGTAAGCGCCACTGAGCTGCATTGCAGAGAGGTGGTCCAGGCCGTGCCACTTTTTACATCTCTCTGCAACGCAGCTCTGTGGCACTTACTGGAGGTACCTAGTGGGCTAGTTGGACCCTAGGGACCCTCAGAATTCAAATGAACTTAATCTCCCAACTAAAAACGGACACAGGGCGTGTTTACACAGTGGTGAAGGGAGGGGACGGGGCCTGAGTTAACGTGTGCAAAAACGCCCTGTGGCCTGTTTTAAGAGGTAGTTTTAATCCCCCTGCCCTATTATATACTAGGGGCTTACAGAGGAGGTCATCCTAATCACAGGGGGACCCCAACGCATAATGTTCCCTAGTGTATGTAGGTGTTTCCACTGTATTCTAAGTGTCTTTTAACATAGCACTGGCTCTAGGACTGGTTAGTCAGACTCAGTTACCACCAGTATCCGTCTGAAAAAGTTGAGGGTACAGGATGATTTTGCAACAAGGCTTCTTTCCGCTCTTCTTTTTGTTCTTTCTGCACGTTATCCTTCTTCCTGCACTTTTCTTCGTCTTTGAGGACTTCAGTTGCTTCTTTCTGCACTTCCTTTTTTTCTTTCTGTGCATTTTTTCTTCTTTCTTCACATGACCTATCTCTGTAGGCATAGTTAGAAATTAGCATTTAAAAAACCTTTGAAATTCACAGAAAAAACCATAGGTTTCAGGCACGTTATAGTTAGGAATTAGCATTTAAAAAACCTCAGAAATTCACTGAAAAAACCATAGGTTTCAGGGGTGTTATAGTTAGCTGGACTTTTCACTTGTACAAAACCATTGAAATTCCCCCGTTATAGTTAGTTCAGCTAACTATAACTCGCGCGCCCGCAATGCACTGCTGATGACGTCACATATTACATCACTCATGACATGGTCAGTGACATCACTCATGACATCACTGATGACATCTCAAATGACATCAGTGATGACATCACTGATGACATCATCCTTGTGATAGAGTGGCAGACCTCCTCTCACCCTAATATAACCTTTGATACACACATTCAAAAATAGAGACTAAAATTTTCAAAACAATGGACATACCAATACCAGTTACAACAACCTCTTCAGTAATTCTAAGGTCCACATACACATCCACTCATTCACCAACAGTCCTATACAGTCACTCATACATGTACTCACTCATCATATGTACTCATACACCTATACATCCTGTTACACAATGCCACTTATCCATAGAGTTACTCACACACATAGTCACTTATGCTAATAAAGAATCAAACATACATTTACTTGCATATACAGTTATACACACACCACCACACTTATTTCTACGGAAACTTACACATACTTAGTCTTTTAAACAATCACTTATAGAAACACATACTTATTCATACAGGAACTCTTTCAATCTCTCAATCTCACATATATTCACTTATATACACCAATAGTCACATATACTAGTTTTAAACATATGTAGTTACTCATAAAGACACTATTGAGACAGTCATTCACTCACTAACACACCCATACACACACTCATCCACCCATACAGTCCTGCACACATGCTGTGTTCAACACATACAAACAGTGAGTCACTCAGTCATGCACCTATGCACTACGTAATACCCCCACCGAACCATGCAGACACTCAGACTGATACTCAAAAAACCAACTAATAACCTATATAGACACCCATGTAGCTACTCACCAACCCATGCAGCCACTTATACACAAAGTGAGAGACTGATACAGATATTTACATATTTAAACATTACTCACTAATCCATGTATTCACTATGATACACTTAATCAGTCAGTTACACAATCAATTTTTCAAAAACAAATCATCCATTTAGACACTTATATACCCATTTATTCTTCCATCGACCTTGAGATATACATATATAATCATATTTAATTTTCAGAAAAACACACATTCACTGGATGATGTCATCAGTGATGTCATCAGTGATGTCATTTGAGATGTCATCAGTGATGTCATGAGTGATGTCACTGACCATGTCATGAGTGATGTAATATGTGACGTCATCAGCAGTGCATTGCGGGCGCGCGAGTTATAGTTAGCTGAACTAACTATAATGGGGGAATTTCAATGGTTTTGTACAAGTGAAAAGTCCTGCTAACTATAACACCCCTGAAACCTATGGTTTTTTCAGTGAATTTCTGAGGTTTTTTAAATGCTAATTCCTAACTATAACGTGCCTGAAACCTATGGTTTTTTCTGTGAATATATATATATATATATACATACATATATATATATATATATATATATATATATATATATATATATATATATATATATATATATATATATATATATATATATATATATGCCAAGGTGTATTGAAGAATGAGTGGGTGTATGAGTGTCTGTATGGATGATTTAGTAGGTGCGTGACTGAGTGTATGTGAGTGATTAAACATGCCTTACTGAATGCATGGGTTAGTGACTAAACTATGTGAATGGTGAATCTCTGTATCAGTCTGTCAGTTGGTGTGTAAACGGCTGCATGGGTTGGTCAGTAGCTACATGAGTGTCTATATGGGTTATTGATTGGTTGTCTGAGTATGTGTATGGGTGCCTGAGTGTCTGTGTGGGTGGGTGGGGATAGGTGACTTGGTGCATAGATGTGTGAGTGGGTGATTCACTGGGTGTATGGGTTCAAGTGTGCATCTGATTATCACATGGATGATGTCATCAGTGATGTAATTTGAAATGTCATCAGTGATGTCACTGACCATGTCATGAGTGCTGTAATATGTGACATCAGCAGTACATTGCAGGGGCGCGATTTATAGTTAGTTCAACTAACTATAACGGCTGAATTTCTCTGTTTTTGTACGAGTGAAATGTCAACTAACTATAACGTCCCTGAAACCTGTGGTTTTTTCAGTGAATTTCTAAGGTTTTTTAAATGCTAATTTCTAACTATAACGTCCCTGAAACCTATGTTATCAGTGAATTTTATATATATATATATTCACTGAAAAAACCATAGGTTTCAGGGACGTTATAGTTAGTTGGACATTTCCCTCGTACAATTTCAGCGAAATTCCACCGTTATAGTTAGTTCAGCTAACTATAACTCGCGCCACCGTAATGCACTGCTGATGACGTCACATATTACATCATTCATGACATGGTCAGTGACATCACTGATGATATCTCAAATGACATCACTGATGACATCATCCAGTGACTGTGTGTTTCTGTAAAGTTTAAATTTGTTTTATATATATGCTAAGCTGTATTGAAGAATGAGTGGTTGTATAAGTGTCTGTATGGAGGATCTAGTAGGTGCGTCCTCCCCACCCTCTTCAACGTCTACATGAGCCCCCTCGCGGCCATCGCACGGCAACACAACCTCAACATAATCTCCTACGCCAACGACACCCAGCTGATCCTCTCCCTGACCAACGACCCCGCCGCCGCCAGAGCCAACCTACACGAAGGGATGAAGGACGTAGCCGAGTGGATGACGACCAGCCGCCTGAAGCTGAACTCGGACAAGATGGAGGTCCTCATCCTGGGCTCCTCACCCTCCGCCTGGGATGACTCCTGGTGGCCGCCCGCCCTGGGCACCGCACTCAAACCGACAGACCATGCACGCAACCTGGGCTTCATCCTGGACTCCTCCCTCTCCATGACCAGGCAAGTCAACGCCGTCTCCTCGGCGTGCTTCAACATCCTACGCATGCTACGGAAGATCTTCTGGTGGATCCCCACCGAGACCAGGAGGACCGTCACCCAGGCCCTCGTCACCAGCCGACTGGACTACGGCAACGCCCTCTATGCCGGTACCACCGCCAAGCTCCAGAAGAGACTCCAGCGGATCCAGAACGCCTCAGCCAGACTCATCCTCGACATCCCACGAACCAGCCACATCTCCGGACATCTGAGAGACCTTCACTGGCTCCCCGTCAACAAAAGAATCACCTTCCGCCTCCTCACCCACGCACACAAAGCCCTACACGACCAAGGCCCGAGCTACCTCAACAGCCGAGTCAACTTCTACGCTCCCAAACGCCACCTCCGATCAGCCAACCTCGCCCTCGCCGCCGTCCCCCGCATCCGAAGAGCGACCACAGGAGGAAGGTCCTTCTCCTACCTGGCCGCCAAGACCTGGAACTCCCTCCCGACCGACCTGAGCCTGACCCAAGACCACCTCTCCTTCAGGAAGAAGCTGAAGACATGGCTGTTCGAGCAGTAGCGGCACCCCCCCACCCCCAGCGCCTTGAGACCCTACGGGTATGTAGTGCGCTCTATAAATGTCACTGATTGATTGATTGTGCGTGACTGACAGTATAAGTGAGTGATTAAATGTGTCTTACTGAATGCATGGGTTAGTGACTAAACTGTGTGAAAGCCTGTATCAGTCTGTCTGTTGTTGTGTAAGCTGCTGCATAGGTTGGTGAGTAGCTGCATGAGTGACCATATGAGTTATTGATTGCTTGCCTGAGTATTTGTATGGCTGTCTGAGTGTCTGTGTGTGTATGTGGGAGGTGTGTGCATAGATGTGTGAGTGGTTGATTCACTGGGTGTATGGGTTCAAGAGTACATGTGGAAACAGCTGTATGGGTTGGTGAGTGTGTCTATGGGTGTGTTGGCGAGTGAATGGATGAATAAGTGAACTGGTGTCTGTGTAACTGTATAGGTGAGTAATTGGAAGTATGATTGATTCTTTGCATGACTGACTAGCTGTGTCAGTAACTCTGGATATGTGGCAGTATGTGAGTGTCTGTATAGGTGTATTAGTGCATATGATAGTGTTGTATTGATGAGTGAATGCATGTATGAGTGACTGTATGGGTGAATGAGTGGATGTGTGTGTAGACCTAGGAACCAGTCAGTGCGTATTTAGTAACTGGTATTGATGTGTCTATTTTTTCGAAAATGGTAGTCTGTATTTTAGGGTGGGTGTATCAAAGGTTATATTCAGGTGTGAGGAGGTGCATCAGACTTTCACATGTGTGATGTCATCAGTGATGTCATTTGAGATGTCATCAGTGATGTCACTGACCATGTCATGAATTATGTAATATGTGACGTCATCAGCAGTGCATAACAGGGGCGCGAGTTATAGTTAGCTGAACTATCTATAACGGTGGAATTTCTCTGGTTTTGTACGAGGGAAATGTCCAACTAACTATAACATCCCTCAAACCTATGTTTTTTTCAGTGAATTTCAAAGGTTTTTTAAATGCTAATTTCTAACTATAACGTCTGTGAAACCTATGGTTTTTTCAGTGAATTTCAAAGGTTTTTTTAAATATTAAACTACTATTCTGCTATTTGTCATTAGTACTGTTTTTTCTAACTTTTCCAGTATAGAGAAGAAAAGAAACTGTAAAACTGTTGTGTAATGTAATATATATCAGAAATTACAGTGTTACTTATCAAATAATACAACATAATTTAACATTTTGAATACATATTTTTCTCCCTTTTTCTGCTGTTTTCAGATTCTACTTAACTTCACTATTCACAGTGATGTCAGTGTAGTATCATCATAAACAGCTGGGAAAAAAAACTACGGCCCGTGGGCTCGACTCGCAGAGGGAGAGCTACAGTCTGTCTGCTCGCAAAGGCACAGCAGCTTACTGGCTCGCAGAGGTAGAGAGCTGCAAGCTGACGCAGCAGCGTACTGGCTCGCAGAGGTAGAGAGCTGCGAGCCGACGGACTGGCTTCTAAAGGCATAGCTACAAGCTGGTGATGTGGGGAGAGTGTGCGTGAAAGGGGTATCTCGCATAGACAGAGCTCCGGTACATTAAATTGCCCCCGGGAACTTTGTTTTATTTTCACTCGATGCAAGGTACAAGATGGCTGCTAACACTTCCTGGTTTGAAGTGTTAGCAGCCAATCAGAGGCAAGCTCGTGCTCGGGAGTTAGGCGCCGCCCAGATATATATATATCTTTATTTCCCTTAATATCTCAAAAACTACTGAACGGATTTACATCTTTTCAACAAAAGCGTGCTTTCTGGACCAAAACCTTTCTCCCTGCCAAATTTGGCGTAATTCCATTCAGCGGTTTGACCTGTAGCCTTGTCTAAAGTTTCCTATGGAAATTGCATGGAGAAAACACGCTTTGGGACCCCCCTTTTTTCTCAGCCCCCCCTTGACAAATCACCCCCAAAATTTCAAGATAGGACCTGATCTGTAAAGAAGAACTTTTTGGAAAATTTCGTAAAGATTCGTGAAACGAAGCCAAAGTTATAAGCACATCAAAAATGCTTTTCCTATGGAAACTAGGTTCTAACTATAACTATCTACTGGCAACTGCCAGTAGATAATATGTATATATATATACATATATATATATTAACTGAAAAAACTATAGGTTTCAGGGACGTTATAATTAGAAATTAGCATATAAAAAAACCTTAGAAATTCACTGAAAAAAACATAGGTTTCAGAGACGTTATAGTTAGTTGGACATTTGACTCATATGAAACCAGAGAAATTCACCTGTTATGGTTAGTTGAACTAACTATAACTTGCGCGCTCGCAATGCACTGCTGATGACGTCACATATTCCATCACTCATGACATGGTCAGTGACATCACTCATGACATCACTGATGACATCCTCCAGTGAATGTGTTTTTCTGTAAACTGTAAATGTTTTTCTTATATATCTATGCCAAGATCTATTGAAGAATGAGTTGATGTATAAGTGCCTGAATGGATTATTTAGTAGACGCATGACTGACTGTATAAGTCACTGATTGAACATATGTTACTGAATGCATGTATTAGTGACTAAACTGTGTGAATGTCTCTATTAGTCTCTCAGTTGGTGTTTAAGCAGCTGCATGGGTTGGTGAGTAGCTACATCAGTGTCTATATGGGTTATTGATTGTTTGTATGAGTATCTGTATGAGTGTCTGAGTGTCTATCTGAGTGGGTGGGAGGTGTCTGACTGTCCATACATGTCTGAATAGCTGTTTCACTGGTTCTATACATTCAAAACTGCATCTCGGAAGGGCTGTATGGGTAGCTAACTGTGTTTACAGGTGTGTTGATTAGTGAATTGATGTCTCAGTTGTATATATGTGAGTAACTATATATGTTTTTAGACAGTATATGTGAGTATAGGGGTGTATAATTGACTATTGGCCTCATGTAAGAAGCCAAATACCGGTCGATAACGGCCGAAATTCGGTAAATATCCTGTTACCGACCGGTATTTAGGCGATGTAGGTGGCAGATTTTCTGGATTCGGTATTTACCGATTCGGAAATTAAGAAATCGGTAAAATACCGATTCGGTAAATACCGAATCCAGAAATGCTATGTAGGGGGCACTCAAGTGAGTGCATCATTGGTGTCTGGATTCGTTATTTACCACCAACTACTAGTTGATGGTAAATGACGAATACCTTCCAAAAAGCATTTTTGTGCTATTTGAAAAGTGCAATGTGGCAGACATACATGCCCTTAGGGCATGTATGTGTGCCACATGTGCACACATGCACGAATCAGGGGTGCAACAGGGTGTCAATGTGACACCCTGCCACCCATGATAATGCCTCCCCTATTACCGATTCGGTATTTACCGAATTGGTAATGGTAACTGGCTTCCCATTCTTTCCTATGGGCCTCCAGGCCCATAGGAATGAATGGGAAGGGATGCATTATTACAGATTCGGTAAATACCGATTCTTAAATACCGATATTTACCGAATCGGTAATAATTACCGATTGGTTACCTACATTACATTTACCGATTCATAAATACCGAATCGGTAAAATTCGGTATTTAGGAATCGGTAAATGTGATGCTACCTACATATGGCCCTATATGTGAGAGAGAGTGATTGCAAGAGTGTCTACATACACAAATGTGTACTTGTATTAGTGATTGTATAAGAGAGTAAGTATGGGATAGTATCTATATAAATAAGAGAAGTGGTGTGTGTATAAATAAGTCAGGTGGTGTGTATATATCTGCATAGGTGAGTACATGGGTGTGTGATTGATTTTTGGCATGACTGAGTAGGTGTGTGAGTAACTCTATGGATCAGTAGCACTGTGTGAATGTATGTATAGGTGTATGAGTGGATATTATACTGATGTAATGATGAGTGACAGCATGTATGAGTGACTGTATCAGTATATGTCCGGCTCACAATATATAGATAGGAATCAGTGGATGGGTATCTAGTATCTGGTATTGGTGTGTCTATGGTTTCGAAAATGGTAGTCTGTATTTTAGAGTGGGTGTACTAAAGGTTATATTAGAGTGTGAAGAGGTGCGTATGAATAAGTATGTGTTTCTATAAGTGATTGGTTAAAAGACTAAGTATGTGTAAGTTTCCGTAGAAATAAGTGTGGTGGTGTGTGTATAACTGTATATGCAAGTAAATGTATGTTTGATTCTTTATTAGCATGAGTGACTATGTGTGTGAGTAACTCTATGGATAAGTGGCATTGTGTAACAGGATGTATAGGTGTATGAGTACATATGATGAGTGAGTACATGTATGAGTGACTGTATAGGACTGTTGGTGAATGAGTGGATGTGTATGTGGATCTTAGAATTACTGAAGAGGTTGTTGTAACTGGTATTGGTATGTCCATTGTTTTGAAAATTTTAGTCTCTATTTTTGAATGTGTGTATCAAAGGTTATATTAGGGTGAGAGGAGGTCTGCCACTCTATCACAAGGATGATGTCATCAGTGATGTCATCAGTGATGTCATTTCAGATGTCATCAGTGATGTCATGAGTGATGTCACTGACCATGTAATGAGTGATGTAATATGTGACGTCATCAGTAGTGCATTGCGAGCGCGCAAGTTATAGTTAGCTCAACTAACTATAAAAGGCGAATTTCTATGGTTTTATAAGAGTCAAATGTCCAACTAACTATAACGTCTCTGAAACCCATGGTTTTATTCAGTGAATTTCTAATGTTTTTTACATGCTAATTTCTAACTATAACGTCCCTGAAACCTTTGGTTTTTTCAGTGAATTTCTAAGGTTTTTTAAATTCAAATTTCTAACTATAACATCTGTAAAACCTATGGTTTTTTCAGTGAATTTCAAAGGTTTTTTAAATATCGAACTACTATTGTGCTATTTGTCATTGCTACTGTTTTTTCTAACTTTTCAACTACATAAAATAAACTGCAAAACTACTATGTAATGTAATATATTTCACAAATTACAGTGAGTTTTTAAATAATACAAAACAATTTAACATTCAGAAAACAATTTTTCTCCCTTTTTTTGCTGTCATCAGTTACTACTTAACTTCACTATTCACAGTGATGTCAGAGTAGTTTCATCATAAACAGCAGGGGAAAAAAACAATCAACTAGATGGTTAAAAAAAAAACAAATCCCTAATTCTCACAAATATAATACAAAATCAACACAAATAACACATCCAATACTATTTCCAATCTTCAAATCTTACCTTTACTTCATAGTTTCTGTGAACATTTTCTCAATACACCAAATAATGTATCAAAAATTTCACTTTGAAAGCATCCAGTATGAATTCCTTAAAGTATCTTTACACCTTCCCACAAAGCTGAATGGTGTATCTAAAATCTTTGTTTCAGAAATATCAAGTATGAGTTGGGCAATTCATAAGGCAATCTCGGTTTCATTTCCAAGTGTGTATCGTTGCAGTGACTCCAACCATTATTACAATTTAAATAAACTGTATAATGTCCACTTGTGGTAGTACTTCCAGCATGGAAAACAATAGCAACTGTTGCAAAAGTTCTTCCAGAAATAGATACTTGACTAGCAACAACATTTTTAATTTTGGTTTCCACTTTTCTTCCATTTGGTCTACAGCGTTGTGGCATTATAATCAAATATTTTCCATATCTTTGTAGGCATAATGTAGATAGCATTGTTGATTTACAATGAGAACAGATCATCTCGTGATCTGCTTCTTTTAGTAATTTGGAAAATGGTACAGATTTGCAGTCAGCTATTGTCAGATATAGAAACCGTTCTCTGTCAACTATAGTGCTTGAAGTTAACGAACACTGTTCACATTTATGTTCCCATTTGTAACTGAGTCCAAATAAACTCTCAATCTGAATTCCTTCATCTTCTAGTACTCTAAGCATAACCATCAGAAATTCTTGTGCATCTTGTTGTATATTAGCACTGAACGTTAAAGATCCAGTACATGTATCCAACAGTTGACGAATACCAGAAGCAGAATGGATCTTACTTCTATCAGTTCTCAATTCTTGAAATAAAGTATAAAGTGCCGAACATAATCTTTTTTCCTGACTTTCCATAATTTCACCATAAACATCTTCAAGATTAAATAGAACGTTTAGAATAACATTGCCATAGCAGTTGACACCAGATGCATTTTCTGATTGGAATCAGACAACATCTTCACTTGTTTGTATTTTCTGCTTCTTTACATCTTTTCTTTTCTCTTGACTTTGTTTCTGCTTTCCAACCATAGTTGATTCTTCACCATGTGTGCGTTTTGAACACACAACACGTTTCTCATAAATAGGATATTCACCTAAACTTGGAGCATAAAGCCTTCTCAAACGATTATATTCTCTTACACAATTAACATCAGCACTAACCTTGTTCTCATCAAAATCAATTAAATACAAACCAGACAACGTTCTAACTTGAGATAATGCAACATATACCATTCCCTCTTTAAACACAGTTCTTCCTATATTTATCAAAGCATTATCTGCACTTAAACCTTGAGATTTATGAATAGTTATTACATATGCTAAACAGAAGGGAAACTGTTTTCTACGAACATACAAGTCTTTTACAAGCAAAAAACATACAGCACAACGCGCAATCTGTCTTACCTCTGTAATCTGGTCAAATTTAACTTTCAAGAATTCACTTCCATTTATATTTTGATATTTCACAAAATCAACAACTTTCCCCATTGCTACATTCACTAAACCTTCTTCTATATTCAGATTACGCCTCAAAACAGTTTAAACATACATCTAATTTTTTTTCTAAGCCAGCAGTTTTTGATACAGACTTTTCCAAAGAATCCAATTTAGTCTGTAGTTTTTCTGAAAGAAGACTTGTTATTCCTTGATGCTCGATTTTATCAATAGCTTCAATGTGAATTATTTCTTCATTTTCCAATTTCATAAGCTCTCTATTAAATGTATAACACTCTTCCACTGTAGGCATTAAGCAAACTATAGACTTGTTTTCTTTCATTTTCTTGTACATTACTTCTGCTGGTGTGTTTTCATTTGTAGACAAGTTCTTTAGTAGACGACTTTGAAAAGCTTCTTAACCATGTTTGCTTAGAACACCAATTCTTACATTTTAAGAATATTTCCATAATCTTCATCTCTTGCTTGTCGCATATTCTGAGTGAGTTCTTTATATTCAAAATTTAACCACAGATTCACATTTCCAATACTTCCCAGAGATTTCTTTGTGTCTTCATGTAGAAGAGTTTTAAACACTGGTTCCCCTTTTACAGGTGTTAGTTGTAGCAGATCTCCAAATACAATTAAATGTTTTCCTCCAAAGAGAACGTCATAATCTGTTTTTAATACCTGCTGCAATCTTAAGTGTACAAAAGCAAGCATTAAGTTTGAGACCATGCTCACCTCATCAATAACTAATAGTTTCATTTTCTTCAACACTCTTGACACTTCATGAGAAGCTTCTCCAGACAACTTCTGATATTGTAATTTACTATCATGCTCAACTGGTAACATCAGTAATCTATGCAAAGTAACTCCTTTAACATTGTGTGCAGCTAATCCTGTTGGAGCTGTTACCACAGAACATAAATGTGAACCAGTAGTTTTTTTAAGATAACTGGTCAAAACTTTAATTAAAAAACCTTTACCTGTCCCAGCTTGACCACTGATGTACATCAGAAGAGGTTTAAAAGATGAACACACACATTCCTTTTTCATGCAACAAACCATGTTCTATCTGTTCTCTCACTTGTACATATATTTCTTTCTGTTCAACATTTAGTTGTTCTTCTAACTTTTCCAATGTAATATTCTAATCGTGTGCTTGTTGCATTGCAATTGCGACTTCATGCATAGCAATCGCTGCTTCATTTTCCAGTATTGGTTGTCCAAGAGGATCTTGACTACATTGACCACTACTTTGACTAGCTTGAGAACTTTCATTAGCTATTTCAGCTGTAATCGTCTTTTCCTGATCAACTTCATCATTCAACATTTTTAAATATGTAGGGAAAATTCTACATGCAATGCTATCTTTACATGCATTAAAAGAATCTTCGTAGCAGTCAAAGTCTCCAAATAATTCACTTTCGCTACGCCGTGGTTAAAAGAGTTGAAGAAGTGCTAAATAGTAAAATTCTTGCTTATCTGGAGTTTCACAACTGAGTTTCTTGTGGTTTATAAGATTACCCTTTGCATGTTTTACTAAACAACCATGACATCCAACTACTGCATATTTTCCTTCTTTTAAATTCTGTTTAACATTGCTTTTGAAGCTGTAATGTTGAAGTACTTCATACAGACATAGCTGTTCCAGATGTCGACTCCTTTTGGGATAGTATGTGTCCAACATATTAGTTTTAAGAATGTCTGTGCTGTCTGGTTCATTTACTGCTAAGCATTCAATTTCTTCTAATGATTTCAGCACTCTATTCCGTGAGCAGGCAAGACCTAAACTTACCCAAATGATTCCTCGAGACTTTGAATATAAACTTGAAGAGCACAAGCGGTCTGAACATTCATAGGATCCAATTTCTCGGTGGGAAAGCATTTTCAAAGTAAAGCTGTACAATTTTTTGCTGACACTTTTCTCTTGGGCAATTTCTTCCCACATTTGTTTCATCTCTGTTTTTTCTGAAAAAGTCTCTGACGAATTTCTTGATACTGTTTTTGTCTCCGGGTAACAGATACTGTTTCTTTATCATGTTTTCTTTTCCTTGTATTTGAAATTGAAGTCTCCCTCTCCTTACTTGAAAAATTCTTCTTTTTCCTTTGTGTGATGTTATTTTCATTAAATGTTATTAATATGTTTTTCAGAAATTGTCCAGTGTTTTTACCAGAAGAAACTGTTTGTGTAGTGCCCTCATTTTTTGTAATTCCAAATCTTTTCTTTTCTGCAAATATAAATGCTTCTTTTCTTGTCTTTTTTTCTCAGTTCTTCTAGGCATTTTCAAATTTTTATCCAAACGAAATTATTTTCTGAAAAAAATAAAAAATAGATTCAATTATTTTTACATCAGTTCAATATATTACAATGATAACATACAATTACATAAATTCTACTGACGGCTTCCAGAGGCAGTGCTGCAACGTGATGGAGCACGGCAGGGGAGCAGTAGGATGACGGGTAGTGCCATAGAACATACAGCAAGTATTTTTTTTTTAAATTATTTACATACACATTTACAATTTACATGTAACTGCACTACCTCATACTTTTCACCTCTCCCCCGCACCCCACCACCCCACACACTCCCTCTGCAACCCACCGCAGACAACTTTAAAGATAACGGGCCATATTATCAAGGAACGGCGACAACATTATCGCTGCTTTAGCAGCAGGAAACTGCCGCTAAAGCGGCGATAATGGGCTTTATAATATGCCCTTGCGAATTCCCATAGAAGCTCAGGTTCACACCAGAACCTGGGCTTCTATGGGTATATTATAAAGCCCATTATCGCCGTTTTAGTGGCAGTTTCCTTCCGCTAAGGCGGCAATAATGATATCGCCGTTCCTTGATAATATGGCCCAATATTTTAAAAAATTGTAATCTATATAATTAGGATGATATTTAACAACCAAACGGCACACAGAAAAATGACCATTATTAGCCTAACAATTTTATCTACAACTTCGCAAACATAACACTGCACCCAAAGCTTTAATTGGAGGGGAGGGAGTCTGAGCACCGGCAGTTTATTTTTGGGGGCCTCGAAACGGATCTCTATGGGGCCCTATTTTCGGGCCTCGCGAAGGTAGTCCGTTGTTTTATTTTTTTATTGGACTGTAGTGAGACAGTGAGACCATGCACATTGCTCACTACTAAAAAGTGGAGACATCATGCCAGGTGAGTCGCGTTGTAGGAGAAAAGAAATCCTTTAAAGAGAGCGATTTCTCTCACGATTTCCCTTCTCTTTTTGCAGCGTAGGAGGAACATCATTGTGGCGTGATTAGCAGAGAGACCACCAGGCGCACAACGCCCATTCCCCCGGACTCCCTGAGACAGCTTCCCAATAGCACACACAGAGCCGCACCCGAGTACTTCACAAGTCTTCAAAAGACCATTTGCTTGTAAATGATGCTCTGTTTTTTTCCACCCCTTTTTAGAGGCCCTGCATCCCCACTCTGTCTATTGCTGAAAGAACTAGCCTCCCTTGAAATTTCGCTCTGGTTGCGCCTTTGGAGACGACCACACACAGCCAACTCCAACACAACCCTGCTCTCACCTTTCACAGGGTGTTGTTGTAGAGCTACGAAAACACACGCTTTGCCTGGCTCACTTAGGGGCATATTATCAAAAACGGCGTTAAAATTATCACTGCTTTAGCGGTAGGAAGCTTCCGCTAAAGCGGCGATAATGAGCTTGATAATATGCCCTTGTGAATTCCCATAGAAGCCCAGCTTCACACCACAACCTGGCCGGCTATGGGAATTGACAAGGGCATATTATCAAGCCCATTATCGCCACTTTAGCGGCAGTTTCCTGCCGCTAAAGCGCTAATAAGTTTAATGCTGTTCTTGATAATATGCCCTGTTAGCTTTCTAAATTAACGTCTTACACTGAAAAGCTGCTTTATATTTCTTTCCATACATCAACCTTTGTTTAAAACAACACCAGAGAAGGGTGGTAAACTCTGGTCCACAAAGAGCAACTCAAAGCTTTCTTGTTCTTTATCAGAAGCTTCATCTGCCTCTCATTGATTATCGCCAGTCTCTTCGGCCCCTTAAGAGGCTGGGTGGATGAGTATAATACACAGAATTTAGGATCGGCGGAGGAGAGTGCACGAAAATAAGGACGGATAGTTGAATAAAGGGCGACTGGATGGATGGCCAGATGGATGAATGGATAGCTAGCTGGATGGATGTATGGATATATGGATGAATGGAAGAATAAATGGATGCATGGACCAGTACTTAGGATACACGGGTGGGCTGATAGACGCGTAGGATTGGTTCTGGGACAGATGTATGTATGAAAATATGGGCGTATAACTGGATGGATGGCACAGTGCTTACCATAGGCGAGTGGGCTGATAGATACTTAGAATAACTGCAGGGACAGATGTATGTATGTATGTAGGTAGGAATGTCTGAATGAATTAAAAGATAGTTGGATGGCGCAGTGCTTAGAATGAATGGATGCAGGGCTTTAAGTGGTTCGGCTCTGAGCACCGGCAGCTATTTTCAGAAAAACTCGAAACGGGTCTCTATCGGGCTCTATTTTCGGCCCTCGCAAAGGTAGTCAAGTTTTTTTTTTATTGCACTACAGTCAGAGCATGCACATCGATGTGCGCATGCTCATTTTGCTCACTACTGAAAAGTGGAGACATCATGCTATGTGAGCCACGTTGTAGGAGGAAGAGCAATCCTTTAAAGAGCGTGTTTCCCAAACGTAGAATATTTCGAGGGGATTTTCTTAAGCACACAATGCTAGTTATTTTCATGTAGACCACGCCCCTACTTGGATAGCCCACACCCCTTTAACAGGTTTGCCCCACCCCTTTTAGAGCACCCCCAGTTTTTTTCCCACTTAAAGCCCTCACTGCACCATAGTAACAAAGAAATGATCCAAGCTTCCATTTAAATGTACTATGACACCAAGTTTCATAATTTGCCATCAACGCTGTCAGACTTCTACCACAGTGCAAGAGTGTCTATCAGCAGGAAGATTTGTTATCCACAGAAATGTTGTGTGATTTGCGTAGCTGTCTGCTGGAACACTCATCACCAAAAGGTATTAAAACATGCAAATTTGTGAGACAAACGTATACCATACCATAAACCTCTTCATAAATGGGCCCAGAGCCACTACACCAACCTCATCCCCATTCTTGCTTAGCCTTACAAAATCAATGAAAGATCCCAGCAAACCTGGTAGAGCCACTATAGCAATACAGGGACTTAATTTGAACAAGTCTCTGCCGGAATGCCCAGCAAGAAAAGGTATTAAAACATGCACATTTCTGGATAAAACATGTACCATGCCATAGAGCGCTTAATAAATTGACCCAGTGGCACTACATCACCTTTACTAGCTACACATATGCACGTTACAAATGTCCGTGTTATAATCAGCAACATACCCACCTCTCCCACCCCCACCCCTTCCCTTGCTTAATCTTACGAAATCAAAACAACAAGCCCCAGCACTCCAGTTAGCGCCACTATAGCCATACATAGCCTTAATTTTTAGCAGGTGTCTGCCGAAACGCTCATCAGTAAAAGGTATTGAAACCCTCAATTTTCCAAGTAAAACATACACCATACTATAAGGCGGTTTATTAATAGTCCCACTACCACTACACCACCTCCACACCCGCCCTTGCTTAACTTTACGCAATAAAACAAAGAGCCCCAGCAAACCTGGAAGCACCACTATAGCCATACGGCGACTTAATTTCAACAGAGATCTCCCGAAACACTCATCAGCAAAACGTATTAAAACAGGCACATTTGCGAGTAAAACATATATCATGCCTTAGGGCGCTTTATAAATGGTCCCAGTGGTACTACAGCACCTTTAGTGGCTAGACATCTGCATGTTACTAAAGTCTGTGTTTCAATCACCAACATACCCACCTCCCCCACCCCACCCCCGCCATTGCTTAACCGTACGAAATCAAAGAGAAACCGCCACCATTCCTAGTAGCGCCACTATACTCATACACGGGCTTAATTTTAACAGGTGTCTACCGGAACGCTTATCAGCAAAAAGTATTCAAACACGCAAATTGGCAGGTAAAACATAAACCATACCATAGCACGGTTTATAAATGGGCCCAGTGGCACTACACCACCTTTACTAGCTATACATCTGTATGTTAATAAAGTCGTTTAAACACTCTGTACAGTGTATAGCAGAGGATGGGGAGAGTAAACACAGTTGTAAATCTCAAACTTTTGATATACCGTCCCTTTACTGTATGTATATTAAGAACATTAAATTGAATAAAGAATTGACGAGTGTCTCAAAAGAGATAGTGAAACTGAGCACCGGTAAAACCCGGACCACTTAAACACCTACGTATATTCAGCACAGGAACACAGCCTGACAATTACTATCACTTGTAATGACATGTACTTTACTAATGTCAAGAAAGTCATACAGAAAATACACCAAACATTTTCATTTCTTTTTTATCTCTCACACATTTATAAAACATCTCTTCTAAAGAAACACTCCCCAACCACTTCTATTTCATAAGAACAGACAATAATTAATACGTTTACTACCATATATTTTAGTATATCTACCTTTTTATTATTCACTAGTCACAAACTACTAAAACTATTAACTATACCCAAATGCAAACCAGAAACCATGTTCATATTATATCTCAACCTATATTCAAATGATTCAAACTATGCGTACATATAAAAGGAACGTATCACTTTTACTATCTCCATCTCCTCTCCATGTAACCTCCAAACACTGTAGAGGGCCTCACAGTACAACAACCTACCTAGGGCCTTATTATGAAGGAACGGCGATAACATTATCGCCGCTTTAGCGGCAGGAAACTGCCGCTAAAGCGGCGATAATGGGCTTGATAATATACCCTTGTGAATTCCCATAGAAGCCCAGGTTCTGGTGTGAACCTGGGCTTCTATGGGAATTCACAAGGGCATATTATCAAGTCCATTATCACCGCTTTAGTGGCAGTTTCCTGCCGCTAAAGCGGCGATAATGTTATCGCCGTTCCTTCATAATATGGCCCCTAGACTTATATTTAAATCTACCTCTCACTGTCAAAAATGAGACCACAACCTGTCCACATAACATTTCTGGCTTTGGTTTTATCGCTTTTAACTTAATAACACATACATCTCCTACCCCCCCTTACCCACTACTTCCACAAAAAGTATAACGTGCGACATTTTGTTTATCTCGCCTGAATACATTAACGAACCCAAATTAACACTGTACCTCATTTTCAAAACCATACAGTCCTTTAAACATGACAAACTACATTTCTTCTTTGTAAAAAATTCCTAAACATATATAAAGTACTTATATAACAACAGGTCAAACTTTATGCATATTTTATAACCAATATGAAACACCACACTTTACTAACAGGATATTATTTTCAAATAAAAAATACTTTCAAACTTAAAAATATCACCTCAAATACTTAATCACTACTACAGAACACATAACACACCTTGTTCATTTCTACCTCACCTTTGTAGTTGGTATGCAGATTTCAAATGTCACACACACATGCAATTCTTTCTTTGTCACACAGTACATGTAATGCACCGCTTTCATCAAGAATGGAACCAGTAATGGCACAATTTCTCTGTCACTCCACATATAAATACATGTAATGAACAAATCAGAATACTTCATTCCTTCATCGACATTCCAAAACTTATCTCCATTGGTTATTTTTTAATTTTCCATCTGAAAAGCTACTTCATATTCCGCGCCACATACAGGTCAGAAGTTCAACCTATTTTATCACCACACTTTCTGAAACATTCTACGACACCTGCGTAACGTTTTTTCCCCAGCATATTCTCGAACATTTAACAGCACCTGCGGGTCAAAAGTTCACCATTATTTAAGTTCCAAATGTACCTTCCAAATGCAAGTAGCATGTCTGGTTGAGCTTTGCACATTTTATCCTATCGAATGTACTCCACATTTAGACTGCTCTTTATTAACCAATGACAAACATGCTTTTTCATGCAACTAATATGCACCCTAGTTTTTAGTATCCAATGCTTCTTATCTTCCAATCAATTATCGTTTTCTGTGCAGTTTGCACTTTACAAATATCGAATTGATTTACCTTCACACTTCCTGTATAACACCACCTAAGCACCATATACAAATTACCGTGTTCCAAAAAAAACCTCCTACTACTACGTATAAAATATTACTGACACTACTTGGGCCAGGGCACATGACTTCACACCATAAGACACATAGTTTAGGCTCACGCTTTCATCCCCGAACTCCCGCACCAGCTCACCTTAGCAGCATTAGACTCTACGCAATACCTCACTTAATTTTTGTACCCAGCACTTTCAGACCGGTAGCTATGAGTAGTTCGCTTCGCACCCCCTCTATAGCACACCCTAAACACCCCCACAAAGGTTACAGTGCTCCTACCGTCCTCTTTCCAACTTTTTTCGCTCTTTTTTCCCCTTATTCTCTTTGACGGAATCACAAAATGGCAGCCAACACTTCCTAGTTGCAACCGCTCGCAGCGCTCTCAAGCAATAAGCAGCAAGTTCGTACTCGTAGCGCCTCAGCCAATCAGATGGCAGAATTCCCAAATATCGATATCTGTAAATTTCGATACTTCTCAAAAACTACTGAACGGATTTACACCAAATGAACAAAAACGTGCTTTCTAGACCAAGACCCTTCTCCCTGCCAAATGTGGGGTAATTCCGTTCATCTGTTCGACCTGTAGCCTTGTTTAAAGTTTCCTATGGAAATTAACATGGAGAAAACACGTTTTGTTGGGACCCTCTTTTTTCTCAGCCCCCCCTTGATGAATCACCCCCAAACTTCCCACATAGGAGCTGATATGAACAAAGAATTAGTTTGGAAAATTTCATGAAGATTCATCAAACTACGCCAAAATTATAAGCAAAACATAAAATGTTCTTCCTATGGAAACTTGGTCCTAACTATAACTACCTACTGGCGACCGCCAGCAGGTAATATATATATATATATATATATATATATATATATATATATATATTCACAGAAAAAAACGTAGGTTTCAGGCACGTTATAGTTAGGAATTAGCATTTAAAAAACCTCAGAAATTCACTGAAAAAACCATAGGTTTCAGGGGTGTTATAGTTAGCTGGACTTTTCACTTGTACAAAACCATTGAAATTCCCCCCGTTATAGTTAGTTCAGCTAACTATAACTCGCGCGCCCGCAATGCACTGCTGATGACGTCACATATTACATCACTCATGACATGGTCAGTGACATCACTCATGACATCACTGATGACATCTCAAATGACATCACTGATGACATCATCCTTGTGATAGAGTGGCAGACCTCCTCTCACCCTAATATAACCTTTGATACACACATTCAAAAATAGAGACTAACATTTTCAAAACAATGGACATATCAATACCAGTTACAACAACCTCTTCAGTAATTCTAAGATCCACATACACATCACTCATTCACCAACAGTCCTATTACTGGAAGCACTTGGTGGGCTAGTTAGCCCCCAGGGGCCCTCAGTATTGAAGGGAAATTATATCCCCAATTTAAAACGTGCCATAGTGCGTGTTTGCACACGTCACCTCAGGCCCCGTTCCCTCCCTTCACCACTGTGTAAACGCGCCCTGTGGCTGTTCTAAGTTGAGAGATTAAGTCCCCTTGAATCCTAAGGGTCCCTAGGGTCAAACTAGACCACAAGGTACCTCCAGTAAGTGCCACAGAGCTGCGTTGCAGAGAGGTGTAAAAAGGGGCTTGGCCTCAGAACACCTGTCTGCAGCGCAGCTCCCTGGCGCATACTGGAGATGCATGTTGGGCTAGTTGGCCCTCAGGGACCCTCAGTATTGAAGAAGAATTAATTCCCCAATTTACAATTCGCCAGGGGGCGCATTTGCAGAGTGCTGCAAGGAGGGGGCGTGGCCTCCGGCACGATGCCAGTCTTTTATTTATTTAAATTTTTTAAGAAGGGGGGCTGTGTGGTTCCCCTTCTTATTCTAATTTATTGGCCCTGATGACCCCATCCCCCAGGGCCTGTCTCCTAATTATATTTTTTTGACCCCAATCCCCAGGGCCGGCCACTGTTTTTTATTATTTTAAAAATATATATATTTATAGACACACCTAGGACATGCTGGACAAACCGTACGTACCTATCACCATGACGATTTGTGTGATATTCATTAAAAGGCGACTATGCATACAATGAATCCACGTGGAATGTATTTACACCACTAGTGAAGCTCTGACATGTCTGATGCCCTACCGTGCCTAATCCCGGTAGACACCCTTGTCGTTTATTTATACAAACATGGGTAACTATTGACGGGCACATTTAATTCACATGCACACCAAGCCATTCAAAGGGGATTCGACAAAAATTCGACCAAAACTATGGAAGAAACCCCCCTCACGGTTAATAAAACACACATCCACTGCCGGATGTGTAATACTTTTTATTTTACACTTTGAAAAGGGGACGAACATCACTTGAGAGTCACAGCGTGCTCCTGGCAGAGCCCAATGCTGTGTTACACCCACCATTGCCTGCTGAGTGCCACACACCTCTGTGTTGTATTCCACTAGCTAGTGCATATGCTATGACACTCTCTAGCCCATGTGCACTGTAACACCACCCCGTGAATATGTCATGCCACACTTGTTTTCGCACGGGTTATATTGCCCCATCTAACGTGCCTTCCTCGATGCCTATGTTATAACGCACAGTGCTATGCCATACATATTACAATCTGGGATCCAGATCTTTGTCACAGTGCATATGCAACGTTACACTCCCCAGCCCATATTTTATATTACAACTTTAGAGACTAGTTCGGTTACGCAACACTGCCCTGTGCATATTACACTCCAAGGCGCATATCGCATAGCACACGCTAGTGCCTGTGCTATCTCGCGCTCTCCAATGAATCTGTAATTGCGCACAATGTATTGCATATTATATTTCACGCCCGGTTCATCTTATATCACACTTTTTGGTGCATAGTTTATACCATACACTATATCTAGTTTTCATTTTCAATCGTGCTCTCAGGACTATGAGCCCAGAGTCACAGTCACAAACGTCCTCTTCTTCCTGAATAAAAGTGAGATTATGCTGCATACTTGTTCTTATTTTAAGTAGTTCGCACAGACACACGTTTTAAAAACAATAAAGTTCCTAATACCCGCCTTCTCTGAACAGTTAGCTTGCTGCCCCATCCCCCTCCTCCCTATCCTCTGTTGTGTGAATCCATGGACTAGCCTCCTCCCTCCTGCCATGCATGGTCTGATGTGCTGCCACTGCCCTCAATTTAGTATGATGTACCAGTCCACTCCTCCTGCCCTCCATTGCCCTATTCTATGCCCCATCATTGACCTCCTGCTTAAACTCTGTGCTTAGCTTGCTGCCCCTATTCTCCTTCCCCCTGCCCTCCGATGTCTTTGTGAATGCCCCTGCTCCATCCTTTTTGCCCACCATGTTCCATGGACCTGCCACTCCTATCTACTCTGAGTGTTCTGTTGAGCTGCCACTCCCCTCCCACCTGCCTAGCATTGTCAGATGACTGTAACCTGTCCCTGCCACCTCCACCCTGCCTGTCCACATGCCATGCCCCTATCCTCTTCCTCCTGTCCTACATGGTCCATTGTACTGCCACACCCTTATGCCCTCCCTGGTCTGTTGTGCTGCAACTGCTCCTCCTGCCTGCCCCGTGCGGTCTGTTGTGAGGCCCCTTCCCCTGAACTTTCTTGTCTGTGCACAGGTCCTGACCGTCCCTTCCATCCTCCATCGTCCTTTGTGCATGCCCCTGCATCCTCCTTCTTGCCCATCATGGCCATTGTGCTGCCACTAACCCTCCCACTTGCCATGCATGGTCTTCTGTGCTGCCATGGCCCCTCCCACCTTCCCTGTGTGGTCAGTTAGCTGCCCCTGACCCCCTCCCACCTTCCCTCCATGGTCTGTGTGTATGCCATACCAGTCTCACTGTTGCTCTTCATGGTGTGTCTTGCTTCTAGTGCCCATCCTGCCTGACCTCCATGGCTATCTTGCTGCTCCTGCCCTGCCCCCTTGCCCCAGCCCTCTGTTTACATGTGCAGACCCCTACTCCCTCCCTCCAGGCTTGTCTGTTCCATTGTAATGCCCCTGATCCGTCCCTCCTGCCCTTTATGGTCTGTTATGCTGCAGCTTTCTCTCCTGTCTGTCCATTATGCTCAGCAAGCTACCATTGCCTCTTGCCCCTCTGTTCTCTGTTGTCCATGTGCATGGTCCTGTCCCCTCCCTCTTGCTTTCTATGGATTGTTGTGCTGCACTCCCGTCCCGCATGCCCTGTGTGGTGTATTGTGCTGCTGCAAACCCTGATGCCTGCCCTGCAGGGTCAGTTTGGTGCACCTCTCCATGTTCCTCCTGTCCTCTGTTAACCAAGTCCATGTCCCTACCCCATTTCCTTCCATGATCCAATGTACCATACTTGCGAACATTTTGAACTTGGTAAGAGGGAGATTTTGAAAAAAAACTGGGGTATTGATTTTCCCCTTTGAGTTACATTGAAAAAGAGGAGATTGTAGACAGGAGACAGATCAAATAAAGCCCATTTGAGCTTAAAAACATTGGACGTTTCCTGGCTGAATCGGGTCTGTTGGCATGTATGGTTGTACTACCATTGCCTCTTCCTTCTGCCCACAATGGTCTATTACATTGCCACAGCCTCTCTTGCAAGTCCTGTATTGTTGGTTTGTTGCCCCTGCCCCCCTTTCCACTGCCCTCAATAGTCTGTTGTGCTGCCACGGCCCTTCCTGCCTGCTCAGTGTGGTTAAATTGTTGCTTTTGCACCCTCCTACCTGCCTTCAATTTTCAGAGTCCGTGCCCCTGGCCTCTGCCTCTCAACAGTATCCTAATAAACAACTAGATTGCTAACATTCTATATTTATTACAAAAGTCTGGAACGCCTGACGTCATCTTGATGTAATCAAAACTGTAATACCTAGAGCATTTCCTTTAGAAATTACATATATGAGAGGGTCTTATTGGCATCAAAATTATGGTTAGTGCTCTAAAAGACTAAAATAAGGACATATTTTCTGAGTTTTCAAATAGCGACAAAGCACTTTTAAATTATTTGTTATCTTTATGTTTTTTTATCCAGTTGACCACTTGATTAAATGTTGCACTTAGGGGAGAGGATGTGGTGTTACTTCCAGAACTGCAGACTTTGCAACTGGGGAACCAGGTTGGAGTTTCTGCTTCAGCTCGACATTCTGTGATTCTGGTCAAATCACTTAGTCTCCCCATGTCTACAACCAAAATGAATCTGTTCTTGTGTGATGTAACCAATGCTCATGTAAAGCACTCCAATACCTGACAAGTCTGCACTATATAACACTGCAAAAACACAAAATAATAAGTGTTTTGCACACTTCTGTCATTGGGCTATATTTGGGCTACATCTGGGTGATTTTGGGCTACATTTGGGCTCTTTTGTCTCCGGTGGCCATCTTGGGAGATTTATTTGTTATGAAGTTTCCTAATTTCCTCATGTACTGCAGTCTCCTCAGTAGGAAATGCTTTCAGTTTTTTACTTTGATTCCATCATGAAGGTATTCAGATATGTCACACATTTACAATAAATTCTGAATGCTAGCACTCTAGTTGCTCATTAGATCACTGTAGTAAAACTACTGTTCACCATGGAAGTCTGCTCCTGGTATTAAAAGTGCATGTTTCAGTCTGCATGTCAGAATTTTTTAATGAAATAGAAGAGGATTTGAGAAGTCACTCAAAATGTGCCCTCATTTTCTTTCTTCAGCATTAATCATAATTTCTATGGCAAATTGAACCCCCTCATTGTGTTCCTTTTTAAACTAAATGTTTTAAGTGTTACCAGTTTATTCCAATCAAGATGGCTTCAGGTGTGCCATACTTTTGTCATAATGAAGACAGTAAGCGCTCTAGTTGTTTTTAAGAACACTCTGGGACATTCTGTCATTGGGCTATACTTGGGCTACATCTGGGTGATATTTGGGCTACATTTGGGCTCTTTTGTCTCTGGTGGCCATCTTGGGAGACTTATTTGTTATGAAGTTTCCTAATTTCCACATTTACTGCAGTCTCCTCAGTAGGAAATACTTTCAGTTTTTTACTTTGATTCCATCAAGAAGGCATTCAGATGTGTCACACATTTGCCATAAATTCAGAATGTTAGCACTCTTTTTGCTCATTAGATCACTGTAGTAAAGCTACTGCTCACCAGGGAAAACTGCTGCTGGTATTGAAAGTGCATGTTTCAGTCTGCATGTCAGAACTTTTTAACGAAATAGAAGAGGATTTGAGAAGTCACTCAAAATGTGCCCTAATTTTTCTTTCTGCAGCACTAATCATAATTTTTATGGAAAAATGAACCCCCTCATTTTGTTCCTTTTTAAATTAAATGTTTTAAGAGTTACCACTTTAATCCAAGCAAGATGGCTTCAGGTGTGCCATACGTTTATCATAAGTAGGACTGTTAGCGCTCTAGTTGTTCTTTGGAACACTCTGGGAAGCTGCAGTAGAACACAAAGGAATCAACTGACAGTCTCTGCCCTTGTTGGATGTACATGTTTTACTGAGAATGTCAGACTTCATTCTCACATGACTGAGAAAGATAATGTGAATTTACAGAAAATAAGCTCTCGGTTTAGCTTATAGATCACCTTCCAAACCTCTGTGGGAAAAGCATGAGAAAATAATTTTTCTCTCAATCATAATATCCCAGCAGAAGGCTTTTTCACATGGTGAAATCACCTTAGAACTTACCACAATTCCTAAAATGAGTATGGTACCATCAACAAATGATTTATAATGTAACTAAAGTCTTAAAATCTTCTATTAACTGCAATGCTTTTTAATGAGGTGCTATCATGTATATTGGTCCCAAGATGGCTGCCAACACTTCTTGGATGAAGTGCTGACAGCCAATCAGATCTCAGGATGAGATGTGTGGTTAGGCTCCGCCCACATATGTATATGATTTTACTTTTGATCTTCTCAGGAACTACTGAACAGATTGACACCAGACCTGCAAAAGGCACTTCCCTGACCTGAGGACTACCTCTCTGCCAAATTTCAAGTAATTCTGTTCAGCGGTTCGGGCTGTACCTTCGACTAAAGGTCCTATGGAAAAATGCATGGGAAAAACGCGTTTTGGAACCCCCCTTTTTTCTCGGCCCCCGCTTGACGAATCACCCCGAGACTTTCAGGGTAGGAGCGGAGCGCCCCACCTATTTTGAAAATTTTGCGAGGATTCGTCAACCGGCGCCAAAGTTATTAAAACACGGTCCTAACTATAACTATCTACTGGCGACCGCCAGTAGATAATATATATATATATATATATATATATATATATATATATATATATATATATATATATATATATGTATATATCCATACGAAAAGCTGCTCCCACAGTAAAGACGCCACGCACAATCGTATTTTCACCTTTTATTCTGGCGGGCAGCAGCAAACACAGTTCAGACCTCACAGCGTAGTATGCGCCATTGATGCCATACGCGTTTCGGGTACACTCCCTTCCTCATTGGCATGGCTTTGTGGTGGAGAAACAGCTGAGCACTTTTATTTGGTATTCTTCGTCACCGGTCTTAGATCCGCCCCCTTGGGCGTGTGGTTGCAGAGCACCTTGGTACACATAGTTCAGGTATATTTGTCCATAGTGGGTGCTATTGTTTCTTCCCCTCCACCAAATTCTCTCCCATCGGGTCGCTGTTACAGAAAGCACAGGTAAGCTGCTTACTTCCACCTCGCCGGAAACGGTTACGATGTTCCTAAGCGCTCCTCGAAATCAAAGAGCTAGGATCTGCTGCAGTCTGCAGTGGGGCGTCCTCGTGACTGGAGCGGGTCACTATACATCCATACGAAAAGCTGCTCCCACAGTAAAGACGCCATGCACAATCGTATTTTCCCCTTTTATTCTGGCGGGCAGCAGCAAACACAGTTCAGACCTCACAGCGTAGTATGCGCCATTGATGCCATACGTGTTTCGGGTACACTCCCTTCCTCATTGGCATGGCTTTGTGGTGGAGAAACAGCTGAGCACTTTTATTTGGTATTCTTCGTCACCGGTCTTAGATCCGCCCCCTTGGGCGTGTGGTTGCAAAGCACCTTGGTAAACATAGTTCAGGTATATTTGTCCATAGTGGGTGGTATTGTTTCTTCCCCTCCACCAAATTCTCTCCCATCGGGTCGCTGTTACAGAAAGCACAGGTAAGCTGCTTACTTCCAACTCGCCGGAAACGGTTACGATGTTCCTAAGCGCTCCTCGAAATCAAAGAGCTAGGATCTGCTGCAGTCTGCAGTGGGGCGTCCTCGTGACCAGAGCGGGTCACTATACATCCATACGAAAAGCTGCTCCCACAGTAAAGACGCCACGCACAATCGTATTTTCACCTTTTATTCTGGCGGGCAGCAGCAAACACAGTTCAGACCTCACAGCGTAGTATGCGCCATTGATGCCATACGCGTTTCGGGTACACTCCCTTCCTCATTGGCATGGCTTTGTGGTGGAGAAACAGCTGAGCACTTTTATTTGGTATTCTTCGTCACCGGTCTTAGATCCGCCCCCTTGGGCGTGTGGTTGCAAAGCACCTTGGTAAACATACTTCAGGTATATTTGTCCATAGTGGGTGCTATTGTTTCTTCCCCTCCACCAAATTCTCTCCCATCGGGTCGCTGTTACAGAAAGCACAGGTAAGCTGCTTACTTCCACCTCGCCGGAAACGGTTACGATGTTCCTAAGCGCTCCTCGAAATCAAAGAGCTAGGATCTGCTGCAGTCTGCAGTGGGGCATCCTCGTGACCGGAGCGGGTCACTATACATCCATACGAAAAGCTGCTCCCACAGTAAAGACGCCACGCACAATCGTATTTTCACCTTTTATTCTGGCGGGCAGCAGCAAACACAGTTCAGACCTCACAGCGTAGTATGCGCCATTGATGCCATACGCGTTTCGGGTACACTCCCTTCCTCATTGGCATGGCTTTGTAGTGGAGAAACAGCTGAGCACTTTTATTTGGTATTCTTCGTCACCGGTCTTAGATCCGCCCCCTTGGGCGTGTGGTTGCAAAGCACCTTGGTAAACATAGTTCAGGTATATTTGTCCATAGTGGGTGCTATTGTTTCTTCCCCTCCACCAAATTCTCTCCCATCGGGCCGCTGTTACAGAAAGCACAGGTAAGCTGCTTACTTCCACCTCGCTGGAAACGGTTACGATGTTCCTAAGCGCTCCTCGAAATCAAAGAGCTAGGATCTGCTGCAGTCTGCAGTGGGGCGTCCTCGTGACCGGAGCGGGTCACTATACATCCATACGAAAAGCTGCTCCCACAGTAAAGACGCCACGTACAATCGTATTTTCACCTTTTATTCTGGCGGGCAGCAGCAAACACAGTTCAGACCTCACAGCGTAGTATGCGCCATTGATGCCATACGCGTTTCGGATACACTCCCTTCCTCATTGGCATGGCTTTGTGGTGGAGAAACAGCTGAGCACTTTTATTTGGTATTCTTCGTCACCGGTCTTAGATCCGCCCCCTTGGGCGTGTGGTTGCAAAGCACCTTGGTAAACATAGTTCAGGTATATTTGTCCATAGTGGGTGCTATTGTTTCTTCCCCTCCACCAAATTCTCTCCCATCGGGTCGCTGTTACAGAAAGCACAGGTAAGCTGCTTACTTCCACCTCGCCGGAAACGGTTACGATGTTCCTAAGCGCTCCTCGAAATCAAAGAGCTAGGATCTGCTGCAGTCTGCAGTGGGGCGTCCTCGTGACCGGAGCGGGTCACTATACATCCATACGAAAAGCTGCTCCCACAGTAAAGACGCCACGCACAATCGTATTTTCCCCTTTTATTCTGGCGGGCAGCAGCAAACACAGTTCAGACCTCACAGCGTAGTGTGCGCCATTGATGCCATACGCGTTTCGGGTACACTCCCTTCCTCATTGGCATGGCTTTGTGGTGGAGAAACAGCTGAGCACTTTTATTTGGTATTCTTCGTCACCGGTCTTAGATCCGCCCCCTTGGGCGTGTGGTTGCAAAGCACCTTGGTAAACATAGTTCAGGTATATTTGTCCATAGTGGGTGCTATTGTTTCTTCCCCTCCACCAAATTCTCTCCCATCGGGTCGCTGTTACAGAAAGCACAGGTAAGCTGCTTACTTCCACCTCGCCGGAAACGGTTACGATGTTCCTAAGCGCTCCTCAATCAATCAATCAATCAATCAATCATGGCATTTATATCGCGCACTACTCACCCGGACGGGTCTCAAGGCGCTTGGGGAGTGGGGTCTGCTACTGCTCGAACAGCCAGGTCTTGAGCTGTTTCCTGAAGGCGAGGTGGTCCCGGGTCAGCCGCAGGTGGACCGGCAGGGAGTTCCATGTCTTCGCAGCCTGATAGGAGAACGATCTTCCTCCGGCGGTGACTCTCTGGAAGCGGGGGACCACGGCGAGGGCCAGGTTCGCGGATCGTAGCTGGCGGGTGGGTGTGTAGAAGGTCAGGCGGTCGTTGAGGTACCTTGGGCCCAGGTCGTGGAGGGATTTGTGTGCGTGGGTGAGGATTCTGAACGTGATCCTTTTGTTGACCGGGAGCCAGTGCAGGTCTCTGAGGTGGCTCGAGATGTGGCTGCGTCTAGGGATGTCCAGGATGAGTCGGGCGGAGGCGTTCTGGATGCGCTGGAGTCTCTTCTGAAGTTTGGCTGTTGTTCCGGCGTAGAGGGCGTTTCCATAGTCCAGCCTGCTGGTGACGAGGGCCTGGGTGACCGTTTTCCTTGTCTCGGTCGAAATCCATTGGAAGATCTTGCGGAGCATGCGGAGTGTGAGGAAGCAGGATGAGGAGACGGCGTTGACTTGTCTGGTCATTGAAAGGGTGGAGTCCAGGATGAAGCCCAGGTTGCGTGCGTGGTCTGTTGGTTTGGGTGCGGTGCCTAGGGCCGGGGGCCACCAGGAGTCGTCCCACGCGGAGGGTGATGATCCCAGGATCAGGACTTCTGTCTTGTCCGTGTTCAGCTTTAGGCGGCTGTCTTTCATCCATTCGGCGACATCTCTCATCCCTTCGTGGAGGTTTGCTTTGGCGGTGTCGGGGTCTCTGGTGAGGGAGAGGATCAGCTGGGTGTCGTCGGCGTAGGAGATTATGTTCAGGTTGTGTTGGCGAGCGATGGCCGCTAGAGGTTTCATGTAGATGTTGAAGAGCGTAGGGCTGAGTGATGATCCTTGAGGGACGCCGCAGATGACTGTGGTGGCCTCCGAGCGGTACGGGGGCAGGCGTACCCTCTGTGTTCTTCCGGAGAGGTATGAGGTGACCCAGTCCAGGGCCTTCCCTTGGATGCCGGTGTCGTGGAGGCGTTGTACTAGGGTGCGGTGACAGACCGTATCGAATGCTGCGGAGAGGTCTAGGAGGATGAGTGCTGCTGTTTCACCGTTGTCGAGCAGGGTTCGGATGTCGTCCGTGGCTGCGATGAGAGCGGTCTCGGTGCTGTGGTTGGTTCTGAATCCGGACTGTGATGGATCGAGGGAACCGTTCGTCTCGAGGAAGGCGGCCAGTTGCTTGTTGACGACCTTTTCGATGACTTTGGCCGGGAAGGGAAGGAGCGAGATGGGGCGGAAGTTCTTGAGGTCGGTCGGGTCCGCTGTTGGTTTCTTCAGCAGGGCGCTGAGTTCGGCGTGCTTCCAGCTCTCCGGGAAGGTTGCTGTGTCGAAGGAGGCGTTGATGATGTCTCGGAGGTGGGGTGCGATGGTGGGGGCCGCTTTGTTGAAGACGTGGTGAGGGTATGGGTCGGTCGGGGATCCGGAGTGGATGGTGTTCATGATGCGAGTAGTATCTTCAGGGGTCACCTCGGTCCATGTCTGGAGGGTGGCGGCTGGGTGCGTGGGTTCAACCGATGGGCGCGGGGGGTTGCGCCGAAGCTGTTGTGGATGTCGGCGATCTTGCGGTGGAAGTACGAGGCGAGGGAGTCGCAGAGGTCCTGTGAGGGGGCGATGTCGTTGTTGCCAGTGCTGGGGTTGGAGAATTCCTTGACGATGTTGAAAAGCTCCTTGCTGTCATGGGCGTTCCTGTCCAATCGTTCCTTCAGTGATTTCTTCTTGGTGGTGCGGATGAGCTGGTGATGTCTGCGGGTGGCGAGCTTGAGGGCGGTCATGTTGTCGGCGGTCTTGTCGAGGAGCCAGGCCTTCTCCAGGGTGCGGCAGGCCTTCTTGGAGACCTTGAGTTCGTCGGTGAACCAGGGGGCCTTCTTGCTCCTGGGCCTGGTAAGTGGGTCCTTCAGTGGGGCGAGGTTGTCGGCGCTTGCGGACAGCCACTGTGTGAAGTTGCAGGCTGCAGTGTTAGGGTCCGTTGTCCTGCCGGGGGGGTTCTGGCTGAGGGAGATGGTGAGCTGGTCGGCGGTGATCTTGCTCCAGTTTCGGTGTGGGGCCTGCTTCGGGTGGTGGTGGGTCGTGTTCTTTGTGAAGCTGAAATGGACGCAGCTGTGATCGGTCCAGTGGAGCCCGGTGGAGTGACTGAAGGAGACGTGCTTGCTGGAGGAGAAGATTGGATCGAGCGTGTGGCCGGCGTGGTGCGTGGGGGTGTTGACCAGTTGTTTGAGTCCGAGGTTGGCGAGGTTGTCCAGCAGGGTGGTGGAGTTGTGGTCGTTGTTGTTCTCCAGGTGGAAGTTGAGGTCCCCGAGGAGGATGTAGTCGGTGGAATGGAGGGCGTGTGGGCTGATGAAGTTCGTGATGTCATCGCAGAACTATGCCCGCGGTCCCGGGGGTCTGTAGATGAGGGTGCCTCTGAGGGTCGTCTTGGGGTCGGTGCGGACCTGGAAGTGGAGGTATTCGGCAGCGCCGAATGTGTCGATGGAGTCAGCCGAGATGCGAATGGTGCTCTTGTGTACGATGGCGATGCCTCCTCCGGCCTGGTTGACGCGGTCCTTCCTGATGATCTTGTAGCCGTCCGGGATGGCTATGGCGATGTCGGGGGCTGAGGAGGCGTTCATCCAGGTTTCCGTGAGGAAGGCGACGTCTGGGGATGCGGTGTCGAGGAGGTTCCAGAGCTCGACGGCGTGTCTGTGGACGGAGCGGGTGTTGAGCAGGATGCACTTCAGGTGGTTACTGCTTCCAGTTCTGGCGGGTGCGGTGCAGGATCGGAGGCAGGAGAAGTTGCAGGATCGGCAGACGAAGGGTCCATGGGTGCGTCGTGGGGTTGCTTGGTAGCATCCGGGGGTTCGGGCGGTGTTGAGTGCGATGAGCGTGGCGAAGTCGTAGGTCCTGCGGGGGTTCTGGCGCTGACCGCGGGGGCCAGGGGGTCTGGCGCTGGGCGCGGTCCAGGCACGGACGGGCGCAGACGGGCTTACCTTTGGCGCACCTTCGGCGCACATAAGGCGCGCCCGCTGCGCGCATCCGCTGCGCGGTCGCTGAAGGGGCGTCATAAATAAGGAGCCAGGAGGGAGGGTCAGCGGGAGGCGGGAGCGGGGTGGCCAATGGGCAGGGAGGGGGGGCGGGACAGTAGGTGGAGGCGGGACTGGGAGGGTGCGCCTGGGGCAGCGGCGGCAGGAAAACGGCGGGAAGCGGCGGACACCAGGAGTGACCAGGTGAGCAGCGGGGGTCAGCTAGCGAGAGGAGTACAGGCAGCGGCGTGGGGGCGGCCAGGAGGCAGCAGGCGTTACCTGGGAGCAGGAGGCAGGCAGCGGCTTCAGGTAAGTGAGGAGAAAAAAATAAATAATTAAAAAATGCGCCGGCGGCAGTCAGGCGTCAGGCAGCGGAGGCAGGTAAGTGAAGGATGCGGTAATCAGGCGTCAGGCAGCGGAGGCAGATAGGTCAGCAGAGCGGTGGAGGCGAGCGTCCGTCTGTGGGGGGCACAGGGGTCGCACTGACCAGCCCGCAGGGTCCCCTTAAATAAGGAGCCGGGAGGGAGGGTCAGCGGGAGGCGGGAGCGGGGTGGCCAATGGGCAGGGAGGGGGGGCGGGACAGTAGGTGGAGGCGGGACTGGGAGGGTGCGCCTGGGGCAGCGGCGGCGGGAAAACGGCGGGAAGCGGCGGACACCAGGAGTGACCAGGTGAGCAGCGGGGGTCAGCTAGCGAGAGGAGTACAGGCAGCGGCGTGGGGGGCGGCCAGGAGGCAGCAGGCGTTACCTGGGAGCAGGAGGCAGGCAGCGGCGTCAGGTAAGTGAGGAGAAAAAAAATAAATAATAAAAAAATGCGGCGGCGGCAGTCAGGCGTCAGGCAGCGGAGGCAGGTAAGTGAAGGATGCGGCAATCAGGCGTCAGGCAGCGGAGGCAGGTAGGTCAGCAGAGCGGTGGAGGGGAGCGTCCGTCTGTGGGGGGCACAGGGGTCGCCTCGAAATCAAAGAGCTAGGATCTGCTGCAGCCTGCAGTGGGGCGTCCTCGTGACCGGAGCGGGTCACTATACATCCATACGAAAAGCTGCTCCCACAGTAAAGACGCCACGCACAATCGTATTTTCACCTTTTATTCTTGCGGGCAGCAGCAAACACCGTTCAGACCTCACAGCGTAGTATGCGCCATTGATGCCATACGCGTTTCGGGTACACTCCCTTCCTCATTGGCATGGCTTTGTGGTGGAGAAACAGCTGAGCACTTTTATTTGGTATTCTTCGTCACCCGTCTTAGATCCGCCCCCTTGGGCGTGTGGTTGCAAAGCACCTTGGTAAACATAGTTCAGGTATATTTGTCCATAGTGGGTGCTATTGTTTCTTCCCCTCCACCAAATTCTCTCCCATCGGGTCGCTGTTACAGAAAGCACAGGTAAGCTGCTTACTTCCACCTCGCCGGAAACGGTTACGATGTTCCTAAGCGCTCCTCGAAATCAAAGAGCTAGGATCTGCTGCAGTCTGCAGTGGGGCGTCCTCGTGACCGGAGCGTGTCACTATACATCCATACGAAAAGCTGCTCCCACAGTAAAGACGCCACGCACAATCGTATTTTCACCTTTTATTCTGGCGGGTAGCAGCAAACACAGTTCAGACCTCACAGCGTAGTATGCGCGATTGATGCCATACACGTTTCGGGTACACTCCCTTCCTCATTGGCATGGCTTTGTGGTGGAGAAACTGCTTGTCCATAGTGGGAGCTATTGTTTCTTCCCCTCCACCGTCTTTACTGTGGGAGCAGCTTTTCGTATGGATGCCAATGAGGAAGGGAGTGTACCCGAAACGCGTATGGCATCAATGGCGCATACTACGCTGTGAGGTCTGAACTGTGTTTGCTGCTGCCCGCCAGAATAAAAGGGGAAAATACGATTGTGCGTGGCGTCTTTACTGTGGGAGCAGCTTTTCGTATGGATGTATAGTGACCCGCTCCGGTCACGAGGACGCCCCACTGCAGACTGCAGCAGATCCTAGCTCTCTGATTTCGAGGAGCGCTTAGGAACATCGTAACCGTTTCCGGCGAGGTGGAAGTAAGCAGCTTACCTGTGCTTTCTGTAACAGCGACCCGATGGGAGAGAATTTGGTGGAGGGGAAGAAACAATAGCACCCACTATGGACAAATATACCTGAACTATGTTTACCAAGGTGCTTTGCAACCACACACCCAAGGGGGCGGATCTAAGACCGGTGACGAAGAATACCAAATAAAACTGCTCAGCTGTTTCTCCACCACAAAGCCATGCCAATGAGGAAGGGAGTGTACCCGAAACGCGTATGGCATCAATGGCGCATACTACGCTGTGAGGTCTGAACTGTGTTTGCTGCTGCCCGCCAGAATAAAAGGGGAAAATACGATTGTGCGTGGCGTCTTTACTGTGGGAGCAGCTTTTCGTATGGATGTATAGTGACCCGCTCCGGTCACGAGGACGCCCCACTGCAGACTGCAGCAGATCCTAGCTCTTTGATTTTGAGGAGCGCTTAGGAACATCGTAACCGTTTCCGGCGAGGTGGAAGTAAGCAGCTTACCTGTGCTTTCTGTAACAGCGACCCGATGGGAGAGAATTTGGTGGAGGGGAAGAAACAACAGCACCCACTATGGACAAATATACCTGAACTATGTTTACCAAGGTGCTTTGCAACCACACGCCCAAGGGGGCGGATCTAAGACCGGTGACGAAGAATACCAAATAAAAGTGCTCAGCTGTTTCTCCACCACAAAGCCATGTCAATGAGGAAGGGAGTGTACCCGAAACGCGTATGGCATCAATGGCGCATACTACGCTGTGAGGTCTGAACTGTGTTTGCTGCTGCCCGCCAGAATAAAAGGGGAAAATACGATTGTGCGTGGCGTCTTTACTGTGGGAGCAGCTTTTCGTATGGATGTATAGTGACCCGCTCCGGTCACGAGGACGCCCCACTGCAGACTGCAGCAGATCCTAGCTCTTTGATTTCGAGGAGCGCTTAGGAACATCGTAACTGTTTCCGGCGAGGTGGAAGTAAGCAGCTTACCTGTGCGTTCTGTAACAGAGACCCGATGAGAGAATTTGGTGGAGGGGAAGAAACAATAGCACCCACTATGGACAAATATACCTGAACTATGTTTACCAAGGTGCTTTGCAACCACACGCCCAAGGGGGCGGATCTAAGACCGGTGACGAAGAATACCAAATAAAAGTGCTCAGCTGTTTCTCCACCACAAAGCCATGCCAATGAGGAAGGGAGTGTACCCGAAACGCGTATGGCATCAATGGCGCATACTACGCTGTGAGGTCTGAACTGTGTTTGCTGCTGCCCGCCAGAATAAAAGGGGAAAATACGATTGTGCGTGGCGTCTTTACTGTGGGAGCAGCTTTTCGTATGGATGTATAGTGACCCGCTCCGGTCACGAGGACGCCCCACTGCAGACTGCAGCAGATCCTAGCTCTTTGATTTCGAGGAGCGCTTAGGAACATCGTAACCGTTTCCGGCGAGGTGGAAGTAAGCAGCTTACCTGTGCTTTCTGTAACAGCGACCCGATGGGAGAGAATTTGGTGGAGGGGAAGAAACAATAGCACCCACTATGGACAAATATACCTGAACTATGTTTACCAAGGTGCTTTGCAATCACACGCCCAAGGGGGCGGATCTAAGACCGGTGACGAAGAATACCAAATAAAAGTGCTCAGCTGTTTCTCCACCACAAAGCCATGCCAATGAGGAAGGGAGTGTACCCGAAACGCGTATGGCATCAATGGCGCATACTACGCTGTGAGGTCTGAACTGTGTTTGCTGCTGCCCGCCAGAATAAAAGGGGAAAATACGATTGTGCGTGGCGTCTTTACTGTGGGAGCAGCTTTTCGTATGGATGTATAGTGAACCGCTCCGGTCACGAGGACGCCCCACTGCAGACTGCAGCAGATCCTAGCTCTTTGATTTCGAGGAGCGCTTAGGAACATCGTAACTGTTTCCGGCGAGGTGGAAGTAAGCAGCTTACCTGTGCTTTCTGTAACAGTGACCCGATGGGAGAGAATTTGGTGGAGGGGAAGAAACAATAGCACCCACTATGGACAAATATACCTGAACTATGTTTACCAAGGTGCTTTGCAACCACACGCCCAAGGGGGCGGATCTAAGACCGGTGACGAAGAATACCAAATAAAAGTGCTCAGCTGTTTCTCCACCACAAAGCCATGCCAATGAGGAAGGGAGTGTACCCGAAACGCGTATGGCATCAATGGCGCATACTACGCTGTGAGGTCTGAACTGTGTTTGCTGCTGCCCGCCAGAATAAAAGGGGAAAATACGATTGTGCGTGGCGTCTTTACTGTGGGAGCAGCTTTTCGTATGGATGTATAGTGACCCGCTCCGGTCACGAGGACGCCCCACTGCAGACTGCAGCAGATCCTAGCTCTTTGATTTCGAGGAGCGCTTAGGAACATCGTAACCGTTTCCGGCGAGGTGGAAGTAAGCAGCTTACCTGTGCTTTCTGTAACAGCGACCCGATGGGAGAGAATTTGGTGGAGGGGAAGAAACAATAGCACCCACTATGGACAAATATACCTGAACTATGTTTACCAAGGTGCTTTGCAATCACACGCCCAAGGGGGCGGATCTAAGACCGGTGACGAAGAATACCAAATAAAAGTGCTCAGCTGTTTCTCCACCACAAAGCCATGCCAATGAGGAAGGGAGTGTACCCGAAACGCGTATGGCATCAATGGCGCATACTACGCTGTGAGGTCTGAACTGTGTTTGCTGCTGCCCGCCAGAATAAAAGGGGAAAATACGATTGTGCGTGGCGTCTTTACTGTGGGAGCAGCTTTTCGTATGGATGTATAGTGACCCGCTCCGGTCACGAGGACGCCCCACTGCAGACTGCAGCAGATCCTAGCTCTTTGATTTCGAGGAGCGCTTAGGAACATCGTAACCGTTTCCGGCGAGGTGGAAGTAAGCAGCTTACCTGTGCTTTCTGTAACAGCGACCCGATGGGAGAGAATTTGGTGGAGGGGAAGAAACAATAGCACCCACTATGGACAAATATACCTGAACTATGCTTACCAAGGTGCTTTGCAACCACACGCCCAAGGGGGCGGATGTAAGACCGGTGACGAAGAATACCAAATAAAAGTGCTCAGCTGTTTCTCCACCACAAAGCCATGCCAATGAGGAAGGGAGTGTACCCGAAACGCGTATGGCATCAATGGCGCATACTACACTGTGAGGTCTGAACTGTGTTTGCTGCTGCCCGCCAGAATAAAAGGGGAAAATACGATTGTGCGTGGCGTCTTTACTGTGGGAGCAGCTTTTCGTATGGATGTATAGTGACCCGCTCCGGTCACGAGGACGCCCCACTGCAGACTGCAGCAGATCCTAGCTCTTTGATTTCGAGGAGCGCTTAGGAACATCGTAACCGTTTCCGGCGAGGTGGAAGTAAGCAGCTTACCTGTGCTTTCTGTAACAGCGACCCGATGGGAGAGAATTTGGTGGAGGGGAAGAAACAATAGCACCCACTATGGACAAATATACCTGAACTATGTTTACCAAGGTGCTTTGCAACCACACGCCCAAGGGGGCGGATCTAAGACCGGTGACGAAGAATACCAAATAAAAGTGCTCAGCTGTTTCTCCACCACAAAGCCATGCCAATGAGGAAGGGAGTGTACCCGAAACGCGTATGGCATCAATGGCGCATACTACGCTGTGAGGTCTGAACTGTGTTTGCTGCTGCCCGCCAGAATAAAAGGGGAAAATACGATTGTGCGTGGCGTCTTTACTGTGGGAGCAGCTTTTCGTATGGATGTATAGTGACCCGCTCCGGTCACGAGGACGCCCCACTGCAGACTGCAGCAGATCCTAGCTCTTTGATTTCGAGGAGCGCTTAGGAACATCGTAACCGTTTCCGGCGAGGTGGAAGTAAGCAGCTTACCTGTGCTTTCTGTAACAGCGACCCGATGGGAGAGAATTTGGTGGAGGGGAAGAAACAATAGCACCCACTATGGACAAATATACCTGAACTATGTTTACCAAGGTGCTTTGCAACCACACGCCCAAGGGGGCGGATCTAAGACCGGTGACGAAGAATACCAAATAAAAGTGCTCAGCTGTTTCTCCACCACAAAGCCATGCCAATGAGGAAGGGAGTGTACCCGAAACGCGTATGGCATCAATGGCGCATACTACGCTGTGAGGTCTGAACTGTGTTTGCTGCTGCCCGCCAGAATAAAAGGGGAAAATACGATTGTGCGTGGCGTCTTTACTGTGGGAGTAGCTTTTCGTATGGATGTATAGTGACCCGCTCCGGTCACGAGGACGCCCCACTGCAGACTGCAGCAGATCCTAGCTCTTTGATTTCGAGGAGCGCTTAGGAACATCGTAACCGTTTCCGGCGAGGTGGAAGTAAGCAGCTTACCTGTGCTTTCTGTAACAGCGACCCGATGGGAGAGAATTTGGTGGAGGGGAAGAAACAATAGCACCCACTATGGACAAATATACCTGAACTATGTTTACCAAGGTGCTTTGCAACCACACGCCCAAGGGGGCGGATCTAAGACCGGTGACGAAGAATACCAAATAAAAGTGCTCAGCTGTTTCTCCACCACAAAGCCATGCCAATGAGGAAGGGAGTGTACCCGAAACGCGTATGGCATCAATGGCGCATACTACGCTGTGAGGTCTGAACTGTGTTTGCTGCTGCCCGCCAGAATAAAAGGGGAAAATACGATTGTGCGTGGCGTCTTTACTGTGGGAGCAGCTTTTCGTATGGATATATGTATATATATATATTACCTACTGGCGGTCGCCAGTAGGTAGTTATAGTTAGGACCCTGTTTCCATAGGAAATCCGCAACATTCTATTTTGAATAACTTTTGCGCCGGTCGACGAATCCTCGCGAATTTTTCAAAATAGGTGGGGCGCTATGCTCCGCTCCTTCCCTGAAAGTCTCGGGGGGACCCCCCTGAGATAAAAGGGGGGTCCCAAAACGCGTTTTTCCCATGCATTTTTCCATAGGACCTTTAGACAGGGCTACAGCCCGAACGTCTGAACAGAATTACTAGAAATTTGGCAGAGAGGTAGTCCTCAGGTCAAGGAAGTGCCTTTTGTAGGTTTGGTGTAAATCTGTTCAGTAGATTCTGAGAAAATAGCCTTTAAATCAATATATATATCTGAGCCAGCTTACAGTGCGCTTACGGTGCGCTTACCGTACGCGTACGGTGGCGTGCGCGAGCGCGATTCTGATTGGCCCTTAGATCTTAGTAAACATTCGAATCGGTCGAAACCAGGAAGCGGCGGCCGCCATTTTGTGTATTTCACGCCGGTAAAAAAGGGTGATATCTTGAAAAGGGGGCAAGGAGGAGAGTTACAGACCCCCTAACATTTGTAAGGGGGTCAAAGAAGGACAGAAAAGTACAAAGAAAACATCTATTGATTTTAAAAAAAATCACGGGGTACGCGTACGGTAAGCGTACGGTAAAAAAATAAAATAAAAAAAGAAATGAAATGCAGATTTAAGTGTTTAGATATTAGGGGGCTCTAAAAAGAGCCGTTGTGTTTATGAAGTGATTTTTAAGTGGTACCTACAAGTAAGTACCGATGCAGAGTCTAAGGTTCAAGAGGAAGACTCTGTTCCCTTCATCATTGAAGTGCACACCATCTCCTCTATAAATGTCTTGCATGTCGTAACGCAAGTTGTTGTGGTAAATGGAACCCATACCATAGTCACGGAGGAAAGCAGAAACAGATTTGTTGACGTGCTTTCTTGCTTTGTCAATCTGCGGACAGAAATGATTGGACCAGTTCCATTTTTGCCTTTGGCATATGTTAGAAAACACAAAGGCAGTTTTAGGGAAAAGTGAAAACAGTTGTGCAAAGGTGTCCTTCATAAGCATTTCCAGACCTACCCCAGTCAAAGTGCCTAGGTCATTGCCACCACAGTGCACTATTATGAGGTCAGGGTGTTGGTTTTGCATGAAGGATTTCACCAATGGCATCAATTGGTGCCACTTTAACCCTCTCTGACCAATCCATTTAATGTCTACATTTGGCAAAGCAAGGTCTCTCACCATACCTGTTTTCTCTGCAAACTTTTCACTCCAGAAGACATAGCTGTGCCCTACAATCCACACTGTGAACATCTTCAAAGGAGAACTGGATGCACTCAGGAGGTGTAATTCAGTAGAATGGTAAAAAGAAATGAAAGACAGTTTGGAAATGGAGGCATACATATTTTTTTCATAAAAAAAAGAACTGATTGGCTGTTTCATACCATTCTAGAATAAAAACTAGGCTGTATGTGTAAATTAATAGAAGCATGTTTTGTATTGGTACAGAAAAATGTGTTACCGAAGAACAGTACTATGGATTTGCTGTTAGGTTTGAAAAGTCAAGCACTCTTGCTCTGTGGAATTGAAACATTGTTTGGCGAACTTCTGACCTAACTCCACACAGCAGTGTTCCATGAGCTGTTGCTATGGTAGCAGGCAGAAGTCAAGTTGGGGGAAGGGTACTAGGCAGAAGTCAAGTTGGGGGAAGGGTACTTTTGGAAAAGGGTTGGTTTTCAACCAATAGAAATGTGTGATTACATTTGAAAAAAGGGGGAAGCACTGAGATTTGAAATGAACATGTATATATGTGGAAAAAGAGAGGGAAAGTTTGCCATTATCTGGTTCTGCTGAGAGGAGAGAGGTGTAAAGAACAGAGATCCTGGCTCTGATAATCTGCTGTTTGAGTGCCACATTTCTTTCACAACTAACTAAATTTAAAGGTGAGTTTAGAGTTTGAGAGGGGATGTATATGGTAAATTAAGAAATGAATAATAGAAATGCAATTCTTTTTGTTGAAGTTGTGTTTATTATTTTCTGTTTTGGGAGAAATTTAAATGTGAGGAACAAGTAAAATAATATGGACTATGTTTTCACAATACATTAAGGTGTACTGGTATAAAAAAAGAATAGTTTAAGGGTTTGAGGTTGGACTCAGTAATGCAAATACATTCAGCATCACTAAGGCTGGTTGCCCTTGCTGGAGTATAGGCAGTCACCCAGGTTACAAATGGTGCTGGTCTGAAAAAGCAGTTTGGACATGTGCTTTTTAAAAAATCTGAAAAGTGGATTCATAATGTGTCAGTCTGTAAAAGTGTTTATCACTTGCCAAAAAAAAGAGCAGTAAGTGTGCTTTCAAATTGGCAAAGAAATTTCGTTTTGTGACTAATGTGAAAACATGACTCTGTGTGCAAAGAGGAATTATAGGCAGAGATTTATTGCGTATTGCTCTGGTGATTTCACAGTTGCATTAGATGGAAAGGGGGAGCCATTTTTTGGTGCAGAAGCAGACTCTTAGCACACACCCAGCTGCTTACTATGTGGAATCATGCACAGTATTCACAAGCGAGTGGGGTTTGAGGTTTCAGTCAGTAATGCAAATACATTCAGCATCACTAAGGCTGGTTGCCCTTGCTGGAGTGTAGGCAGTCACCCAGGTTACAAATGGTGCTGGTCTGAAAAAGCAGTTTGGACATGTGCTTTTTAAAAAATCTGAAAAGTGGATTCATAATGTGTCAGTCTGTAAAAGTGTTTATCACTTGCCAAAAAAAAGAGCAGTAAGTGTGCTTTCAAATTGGCAAAGAAATTTCGTTTTGTGACTAATGTGAAAACATGACTCTGTGTGCAAATAGGAATTACAGGCAGAGATTTATTGCGTATTGCTCTGGTGATTTCACAGTTGCATTAGATGGAAAGGGGGAGCCATTTTTTGGTGCAGAAGCAGACTCTTAGCACACACCCAGTTGCTTACCATGTGGAATCATGGACAGTATTCACAAGCGAGTGGGGTTTGAGGTTTCAGTCAGTAATGCAAATACATTCAGCATCACTAAGGCTGGTTGCCCTTGCTGGAGTGTAGGCAGTCACCCAGGTTACAAATGGTGATGGTCTAAAAAAGCAGTTTGGACATGTGCTTTTTAAAAAATCTGAAAAGTGGATTCATAATGTGTCAGTCTGTAAAAGTGTTTATCACTTGCCAAAAAAAAGAGCAGTAAGTGTGCTTTCAAATTGGCAAAGAAATTTCGTTTAAGGGCCTAATGTGAAAACATGACTCTGTGTGCAAATAGGAATTACAGGCAGAGATTTATTGCGTATTGCTCTGGTGATTTCACAGTTGCATTAGATGGAAAGGGGGAGCCATTTTTTGGTGCAGAAGCAGACTCTTAGCACACACCCAGTTGCTTACCATGTGGAATCATGGACAGTATTCACAAGCGAGTGGGGTTTGAGGTTTCAGTCAGTAATGCAAATACATTCAGCATCACTAAGGCTGTTTGCCCTTGCTGGAGTGTAGGCAGTCACCCAGGTTACAAATGGTGCTGGTCTGAAAAAGCAGTTTGGACATGTGCTTTTTAAAAAATCTGAAAAGTGGATTCATAATGTGTCAGTCTGTAAAAGTGTTTATCACTTGCCAAAAAAAAGAGCAGTAAGTGTGCTTTTAAATTGGCAAAGAAATTTCGTTTAAGGGCCTAATGTGAAAACATGACTCTGTGTGCAAATAGGAATTACAGGCAGAGATTTATTGCGTATTGCTCTGGTGATTTCACAGTTGCATTAGATGGAAAGGGGGAGCCATTTTTTGGTGCAGAAGCAGACTCTTAACACACAGCCAGCTGCTTACCATGTGGAATCATGCACAGTATTCACAAGCGAGTGGGGTTTGAGGTTTCAGTCAGTAATGCAAATACATTCAGCATCACTAAGGCTGGTTGCCCTTGCTGGAGTGTAGGCAGTCACCCAGGTTACAAATGGTGATGGTCTGAAAAAGCAGTTTGGACATGTGCTTTTTAAAAAATCTGAAAAGTGGATTCATAATGTGTCAGTCTGTAAAAATGTTTATCACTTGCCAAAAAAAGAGCAGTAAGTGTGCTTTCAAATTGGCAAAGAAATTTCGTTTAAGGGCCTAATGTGAAAACATGACTCTATGTGCAAATAGGAATTACAGGCAGAGATTTATTGCGTATTGCTCTGGTGATTTCACAGTTGCATTAGATGGAAAGGGGGAGCCATTTTTTGGTGCAGAAGCAGACTCTTAGCACACACCCAGTTGCTTACCATGTGGAATCATGGACAGTATTCACAAGCGAGTGGGGTTTGAGGTTTCAGTCAGTAATGCAAATACATTCAGCATCACTAAGGCTGTTTGCCCTTGCTGGAGTGTAGGCAGTCACCCAGGTTACAAATGGTGCTGGTCTGAAAAAGCAGTTTGGACATGTGCTTTTTTAAAAATCTGAAAAGTGGATTCATAATGTGTCAGTCTGTAAAAGTGTTTATCACTTGCCAAAAAAAAGAGCAGTAAGTGTGCTTTTAAATTGGCAAAGAAATTTCGTTTAAGGGCCTAATGTGAAAACATGACTCTGTGTGCAAATAGGAATTACAGGCAGAGATTTATTGCGTATTGCTCTGGTGGTTTCACAGTTGCATTAGATGGAAAGGGGGAGCCATTTTTTGGTGCAGAAGCAGACTCTTAACACACAGCCAGCTGCTTACCATGTGGAATCATGCACAGTATTCACAAGCGAGTGGGGTTTGAGGTTTCAGTCAGTAATGCAAATACATTCAGCATCACTAAGGCTGGTTGCCCTTGCTGGAGTGTAGGCAGTCACCCAGGTTACAAATGGTGATGGTCTGAAAAAGCAGTTTGGACATGTGCTTTTTAAAAAATCTGAAAAGTGGATTCATAATGTGTCAGTCTGTAAAAGTGTTTATCACTTGCCAAAAAAAAGAGCAGTAAGTGTGCTTTCAAATTGGCAAAGAAATTTCGTTTAAGGGCCTAATGTGAAAACATGACTCTGTGTGCAAATAGGAATTACAGGCAGAGATGTATTGTGTATTGCTCTGGTGATTTCACAGTTGCATTAGATGGAAAGGGGGAGCCATTTTTTGGTGCAGAAGCAGACTCTTAACACACAGCCAGCTGCTTACCATGTGGAATCATGCACAGTATTCACAAGCGAGTGGGGTTTGAGGTTTCAGTCAGTAATGCAAATACATTCAGCATCACTAAGGCTGGTTGCCCTTGCTGGAGTGTAGGCAGTCACCCAGGTTACAAATGGTGCTGGTCTGAAAAAGCAGTTTGGACATGTGCTTTTTTAAAAATCTGAAAAGTGGATTCATAATGTGTCAGTCTGTAAAAGTGATTATCACTTGCCAAAAAAAAGAGTAGTAAGTGTGCTTTCAAATTGGCAAAAGAAATTTCGTTTTGTGACTAATGTGAAAACAAATGTAGTAATATATTTAATTAAAATAAAGGAATTTTTTTTTAGTTTTTTTCAGGTATTGCTGAAGAGCAGTGAACAAAATTTAAGATGCCTACAAAATCCAGAGTAAAAAAAGACCACAAAAAAAACCTATATTTGAAGACAACTGGAGGACCTAAGTTAGTTGAAGATGCTCATGTTGGGAAGAAGAAAAAATCTTCTGGTAAGCAGACAAAAAGTTTTCTAAAGAACATATTCAAAAAAAGGAAAAATGTACAAAATGTCTGTACTGGAAAGAATGATTTCAATCGAAAAGCACAGGAAAAAATTGAGAATTTAGTTAATGCAAATATACCTTCTGCAACTAAAAAGATTAACTTAAACAGAAAAACAGCGTTTAAAGAGATACGTAGAAAAATGTTTCAGAGAAGAGTTATGTCCAATTTGATAAAGGATGTGAAGAAATATAAGCAAAAGGCTAAGTTTTATAAGAGAAAAAAGAAATTGAAGCCATTGCAGCAAAGGCATTAGAATTAAAAAGGAAACTATTCATTTTAATTTTGAATAGGATGCGTACATTAGACAAAATGGTTAATGTACTGAAATCACATAGCAAAAGGAAAAGAGTAGTGAACAGAACAAACTTTTCTAAAGTGTTTTTAGGAAAATGGATGCATAGTTCAAGTAGTGAACCTTTTTTTAATGAAGAGAGTTATTTTCAAAGTAATAGTTTGCTGCATGCAGTTGACACCAGAGGTCGTGCTTATGAAGTGAAAAATGGTTGCATAATGGAGAAGGAGATAATGGTTCCAAGAGATGAGGTACAAGTGATGGCGGATGAGGCTATGGGGAGACGTCCTAAAGCCCCAGTGTACACTTGGAATTATAGTAGTATTTGCACTGTGCGTCAGGAATCTATTGATAAATTTCGTGAGTTTCTAAGAGAATATAGTAAAAAAAGTGTAAAACAGAAGATTAAGGTGCTTCAAAGTTTGGATCCATGCAGAGTGAGAGAGAATACTGGTTTGCAGGGTCATTCTCTGGCTTGTCTATCTAGAAAAGTGTGTAATAGTGTTTTCCATCATTTTAGGATGCTGGCTGTTCATCATACTGAAATGAGAAAGTTTGTGAGACGGTTGTATTTTGCTAAAAGTCCAGCAATAAAGTTAGATGAATTGAATAGGGCTCTGTTCCGTGGAACGGTATCAGATGTAGAGAAGGTTGTTGATGAAATTCAGTTTTGTTACTTTGGTCCTGAACAAAACAGTGCAGAGAAGGACACAGTAAATGAGGAAGAAGTGGAAGAGAATGTAAAACCCTCTGTAAGTAAGACATTTAATGATCACATAACAAAATTTGCAATAATCTCTAATGAAAGACCAAATATTACTTGTATTTGTTGCCGCAGAACTCATTATAGAAAACAAACCAGGTATGTTGATCTCTACAGAAAGAGTGAAAATGAAGATAATTATAAGTGGAAGGATTTTGCCACATATATATTTCTTGAAAATTGTTTTGAATTGGGTGAAGTTCAGCGTATCTGTAAATACTGTTACAACAAGTTAGAGGAAAATAGAATGCCGACCAGAGCTGTACATAATAATTTAGAATTGGATGCTATTCCTGCTGAACTTTCTGAATTAAATACATATGAGTCTATACTCATTCAATGTGTTCATCCGTTCCAGACCATAGTACGTATGGAGCCCAAAACTGGTAAATTACCTCCTTCAGATTTACTGAGAGGTTTAAAAGGTAGAGTGGTGTATTTGCCCTTGGATTTGAAAAAAAATATGGAAACTATTGATGCGGATACTTTGGAAACTGAACCATTAATTATTCTGGTTAATGGTGTACCTACAAAGAATAAGAAGATTTGGCAGGAGCTGGTAGATGTACGGAAAGTACAAAGAGCAAATTTGTATTTGAAAAGGAATAACAAATGGTATGAATCAATTTATATAGAAGAAGAAGAAGAAGAAGAAGATTTACAAGAAGACACAGAAACACCAACTGGACAAATTGAAAAAGTGGACAAGTCAAAGGAAGAAGAAATTTATGAACATTTTAGCATACATCCTCTTCATTCAAAAGAAGTTATGGGAGACAATATTGATCTATTTCAGATGAAGAAAGCAAAAGGAACTCCCGTGAGTGTATGGGAGGAGAGCTTGGAAGCTCGATGTTTTCCCCAGCTGTTTCCTAAAGGAAAAGGAGGACGATACGATGAACGTCCGGAACAGATTCCAGCTTCTGAGTATCGGACTACAAGACTATATGCTGAAGATCCCAGATTTCGACAAAGTATTCCTTATTTGTTCCATCTTTTATTTGAAAGCGACTTGTCTGCATTGTCTTATGCAGTAAATCACATTTTAAAAAGTGGAGTACATTTGCAAAATGTGTCTGCTAAGGATTTTATGGAGAAAGTGCAGCACCGAGATGATCATTTGGAAACACAACTGATCAATCTGATGGCTTGTCAGCGTGGGACAAATGAATATTGGTACCGACGCCATGGTGAATTAAAATGCATGTTACGGAATTTAGGAACACCAACATGGTTCGTTACCCTAAGCTGTGCGGAGTACGCTTGGGATGATTTACTGGATTTTCTACGAGAGGCAAATTCAAACATTAAAAACATCGAATACAAGACAGCAGGAGAACTGTGCTCATTGGATCCGGTTAATGTTTGCAGATATTTCAATCATAGATTTGAGGCTATGATGTCCTTCATCTGCAATAAAAAAAATCCACCTCTAGGAGAAGTAGTGGATTTCTTTTGGAGAAAAGAGTACCAGGCAAGAGGTGCTCCTCATATTCATATGCTGTTGTGGATCAAGGATGCCCCAAAGTTTGGAACAGATACTGATGAAGCAGTGTTATCTTACATTGAAGAATATGCAACATGTGCTATACCAAAAAGCACAGAAGAGAAAAAGTTAAAGGAGCAAGTTTTACGTTTCCAAAGTCATCGGTGTGGAAAATACTGTCGACGGAAATACAAGAGCAAAGATAAATACTACACTAAATGTCGATTTGGATTTCCTAGACCTGTTCTTTCAAATGGAAGAGTTAACAGTTTTATGTCATCTGTGAGACATACTATCACAAGAAAATCACCTAAGAATACCTACAACCTTAAAAGAAAAGAAGAATCAAAAAATATAAATGACTACAACCCAGTGATTTTATCCATGTGGAACGCTAACATGGATATACAGTATGTAGCTGACAATTCCATTGCTGTTGCTCGATATGTAACGTCTTACATTACGAAATCAGAAAAAACAGAATTGAAGGAAATGTGGAAAGAGATTTCTCACGAGAAAACTGTCAGTAAGAAGCTGTACAGTTTCAGTTTGAAGATGTTATCGCATCGAGAAATTGGATCCTACGAATGTTCAGATAGGTTATCTTCTGCAAGTCTCTACTCGAAATCAAGAAGAATAATTTGGGCAAGTTTAGGCCTTGCAGCAATGAGAAATCGGGTACTGAAATCTGTTGGAGAAATTGAATATTTGGCCGAGAATGACCCAGAAAGTACAGATATTTTGAAATCAAACATGTTGGACACATATTATCCCAAGAGAAGTCATCATCTGGAGAACATGTGTCTCTATGAAGTGCTGCAGAACTACATTTATTCACGGAAAGCCGCAGAAGACATCAACAATGGAAAATATAAAGTCATTGGTGAGGAAGGATGTTTGGTGAAGCAAACAAAAGGAAGTTTGATAAATCACCGGAAGCTGAGTTGCGACACTACTGACAAAAAGGAATTTTACTACTTGGCTCTTTTACAGCTGTTTAAACCATGGCGTACAGAGGATGAACTACTGGGAGAATTTCAAAGCTTTGAAGATTCTTTTAATGCTTGCAAAGACAGCATACAATGCAATACATTCACAACTTATCTGCAAATGTTAAATGAAGAAATTGAACAGGAAACTACAATTGCAGCAGAAATAGCTAGAGACAGTTCTCAGGACAGCCAAAGTTCAGGAACACTCAGTCAAGATCCCCTAGGACAACCAATCGTTGAAAATGAAGCATCAATAGCCATGAATGAAGTGGAAACGGCTATGAATCAAGCTCAAGGAGAATTTATAGACTTACAAAATTTGGAAAGACAACTGAACGAAGAGCAGCAACAAATTTATGAAGAGATCAGAAAAAAAATTGATCACGGATTTCTACATGACAAAAAAGAGTGCTCATGCACATCATTTCATCCAATCAGGATGTATGTAAGCGGACAAGCTGGAACTGGAAAAAGTTTCCTAATAAAAGTCATCAGAAGCTACCTACAGCAAAAAACGGATTCTACTTTGTCTTGTGTGGTTACTGCTCCAACTGGGTTAGCAGCATATAACATAAAAGGAATCACTTTACATCGTTTGCTAATGTTACCAGTGGAGCATGAGAACAAAATACAATACAACAAGCTAACTGGAGAAGCATGCTTGGAAGTTTCAAGAGTATTGAAGAAGATGCAAGTTCTCATTATTGATGAGGTGAGCATGGTATCAAACTTAATGCTTGCCTTTGTGCATTTAAGAATGCAGCAAATTCTGAAGACAGACTATGACGTGTTATTTGGAGGAAAACACGTCATAGTTTTTGGAGATCTTTTGCAACTTACTCCAGTTAAAGGACAACCAGTGTTTAATACTGTGACACATGAAGACACGAAGAAGTCATTGGGAAGCATCGGTAATACAAATATTTGGTCCTTCTTTGAGTACAAGGAACTTACAACTAATATGAGGCAAGCAAACGATGAAGAATATGGAAGTATTCTGAAAGATATCAGGATTGGACTACTCACAGAAGCTGGCAAAAAAGCATTACAGAGTCGGCTGCTACATAATTTATTTCCAAAGGAAGAAATAGTTGCAGAGAAGATATACAAGAACATTGCAGAAAACAAAAGTGTCATCTGCTTAATGCCAACTCTACGTGAATGCTCAATATTCAATGAGGAGCTTTTGAAATTGGAAAAGGAAGATATCAGGAAATTGGAAGCAGTGGACAAAATTGAGGATGGAAGAATTACTGTCACATTAACAGGCACACTGAAAAATAAATTGGATTCACTAGAGAAGAACATTTCCAAAACAGCTGGATTAGAAAAAAATCTATATGTTTGCATGAACTGTAGAGTATTTTTAAGGAGAAATTTGGATGTTGAAAAAGGTTTAGTTAATGGAGCTATGGGAAGAGTTGTGGGTTTTATTAATTATCAGAAAAAAGATGGAATTGAATGTTTAAAAATAAAATTTGATCAGATAGAAGAAGTTAAAGACATTTGTCGTTGTTCAGTTCGTTTCATGCTTGTGAAAGATTTATATGTACGTAGGAAGCAGTTTCCGTTTTCTCTAGCATATGCTGTAACTATTCACAAGTCTCAAGGATTGACTGTAGATTGTGCATTTGTGAACATTGGTTCAACTGTGTTCAAAGAAGGTATGGCATATGTTGCTTTGTCACGAGTGAAAACATTATCAGGTTTATTCATGATAGACTTTGATGACTCAAAAGTTAGTGCTGATGCAAATTGTGTAAAGGAGTATAATAGATTAAGAAGAAGCTATGCTCCTCATTTAGGTCAGTATCCTGTGTTGGAGAAACGTGTAGTTTCTCGTAAAAGGAGAAATGAGAATATCTGTAATGAAGATGTAGAGAGGAGGAAAAAAAAGAGGAGTGATGTAATTGCAAGCAAAAAGAAAAAGGAAAATGAAGAACAGGTTGTAGGATGTCATTTTGAAAATAGCTCTGGTGTCAACTGCTACGCAAATGTAGTGCTGAATGTTGCATTTTATCTGGAAAGTGTGCAAGAGCAGATAATAGTAAATCAGGGAAAAAGATTCTGTTCTGAGTTGAGTCTCTTTTTTCAAAAGCTGAGTAATGATAAAACTCAAATAGAAAGTGCTACTGAAATTAGAAAACTTTTAGATGTATGTTCAGGACGAACACAGTTTTCTCAAAATATACAGCAAGACGCACAGGAATTCTTGATGTTTTTTCTTCAGGTACTGGAAGAAGAAGGGGTTCCCATTGAAAATTTATTTGGTCTCTCTTATAAATGGGAACATAGTTGTGAAAACTGTTATAATATATGTGGCTCTAATGTTGATTCTGAAAGGTTTATTTATTTAACATTGCCAGAAAGTAAAACAGTCACTTTTGCTAAATTAGTTAAAGATGCTAATCATAGCATGGAATGCAGTGAGTGTCAATCTGACATGTTTTCAACGTTAATTTTAAAGGAATACGGACAGTATGTAATTTTAATGATGCAACGCTGTAAAGCTGATGGTTCAAAATTAGATACTTTAATAAAGAAGTTTACAGGACAGCAATTATCAATTTCAGGGAAAACTTTTGTAACAGTTGCAATAATTTTCCATGATGGACCTACTGTAACTTCTGGACATTACACAGTTTATCTTAAATGTGAAAAAGGCTGGACACTGTGTAATGATTCCCAATTGATTTTTAAGCAAAGTTTGCCTTTTGATTTAGCAAATTCCTATCTAATCTTCCTGAAACCTAAATTTTAGAGAGATTTGGCAAGATCTGTACAAAACAATTTTACCATTTTATTGGATTACCATTGGAATTTTCAAAAAAAAATGATTTTACAAATTATCATTTGGCCTAATGGAAAGGTAACCAATTGTAATGTGGACTTTTTCATTTTTTAATGAAACTTTGGAAAACCAAAAATTTAGAAAAAATCGGTAACATCTGCACAATTTAAATTTTGGAATGTTATTGGATTGCCATTGGAAATTTATTCAAAAAAGATTTTTAAAATTACTATTTGGCCATGCGGAAAGGTAAGCAATTCTATTGTGGACTTATTTAATTATTAATAAATCTTTCGGAAACCAAAATGTTACAGAGAATCGGTGAGATCTGTACAATTTAAACTTTAGATTTTTATTGGATTACCATTGGAAATTTAACAAAAAAAGAATTTTAAAATTACTATTTGGCCTAAAGGAAATGGAACCAGATGTTTTGTGGAGTTATTTGAGATATATTATTGTGATTATACTTCTGGAACAAAAATATCAGACGGTATTTTAAAGAAATAAGTATTGATATTAGATGATATTTTTTAATTTCTAATTTCTAATTTCTAGGTTTGGTGAAGCGCGACAGCTACCCCAGCAATGGGGCGTCCTAAGAGACAAGCTCACACCTGCTGGACGGGGGGGGTGGGTGGCTAAGAACCCTAGAGAGCAGGAAAGAGGAGGGTCTTGATTGCTTTGCGAAAGGTTGGAAGGCAGTCTAATGAGCGAATACTTAGCGGGAGATCGTTCCAAAGTTTGGGACCGAGGACGCCAAAGGAGCGACCTCCAGTGCGGCAGAGCTTAGTTCTGGGTACTTCCAGAAGAAGTTGGTTAGAGGAGCGTAGTTCACGGCCAGGAACATAGGGTCGGGCCAAGTTTCGCAGCAGAGGGGGATTTCCCTGTTTGACAATTTTAAAGATCGTGATGAGAGCTTTAAATTTAACTCTGTGTTCCACGGGCAGCCAGTGGAGTTTGCGGATGGTGGCTCTGGCTGAGCATCTGCGTGGGAGACCGACCAGCGTTCTAGCAGCCGCGTTCTGGATTCGTTGGAACCTAGCCGTGTCAGCTTTGTTTGCTCCCAGGAGGAGAACGTTAGCGTAGTCCAGGCGTGACAGGATGGTTGCCTGGATAATTAACTGGCGAGCCTTTGAGTCAAAGAGTCCGAGTATAGGCCTGAGGTTCCTTAGGAGACCTATGCAGGTGGCTGCCACCTTTTTAGTGTGTGACTGGAAGCTAAGGTTGGGATCCATCCAGACCCCCAGGTTTTTTACGCACTTTTTAGGGAGTGGGGTGGTACCAAGGGATGACGGCCACCAGTGCTCTGTGGAAATGTGGATTTTCCTGATCAGTTATGTCCCCTATCTTGGACCCCAACGGTTCTATATGCATGTTACAAGTACATGTATGTTCCCTCCAGTTCCAGTTTCCAAGACGCAAACATATGTGTGTCTACCGTCAACATGTTCTCTGTCAGATCCGCCATCAATGGGCTGGATATTCGATTCCTAAGTATGAAAGGCCACCGACTTTATATGGCTAAGTTACTCCATTTTTACAGTTCAGGCGAGTAGGCCCGATTCTGTCCTCAAAGCCTTTCCCTGCTCCCAGCCTCTGACAGCTTCAGCTTGAGCTCGCATCTGTATCCATGAACTTTGTCCTACTCCCTGTGCAGCTAACGGTGCCTGCCTCGGCCAGTTTTCGCCTGTCTGCCAAGAAGTTGTATTTCACCTTCGAATTATCTATTTTGCTCTTCAGCCGATGCATTCCTGTCCAGTGATTTAGGTAAACATTTCCTTTAGCTCACAAGCAAAGGACTCAGCCTTTCCGTCCTCCTGCAAGTGATTCATAGCCCTGTTGCCATGGAAAGTTTTCTGCCCCTCGCATCTCATATAGACACTTAGACGCTTGTACACGCACACAGTCAGTATAGAATAGATTCTGTCCGAGAGTCTCTTCCTTGTGGATAACATAGTTCTTTAAACATAGGATGTTAGATATGATTTGGGATTAGGATGACTTGACCCCAGACTTCTCGTCTCCACATGTAGAGCTAAATGTCAAGTCCCCTTCACCCCCTAGTTACACGTCAATTACACGTCATGCTGCTGCGCGCGCATCTATGCCAAGTATTATCTTATAGATCCACCTATGTCTGATAATCCTAACCAATCATGTTTCTTTTATTCCTTATTACGCCTAGTTTCGATTATGTCACTGTCACGTCATTTTTCTTATCAAATGTTACGCCTTCTACATTCGTTTCATTGTAATATACTTATTATAAAAATACATGTCTGTTAATAAATTATTGTACTTCACTTCCTGAACCTTCGTGGTGACGGAACCTGAGGGCCGCGACTCGAGTTGGCCATTTTGAATGGAATAAAGCCCATTAGAAACCTCTTATACCACGGATTCTGCCTCTCGTTATTTTGAGCTATTTTACTTTAATTTAAGATTCCGCATGAAATTCAGTCCGGTAATATTTATTTTATTTACCACATAATGGCGCCCGAACAGGGACACTTTCTCATCTCACGCGCCGGCGGTGCGTTGCAGGCCCGGTCTCCTGCCACAGCTGGACGGACCATAAACGCGTACCAGCAGGATTTCCTGTAAGCTCCCTCCGGTCAAGCGGGGGCGACTGAGGCTGCGATCAACCCAGACGAGGCGGTGAGAAGTGCGAAGTATCCCGACCAGAGCCTAGCTGAGAGAGCAAGATCCGAGGTATACAGAGGCCCACCAGGTTTTCCGAAATTCCGACGTCCAGAGGGTCCGATGTCCGCAGTTATCGAGTCCTGTCCATTCTCTGAGGCCTTCCGTTTCAAGGAGCTACTCGGTGAGTACCATCGCCGGGGAGGCGTGTTGACGCGCACATAGGTTGTGCCGGTCAAGACGGATTTGGGTACACAAATCCGGTCTGCACTGTTTAGCAGTGTATATGTACTGTTTAGCAGTATATCAAGTATTCCGAAGTATTCAGTTATTGTCAAGAATTCAGCGTGGTGATTAGTTAGGCAGACTGTCATCATTGTCGATCATTGTTATAATGTTTAATGTTTAATGTTTAAAGTATTCAGAAAATGTCTTGCATATTGTGGTATGAATGACTGTTCATAGTTCACTGTTCATTATTGTGTTTCTCGTATTAAGTAAGTTCAAGAGTAAGTATCAGGTCAGTTGTCAATATGCCGCTCTTCTCGAAGTTAAGACAGATTACTACCAGAAAAGGGGTGCTTGAAGAAGCAGTTCCTATTCCTCCTCGAGACACTCCAGGACATTTCATGTACCATAAACATGGCTTAGATGCCATATTGTTTCTTGATCTATGGGTAGATTATACCAAGGGATTACCGGAAAGTCAAAGGTGGCCCGCAACGGGAACCTGGGATGCAGAGTGCATCATGAAAGTGGAGGAAGAGTTATGGAAAAGAAAGGTCAGACAGTCACAGAAAGACGCTGTCGAGTTATGGCGTAAAGAATCTCATAGACGAACAGAAAAAGCACGTAGACAAGAAGAGAGGAGTAAAGAAAGTTCAAATAAAGTTCAAGAAAATCTATTAATTGAGGAAGGTATCCGAGTGAAATCAGAACAAGTAAATAGACAAAGAAATGCTCTTATGAATGGTATGTATCCCCTTCTAGCCGAAGGACTACCTAAGGCTGTTACGGAGGTGCCAAAAGACTTGCCACCCCCGTTATTTCCAATTAAGGTACATCCAAAGGGGCATCCCAGAACCGCAGAAGATGTTTTCCTTTCCTCATATCTAGACGATGCAGCCCCCGAGTATGCTAACGCCACACCACATAGACCGTCTGGCGGAGGGGTTCAACGTCAGGATCAGGTATCTGTCCCCGTGCAACAGCAAGTCCCGATACAAGCATCGGCAAGCACATCTGTTTCCGCATCTGTCTCCGCAGTCGACTCTACAGGGGTATCGACACCCATAGTTGCCGTGTCACGTTCAACGAATCCTTTCACACCCGACGCCCCAGATGGGGCCACGGGAGGTGCTAGCAGTATTTTTACACCACCTAGAATAAATAAACTTGTTTTTCAAGAGTCAGCACATTCACGTACACCTAAGTTCGTAAATGAACGTACGCTTAAGGAACTTCTTGTAAATTGTAGATATGACCCGGTGGTTGGTAAAGAGGACGAAATGGTCCTGGCATCATTACGTATCAGACGAGCCGCAGAGTATTTAGCAAGGTTACCAGGGATGGCTACGCATCTAGATAACATATATCATTTTGTTCAAACAGGACGAGATCCAGGATGTATTAACAGAGCTATGGACAAGGGGAACTGTTACGTTTCCTCATAAACTGTGTGATCAGAAATCAAGATCGTCCGGGGGTAGACCGGAATGCAATGCTTATTCTTACAAGATGGAGTCAGAATATATCAGAAGGGAGACACGATAAGCAAAATTGTATAATAGCCATGTGCCGAAAAATACGTAAAGAAATAGAGCGTATTCATGAAGAGAGATTGGGAACAGACGAGTTTGAGCAAGATGAAGTGTCCGAATCAGGGGACTCTGCAAGACAGTCAGAGACCATAGCCTATGTAGGCAGAGGAAGATCTTGTGAAAATACTAGATGTTTTTCTGATCCAATACACTCTGTATGTCCAAATAATAGCAGAACGTATCCGACGCCTGTAATAAATCTGAAATCTCCTGAACATTCGTTTCAAGCCGCAGATAAAATACTACGAGAACGAAGGGGTTACCACCTCCTCGATTCCATGGATGAGCAAGAATTAGCCAGATCAGCCGTTCACTGGATTGTTAGTCCTGAAAAATACGGTGATGAGACCGTAGCACACACGTTTCTCAACCTCAGTACAGATGAACAACGTTTAGCTGGAATCTATATGATTCAGCAACTCCTCATATTATATAAGAGCCAACATGCTGACCCTGGTCCTTTACCTGATATATTAACGGAACTACTCACGAACAGATGGAGAGGTTCTAGTAACAAGCTAATTAAAGAGATATTAGTGTCACGTAAGCAGTACGTCCTTTTTGTAAATCCAGATTCTCTCTCCTTGCCCCCCAGAGAAAGAGCACCGTACTACATGGATAGACAAAATCCTCTACGAGAAGTGCACCCAATAAAAGGCGAAGACAATGAGTTTCACCGTGTATTTGTTTACACACCCATATCAAAAATGGAATTATTAGAAATGAAAAAAGTAGTACCTAGTCATGACAAAGACCCAGCGGGTTTCCACCGAGAAATTAAAGACATGTTACTGATGGGAGAGTACACCTTTCCTGATATTATGACGATATTAAAGGTGCTTCTGCCTGCTGGCATATATGAAAAACTGAAAGAAAAAGAGTGGGAAGTGGGAGACCAAAAGATAGACTGGACAGCATTAGCAGAGGAAGAAAGGGGCCGAGCTGCAGGTTCAGGGCTCGGGGATAAAGTTAAACTGTTACCAGGTTTACTAGTACAGGTACTGCCACGTTTATTAACTACAAAAAAGGAAGATTGGGGTGCAATCACAGCCTGTAAACAAAAGCAAGATGAAGACACAAGCGATTATTATGCTCGATTTGAAAAATGTTTTGGTATAAATAGTGGTATAAAAGTAAGTAGTGACTCATATCCACATTTATTTGTGACAAAATTAGTGGAAAATGCATTGCCTCCAGTGAAGAATAGAATATTGAAATTCGAGAGTACCTGGCAAAGTAACACTCCGTCGCAAATGCTACAAATGTTACAGTATCATCACAATAGAATTAGGGATGAACAAGAACACGAGCATAGACGCATGAAGGATACAAAAATGAAAATGCTAGTTTCTCAGACAGTACCAGCAGATGGTCACAAAAAGGGTGTGACACATTCTGGTGATTCTGCAGTTCCTGTAAAGGGAACCTGCAATTACTGTAAACAACTAGGCCATTATGTACATGATTGTCAAGTCCTGAAACGAAATATAGCTACAGGTATTGCAAAAGAGAGACCACGATTAGTTAGACAAGATCAGAATGAAAAAGGAGCTATGCAGCATGGACAGTCCGTGCCAGTTCAGCAACAGTCTATGCCAGCCTCACAGCAACCCATACAGTTTGTGCCAGCTGCACCACCGTTGCCTGCTACTGCCACACAAACCACAACACAACAAATGTATCAGACTGCACAGTATGAATACCCTGAGTATCAGCGTTACGCATGAACCAGCCTAGAGAGGGAAGTTGACTTACCGCTTATCGAGATTCCGGTAGATCAAGAAGGACCTTATGTACACAGTGAATTATTAGGTCAAGATAGAAAATTCTTACTCGATACAGGGGCAAGTCGAACAACAATAAAACGTAGTGAAGTTCCAGGGGCACCCCTCTCAGGCTCTAAAAATGTTTCCCTTGGTTTTTCAGGAAAACCTATTGTTAATGAAGTATCACAGCCTCTACCACTTACGATAGGACCTTTGACACGAACTACAGATTTATTGCTTACTAAATCATGCCCAGAAAATTTGTTAGGAATTAAAACTCTGAAAGCACTAGGAGCCATAATATGTTGTTCTCCGGAAGGAGTAAGGTTGTTTTTGCGTGATTTTAAAGGTCACTATGTGTCTAGAGACATGGATCCCCGACTACAGATTTTACCAGTACATCTATGGGCACAAGGCCCTACGGATGTTGGCTGCATGAACATTACACCCTATCGAGTTACATTGAAAGCGGGAGTGGTACTACCACGAATGCGACAATACAAGTTACCGCATGATGCTGTAGTGGCTTTGCTGAAAATCATTGATGAACTAATTGCCCAGGGAGTAGTTGTAGAAACAGACTCCAATGTATGTAATTCACCGATAATTCCGATTCTTAAACGAACTGATCCTACTGCTCCGCCAGTATACCGATTGGTTATTGATTTGCGTGAACTAAACAAGTGTATTGTACCACAATTCCCTGTGGTCCCTGATATATCATCATTGTTGACAGCAATTGATTCCGAAGCAACATTCTTTACTGTAATTGATCTCAAGAATGCCTTTTTCAGCGTCCCAATAGATCCGGAAAGCCAATACTTGTTCGGATTCAGTTTAAATGGGCGCAGCTTTAAATTCTCACGCGCTCCCCAAGGATTCACAGAAAGCCCCAGCATCTACAGCCAAGCACTGAAACGAGAACTTGACAGTATCCACATGCCAGTCAATACTGCACTGCTTCAATATGTCGATGATCTGCTGATCACCGCGAGAAGCGAGCCAGAATGTGAAAAAGCTTCTCTGACAGTTTTACATTTCCTAGCCGACAAGGGGCACAAGGTGTCCCCTTCTAAGCTGCAATTCTGTGTTCAGCGAGTTATTTATCTTGGTCACTCGCTGTCCAAGGAGGGAAGGCAGCTTACACCAGATCGCATCCAGTTAATTGCTAACATGTCAATACCCCAGACACAAAAGGAGGTGCGGGCTTTCATAGGCCTCACTTCATATTGTAGGCAGTGGATCCCTCAGTACGCATTTCTAGCAAAACCACTCATTCAGTTAACCACACAGGAGGCAGCCACATCGACTGTTCTCCCTTGGACTCAGGAACATACACAAGCTTTTGAAAGCCTAAAGGAAGCTTTATGTCAAGCACCTGTTTTAGCAACACCATGTTATAGCAAACATTTTACACTCTTTGTTACAGAACGCGAAGGTACTGCCTTGTCAGTACTCACTCAGGATCAAGCAGGATCACGCAAGCCATGTGCTTATTTTTCCAGTACATTAGATCCCGTAGCTCAGGCTTTGCCTGCATGCCTGAAATCAGTGGCAGCGACAGCTTTAGCAATCAGACAAAGCGATGCCATAGTATTAGGACACCCATTGACAGTTCAAGTACCACATGCAGTAGAGGTTCTTGTGAACCGAACACAAACACAACACTTGACCATAGCAAGACTTACCGGTTATGAACTGACATTGTTTCAACCACACATAGAGATCCGACGGTGTAATACATTGAATCCTGCTACACTATTACCTGTAATTGGAACAGACCCACTAGCTCATGATTGTGTTGAAATCATTGAAATAAAGACGAAACCTAGACAAGACTTGACAGACGTTCCATTGTTAGATCCAGACCTGACGTTGTATGTAGACGGATCGTGCATGAGAACAAATACAGGAGATTTAGTGGCCGCGTATGCAGTCACAACAGACACTGAAGTTATTGAGACAAATTGTATAGATACTTTGTCAGCCCAAGCAGCAGAACTTATTGCTCTAACACAAGCCTGTATTCAAGCCACAAATAAGAAAGTTAATGTATACACTGACTCACGTTATGCATTCGGAGTTGTACACGACTTCGGCGTACTATGGCGAGAGAGAGGTTATTTAACGTCCCATGGTGCCCACATTCAGCACGGACCCCTCATTCATGCCTTGTTAGACGCAATACATCTACCCACTGCTATATCGATTATGAAATGTAAAGCACACACGAAGGTTACTGATACCATTTCTCAAGGCAATGACTTAGCTGACAGAACAGCTAAACAGACTGCTCAGAATCGCACATTAGACATGACAAAGCCAATAGTTCAGACACCAACACAGTGTATGACAATTAAGGATCCCGCACTTGACGTAATTGACATACAGACACATGCCACAGCAGAAGAAATAAAGAAGTGGACTGAACTAGGAGGGATCCAGACAGATCAAGGATGGATGACGAAGGAGAAATCTGTATGGTTTCTCCCTGATTCCATGGTTCAAGCCATTATAGCTACAGTTCACAGTCCAGCACATTTAGGAGAGAAGGCTATGCTAGACAGCATTCAGCACATTTGGTTCAACAAACATTTACGAGCAGCAGCTAAACAAAAAGTTCGTACCTGTATGATATGTTGTCAGTTTAATCCAGGAAAGAGTGTTCCCGTAGAGCAGGGTGGATTTCAGCCTCCTGACCATCCTTTTGAAGTCCTCCAGATGGATTATATTCAGATGGAACGTTGTCGAGGATTCAAATATGTCCTCGTAGTTGTCTGCGCTCTCTCCCGTTGGACAGAGGCGTATCCCGTATCAGATTACACTGCCCCGACTACTGCCAAGCAGCTAGTTCGAGAATTCTTCCCACGGTACGGTTTACCACGTGTTGTATATTCAGATAACGGTCAGCCTTTCTCATCCGAATTAATGAAACATGTCTCACTCTTGTTGGGATATCAGTGGAAATTCCACTGTGTCCGACACCCCGAAGCAGCAGGTCTCGTAGAAAGACATAACCAGACACTGAAAATCAGACTGTCCAAAATATGTAGAGAGAAAGGTGTCGACTGGATAGTAGCATTACCAGTTGCACTCTTTTACATGAGAATGGTAGCACACTCTAGAACAGGGCTATCCCCGTATGAGGTGATCTTTGGTAGACCACCGAATATGTGGGGGACGCCTATACCCCGTAAAATAACTGATGTTGACTGTAATATGCTGACAGATTACCTGGCTTCCTTGATGTCTGCACTACAATCTTCTCGTTCACAGGTAGCTGCAGCCTTTCCCGACAACACTGAGGCGAAACCCCATGACGTTGTTCCGGGTAATCTTGTCTTTGTGAGAAATTTCGACAGGAAGAGTCAATTGGAGCCCAGGTGGAAAGCACCCAAGTTGGTCCTGTTGACCACAAGAACAGCCGTGAAGATCGAGGGACGAAAAGGGTGGATTCATTCCAGTCACGTAAAAAAATTTCATGGACTACCTTCAGATATAGACACTGTGCCCTGCACTCCCTCACAGACTGATTCAAAACTTCCTTTTGTTGAACTGAATGACTCTCAGTGCTATAAACAGAAACTCAGGTCCAGATCTAAACTGTCGGACGATTTGATTGTTTAAGTCCTCTCCAAGGTGAAGCGGTTGAATCTGTCCCGACATGTACCCTTTAGGTCTGAATCATGTAGAGTCCAGAATCATAATGAAACGACATGCTTATTGTAAATTACTGCGTAACCACTGTATTGTGACATTATTAATTTTGTTTTTATTGAGTATTTTAGTAATTATTACGAGTATGATTTTGCACATATATCATCCTGTTTCTAAACGTGTTTTCAATATAACTGATGAACATTCTTTTAGTGACCTACCGCCACATGAATTATCTTATAGACTTGCGCTGCGCAATAACACATTCATTAGTATGTTACATCATTCCCATCAGACTAGTAATGCGACCAATTGTTGGGTGTGTGGCCGACTTCCTCCCTATCAGAATAACAAAGGAGTTCTGCCTTTCTTTCCACATCCATTTACACGCAATGGCTCCTGTGGAGCATGGTTTAGTTTATTAAATTCCATAGACCCAGACACAGCAGTTTATCAACAACATTGGATATGGGGAAATCTGAATCTAGTTTTATTCAAAGTCTGTCACCCTAATAAGGAGGGTCACCTCAGTAGAACAAGAACTGATCTAGAAAATGAAGTGTATAAATTAGGTAATTTTACACCTAATCTTATGATTTTGAATGTCAAATCCGAAGTTGAACTAATTTTGCCCACTATGTCAGTATTTCCAGTTAAGGGTGAATTATGTGTGAGAAAAGTTGGTTCCATACATATGGGCCATAGCCAATGCGTTACTACAGTAGAATATAGTGATCAAGGCAAATCTTCATTTAGAGCTTCTCGCCATTCTTACTTTATATGTGGTCAAACGGCATATATGCGTCTGCCTCTAGATTGGGATGGTACCTGTTACATAGCATTCCTTCTGCCACCTGTTTTCCTAGCTCCCCCTGATTATTATCGAAATGTTCATTTAGTACACAATAGAGAGCAAAGAGATCTCCCAGTTGTCGATTATACTGAGACGGCATGGGACAAGTATGTAGATTTCAATAAAGGTATCTTTCCCTATATAGGTACTATATCAAATAGTAAGCTGATACGCAGACTCACCAAGACTCTTGAAGCTGTAGTAAACGAGACTATAGCCGCCCTAGGCAATCTGACAGAGGAACAATCAGTGATGAGAATTGTTGTTCTCCAGAATCGTCTTGTCCTTGACGTCATCCTGGCCGATAGGGGCGGAGCTTGCAGGGTCATCGGATCCAGCTGCTGCATATTCATACCAGAAAATTCGCCATCTGTATATAAAGCTATAACACGCCTTCATAAGATTGTAAGCCAGATACACGAGAATTCAGGCACTTGGACGTGGTCCGGGTGGTTTTGGAGTGTGATATCAGCCTGGGGATGGAGAGTTCTATCCTTCCTAGGTATTGGCCTTCTTATGCTCTTCAGTTGTTGTTTATGCCTGCAATGTGGACCAGCGATTTGTGGTCTGTGTGCCACATCGTGTATTCCACATCAAGGTTTTCGCTCAAGATCCCGGAAGAAGAAAGAAGAAGAAATGATGCTCCATGAGCAAATCAATGGAATGATGAAGATTGATGTCTCGTGAAGGGCAAGAAGGGGACAAGGAGGGAATGTGGAAATGTGGATTTTCCTGATCAGTTATGTCCCCTATCTTGGACCCCAACGGTTCTATATGCATGTTACAAGTACATGTATGTTCCCTCCAGTTCCAGTTTCCAAGACGCAAACATATGTGTGTCTACCGTCAACATGTTCTCTGTCAGATCCGCCATCAATGGGCTGGATATTCGATTCCTAAGTATGAAAGGCCACCGACTTTATATGGCTAAGTTACTCCATTTTTACAGTTCAGGCGAGTAGGCCCGATTCTGTCCTCAAAGCCTTTCCCTGCTCCCAGCCTCTGACAGCTTCAGCTTGAGCTCGCATCTGTATCCATGAACTTTGTCCTACTCCCTGTGCAGCTAACGGTGCCTGCCTCGGCCAGTTTTCGCCTGTCTGCCAAGAAGTTGTATTTCACCTTCGAATTATCTATTTTGCTCTTCAGCCGATGCATTCCTGTCCAGTGATTTAGGTAAACATTTCCTTTAGCTCACAAGCAAAGGACTCAGCCTTTCCGTCCTCCTGCAAGTGATTCATAGCCCTGTTGCCATGGAAAGTTTTCTGCCCCTCGCATCTCATATAGACACTTAGACGCTTGTACACGCACACAGTCAGTATAGAATAGATTCTGTCCGAGAGTCTCTTCCTTGTGGATAACATAGTTCTTTAAACATAGGATGTTAGATATGATTTGGGATTAGGATGACTTGACCCCAGACTTCTCGTCTCCACATGTAGAGCTAAATGTCAAGTCCCCTTCACCCCCTAGTTACACGTCAATTACACGTCATGCTGCTGCGCGCGCATCTATGCCAAGTATTATCTTATAGATCCACCTATGTCTGATAATCCTAACCAATCATGTTTCTTTTATTCCTTATTACGCCTAGTTTCGATTATGTCACTGTCACGTCATTTTTCTTATCAAATGTTACGCCTTCTACATTCGTTTCATTGTAATATACTTATTATAAAAATACATGTCTGTTAATAAATTATTGTACTTCACTTCCTGAACCTTCGTGGTGACGGAACCTGAGGGCCGCGACTCGAGTCGGCCATTTTGAATGGAATAAAGCCCATTAGAAACCTCTTATACCACGGATTCTGCCTCTCGTTATTTTGAGCTATTTTACTTTAATTTAAGATTCCGCATGAAATTCAGTCCGGTAATATTTATTTTATTTACCACAGCTCGTTCCATAGGCCGGTGTTTCGGCCAAGGAGGAGCACCTCGGTTTTCCCGGCATTAAGTTGGAGGTAGTTATCTGTCATCCATTGTGCTACCGCTGCTATGCCCTCTCTGAACTTGGATGCCGCGATGGACGGGCTCTCCGAGAGGGTGACGACCAGCTGGGTGTCGTCGGCGTATGAAACCAGTGTAAGCCCCCACTCTTTGGCTACTACCGCAAGCGGCTGGACATATAAGTTAAAGAGGGAGGGGCTCAGAGCTGAGCCCTGGGGGACTCCCTGAGTTATGGGATGGGATTTAGAGAGAAATGGGGGGGCTGACACCTTGAAGGATCTGTCCTTAAGAAAGGATTTGAACCATGCAAGGGCGAGGTCAGTCACGCCGGCCCTCTCCAGGCGTTTCAGAAGAATGTCGTGGGAAACCGTGTCAAAGGCTGCGCTGAGATCAAGAAGGATCAGCGCAGCACTTTGACCGGAGTCTAAAATCGTCCGGAGATGTTCGGTGGTGGCCAATAGGGCAGATTCAGTACTATGGCCCACACGAAATCCATTTTGGGATGGATCCAGGATACCGTGGTGGTCCACATGTTTCGAGAGGATGCCATTGACATGGGCTTCTGCTATTTTAGATATCCAGGGGAGGAGGGATATTGGTCGGAAGTTTTCCGGTTTGGAAGGGTCCAGGGTGGGTTTTTTGATAATCGGCGATACCCACGCTTGCTTCCAAGCTATGGGTACAGAAGCGGAGGTGAAGGAAGAGTTGAGGATATCCAGCATGGAGGGTAGAAAAAAGTCAAGCGAGTCCAGGAAGTGAGAGGGGCTCATAGGGTCAGCTGGGGAGCCAGACTTCACTTTCTTGCAGAGTTTGGTCAGGTCAGCAGCCGTGAGTGCAGGGATTTGGGTAAGAGGGGTGATGGTGGAAGCTCGTGTCTTAAGTTCTTCAGAGTGAGGAGGGTTCTGCAGAAAGGTCGCATACATTTTTTGGACCTTTTCAACAAAGTATGTAGCCAACTGCTCGCATTGTTCGTTGGATGAGATTTTGGGAGAGGGCGACCTAGGGTTTTGGAGCTCTTTGACTAATTTAAAGATCACTTTAGTAGGGTTCGGGTTGGAGCTGATTTTGTCAGCATAGAAGGTAGCGCGGGTAATGCTGATGGCTTTGTGATAGGTTTTAAGCTTGGATAGGTAGTTAGCCTTATCCTGATTGTCAAAGTTTTTCCTCCATTGACGCTCTACTTTTTTACAGTCTTTACGCATCGCTTTAAGGGTGTCGTCGTACCATGGATTGGAGGGTGTGTTACGTCCTTTAGTCATCTTGGCTGGGATGAGATTGTCAAGCCCCTTAGTAATCCAGGTAGTGAATGAGGTATAGGTCGTATCTATCTCCTGGTTGGTTTCGCAGTGGAAGTCTCCTAGGGTTTCATGAAGAGCGGGGATAGAGAGTTTGTGCCAAGGTCTTTTTAAGCGACGGTTCGATTCAGTTTTATCTTGACGTTTTGGTGCTGGGACCATTAGTTTGATGAGGTAGTGGTCCGTCCATCCCATAGGAGTGGGGGTGTCTGTAACTGCCTCTTGGATGTTGGTGAAAATTGGGTCTAGAGTATGGCCGGCTGTATGGGTAGGAGCATGGATAAGAGAGTTGAGTTGCAGTGCCGAGAGATCTGCTAGAAGGTTAGCGATAGTATGGTCATTGGTTAAATCCATATGTAGGTTAAGATCGCCTAGAATCACGAAATTGGCGGATTTAGTGATGAGCGTCGTGGACGTTTCGAGGAGGGCGTCAATGAACCTTGAGGACGGGCCTGGTGGACGATATATGTAAAGACCAGATATCGTAAACTGAGGGCTAGTGCTGATTTTAAATTGGGCGCATTCACAATCTGGGAGAAATTCTTTGGTAAAAGAGCAGGTGAAGTGCTTTTTATAGATGACTGCAATGCCGCCGCCTCGAGTTTCACGGTTTATAGTGGCCAGATGAAACTCATCTGGGAGCGTCAGGTTAGGGATAGTAGTTACGCCGTCTCGTAGCCATGTTTCGCAGAGAAAGAGGATGTCAGGATTTTCCTCCAGTAAGAGTGAATTTACCTCTTGATAGTGTTTAGAGAGGGATCTGACATTGAGCTGTAGTATCGACAGAGGCGAGGTTGTGGTTTTGGCACGGCCTCCCCACACGCGAGTAGGCATGCAGGTGGAAAAATGGCATCGACTGCAGTAGAGTTGCGAGTGGCCTAGGATGCCAGTAGCAGCAGAGCATCTTTGGCTAGGGTTCATGCGAAGGAGTTCTTCATCGGTATGAGCAAGTGATATACGGTGCGCCACTTGTCATGATCTAATTTGTCATAGGGAGACCAGTTAAGAATATTATGCATTTCTATAAAGTTATGTTTATGCAAAAAGAGATTGTGGGCTTTTTTAAAACAATCTTTGAGATTGTTAAATTTTTTTTTGCCTGCTGTTAAATGATGAATGCAATTGCTTTCACAATTTATAGTGAAATGCAATATTTTCTGAAAACAGCAAAAAAAAGGCAAAAATATTTTTTGAAAAATATGTAAATATGTGTACTGTATTATAAAATGTTTTATTAAATATTAATACTTTTTTCTTTTTTTTCAGATTGAGATAGAAAATTTTCGAAAACTAGAACCATTTTTAAAGCAATTAAAAAAAAAATTAAATGAATAAATCTTTTTTTGAGTGGGTATGGTAAGTCAATAATGTCATGGTCCCTTTTTTCCACTTCTCTACAATCACATTTTCAGTTTTTAATTGTAGTCTCTCAAGGACCTTGTAATTTGATAATTGATTTTTTGTGTTTTAAAAAAAAAAAAAAAAAATTACGCGTACCGTACGCGTACGGTAAAAAAAAAAAAAAAAACAGTTTTTAAAAACATATATTAAAAATAGATGAAAGGTAAGGTTGGCTCTTAAAAGAGCCGTTGTGTTCATGCAGGGACAGAGGAAAGAAAGATTGGGAATATTAGTCGGTACGACAAGTGTGCTGATTTATTTTATTGTTCACTAGGGAAATACTGGTCTCCCTATGACAAATTAGATCATGACAAGTGGCGCACCGTATATCAACCCTCAGAAACCGAGGGTTAGTTTCCAGAGGACCAGAAAAAGGAGATGCTCCCCCCACAGATGAAGGGCTCACCTGACCTGCAGAAGAAGGACTCGGCCCTGCAGATGATGGTCCAGGCTGAGCTGCTGTGGATGTGCTTGGTTGATTTACTGAAGGGTTACCTTCAGTAAGTCAAGCATGTGTCCTTCTGTGTACATCCTTAAGGTGTCTCATCATGGTGTGATTCCCAAAGGAATACTTCCTGTCAGGATTCCCTCTTGAAAGTACACGCTTACACAGCTTGCAAGTCACTAAGGGTGCATTTACCTTTTGCTGGCCTTCTGGAAAAGTAAAATACTCCCATACGTAAGAGGTCTTTTGTTTCCTCGCTCTCTGCCACAAGGTAGTGCTGCTAGCCTCACTCTCAGAAGAGCTCTGCTGTTCTGCCATCGTATCACAAAGACAACCCAGCTCCTTCTCCTAAGGGATCACAAGCAGAAATGAGGGGAATGGGTGTGGTGTAGGAGAGTTCTAGAACTGAAAGTAGTTTCAACCAATCAAAAGTTGTGTTTCATGATCACATGACCTACCGTACGCTTACGGTGCGCTTACGGCAAAAGTACGCATGCGCGTAAAAAAGACACGCGCTCGCGCGCATGCGCATAACAGTCACTCCCCAACACTTCCGCGTAACGTGCGCGTGTAGCGTACACGCGTACGCGCCCCACGCGGAGTACGCGCGGCTACGCAAATTGCGTAACTATACGCAAACAGCGTAGATAAATTACGGACATTGCGTAAACCGTACGCTTACCGTAAGCTTACCGTACACGCACTAAAAAAAAAGAAAAAAAAAAGGAAAAAATGTATTGCTAATAAATTTTACCTGTTTATTTTATAAAAAATGTAAAATAAAAACATATTGTAGATTTTTAAAAATTTAACCATACTCTTTAAAAAAGGATAGAAAATTAAAATAAAAATATGTAAAAAAAAAAAGAAGAAAAAAAAAAAATTAGCATTTAAAAAACCTTGCAAATTCACTGAAAAAACCATGGGTTTCACACACGTTATAGTTAGGAATTAGCATTTAAAAAACCTTGCAAATTCACTGAAAAAACCATGGGTTTCACACACGTTATAGTTAGGAATTAGCATTTAAAAAACCTTAGAAATTCAATGAAAAAACCAAAGGTTTCACACATGTTATAGTTAGCTGGACATTTCACTCGTAAAAAACCATTGAAATTCCCCCGTTATAGTTAGTTCAGCTAACTATAACTCGCGCGCCCGCAATGCACTACTGATGACGTCACATATTACATCACTCATGGCATGGTCAGTGACATCACTCATGACATCACTGATGACATCTCAAATGACATCACTGATGACATCATCCTTGTGATAGAGTGGTAGACCTCCTCTCACCCTAATATAACCTTTGATACACACATTTAAAAATAGAGACTGAAATTTTCAAAAAAATGGACATACAAATAACAGTTACAACAACCTATTCAGTAATTCTAAGATCCACATACACATCCACTCATCCACCAACAATCCTATACAGTCACTCATACATGTACTCACACATCATATGTACTCATACACCTAAACATCCTGTAACACAATGCCACTCATTCATAGAGTTACTCACACATAGTCACTCATGCTAATAAAGAATCAAACATCCATTTACCTGCATATACAGTTATACACACACCACCACACTTACTTTTACAGAAACTTACACATACTTAGTCTTTTAAATAATCACTTATAGAAACACATACTTATTCATACAGGCACTCTTCCAATCTCTCACTCGCACATATACTTACTTATATACACCAATAGTCATATATACTAGTTTAAAAAATATGTAGTTACTCATAAAGACACTATTGAGACAGTCATTCACTCACTAACACACCCATACACACACTCATCCACCCATACGGTCCTACACACATGCTGTCTTCAACACATACAAACAGTGAGTCACTCATTCATGCACCTATGCACTACATATTAACCCCCACCGAACCATGAAGACACTCACACACTCATACTGATACTCAAAAAACCAACTAATAACCTATATAGACACTCATGTAGCTACTCACCAACCCATGCAGCCACTTATATACAAAGTGAGAGACTGATACAGGTATTTACAAATTTAAACATTACTCACTTAGCCATGTATTCATAAAGATACACTTAATCAGTCAGTTACACAATCAATTTTTAAAAAACAAATCATCAATTTAGACACTTATATACTCATTTATTCTTCCATCGACCTTGAGATATACATATATTAAACTTTTTTAATTTTCAGAAAAACACACATTCACTGGATGATGTCATCAGTGATGTCATTTGAGATGTCATCAGTGATGTCATGAGTGATGTCACTGACCATGTCATGAGTGATGTAATATGTGACGTAATCAGTAGTGCATTGCGGGCGCGCGAGTTATAGTTAGCTGAACTAACTATAACGGGGGAATTTCAATGGTTTTTTACGAGTGAAATGTCCAGCTAACTATAACATGAAATGTCCAGCTAACTATAACATGTGTGAAACCTTTGGTTTTTTCATTGAATTTCTAAGGTTTTTTAAATGCTAATTCCTAACTATAATGTGTGTGAAACCCATGGTTTTTTCAGTGAATTTGCAAGGTTTTTTAAATGCTAATTCCTAACTATAACGTGTGTGAAACCCATGGTTTTTTCAGTGAATATATATATGTATATATATATATATTCACTGAAAAAACCATGGGTTTCACACACGTTATAGTTAGGAATTAGCATTTAAAAAACCTCAGAAATTCAATGAAAAAACCAAAGGTTTCACACATGTTATAGTTAGCTGGACATTTCACTCGTAAAAAACCAATGAAATTCCCCCGTTATAGTTAGTTCAGCTAACTATAACTCGCGCGCCCGCAATGCACTGCTGATGACGTCACATATTACATCACTCATGACATGGTCAGTGACATCACTCATGACATCACTGATGACATCTCAAATGACATCACTGATGACATCACTGATGACGTCATCCATGTGATAGAGTGGCAGACCTCCTCTCACCCTAATATAACCTTTGATACACACATTCAAAAATAGAGACAAACATTTTCAAAACAATGGACATACCAATGCCAGTTACAACAACCTCTTCAGTAATTCTAAGAACCACATACACATCCACTCATTCACCAACAGTCCTATACAGTCACTCATACATGTACTCACTCATCATATGTACTCATACACCTATACATCCTGTTACACTATGCCACTCATCCATAGAGTTACTCACACACATAGTCACTCATGCTAATAAAGAATCAAACATACATTTACTTGCATATACAGTTATACACACACCACCACACTTACTTCTACGGAAACGTACACATACTTAGTCTTTTAACCCCTTCCATGCTCATGACGGAACGATTCCGTCATGAGCATCGGTTGAGCTGTGCTCATGACGGAACCGTTCCGTCATGGCCCCGCCCGCGCTTGAACCCTTCAGCACCGCGGGGGAATCCGCGCAGCGCTGAAGGGGTTAAACAATCACTTATAGAAACACATACTTATTCATAGAGGGACTCTTTCAATCTCTCACTCTCACATATACTCGCTTATATACACCAATAGTCACATATACTAGTTTAAAAGATATGTAGTTACTCATAAAGACACTATTGAGAGAGTCATTCACTCACTAACACACCCATACACTCACTCATCCACCCAAAGAGTCCTGCACACATGCTGTCTTCAACAAATACAAAGAGTGAGTCACTCATTCATGCACCTATGCACTACGTAATACCCCCACTGAACCATGCAGACACTCAGACTGATACTCATAAAACCAACTAATAACCTATATAGACACCCATGTAGCTACTCTCCAACCCATGCAGCCACTTATACACAAAGTGAGAGACTGATACAGATATTTACATATTAAAACATTACTCACTATACCCATTTATTCTTCCATCGACCTTGAGATATACATATATAAAACATACTTAATTGTCAGAAAAACACACATTCACTGCAAGGTTTTTTAAATGCTAAATCTTTTTTTTTTTTTTTTGCAATGTAAGGTAAGATTTAGTAGTATAACATAGTGAATCTTTTTTTTTTATTTTTTTTTTTAACGTGCGCTTACCGTACGCACACGTCTTGCTTTTATTACGTTAGATTTCTACGCTGTTTGCGTACAGTTACGCAATTTGCGTAGACGTGCGTCACGCGCGTGCGGCGCGTAACGCGTATGCTGCACGCGCATGTTACGCGGAAGTGAAGGGGCGTGCCTGTTTTGCGCATGCACGCGTGCGCGTGTCTTTTTTACGCGCATGCGTACTTTTACCGTAAGCGCTCCGTAAGCGCACCGTAAGCGTAACGTACGCACACGTTGGGTCATGTGATCAAGAAACAACACTTTTAAACTACTTTCAGTTCTAGAACTCTCCTACACCACACCCATTCCCCTCATTTCTGCTTGTGATCCCTTTGGAGAAGGAGCTGAGTTGTCTTTGTGATACGATGGCAGAACAGCAGACCTCTTCAGAGAGTGAGGCTAGCAGCACTACCTTGAGGCAGAGAAGGAGGAAACAAAAGAGCTCTTTCATATGGGAGTATTTTTCTTTTCCAGAGGGCAAGAAAAAGGTAAATGCACCTTTAGTGACTTGTAAGCTTTGTGACCGTGTACTTTCAAGAGGGAATCCTAACAAGAAGTATTCCTTCGGGAATCACACTATGTTGAGACACCTTCATGATGTACACGGTAGGACATATGCTCGACATACTGGAGGGAACCCTTCAGTAAGTCAACCAAGCACATCCACAGCAGCTCAGCCTGGTCCATCATCTGCAGGGCCGAGTCCATCTTCGGCAGGTCAGCTGAGCCCTTCATCTGTGGGGGGAGCATCTCCTTTTTCTGGTCCTCTGGAAACCAACAATCGGTTTGCGAGGGTTACAATGCGGTGCGCCACTTGTCATGGTCTAATTTGTCATAGGGAGACCAGTGTTGCCCTAGTTAACAATAAAATAGACCAGCACATTTGTCCTACCGACTAATATTCCCATTCTTTCTTTCCTCTGTCCCTGTACGAACACAACGGCTCTTTTAAGAGCCAACCTTACCTTTCAACTTTTTTTTATATATTTTTTTTTACTTTTTTTTGATTTTTTTTTTTACCGTGCGCGTAATTTTTTTTTTTTTTTAAAAAACACTAAAAATCAATTATTACATTACAAAGTCCTTGAGAGACTACAATGAAAATCTGAAAATGTGATTGTGGAGAAGTGGAAAAAAGGGACCATGAAATTTCTGACTTACCATACCCACTCAAAAAATTATTTATTAATTAAAATATAATTTTAATTGCTAGAAAAATGGTTCAAGTTTTTGAAAATGTTCTTTCTCAATCTGAGAAAAAAGAAAAAAGTATTAATATTTAATAAAACATTTTATAATACAGTACACATATTTACATATTTTCCAAAAACAATTTTTTGCCTTTTTTTTGCTGTTTTCAAAATATATTGCATTTCACTATAAATCGTGAAAGCAATTGCATTCATCACTTAACAGCGGGCAAAAAAAAAATGACAATCTCAAAGATTGTTTAAAAAAAGCCCAGAATCTCTTCTCAGTTAACCCCCTTTCCATCTAATGCAACTGTAAAATTACCAGAGCAATACCAAACAGCTTTCTGAGACCATCAACATGTGTAACCTGGGTGACTGACTACACTCCAGCAAGGGCAACCAGCCTTAGTGATGCTGAATGTATTTGCATTACTGACTGCAACCTCAAACCCCACTCGGTTGTGAATACTGTGCATGATTCGACAGGATAAGCAACTGGCTGTGTGCTAAGAGTCTGCTTCTGCATAAAAAAAATAGCTCCCCCTTTCCATCTAATGCAACTGTAAAATTACCAGAGCAATACCAAACAGCTTTCTGAGACCAGCAACATGTGTAACCTGGGTGACTGACTACACTCCAGCAAGGGCAACCAGCCTTAGTGATGCTGAATGTATTTCCATTACTGACTGGAACCTCAAACCCTAAAAGTATTCCTTATTTGTACCAGTACACCTTAATTTATGGTGAAAACATAGTCCATATTATTTTACATGTTCCTCACATTTAAATTTCTCCCAAAACAGAAAATGATAAACACAACTTCAACAAAAGGAATTCCAATTCTATTATTCATTTCTTAATTTACCATATACATCCCCTCTCAAACTGTAAACTCACCTTTAAAATTAGTTAGCTGTGAAAGAAATGTGGCACTCAAACAGCAGATTATCAGAGCCAGGATCTCTGTTCTGTACACCTCTCTCCTCTCAGCAGAACCAGATAATGGCAATGTTTCCCTCTTTTTTTCCACACATATACATGTTAATTTCAAATCTCAGTGCTTCCCCCTTTTTTTCAAATGTAATCACACATTTCTATTGGTTGAAAACCAACCCTTTTCCAAAAGTACCCTTCCCCCAACTTGACTTCAGCCTAGTACCCTTCCCCCAACTTGACTTCTGCCTGCTACCATAGCAACAGCTCTTGAAACACTGCTGTTTAGAGTTAGGTCAGAAGTTCACACACAATGTTTCATTTCCAAAGAGCAGGAGTGCTTGACTTTTCAAACCTAACAGCAAATCCATAGTACTGTTCTTTGGTAACACATTTTTCTGTACCAATACAAAACATGCTTCTATAAATGTACACATACAGCCTAGTTTTTATTGTAGAATGGTATGAAACAGCCAATCAGTTTTTTTTTAAAAATATGTATGCCTCCATTTCCAAACTGTCTTTCATTTCTTTTTACCATTCTACTGAATTACACCTCCTGAGTGCATCCAGTTCTCCTTTGAAGATGTTCACAGTGTGGATTGTAGGGCACAGCTATGTCTTCTGGAGTGAAAAGTATGCAGAGAAAACAGGTATGGTGAGAGACCTTGCTTTGCCAAATGTAGACATTAAATGGATTGGTCAGAGAGGGTTAAAGTGGCACCAGTTAATGCCATTGGTGAAATCCTTCATGCAAATCCAACACCCTGACCTCATAATAGTGCACTGTGGTGGCAATGACCTAGGCACTTTGACTGGGGTAGGTCTGGAAATGCTTATGAAGGAGACCTTTGCACAACTGTTTTCACTTTTCCCTAAAACTGCCTTTGTGTTTTCTAACATATGCCAAAGGCAAAAATGGAACTGGTCCAATCATTTCTGTCCACAGATTGACAAAGCAAGAAAGCACGTCAACAAATCTGTTTCTGCTTTCCTCCGAGACTATGGTATGGGTTCCATTTACCACAACAACTTGCGTTACGACATGCAAGACATTTATAGAGGAGATGGTGTACACTTCAATGATGAAGGGAACAGAGTCTTCCTCTTGAACCTTAGACTCTGCATCGGTACTTACTTGTAGGTACCACTAAAAAATCACTTCATAAACACAACGGCTCTTTTTAGAGCCCCCTAATATCTAAACACTTAAATCTGCATTTCATTTCTTTTTTTATTTTTTTTCTACCGTACGCGTACGGTAAGCTTACCGTAAGCTTACCGTACGCGTACCCCGTGATTTTTTTTAACATTAATAAATGTTTTTTCTGTACTTTTCTGTCCTTCTTTGACCCCCTTTCAAATGTTATGGGGTCTGTAACTCTATTCCTTGCCCCCTTTTCAAGTTATCACCCTTTTTTTTCTGAGTGAAACACACAAAATGGCGGCCGCCGCTTCCTGGTTTCGACCGATTCGAATGTTTACTAAGATCTAACAGCCAATCAGAATCGCGCTCGCGCACGTCACCGTACGCGTACGGTAAGCGCACCGTAAGCGCACCGTAAGCGCACCGTAAGCTGGCTCAGATATATATATTGATTTAAAGGCTATTTTCTCAGAATCTACTGAACAGATTTACACCAAACCTACAAAAGGCACTTCCTTGACCTGAGGACTACCTCTCTGCCAAATTTCATTTAACTCTGTTCAGCCGTTCGGGCTGTAGCTGTGTCTAAAGGTCCTATGGAAAAATGCATGGGAAAAACGCGTTTTGGGACCCCCCTTTTATCTCAGCCCCCGCTTGACGAATCCCCCCGAGACTTTTAGGGTAGGAGCGGAGCGTAGCGCCCCACCGATTTTGAAAATTTCGCGAGGATTCTTCGACCGGCGCCAAAGTTATTCAAAATAGAATGTTGCGGTTTTCCTATGGTAAGAGGGTCCTAACTATAACTACCTACTGGCGACCGCCAGTAGGTAATATATATATATATATATATATATATATATATTCACTGAAAAAACCATAGGTTTCACACATGTTATAGTTAGCTGGACATTTTACTGATAAAAAACCAATGAAATTCCCCCGTTATAGTTACTGCAGGGAACTATAACTCACGCGACCGCAATCCTCTGCTGATGCTAATACTGTATTTAGACACTTATTTGCCCATGTCTTCTTCCATTAAATTTTAGCTTTACATATATTACAAATATTTTTTTTTCATAAAGACACATATGTCATCAGCAGAAGATTGCGGTCGCGTGAGTTATAGTTCCCTGCAGTAACTATAACGGGGGAATTTCATTGGTTTTTTATCAGTAAAATGTCCAGCTAACTATAACATGTGTGAAACCTATGGTTTTTTCAGTGAATTTGCAAGGTTTTTTAAATGCTAAGTTACTTTACGCCATTCGTGGCGTGCGCGCCCAGTTAACGCAGTTCGTTCCGTGCGCGCACGGTGCGCTTCGCGCACCGCGCGCCCACTTTACGCAGTTAGTGCCGTGCACGCACAGAGGTCACGCGGTGCGCTGCGCGCACCGCGTGCCCACGTTAAGCGGGATGGGCCATGTACGCACGATGCGCTTCGCGCACCGTGCGCACATGGGGGACATATTTTGCGCATCTTTGTGAAATGTATTCTTTGTTAACTTCTTACATGTTTTATGCCATACACAAATGGTGCCCTTCGGGCACCATTTGCACACGGGGTGGGGAGAATGTGGATAATTTTTTTTTTTTTACAATTTTTTACCGTACGCGTACAATAAGCGTAATCGGCGATTTTCCGAAAAAAAAAATTTTTTTTTTTTTGGGCTTGGGGGTGGTTTGGGGACCCCTGTATCAATGCTGGGTGGTTAGGATCTCATGAAACTGCCTCTTTACACATTTTTGGGGTTCGTTTTTGCTGCCCAACTCAGGAAGCGAGAGAGAAAATGGCGGCCGCCGCTTCCTGGTTTCGACCGATTCGAATGTTTACTAAGATCTAAGAGCCAATCAGAATCGCGCTCGCGCACGCCACCGTACGCGTACGGTAAGCTTACGGTAAGCTTACGGTAAGCGCACCGTAAGCTGCCACAGATATATATATTGATTTAAAGGCTATTTTCTCAGAATCTACTGAACAGATTTACACCAAACCTACAAAAGGCACTTCCTTGACCTGGGGACTACCTCTCTGCCAAATTTCATTAAATTCTGTTCAGCCGTTCGGGCTGTAGCCCTGTCTAAAGGTCCTATGGAAAAATGCATGGGAAAAACGCGTTTTGGGACCCCCCTTTTATCTCAGCCCCCGCTTGACGAATCCCCCCGAGACTTTCAGGGTAGGAGCGGAGCGTAGCGCCCCACCTATTTTGAAAAATTCGCGAGGATTCGTCGACCGGCGCCAAAGTTATTCAAAATAGAATGTTGCGGATTTCCTATGGAAACGTGGTCCTAACTATAACTACCTACTGGCGACCGCCAGTAGGTAATATATATATATGTATATATATATATATATATATATATATATATATATATATATGCAAAAAAAGAAGCAGAGAACTCTGGGTAGTTCTCAAGTTTAGGTGGAAAGCAGCTCCTGTATAGAGCACTCTCAACACCAGCGACACTCTAGATCTGCTCACCTCAAATGTCTGCTTTTCTATCAAAGTTTTTAAGCATAGGATTAGCACAGTGCTATCCACACCGAGATAGAAATGGATAAAGTCTTTTGCCATTTCTACAGCATATATATATATATATATATATATATATATATATATATTCACTGAAAAAACCATAGGTTTCACACATGTTATAGTTAGCGGAAATTTTACTGATAAAAAACCAATGAAATTCCCCCGTTATAGTTCGTGCAGGCAACTATAACTCACGCGACCGCAATCCTCTGCTGATGCTAATACTGTATTTAGACACTTATTTGCCCATGTCTTCTTCCATACATTTTTAGCTTTCATAAAGACACATATGTCATCAGCAGAAGATTGCGGTCGCGTGAGTTATAGTTGCCTGCACTAACTATAACGGGGGAATTTCATTGGTTTTTTATCAGTAAAATTTCCGCTAACTATAACATGTGTGAAACCTATGGTTTTTTCAGTGAATTTGCAAGGTTTTTTAAATGCTAATTCCTAACTATAACGTGTGTGAAACCTATGGTTTTTTCAGTGAATTTGTACGGTTTTTTAAATGCTAAGTTACTTTACGCCATTCGTGGCGTGCGCGCCCACTTAACGCAGTTCGTTCCGTGCGCGCGCGGTGCGCTTCGCGCACCGTGCGCGCACAGTGAGCACGCGGTGCGCTTCGCGCACCGCGCGCCCACTTTACGCAGTTAGTGCCGTGCACGCACGGTGGGCACGCGGTGCGATGACAAAGCAAGAAAGCACGTCAACAAATCTGTTTCTGCTTTCCTCCGTGACTATGGTATGGGTGCCATTTACCACAACAACTTGCGTTATGACATGCAAGACATTTATAGAGGAGATGGTGTGCACTTCAATGATGAAGGGAACAGAGTCTTCCTCTTGAACCTTAGACTCTGCATCGGTACTTACTTGTAGGTACCACTAAAAAATCATTTCATAAACACAACGGCTCTTTTTAGAGCCCCCTAATATCTAAACACTTAAATCTGATTTTCATTTTTTTTTTTTTTTTTTCCTACCGTACGCTTACCGTAAGCTTACCGTACGCGTACCCCGTGATTTTTTTTAAAATCAATAAATGTTTTCTTTGTACTTTTCTGTCCTTCTTTGACCCCCTTACAAATGTTAGGGGGTCTGTAACTCTCCTCATTGCCCCCTTTCCTTGTTTTCACTCTTTTTTTTCAGAGTGAAATACACAAAATGGCGGCCGCCGCTTCCTGGTTTCGGCCGATTCGAATGTTTACTAAGATCTAAGAGCCAATCAGAATCGCGCTCGCGCACGCCACCGTACGCTTACCGTAAGCGTACGGTAAGCGTACCGTAAGCGGGCTCAGATATATATATTGATTTAAAGGCTATTTTCTCAGAATCTACTGAACACATTTACACCAAACCTACAAAAGGCACTTCCTTGACCTAGGGACTACCTCTCTGCCAAATTTTGAGTAATTCTGTTCAGCCGTTCGGGCTGTAGCTCGTTCTAAAGGTCCTATGGAAAAATGCATGGGAAAAACGTGTTTTGGGACCCCCCTTTTATCTCAGCCCCCGCTTGACGGATCCCCCCGAGACTTTCAGGGTAGGAGCGGAGCGTAGCGCCCCACCTATTTTGAGAAATTCGCGAGGATTCGTCGACCGGCGCCAAAGTTATTCAAAATAGAATGTTGAGGTTTTCCTATGGAAACGTGGTCCTAACTATAACTACCTACTGGCGACCGCCAGTAGGTAATATATATATATATATATATATATATGTAGAAAGCCGATTCCCAAAAGATCCAGCAGATAAGTGGAGACGGGGACAGACCACAGCACGCAGAAAAATATATTTTTGTGCAAATTTATTCCAGGTCAATAGCACAGTGCTATCCACACCGAGATAGAAATGGACAAAGTCTTTTGCCATTTCTACAGCATATATATATATATATATATATATATATATATATATATATATACATTGATTTTGAAACGCTGCTGCTGTCCTGAAAGCTGTTTCTACATTAAATCAGAGGCATATGAACTCAAACCTTCGTGGACTTCCTCATTTGCAGGCAACTTTTGGATTGGATGTAAGCGGCACCGCCTGGGCCGCGAGGGAGTACCGCTGCATGCGAATGCAGTCCTGTGGCAGCGCCAATCGACGTTGTGACATAAGGGAAGGTTGCCTAATGGAGAAACTGGATTATGCGATGGACTGAGGCAGATGGTCATTGCCACTGGGTAACTTTATTTTTTAATCATCGGAGCTTGAGCACGGCGCCTCACCTGAGGAAAACACGCACTACAGTTACCACAGGCCACTGGGGTGGCCACGCCCACATGGGTGGGGACTTTATCATAAAAGCTGCTAGTTGCAAATTAAAGCCGTGCCGATCACTCTGCAAATGCCCGTGACCCTTGACAAAGTGCTTTTCAGCATGAAACGCGTCGGGTGGGACATTGATTTTGAAACGCTGCTGCAGTCCTGAAAGCTGTTTCTACATTAAATCAGAGGCATATGAACTCAAACCTTCGTGGGCTTCCTCATTTGCAGGCAACTTTTGGATTGGATATATATATATATATATATATATATATATATATATATATATATATATATATATATTATCTACTGGCGGTCGCCAGTAGATAGTTATAGTTAGGACCGTGTTTCCATAGGAAATCTGAAAATTCTATTTTGAATAACTTTGGCGCCGGTTGACGAATCCTCGCAAATTTTTCAAAATAGGTGGGGTGCTCCGCTCCGCTCCAACCCTGAAAGTCTCGGGGTGATTAGTCAAGCGGGGGGCCGAGAAAAAAGGGGGGTCCCAAAACGCGTTTTCCCCATGCATTTTTCCATAGGACCTTTAGTCGAAGGTACAGCCCGAACGGCTGAACAGAATTACGTGAAATTTGGCAGAGAGGTAGCCATAAGGTCAAGGAAGTGCCTTTTGAAGGTCTCGTGTAAATCTGTTCAGTATTAGCATTAGCATTTAAAACCATATCAATATCTATACGCGCGCACCGTGCGCGCACTGTTCGTGCACACTGCCGTGCGCGAGCGCAATTCTGATTGGTTGTTAGATGTCAGTAAACATTCGAATCGGTCGAAATCAGGAAGTGGCGGCCGCCATTTTGTCTCTCGCAGTCTGAGGCAGTGAAAAACAAAGGTGGAGAACGTGAAAAGGGGGCAGGGTGGACAGTTCCTGACCCCCTAGCCTTTGTCAGGGGGTCACTGAAGGACCCCCAAGGGTGAAAAAAACATTTAAGTTTTTTTTACGAAAATGCGCGGGGTGCGCGCACGGAGCGTGCACAGTGCAGGCACTGCACGCACAACGCTTCGTGGGCGCTCGGTGCGCAAAGCGCACCGAGTGCCCACAGCACGCGCACGGTGCGCGAAGAGCACCGTGCGCGCACGGTGAAAAACCTGAAAAAAAAAATATTAATAAATACATAACTTAGCATTTAAAAAACCGTACAAATTCACTTAAAAAACCATAGGTTTAACACACGTTATAGTTAGAAATTAGCATTTAAAAAACCTTGCAAATTCACTTAAAAAACCATAGGTTTCACACATGTTATAGTTAGCTGGACATTTCCCTCGTAAAAAACCAATGAAATTCCCCCGTTATAGTTAGTGCAGGCAACTATAACTCACGCGACCGCAATCCTCTGCTGATGACGTCAGATATTACATCACTGATTACATATGTGTCTTTCTGAAAATATTTGTAATATATGTATAGCTAAAGATTAATGGAAGAAGACATGGGTAAATAGGTGTCTAAATACAGTGATGTAATAGCTGACGTCATCAGCAGAGGATTGCGGTCGCGTGAGTTATAGTTGCCTGCACTAACTATAACGGGGGAATTTCATTGGTTTTTTACGAGGGAAATGTCCAGCTAACTATAACATGTGTGAAACCTATGGTTTTTTAAGTGGATATAGATATATATATATATATTACCTACTGGCGGTCGCCAGTAGGTAGTTATAGTTAGGACCACGTTTCCATAGGAAATCCGCAACATTCTATTTTGAATAACTTTGGCGCCGGTCGACGAATCCTCGCGAATTTTTCAAAATAGGTGGGGTGCTACGCTCCGCTCCTACCCTGAAAGTCTCGGGGGGATTCGTCAAGCGGGGGCTGAGATAAAAGGGGGGTCCCAAAACGCGTTTTTCCCATGCATTTTTCCATAGGACCTTTAGACAGGGCTACAGCCCGAACGGCTGAACAGAATTACTAGAAATTTGTCAGAGAGGTAGTCCTCAGGTCAAGGAAGTGCCTTTTGTAGGTTTGGTGTAAATCTGTTCAGTAGATTCTGAGAAAATAGCCTTTAAATCAATATATATATCTGAGCCAGCTTACGGTGCGCTTACGGTACGCTTACCGTACGCGTACGGTGGCGTGCGCGAGCGCGATTCTGATTGGCTCTTAGATCTTAGTAAACATTCGAATCGGCCGAAACCAGGAAGCGGCGGCCGCCATTTTCTCTCTCGCACTGAGAGTGATGTTTAAAATATAAAGCACAAAAACATGTAAAGGGGCTGTTTAGACAGCTCCCACACACATAGCAATGTTGAGGGAGTCCCCAAAGATCCCCCAAGGCCAAAAACGGAATTTTTATTTTTTCGCTAATTTCGCCGATTACGCTTACCGTACGCGTACGGTAAAAAATTATAAAAAAAAAAAAATTATCCACACTCTCCCCACCCCGTGTGCAATTGGAGCCTGAAGTGCACCAATTGTGCACGGCTTATTAAACTTGAGTTAAACTAAAATATTTTTAAAAAAATAAATAAAAAAAAAAATTATCCACACTCTCTCCACCCCGTGTGCAAATGGTGCCCGAAGGGCACCATTTGTGCATGGATTATAACATATACGAAAAATTAAAATATTACCTTTCAAAACGAAGTGCATCATATGTCCTCCATGTGCGCACGGTGCGCGAAGCGCATCGTGCGTACATGGCCCATCTAGCGTAACATGGGCACGCGGTGCGCGTAGCGTACCGCGTGCCCACCGTGCGTGCACGGCACTAACTGCATAAAGTGGGCGCGCGGTGCGCGAAGCGCACCGCGTGCTCACTGTGCGCGCACGGTGCGCGAAGAGCACCGTGCGCGCACGGAACGAACTGCGTTAAGTGGGCGCGCACGCCACGAATGGCGTAAAGTAACTTAGCATTTAAAAAACCGTACAAATTCACTGAAAAAACCATAGGTTTCACACACGTTATAGTTAGGAATTAGCATTTAAAAAACCTTGCAAATTCACTGAAAAAACCATAGGTTTCACACATGTTATAGTTAGCGGAAATTTTACTGATAAAAAACCAATGAAATTCTCCCGTTATAGTTAGTGCAGCCAACTATAATTCACGCGACCGCAATCTTCTGCTGATGACATATGTGTCTTTATGAAAAAAAAATATTTGTAATATATGTATAGCTAAAAATGTATGGAAGAAGACATGGGCAAATAAGTGTCTAAATACAGTATTAGCATCAGCAGAGAATTGCGGTCGCGTGAGTTATAGTTGCCTGCACTAACTATAACGGGGGAATTTCATTGGTTTTTTATCAGTAAAATTTCCGCTAACTATAACATGTGTGAAACCTATGGTTTTTTCAGTGAATATATATATATATATATATATATATAGATAGATCAAAGAAATACCCTTTCAGGCATAGAGTGACGAATAAATTATGCAAAAAAGAAGCAGAAAACTCTGGGTAGTTCTCAAGTTTAGGTGGAAAGCAGCTCCTGTATGGAGCACTCTCAACACCAGCGACACTCTAAACTGTTGAGCTCAAAACGCGTTGTTTGTGCCCGAAATAAAATTCTACTTGAAGAAACTTGGATCGGTGTGGCTCGTGCTTACATATACAAGTAAGCTTGGTGGCGGATATATATATATATATATATATATATATATATATATATGCAAAAAAGAAGCAGAGAACTCTGGGTAGTTCTCAAGTTTAGGGGGAAAGCAGCTCCTGTATGGAGCACTCTCAACACCAGCGACACTCTAGATCTGCTCACCTCAAATGCCGAGATAGAAAAGGACAAAGTCTTTTGCCATTTGTACAGCAAAGGCTTGATTGGTATTTTACCAACTCAAAGCTGTAATACTGTGCCTGGAGTGGTAATTGGCTTTTGTCATTTTACAGCTCAGCAAGGACAGCACTGTCCTAGTCCTATGCTTAAAGACTTTGCTGTACAAATGGCAAAAGACTTTGTCCTTTTCTATCTCGGCGTGGATGGCACTGTGCTAATCCTATGCTTAAAGATTTTGATAGAAAAACAGACATTTGAGGTGAGCAGATCTAGAGTGTCGCTGGTGTTGAAAGTGCTCCATACAGGAGCTGCTTTCCACCTAAACTTGAGAACTACCCAGAGTTCTCTGCTTCTTTTTTGCACACATATATATATATATATATATATATATATATATATATATATATATATATATATATATATATATATATATATATATCCGCCACCAAGCTTACTTGTATATGTAAGCACGAGCCACACCGATCCAAGTTTCTTCAAGTAGAATTTTATTTCGGGCACAAACAACGCGTTTTGAGCTCAACCGTTTAAATGTTTTATACAGATCACATCACACACGACAAACAACATAAAAGAAAGACTCATGGTTAAAATCATCATCCAAACAAAAATACTTTTCAAATAATATCGTGAAAATAAAACAAATCATTGATATCATGATGTGCATTTTATAAAAATTTCAGGCAAATCAAATATATATGACACGATGAGGAATATCTATCTCAACAACTTCCCATGTTACCTTTATGAACATAGAAAAAGGACTGTTTTTGTCTCAATCGGTGTCACAGCCAGGGAAAACCTTATGATATACTTTTTGGGTATAGTACCCTTTGCTAGAAATACTGTGAAGGATTCAGACCCAGTTGCGATCAATGGTTAATGTTGTTCTTAAATTAACACTCTAATCACTACTATAGCAGTCGTGTGCACTACATTCTTAAACTATTAACCTTCGGTTAGAGGTGAAAGGTATGTATATAGATGTAATCAGTGATGTCACTGACGATGTCATGAGTGATGTAATATGTGAGATCATAATCAGCACATTGCGGGGGTGTAAGTTATAGTTAGCTCAGGTAGCTATAACTGTTGAATTTCTATGGTTTTGTGTGTGTAAAATCTGAGCCTAACTATAACGTCCCTGTAACCTTTTCTTTTTCCAGTGAACTTCTAAGGTGTTTTAAATTCTGTTTCCTAATGAAAATGTCCCTGTAACCCTTGTTTTTTTCAGTGAATTTCTACTTTTTTAATGTATGTTATTTGCAAGCTATAACGTCCCTGTAACCTTTGTTTTGTTTAGTGAATTTAAGTTTAAAATAAATATAAATTGTACTACAATTTCACCTATAAGTTCACTTTAGTAACATACATTTTTACAAGTTTATAAATACATTTTATTCACACATTTATTCTTATTATACATTTCAAAAGTAAAAATTAACAACGTAGCATACCGTATAGAAACTTCCTAGAAATGCAATACAGCAAGCTTTGTCTTTTTTGTATTCATTTTATCGATCTGCAGTGACGCCCTCAGGAATCTGCTGCAAATCCAGGAACACACCTAAACCTCAACTTCTCATTGAATACAGTAAGTCTCCATCAATCCACATTGCAAACCACACCCTAAATCAGTTATTTGGGTTTCAAGTGCTAGAGCTGTGGTTTTCAGACTGTCTCCAGAAAGATGGAGATAGTCTGAAAACCACAGCTCTAGCGTTTTGTTTTGCTTTCCTTCAAAAGAAGATAGTTTCAAAGTTAAGACATCTTCTGCTGAAGATAGAAGAGAAGGGAAAGAGCAGGACGAAGAGGAATAAGACTTACCAACTCCAAAAAATTCCTCTGATGCTTGAAAATATTTCTACGTCCCTTCAGGAGAAAAGAAAGTTCTTCCCAAATTTGTCCATTTGCAGTCTATGCAACAAAAACTGTCAAGAGGTACGGTGAAGAAGTATTCACATGACACATCCTCTATTTGGAAACACCTATAAACCATATATACAATGACTTATTACATAATGAGAGAGGGTGTATCATTATCAGCAGCAGCTTAACCATCTGTGGGACCCTTACCACCTGACCAGATGGTTACCATTCCTTCTGTTTCACCAAAACTGCAAGACATGGTCATGCGTGGCAGTTGCACTAAAAATGTCATCTGTTGCCCAGTTTATGGATGCTGTCGCAAGCATAATTGTTATTTGTTTTCCACCTCACCGTTCCATCCACCATTCCTCTTTAAACACAAGTAGATTTCTGAAAAGCAAATTCATAATACATTTAACTTGAAAATACATACTATTAGATTACATACTGTAAGCTAGTCAGTAGCTACATAAGTGGTTATGTCAGTGTAGAAGAGGCTGTGTAAGTGTGTGGGTGTATAAATGGGTATATTAGTGCCTGTACAGTGGGTAACTGGGTGTGTGAGGGGTTGAGTGAATATATGTGAGTGTATCGGTTCTTCTGTGGGTGTGTCACTGGCTGTGTATGTAGCTGTGTGACTGGGTGTGTAAATGCGTTTGTAAGTGGCTATATGGATTGGTAACTGGCTGGGTTAGTGGGTGTGTGCAAGTAGCTCTATTAGTGGTGGATACATAAGTGGTGTTTGTGTGCATGAATGGATGTGTGAATACCTCTCACTGTCTGATTGGGTGTGTGAGTGGCTGTACAGTTATGTAAATAGGTATATGAGTGGCTGTATGGGTGGGTGACTGGGTGTATGTGTGTGTAAGTACGTGTGTAACTGATTGAGTGCTGGGTTCATGAATGGTTGTATAGGTGTGTGAGTGGGTGTGACAGAGCCTGTATGGATGTGTGAATGACTATGTAAGTGGATATATAGATGAGGCAATGGGTGTGTGAATGATTTTGTGGGTGTGTAACTGCGTGTGTTAGTCACTGTCTAGCTATATGAGTGGTTAGTATGTAAGTGGTTTTGTGAGAGTGTAACTGGGTGTGTAAGTGCCTGCCCGAATGTGTGAGTGGACGCATCTAATTCAAACAAATGCATTCATACTGGCTTAATAAAATAACTATATTTTCAGTATAGTAATTCCTCTTCCTCCTTTTCTAGTCACTATATGTTTAGTTAATGTTCTCATCTACCCTCCCTTCTATTTGGCCTTTTACTGTAGTGTCTCAAAGCTACACATTTTCATTCAGCTTACATACACTTATATTTTTTTTAAATATACGTTTTAATAGTACAACTCTGTAAAATCTCTTTGCTGCTGTCCAACTTTTATTTTAATATCAGTTAACATCTGTTTTCTACTGCAAATCTCAAGTAAGAAATATGGTAATCTTCCTCCACTCTCAGTAATAGTAGCAAAAATGGCTACCCTTCCCACTGTGCTGTCACTCATACTTCTATACTGAGCAAAGCACAGACTTCTTTCATCTTTTATTTTTGTTATACCACATCTAAATGGTCACTATTTTTTAACCCTTTCCATGTTTCCTGTAGGGAAGCCAGTTTAGTAGGTCTGTCACTGATCTGCGGATCCACCACGGCGCTCCACACAGCCCCCATGTAAATTTGCAGTGGATCTCCTGAGCCGCATGAATGCTCCTAAAAAATGCAATAATCCGCTGTTAATGCATTTCATTTAGATTCCATTATGTAAAAAATCATCATCAATTTTTGTACATTAGTCTGTTTTTCAGTTTCACACTACATTCTCTTTTGTTTCCTCCCCCAACACCCATTTAACTCAGTTTCCATAGTAACCATGTTTTAATAGTCTCTGCCTACCGGTAGGTCAAAAGTTCACAATACTTTCTCTAAACAGCATACTAGCTTCACATTAACTGTAGCAGGTTTAATTGATGGTTAGCATAACTTTTGTTATTTTTCCATAGTCAATCACAGATTTAGTTTAGTTTTTCCTAAAGTCACTACCTAAGTTTAGTTCCCTGCACAACTCCACCATCCAATCAAATATGTTCTTTTATATTTAACTTGCTCTCCTCCATTGTTGCTGCCTTTCATCTTCAAAACTGCCTCATTCTACTGTAAGCTTTTCTAGTGGGCCACTCCTGCTTGTCTCCAATATGGTTAGAGTCTGGATTGTGGGCCATAGTTTTGTGTTTTGGGTCAGAGAGAGTGCTATAAAGAGTGGTGTTGACAGGAGCCAAAGTTTTTGGAATGTAGACATTACTTGGGTTAGCCAGAGATAGTTAAAGTAGCATTGATTGCTGCTTGTGGTTGAAAGTATTGCATATTGTCAACATCCAGATCTCATGTTTGTACACTGTGGTGGCAATGACCTAGGCACAATTACTAGGGTAGGACTGGAAATCTTAATGAATGAGACCTTTGGTAAACTAATGCCACTTTCCCCACATACTGCCTTGGTGTTCTCCAACATTTGCCAAAGATAAAAGTGGCAGTGGGCAACCAAATTTTGTCCGCAGATAAAGCAAACTAGGAAACATATCAATAAAGCTGTTTGTGCATTTCTCTGAGACCACAGCAGGGGCTATTTATACCATAACAACTTATGCTTTGACACGGGCAGAATATATCGAAAAGACAGAATCCATTTCACAGGCAGCAGGGTGTTCCTCAGCAACTTAAAAGACTGCATCCTGTTGTATGTGTAGTTATCATATAATCAACATAAACACAAACGTTTTCCCCAAACACTGGTTCTTTTTGTTTTCAAATCCTTTTTTCTAATTTCTTACTCAGATCTGCTACAGATCTTCAGTCAAATAAGGAGTCTGTAGACTAGGGTGCAGTCGGATCCATGGTGGATCCGTGATGGATCTGCCAATCTATTCCCAACTAAAAAGCACACATTCTATACAAAACAACAACACATGTAATACAAACTTATCCTATTGCGATTTATATAACTGTATCACTGCCTGTGTTTAGGAGTGTGACTAGCTGTGTAAGTAACTGTGTGGGTGTGTGAGACACTATATGGGTTTGTGAGTGGGTGTGTTAGTGCCTTTCTGGGTGTGTAACTGGGTATGAGAGGGATTGTGTAGGTGTGTCAGTAGCTGTCTAGTGCCTGTGTGAGTGGTTTTCTGGATCTGTGAGTGAGTGTGTAAGTGACTGCATGGGTGTGTGAGTGGTTGTATGGGTGTGTAAGTGGCTGTGTAGGTCTGTAAGTAGCTGTATGGGTGTGTGAGTTGATGTTAGAGCAGTTGTGTAGGTATTATCTCGGCATGTGAGTGTTTGGTGGGTGTGCTAGTATTTGTGTGGGTATGTGAATGGGTATGTGAGTGGTTTTCCAGGTCTGTAAGTGGATGTGTGAGTGGCTGTATGGGTGTCAGTGGATGTGTGAGTGGTTGTGTGGATGTGTTACTATGTGTGTGTAACTGTATGGGTGTGAGAGTGATTGTGTGGGTATGTAAGTTGGCATGTCAGTGTGTGATGAGTGAGTCTGAGAATGACTGACAGGGTGTGTGAGTGACTGGGTATATGGCTGTGTGAGTACCTGTGTGGGTTTGTGAGTCATTCTATGGGTGTGTGAGTGACTGTATGTGTGTGCAAGTGACTATATGGGTGTTAGTGGGTGTATGGCTCTATGAGTGGGTGGGTGAGTGAGTCTGTGAGTGTGTGTATTTGTTTTTTGTAATTGGGGTCTGCATCTGCAGATCCACCACAGATTCACACGAAGGGGCCATGCTGAGCACTACAGTGGATCTTCACAGCCTAGCATGAGTAAAATAAAATGTTTTTTGACAATTTCTTGCCCACGATGAGCGTAACCATTACTGGTTCTGCCACCTGCTCCCAACATGCAGAATAGGTGGCGCTGCTCCCAAATGATTAGTACGTCTATCTCCCCCTCGCTGAAAATGGGGCAGGGCTACACCCCTGCGTCACCCAGAGGTGGTGCGGGTGGCACTGGCGCTCCCTGCTTCTGCCATGAGATAAGTGGAGTGAAGTGGACTGGACTGATCAGGACAGGAGGGAGTCAGACTAGGATGGGAAACTTGGGAAGGAAAAAGGAAACAGGAGGAGGACAGGTTAGGAAAGGAAAACAAAAAGTCACAGAATCACGCACAGAAACATAAATGTGCGTAGGAAAAGAGAGACAGTAATGAAAATAAATAAAAGGTGGGTGGTCAGATGGGGGGTGGTTTAGGTAGGCTCAAAAAATTGGGAAAGAACAGGCAGAAGAATGCTAGGCAGAAGAACGTAAAACAAAATAGGCATGAGCTTGTACACCGCGTGGTGCAGTTGCACTGATTTTTCCGCGGGAAACGCGCTATTGATGCTAAATTGCAGCGCAAGCAACGCCATGTGGATTTTCCTCCCATTCATGTAAACTCTGCGGAATCTCAAAGAGTTTTTTGGTAACTTAGCAGACTTTGACTGTGTAAACTTCTGTGAGTTCCGCCCACCCCTAGTTGTGTGCTAAAAAAATAAACCTTTTCTACCCCCAGTATCCAGCAAGATTGTCACATAAATCCTCTCACTTTGAAGTCAGAGAAAGAAAAGTAAACAACAAACTCCATTGTAAGACGGAGCCTGACGTTTGATCTCTTTCTTTAAATGCACAGCAAATGTAACAAGATAAGAACAAGATTTACCAGCCTTTTTACAGAAAGGAGCATTTGAGGAAGAATACAAGGAGAGGTAATGTGAAAAGGCTTTGCTCCTTGGGAGGGACGAACTCACACTCGACAGCCTAAAACAAATAAAGCCAGCAAATAGAAAGTCAGAAAATGTGACTTGCAAACCACAAAGCCAATGGTAAGTGTGGGAGGGCTGGACGGATAAACAGATGTGGAGGCTGAATATTTTTCTTAATGATGATGTCTTTATTGAAGTATTTTGATAAACAAAAATTGATGGTCAGGTGGTTCAATCCAAATCTGTTTTGAGGTAATGTTCTTTTCTATTTCTTCTAGGTTCCTATTTTCATGAATGGCACTTCATGGAGGCTAGGAGAAGGAGAGACAAACAGCGGTAAGTATGATGGTTTATTTTTCTTTAGGGGTCTTTAATCTACCCGTCACCACACGTCCTTTCAGAGTCGTCGTTTGGTGTGTCGACGGTTATAGGAGGGCGTGCAGGGTGATATACGGGACAGGAGTGCTCAAAATACAGATGTGAGTTTTCTTTCCTCTTAAAAAAAATCCCAATAATAACAGAATTTAGGGATAGCAAATTCCCTAAATATGGGTGGTCTCTAGGTTCTTTTCACCTAGAGCAAACCTAATACTCTATCTTCTTCTGGAAACCAGGCTTCGGTGTTTCCTCTCTCGATTACTTCCCTTTCCCTAGAGAGGTTTCCTCAATGGGTTAATGTGCCTCCAATTAGAAATAAGTTGTCATTTTAAACCCCAAAACAATCCGTGCTCCCCGTCCTTCACCAGAGCCCTTACCTCCCTTCCACTACAATAGGTTACCCACCTGTCCTGCACGGACTCATCCGCTCTGCCGCAACTCTCCAGAGTTGCAGCCGCACTTCAACGTTCTCTGGTAGGCTCCCCCATTCCTCACTTCTCCTCTCAG